>NW_026442064.1:0-2400000 GCF_026898425.1 Galleria mellonella | reverse complement strand
CCTCATCTAATTTTTTTTCACTTCTATTAAGGTAAAATTTCTGTATTTTACACAAGACATATTTCTTTTTTTTTTTAAGAAAACTAAATTGCCATTTATTGTCTGTATTGTTTTTTACTACGGAAATAGGAATATCATACGAATTTTCAATGTACAATTAATTATTTTATTTAATGATAATGCTACAATATTTCTATGCCAATACAAGTTGATCTTTATGATTAGAAATTAATAGAGGAGAGCAGTTTATTATTGCGAGGCGCGGTGGGAAATATATCTTCAAGATGTGGACAGTCGAGGACGCATTACAAACGTTCAATGATAGATAATGAAAATATAATTTTGATTTATGTATTTTAAGTTAATTATGATTACTCTGTAGACATATTTTTATAAGAAGAACGACTTTACTTTTATTTTTTTATTTATATTTTTTTTTTTTTTTCTTTTGATATTTAGTGTATAAATAGTATTTACTTACTTATATTTGTTAAAATAGACATCGATCTTCCGTTATAAAAATGAGACAGAATAATGACATGGAATATGGAATTGTCTTGATAGTAATCAATTTTCATATATAAATAACTATCAAAATTGGTTTGTGGTCTGCGAAGAATATCACTGCAATAGAGCAGAGTCGAATTCACAAAGTAAAATATTAAATATTTCTTATTTTATAAACATTGCTATTATTCAACCAATATTTTTAATCAAATGTAAAAAAAAAACTGACAGGAGCTATCTTAGAATAGAATAGAGTACTTTATTTGCTTCACCTTTATAAGTTAGATTAATCTGTAAAATTGAATTTCGAATTCTGTCAAGTATTAAAAACCTCCAGCAATAATGTAAGAAAACAAAAAACATAAAGTTCGAAACAGTTTAAATTACGAATCTTTTTCTTTTTTCTAATGTTTAAAAACTATCAGTAAGTAATAATTTTTCTATGCGAGTGTCTTAGCTGAAGGCATATGACATTTGTAATTTTCATCGGGCTCATGTAGCGTAAGGTGCAGAAAACATTTTCGATTGTATATTTTCTCATCAATTTATTGGTCATCATTATAAATTAATATATATACCACCACAATAAACATAGTAGATAAAAATTAGAAAACAATAAGTTATACACACACACACACACACACACACACACACACACACCCACACACACACACACACACACACACGCACGCACGCACGCACGCACGCACGCACGCACACACGCACACACACACACACACACATATATTTTTATTATTTTATATTGCAAATTAAATTAAATTTATTTCTTAAATTATTATTAAATCTAAAATTATCTATTTTTATTAGAATTTTTATCAAAACGCCGGAAGAAAGAGATGTATGTAAAGATACTCGGTATGTATGTATGTAGAGTACTCGGTTCTCTCTGCCTACACCTCAAGGGACTTGATTCGATGGCCAGTCTCGTTATGCGAGCCGCTCTTGTATTTAATTGTAGAATCTAATTATCGCTTACGCCTATAGATCTCTTATGTCAGAGTCCACGCCCAGCGCTGGTCTCGTGACAGCACGCCGTCAGTCTTCGATGGGTGTCAATGAGCGGCAATCGCTGCCTCTGATTAATATGCCAGCCAGGGGTACCACGTCGCCGAAATAATTACACGTGTTTTAGTTAGGAGGTTTTATTGCGCTTTTTTGGTATATATAAATAGATAACAATTGATAATAAAAAATAAGTCCTTTACGATCAATTTCACATAACTTCGTGTAAAAATTTACATATATTTTTTTATGCAACTTAGAATGGCAAACAAGCTGTCGCCTATAGATATGAGCAGTGCCATAGACATACCAGAGTATACTGTTTTGCCCATTATATTCCCCATGCGTTGCCATTCCTGAGGACTTAGGAATATATTATAATATATTTATTTATTTAGGTTTACCAACATATATAATTACATATATATATATTACACTACCCAGAACAGTTCTTCTAAATGGAGGTATTAGCGGAGTTATAGGTCCACGAGGTAGTCTAGAAGGGACTCGCAAATTTATAAGGCTTAGTAACTGAGGACAATGTAATTTATATATATACATATATATCTTGCAATATACATATATTATTACACACACAATGAACAATATTATATTTAATAACAACTTATCGGCTTGTATTTTTTGTAATAAAATATAGCCTAGCCTACATTATTCGCTGTATAATATAGTTTAGCTATATAAGAAAAAAATGTTTGCACTTTATAATATTAGTTTAAATTTAGATACGAGTAGATGCGTGTAATCGATGTCTTGAGGCATGTAAAGATCATCACGTGTGCGTGTAAATTAAATTTTCTCAAACATGTTTGGAAATGTGAGCATTATTTTGACAATCTTCTTCGAGATAAATCAAAATTGCCGTACTGGCCAAATACATGCGGGCAGCGGCCGGCAAAAGTTGTATGAAAATCCATATCTGTCGTGTTTTGCGGCCAGATAAATTACTATGTAAACTCATATCTGTCCTGTAATTAAAAAATGGAATGATCTTTTACTTCGAAACATGGCTACCAAGGAGGTAACTAATACAAGGTTTTATTTAAATATCGAACTGGCTTGCAAATAAGAAGCTGTATATTGAAAAAAAAACGAAGGAACATTTATTATTCGCGCGTGAAAATTTATTATTATTCGTTATTCGTCATTGAACTTAAAAAGTAAAATTGTGTTTTTGATTTCCGCGCATTGTTTGAGAAAAGTACTATACAAGCCTTGGCCACAACTACGCATTGATGGACTCACGTATGTGTACCTCGGCTACGCCTCGGTCCACATTTGCATGTACGTCCATCAATGCCTCAGTTGCTGGCCGCTGCAGTAATGTACTATTCATAGGGATTGATTAAGCCGTTAAGGCACTATATGATAATAAACAAATTCACTTTTCCATTTATAATATTAGTATGGATTAGAGAAGGTTGTCCATTGTAATTATGTATGCACAGTGTTTTATGGTTATAAAAACCATAAACTAATCAATTATGCAAACATGCAACAGTACCGTTCGTGACACATTGATGCGGTTTGCTGAAATAAACCACATGCAAAATCATAACGAGCTCAAAATTATACACGCCAGTAATAAATGTTGATAGGTGCACTTAAAATCTATTCTGTCTAGTTCAAACATTGTATATTTTATATTTATACAGTATTTACCATGTACTACAGTAAACCTGTAATAAAGTTTATGAACATTATATCCCGATTATAGGTAATAGCCCTTTATTCATTTAAACAAGTTTTAAGGTAATTGGACACAAAACTAATTTGGATACGAAATACTAGATGGCGTTAAAATCGAGACTTGTGGTTTTTGTTGATTATTATGTAATTAAAAGTAATTTGAGACGAAATTTTTAAATTGGCGAATATTTTTTTTATTTTCTATCGATATATGTAGCTATAATTTATTACAATTTTTGTTTTTACTCTCTTGTATTGCACAACTTTGTAAAAAAATGCATATCAGCCATTGTGTGGGGTATAATTCGTTCAGGAAATGATTGCGTATTATCTGTCACTTTAAATTCATTCATACTAATGGAAAACCACTCGACATGACAATCGCTACTAATATTATAATTATGAGAGGAAATTTGTTTGTTGGTTAACTCTTAGCAAATTAAAGGAAATCGATATGAAATTTGGTATACGTGCACTGTATGGAATGAAGAAGGGCATACTAGTACTTAATATTTTTTATTTCCGGTCAGGGAATATATCCAGCGAGTCTACCATGAAATGAAATTCCGAAATTTCGGAGTCAATTTCGTGTTTTTGTTTATGTCAAAATCGGACCAATAAATGGAGTTGAATATTTCGTTCGTCATACACCCTATCATAAAAGTCTAAAGGAACAATATTTTAACATTTTTAATATTTCCAAACGGCATGTATTAATGTAATTTTAACATCAATTTTCTGTTTCGTTTGGCTCCGAAATTTCGGAAAACATTTCATGGTAGGCCCTCTGATTACGAGGACGAAGTCGCGGGTAAAAACTAGCGCTATTATTTATATATTTATGTACATTCACTAATAGTATAAATATTTGGTTATAACAAAAATGTACACAGCGGACTTTAAGGATTTTAAAGGGATTTCTTCCAGTCAACCTTGAGAGCCCGAAAGGAGAGTGTCTGTAGGATTTAGTTATAAAGTATAACATATATGGTGCAAAAATTAATTAATTAATTATTAATCAATCAATTTAAATAATGTAATTGAATTATAATTTTGTTTACCGGTTTTTTTTATATAAAATGTAAAATATTTGCATGCCTACATCTTTTAAGGCAATTAAACAGGTGCCAAAATAATACCACGTGGCTTGTAATAATTTTAAACTGTTTAATGCAAATAAACTCATTTCATTTCATTTCAATAATATTAGTAGCTTTATAGTTATATATATATATATATATATATATATATATATATATATATATATATATATATATACTAAATTTATATAAACATAGAATAACTATTATACATAGTAACTCAAGTAACTCAAATGTCAATAATTGTATTGTAAAATCATATTGTTTAACCCTTGAACCCATGGACGGTCTGCGTCCTTCTGGTATCATTTGGGAGGGAATTTCAGAGTCTAGCAGCTTGTACTGTAAATGATTTGATGTAGTAATGGGTGTTGTGGATAGGTAATTATTTTTAAATCCTTGTAAAACATAAGTTAAATTTATTTAATTAAAAAAATGTAGTTGACAAATTATCTGTTGAACGTCAAGGGAGGTTTAAAAGGTCGTTTGCTTCATTATTTTATGATTCTTTTCGGAGAACACGACTGATTAAAATGCACTAGTACGGTAATATAACGCCCTCAGAACGGGTCGTCTATTTAAATTGGTGAGGTTATATTAAATGAAAAATAATATCACTCATGCAGTGGCTTTAAAACCAAGTAAATGAACACCCACCGGACACTATCATTTGAAATGGCCAGTCTAAAATCTACGTCGTCACTATAGACCCACCTGTAATATAATATGGAGGGGAGGGGTGAGTAATTGGGTCTAGTCAATTGGGTCACCATTGCTAGCAATATGTCAGTCGCCCACCACGCATTATAACTTGGAAACTATCATGTCTGATTGCTGATGAATTCATCACGATACTACTGATTTTGGGGATCTACCATGAAATGGAATACCGAATTTGCGGACTTCATTTCGTGTTGTCCCGAAATCGATTCAGACGAAGCTTAACATTTCATGTGACATAAATCCTACCATAACAGTCCAGGATGGATATTTTAATATTCATTTTTTATTTTGAAACGGTATGCATTATATTATTTTAACATCAAATTATTGTTCTCTTGAGCCTCGAAATTTCGGAAAAGATTTCATGGTAGCCCCTCTGATTTGATCCTCACCTACGAGTATCATCGCACACTGGTTTCCTTAGTACATAGCAGTAGCGCAGACGAGGTTACCGTTCCATTAATATCAATTTAAATAAAAAAAGTGTGTAACACGAGAGGCAGCCCTGTGCGTTCATTCCATTAACTTCCACCCCCGCCTCGCGCCCCCACTCCGAAGTTAATATCACGCGGCATAATAATTAAGAAGTGATTTTTCACGTACAAAGGTTGGCAGTGATCAGTAATATTGATTTATTACACCATAATTTACTATTATGTAAGGCGACGTGATTAGTTCATTTTATATTGCCCGTGCTGTTCTCAGTTTGCGCTTGTATATTCAAGGGTACTTCGATGCTTTTATTGGCATCATATCATATCAGTTATCATATCAGTCTTTAACTGTCTTTAACTGAACATAAGCCTCACCCTTGGGGGGTTTCGCCAGTGGTTTATCAGGCGGATTGGCAATCACAGTTTTTTTTTATGATGGGTGAAAATGGAATAGTAACCCCGCCTGCGCTAACGGGATACGCTGGCGGAGCACCAGTGAAGGGTGATAGATGAGAATGAAAACAGGCCAGTTAGCCCATTATGATGAATTCATCGGGAATTTACCAAGATAGTTTCCAGGGGGAACCGCGAGGAGGTCGACCTGGTTGGGTATATTGCTAGCAATGGGATTCTCAGTCTCCATTACTAACAATCCTTTTCCCCCTAGCAATCACAGTTAGACTTTGGAGATATTTTAAGAGGGACGCTGTTGCCAATCCCTCGCTCTCCCTTAGGTGGCTCTTACGACACCCACAGGAAAGGAAGGGATGGCCTATTCTATGCTAGGACGTCGTAAGAGGCAATTAAGGATAATTAATGTTACAGGGATGGTCAGCAGCGTCCCTTTTAAAACATTTTTTTTATACGACTTAGAATGGCAAACAAGCTGACGGTCCACCTGATGGAAAGTGGTAACCGTCGCCTATAGACATGAGCAGTACCATGGACATAACACAGTATACTGTTTTGCCCATGATATCCCTTCATGCGTTGCCATTCCTGAGCACTCAGATGTTATTCCTCTGTACCCTGTAAATTCACGCCATATCCCACCCTTCAAACCGAAACACAGCCATGCAGACACAACTGCTTCACGGTTGAAACACGAATGGGATAGAGGTACCCAAGCAATCGACCTTTGTACAAAGTCTCCCTCTGGTCTGTCTCACCAAAGCCTAACTGTAATTGCTAATTCATCTGCTTAGCGCAGTAACTACTGACAAAACCTTGCAACAGGGAGGTCCATGTTCAACAGTGGACAGTTCATCGTCATTAGTCCTATAGACCATGGGGGGAAAAGGATTGTTAGCAATGAAGTTTGACAGCCCCATTGCTAGCAATATGCCCTATTAGGTCGACCTCCACGTGGTTCCCCCTAGAAACCATCGTGAACACATCTCGTTGAATTCGTCACGATGGGCTAACTGACCTGCTTCATCCTCACCTATCATCCTTCACTGGTGCCCCGCCGGTGTATACCGATAGCGCGGGTGGGGTTACCATGCCATTATCATCCATTAAAAAAAAAGTTCTATAGACCAGGCAGGGTTACTATTCGACTTTACTTTGCCAAAATTATTTAGAGTAAAAAAAGATAAATTTTGTTTAGAAACCGTGCTTTGCTTCGTGCAGCTACTGATACATTTTGTTAATTGGCCGCTTTGTCAGTTAGGTCGCGCCCCGTTTGTTGGCTGAACTAGTTACTGATTCCGCTATGCTTGTGTGAAATTAGAAAGAAAAACAGCTATATTAAAAAAAAAATAGACTTCATTTACGACATAAATGGTATGAGAGTGTTATAGATGTTTTTGGATAAAAAAATACATTACATATATATATATATATATATATATATATATATATATATATATATATATATATATATATATATATATATATATATATATATATATATATATATATATATATATATATATATATATATATATATATATATATATATATATATATATATATATATATATATATATATATATATTTACACTATTGCACCATTTATAAAATAGTAAACACATTTAAATGTAATAAGAAATGATACAAAAGGCGGCCTTACCGCTTAGCAATCTCTTCCAGACAACCTTTGGGTAGAGAACATTGAGAAAAGAAAGAAAGATATTGTATATATATATATATTTGTTGAATGTTTGTATGTTAAGTATACAGAAAAACACAGTCTGTGTTACAGATTAACGTACAGGACACTTTTTATCTCATCTAATTAATTAATATGCTAGCCAAACCCGCGCTGCGGGTTTGTTCGCGTGACCCAAAAAAAAAGGAGCCTAGATCTTTATACAGCTATTATACATAAGCCAAATTTTATAGTGATTGGTGAAGCGAATAGGTAATAAATAAACTAACTTTCACAAGTACACAAGGATATAATAATATAACACCTAAAGAAGAGTTTGACTGGAAGAGATTCCCGTTAAGCTCAGAGCAAGAAGGATTCTTAATAATTGGATCTATCATATACAGTGATAGGTCCACTATCGCGTGATCCTTCCTGAAAACCGTCGGGTGGTAATTCATCACGATTTCGTTACGATGGGCCAACTGACCTGACTTCATCTTCATCTATCACTAATCGCCGGTATCCCGGTATCGTAAACCGATAGCGTAGGCGGTGTTACCATACCTCTATCATCTATAAAATATTTCCTGAATATATAAAATATTTTCAACGCATGGGGGGTATCATGGGCGAATCAGTATACTCTGTTATGTCCATGGTACTGCTCATGTCTATAGGCGACGGTTACCACTTTCCATCAGGTGGGCCGTCAGCTTGTTTGCCATTCTAAGTCGGATAAAAAAAAAATTTCTGAAGCAAGTAGACTTTTCAGCGTAATTAAAAAATAAAATTAAAACTAATTTTTTAGTGAATATCTATAATATAAAAACGAATCGCTGAATGTGTTGCTAAGCGCGAATCCCGGGAACAGCTAAAGCAATTTCGCTAATTCATACATACATATCTGTCACGCCTGTCTCCCATTAGGATAGGCAGAAACAATGGAACGCCAAATGCTTCGATTCAAACAAACCTCTTTCGCTTCTTCCACATTCATCAATCTTTTCATACACGCTCGCCGGTTACGGGTACTTTTAATTTGGCCCTTCTTCAGCACGTCGCTAATTCCTTTTTAGAATGTTCCTTGAAGCACTAGGATGGTTATTACGGGGAGAAAAATAAAAAAAAAAATGCCTAAAAAACAAACAATTCGAAATAATACTTAAATGTCAATTTAAACTTTAACACCATAACATATAGTTCAAGTGTTATTGGAGAGGTTCCGGGAAAGCAAAACAATTGAGTGACGTTAGTAACATAATTATAAATCTAGTTGACTCGCGTCCAGAATAGCAGAAGAAGTATTAAAAAAACTAAAAATTTAAAAAATCGAACGTTAGGCGGTACGAAGTTCGCGGGGTCAGCTAGTACTGTATAGTTGATCACATTTCGCCGAACATATAAAGTCTTCCATGTTAACGAGTCACGCGCTTGAATATTTTAAAACTGTAATCAATCTATATACATATAATAAAACTGTAGAGGTTTAATGTCTGTACAAAGAAATAAAAAAACGGTAAAAATCGATTCAGGGGAATGTTAGAAGTGAAAAAGAACACGTCCAGATTTTATTTCAATTTTTTTAATAATCTCCGAAACTGTTGGACCAAATTAAATGAAATTTTGCATGTTGGTACCTTACATCCCGGTCAACATTTTAGATACTTTTAATCACGGAAAATTAAAGAATTCCCGTGGGATAGTTAAAATATTATAGAACTTATAAGTAAAGTAATTTTAACCTAAGGCAAAGAGTGAGAAAGACACGTTATTTGTTAATTTTAGTCCATAATTTCTGGACATAATAAATAGGTAGGTATATACATCGATACATCCTAACCAGAAATAACAAATACCACGCAGGCAAAGACACGAGTATTAGCTAGTTATAAATAATATAGTACTTATTTTTAGTCACAGTGTTATAGGGTAATTAATGCCTCTAACGATTTTATATACATATATATATATATATATATATATATATATATATATATATATGTATATATATATATATTAAAATATAGATAGATACTCTTTATTGTTTCCTCCAAAAGATTACAATACTAAACTTATCATAAATATAAACAATTAAAAGAAATAATCACAGTGAGAAAACAATGGGCGACCTTATCGCTGTAAGCGATCTCTTCCAGGCAACCTTTGGATGGAGAGGAGTAATTATAAACAATTTGATTAATAATGTATTACATTATTAATATATATAAATGACAATTTTAATTTAAATATTAATTGAGCTCTACACAGACAAGTTTCGCAAAGCCAAGATCTGCCTCTACAAAAAGCAGGTACCAGGTTTACAAGAGGGAAACTTCGTACAAAATTCGTTTGCTTGGGTACCTCTGTCTCATTCGTGTTTCTACCGTGAAGCAGTTGTGTTTGCATGGTTGTGTTTCGGTTGAAGGTTGGAATACGGCAGTGAACTTACAGGCATAACATCTTAGTCCTCAGGAATGGCAATGCATGGGGGTATCATGGCCGAAACAGTTTACTCTGTTACGTCCAGGGTATTGTTCATGTCAATAGGGTTGCCACTTTCCCTCGGGTGGGATCTTAGCTTGTTTGCCATTCTAAGTTGCGTAAAAAAAAAGGTATAATGTATTAGAAAAAATAGAAAGAAAAAGGTATATTTTTTAGGTATGTTTGTTTTCTAATTTTTTTTTATGAGTGAAAATGGATTGGTAACCCCGCCTGCGCTAACGGGCTACGCTGGCGGAGCACCAGTGAAGGGTGATAGATGAGAATGAAAACAGGCCAGTTAGCCCATCATGATGAATTCATCAGGAATTAACCATGATAATTTCCATGGGGAACCGCGAGGAGGTCGACCTGGTTGGATGTATTGCTAGCAATGGGATTCTCAGTCTCCATTACTAACAATCCCTTTCCCCCTTTCTAAATTATTTAAATCTACTAGAACCGCAGTGTGTAGATATGTAAAATCATTTACTTATGTTTAGAAATAAGAATGATACGTACCTGAGGGGTCAGTTCATGTTTGTTGTCAATGTAGACCCTAGGCCGAGGGTCCAACTTCAATATACCTTTTTCTCTGCCCTGTGAGAGAACATATCAGTGACAATTAATATAGTGGCAAGAGCTCTACCGACAAGAGCGCAGCTCTTAAATAGGATAGATAGATAGATAGATAGAACCTTTTAAATTTTTATTTAAATTAATAAATTATAACTATAATAAATAAATATATTATCTTACTTATATAATTTGTAAAATAAATTAATAAAAATATATAATAAAACGGAAACCTTGCCTGAGCTATCGGTATACGCTGGTGGACTACCAGTAAGAGATGATAGGTGATAATGAAAGCAGATCAATTCGCCCATCGTGATGATGGTTTCCATATGATTTCCGGGAAGGTTGGTAGTAGAATTTTCATTTTACATGATATTTATAAGATCAACTATTGTGAACCGCGTGTATATAGATTTAAAGATTTGTGACAAATGAAACTGAGTTCTGATAATAAAATTAAAAGGTACAAAATAAAACATTAGTCCTTTACAAATTATAAGCCATACCATGAAAGTCATAGCATATACTGTGACATCCATTTTGCAGCATATCAATGGTTATTTTCAATCAGCGGTCAATCATATCGTTGATTAATGAAGTCAATCAATCAATTCATCTATTTACATGCGAGTCAGCTAAGAAAAGAGTATATTCCTTTTTAAAAGGCCGGCAGCACACCTGCAATGCCGCTGGTGTTGTGGGTGATCATGGGCGGCGGTAATCACTTACCATCAGGTGAGCCGCATGCTCGTTTGCCACCTATGTTGTAAAAAAAATTAACAATTAGCTGGCTCGCTTTTTTTTCGACTCGTATCTTGACTTATTATTTAATAAATAAAATTAGTCTTTACACATTGAAAAGATGCAGAAATTATAAGGCAAAATAAATATAGAAGTCATAAAGGAATCACTCATATCTATTTATCACGCAAAATTGTATGAAAAAGATGACCCGTTTTTCTCGAAGCATTTGTATGGAGAGACTCTATCTATATAATTTTTTTTATACAACTTAGAATGGCAAACAAGCTGACGGCCCACCTGATGGAAAGTGGTAACCGTCGCCTATAGACATGAGCAGTACCATGGACATAACAGAGTATACTGTTTCGCCCATGATACCCATGCGTTGCCATTCCTGAGGACTCAGGTGTTATTACTCTGTACCCAGTAAATTCACGCCACATCCCACGTTTCAAACCGAAACACAGTTATGCAAACACAACTGCTTCATGGTAAAAACACGAATGGGACAGAGGTACCCAAGCAATCGACTTTTGTACAAAGTCTCCCTCTGGTAAAATATCTAATAATTTAAGGCATACATAATATCGCATACATATGTTCGCAGTATTTTGTCCACCTCATTAGCAGTCCGTGGGCTTCGCATGGATTTTATTGATCATTTATATTCTAACAACAGTACGTAATAATAAGAATACTAAAGAATTACAAACTATTGCTTTCGTATTTAATTTTTAAATTATATGTAAATAAAAATTAATTGTCGAATGCTTGTGAGCGCATCATTTTAGGTGCAGCCATATAAGCGCCTTATTTGGTTAAGTTTTTTTGTTATGTGAATAATTGTCAGGACCTTATACGGAATAAAATGTTTAAAAAAATCGTATGAATAAGTGAAAAATAAAATTGGGTTAAAAATCTATATATGAAAAGGTGAGTGAGTGAGATAGAATAGAGATGGGAGATCTCATTTGTGAATTTCACACACTTTACATTTGTGCGAAGCCGGGGCAAGTAACTAGTTTAGAACATAATAATAATAATAATAAACTCTTTATTGCGCACAGTAGAGATTTATACAAGGAGTATTTATACAGAATGTGCATATACAAAAGGCGGCCTTATCGCTAAAAGCAATTTCTTACGGACAACCTGGCATGAAGAATGGATAAATTCAGAGAGAAAGGTAGATGGCGCAAGTCAGACACAGTAAATACATAAAAGGAATCAAACAAAATGCAAAATATTCTAAATATAAAATATAATATGTGTTTCGGTTTAAAGGGATATGGCGTGAATTTACTGGGTACAGAGGAATAACACCTGAGTCCTCAGGAATGGCAACGCTTGGGGGTATCATGGGCGAAACAGTATACTCTGTTATGTCCATGGTACTGCTCATGTCTATAGGCGACGGTTACCACTTTCCATCAGGTGGGCCGTCAGCTTGTTTGCCATTCTAAGTTGTATAAAAAAAAATATAAAAATAAGATTACAATACATAAACATACATATATAATTTAGTATTTGAAGCCGATATAAACTTATTCATGAATAATGGCGTTAAGAATTAACCGTAGTTAGTATATCATGGCTTTTACTTAGGACCGCAAGTTAATCCTTAATTTAAGATATTTAACTTATTTATTAGATAAAATTTCTACTTTATGTTAACTCTTTATAATTAATGGTTCTATCGCACAAAAGGAATCGACTTCAAATGTGAGAAAACCAGTTATTTTCATCTAAAAACTATATCTCTCAACTAATTTTGATAAAATTTCTCTGGAACTAATCTGCAAGTACGAGTATATTCTAACAGATAAAAAGTGATTTTTTTTTAATCGGTTTACAACTGACAGAGTTAAGAGGTAATAAACATAAAGCAAAAATCAATTAAATAAAAAAACTATACATTAAATGTAAACATATGGAGTTTTAGACTATGTGTCTTAGATACATACTTGTATATTAAATCATTTACCAGTGTTTAATCTGAGTTATGTACAATAAAGATTTTACAATACAATACTTACTTATTTTTGAAGCCCGTTAAAAATAAAGCTTAGGTAATAATCCTAACAACCTATTATATATTTCACATAATTATGATAAAAAATAAAAATAAAGTATATGAATAGTAAATAAAAAGCAGTGAATGTCTATTTTTAAAATGGCGAACCGAATAAACTTAATACACGTTTAGGGAAGCATTCCGTGGATGTATTAATGATTGTAAGTCTTTAATTAAATGTTAGGCAATAAAAAAATTTTACTATTGCAATTAATTACCTTGTCCATGTTGTAGTGAGTACAGCTGTGTGACGACTGACAGAAGTTAACAGTTAACAGTAACAGTTCGCGCGGTGCCTGATGGCGCGCCGCCCGACAAAGAGGTGTAAGTCCCAATATTTAAATTACCATTGTATTACGTTATTGTTTGCATGCTATTATCCTGATTAGAATGACGTGAGCACTGCAATTAAGTGGTTGAATTAGTAGGATGGTTAAATTAAGGAATTAAAAAAATATATATATACATATGTAACGGTAATGACTTTTTAATTTGCTGTTTAGAATTTTTTTGAAGTTGCTCCCGTTGCGTGCGTTGCGTGTTGAACGTTGTTTATGGGCTTTAGCGGGATCTTGTTTATCATTAGAGGACGTGTAATGTACAAAAATTACCTGACTGTAATTTTTCAAGATATTCTTAAAAAATAATCACATTTAATTTGTAAAAAAAATAAGACGTTTCAAGACCACGATTGTAATGTCCTATAATATCCATTGTCGTAACGTTTCGACATAGAATAGGCTACACCTTCGAATAGCTTCCTCTAAGAGGCGACTAATGAATCTTAGTGGTCGAGGGCTTGGAAATGAACCAAAGCTATCAATCCAACTGCCAAGCGTGACAATTATTGATAAAACCTATTCTTTTGAGGAGGCCTATGATTTTAGCAGCGAATAGTAGACGGCTAATATGATGATAATGTATATATATATATATATATATATATATATATATATATATATATATATATATATATATAGCTTTTCTCCACATGTTTTCAACTACTTCGATTGCTTGGGCACCTCTGTCCCATTCGTGTTTCTACCGTGAAGCAGTTGTGTTTGCATGGCTGTGTTTCGGTTTGAAGGGTGGGATATGGCGTGAATTTACAGGATACAGAGGAATAACACCTGAGTCCTCAGGAATGGCAACGCATGGAGGGTATCATGGGCGAAACAGTATACTCTGTTCTGTCCATGGTACTGCTCATGTCTATAGGCGACGGTTACCACTTTCCATCAGGTGGGCCGTCAGCTTGTTTGCCATTCTAAGTTGTATAAAAAAAGATACAGTGGACTATCAATGCAACGCTCTAAGATTTACATGTTTAGCTTTAAAATTCATTTAAAAATGTTATTGTTAATTGTATAGATAAACAATTTTTTTTTAATATCTAGGTTACGGCCCTATACCACCGTCCGTCAGTAATTAGTGAATGGAAAGCAAAGGTGGGTTGTTAAAAGGGGTGAGACAACGTAGCTCGTTTTACATTTACATCCATAGGTATGAAATACTCGTACTTATAAATTCATCATAGTTTTAGTATTTTTTTTTATACAACTTAGCATGGCAAACAAGCTGACGGCCCACCTGATGGAAAGTGGTAACCGTCGCCTATAGACATGAGCAATACCATGGACATAACAGAGTATACTGTTTCGCTCATGATACCCCCCATGCGTTACCATTCCTGAGGACTCAGGTGTTATTCCTCTGTACCCAGTAATTTCACGCCATATCCCATCCTTCAAACCGAAACACAGTTATGCAAACACAACTGCTTCACGGTTGAAACACGAATGGGACAGAGGTACCCAAGCAAACGACTTTTGTACAGTCTCCCTCTGGTCAAGTGGTGGTAGTTGAATTTCTATTTGTTGGACCATTTGTTATTGAACAGATACATTGCCTAGCACAAGTATTATGATAAAGACTTGTTATATTATTAAAAAAAAAGGTTTTGGATAAAGCATTTTTCTACGTAGTTTGATAAACTCTTGGCTACAACAGAATATCAGTGTTTTGCTCTTTTAAGGGCAAAGCAATAAACTGAGTTGTGACCATTTTGTGTTACTATGGCACACGCATGAAGGAAGGGAAAGAAAGGAGAGTGTTAGTTTATATATTTGTTTTTTTTTGTTTTGTGCTTTTTATTTTCATTCTATTATCTCTTTTACTGTGTATTATGTGTATGTTTTTTTTATTGTAATTTGTGTGCTGTAATTAATGTAAATAAATTATCTATCTATCTATCTAGAATTTCTGATTAAATAAAAAAAAAATCGCTCACCTGTACAGTATAAAACATTGTATAACTTGATAATATACAAAATAATTAAATTTAATAATAGTCTTGTTGTCTGTTTACATATATAATGGTAAATAACAAGCCGCCGTAACGAAAAGTGAACATAAGTTTAAAAAATAGTAACAGTCTTCATAATTGGTTATCATAAAAGAAATATGTCTGCCTAAGTAAATAAGCATGTGTCCTGCCACTCAATTTTAAGTTATGATTAATTATATTTTACCCATTCCTGTAAATATAAATGTATATGCATATAGATCTTTTTTATAAGTTACCCGGAAGAGATCGCTCTTAGCGATAAGGTCGCCCATTGTTCTCTCACTGTGATTATTTCTTGTAATTATTTATATTTATAATAAGTTTACTATTGTAATCTTTTATAAGAAACAATAAAGAGTATCTATCTATCTATCTATAGTTTGAAGCAAATACCTATTTATAAAATTTTATTAAAATCCGTTAAGTAATTTCGGAGATAAACGTGAACGGATATCGTTATATGGGATTTTTCTATATTAATACTAGCTGACTCGGCAAACGTTGTTTTACCATATACATTACTTCTAGAACTATACATGAAAATTTATCGTACTACAATTATTATATTCGATTGCCATTTTGCAACCCTATTGCAGCATATAAAAATCGCGATTAAAAAACAGGGGTTGAACGTAAAAGGGTGATAATTTGAATTTGTATGTATTTTTCAATGCTAAATCATAATAAAATAAAAATAAAAATTGTTGTTAAAAAAATTAAAAAAGAAATTCGGGGTGGGTCACCCTTATCATTGAGGGGTATGAAAAATAGATGTTGGCCGATTCTCAGACCTACCCGATATGCACATAAAATTTCATAAAAATCGGTAAAGCCGTTACGGAGGAGTTTGATAACAAACACCGAGACACGAGAATTTTATATATTAGATTAGAACAGTGTAATAAATAATTTTAGTGGATGGGGGTCTAAGAAACAAATTCGCTCATTTGTTTGTGTGGCGTCGTTACACGGAACAGTTGTGTGTAGTAGTGTCTGTGGACTCGGTGTGGTTTCCAAAATATCTAATTGAATGGTAAAGAGCAGAAATATAGTCTAATACCTCTATTTCTTGGCCGTGTGGTCCTGGCATAGAATAAGCCACCCCTTCCTTTCTTGTGGGTGTCGTAAGACGCGATTAAGGGAGTGCGAGGGATGGGCAGCAGCGTTCCTCTTAAAACATATCTAAAGCCTGACTGCGGTTGCCAATCCGCTTGCCAAATGTGGCAACTACTGGCAAAACCCTTCAAAAGGAAGGCTTATGTTCAGCATTGGACAGTAAAGGCTGATATGATGATGATGATGATGATGATAAGAGATTCTATACATTTTTTTAATACAATTAGTATTGTACTGTTAATTGTATTATATAAACATCATATAGAATATACAATAGCTATATAGCCTGTCAGGTCGACCCCCACGTGGTCCCGCCTGGAAAACGTGCTGAATTCCAGGTGCATTTATTACAATGGGCTAACTGACCTGTCTTTTCAGGGGGAAGGGATTGTTAGTAATGGGAAGATTAGTCCCCATCGCTTTCAATATGCCTTATCAGGTTGACCTCCACGTGGTCCCCCCTGGAAACCATCGTGACTAATTTATCGTTGAATTTGTCATGATGGGCTAACTGACCTGCCTTTTCATCCTCACAAAACATCTCTCACTGGTACCCCGCCAGTGTATACCGATAGCGCAGGCGGGGTTACCATTCCAGTATCACCTATTAAAAAAAGGAACCTGCCTTTTCATTCTCACCTATCATCTCCACAGATAAATATAAAAAAATTGGTCCATAAAAGATAAAAAAAAATAAAGAATGGAATTAAGATACCTTCTTATTTTTGAAGTCTATTGAAAAATAGGACGAATAATTGCTTTTGCGACCGTAGAGCCATCTACTAACTACAGATGAAACAAAAACTAAAATAAGGGCGCGAATGTGGCACGCACCCCCCGATGAAAGGTTTTATAAGTCGCCGCAAGAGGACGCAGCGTTAACACGGTTATTATATAGCTAAATGTAATTTTGTAGCTTTTTATATTTACTATTTTGTTCTATAAACTAGATTTTGTCAAAGACATTGTTCGCGTGCGATATTCGGTTTTTTGCGGATTTAGTTCTGAACCGTTAGTAGGGTTGCCACCCATACTTTATAATAAAGTATTGTACGTTATTTCGAGTAATTGTACTCTATATTATAGGGAGGAAAGGGATTGTTAGCAATGGAGACTGAGAATCCCATTGTTAGCAATATACTCAACAATGTCGACCTCCTCGCGGTTCCTCCTGGAAACTATCCTGGTTAATTCCTGATGAATTCATCATGATAGGCTAACTGGCCTGTTTTCATTCTCATCTATCACCCTTCACTGGTGCCTCGCCAGCGCATCCCGCTAGCGCAGGCGGGGTTACCATACCATTTTCACCTATAAAAAAAAACACCATGAGCCTAAATCTAAAATTTCACGTGTTAACGTCAACTTTTAGACTGTAAAAAAATATCTCGGGAACACTTCACTTTCTCCATTTATACTGTAGTTCCTCACTTGACTTGATGATGTATTATTAATAAGACCAAATATATGTCTGGCATCGTTGTGTCAACAAAATAATCAGGCTGCTCTATAAAAATTTGGATTAAAATAAGTGTTATCTCTGTAACATACAGTTCTTTGAACTTTGTTATCGTTGTGTTCTTAAAAATATAGTTCCGGTTTTTATTTATCTATCATCACATGAGAAGATATGGATTCTTTTGTTCATTAAACATTAAATATATATATATATATATATATATATATATATATATATATATATATATATATAGTCAGTATCAATAGGTCAGTACACTGACCTTATATATATATATATATATAAGGTCAGTGTGCATTCAAAAATTTCTTTTCTCTTTTTATTTATATTTAAATGTATCACAAAAAACAAAAAGTATTGTATTTATTATGCATCTTATTTTATATATTAGAACCTTTTTCTCGCGACTACGTCCGCATGACCGGAATATCTTTACTGATCGAAATAAAATAAAAACTATATCCATCTTTATCTCATATAGAACGTATATACTAAATTTCATAAAGATTACTTAAACCGTTAAGGTTATAAGGCAACATATAACCTTAACGCTTTAAGTAAAAACAATCAAGCAAACTCACTTTTATTATTTTATATATATATATATATATATATATATATATATATATATATATATATATATATATATATATATATATATATATATATACCGACTTCAATTCCAGTTACTTTGGTCTAAAAACTATTGAATTTATATGATCAATCCGTAAGTATATTGTTTCTTAAAAAAAAAAAATTCAAAATTAATTTAGAACCGACGGAGTTATGAGGTAACAACCATAAAAAAAATAACTATTGTGAACCTTCTTTTTGAAGTCGACTGTAAATAGTTTTTTACGATTATTAAAAACATATATTATATGTAAAGAATGTACTGCTTGAATTGAAACAAACAAACAGCAAACAAGCTGACGGCCCACCTGATGGAAAGTGGTAACCGTCGCCTATAGACATGAGCAGTACCATGGACATAACAGAATATACTGTTTCGCCCATGATACCCCAGAGAGGACTCAGGTGTTATTCCTCTGTACCATGTAAATTCTGCTTCACGGGTGAAACACGAATGGGACAGAGGTACCCAAGCAATCGACTTTTGTACAAAGTCTCCCTCTGGTGGTGTAATGCTAGAAACAGTGAAGGAATTGTGATAAAATTTAGTGGAATGAAAAGGTGTCATAGGGAAAGGTTTCCGGAAGAGCCTAGTATTAAAGTATGGGTAGAGAAGACGAATTAAAAGTTTAAAACCTTTAGGGTAAGCATCAGGATTAAAAAGAATATTATGTAAAAAAAAAAAAGAGTTTTTTTTTTGTGAATTTAATGCTATTGTTTTGAGATATATCTTGGGATAAGTGATCTTCGGCCAATAAAGTTACTCCTATTTTTATAAGCCAATGTTTGGCGCACAGATGTCTAACATATGTTTCAGATGACATAATCTTGCCTCAGCCCAAGTATAAAACACTGCCTGTATTATTTTGTCTGTAGGTGCAGCGCATTCTTTCGATGATGTAATTGTAAACAGATAATGTAGAGTATTTTTAGTATCTGATACGATCTTTAAGATGAATCATTAGAATCGACTAAAGTGAGCTATAAGTTGAGCTATACGCTGGCGGAGCACCGGTGAAGGGTGATAGATGAGAATGAAAACAGGCCAGTTAGCCCATCATGATGAATTCATCAGGAATTAACCATGGTAGTTTCTAGGGAGAACTACGAGGAGGTCGACCTGGTTGGGTATATTGCTAGCAATGGGATTCTCAGTCCCCATTACTAACAATCCCTTTCCCCCCCCCCCGTTTAGATATGGGAGAAGTCTATATTCAGCAGTGGACAGTTAACGACTTATAGATTGAAGATGATGAATGAAGCGAGCAAAACGAGGGCATAAGCTAGTATTTTATAAATAAAAAATTAATGCATGTTAAGATACAACAAACAAAGTAAGTTAATGTAACTTAGTTGCGTGCATAGTTATGCAACTTTAACAAAGTAAAAGATAAATTATAACTTCGAAGAAAATTCTCTATTATATGTTACAGCAGAAGGTGTCTTGAGAGTAAATATTTAACTATTGTTTTGCAGTTATGCCGCCAGACGCGCGTCTCGTGTCTCGTGTCTCGTGTCTAATAACAATTTACGATATAGTTTGAGAACCACTGGCCAGTGTCGTGTTAGTGGCATTTAGGTCTGATATTTTACCGTGCTTAAAATGGAAAATGTCACATACTCCTACATACGTATCTATCTAAAAAAAAAACATTATTTTAGTTTTTTTTTTTAATAAATGCCGAATGGAATGGCGACGCTCTCCCTCCCCCCGCCCTCCTCCACTGCACTATCACTATATACTGTCAGGGCACCAGTGAAGGATGATAAGTCAGAATGAAAGCAGGTCGGATGTCTTCATCAAGATTAACCACGATGGTTATAGCTAGCAATATACCTTGTCAGATCGACCTCCACGTGGCCCTCCTGGAAACTATCGTGTTGAATTCCAGGTATATTCATCATGATGGGCTAATTGATCTGCCTTTCCATTTTTTTTTATACAACTTAGAATGGCAAACAAGCTGACGGCCCACCTAATGGAAAGCGGTAACCGTTGCCTGTAGACATGAGCAGTACCGTGGATATAACAGAGTATACTGTTTCGCCTATGATACGCCCCATGCGTTGCCATTCCTGAGAACTCAGGTGGTGTGACGGGACCACCGCTATAGAATGGGCCACCCTCTCCTTCCCGTGCATCTTATTAAAGGCTTGTATTATTTTTTACACATTTATTTTTTTATCGCGCCACGTACCTATTTATGCTTTAATTCCTTCTTCCAAAGATTGTATACATTATACACTATACGTATTGAAAATTGTTCAACAAATCCTATTATGTTGGTGCAATAAAGTGTTAAATAAATAAATATATATATATATATATATATATATATATATATATATATATATATATATATATATATATATATATATATATATATATATATATATATATATATAAGAAATGTTAGTTTTTTATTTTCATTGTATTCATACTAAATTTCATCGAATTGGGTTCATCCATTTAATCACGTTGTGAAAGTGAGTAAAACATGCAATGTCTGTAATGTGAATTTTACAGTTGTGTTCTTTTGCCTACCTTGTAAGGAGCTTAGCGTGAAGATAGATTAATTGGAAGACAATTCTATATATCATAAGTTTAGTCCTTTTGTATCATATATTCTTTTAAATGTAGTCTATAAAGTATAAATAAATAATATACTTAGAGAGATATTGATTCCTACCAGACAACGTATCAAAGATACATATATGGTAAATGTAAAGACATAACAGGTAAAATTCACCGTTGCCCGGGAAAATGCATATGCCATTATATTTAATTATCCTTTTTCGATGAACAATCAATAAAGCTGGAATTAATTGCACATACATAACTATTTAGCATACCATCAGTGCACCCTGGGAATCGGGCAGGCGCAGATGCACCGCTCTCCCAGGCACAGCAGGCCCTGGGGCAAAAGAGATGAAGCACACGGGCGCAAAAGAGATAGTAGGGCTGCATGACCTAATGCACTCAGTCGACTCAGCTAAATATTCAGACAAAGCCTGCTAATGAAACAGACTGGCTTTCAATGTGTAGGCACTTTACTCAAATTCGAATTTTCAAAAAAAGAACTCAAACAATTTGATGATGCCATAAATTTAGATGCACTCAAAACTTGTCCTGTTACAAACGAATGTGCCGTTTTACAACCCAACAAAGTTTATTCGGTTCGCTGACTTGTTCCTTGAATCACAGCATATGGTGGCATTCTGACAGAAACAAAAGCGCGGACCTTTCAGGTCTGTCCACAAAAAAAACGGTCGGCTTTATGGGGCCGCGTTCTCTGAGTCGAGAAGACGGGCATAGATTAAAAAAAATACAAGAAGAGACATCAGTTGCGTTCCGTTTGTGTTTTGTACCTAAACAAATTTTTATTAGTGTTCTTGTACAAATGACATCTGATAAAAATGTTTAATTTTCGTTTAAAAAGATGCATTAGTAAGATAGATACTTTGTATTGTTTCTTCCAAAAAGATAGCAGTGGTAAATTTTTATAAATACAAATAATTACTAGAAATCATCATACTGAGAAAATAATGGGCGGTGTTATCGCTAAAAGTATGATATAAAATTATATTTTACTACTTGACATATATACTGTAACAGAATCTACATATATAAAAACCAACATATAGTAGCATAGTGAATAGTGATTCACGTTACAAAATATAATCCTTGTCCATATACTCTTCGCGGACCAAATACTTTCAAAAATACCATTAGTTATTCCATTTCTTCTATTCTATTTTATATAACCTATTTAACTTAATTCGAAAATTAAATGAGGCTAAAAAAGATTGTTTTGAAGTTATTTAGGTCAAAAAAATTCACAGTCAAAAAAGATATAAATTTGTTATAAAACAAGAGTGAGTATTGTTTGTAAGTTACTCATAATATATTGTACTAATAATATAAATTAATACTGATATAAAAATATTAACAGTCTTATTAAAAAAAAAAAATATTGGACGTTTAGCTAAAATATTAAATAATACTATTGAACATTTAAAATTATTTATAAACACTCGGTTAGCCCTCAGGAACCAAAATACATTTATATATACAGAGTTATATAAATCATATACGGTCAGCTGTTAGCTGTCAAAAGTATTACGTAATTTTAATAAAAATCTTGTTTAATGTACTACTCTTACTATTATATTTTTATAATAACATTTAGAAAAATATAATTATAACTATTTTGATTGAAAAACAAATAGATAGATGAACATTATTAATAGATATGGACGAGGCTAAGCGATTACAATGTTGCTTGAACATGTCTTTAGGATGGACGTGCATATCGTATTATAATATGCAATTTTTCCTAATTAACTGCAGATTTTTAACTAGTTCATGTTTTAGACCATAAAAACGAAGGAATTGTATAATATAATACATTATTTTAATTTATCACACCTCATCTTGAAGTTAAAACGTTCCTACAGTAGACATTAGTGTATTAAAATTTTATAGGAATGCCAGTTGACGTTTCCGTCTTATTGGTTTGCTAAAATGCATTTATTGCAATGCAAAAAATTAATTTGCTATTACAATTTTATGATAAGTTTTGAGACCATCTATATCTGACATCGCTATTAAACTGTTATTACAGAATTATACTTTATTTATGAATAAGAAGATAAAACTTTAAAAATAAACTAAAGAATCAATTTTCATTCTAATTTAATATTGTGTCCTCACGGAGACAAAGTTTGTGTGACGTGTGTCTAGATGCTTTAATCTTTGGCATGGTATTGTGAAACAAGCCTGGCGTCAGTGCTCGCCGGGCAAGCAGCCGCGTCGACGTGGGTTCGTGCGCTCCCTCAAAATGGCGCGGCCTCTCATCTACACACACTTTCTAACATTAGTCATAATAGTTACGGCACAGGATTACTACCACACGCCACGGACCGGACTAGCACCCTGTTACAGCAACGACGGCAGGCCACAGGTAAGTTTTCACACAACTTTTTACTTGTGAACAAATTTCGTGGATCTCTCGCGTCTGTGTGTACAGAGCTTTAGCATAGACTATTGCTTAAAGTGCAGTGCACGAGTTAGGTAAATAGGGTTGTCAAACTTTTACTACAACTCGTTTATTAATTAAATTAGTGTAAACTAATTAAATTTGATAAGAAAATAAAGTATGTATTCGTGTGTTTTGAAATTGTATGTGGTGTGAATGTTAAATTATAAAGTTGATGTTTAGATACACATCTAAGCTGTATGTACTATGTCCTTGACAATAGGAATGTATGTAAATAATACAATATCTTAATACCTGTACTACATACAAACATTGTAATCTTTAAAATGTACACAAAATGCAAAGGAGCCGATGTTCCGGCGTAATGACCCGTGTAATCTCGATTAGTGTTGTTTAATAGCTGTTTATTTTAGTATTTTGACAGTTAGTAACGATATTTGGCGGATGGTCGTGAGGTTATCACGCGGTGTCGTAAGTCCGTTGATATAATGGGTTCGTTTACTCTCTGGCTAGAGGCCTAAATGTTCTGTTATCGTCCTGTAGCGGAACACAGATATCGTACATCCGTCGTGCGATAGTTTTACATCGTTTGTTGTTAAAAACTAGATATATACAGAAATACTGTCACGAGGGATTCTGCTCGCACTTTTTTCTTTAAATTTTTTTTTTTATACAACTTAGAATGGCAAACAAGCTGACGGCCCACCTGATTGAAAGTGGTTACCGTCGCCTATAGACATGAGCAATACCATGGACATAACTGAGCATACTGTTCCGCCCATGATACCCCCCATGCGTTGCCATTCCTGAGGACTCAGATGTTATTCCTCTGTACCCTGTAAATTCACGCCATGTACCTTCAAACCGAAACACAGTCATGCAAACACAACTGGTTCATAGTAGTGTTTGCATGACTGTGAAGCAGTAGTTTCTACTTGGTAGAAACACGAAAGGGATAGAGGTGCCCAAGCAATCGACTTTGTGTCATTCATTTTGCCGTGTGTGCCCCGGCGTAGAATGGGCCGCCCCTTCCTTTCCCGTGGGTGTCATAAGACGCGACTGAGAGTGAGGAATGGGCAGCGGCATCCCTCTTAAACATTTCTAAAAGTCTAACTGCGGTTGCCAAACCGCTTGCCAAGCGTGGCAACTACTGGCAAAACTCCTCTTATGGGGAAGGCTTATATCCAGCAGTGGACAGTTGATTATTCTATGAGTCCTTTATTCTATGAATAGATGAGGTCATGTCCCCCCTAGTCAGGATGTCCCGTCTTTGTTAGATTTTTTTGGACACTCGAGCTATTTTAGATCTGTGAGTACCTGTTTTTTTTAATGGGTGAAAATGGAATGGCAACCCCGCTCGCGCTATCGGTATACACCGACGAGGCACCAGTGGAAGATGATAGGTGAGAATGAATGCAGGTGAGTTGGCCCACCATGATGAATTCGGCAAGAAATAATCATGATGGTTTCCTGGGGGAACCGCGTGGAGGTCGACCTGAGAGGGTATATTGCTAGCAATGGGGCTATTAGACCCCATTATTAACAATCCCTTTCCCCCCTGTAAGTACCTGGTTTGAACCGCCAAGTAATATGTTCTTAATAACGATAAACTTTAAATAAAACTTGCCAAGTGCGAGTTATACTCGCACGCCGAGGGTTTTTTTTTTCTTTGATGTGTGAGAATTGAATGGTACCCCCGCTTGCGCTAACGGGATACGCTGGCGGGGCACCAGTGAAGGGTGATAGATGAGAATTAAAACAGGCCAGTTAGCCCATCATGATGAATTCATCAGGACTTAACCATGATAGTTTCCAGGGGGAACCGCGAAGAGGTCGACCTGGTTGGGTATATTGCTAGCAATGGGATTCTCAGTCTCTATTACTAACAATCCCTTTCCCCCCGCACGCCGAGGGTTCTGTACATATAATATGAGATAAAATTAGTTTTATTTCAGTTGTTAAAGGAAATATACATTTAAATGGTTTAATATTATTGATACTGCAATACGTAATTTTGTTATTTTAAGCCATATTTGTGATTAGTAACTGGATCGCAAAACTAAGTTCTTATTTGGTGGTTTTTTGATAATTTACTTATTACTTATTCAGCGTAGTTCTAACTAGCATAGTTTCTGATAAACTATGCTAGTTAGAACTGCGGTGGGGAAAGGGATTGTTAGTAATGGAGACTGAGAATCCCATTGCTAGCAATATATCCAACCAGGTCCACCTCCTCGCGGTTCTCCCTGGAAACTGTCATGGTTAATTCCTGATGAATTCATCATGATGGGCTAACTGGCCTGTTTTCATTCTCATCTGTCACCCTTCACTGGTGCTCCGCCAGCGTATCCCGTTAGCGCAGGCGGGGGTACCATTCCATTTTTACCTATCAATAAAAAAAAGTTAGAACTGCGCTGAATAAGTCTTACTTTACTTTTTCGTGGGTGTCTCGTGTCGTGTGGGTTTAAAGGTCGAGGGAAACCTTCTTAAAATATTATCAAAACCTATCAGCCATCCTAATCTAACTGCGGTGGAATGGGATGGTTAGTAAAGGGGAGGTTAGTCCCCATTGCTATCAATATACCCCATCAGGTCGGCCTCCACGCGGTTCTCCCTGGAAACCATTGTGGCTAATTTATTATTTAATTCGTCACCATGGGCTGACTGACCTGCCTTTTCATCCTTTCCTATCATCCCTAACTGGTGCCCCGCCAGTGTATACCGATAGCACAGGCGAGGTTAGCATTCCATTATCATCCATGAAATAAAAACCTAACTGCGGTGGGGGAAAAGGGATTGTTAGTAATGGAGTCTAATTGACCCATTGCTAGCAATACATCCTATCAGGTCGACCTCCACGCGGTTCTCCCTGGAAACCATCGTGGTTAATTCTAGTGGAATTCGTCATGATAGGCTAGCTGACCTGCTTTCGTACTCATTTATCACCCCTCACTGGTGCCCCGCCAGTGTATACCGATAGCGCAGAAATCAAACAATTTTAATTCATTATATATGTATTTGAAAGATACAATATTAATAATAATAATAATAATTTATTATATATTAATAATAATAATAAATAATTTATTTATTATTATATGTTTTTAATACAATATATACATATCAAATAAAAGAGAAAACAATTATGACAGCCTTCTAATTAATAATAACAATAAAGAAAGTATTCAAGCGAAATGGGAAAGATAGTATGATTTAATCTTTTTATTAGATGTAGTATGAATACATTCTTTGTATTAGATGAATCCAACTAAAATATTATCTAAGTTTAAATTAAAATAGATTCTGCACATATTTCAACACTTCGGCAAATGCGTTTACGTTATTTCTCGCGATATGCGTGTTGCGTACTACATCACTAACATTCATCGACAATTTAGACATATTATTATAATTATCATGACTCCATTTGCTCGTACTGATAATTGAAGGCTATATAGATATATATATATATATATATACATGCATAGAATGCAATGTGTATCACAATCATAAATTGAATGTGGGGATTTTGCCATAATAATATATTCTATCTATATAAATACGCAAATATCCTTCAATATTATCTATAGCCTGTTTGAACAGTGTTCCTTTGCCTACTATATGTTGCAGTATTAAATTAAATACCAATGCCTTTGGCGGGAACTATTATTTAGTGTGAATTTGCGTCACTTCAATAAAAGTGTATTTTGCACAGATTTATGCATTACACTATGAATGTTAATGTATTTTATTGTGTTCTTATATTTGAGTGGTTACATATATACGATTTCTAATTTCATCAATATTAAGGAGTGTCGACTCTTTATATAGTGGTACTTACGTAATTGCTTAGTTCATTTTTATTCTAGTAATGATAATAGTCTAATCTTTAGATTTAATTTAAAGGTTGGTATTTACAAAAGAAATTTATAATCTTTTACACACATTATTTAATTTACACTGCTAATTATTTGATACTTCACTTTACAAATAATAGAAAGCTTAAAGTGTATTCCACGTGAAAGGTATTAATAATAAATATCCCTAAGTATAGATAGATTAGAAAAATTATTTAAATATGTAGTTATATTATTGATACTCTACAGTAAGTACTTGTTGCCTTTTATCCTTAGTATGTATCGTTTAGATTGCAATGGGGTAGACGTTTTTAATATGTAGCTACTTATGTCATATATGTATATGTGGAATTATTAACAACGCTTCAGGGACTTTGTACAAGGATTTATTCTCAAGTTTTGTTATAATTGAAGCTGCCATATTTCTCTTAAGAGAAAAAATATTCATATAGATAGCATGTACCTAATAATTATGTTACTTAAGAGTCGACACTGCTTTTATATAAAATATGAAATTATGTGTCCACCTAAAATGGGGTTGGATGCAGAGATTCATATTTCAGTTTTGTCATTCATATTTATTGTGTTGAATAACAACACAATGAATGTAAATGAAACATATCACCGTGCAAAATATCGTAGTAGCTGTATTAGACATAAAATACATTGTTGCGTACAATTTTCAAATTCAATGATCTGGTTGCATAAATTCATATAAATTTGTTTTTGTTCGAGTTGCTTCTGCACATTATTCCGTGTTCTAAATTCAAATATATTAAATCGTATATTGCACAAAACATATTATTGTTCTTTGTTGCTTTATCGATTGAATCTAGGTGTCATTGATTTAGGAATCGCGCTTAAAATATAATTAAGCGTCTATCTATCTTATATCGAGTTCCAATCCCGCAGCGATTTCGATCCAATTACGATCTAATTCTATTGTCCAGTGATGCGTGTCGGTCCTACACGCGTTTAATCACTTATCTGGTTTATGTTGGATTAGCGGTCATGTTAGTCACCAATTCTATGGTGGTCGCCTTCTACACATTGGACATTACACCGACATATTTTTAATTAAACGCTTAAAATACATAGATAAATAGAATCACTTATTTAAAATTATATTTATATTTATTTAAATTCCAAATTTTCAGTGATATCTTAATAAAAATATTATTACATGATGAACGTTAACGAAAAGTTCGCTATTGGAAAATTTTGTAACTAATTTTTGTTTTTTTTTAATATTGACTGTTATTTGCGACATTACTGCAGCGGATAAGTTGGATTTTCATACAATTTTTGCCGGCCGCTGCCCGCATGTATCTGGCCAGTACGGCAATTTTGATTTATCTCGAAGAAGATTGTCAAAATAATGCTCACATTTCCAAGCATGTTTGAGTTAAAATTATGAACGCTCTTAATATTGGCAAAATAAATGTCGTTCTTTTTTGCGAAATAAAATATATCTTTGCACATTTATGGAATCTTACATTAATCTTATATTTATCTTATAGCTTAAGAGCTAATAGTTGATAACTAAACATAGTGTCCCACAAAAAAAAAAAGAAAAAGAAAAACTTCATTTGTGACAAAACAAATTATTTTGATTAAAAAAAAAAAAAAAACTACGTTACCTATTTTCATAAAATTTTTATGAGGCCAGTTTGTAAGTATAACTGTCGAAGTTGCGAGGTAACAAAAATAAAAAAAAATACAAACGAATTTAGAATCTTCTTTTTGAAGTTGGCTGTCAAAATGCCTCTGTCTGGGGGGATAGGGATCGTTAGTAATGGAGACTGATAATCCCATTGCTAGCAATATACCCAACCAGGTCGACCTCCTCGCGGTTCCGCCTGGAAACTATCATGGTTAATTCCTGATGAATTCATCATGATGGGCTAACTGGCCTGTTTTCATTCTCATCTATCACCCTTCACTGGTGCTCCGCCAGTGTATCCCGTTGGCGCAGGCGGGGTTACCATACCATTTTCACCAATAAAAAAAAAATGCCTCTGTCTCTCCCTATCTGGGAGTACAGTCGTGACCACTATCTATGTTCGATACATTGCACTAAATGTAGTGATTATTTACTCGATTCCATAAACAAGCCTTGTGAGTATTTGCAGTAGTAAGCAATGAAATTCAATTATGCAATTTAGCGCTATTCAAGTATAATAAGACCGTATATACATTGACGCAATATGTATGTTGCATTCTATCTTTTTGTTTTTATACAACTTAGAATGGCAAACAAGCTGACGGCCCACCTGATGAAAAGTGTCCCTTTGGTAAATTTATCTGTTCTCCTTTAACCAAAGGTTGTAAGAGATTGTCCTAGCGATAACACCGCCTTTTGTACCTTTAAGTGTATATTTTAATCTGTATTTATGTTAGTTTATTTCACTGGAATTGTTCAATTTTCATTGTATATTTTTGGTTATGGTGGCAATAAAGAGATAAATTAATAAATAAATGTTTGATGAAACGTGAAGTCTTAGAATAGCAAATAATTCATCTAATATAAATCTAAATACAAATGGATTTCACTACGTATATATTTATTCTATATTAGTGATCAGACCCGGCTTCGCATGAGTAGACAGAATTTTCAAAAATCAATACATATAATAAAAAAGTTTTCAATCAATTCAATCGATTAGTTATTTTATAGTATTTTATATGTGATTCTTTAGATCGATAAAACTTTTTTATTTATGAACCGATTGAAATAAAACAAAACACTAAATGTTAAGTAGAGCAAACCGCAACGCATTAGTGAAAACCGCATTCAAATCGGTTAAGCCGTATCTGAGATTAGCGTGCACACACGTACTGACAAATAGATAAACATTCTAAAAATCTATGTTTTGATTGTATTTAACTTGTTCTATTGCGTTAATAAAGTCGTATAATAGTTTTCCTTATATATTTTCCACAGACAGCGACTAGTTAAGATTTTATTATACGTATATATATATATATATCACATATCTGTCATAAAAAAACAATGATACACATACACATATCGCCAAAAATAAATAACAACGAAAAATATTTGAATTTAGAATATTGAAATAATAAAATAATATTTCAAATATGTAGGCGTTGTAAATCATAATTAATATTACTCAAATAATTTAATTTAAATTTAATATATTATAACATATATAAATAATAATTGAATAGACATTTAAATACAATACTATATTTATTTATTTATGACCCAATCTTTTTGCAGTTTATTATTATTAATGGTAATAATTTTTTTTTTCTTGTAAACCATAAATGCATTTTCTCATAGCATAAATAAAAAATTGTTTAGACTATTAAAAATTCGAAATTCAGAAGTAATTCGTAATATTTCCTCGTTGAATGAATGATAACGATGCACAGGCGTTGCAATATACATCTACTAGTACAAGTGCTGCCTAGTGTAATCGATATTGTTGTAATAGTCACAGGCATCAATCTCGCGTGCCGCACAACTCATCGCAAGATGTGAACGTCCTGTAAGACGCGATATCTAAATATAGTGAGTACTATTTCGGTGGACACCGCCATGTGGGTCGCAGGGAATGTTTCCGTGTTGGATAATTTCTTATAATCGTACTTACCGTTACCGGTACAAACTAAATTGTACCTTACGGTGATTGTAATAGTGTTTTTTTTCTTTTTTGATGGGTGAAAATGGTATGGTAACCCCGCCTGCGCTAACGGGATACGCTGGCGGAGCACCAGTGAAGGGTGATAGATGAGAATGAAAATAGGCCAGTTAGCACATCATGATGAATTCACCAGGAATTAACCATGATAGTTTCCAGGGGGAACCGCGAGGAGGTCGACCTGGTTGGGTATATTGCTAGCAATGGGATTTTTAGTCTCCATTACTAACAATCCCTTTTCCCCATCGCCTGCGCTATTGGTATACTTCGGTGGGGCACCAGTGAGGGATGATAAGTGAAAGTGAAAGAGCGGGTCAGTTAACCCATCGTGATAAAGATATCTGGAATTCAGCACGATGGTTTCCAGAGGGGGCCCCGTGAAGGTCGATCTGACGAGGTATATTGCTAGCAATGGGACTGGTAGTCCGCATTATTAACAAGCCCCCCCCCCCCTCTACGCTTCATCATGCCACCCCGTAACTATTCACTGCTGAATTTAAGCCTTCCCCAAAGAGCAAGTTTTGATAGTAGTCGCCACGCTTGGCAGGCAGGTTGGCAAACGCAGTTAGGCTTTTATGTTGTAAATATTAAATAAAACAAAGTTTAAAAATAAAAAAAAAAACATACGAAAGTATAAATTCATACTTTCGTCCGATTTTCAAAGGATGAGTTTCCCAATTAGAATACATTAATTTTCTAACACACAACATGGCGTCTAAGCTAATATTGCACCGATTCCCATGATTATTTTTGCAATTTCTAAGATATATTTCTGGAAAAAATACTGGCCAAGAAAGTAAGGCAATATAATTTGCATGTATATGTATGCACTTAAGTGTGTCCGGGGTGAGGGAGGGGGGAGGTTGCTGGTAATAAAGTTAAGCGGCTCCATTCCCAACGATATACCCAGTCAAATCCCTAGACACCATGGATAAACCACAGTGTAGTGAAAAGTAGTTCTAGGCAGTAGGCACTGACTGGCATGTGTACGCTGAAAACCAGCGCTGTGCAGCTGTACACATTGCGCTGGGACACACGCAGCATCAGCTGAGCCAGTTCCTTTTGCCTAATAAAGCAATGGGAACTAAGAATCCCATTGCTAGTAATATACCCAACCAGGTCGACCTCCTCGCAGTTCTCCCTGGAAACTATCATGTTTAATTTCTGATTAATTCATCGTGATGGGTTAACTGGCCTGTTCTCTTTCTTATCTATCACCTTTCACTGGTGCTCCGCCAGCGTATCCCGTTAGCGCAGGCGGGGTTACCATACCATTTTCACCCATCAAAAAAAAATTCCTCTCCTTCCTAAGGTTGGCTGGAAGAGATCGCTATCTAGCGATAAGGCCGCCCATTGTTGCCTCTTTATCTTGCTTTCATGTACCTAATTAATTATTCATTTTGTTTGTTTTTTTTTATACAACTTAGAATGGCAAACAAGCTGACGGTCCACCTGATGGAAAATGGTAACCGTCGCCTATAGACATGAACAGTACCATGGACATAACAGAGTATACTGTTTCGTCCATGATACGCCCCAGGCGTTGCCATTCCTGAGGACTCCCTGTAAATTCACGCCATATCCCACCCTTCAAACCGAAACACAGCCATGCAAACACAGCTGCTTCACGGTTGAAACACTAATGGGACAGAGGTACCCAAGCAATCGACTTTTGTACAATTCTGGTAATTGTTGTTATTTGTTTATAATCTGTATCATTCTTTAAAGGGAACGAACGGAATAAAGAGTTTTCATTCATTCATTCACTCGTATGTGAAAGAACAAGTTAGATCATGTCGTTATCTCATTCTATTACTAGTGTCGCTACCGATAACAATTCTATAGATAGATTCGTTTGCACTTTGTATTATTTGGTCTGAGTATCCTCATCTGAGTATCTCTCTGATGTCTCGCCAGCGTAAGCCATCAGCGGGAGCGTAGCCAGTTTTGTCAATATGACAAAATATGTCCATGTGGTTTAAATTGCTTGTTGGATTTTATAAATTTGGTATTGACAGATTCGTCTTAATTTAATGATTTTGATCTGCCGAGAGCTATAGAAAATACAATGTATCTTTGAAAATCTCAATTTGACCAATTCTTGTTTAAAGGATGTAAGCTTTTTTTTTTTTAATTAAAATTAGTTATCTGACAATAAATAAAGCGCTTATATTTAACTACGTGTGTTTTTAGTAATCTAGTCACATCCTTTTTTATAAATATTTATTATAAATAAAAAAAATCTTTAAATAAAAATAAATCTTTTGATCCATTACATACAGCTATAACTCATAATAAATTATTCTAAATCCAGCTGTTTCCAGGTTCTATCTATCTCGCTCGCACTTATATATAATAGTGTAGCATGACAGTAACGCTAACGTGGCAAGACTAATGATTTTTGACGCTACGGTATAACACTTTAACTTAAACTTTCTTAATTTAAAATATTTTGCCATCTTGAGCATCTATGAAGATACAGCATCATTTTGTATAGCTGTATTTACTTAATTTATAAATTTAATGAAGACTAAGTTTAAGATGTGTAATCTTTTCTAAAAATTTGTTTTTTTTTTATACCACTGAGATGGCAAACAAGCATACGGCCCACGTGATGGTAAGCGGTTACCGTATCCTATGAACGCCTGCAATACCAGAGGTATTTTATTATTAATTATTATTATTATTTATTATTATTTGATTGGAACCTATAAAACAACTAAACTATAATATAAATAAACTCGTAACTCAAGTTGAACGACAGTAATGGTCTAGCGTTTTGATATACCGCCTCACTTTTCAATTCCCTTGGGTTTGTATTTGTGTATATGACTGTTTGTCTCGGTGTTTTCTATGTATAATATGTATAATGATATCAGTCTTCAACTGTCCACTGTTGAACGTAAGCTTCCCTTTGGGGGGTTTGTAGTTGCTGCGCTTGGCGATTGGGATCTTCAAAGCCTAATTGCGGACGCGGCCGCCCATCCCTCGCGCTCCCTTAGTCGCGCTACCTTTAGTCGAAGTGGTAGCCCATTCTATCCCGAGACTAGACAGTAAATTTATTGCAACGTATAATATGATATTTAAATATTTCAGCGATGTATACCGGAGTTCGAGAACGCTGCTTTCAACGTGCAGATGGAAGCCACCAACACGTGTGGTGACAACGGTCCCATGATGTACTGCATACAGACATCTGCCGCCACATCCACCAGGTGAACAGATTTATCTCAAATTTAATTAATACATAAAGTATTCTATGTACTATGTTAGGATATAGTCTATGTACCATTTTTCATTCAAATCTATTCATCACCACAGACTTTTCATTATATTAATATTATTTTATTTTTATTTTATACAACTTAGAATGGCAAACAAGCTAACGGTCTACCTGATGGGAAGTGGTACCCGTCGCCTTTAGACATGAGCAGTACCATGGACATAACAGAGTATACTGTTTCGCCCATTATACCCCCCCTGGCGTTGCCATTCCTGAGGACTAACCTGAGGAATAACCCCGCCTGCGCTAACGGGTTACGCCGGCGGCGCACCAGTGAAGGGTGATAGAAGAGAACGAAAACAGGCCAGTTAGCCCACCATGATGAATTCATCAGGAATTAACCATGATAGTTTCCAGGGGGAACCGCGAGGAGGTCGACCTGGTTGGGTATATTGCTAGCAATAGGATTCTCAGTCTCCATTACTAACAATTCCTTTCCCCCTAAAAACTGTCACTATTAAAAAAAAAGAATGTATTTTCTCGTCATAAAATATAACTGCTCCCTTGTGATACAATATATTATTCAGATGACAGTCTGCTAGCACTAATATGTATCACAGTGTAAGGAGTCTTCATATAGTGGTTTATAGACCATAAAAATCTGTTTCATGTCACATTCGTCGCAAAGATTGTCACATTAATTTTAACCAATTTCAAAACGGGGAGATACTCAATTAGAGTATTCCTGTTTTCACATTTTAGTTATGGTGTGTGCGATGGTATGTCTCTGGATAATTTTATGTTGCGAACTTAAATAAGTTTTGAGTTTTCTAAATTTTGAATTCTATATTCTAAATTCTTAACTTAGAATTCTCAATTGTCAATTCTAAACTTTAAATATATAAATATATGAACCAAATTCGTAGATCAAATTGAGTTTTCTAAATTTTGAATTCTATATTCTAAATTCTTAACTCAGAATTCTCAATTGTCAATTCTAAATTTTAAATATATACATATATGAACTAAATTCGTAAATCAAAACTGTCCACATTAATAAATTAGTAAATCTATAAAATTTAAAAGTATTAATACACACGTGATTCTTTGACAGGTACCGAACGAATGAATGATAGTATTACTCCCCTGCCCCCATCTTCCCTCAAATGTTACTTTTTATAAACTTTGTAAAACTATTATAGGAAAAGTAATTCTTTATACTGTGCAAATATCTTGTATTGGGGGAAAGGGATTGTTAGTAATAGAGACTGAGAATCCTATGGCTAGCAATATACCCAACCTGGTCGACCTCCTCGCGGTTCTCCCTGGAATCTATCATAGTTAATTCCTGATGAATTCATCATGATGGGCTAACTGACCTGTTTTCATTCTCATCTATCACCCTTCACTGGTGCTCCGCCAGCGTATCCCGTTAGCGCAGGCGGGGTTACCATACGTTTTCACCCATCAAAAAAAATCTTGTTTTGTGGGCAAAGGGATTGTTAATATACCCTATTAGGTTGATTTCCACGCGGTAGCCCTGGAAACCATCATGATTAATTCTTTATGAATTCGTCATTATGGGCCAATTGACCTATTTCATCCTCATTTATCATCCGTCACTGGTGGGGCACCAGTGACGGCCAGTGTATATCGATAGCGCAGGCGGAATTTCCATTCCATTATTACCCATTAAATAAAAAAATCTTGTATTATTACTTCGTATGTTATACATGTGTATATTTACATATTAGGTCGTGTGACTTCTGCCAACCAGGCCAGTTCACCAGCTACTATCTGACAGATCTTCATCATGAACAGAACAACCAGACCTGGTGGCAATCGGAGACCATGAAGGAGGGCATCCAGTATCCTAATCAGGTCAACTTGACCTTACACTTGGGTAAGATAAAAGAACTTTATTTATGTATTTTTTCTCAAACAAGCTTGGAAATGTGAGCTTTATTTTGACAGTCTTCTTCGAGATAAATCAAAATTGCCGTACTGGCCAGATACATGCGGGCAGCGGCCGGCAAAAATTGTATCAAAATTCATATCTGTCGTGTTTTGCGGCCAGATAAATTACTATGTAAACTCATATCTGTCCTGTAATTTAAAAATGGAATGACCTTTTACTTCGAAACATGACTACCAAGGAGTTAATTAATAAAAGGTTTTATTTAAATTTCGAACTGGCTTGCAAATAGAAAGCTGTTAATTGAAAAAAAAAAATACAAAGGAACATTATGACGCGTGAAAAATTATTATTGTTCGTATTTCGTCATTGAACTTAAAAAGTAAAATTGTGTTTTTGATTTCCGCGCATTGTTTGAGAAAAGTACTATACAAGCCTTGGCCACAACTAGGCATTGATGGACTCATGTATGTGTGCCTCGGCTACGCCTCGGCCCACATTTACACCTTCGTCCATCAATACCTCAGTTGTTGGCCACTGCAGCAATGTAGGTACTATTATAGAACACACACATCACAAAAATATGAACATGCTCGTATGTATATACATTATGTGTCTTTGTGTAGCTTTAAAGTTTTTTTTTTATAATAAAGTAATAATATAATTTATAATTATAATAATATTTTTTATAATGAAATACTAACCCCACTCTATTTGAGTACACTAATATTATAGAGGAATTTTGATATATATATATATATATATATATATATATATATATATATATATATATATATATATATATATATATATATATACACACATAGGAGTACATACATATCTGTCACGCCTGTCTCCCTTGAATTTTAATACTTATGATCATATTTGTATTATATCATGGTTAAGTTGATGCTTTTACCTTTTCTTTTATACAACTTAGAATGGCAAACAAGCTGACGGCCCACCTGATGGAATGTGGTAACCGTCGCCTATAGACATGAGCAGTACCATGGACATAACAGAGTATACTGTTTCGCCCATGATACCGCCCATGCGTTGCCATTCCTGAGGACTCAGATGTTATTTCTCTGTACCCTGTAAATTCACGCCATATCCCACCCTTCAAACCGAAACACAGTGATGCAAACACAACTGATTTACGGTTGAAACACGAATAGGATAGAGGTACCCAATCAATCGACTTTTGTACAAAGTCTCCCTCTGGTAACATATTATGTTATATGTGTGTTTATATTAGTTCAATTATATGTTTATAATATATTAATATATTATGTATTAATTTTTATATTCCTTCAATTCAATAGTGCACCGTCTACTTATTTCTCAGTTTGCCCAAGTGGTTGACTGGTAGAGAACACCGTTCGGTGTTAAGTCCACCACATGTACATAGTTTAACTGTGCATTAAAGTATAAATAAATAAATAAATATATTACACTACAGGCAAAGCGTACGATATAACATATGTCAAGATCGTGTTCTACTCGCCGCGGCCTCAGAGTTTTGCTGTTTACAAGAAGACCAGCGAGGAGAAAGACTGGGAGCCGTTCCAGTACTTCAGGTAAATACTTACTATCAAGTGACGTTCATACGACGTCATTATTTGTTCATTTTAGTGTCGTCATAGAAAATTATTAAAGAATGTCGTTATTTTAGAATCGCATATGTCATTTTGCTGCTTGAAGTCTCACTTTTTAACTAAAAATATATAGTAACGTTTAATACTATGCATTTGTTTATATATGTATTGTATATGTATGTATGTTATTATTATTATAATATATAATATATTTATTTAAAATTTGTGTATGATTGTTTTATTAGTATTCTATTCGCATTGTATTTATGTTAAGTTCCTTTCTTGTACCTTTCCTGCACTAGATTGCTTGCTAACCATTTTGTCTTTCATTGCATTGCGTTGACTAGAAGAGATCTGTTTCCCACTCTTTCTAACATGATGTTACACTAATCGCTGTATCTTTTTTTACAAGGATCATAAAGAATATAAATTATATATATATATATATATATATATATATATATATATATATATATATATATATATATATATATATATATATATATATATAATAAAAAAAATTTAGTGCTTAATATTATATCATAGTTAATGTCTAAATTTCTTCCCAGTGCGTCCTGCCGGGACACTTATGGAGTGCTAGAGCAAAGATCAGCGGACATTGGCGCCGAAACAAGAGCACTGTGCACTAGTGAATATTCCGATATATCACCACTATCTGGTGGTAACGTACTGTTTTCCACACTTGAAGGTCGACCTTCTGCCTTCACGTTTGATAGCAGCCCAGAGCTACAGGTATCGCTATTGCTTTTTCATATCCTTTTTTTTTTCTTTAGAGACTAAAAATTGTTATTTAAAAAAAAATAGTCATAGCTCTAATAACTTCTTCTAGGTTCATATAGGCTAGTCGATTTAGAGTTATATTAAATATAATACTTTAACAGTGTTACGTTTGCTCCTTTTTTTTTATTTTTTTTTTTCAACTTTTTTCCAAAGATATCGATAAAAGAAATTTTTAAAAATTAAGCAAAATTAGGGTTTTTTTTTTGTGTTCAGCCAATTTCAAAAGAAGGAGGTTTTCAATTCAGTTAATATTTTATTACGTTTGTTATCACATAACTCCGTCAGTCATATAACGATTTGTAAAATTAATTATTATCTAAAATATATAGACATACATACAGATTGGTCCTATAGAAATTTTATCAAAATCGGTTCAGCAGTTTAGACTTTAAATCAAAATAACAGGTTTAACCACAATTTCGGTTTTTTTTTGTCTCAAATTCTTATTTTCTAGTTGAAGATGTTTATGAAGCGATAATTGTGCGGATTTTCCTAGAAAACTATTAATTAGATTAATTAAAAATACTGTATTAGGATTCTGTAATGAATCTAAATATGAAAGAAATTAATAAAAAGCTATCCCAGTAATTAAGAAATTTAAATATTTACTTGCTAATACATCTTGCTTGTATTTGTATAGAAAAGCCAAATTTAATTTACCTAGGAACACTCTTAATAGACAAGCTACAACTAGCTAAAATCTGTTTGAATTTGAATGTATTTAGAATTAATATTATAATGGGAAAAGTTCTATTTTTTACATCTATGTTTGTTTATAATGGATAAACTCAAAGTTACTTAACAGATTTTAAAAATTCTTTCACCTATACAGAGCTATATAGAGCGAATAATATATACTGTAAAAAAATTACAGAAAAATCGTGCGAAACTGGAACGGATTGGTAGTTTTACATAAAGTTCTCCCCTCCACGAGAATACTAATTTATTTATTTATTTATAGCAAGGCAACAGATTACAAATTAATACATTTATATAATAAATATTACATAAAACGGCATTAAATTTGCACTCCAATAACTGCTCTGCATAACATTCGATAAAAGAATGACGGCTATATATTTAAAGCAACAAATTGGCGGCCTTAATGTAATTATATATATATATATATATATATATATATATATATATATATATATATATATATATATATATATATATATAGTATAAGTTACAATAACTATATTTCTAGAACCTCACAATTAATAAATACATAAATACTCAGCTCTAATAATAATACGAAAAAGGTTGATTGGGGGTGATGGGGGAAGAGGGGGGAGGTTAGTCGTCGTCGCTAGCAATATATACCTTACATTGGCAACCTCCACTCGGTCCTGGACACCGTTACTGTTAAATTTATAGTGAAATGTCTGAGATAGTACAGTTAACCTAACTTCGTCTTCACCTATCATCCATCCCCCACTGACACCCCGCCAGCGTATACCAATAACGCAGGCAGGGCTACCATTTAGAAAACACCCAACAGGAATGGGTGACGGCCACTGACCTGCGCATCTCCCTGGACCGTCTGAACACTTTCGGAGACGAGATCTTCGAGGACGTCCAAGTACTCCAGTCTTACTGGTACGCTATCGCCGACGTCGCTGTGGGCGCCAGGTGCAAATGCAACGGTCACGCGTCAGTATGCGACACTGATGAACTGCCCGATGGCACCAGGACAAGGGCTTGCAGGTGATGCTCTTGTTTTAATTTAACAAATTTTTGGAACGTATTTTAAATTTATTTACTAGCTATATCCTGTGGCTTTCTCTACACGCCTAAGTATATTAAGTATCCTATATATATTAACTCAATCGTGTATCAAATTTCATTCAAATCTGTACAGCAGTTTAAGAGTGATTAAGTAACAAACATTCAAACAAACATACACTGAATTAATAATGAAAATGATTATTCTGGATACTGGAATGGATTGATTTTCAGAGCTCGGATCGATATGCCACTCAATTTTATTCCTACTTTTGAGGCGATTGAGACCCAAAAGGTCTGAAAATTTACGCTATAGCTTCTCGGCTGTAGCATAGTGTCTAATTTAGTATATAATATAGTTATTATGCTTGGCATGTGAATTGGCAACCGCAGTTAAGCTTTGGTTATGTTTTAAGAAGGGCACTGCCCATCCCTCTACGATTAAGTTCCCTTAGTTGACTCTTACCACACCCACAGAAGAGAAAGGGCTGGTCCATTCTATATCGGGACCACACGACTGGTCGCTTTATATTTCAGTAGAATTTAATAACAATGTAACCAAATTTGGTTGAAATGATCACAGTAACACTCTTTATATGAAATTAGTAACAAAGTGATGTTTCACTTTTCAATCGATTAATGATTTTGTCATTTGTTTCGACTGTTGGAACATCAGCAGACTGTCTAATGGTGTAGTCAAATATTTGTTTATTTACTTTTTTGTTGAGTTCCATTGGAACGGTCTATAAGAACTCGGCCTGAATTTACTGGGTACGGAGGAATAACATCTGAGTCCTCAGGAATGACAACGCATGGGGGGTATCATGGGCGAAACTGTATACTCTGTTATGTCCATGGTACTGCTCATGTCTACAGGTGGCGGTTACCACTTTCCATCAGGTGGGCTGTCAGCTTGTTTGCCATTCTAAGTTGTATAAAAAGAAACTCTCTTTTGTAAATGTGACAATCACCATCAGGTTATATCAGCCTTTAACTGTCCACTGCTAAACAAAAGCCTCCATTTGGGCAGTAGTTTCCACGCTTGGCAGGTGGATTGGCAACCGTAGTTAGGCTTTGGATATATTTTAATAGGGACGCTGCTGCCCATCCCTCGCCCTCCCTTAGTCGCCTCTTACGACACCCACGAGAAAGATAGAGGTAGCCTATTCTATATAACAATGTTTTCTAGATAAATTATTGTTAATAAATAAGTTAATTTATTATACAGATGTGAGCACAACACAGCCGGTCGTGACTGTGAGAGGTGTTTGGACTTCTATAATGACGCCCCGTGGGGTCGCGCGTCGTCCACCAACGTGCACGAGTGTAAAGGTACGTTACCGACTTATTTCGGTGCATTGCGAAGTTTGCTGAAGCGTGTTTGTACTGTGTTTAATTTTTTTTTTTTATATAGAATAGATTTATGTGGGGCAAAGGAGTGGAAATGTAATGTACTATTACTGTTTTTGTTTCCTCGATATTATGTAAATCCTTTTATGTGTTCTAGCGGTTGCATAACGGATTGTGTTTTGAGGAGTTTTTTTAAATGATGCCTACAGCCTTTTTATCATCGCACCGCTCGTCTTCTTCAGGGAATTTATCCTCACACGCTTGAACCTAAATGGTCACGTACAGTGCGGTTTCAGAGAAATTTTCTCCCACGAACGCTGAGGCTGTGAAATGAGCTCCTTACCCAGACTTACGTAGAGTGGAAAGACAGTGGGCTGCATAATGCGACCAACCGTTGATAGTAGAACTATCTCTATTCGGTTGGTGATTAATTGCATACATGGTCCATTCATTTTTGTAATCACTTTTTTCTTTTGTACAATTTAGAATGGCAAGCAAGCTGACGGCCCACCTGATGGAAAGTGGTAACCGTAGCCTATAGACTCATGGTAATGTGATCATATGTCTTGCTATTATGAAAAAATAATTAGTGAAAGAGAAGGTAAATTCGGCATTGAATCCTATAAAAAGCTGCTAGCTTCAAATACGTGGTAGTAGACCAATATCTTTTAAATAGAGATTCGTACTTATCAGTTATATATAAAAGAGGGTCAATGTAGATTTTACTATTTTTTTTTTTTTATACAACATAGAATGGCAAACAAGCTGACAGCCCACCTGATGGAAAGTGGTAACCGTCGCCTATAGACATGAGCAGTACCATGGACATAACAGAGTATACTGTTTCGCCCATGATACCCCCCATGCGTTGCCATTCCTGAGGACTCGGGTGTTATTCCTTTGTACCTAGTAAATTCACGCTATATCCCACCCTTCAAACCGAAACACAGCCATGCAAACACAACTGCTTCACGGTAGAAACACGAATGGGACAGAGGTACCCAAGCAATCAACTTTTGTACAAAGTCTCCCTCTGTTTTATTTTTAATCAATGATTTAAGGTCTTGTTATCTATTTATTTTGCTTAAATTTCATCATGTTATATGTATTACAATATCTATAAAAATAATGTGAATAAGTACTTATAAAATTAAATAAATGGGGATCTATATACATACATCTAGTTTTGATTTTACATAATTCATGCTGTCTCTTTTTATTTGATAATTTGTCCTTTGTAGGTATTTGAAAATTGGAACAAAAGAGTGTACAACTATTACTAGTGACCACTAAATTTAATAAAATTCCGCCTTTTTCTTTTTCTGTATTTTTCATTAAACATTATTAATTGGAAGGAAATAACGAGTAAAATATTTCTTTGAATGTTTAATTATTTCGTGAACATCACGGTGATACATGATTACTTAATTATCTAAAACTTATAGAAACAATGCCATTTGACCTTTCTCTATCACATATCATAGAACTGGGCCAACGTTATTTGTTAATGAACCATATTTCGCAACTACGAGTTTAATGTAATAATATCACGATTGATAATTGTAACTATTTTAACATTTTATACGAAGCCAACGCGAGTTTTAAAATATCTGTATTGTGCTACCTATTTTGATATAACTACGCAATATTCAGTAGATTATTTGATAATTAGTTATACTAAAATTGCATGTAAAGTGTATATATTCATATAAGGAATCATAATGTCTTACTTATAAATAAATTCTTGAAAACTTAAAGTTTTTAAGTGTCGTAAATTATTATCTTCTGAGAACAGCAATTTTTCAAGTGTTTGTTATTTCTACAATTTACGTACAAACTATTTAAATACACAAGTATTGAATAGATTCTGAAATTATGCCCTGAAAGTTGAAAAATAGTAATTTAAAACAAAATGTCCTTGGAAGATATCAATTCATAGGAGGGCCTCTTAATAGAGATATTCTTCTTATGGGTTTTCAGATCATAAATTTATTTGAACAAGATTATAGTAAATATATCTTCTCCATCCTATATATCGTTTAAGGCTGTGTGGCTAGTAATTTTTGTTGTTTGTGCAAGCTTTTGTTGTTTTAATGAGCACTATTTAGGATCGTAAATTTTTCGTCTCATAGTCATAAAAATTGTAACACGATATTCAACTCTGATAGGTTAAAATTATAAAGTGACATTGAACTCTGATAGATCATAATTGTGACATGACACATAACTTAATACATAATTGTAACATGACATTCGACTTCGATGGGTTAAAATTGTAAAGTGACAATGAACTCTGATAGATCATGATTATGACATGACATATAACTTAATACAAAATTGTAACATGATATCCAACTTTGATAGGTTAAGATTATAAAGTGACATTGAACTCTGATAGATCATGATTATGACATGACATATAACTTAATACAAAATTGTAACATGACATCCAACTCCGATAAATTGTTACTTGTTTTGGTAATTTGAAATTATAACACGACATTAATATTGCAATAAGATATACAATAAAATTTTGATCATTCCTTCTCATCTATATAATGACATAGATGTAATAATAATGACATAGACATCTGTCTAATGATAGTGATCATGGAGTAGTATCTAGTTATTTGTCTGAGGATTAATCAGATCATAATTGGACAAATGTTTTGAACTGAAACTGTACTTATATAATAGAATAATGTTTTCTTACTTTGTTTATATTTATCGTTACACCTTTTACAAATGCTACAATATATAGTTAATACTTGTTCCCACAATAACTTTTATTACCCAGTCTAAATGTCAAAAGTAATGTTAAGCCATTAAGCTCGACAATAAAATGGCGATATTTGGCGTAAACTTCCGGAAACTTTATGATCAATACTCAACGCGGTAAGGCGTAGTAATCCTGTAGGATTTATAGGCTGTAAATCGTGTATCGAATGTAATTAAAAAAGAAATATTGAAAAACAATGTTGTCAAAAATGTTTATTATATAAATGTTGCTATGTATTAACAAACATTCAAACTGGAAAGATTTGAATTTTTGTTTCTAGTGAATAAAGTAAAAAAAAAAAATACTTGATCGCTTTTAAAATACTTTCGTTTAGCTATATTGCTATATTGCATCTAAGCTGCATTATTAGAGAGTAATATTTGTAGATTTTTTTTAAATGTTACATGAATTGCATACTTCGAGCTCGCCTAGATGACATCATGTAACATGAGATTTGATTTACTTTTTTATTTTATCAATATTCATATAATAAAGTCGTAACTGGTCGCTGTCTACACAAGATATATAAGGAAAACTGTTATGGCTTTATAAACGCAATAGAATCCAAAACAATACCGTATGTATTCATTTTCGAAAATTTCGTCTACTCGTGTGAAGTCGGGTCGAATCGCTAGTATTGCATATTAACTGATAGGTATTTCTCATATTATTATTATTTGACAACTTACTTATGAATTTTTAACAATAATTTTGCATCAATAATTACTGTGCAAAATTTTCGTAATAGCATTATAGCTTGCATATTATAGAGAATGTTTTTTTTATGCAACTTAGAATGGCAAAAAAGCTGACGGCCCACTTGATTGAAACTGATAACCGTTGCCTATAGACATGAGAAGTACCATGGACATAACAAAGTATACTGTTTCGCCCATGATACCCCATGCGTTGCTATTCCTGAGGACTCAGGTGTTATTCCTCTGTACCCTGTAAATTCACTGTCATATCAAACAGAAACACAACCATGCAAACACAACTGCTTCACAGAAACACAAATGGGACAAAAGTGCCCAAGCAAATGACTTTTGTACAAAGTCTCCCTACTATGATGGACACGGTGCTTTGCGTAAATGAGGTCTTAGGTTCAATCGTCACTCTGACTAATTAAATAAATGAACTTTTCTGAATTGATTTAGCTTTGGGTATTCTGAGACGTGCCCTTAGTTTCTCAAAATACAGCTTGATAATTAAATAATTAGAATGATTATGTGCTCTTTATTATTGTTATTACATAAAAAGTTACCTATATATAATACCTTTTTTATATTTAACTAGACAACGGAAATTTAACAAACTTAATATATATATATATATATATATATATATATATATCCAGTTATATATAATGGTTATAAATTAGTAATCATAAGTTTTAAAAATTATAATACAACTTTGTCTTGAAGAGTCATAATTACTAATTTTACAATCAATTTTAAGCTCAGCGCAAGACACTGGGCTAACTAAGAGAAATAACTAACTTAAACTAAGTAGGTACTCGAAGTTCGTATAGTTTATAATAAGATAGATTTTTTTTATGATACTACCTCTGAGTTCGAAATGTTGGTTGCTGAGAAAAACCCGCAAGAAACTCAGCAATGACTTACTATACTTTGCCGGCAGCTTGCAACTGTAACGGCTTCTCGGACAAATGCTACTTCGATAAGGAACTATATGAGCAGTCCGGCCATGGTGGTCATTGCATCGATTGCGCAGAGAACAGAGACGGTCCCAACTGCGAGAGATGCAAGGAGAACTTTTACCAGGGAGAGAGGGAGATTTGTCTACCGTGCAATTGTAATCCTACCGGTAAGTATATAAAATAATACGATGTATAAAACAATTAAAATAAAATGTTTGAACGTGTGGAAAGAAAGTCAGATGAAAGGATGGCGTGTTCTGTCTGAGAGAGTCATGAAAGTGCACGAAACAAGAGATGTATGTAAAGCATTCGGTTCTCTTTTGCCTGCCCTGTAAGGGGCTTGGCGTGAAGATAGATGTATAGATAAAAGATTTAAAAACAATTTTTAGATTTTGACTCATGACTTGAGAAATGTTCTATCGTTTAAATTCCGATATAATTTTTTTTTTTTATTACTTTATTTTTATTTTATACGTAAATAGTAGTTAATGTATTATTATTATATTTAACCCCATAAATATAATAAATATTATAAAATAAATTATACCAAGGAGAATTTTTGGAAGGAACATCCAAAAAAAATGTTATTCCAAATAGTTATTATAATTATAGCTATTATGAAAATGTAAAAAAAACCCAAATCTACAGCAAAAAGTTGCCATATATAACTATGATGTAATTTAGAAATTATATTCATGTTTTTTTTTTATTTTATTTTGAGAACGTAAATAAATTTGTGACTACGGTACGTTTAATATTTTAGGATCGCGAAGTCTCCAATGCAATGCCCAAGGCAAATGCCCTTGTAAACCAGGCGTGACAGGAGACAAATGCGACGTATGCGCACCAAATCACTACGAGTTCACGAACCAGGGCTGCAAGCCGTGCGGTTGTAACGAGTCTGGTTCGTACGAGAACAAGCCACAATGTGATCCCGTCACTGGAATTTGTCGGTGCAAGCAGAATGTTGAGGGCAAACGTTGCAGAGAGTAAGTGCTCGTAATCAATTGTACACGAAATTAAAACCGAGGTCATTAGCGTCATTTTAAGAGAGATATTTTGCTATTTTCCCCAAAAATATGTGATTGGAAAACGATAAAAAATTTTGAATTTCCCATTTGAAAATGCCCCAACGGCCAAGGCCAAATTTATGGGAGGAGGTATAGTATCTTTTCAACCTATGTTGTAAGTTTAGAAAAATATTTTAATTTCACTTTTAAAATATCTCTGTTAAAATGATGCCAATTATTCCAATATTACAAAGAAAGAAAAGAAAGTGTGCTTCGATCATAATGTCGAAACTCGTTTCGTGTAATAACTGGTTTCTGTAACCCAATAGTAGTTGATACTAGTGTGGTGAAATTATGATCATGTCTAAATTAAAGTGTTTTTTTTTTATACAATTTAGAATTGCAAACAAGCTGACGGCCCATCTGATGGAAAGTGGTAACCGTCGCCTATAGACATGAGCAGTACCATGGACATAACAGAGTATACTGTTTCGCCCATGATACCCCCCATGCGTTGCCATTCCTGAGGACTCAGATGTTATTCCTCTGTACCCAGTAAATTCACGCCATATCCCACCCTTCAAACCGAAACACAGCCATGCAAACACAACTGCTTCACGGTTGAAACACGAATGGGACAGAGGTATCCAAGCTATCGAGTTTTGTACAAAATCTCCCTCTGGTGTTACCAATAGCTTCTATTTCTATATGATGTTTATATAATACAATTAACAGTACAATACCAATTGTATAAAAAAAATGTATAGAATCTCTTATCATCATCATCATCATCATATCAGCCTTTAACTGTCCAATGCTGAACATAAGCCTCAGGCGGATCGACAACCGCAGTCAGGCTTTAGAGATGTTTTAAGTGGAACGCTGCTGCCCATCCCTCGCCCTCCCTTAGTCCCTTCTTACGACACCCACAGAAGAGGAAGTGTTGGCCTATTCTATGTAGGACCACACGGCCATAGAATCTCATATAATTTTGTAAAATTATTGAATGCATTATAAAATATGAGGTTTAAAAAAAGTAACAGTACTTTAAACTGTCGGTGAATCAATATCGCGAAATTACACAATAGAAAACAAAATTGAGAATTTAAAAGTGCTTATAATCGAGTTTATTTAAAAAAAGATTATTTTTTTTACTTTGAACCAGTCATGCAACCTTGTCGTGTAATGTAAATTAGGCTTCAGAAGACTATGTTAACCAGGAAAGCTAAATGGAACAAGGCGCCTAATCTGAACATAAAAATTTCAGATGCAAACCAGGCTTCTTCAATATGGATATTGATAATGAATTCGGTTGCACACCGTGCTTCTGTTTCGGCCATTCGTCTCAGTGCAACTCCGCTCCGAAATACCAAGCACACGAAATAAGTGCACGTTTCATTAGAGACGCGGAAAAGTGGACTGCTGAAGATAACCAGCATAGATCGGCTCCACTTCAGTTCAATGCTAACGCTCAGAATATAGGTAAGTAAGATAATTGTGTGTTTATAGTAAGTGGAATAGAAAGAGAAGCGAATGAATTTATGAAAAATGAAGAAGTACGAATGAAGACGCAAATATACTGTGTTAGTGATAAGTAAGTATGATCAATTGACAGCGTTATAGTAAACGGAAAATAAAAGTATACTCTGCTGTCTCCAAATAATAAAGCAAGAGAACGAGTCAGTATTTAATACATATTTGACCGCAGTTACTATCTTTTTAAAAGAAATAACAATTCGGTGCTTTAAATCGTCTAAGATGTTAACACCTGTTTGAGATTTTTTAGCATCTTCATTTAACGATGATTTAAATAATGGTGAATCACTTAACGAGAAACAAACAAGAGAAATCTGATACTAGTTGAATATGGGTTAACATTATGCAAATTTGCTTAATAATATACATTAAAAGTATATTAATTTTATAGCTGTAACATCTCGAGGATCGGAGATCGTCTACTTCGTAGCATCCAGTCAGTTTCTTGGGGATCAGCGGCCTTCCTATAACCACGACTTGAAGTTCACATTGCGTTTGGGCGAGAGTAACGCCTACCCTTCATCGCAAGATATCATACTGGAGGGCGCTCGTGCTTCTATATCAATGAACATTTACGGACAAAACAACCCTGAGCCGTCTGACCAGGTACGTATTCTAAGATCGGATTTTGTTGGCTATCTGCTCAAGCGATTGGTGCAAGGCGATTGTTTTGTTCTAACTTGTTAACGCCTATCTTTAGGGACTACAATCTATTGTTACAGCCACAAGAATATACCTTCAGACTTCACGAAGACCCTCGTTACGGATGGACACCCACTTTGTCCAACTTCGAGTTCATGTCAATTCTTCAGAATTTAACGTCAATAAAGATTAGGGGGACTTACAATAAAGGTGGAGTGGGGTATCTGATGAATTTCAAGTTGGAGACCGCGAAGGCAGGAAGGGAGAGGGGTTCAGCGTCAGCGAATTGGGTGGAGAAGTGTACTTGCCCTGGTGCTTATGTGGGTGATTATTGTGAAGAGTGCGCTCCAGGGTACAAACACGAACCAGCCAACGGTGGTCCGTACTCCACGTGCATACCTTGCGACTGTAACGGGCATGCGCATATTTGTGACACTGCGACAGGTAAGGGAAATTTTAAAATTATGTATTTATACTTTTCATACTTAAGATTACTATTTGAATTGTTATTTTTTATATAAATAGTGCATATACATACATACACACATACATACATACATACATACATACATACATACATACATACATATCTGTCACCTCGGTCACCCATTAAGGTAGGCAGAAACAATGGAACGTCAAATGCTTCGATTCAAACAAACCTCTTTCGCTTCTTTCACATTCACCAATATTTTCATGTTGAAATCGAAGCATTTGGCATTCCATTGCTTCTGCCTACCCTAATGGGAGACCGGTAATGTATAATTACTATTTGTATGAAAAATATGATAATAAATTAGCATTTTGAATTTTACTTCATTAGATAGGTCTTAAGAAAATGCATGATCAAATAATATAATATCAAATAAAGTTCTCTAACTAGTAAATTCGTTAAAATTGAATTCTTGTATATTATGCAATTTACAATGGCAATCAAGCCGACGGCCCACCTGATGGAAAGTAGTAACCGTCGCCTATAGACATACGCAGTACCATCGCCATAACACAGTATACTGTTTCGCCCATGATACCCCCTATCCGTGTCATTCCTGAGGGTACAGGTGTTATTCCTCTGTACCCTGTATTTTCGCTGCTAAATCCCACCCTTCAAACCGAAACACAGCCATGCAAACGTGAATAAGCGAATCACAATTTCTTATCTTTAACTTTTTAAAAAAGACTTAATGTTTTTAAAAAGAATCATATTTATAACGGTAAAGTCGTGGAATCAATCGTCAATACACATTTTTATTTTATCTATCTATCTATCCTATTTAAGAGCTGCGCTCTTGTCGGTGGAGCTCTCGCCATTCACTACGATTTTCAGCGAGTCTCTTCTCTTGATACGACACGACACCAATTCCTTCCTTGATCTGCCTGATGTAACTATGTCTCGGTCTCCCTCTTCCCCTCCTTCCTTATATCTTACCTTCTATTATAATGTTCATGTTCGTCGTGTCGTATCAAGTGTCCCAACATTTTTCCTCTTCTGTCCTCAATAGTTCTAATAGTTTGTCTTTTTTCCTTAACCCTAAGCAGGACCTCCTCATTGCTAATTCGATCCCTCCAGCTAATTTTCTCCATCCTTTTATTTTATAATAATAATAATTTATTTGTTCAAAAACACAGTATGTAGATGTTAGTACTAAAATGTTATGAACATGTGTGTTTTGCCGAAACAATGGCATGCAAAATTTAAATACAATAATGTCATAATTCACTTTCTCCAGGTTTTTGTATTTGTAAACACAATACGACGGGCAGCAATTGCGAACTCTGCGCAAAAGGTTTCTACGGCAATGCCATTGCGGGCACCCCTGACGACTGCAAGGTCTGCCCATGTCCAAAAGACAGTGGGTGCATACAACTCATGGACATGAGCATCGTATGTACAGATTGTCCAACGGGATATGCTGGTAAGTTGTCTAATTGAATAAATTGTAACAAAATTGTCAATTAAACGTCATAGCTCAGTGTAATACTATCTTTGAAAGTCGTGAGTTGAAATCGATCGACAATACTTTGTGACAGTGGCAGATTGTTGCTATTTTACCAAATTTCGCTCCTAAATTTTATCTGTGATAGATCATGCTGATAATTTTAGGCAGATTTAAAGGATTATAAGAAAATTCACATTACCTAATTTGAATTTTCGATAAAGATATCTTTTTAAAAAGTAAAAACGGCAGGAATCTGCTACAATAGGTCACACTGCTTTGTGAATCAATTTGGATTTCGAATTAATTCATAGATAATGAAAAATATTGATAACAAATCGAATTAGTTTAAGTGAAGTAGGCTCGATCCTTGTTACATCGGAATCTGAGGGCCTACCATGAAATGTTTTTCGAAATTTCGGAGCCAAACGAAACAGAAATTTCATGTTAAAATTACATAATACATGCCGTTTGGAAATATTAAAAATGTTCAAATATTGTTCCTTTGGACTTTTATGATAGGACGTACGACGAATGAAATGTTAAACTCCATTTATTGGTCCGATTTTGGTATAAACAAAAACACTAAATTGAGTCCGAAATTTCGGAATTTCATTTCATGGTAGACCCGCTGATATACTATGTGAAATATGGGCTTGTCGAATATTACTTGCATCATAAGAACAGTATGCGACATATGCCACAAACCATTAGGGATTACTGTCATGAACATTTTATTTGATCGGAGGTTCCCTAATAATGGCGACGATGTTGCAAATCTCCCAAATAATCATTATAAAGTGAAATTCTGTAAAGATGTACGAATGTTAGTCAGTCGGGTTTAACTGGCCTTGAAATTTACTATAACAAATGGCATATACTCAGGATTCTCTTTACTTCAGTCCACTCATGCAAAACCACGGGTTATAGAAAATAAGTCACATACTTGAATTACAGGACCCAGGTGTGAGGTCTGTGCTGACGGTCACTTTGGTGACCCCACCGGTCAGTTTGGACCCTCCAAGGAATGCGAGGAATGCCAATGTAACGGTAACGTGGACCCGAATGCAGTCGGCAACTGCAACAGGACTACAGGCGAATGTCTCAAATGCATATACAATACGGCGGGAGCACATTGTGATAAGTGTTTGAGCGGTGAGTGTACGCAATTTTTACATTCATACTCGAAATTTTAAAAAAGTAGACGTGTAAAACTGATGTCTAATTTTTTAGTTAACATATTTTTATTTTGTTAAAAACTTAACTTGTATTTAAAAATGCAACAGCTGTGTTTCTTAATCGTTCTTCTCAGCTGAAATTGCGTTCCAAATTGAGCGGTAGTCTATAAAAATGCATATTATTAAGTTTACTCGAATAAAAATTATTTATTACTATTTGACTCGACAGATGTCGTTCTGTCAAAGGTTTATAAGACTAGCTGTTCGTATATATAAAGAATAAATATGGCGTTTCTTGTTTTTGTAGGCGATTATTACAATTTTTATCTTCATAAGACCCCACCTTGGACTTTAATGAATATTTGAAGAAAAAAATAGTAGTATAGGTCCAGCCGTCTTCGAGTTTTGCGCTTAGCAACACATTTAGCCATTCAGTTTTATTCGGCGTCGCACGGATGGACATTTTTAATATTTCCGTTCACTGCTCTGCTCCTATTGATCGTAGCGTGATAAAATGTATACTATAACTTGTCCAGGAGTATGAAGAATAATTGTACCAAGTTTCGTTAAAATCCGTCGAGTAGTTTTTGTTTCTATAACGAACATACATATAGACAGATAAAAAAAAAAATACTGATTGCATTTTTGCCATCAGTATCGATCACTTATCACCCACTGATTTAATACCGCCAATTAACGCCATATTTTGGAAATATATTTCATGTACAGAATTGACCTCTCTACAGATTTATTATAAGTAGGTATAGAAAATTATTTATTTAGCCGAATGTACCATATAATGGTTTGTTTATTTAGTTAATAATTTAGTTGATTACATCAGACCAAGTTATTAATTAATCGGTCTTGGTAAAATGATGGTTTCATAAGAAATGTATTATCTATGGTAACTTGTTCATCATGGAAAATTTTAAACATGTAAAAGAAAATAAGTCAATTTTTGGAGCTTAAATTTCTCCTTTTTGAAATGGATCTCTTTTGATGATGATAAACTCTGTTATAATTGAAGCTGAAACTGGTATTTCCTTTACAGTGATCTAATTGCAAAATTAAGAAGAAAGAAATAGAATGTAATGAAACATTATCTATTCTCGATTCGATAACCACATCGCTTTATTAGTTCTGTAGGTGGTTTACACACATAGAAATACATTGATAATGATGTTATTTCTATAATATTTACAGGATATTTCGGAGATGCCCTCGACCAGAGCAAGAAGGGTGACTGCAAGCCGTGCCAGTGCCATGAAGCTGGTACTCTAGAGAGTCCTGAAGGTCCGCCGCTATGTGACGGTCTTACAGGCTTCTGCTCTTGCCGTCCACACGTCATAGGAAGAAACTGTGATAAATGTGAGGTAAGAGATTGTTAGTCCAGTATAGCTATAGTACATTATTGCAGCGGCCAGCAACTGACGCTTTGATGGACGAACGTGCAAATGTGGGCCGGGGCGTAGCCGAGGCACACTTACGTGAGGCTTGTATAGTACTTTTTTCAAACAATGCGCGGAAATCAAAAACACAATTTTACTTTTTAAGTTCAATGACGAATAACGAACAATAATAATTTTTCACGCGCCATAATGTTCCTTTGTTTTTTTTTTTCAATAAACAGCTTTCTATTTGCAAGCCAGTTCGAAATTTAAATAATACCTTTTATTAGTTAGCTCCTTAGTAGCCATATTTCAAGGTAAGAGATCATTTCATTTTTAAATTACACGACAGATATGAGTTTACATAGTAATTTATCTGGCCGCAAAACACGACAGATATGGATTTCCATACAACTTTTGCCGGCCGCTGCCCGCATGTATCTTGCCAGTACGGCAATTTTGATTTATCTCTAGGAAGATTGTCAAAATAATGCTCATATTTCCAAGCATGTTTGAGAAAAAAATATAACTATATATATATGTGTATATATATATATATATATATATATATATATATATATATATATATATATATATATCTCATGTACAAACACCGTTTGTTTACAGTTTTTTTTCGATTAGTAAGATATTTTTCTTTTTCAAAGAAGATTCTCATGAAGAGAAACGTTGGAAAAATTGCCAAAAAAAATTGTAAACCCCTGATTTTACTTTATCCTTTGCAAAACGACATCTGTCGGGTCAAATAGTTTTTTTTATGCAACCATATTATAATTAACAGGACGGCTATTACAATATCAACTCCGGTGAGGGTTGCAAGCCGTGTGACTGCAATCTGGAGGGCTCCTACAATTCAACGTGCGATCCAGTTACTGGACAGTGCTACTGCAAGCCCGGAGTTTTTGAGTAAGTTTACGTTACAATACTAGCTATTTTCCGCGGCTTTGCCCGCGTGCATCAGTATATAAGGTCCTATATATTGAATTAGTATATAACATGTATAAAATCCACTCATCTGTTTAAGCGTTATGAGTAACTAACATCCAAACATTCTTCATTATTTGTTATAGTCATTCAAGGCAACTTTCATATTTATAATAATAGTAGAATGTTAAATAAGCTGATGGAATATTTAATGGAAAATATTAATTATTGTTAATTGATATCATGTGATAGTGCTGGGCCCATAACTTTAAGCTGTCTTCTACTTATCGACTTACTTTTTAAGTACTCCCCCCACGAATACTCAGGTTGTGGAATGAGCTCCCTGCCGAGGTTTTCCCAAGAGACTACAGCATGGGGTTCTTCAAAAGGGGGGTAAAGAGGTTTCTTCAGGGTCGGCAACGTACGCGTAATACCTCTGGTATTGCAGGCGTTCATAGGCTACGGTAACCACTTACCATCAGGTGGGCCGTATGCTTGTTTGCCACCTCAGTGGTTAAAAAAAAAAGTACTTTTTATGTACTGTTATAACCAGTTCGTAATAGCAGCTATTTCTAGAAAATATCTCTTAAAAGAATTTATAGTTTGACCTGTAATACAAAATTTTCGGTAGACATTATTATATATCTTCCTATTGTATATTTCAAGACTTCATTGATGTGAATGCCAAACCTTTAAAAAGCAGGATTCGTTGTTTATGACTAAGGCAGTATAATTTCTGATACAAAAATAATATTTCAGTTCTGAGGTGTGTCAAAGCACATAACCACCTTATTTGCTTTTGGCCACTAACAAAAGTATGATGCAATCGAAGAGTGAATAAAATATAAAAATTAAAAACAGGTTCTATTATTTTATCGTTAATATAACCATTTATAAAATGTACATCTTAACTCTTTCATGTTTGTGCAAAAACCGTCTGCATGGTTACCTTTCCCTCATTTTCTGCGTGAAGAAGTTGTCTCTTTTTCAGTTTTGGAATATGGCAGTGAATTGGGATTCACAAAGTTTCATTATAACACTTTTTGCAAGAATGTTTTTTTTATATGTGAAATAAATCAATGTGATATAATTTATGTTCAAAATTAAAAGAACAATTATTAAAAAATAAATTTGACAGCTGTTTTTTTTTCTGCAATGAATATTAAAAAGGTATCCATACACGATCAACTTAAAGCGAACTTGGTCTTTTATATAATTTTTTAGCATACAATGTTATGATGGAAACTTCCACCATCATGCAAAGAAGGGTTAAGAATTGTATTATTTCAAGTTTTTTGTCTGTTTACAAGCTTAATTAAATTATTGCTTTATTCATGTCCACAGTAAACACTGCGACCGCTGTCGATCATACCACTACGGATTCTCCACGGAAGGTTGTAAAAATTGTGACTGTGACAACTGGGGCTCTACTGATTACCAGTGCGACATGTCTGGCCAGTGCTCCTGCCAGGAGAACGTAGAGGGGCGCCGCTGTGACAGGTCTGTTTGGAACCTAGACATTGCTTTTCATTTTCTTATAAAGACTAGGGCTTACGCCGGCTTTGTACTTTTCTTTTTAAAAACGCAGTTTGTCACTCACTGGTAACATATAAATTTATATAATGAGTTAAGTAGTTTTTTTTTATTTATCCATTAAAAATAATGAAATAAAATTTTTTTTTCTCTTTATAATATTAGTTTAGACTAAAGTCGTAAAATATATTGAAAAATCTTAAGTTGAACTGCTATCTGGAAAATTCTATATCTAAATTGTAAAGTTATGTGCTCTTTTTTTTTATTATTTTAGTTATATAACCAAGAGCGGAATCATATTACAATTATAGATCAATATTGAAATAAAAAAAGCAAATGTAAAATCTGGGGCCCTAACGTAACAAGTGTTACGTGTTATTGAACTAAATAAAAGAAAAAGTGTCAAAAATTATATGAATTATAATTGGTCAATTCATAATTTGATTTTTTAATTTTTTAAATTTACCACATAATTCTTTTTATAATTGATGTTATTTGTTAGATGTATGGAGAACAAACAGAGGCGAGCTGACGGGCTAGGATGCGAGGACTGTCCTCCTTGTTACAACCTAGTACTGGACGCGGTCAATGAACATAGGCGTGAACTGAGAGACCTAGATGAAGTGAGTATACTCTTGTAATTATTTATTTATTTAAAAGAAAAACCAACAGCACTTTACAAATAAAATTAACAAACATTTTATAATAGAGCAGTATGGCCAATAATAGATTTTTCTAAATTAAATTCTGTAGATTATGTACTTGGTAATTGTTAAAGAAAAAGCAGAAAAAATAAACAAATCAATCAGGTAGGCAATCGTTTAAGTTACAAATATATATTCAATAATAAACATATACATATGCACCAATACACAAATACATACACGCTTGCACGCACGCACGCACGCACGCACGCACGCACACGCACACGCACACACACACACACACACACACACACACACACACACAAGCGACCTGTGGATACTAAAATTAATTCGATATATAAATTTATTTGACTACCATCAACTTACAATTTAACAGTATCAATAAATTAAATACAGATCTTAGCGAAAATCTCCAAAGCGCCTACAGTAGTTGAAAATGCTGACTTTGACCTGGAACTGAAACGTGTGAGAGCTGAGATAGAGCAGCTGGTGAAGGAAGCCCAAGCGGAGGCCGGCAACAACGGAGGATCCAGCTTGACTGATCACCTCTCGGAACTGGCCAGCCGGCTTGCGGATGTCAAGTATGCTATCACAAATTGTAAATTTATATATGTAATATACCAGAGGGAGACTTTGTACAAAAATCGATTGCTTGGGTACCTCTTTCCCATTCGTGTTTCTACCGTAAAGCAGTTGTGTTTGCATGGCTGTATTTCCGTTTGAAGGGTGGGATATGGCGTGAATTTACAGGGTACAGAGGAATAACACCTGAGTTCTCAGGAATGGCAACGCATGGGGCGTATCATGGGCGAAACAGTATACTCTGTTATGTCCATGGTACTGCTCATGTCTATAGGCGACGGTTACCACTTTCCATCAGATGGGCCGTCAGCTTATTTGCCACTCTAAGTTGTATAAAAAAAATGTTAGTGTGATTGATAAAAGAGCAATAATTTACATAATAGGTTTTATTCCCAAAAAAAAAAAAAACATAAACTTCATTTGTGGTAAAACTACTTATTCTCATTAAAAATTAATTTACTTAACTGATTTTGATATAACTTTTACGAGAGAAAAATAATTTACTAAAAAGGTTTATAAATGATGGAGTTATGAGGTAATAAAGATAAAAAATACAACTGAATTGAGAAATCCGCTCCTTTTGTAAAATCGGTTGAAAATGTTGGTTCCCTAAAAAATATGTAGAAAAAAATTTAATTTGTTAACGTAAATTCAAGTCCTTAGCATCCTTGTCTATTTTCTACTAAAGAAATTGAACATGTTCCTTAAATAACCTAATTAAAGATATGGCAGGATTCTTTTTTTTTTGTTGTCATGCGACTATAATTTTTTTTTAATTAGTTTTCTGATTATGATCTAACTCTGTATAGATAAATGTATCTTTTGCATGAGAAGATATTAAATTATTATAAGATATATTAGTACATTACTGCAGCGGCCAGCAACTGAGGCATTGATGGAGGAACGTACAAATGTGGGCCGAGGCATAGCCGAAGCACACATACGTGAGTCCATCAATGCCTAATTGTGGCCAAGGCTTGTATAGTCAATGACGATTAACGAAAAATAAAATTTTTTCACGCGCTATAATGTTCCTTTGTTTTTTTTTTTTCAATAAACAGCTTTCTATTTGCAAGCCAGTTCGAAATTTAAATAATACCTTTTATTAGTTAGTTCCTTGGTAGCCATATTTCGAAGTAAAAGGTCATTTCATTTTTAAATTACATACAAGTTTTGCCGGCTGCTGCCCACATGTATCTGGCCAGTACGGCAATTTTGATTTATCTCGAATTGTGATTGTCAAAATAATGCTCACATTTCCAAGCATGTTTGAGAAATAGTAATTTTATTATTACATTTGTTTAAATTTGCTTCCTTCGATGTTCAGGAGTATGCTGTTGAAGACGGAACACCAAAGATACGATGGCAACGAAGCGGTAGAAAATAGCCGACCCAACTTGTCCAAAGCAGAAGAAACGATTAAAGCTGCTCAGAAAGAAATTGAGGTAAAATTATCAATCGTGATAATAACAGATACGAATGCTAATGTAAACAATTTGTCGGATTATTAAGTGACATATTGTTATAAGAGATACTTCACTTAATACATTATAATTAACTGACAATTTCAGTTACAAAGATTATATCTAATTCCATATTTTTTTTTTAATGGATGACAATGGAATGGTAACCCCGCCTGCGCTAACGGTATACACTGACGAGGCACCGGTGAGAGATGATAGTTGAGGATGAAAACAGGTCAGTGGGCCTATAGTGATGAATTCATAAAAAAAAATACAATCAAGAGATGGAGGTCGACCTGATAAAGTATATTGTTAGCAATGGGGCCTCTAGTCCCATAACTAGCAATCCCTTTCCCTCTTCTAATTCCATATTAGATATGAGTATTTTGAACAACTCATTTGTCTAATTATTATTTGAACATATTCTATTTAATAGACATTGGAAAAAACAAAGAGGTTATAATATAGTTATTTAAGTCTCTATGTAACAGTAAATAAATAGTTTTATGATAGTTAAAGAATTACTATATATAGGGAACAAAACATTACACCATTATTATATCAGCTTTTAACTGTCCACTGCTGGACATAAGCACACATTCTCCTAGGAGGATTTTGCCAGTAGTTGCCACGCTTGGTAAATGGATTGGCAGTTCAGGCTTCGGAGAAGATTTAATAAGACGCTGCTGCCCATCTCTCGCTCTCCCTTAGTCGCCTCTTACAACACCCACGGGAAAGAAAAGACTGGGCTAGATATTACGAGATGTTTTGAATTTTCAGGATGCACTGCAGTATTTAGAAGGCGAAGGTGCTGAAGCGCTAAACAAAGCTAGGGAGAGATCCGATCAATTCGGCAAACAGTCTGGCGAAATGTCCAAATTGGCTAAAGAGTCGCGTCTCCAAGCTGAAAAATTGGAGAACGAAGCGAAAAATATAAGAGAAATAGCGGAGAAAGCTTTTAATACTTCACTAGCTGCCAATAAGATAGCTAAAGATAGTATCAATAAACAAGCTAATATAAGGTAAGGTACAGCTACAAAGTGTTAAGTTTATTATTATGATTACTACTACCTCTGTCCCATTCGTGTTTCAACCGTGAAGCAGTTGTGTTTGCATGGCTGTGTTTCGGTCTGAAGGGTGGGATATGGCGTGAATTTACAGGGTACAGAGGATTAACACCTGAGTCCTCAGGAATGGCAACGCATGGGGGGTATCATGGGCGAAACAGTATACTCTGTTATGTCCATGATACTGCTCATGTCTATAGGCAACGGTTACGACTTTCCATCAGGTGGGCCGTCAGCTTGTTTGCCATTCTAAGTTGAATAAAAAAATAAAAAAAATAATGGCTTCATGCACTTGAATTTGAAAATTCCAAAAAATTGGCTTTTTTGTGGGTGAAAATTTAATGGTGATCTCGCCCACGCTATCGCTATAAACAGGTTAGGCACCAGTGAAAGAAGATAGGTGAGGATTAAGTGAGGTTAGCTGACCCGTCGTGACAAATTACACAAGAATTAAACCACGATAGTTTCCAGGGGAAATCGCGTTAGAGGACGATGTAATAGGGTATATTGCTAACAACAGGGCTGTTAGACCCCATTACTAACAATTCATTTTCTCCCAAAAGTTTGGGCTTAGTTCTGTCTTCAATCCTCTTCAATATAAATCGACGAAGAGTTTGAGAAAAAAAATTTGAATTGAAGCATTTGGCGTTCCATTGTTTCTGCCTACCCTAATGGGAGACAGGCGTGACAGATATGTACGTATGTATGTAAAAAAAATTTTTTGCAGCAACGAAATCCAAATTTTCTCCAACGACGTGAACGTGGCTTCTGGCAAACTAGGCACCATAATGGACTTGGCCGATCAAGCTTTGGACAAAACTAAGAATGTTCTCGACGAGGCGGTGAGCTTGTTCGCTAAGGTCAACACCACTGTGCTATCAGACATCGATTTGAAGAAGTTACGCCAGGAAGCTGCGGCGATGAATAAAACTGTAAGTGATGTTGTTTCTGACATTAATATTCTATTGTAAATTGACCTTAAGTCAGTTCCTGCAAAAGTGTGACAGAGAAGGAGTTATGTGCCGATTTTTAAATAGAATCATACATAATTTTTACAAGTTAAAGCATTTGTTATTAAATAAATAAAAAAATAGATCGTATGTTCAATTTATGTGTTCCATAGATCGACGACAAACTTTCTGACTATGAGCAGCTCGTAGACCAAAATGAGAACACCCGTCAAAACCTAGTAGAAGCCACCAGAAAGGGGAAGCAGCTGTTAGACCAGGGTCAAGACAGACAGGAGGAGTTGAACGACCTTCTAGCCAAGTTGGACGAGCTACAGGAAGAGGCCAAGAACAATGTTAATTCCACCATTGCGACTTTGAAAGACGCAAATGAAATTTATAAGACGTTGAAAGGTATGTTATTTTTTTAATAGCTTGACATATGTACTTAGGAAATCAGAAGCTGTATGTAATACATAATTATTATTCATGTCAATAGATAATAGTACTTTGTATCGGAAATAAGCTATTATGATCGATTCGTGCTATTATTAATATAGTTAGAAAACAGTTTTTAACAACGAACTGGGCCCATAACCTCTTAAATTACAAATTACCTGAATAGTGTTAAAATCGACTTATAAATTTATAGTTATGTAAAAAAATATAATATCATATACCTCAATTACAGTACATTGGCTCGCATATGCTGTTTTTTGATAAGCACATAGTCAGTTTAAAATAAATATATGGTTTACTTAAACAATGATAAACCTTCGGAATTCAACATTCAATTTAATGTGATTTTGTCATATTTTGAGGGAGAGACTGACATATAGACACTCTAAAGTTCAAATTTAAGTCTTTATATCAGTTCTAAAATGCAGAATGCCAAACAAATTGTCAAAGATATTATATTTTATACATAATTATAAAGTTCGATATAATATGCACTACATGATACACATTTTAAAATTTTACTTTTATATCAAATAATTAAAGAGTTCAAGGACCAAGTGGAGGACTCGCGGATGGAGGCTGCACGAGCGGTGCAAGACATACCGTCCATACAGGAGAAGTTAGCCGCCGCCGAGGAAAACATCAACATGATCACTGATGACCTCATCACAGCCAGCGACAAGGCGAGGGACGCCAGGGACTTGGCCCTCGAAGCACAGAAGGAATACGCCGACAAAGCTTCCGAGGTGAGGCCGTAGAGACTCATAGAGTAATATGACCAGACAGACTTTTTCTTTGAGACTTTTAAGTGAGAACGGCAAACAAGCTGACGGCTCACCTGATGCAAAGTGGTAACCGTCGCCTATAGACATGAGTAGTACCATGGACTTATGTCTATGGTATACTATAGAGAGACTCATAGAGTAATATGCCCTGATATGATCTAATATGGCTTTTTTATGTACCTTAGACCGGCCCACTTGATGCAAAGTGGTAACCGTCGCCTATGGTACTACTATCTATAGTAGTACCATAGACTGGGTATAGAGGAATAACACCTGAGTCCTCAGTAATGGCAACGCATGGGGAGTATCATGGGCGAAACAGTTATACTCTGTTATGTCCATGGTACTGCTCATGCCTATAGGCGACGGTTACCACTTTCCATCAGGTGGGCCGTCAGCTTGTTTGCCATTCTAAATTGTATAAAAAAAAGATGTAATAAGGGTCGGTTACACGCGCGTGATATCTATTTATGAGTAATATATATTTTTGTATTTTAAGCATATAAAAATTAATTTACTCTAGCGCCACCTACCCACTTGTATTTGTTCTTCTTTAACCAAAGGTTGTCTGTAAGGTATTGCCCTAGCGATGAAACCGCCTTTTGTACCTTTATGTATATATTTTGATTTATACTTTACGTTACTTTATTTCATTTAAATTGAATTTGAAATTTCTAATTGTCATTGTATACTTTTGAATTTTTGAGTTAAATAAATAAAAAATCCATGGGATTTTCATCTTAAACATAATAACCAACTAATAAAGTTGATTTTCTACTATTTCAGGAGGCACACAAAATAAGAAATAAGGCATCAAAGGCAAAAACTGAAGCTGTCAAACTGAGAGATGAGGCAGACAAATTATCCAGTAAGTATTTTACAATAAATCTCTTTTTATATACTATGGGTAATGGTAAATGTAGTAAACCAGAGGGAGACTGTACAAAAGTCGATTGCTTGGGTACCTCTGTTCCATTCGTGTTACAACCGTGAAGCAGTTGTGTTTACATGGCTGTGTTTCGGTTTGAAGGGTGGGATATGGTGTGAATTTACTGGGTACGGAGGAATAACACCTGAGTTCTCAGGATGGCAACGCATGGGGGGTATCATGGGCGAAATAGTATACTCTGTTATGTCCATGGTACTGCTCACGTCTATAGGCGACGGTTACCACTTTCCATCAGGTGGGCCGTCAGCTTGTTTGCCATTCTAAGTTGTATAAAAAAAAAACGTCGGCAATGGACACCAACAGTACCATGGATATCGCATCAATTCTATCAATTCTTGGACAAATTATTTCTGATGATGCTATAATGATGCTTTTAAAGAGATAAATGTAATTACGTGTCAAATGTCGCTTTATGTTTTTTTTTTTTCTTTATTTAGGTATGTATATAGTATACCTAATTCCAAGCTACATTGGCTAAAATTGAATTTGACAGATTTGGAACTGCGACATATGCTGAGTTAGGTCCTTTGCACAAACACTGCTACATTCATTTTGTTCTTTATATGTTTTTCTTTTTATTCAAAATTAAAAGTAAAATAGTAATGTTATTATATAAATGTGTAATCTTCATGATTATGTTGTTTTGTCATATGTAACATGTATAATTTATATTATTTTTCTTAAACAGCGATTGTATTTAACTAATGATATTATTTAAATGAAAAGTGTAACAGACCGTTGCTGGAAAAGGTGTTGATATTTTTCAAAAATTAAACGGACACTGGCAAGACACTTTTTTTTTATTCAATTCTCAAAACACAACTAAAACTCGTGCACACACGTGTCACGTGGCATTCATTCGGCGCATGCGCGCCAGCATTAATTCAATCAAAGTACTAACAGATGGCGCTAGTGGTTACAATTATAACAAATTACGAAGTGCGAGGTGCGTCGCTCACAAAAAGTTTGTTTAGTGTATGTGTAAATAAATAAATAAATAAATAGATAAATAAATAAACAAATAAATAAATAATTCACGTTTAAAAAGTAAAAATAATTAGAATTTTTTTTAATAAAGTAAATTAATTTAACTGTACATATTTTATAATCTAATGTGATCAAATTCAAAGAAAGATTTTGTTTTAAGCTCGAGTAAAAGGCACGGAGACACAAATTAAGACCCTGGAAATGCAGGCGAATGAGAGTATGCAGTTGACAGAGGACGCTAAAAAGAAGGTCAGTGTGCATTCAAAAATTTCTTTTCTCTTTTTATTTATATTTAAATGTATCACAAAAAACAAAAAGTATTGTATTTATTATGCATCTTATTTTATATATTAGAACCTTTTTCTCGCGACTACGTCCGCATGACCGGAATATCTTTACTGATCGAAATAAAATAAAAACTATATCCATCTTTATCCCATATAGAACGTATATACTAAATTTCATAAAGATTACTTAAACCGTTAAGGTTATAAGGCAACATATAACCTTAACGCTTTAAGTAAAAACAATCAAGCAAACTCACTTTTATTATTTTATATATATATATATATATATATATATATATATATATATATATATATATTTCATTTTATACAGTAGGTAGCCTTCATTATTTTTTTATATTAAAAACTTGATTATATAGATAGGGCATCAAGTCTAAAAACAGGTCAACTTTTGTCAGCTAATTGTCAAATTAGCTTACACCGTTTTTTTTTATCAGTGTTCTATATACTTACGCATAAAATGTATCTTAACGTATTATTTAATAAAGACAATGTGTATTTACGCATTAAAAAGATGCAGAAATTATAAGACAAAATAAATAGAGACGTTATAAAGGAATCACTCGTGACTGTTTATCATGAAAAATTGTAAAAACTAGTTAATTTTCCTGATCCTAGCGTATTTACAACAAGTACAAGAAAATTATTATGTTTGTGTGAAACTTATTTATTTATTATTAATCTAAGGTGGGACTCGCGAAAACCGACACCTGCGAAGCTGAGAAACAAGTATTGAAGGGCCTCGAAGATCTGCAAACTATTAGAAACGAGCTGGCGAGTCTTCTCGACCTGGATGATAACGCTTTGGATAATCTCGGTACGTAATCTTTAAAATAGGCATCGTATTTAAAATCAGTATACGCGATATTTAAACGCAGGAAATTGCGTTTTTTTTTTTTATGCAACTTACAATGGCAAACAAGCTGACAGCCCAACTGATGGAAAGTGATAACCGTCGCCTATAGACATGAGCAATACCAGTAACAGAGTATATTGTTACCATGTCGCCCATGATACCCCCCATGCGTTGCCATTCCTGAGGACTCAGATGTTATTTCTCTATACCCAGTAAATTCACGCCATATCCCACCCTTTAAACCGAAACACAGCCATGCAAATACAATTGCTTTACGGTTGAAACACGAATGGGACAGAGTACCTCTGTCTCGATCGACCTAAGCAATCGACTTTTGTACAAAGTCTCCCTCTGGTCCTCCACGATTGAGACTCTCGCAAAGTATCTCCGATACCCAATAAAGGTTTTATAACAGCGACGAGTTCTGTCCCACTAGGTAATGACCTTAAACTGCTTTGATTTCTTCTTTGTCGTAGTTTGTTGGGATACCTTTATTTAATAATGTAGATAATAGTACATTACTGCAGCGGCCAGCAACTGAGGCATTGATGGACGAACGTACAAATATGGGCCGAGGCGTAGACGAGGCACACATACGAGAGTCCATCAATGCCTAGTTGTGGCCAAGGCTTACATAGTACTTTTCTCAAACAATGCGCGGAAATCAAAAACACAATTTTACTTTTTAAGTTCAATGACGAATAACGAACATTAATAATTTTTCACACGCCATAATATTCCTTTGTTTTTTTCAATAAACAGCTTTCTATTTGCAAGCCAGTTCGAAATTTAAATAAAACCTTGTATTAATTACCTCCTTGGTAGCCATGTTTCGAAGTAAAAGGTCATTCCATTTTTAAATTAAAGGACAGATATGAGTTTACATAGTAATTTATCTGGCCGCAAAACACGACAGATATGGATTTTCATACTTTTGCCAGCCGCTACCCGCATCTATCTTGCCAGTAGGGCAATTTTGATTTATCTCGAAGAAGATTGTCAAAATAATGCTCACATTCCCAAGCATGTTTGAGAAAAATATATAACGACTTATTTGATTGAACTATGCAGTTGTTGTACAAGTAAAATGAGCAATGCCGATTTCTGCTTTCACTCATGTACGCTTTACTATTTTAGAGAGAAGCCTGGATGAGGTCGAAGAAAATTTGCAAGCGGAAAATCTGGCAGGCAAGATCAAGTCTCTCGAACAGGCCAAGAATAATTATCGCGGGTTCGTAGCATGCACTATTTTATTGATTTACTTCATAATAATGAATACTTAATTTACTAACAGATGATAAAAAATGGACTAGTCCTTAATCCTTAATAATCTTTGGTGTAAAGAACAGTTGGTCCAAGTCAGAGCACAAACCAGAGGTGATTTATATATGTAGATCTGACTCGTCTATTTTTGTCGATAAGCAGTTATGCTTATGTATCTATGTTTCAGGTTGAACGATAAGATATGGCAGTAAAGGTACTGGATACTGTGATTCAATTTGTTGAATTGTGTTGTGTGTGATACATTTATGTTACTAAGTTGCATTTATGTGAAATGATGGCTTATCACCATTTTAAACAATCACGTATCTTTTAACTGCCTCTCTCCATCTCTATTTTAATTTTAAAGATTCCTCTTCACTGGTCAACTAATTTATGCATTCTTCTCTAACCGACTCTATCCCGTACCATATTTTCGATCTCCCTATACGACACAATACCTTGTCTTCCCTATATCTGTCCTGTGTAATTGTTTTTTTTTTTCTTTTAAATCCATGTCTATTGTAAAAATCTTCTATGTCGAACTTCTTGCAATATTTTTTTTTTTCTTTAGCTGGATGAAACAATACCAAGCCGAGTGCGATCACCTCGAGAGCGAAGTGGAAAATATTAAATTTATACTCTCACAACTGCCAAATGGCTGTTTCAAAGGGATCACCCTGGAACCGACCGAGGGGCACAGTAGAAACCAGATAGGCCTTTAGATAAACTAGTTTTAAGTCCGTAGAAGATAAAGCATTCGATTCGAAGGTTATTCGAAGGCATTCACCGCGCTATAAGCCGAAAATGACACGTTATGGACTCAGAGGACGGTGTCATGTAATCTGATGGGTATTCCATAGAATCGTTGTTCTTAGGGATATTCGCAAATGATTTTTCGTATCGATCGTTCTTAAACCCTGAATACGGCTGGTAAAACAGCGTTTGCAGGCTTTGATAATTATCGTAGTATAAGAGATCGTTTGGAGAGCGTTGAATGTAGAACTTAGTGTTAGATGCGTTATATTTGGAAAGTCTTTTCATGTGAGATGTTACGTTTGTAACAGAATCAGTCGTCGGTACACAATTGTCGAATTCGTTTAATGCAGACGTCAAAATGTTCGTTAATTTTATGTGAATAGAAAACAAAATTGTCTGTTACGTGCGCTTGAAGGAAACAGACAATGTAACGGATTTCCGGGCGTACGCGATTGATGGATTAATTCTATTTATATAAATCGGGCATTCGTCTCGCGGAAACCGTTAGCATTAGGTCTGTATAAAATTTTATATTTAACAAAAGGCAGGAATTAACAAGACTCTTTAGGTAAACTGTGACAATTTACTTGAATTTTTAAATTATTAAATTTTCTAATTTGCCTAACAATAAATTAATAATTCTTTATTAAGGTTACCAGAACCCACTTTTTATATTTTACAATTTATTACAATTATTATTTACCGCAAATACGGGATATATGTTGGATTTCCAAAGAGATACCGAAGCCTTTTAAAATTGGGAATGACTGAAAACTGACAATTTATTACAATTACAATTATTATATATTTACAATATTTACAATTATTTTTATAGTTAGTTTTAATTATTATTATAGTTGAGTTCTTGGCCACAATGGTTCATGCAGTAAGAGACCAGCCTAATTGTTAACATGGCCAGAATACAGTTCTGTATCTATAAATGATCGAGTTAATTCCTGTCTCTTACAAAACATAAAAAGTACAGCAGTTTAAAAGTTAATACTGTATAAAATTTGTTTTGGCCGAGCTCGTAACATACAAGTAGGCAGTCGAGGTTCACATAGTTCCCAACTATCTAATTAAATGAAGACACAGTCGTTTTCGAAAATACTGATGTAAAATTAATATAACCGCAAATATGGGATATATGTTGGATTTGCAAAGAGATACCGAAGCCTTTTAAAGAATTTTAAAGAATTGGGAAAGACTGAAAACTATTGATGGAATACTTTTTCATGACAACTATAGATATAAAAAATTCAATGCAGTGGATTATGTGACATCGTCCGTACCTCCACGATGTGTTATTAGTATCTTTATGAAATAATAATTTATTTATAATAAATATGATGAATAAATCTTTGACCTGCTTAATTAATATACAGCATTTGTCTCCTCATTAATTTGATTTAATGTAAATCACCAAAAAATTAGGAAATTAAATTAATTACGTTTTAATTAGAGTCTTCAAGGAACTGAAGGGACGATTTAAACTGGTTTTGTAAATAAAACACGAGGATATTGTAAAATTATTTAATTACAAAATTCAATATTGTATAAATATTAAAATAATATAATAATCTCGATCGAAAAAAAAACTTTTTATATAAATTACAATTACATATTATTTTTTGTTCTTTACAATATCCTCGTGAGGTTTTTTATATGTATACTTATAAAAGCAAAGTTTCAAACTCTTCAAAATTTATAAATATATTATAAATAGTTCTATAACCGGATTCGTTGAAATGCTTTTGTATTTTGTTATATTGACAATTATTATTTAAGCTTTATTTAAGGTCTAATTCAGGTATTGTAACTACAGACTATTTGTATACGAATCAACCGTGACTTGGCAACATTTTTTTGTAATTTTACACTTTTGTACTCTTACAAAGCTTGATTTGAAAAATTAAATACGTTATCTTCGACTATAATTAATTACTATTGAGATTATTTATCATTTTAGTATATATTTTGGCTAAACATCCATGTAACTGTACAGGATATATATCTCGAATAGATGGGAAATCAATGTTCTAGACTTAGATATAAATTAATAGTAACAAATTGCATTTATTTTTTTACTTATCTATAGAGTTTAGAAAAGAGATTCCTTATACAATTGTCTCTTTTTTATACTATTTGTTTTTTTTTTTATCTAGATACAATATTTTGTATTGTCATAGTAAATATTTTTTATTTTTCTGGTAAAGCTTTCATTAGATACATATGTTGTATAAAAATACTCTTAATATAAAGAAAGAAAAAAATAAGTTTCTTATAATTACTTAAATAAGTATAAAGAGAAATAAAATTTATTAGCATCCTTTTAAGACAGTGTTATATCAGTGAATCTTATATATATATATATATATATATATATATATATATATATATATATATATATATATATATATATATATATATATATATATATATAATATGCGTTGCGTGAATATGGCATAAAGGTTTTCTTTGCAAAAATACATAATAAAATAAAAATAAAAAAAAAAACTTAAAAAAACACACCGAGTTCAACTGTCAAATTAGTATGGGAGGCTCAAATTTTTTTTTTACCCATATTTCTTTATGACTTTTCTTTAAGACTAGATGACTGTGAATTTCGTATCACTTACAACGCCATCTGTTTAAAGTAATTCAAAGTAGCTAAATTATAGGGGTTTTTACGTTTTTTTTTTTCTTCTAAACCACAACTATAACGAATAAAACGAAAAAAAAAATAAATTTGACAAGCCATTTATGAATTTTAGCGAAACTAACAAACAATAAATGGAATTAATATGATTTTCTTTTTTGAATTGATTATATATATATATATATATATATATATATATATATATATATATATATATATACTAATGATCATTTTTCCGTCATCAGTATCTACATACTCTATATGTAGATATCGGAGCGGTATTAGTATTGCCCATACCTAGTTTTTTTAATGGTAAAATTACAAAAAAATGTTACAAGTCAACGCCTAGTAATATAAATGTGCAATTCTCTGACACAATGATGTTATGAATGATATATTTACTATTTTTTTTTGTCATCATTCGATAATTCAATCCCAAACGTATCTAATACCCATAGGCATATTAAATGGGGGCCCAAAGGGTCGTGCCTCCCTCTCTCTGAAAAATTATCTTAAATATGTCAACATCTATTATTATGTGCATGATATAAGAGGCGTGTATGATCTTTGTATGGAAGAAGTGATAATTATATAGGTACTTACGAATATACTGTAATAATTTAAAAGTAAAATCTTTTTTTTTTTAATGCGTGAAAAATAAACCATTTTTTCTGTATGCCCCTTAATTATATTTAACCTTTAGACAAGTTGCAAACGGAACTATCGGTAAATCTATTTCCGTTACCTTGCACATTGGCGAGAAAAGGATAATAGAGCACGCTGTCTCGTTCTGTTTTATGTATGCGACAGCGAAAACTTGTCTATCGTTGGTTTCATTTGCCCCCATATCTAACGGGCTTACATTTAATACATAGGCAAACTACACCTTAACTCAATGCTTTAAGGTTTAGTTTACTAAGATATTGTACTTATATCATAAGAACTTTATTATAAGTAGATATAAGTATTTATATTATACCTTATATGCATACTAATCATTAAAATCCACCGCAACTCGAGCCCTGAGTTAATTAACGATTTACTTGGCAATAGCTTTAGGTCCTTGTAATAATAGACTAGGGGGTTTACCATGAAAAGTCCGAATATTCGGGCTCAATTTCGTGTTTTTGTTCATACCGAAATCGTCCCTGTTAATGGAGCTTAACATTGCGTTTGTCATAAATCCTACCATAAAAGTCCAAAGGAACGATTCTTTAGCATTTTTTATATTTTTAAACGGTATGTATTATGTAATTTAAACATCAAATTTGTGTTTCGTTCGGATCCGAAATTTCGGAAAACATTTCATGGTAGGCCCTCAGGTCACACACATACACAGAGGCTACTTTTTCAAATAGTATTAGTATTAAAAACAATAAATCAATATAATTATTGCTCTCAGCTTAGATTAAATACAACTAGATGGAGCATCGAGTCTCAAAAAACAAATACGGTCATCCAACGGTTGGTTGACGGGTATTTAAAAAAAAAACGTTAGAGCTATTTTTGTAACTGTCCATAGAAAGAGTGTTAAGTTTTCAGGGTTAATTTATGTATGTGTTTCTTCATGACACCATAACTGCTAAACGCAGGTACAGATTTGGAATTTAAACGTGATATCGAGTGGTGTTGGATGTACATTTTGTGAAAATATTTCTCTCTTTGGAAGAACGGTCGTGTTTTTAATTCGCGGTGCAAAATTCACAGTGTTTTAAATAGTGACTTTATTATTTTTATATCCTTATTCACGCACACACCGTCGAATCGAATGCCCACGTACGTATCGTCGACAATAAAAAAATTACTAACTCAATAACAAAATATTTGGTCTAAATTCTAGCGAAGCGTTTTTTAGAGAAACACTCCATCTAGGTATTGTTAATCTTGAATTTATGCAATGACGAAATAAATGTCTCATCAATCCGTGTATTCGAAGCTCACAGTGTAACAGATGTTATAATAATTATTATGTACTATATATCAGATAAACATTTTTTTTTTCTAGACTAAATTAAAAATGGGTGCCACAGTTAGCACGTTTTTAAATTAATTGTGTACTTAAAAGTACAGACTGCATTTATAATCTGCATTTTTTGTAATTAAGAATTTATAATAATATTAATAATTAATATTAATATCTTGTTACGTGCTTGAAAGATAATTGCATTCTTGTTAAAATACAAATGAACATTGTTTTCTATTATATTCCAAAACATGTTTTCATACATAAAAACTTACAAGACTATTTCCTTGAATGAGAAAAAAGTGAAAAAAAAAATTGTAAAGAAAAAAAATCGACGTTCTGTTAAAAAAGTATACATTTGATATACGTCATTAGAAGACTCTATAAAATTGACTGTCAAATTTTATAAAACCTGTCAAAATTTTGAATTTTTTTTTGGGCCTTTTCTGTCGACCTGAATGGCTAACTCAGATCAATAAGAAAGGCCAGAAGAAGCTACTTCTAAATATTTTAAAGTGATGTACTTATTTTGCAGTTTATTTATTGAGAAATATAATAAACTACCGAAAACCACCGAACTCATGCGGTTTTTTTTTTTTTAATAAAATCATGTTACTGATAACATAGCTTTCTATGGGTGAGGAAAATTTCAAAATCGGTAAAGTATATTTTGAGTTTATCCATTACAAACAAACAAACAAAAAGTCTTATATTTTCTTCGTGTAATATTAGTTCAAATGACACTTCCCATAAGTTTTGATATTGGTGAATTTGATATGTAAAATTATAAGATTTCAAGTGTTCGTCGTAAAAATTAGCATTTTATCACATCTTTCTGACAGAACTATAAAATTTATATACAAATATATGTCTGCAAATGAAAAAATATACATATATGTGTATATCTTAGATTATATAGATAGAGCATCGAGCCTCAAAAACGGGTCTATATTTTGATTTGACAATTAGCTGTCTCGTTTTTTTTTTATCAGTGTTCTGTATACTTACGCGTAAAATGTATTTTGACGTAATATTTAATAAATAAAATGAGTGTTTACGCGTTAAAATGATGCAGAAATTATAAGAGAAATAAAAAAAATTATATATTGTTGCATAAGTATTGCAATTATTTTACAAGCGAGTATAAATAGCATTTCTTCAGAATAAAGTCAAAAGGTTTTTGTCCAATGAGCCGTATGAAATAGAATAATGATAATAATAAATCTTTAATTCATATTTAATAATTAATAATACATTGGTAACGTTTTAGTTGTTTAATTTGGTGTTGGTGCCTACTTAATTAATAATAACAAAGTGAATTCCCCGAATTTATACCGGAAAGTTTTGAGAACTATTCGAAGACTCACTAAAATGTGTCGAAGCAGTTCGCTTCTATATTAAAATAAAAGCAAAAATTCTCTTAAAATTCAAATCAAATGTTTAATATTGTCGCACCAGCCCTAGTAGTACCTATTGGACTCAATTCTGAAGCGCCAATCCTTTAAACCTGTACCTAAAATTCAAATTTCGATTTGTTACCACAGAGTAATTTTTATTCTAAGAACGAATCTGACAGCGCTGGTGGTAATCTGTTATACAAGTCTTTAAGCCTTTTTTTTTTAATTTATACCTAATAACTGAGACGCCTCTAAGGACAAAGGCCTACAGTGCCATAATATGACACAAAGATCTAATAAGAACATTGGTATTTTTTGTAAATATTTAGTTTAAGAAATTTTCATATTATAAGTATAGTAATAATTAACATATTACGGTTTCAATACATAATATACTACTCTTTTATACTATATATAAATTGGTTAAAAATCCATTGTTACTTCGCCAAAGACAAGAGAAGTGTATAATTTTTTTTTTAATAAATGTTTTAATACGTTTCATAACTGGAACTTAATTTTGTGAATATAATATAAATTGTAGTTTATTTATTTGTAATTAAATACAAAGACAAAAATTGCTTTTTTTTTATACACATTCCCAAGTATTAATGATATATCTACAATTAAGCCAAATACCTACAGAATCAGAGTGCTCCCCCCATCCTTATTAAAAATATAGAAATAAGGTTAAAAATACGTCTACATATACAAAGAAAGAATCAAATATCATAAGAAATTTATAAGATATAGAATTTTCACTAAAATTAATAACGTATTAAAATAAAAGGCAAAATAAATATGAGTATATCCCGTATAGTCTTTCAGCCTACGTATACTACAAGGAACGTTATTTATTAAACGGATAAAGTGTGGGGATTGGAAAAATAATAATAGTTCACATAAAAGGAAGAGATCAAGCAATTCGCCATCTTAGAGTATTAATAAAAACTTAATTTACGGAGATTTTGAGTTGTATTACGTTTAGATGAAAAACCATAAGTGCCGAGTTCATCTAGGGTTGCACCACGCGGGAAATCATGCTGTAGCGTGAGCGAGGCAATAACAATGTATGTATGTTCGGTGAGCCGTGTGTGCTGGCCCTAATGTTCGTTGCGCGTGTGTGCTCACGGTACAGTCGAAACTTGTTCGGGTGACCACCGGGTTCGTAAGTTTTCAGGATATGTTTAAAATAAAATTGCAAAATATTATTAATAAGATTTAAAATTATAATCTTGATTATTAACTGTCAACTCAGTCATTTATTTTTATTTTATTTATTTATTTATTTAAGGAACACCAACAGCATATTGCATTATAACATATGGGTATAACAAACATTAAATATAATACGATATTAATGCACACGCATTAGGTATTCACAGCATTCACTTTAACATTGCTACACAGTGTGAGAAAATGAAGTAACAATTATAATGAATTAAATAACACTAGACAACAAATATTTTAAAAGTTGCGTTATTAGTTACAGAAATAAACATGTAACCTAAGTTGTGAGTTCTGTGTTACGTATGTGCAAAAGTTTTGCTGTTTAATTAAACGAGAATTTATTTATAAAAAAATATAAGAGGCACAGGAGAATTGGGGGTTATGCCTATCCTGGATTGATAGATATTAGCGTAGCAACTTTATTTTATTTATTTTGCAAACATCAACATAGCAAAATTTTAGAGAAAGAATTATCAGTTTTATAATTTATATATGCCAATATAAACTACCTACTAATAATATTGAATTACAAAAGACAGTCTTTTGTCACAAAATATAACTATTTAAATGAAAAATCTTATAATAACATTAGAATTATATTTGTTATTAAAACTGTAAAATTTTATTGCAAAAGATTATTATTGCCTTTTGTAATGTAGTTTATTTTCGCATATACTTTATTTTGAAAGACAAAAATATAGAAGGAAGAAGAAAATATACTAGATGACTTTAGGAGACTTTGTACAAAAGTCGTTAGCTTGGTTACCTTTGTCCCATTCGTGTTACGTCAGTCTTCAGGAATGGCAACGCATGGGGGTATCATGGGCGACACAGTATACTCTGTTATGTCCATGATACTGCTCATGTCTATAGGCGACGGTTATCACTTTCCATCAGGTGGACCGTCAGCTTGTCTGCCATTCTAAATTGCACAAAAATAAATAAAAAGTTCTTGAATTATATTCGACAATTGACAGACGTCGCCACACTTCGGTGGACTTTGCTATTAAGTTTTTTAACAATTATATGAAAATAACACGAGACTGTCCGTTGTGAAGCGTAATTCACCGTCGCCCTACTAGGTCCGTATGCAAACGCTACAACTCCCCAGAGTAGCACAATTTATGGCAAGCATTTCACAGAATTTTCTTTTGTTTTTTCAAAAGTAACGCGGGCGTATGGTTGCGTACCTCCTTGGGCGTATTTACACATATGTACGCCGCTTTATATGCGTCTCGTGGGGTGTAAGCCCTTAGGATTGCACGCCACGTACAGTATGTGAATTGAAATAATGCAAATACGTGTAATTTAGTACTTATGCTTGTTACTCGACAATTACTCGACAAGAGGAAACGTTTCCGCGCGCGTTTTCTTCTTACCGGCTTCGAAATGGGGAGGTTAATTTTTAATAGAAAAGAAACCGTTAATAATTTTATCAAGTTTCAAGTCAAATTTAACTTAATCTTACGAAAAAATGAAAACTTTATTATTCTACTCAAAGAGAGATACTGTTAAATTTTTTTTTATACAACTTACAATGACAAACAAGCTGACGGCCCACCTGATGGAAAGTGGTAACCGTCGCCTATAGACATGAGCAGTACCATGGACATAACAGAGTACACTGTTTCGCCCATGATACCCCCCATGCGTTGCCATTCCTGAGGACTTAGGTGTTATTCCTCTGTACCCTGTAAATGAAAATAAAGTAAAGGTGAGGATGAAAAAGCTGGTCAGGTAATCCATCGTGATTAAAACACCTGAAATTCAGCACTATGGTTTCCAGAAGGGATCACGTGGAGGTCGATCTGATAGGGTATATTCCTAGCAATGAGACTAGAAATCCGCATTAAGGATTAGGGATTATTAAATCCCTTCTCCTTTAATACTAATTATTAGTTTTTTTATGAATGATAATGGAATGGAAGCCCCCCCTGCGCACCGCGTGGAGGTCGACCTAATAGGGTTTATTGCTAGCAATGAGGTTGCTAATCCCCATTACTAACAATCCCTTCTCCCCCCGATGATGAGGATTTGGTATGTGGAATACTGGCCACGTATACTGTTTATAGTTTTTATATTATTATTTACCAAATTTGAAATTGCTACATCTTTCAAATGTTCCTATTGGCTCCCCTTCTGGACCCTAATTTTTTAAGATTACTTGATTAATATACATATATTTGTACATTCCATTCCTCGTTTCCTTTGTCGCTCATTTATTTAGAAACGAATTTAAGGGACAAAGTTCTCAATTCAACTGAATTTTTCTATGTATGCTGTGTAATTGCACTTTTTAATGTTTTTACAATCTTTTATACTTTTTACAATTCTTTATAATATTTTTACAATCGACTCAAAATATTCGTTTGTTTGTTCTTATTCTTTCTTTAATAGAAAACGACAATTTAGCTAAGAACTCCAGGATATTCATATTTATTTATTCTTTATTGACCACATTACAAAAAAAGTCTGATACAAAAGGCGGACTTAATACTATATAGCATTTTTTTTTTACAACACAGGGGGCAAACGAGCATGCGGCTCACCTGATGGTAAGTGACTACCGCCGCCCATAGTCATCCACAACACCTACGGCATTGCAGGTGTGCTGCCGGCCTTTTAAAAAGGAATATGCTCTTTTCTTGAAGGTTATGTTGTCGTATCGGTTCGGAAATACTACTGCTGGAAGTTGATTCCAAAGAGTGGTTGTGCGTGGGAGAAAGTGCCTTGAAAAACGCACGGTGGAGGACCGCCACCCGTCCAGATGGTTGGGATGAAATTTTCTCATTCTCGCATTCTCTCTCAGTCAACCTAGCATAATATAGCATATATATAGCATATATGCTATATTAGGGTCATATTAGCATATGACCATAATTTTTAACGAACCCGTCTCGTTAGTGTCGACATAAGAACCGTAAAATTATCCAACACTGAATAAACTAATCGACAACAAAACAAACTCACAACAACAACGGAATTACCGAATATCTCACAGAATAGGGGCGAGGAGTTACCGAAATGTTGCGGTGCACTAAAACTAAATAAGTGGTCGAAAAATGGAGCCGAACATGTCCAGTGTACGCTGACCGTTATACAATGCCCGCGCGATATCTCCATAAACTAGTGCTGCCATCGATTCGATATTAACTAATCGACTGTGATCACCCTAAGTGATCGAATAATCGATTAGTTTACGACAATATCGATACTGTTGATTAAAATAATTAATTGTTTAAATAAAGTTAGTAATCTAACAATATTTTTTAGAGTGTCAGTAATACAAATAAATATACTGAAAAATATGAATTGATATATGATTAATTGCTAATAGTCTATGTATATTATATACTGTTAACTATTCCATATATGCTCTCGAGATGTGGTGCTGGCGAAGGATGCTGAGAATTCCCTGGACAGCAAAGCGCACAGATATATCTATCCTGACGCGACTCCGCATAAAAGATAGGCTCTCGACAGTCTGCTACCGGAGGATTCTTGGATACTTCGGTCATATTGCTCGACGACAGTCCGACAATCTGGACAAACTAATGGTTGTAGGCAAGATAGAGGGAAAAAGACCACGCGGACGATCGCCTAATCGATGGTCGGACCAAGTAACCGCCGTTACGGGACTGTCGATTGCAGCTGCCCTGCGAGAAGCTGAAGACCGTGTAAAATGGAATAACATCATAAGAGAGGCAACAGACACCTTTCAAGGACACGACCTTCAGTAATGAAGAGGACGAAGAGAGAGAGAGAGATTCCATATATTGTACGCTTATATAGCAGGACATGGAGATACTATTTAACTCATGTAATACCTTAATTTGACCTATGATTCACAATAAAGTCATTTGTATTTGTATATTTTTTTTATTTTTACTTTATCGCACTTAAAGATTACATATAATTTTGACCAATGATGTATAACAGGTAAGCTTAACTTTGTAAGAGTTCTCTACCAACACCTTGAGTGGAAAGGAGTATTAATTATGAAAGGGTAGTGTGCGCACAATAATAAGAGACAGTGTAGTTGTAGTTAATTGTACACATGCCGATGAATCTAAATTATTTTAATCGATTATTATGGATTAATCGTTTGATTTTTAATAATAAAACATATCGAACTATCAATAACATCGATTGTATCTCAGTCTATTGTAATGGTTTAATCAATAACCTAATGAATTATTATTAATAGACCCAATCGTACTATCGATTAATAAATCGATAACCAACGATTACAAGCAACACTACGACAGACTGTAAATACTCATCACCAAACAGCGAGGGAGATCTTGTTTACACTGGCCACCACAAGTGGAAAAACAAGGCGCTTAATCCGAAAAGTTGCCTTAATTAGGTTCGTACGAAACTAACTCCCAGAACGAATTAAGTATGATGTTAAATTGGCTAAATCTGCGTTCAGATTATGTACGTCGGCCGGGGACGCTGCACCAACTTTATGTGTCGTGGAAAAATCAAAAAGAATTAATGGAATTACTAAGCGAGATGTTAATATTCTTAGCATGTTATCTAGATAGATATCAGCCATGCAAGCATAGATATGCTTACATGGCTGATTAGGGTTGATATACTAGCGAAAAGAGATTTTTGAGTGATGATATAGACAAACGTAGTGTAGGAAGGAGCCGCTAGATGGAGTGACTGTCAAGTAATGCAGATTGCAGTTTTTTTTTTTAAATAGATAATAATAAAACGGTAACTTCGCCTGCGCTATACTCGTATGTATACGCTTTTGGGGCATTAGTGAGGGATGATGGATGATGATGAAAGCGGCATAATTGGTGCATAGTGACGAATTTATAAAGAAATTAACCTCGATAATTTGCAGGGGGAACCACGCGGAGGCCGACCTGATAGGGTAATAATTGAGACTAATAAGTACTTCATACTTCCAATAAAATTAAAATCCCTTTCTGTTTCAAGTTCTGTCAAAGTGCACCCTTGGAGGGTGCAACGATGAACTTGAAATATTAAGAAAAGATACCTTCGTGACGTAGTGGTAGCCACGTTGCTTTACATGAGTGTCGTGTTCGATTCTCAGTCAAGTTTATTCAAAACTTTTCTGAATTGGCTCGACTTTAGGTGTTCTGGGTTCTGTCTCCAGTTGTTTCTTGCCTAGTCCTTCATGACACAGGATACCCTAGCTTGAGGACCAGGACTTATTATTATTACATAAAATCTTTTTAATACTTTGTATTCTTTATTGTACACAAACATAGTGCTAAAAACATTTAATTTTAAAGCAATGTACAAAGGCAAGCTTATGTCTAATAAGAGATTTCTTCCAGCAAATCTTTTCAAGTTAAATAAATTGTTGTTTAAAAATAAAAATAGGCACTCATACGACTTGTGTACATTGCAATAAAAATACTTAAAATGATTAATATAAACTTATTTGTATGATAAGTACATACATAGTACATATATAATATAAACTACATGTTAATTATACGAAATATATAAAACCCAATAAACATTGGGGGGAAAGGGATTGTTAGTAATGGAGATTAAAAATCCCATTGCTAGCAATATACCCAACCAGGTTGACCTCCTCGCGGTTCTCCCTGAAAACTATCATGGTTAATTCCTGATGAATTCATCATGATGGGCTAACTAGCCTGTTTTCATTCTCATCTATCACCCTTCACTGGTGCTCCGCCAGCGTATCCCGTTAGCACAGGCGGGGTTACCATTCCATTTTCATCCACCAAAAAAAAACCAATGAATTAGAATAAATAATACATAAATTAGATACAATAAATTAGATTTGCATGCCTACAATTTTAAGGCAACTAAATAAGTACCAAAAAGTTCTGTCACATGGCCCTTAGAATGTTAAATATCTGTTTAAAGCAAATAAATAAATGCTTCATTTCATATCATAAAGAAATACAAATACCAAATTTTATTACGTTTACAGGTTACATATGAAATTTTCTAATTACCTTTAGATATTCCAAGATGTTTGAACGTTTGTTAACCATACTGGAACGGCCAAATAGATTTAAAAGAAATTTGATGCACGCGTAGTTTATATCGTAACTTAGTACATGTATAGGTTACTTTATCTCCTGATTCACGCAAAACCACTGGGAACAGCTAGTGAGAAATATCTACAAAACCATACTTCGCAGTTTTTATATGACGTCAATACATTAAATTGCCGCCTATTCAATCAGTCGTGGTATTGTTTAGTCATGCATTTTTTAAAATATGCTCGGTTGGATTGTTAAAAAATTGGCATACACTTTTCAAATATCCATATTTACTAAATAAATCTAACTTTACTATTAACTATTTTTTTTATACAACTTAGTATGGCAAACAAGCTGACGGCCCACCTGATGGAAAGTGGTAACCGTCGCCTATAGACATGAGCAGTACCATGGACATAACAGAATATACTGTTTCGCCCATGATACCCCCCCCCCCCATGCGTTGCCATTCCTGAGGACTCAGATGTTATTCCTCCGTACTCAGTAAATTCACGCCATATCCCACCCTTCAAACCGAAACACAGCCATGCAAACACAACTGCTTCACGGTAGAAACACGAATGGGACAGAGGTACCCAAGCAATCAACTTTTGTACAAAGTCTCCCTCTGGTATATATATAGTTTATGTATGAAAAAAATTAAAGCGTTTTCAAAGAGATTATTATTCAGCCGTTAACTGCCTAACGCTAACGCTGCTGCTGCTAGTAATTGCTATGCTTGGCAGGCGGATGGGCAACAGCAGTCAAGCTTTAGAGGTGTTCTAAGAGTGACGCCATCCAGAAATACGACTGGGACAAAGGTAGTATAAGCAGGTGACTTTTGACAAAGTCTCCGATAACTTAACGTTTAAAATTTAATTTCTCGTAAATTAAACTTTTTCTTCGTATTAACGTCGTTATTAGCTATCCAAAAGCTTCACTCTAAAGAAATTAAACAAAAAAAAAAGTATTTTTACACATTAAAAAAAAAAGCTCCGTGAAAATTCATCCGTTAAAAACGGCCCCTCGAAAAGAAAAGTGATTAAAAAAAGCCCGAAGTAATGAAATGGAGCATAAATTAGAAAATTCTCGCACGAACGACCACAGTTCGGCGCGTTCTTAATTTGTACTTTAAAAAAAAATTAATTAATCTGCCGCGCGGTAATAAAAAATGGCGTCGAAGGGTGGGCAGGTTGGTGTCATAAAATGAGAAATTTTCAATTTTTTCACTCACACAAACCCCGCCTCGTGCGCGGGCATGTCTAAGAAGTCTTGAGCGTGTTATAGCAGGGGAATTTTTAATTGGCCATTTTAGCTGACTCTTATTTCCCTCGGCAGCGATCGTGCTGCACACAAACAAACCTGTAAATAGTATGTACATAATAGTTAGTTCAATATCCTTACTAAAATTATAAATGTGAAAGTGTGTTTGTACCCTTGTTACCACTTGACGTCTTAGTAGCTTAAGTAAATATTTTTTTTTAGATAATTTTGCACATACCTAAAATATTAAATTACAGTATTAGTATCGTTAGTATAGATAACTAGTTGAACATCATTTACAGGATTTTGTATTTAATCGATAAGACTATTGACAAATAGAATGAAAAATATTGGCCCCAACATAGAGCCCAGTAGTACGCCCCTCTTTATTATAAGCAATTTTGATCAAATGATTATTTTATGGCTATTTTCTATAGATACGTAAATTAATACACTATTTTATTAGGAATATTATATTTCTCTAATATTGCAGGCGGTCATAGGCAGCGGTAGTCACTTACCATCAGGTGAGCCGCGTGCTCGTTTGTCTCCTACGTTATATAAAAAAAAAAACAAACTAATGAATTTATACAGAAAAAAAAAACCTAACAACGGAAGCTTCATTATGTCAGTTTGAAGTCGTGCGAAAAATCGCTAGCAAGCCTACTGAAGTATTCACAAGAAAAAACGGGTAATGAGCGCCGGTGATCAAATTTTCATCTGGATAGGGATGCCCCTAGTCGATTTAAGTCTTTCGTAATTGTTATATTTTGTATATTACATTTATTATAAATCTAAACATCGGCGATTATAAAATCTAATATATAAAATTCTCGTGTCGCGGTGTTTGTTACCAAACTCCTCCGAAACGGCTTTACCGATTTTTATGAAATTTTGTGTGCATATTGGATAGGCCTGAGAATCGGCCAACATCTATTTTTCATACCCCTCAATGATAAGGGTGACCTACCCCTAAATATTTATTTTTTTTATTTTTATTTTATTATGATTTAGCATTAAAAAATACATGCAAGTTCAAATTTTCATCCTTTTACGATCAACCAAGTTGCAAGATGGCAATCGAATATAATAACTGTAGTAGAAGATTTTTTTTATTGAACTAAATAAACAAACAATATTTTCTACAAATAATGTATATGGTAAAACAACGTTTGCCGGGTCAGCTAGTTATACGAATACATCATTTTTTTTTATACAACTTAGAATGGCAAACAAGCTTACGGCCCACCTGATGGAAAGTGGTTACCGTCGCCTATAGACATGAGCAGTACCATGGACATAACAGAGTATACTGTTTCGCCTATGATATGCCCCCCATGCGTTGCTATTCCTGAGGACTCAGGTGTTATTCCTCTGTACCCAGTAAATTCACGCCATATCCCACCCTTCAAACCGAAACACAGCCATGCAAACGCAATTGCTTCACGGTTGAAACACGAATTAGACAGAGGTACCCAAGCAATCGACTATTGTACAAAGTCTCCCTCTGGTATCATACTGTGATCATACTTGTCTTCAACATATGATGTATCGGTATGTCAAATTTAATTTCAATCCATGTCAATCAGCGTCATGTGATTAACTAAATAACTTACATCTAAGCATACGAAGGCGATCGTTAACCTTCCAGAAAAGTACATATTCCTATTTTAAAAGGTAGGCAGCGAACATGCAAATTCCTCCGATGTTCAGGGCGCAAAGAGGCGGAGTTAGTCACTTACAATTAGGTGAGCCGTACGTTGGTTTATTCCTTGTGTTATATAAAAAAAAAATCTTATAAACTTTCAATTTTTGCATTATAATAGCAGAATCACCAAAATATTAGCCTCTATCTATTGCTAAATATAGGCCTCCCCCTAAATAGAGGTTATGTTTCAAGAGAAACGTTACTGCCCTCCCCTGCTAAGTCTCCTTAGCTGCCTCTTACGACCACCACGTAAAAGGAAAGGACGACCCACTCTATGCTGGAATCACATAGCAAATAGAAGAATAGTATGGATTTATTCTATCATATTTAAATCTAATTTTAGTGTCTACATTTAAAATTTATAAACCTCTATCTACTTCAATCGGTTAATGGTTAAAAAAGTTAAAATAAAACTAGTGAATATTAGAGATATCGATACCCAACGTTCCATTACTAGTCTCGGCGTAGAATCACCAAGTGCAGTTCCGTGCAAGTTGAACTTTGCCCGGCGTTCATAATACTGTAACTGTGTTCTATTCATCTCTGTGTACCTACAACTTCATTGTCTTAAGTTGCACTACCGATCGAAGGAGCGAAGGAGCACAATACCTCGTTTTCTGTTGATATTCAAAAGAACATACCTATTCACCCCAGTCTAGCGTCGGTATAGAACTTAGCGAAAAAGTAAATAAACATATGATTGAATCGATCGTAAAACAGTCTGTTGATGTCCAATTAGTGATGGGCGAATTTACTAATACGATTACCAACTATTAGATTGATTATGAAATAATTCGAATTATTCTAATGTCTCAGTAATGGTAACCCATAAGGGGTATCATGAGCATCTGAGGATCTTCTGTGATGTTCATGGTGATGGTTACCCCATGTCAATCTGTTCGTCATTTTAATTGTTTTTACTATATATAAAATTAACAAATATTTCGGAATTAATTGATCGAATGAATAAAATTAGTAGTCAAATGATTTTCATTCGACTACTAATTTTATTAATTCACTATACTACTTCTAATAATCACTAAATCATTCATTAATAGATGTTTATATACAAATCGGTACTAATGTAACCGAGTCAAGTCGATCGCTTGAATGACGATACCTTTTTGTTTTGTTAATTGTCAATCAAATTAGCAACCTTTCACACTTATCAACTCTCAAAAAAATTAGTATTAACTATATAGTTAAGTAAATTAATTATTATTTATATGTTTAAAAAATGTTACTATATTTTTGGATCGAAGCTATTCATAACTATAAAAGAGAGAAAGGACATATTTTTGTTTCATTATTAGTGAATTACTAATTTAATCTAAATCACAAGCAATTTAATCGAATACGAATATCAGTATACTAGTAATTTAAAAAATATAAATTACTCGCATAACGTAATCATTCGGACTTGGACACCGATATATCCAATAGTGAAGAGCAACAATCGATTAATTGATTTTACGCATCGATTTATTAGTAATTTCATTAAAACACTGTTTCTGCGATAATTTCAACAAAACTTTGTTACGTTCTATTGAAGCAAACTATTGAGTTGTACAGACTTAGGTTACTATTCCGTTCACGTTTACTCCGATATTTGTGTAGGAAACTTAGCTGCGCCTCTAGCGGACGATTTCGGAAACAACTTTCCATATAAAATGTCTCATTCCTGTTGAAATAAAATGATTATCATCATATATCATATCTATATATATATCATCATATATATATCATAATGATTAGTATTTGTAGAACAAAAATGACATGTCAATACATCCACAAGTAAATAAATGTTTTACTGAACAAGATCATAAAAATATGTGGATACAATTAAAAAAAAACCACAAGCAAAATCAGCTAGTCTTCTATGAACACATAAAAATCAATTGCTGTTCATTCATGTCTCGCTAAAACTAAAAAACGGCTTGATCGATTTGAATGTTTCTTTTTTGTTTTGTTCGTATACATAATACAGTTTTACGGTTTTAAAGAAACAAGTCTGGAAACTAAAAAGTTCAACTGAAAAAACGAAAAATTAAAAATATTAATTTTGTGTGGAAATTGCTGCTTCGCATTACTTTTAATAGATGGCGTTGTAGGTGATAAAAAGTTCACCAGCTTATGTAGTAAGAGATTATGTATTAAATTAATAATCAACTTTATTCCATTGTAAGAGAAAATTAGAAAAGACCCAACAAACAAATCCTGACGATTTCAAAAAGAATCACCTGAATCGGTTCAGAATTTAAAATTAGTAAAGACATTAATGTAGAATTACAAAGTTTAGTCCAATTAATGCAATTTTTTATGTAGATTAAAAATAAAACTTTTTTTTGATAATTACGGAAAAAAATCCTGAAATCACTTCTTTATTGAAAAAGTCCGTGCGCCATACAACAAAGACAAATATACAAAATCAAGTCAACTTAAACTGGCTAAGTGGCATATCAGGTAGGTCCCACTTTCTCTGCTATAAATAAATCAATTCGAAACAGAGTGGGTGTCCACGATGCCTGGGGAACCCTAAATTTAGCTAGGGTGCCAGTAAATCACAGTTATTGTTAATTCCCAGGAATGTACGCGTTTATTTTGACCCGTAACTGCTGAAGATTGGTCACTGAGAGGGTCCGTTAGTTGCAAATGTTACTTTAGTATACAACTAGATATATCCCGCGGTTTTGCTTGCGCGTAGCAGTATGCAAAGTATCCTATGTTTATGTAGAAATTATCAAAGGTATCTTATTCGGTAGATTTTGCGTGAAAGAATAATAAACATCTAAAAAAAGAGTAATAATAATAAACAAAATTTACATCGATCAAACTTTTTTTTATACCACTTAGAATGGTAAACAAGCTGACGGCCCACCTGATGGAAAGTGGTGACCGTCGCCTATAGACATGAGCAATACCATGGACATAACAGAATATCCTGTTTTGCCCATGATACCCCCCATGCGTTGCCATTCCTGAGGACTCAAGTTTTATTCCTCTGTACCTAGTAAATTCACGCCATATCCCACCCCTCAAACCGAAACACAGCCATGCAAAAACAACTGCTTCACGGTTGAAACACGAATGGGACAGAGGTACCCAAGCAATCGACTTTTGTACAAGGTCTCCCTCTGGTGAGGTCTCAAACTGTTTGCAATCACTCCTCTCCATCCAAAAGTTATCTGGAAAAGATTGCTTTTGGCGATAACATCGTCCATTTACTCACTGTAGATTATTTCTTGTAATTGTTTGTATTTATAATAATATTACTATTGTAATCTTTTGTAGGAAATAATAAAGAGTATTTATCTATCTGTCCATCTATTTGTTTTTATTGGATGAAAATGGAATGGTAACCCCGCCTGCGCTAACGGTATACGCTGGCAGAGCACCAGTGAAGGGTGATCGATGAGAATGAAAACAGGCCAGTTAGCCCATCATGATGAATTCATCTGGAATTAATCATGATAGTTTCCAGGGGGAAACACGAGGAGGTCGACCTGGTTGGGTATATTGCTTGCAAAGGGATTCTCAGTCTCCATTACTAACAATCCCTTTCCCCCCTCTGTCCATCTATTATTTACACATTCATTGAAAAGTCCTTAATTAATACATGAAAATGATTTACAAGTGAGGGATGATCTCTGAGAACGAAGTATGGTTAGTCCAATGGGCTGAAGGTTCTAGATTTAAAACCTGGTATAAGTAGATATAGTATGGTATAACACCCGCCAGATGGAGAGAAGATCTCAAGAGTATTGCAGAGTCGCTGGATATAAGCGGCGCATGCTGCACATACATGTATTAAAAATTAATGGAAAAATACTTACATTTGGTATAGTAGGGATTTGTACCTCCAGAACAAATATAAAGAATATAAATAGTAAAGGCATTTCACTAGTTTTTAAACAATTGTAAAAGAAATAATACAAAAATAAATATGGTGCTGTGAATCTAGTGGAAAGTGGCAAGATGTAAGATGCTTACATTATAGTTCAAGCGGATAAACCTATAACGAGCAGACATTTTTAAAAATATTAAAAATGTGAAAATAAATTTATATAACTATATTTATTTAACGATAAATTAATAATAAATATACACATATTAATATTAAAGATACACATGTATAATATAAAATCAAGAAGTATATATATATATATATATATATATATATATATATATATATATATATATATATATTTTATGTTTCTGTTTAAAGGGTAGGATATGGCAGTGAAATTATAGAGTACAGAGGATTAACACATGAGTCCTCAGGAATGACAACACATGGGGGGTATTATGGGCGAAACAGTATACTCTGTTATGTCCATGGTACTGCTCATGTCTATAGGCGACGATTGCCACTTTTCATCAGGTAGGCCGTCAACTTGCTTGCTATTCTAAGTTGCATAAAAAAAAATCGATTTCTATTGGATCCGAACTTGATCACACCAAAAGTCAGTCTACTGTCATTAAATGTTACTTCAGTGGAATCCCTATTCTATTAATCATATTTAAATTATATCCCAATTCGATTAAATTAAAAAAAAAAAACAGCCTGCTGTCATTTAATATGATTTCAGTGCAACCCCAATTTAATTACAAATGACTTTCAGCATCCCAATTCGATTACATCAAAAGTCATCTTGCTACCATATAAGGTGACTTCAAATGGGTCCGAATGGGGGGAAAGAAATTGTTAGTAATGGAGACTGAGAATCCCATTGTCAGCAATATACCCAACTATGTCGATCTCTTCGCGGTTCTCACTGGAAACTATCATGGTTAATTCCTGATGAATTCATCATGATGGGCTAACTGGCCTGTTTTCATTCTCACTCTATCACCCTTCACTGGTGCTCCACCAGCGTATCCCGTTAGCGCAGGCGGGGTTACCATACCATTTTCACACATAAAAAAAGTATCCGAATTCGATTTTAATTGGAACCCAATTCGATTCTATCAAAAATCAGCCTATTATCATGTAATGTGGTTTCAATTGGATCGCAATTCGATTACAAACACATTTCAAATAGATCCCAACTCTATTACATAAAAAGTCAGCCAGCTACTTAGTAATGTGATTTCGATTGGATAGTAATCCGGCTGCGTTAAAACTCAGCTCACTGCTACGTATTTCGCACTATTTAATTATAGCATTGTAATAATAAACAAGGGGCCTTTAGTTTACTATCATAACCCACCTCTATTGCCCATGAATATTTGAGAGTGGGCAGAGTTACCGAAATTTGATTTATACGCGGCGTACTAAGCGTATGTTATATTATAAATGGTGTAATTTAACTACCCTTTGAATTACGTGTAAATACAACAAACTTTATTAGATTAAAGTTGTTTAATGACTTATTTATTTAACTATTTATTTACTTTGTTACATTTTCACAATTGCTGGTTGAGTAGTTTAAATTTATGAAATTCCATTTTGCATATATATATATATATTAATAAATAAAATAATAATATATTACACATATTATAAACTATACGTTGTCGCTCATAAATTAAGGTAGTTTGTCTTACTACTGCATTACAGGGTACGGAGGAATATACCATAGTCCTCAGAAAAGGCGAGGCGTGATCATGAGTGTCACAGTATATTCTGTAATGTCTACTGTGCTGTTCGCATTTATAGATGACAGTTACCCATTCTCCAAATCAAAACTAAATCAGTTTCCAGGGGAGAACACGTGGAAGTCGCCCTGGCAGGGCATATTGCTAGCAATAGATTGCTGGTAGTCTGCATTACTAGCAATCCCTCCCCTTGCATGGAGAGCGACCTGAGAGAGTATACTTGTTGGATTTGATAATAAATCGTGTCTAACCATTTTACTGCATTTTTAATTAAGTATTAGTACGTTCAATAAGTAATATATTGTTATTTTAAATAGAAAGTACAGTCATTTGCTATTCTTCTAAAGATTGTATTTTTCTTCGCTTTATTCCGTTACAATATCGCTAGCAATGGAGCTAGCTAGACCTATGTGGTCTAATTTATTTATTTATCTTTCTAACAATACATTTCTCATCTAATCAATAGGATCCATTCCTAAGTTTGGTTTAAATCAAATCTATACGTTTTTGCGAAAGTAATATACCTGTCTGCTTATATTTATTATTGTTGTACAATACATTATTTGAGATTTACCCTTCAATTACAAATATGCACTGCATTGTGTAACACCTTATTTGAAATACGAGCCAGTATATGCAAAAAGCCATATAGGTCCCTGCATAGAATAGACTAAGAGAATTTAACAGTCGATGAATGGGCATCAGTGTCCCTCTTAAATCATCACCAAAGCCTAACTTCGGTTGCCAGGGGGAAGGGATTATTAATAATGGGGTCTAATGAACCCATTGCTAGTAATATACCCTATCAGGTCGACTTCCACGCGGTTCCCCTTGGAAACCATCGTGGTTAATTCTAGTGGAATTCGTTACGATGGGCTAACTGATCTGCTTTCATCCTCATCTATCATCACTCACTGGTGCCCTGCCAGCGTATACCGATAACGCAGGTGGGGTATACAATTCCATTATCACCCATTAAAAAAGAGCTTCGGTTGCCAAACTATCTTCCAAGCGTGAAACAACTGACCCCCCCCCCCCCTATGGGAAGACCTATGTTCAGCAGTGGATTAGTTATCGTCATCCTCATGTACAATTCCTATCTATAATGACGATCTGTAGATATGTCTGTATTTATGTTATATTATTACTTCACCATATCTATCCACATAATACATATAACACATCCAATTCCTCAACAAAGCAAACCAATTCAATACAAACACGATACGTCCAATTAGAACGTTAAACCAAACAACTGGATTAGCCAAATATTGTTTGTGTTACACAATACTCGACCAATCTCTATACATTCAATATTAGGAGCAGGGCAGGCACGCCGCGGGCGACGGTAGGTGGTAGGTGCGTGCAAACAGCCCGCTGTGTTCATCTATCGATGCAAAACACAAGACATAATGAGTATTTACTTTATATGGGGAGTACACTGTATTTATGGTCTAATCTAGGTACTTACTTTTTTTTTTTTAATACTTACTTAGTTCTCAAGAATCACGAGGACCAGAAAGGAGAGCCAAAATACATGGATAAGAGTCTCGGATTGAAATAAAAATTGGGAATTACTGTATAATACATGTTTTTTTCTTTTTTTAATAGGCGATAACGAAATGGTAATCACATATACGCTATCAGTACCTATATGCTGTTTTTTTTTTTAATGGATTAGAATGAAATGGTAACCCCGCCTGTGCTAACGGTATACACTGGCAGGGCACCAGTGAGGGATGATAGATGAGTATGAAAGCAGGTCTGTTAGCCCATCGTGACGAATTCCACTAGAATTAACAACGATGGTTTCCAGGGGGAACCGCTGAGGTCGACCTGACAGGGCTTGCTAGCAATGGAGCCTTTAGTCCACATTACTAACAATCCCTTCCCCCCTCCCCCTATATGCTGTTGAAGTATCACTGAAAGATGTTAAGTAAAGATAAAAGCAGGACAGTTAACCCATCATGGCGAATTCAACATTTAACCACTAGATAAGGGGAATCGTATGGATGTCGACCTGATAGCATGTATTGTTAGTAGTAAGCTGTTAGACTTCGTTAGATATTAATAATCCCTTGTACAAAAGTCGATTGCTTGGGTACCTCTGTCCCATTCTTGTTTCAACCGTGAAGAGGTTGTGTTTGCATGGCTGTGTTTCGGTTTGAAGGGTGGGATATGGCGTGAATTTACTGGGTACGGAGGAATAACACCTGAGTCTTCAGGAATAGCGACACATGGGGGGTATCATGGGCGAAACAGTATACTCTGTTATGTCCATGGTACTGCTCATGTCTATAGGCGACCGTTACCACTTTCCATCAGGTGGGCCGTCAGCTTGTTTGCCATTCTAAGTTGTATAAAAAAAATGTACGAGTTATAGGTGACGGTTAGCACTTTCTGTCAAATTATTTACCTAAAAAAGAAATATTTGTTATAATTGTTTGTATCTATAATAAGTTTACTATTGTAACCTTTTGGAGGAAACAATAAAGAGTATCTACTTATTTGGGGTCGCCATAATATTCACAAACACTCATATCTGTTTTTATACTCATTTATTACGACGACTTTATTATTATACTACAGCATGGGGTTCTTCAAAAGGGGGGTAAAGAGGTTTCTTCAGGGTCGGCAACGCGCGCGTAATACCTCTGGTATTGCAGGAGTTCATAGGCTACGGTAATCACTTACTATCACGTGGGCCATATGCTTATTTGCCACGTCAGTGGTATAAAAAAAATTATTAATTAATTACCTTAGAATAGCCAATAGGATAGAGTAACAAATAGCACTTAGAAGATGACGGAATAAACTGTACGCCCGTGGTGCTTCTCATGTGTACCATTCCTGAGGATTCTGATGAGTTTATGCTATAGTCAGATGCTTAAAAGACTGGACTAATATTCCTTCGTATTCTATTTTATTCTTCAAACTGAAACACAGCAATATAAATACAGGTGCTTCACAGCAGAAACTCTGGTAAAATTCTGTCGTCATAATAAAAAAAATTATGTATAGTAAAAAAATATTTACATTCTTTTTTAATGTCCCACTTCTGGGCAAAGGCCTACCCTTTTACTCCTTTTTATCGTGAGATAAAGGAAAGTAAAAGGGTAGGCCATCAAATATATCTTTGTCGAGGGTACATCAAAATATATCTTTGTCCCTAGTCAGTTTGCCATTACTTTTCAAAAATGTCGAAGTCGTCACGCCAGCGTCGTAGTGGACTTGCACGTCGCCGTCATCCATCTATGGGGGCCTGTTTGATCCATTGATCCGGCTTCATACGATAAACATATTCCGTACATTTCTATTTCAGTTCAGTGCTGTTTTTCTCCATCTGTGTAATTAGAATTTAGAGTGCAAAATCTCGTTTTATTTTTTTTTATTTTGACCTTTTTTTATATCTAATACACTGTGTTCTATGGCACGTTGACAAACCTTTGAATTTCCATCAAAAAATAAGTTTGAACATCGTAAGTCAAGACAGATGATGAAAGTTAAGCAAACTAAAGTGACAATGAACTGTTCATAAAATTCGAAGAATCGACAGCCAATAGCGAAGAAAGGTTCTTTAGTGGCGACCCATATAAGCAAACGCAGTGGAGGACGATCCTCCCCCCCCCCCCCCCAAACACTAGTTGGAGTGACAACCTCAAATGTATTGCAGAGAATCTTCGACTACAGGTAACTCGGAACCGTTTTTTATGGCATTCTATGGGGGAGGCTGAAATAATGAAATCGAGCAGAAAAATTGGTTTTAAAGAGATAAATTACTTGTAATGCATAGTAGAAATTCTTTACTTTTTATTTTAGTTGAAAATGCGAACTAATTAATTGAGAATTAATTAAAGCACAATGATTTGTTTAAATATAACCAAGTAATTGTATCAGGGGTTAACGTGAACAAATAATCAAATCAGTGGCCATATTTGTGTTGGTATACAAGTACTAGCCAATGTCAATAGATCTATCGTTATAAGTCAATATCATGCATTTGGGGTTCAAGTAACATTGGATTGTTGCTAAAAAGAGCTCGCGGCGTTTTTGGGGTTCGTATCTGATCGTTGCATAGAATTTAGTTTATAACATATAAGAATGTTTATACAATGCTAGCTTTTACTCACGACTTAGTCCGCCTATTTTGTAGCTTATTTACGTTTTATTTTGGGTATCGTTTATAATTAATTTGGGGTTGCTGATTTAAAAAATATAAGATATTTTCGGTTTTGTCAAAAAAGACTGCAGGTGTAAATATTTAAAATTTTAAACTAAACTTTAATCCAATTTGATCAAACTGGCTAAATTTAATATAATTTGACCAAACTAAGCTAACTTGAGTCAAACTTGAATAAACTGATAAAATTTAACCAGTTTAAGTTTTAAATTAGTTTAAAGTTGCTCTATAATACTGGACTTGAAATTCAAAACAACTGGGCTGAAATTATTAAACTGACTTAATGATCTGGTTGAATCGAGCCGCGTCAAGTTAAAAATTAAGTTAAATTTATAAAGTTGAATATAGAATTTATTCGAATTTAGAATTTAATTAAATTTAGAATTTATAAAATTCAAATTTGATTAAATTATTCATAATCGATATTAATATTTAATTTGAGAAAAATCTTGGAACGACGAACAAGCTTATGGTTCACCTGATGGTAAATTATAATTGAAATCTAGAGATGGTTGTCTTTCCTTCGTTGGTTTCATTGATTCATTCATGCCTTTTTATTTTCGATATGTGTCGAAGACTTTATCACCGTTTTTTAATTGTTTACTTATTATTTTTTATTATTAGGTATATTTAGTATTGTGCAAGTATTTATTGTTATTTTTATATATTATGGTTGCCTTTCTTTGTAGTTTTTATCTGTTTATTCCTTGGATTTATTTTTATTTATTTATTTGTGTTTATTGTATTTTTAATTACAGATACTTTCCATACTGTAATTTTTTTGTTTTGCCTTTTTCCTGCCTCCGTCGCTGCTGCTGTACAGAACTGGATAAAAGGTTTAAAGTTAATTTTCCTTTTAGTAAGTTGTCGAAGTTTAAACTTATTATTTTATTTCTTATTTTTATTTTGAGTTCTTGTCTTTGTTTTTCGATACTATAGAAGGAAGTGCTATATCCTTCTTCAATCTCTAAATCAATCAATAAATTTTAAATCAACGAATAAACGAATTTTATACTATAACAAACTGATTTATTCCGTATGGAGGTGGTGGGCTCGTCTTCCGCCACTCTATTTCTATTAGGAGTTTTCTTTTCCTTCCATTAGTCACTATATCCTAGCGAATCAAAGAATCGAATAAAATAAACAAAAATTTAAAATTGTATACATAAAAAAACCGGCTTGAACTGGGGCAAAATCAATTCATTTGATTTAAAAACTAAACTACTAAACTTTTTTTGATAAAACTTTAATTTATATAAAATAAAAAAAAAGAAATTTTCGAAACTATCGAAATGAGAATCTCTACCCTTTTTTTAAGTCGGTTGATAGGAAAGAACATTTAGACGCAGTTTAACTGTTCAAAAATATTGTTACTTACCTTAAGATCATTTTATTTAAAACTTAATATACAATGTATCTAATTTTTTTATTATCAGTACTTATTCACTACATATGCTTCCTTTTGGAACCTATTTATTCATATTTTATATATTCATATTCATATTTCTTTATTAACCAATGCAACAATTTTCATCACACAATGGCAAGTCAATATTTACATTATAATTTTGAAATTAATAAAATAAATAATAACAATAAGATTTAAATAAAATTACAAATGAATTATAGTTAACATTATAAATTAGTTACTACATGTCAATATAAAGGTAACTATATAACAATAATGATGATTTCAAGTTATAAAATTTCTACTGTCATACTTCTTACAGTTAAACCTAAATAAATAATAATGCTATAATTCAATATTGGCATTTAGGTATTCAGTCACGTTGTAAAAAGGATGTTCTTCAAAATATGTCTTTATTTTATTTTTAAATTCATTTCTCGGCAATTGCGTTGCTGTATTAGGTAATTTATTGTACATTTTTATTTTTAGATATATGCCTTGTTTCATAGTTTTTGTTAGTCGTGTTCGTGGCAATTCCAATTTGTCTTTATTTCTCGTGGCGTAATTATGAATGGCTGAATTTTTACGAAGAGTACCTCCTTTATCATATATTTCAAGTAAAGAATTATATATGAACAACGATGACACTGTCATTATACGTTGTTGGATAAAGTGAGGTCTAACTGAGGTGCGTTTATGAATTCCGCATAAAATCCTCATAGCTCGCTTTTGTTGCCTTAAAACTTTTAACACGAGAGCTGCATTGCCCCAAATTGTAATACCGTATGATAACAACGACTGAACATATGCAAAGTACACCATTCTCAGAGCTTTTTTTGTTATTAGTTGCTTAAGTTTACTCAAGGCATAATTGGCGGAAGCTAGTTTACTACATAATTTTTCAATATGCGATTCATGGCTAACTGTACTATCTATCGTATATCCTAAAAATGTTGTACTCTGACTATAAACATTGTTTGGTGGTGATTTTTTATTCTTACGGGTACTGTAAGACATAAAAACATTTTTCGCTGCATTTAGTATAATGCCATTGGCTTGAAACCAAACATCTAATAAATTTATGATGTTATCCATCATTCTATTCAATTTATTTCTATATTTATTTCTTAATCCTACATGTGTATCATCAGCAAATAGAGTCACAAATGCTTCCTCTGGTAAATTTGCCGGAAGATCATTAATGTAAATAAGAAAAAGAATTGGTCCAAGTATGGAACCTTGAGGAATGCCTATATTAATTTTATGTATGTGGGATATAGTATTATCATTTAATGTTACTACTTGTGTCTTATTATTTAAGTATGACTGCATCATTCTTAGTGATTTATGTTCAAATCCATAGTATTGTAATTTGCTCAATATTATGTCGTGCCTTAAACAATCAAAAGCTTTGGTAAGATCACAAAATACGCTTACACATTTCATGGACCTATCCAAAGACTCCAATATAAATTCCATAGTTTTTGTAATTGCCATTGTGGTGGACCTTCCTGTTCTAAAGCCATATTGTTTGTCAGTAAAAAGATTGTTTTCCTCAAAGTGTCTTACTATACTTTTCTTTAATATTATCTCCATAATTTTAGATAAGACTGGCAGAATACATATTGGACGATAATTGGAGGGGTCCTCAGCGTCACCTTTTTTAAATATAGGGATAATTTTACCACATTTAAAAACATCTGGAAAAGTTCCGTTGTCAATGCACGAATTAACAACATCAAGTAATAAGTAAATTAATTTATCATTATTAAATATAAGTTCCAATATCTTGTAATCCATGTCATATATATCTCTAGATTTTTTATTTTTTATAGAACGCATAACTTTTAACAAATCGTCTCGAGTAATTCTTTTAAATATTATCGTTTTATCTGGCTTTTTTGTTCTTGATAAAAGTTCATAGTTTTTATTTTTATCCGTTTTTATTTTATCGCTTAGTTCTTTACCAATATTACAATAATAACTGTTAAAAAAATTTGCAATCAAGTTTGGGTTTGTTATTATTGTTCCAGTTTGTGTTTTAATTTTGTTTATATTACGTGTTAGTCGATTTGTCTTATTTGTTAATCTGGATATGGTATTCCAACACTCTTTTACTTTATTTTTAGAATTTTTAATATTGTATGAGATTTGTATTCTTTTCGCAGTAATCATTACCTTTTTTAAACATTTTTTAAATTTATGAATTCTTTGTTTACGTTTTTCAGAAGGAAGAACACATTGTAGAAATTCAAGTTTATTTAGAGTATCCCTAGATTTCAGTATTCCTTTTGTTTCCCATACTGGTTGATTTTTAACTACGTAAGTTTTCTTTTTTGGAAAGGCAATGTCATAGAAATATTTTAGTCCAAGTACAAAAGTTTCAGCCTTTTTATTTGGGTCATTACATTTAGATATATCATAATGGAAAAATTTGTCAGTATTAATTAAGTGATGGAAATAATTACAGTTACTTTTAGAAAAGTGTCGTCTAATAATGTAGTTTTGAACATCCTTTTTACTTGCATGCTTAGTTTTATACGCATAACTAAGTCGAATAACATTGTGGTCTGATATCTTATAATCTAATACTAAGCCTCTAACGGATTTGTCCTTAAAATTAGTTATAAAATTGTCTATACAGGATTCAGTACAATCTGTAATACGAGTAGGCTCTTTGATAAGAATATACTTCATATTGAAATTATTTAATACAACTTTAAAATCTTTTAGGTATTTATTGTTATTTTGAAAATCTAAATTGAAGTCACCAGTGAAAATTATATCTTTATTTTCTTTACAAATTTTATTTAAAAGTTTAGAGATGGTGTCATAAAATATATTAATATCATAATTTGCTCTATATACACAAATTATAATAATGCGTGACAAAATGTACAAAATATATAATATTTTGTACACATTTTATTTTGACAATATTTACAAAATATATAAATTGTTTCCCTAAAAAGATATAATTATTAGATCAATTTAACGAACATGTAATTTAGCTGTAAACTACATGCTTCGTAAAATATCAATTTAACGAACATGTAATTTAGCTGTAAACTAGATGCTTCGTAAAATTCTAAGCGTATTTCCTTAGATCGCATCGAGGCGTGTAAAGGCGGGCGTACACCACGCCAGTGAGTTAGTGCCGCGGGGCGCCATACGTCAGAGCCCTCTAGGGACCAACGGCACCGACGGCGTGCTGTGTAACTATTTTATTAATAAGTATATTTTCTGTATTTCCCTTTTTTTGGAAGTGTTTCACAATGTGCATAGATGTAAGCTCATGGTATGGGGAAATCGGTAGAATCATAAAGAAATACTATTAAAAAATACCTGTAATTAAGTTTACTTGATTATTATTATTATTATTATGACTAATTTATTTTTAATAGATTTTTTAATAATATTTACCTATATTCTGAATCATCATCTAGTCAACGTGGGCGGGTATAGGTGGGTGTCATAAGAGGCAACTAAGACAGCTTATGGTCGAGAAATGGGCAGCAGTATCCCTCTTAAAACATCCAGCCAAATGCCAGACTACGGTTGCCACTACTTACTACGGTTACCAGAGGGAGACTTTGTACAAAAGTCGATTGCTTAGGTACCTCTGTCCTATTCGTGTTTCAACCGTGAAGCAGTTGTGTTTGCATGGCTGTGTTTCGGTTTGAAGGGTGGGATGTGGCGTGAATTTACTGGGTACAGAGGAATAACACCTGAGTCCTCAGGAATGGCAACGCATGGGGGGTATCATGGGTGAAACAGTATACTCTGTTATGTCTATGGTACTGCTCATGGCTATAGGCGATGGTTACCACTTTCCATCAGGTGGGTCGTCAGCTTGTTTACCATTCTAAGTTTTATTAAAAAAAATACTGCTGCGGTGGTAACTACTATTTTTTTTTGATTGGTGAAAATGGTATGGTAACCCTGCCTACGCTAATGGGATACGTTGGCGGAGCACCAGTGAAGGATGATCGATTAGGATGAAAACAGGCCAGTTAGCCCATCATGATGAATTCATCAGGAATTAATCATGATAGTTTCCAGGGAGAAGCGCGAGGAGGTCGACCTGGTTGGGTATATTGCTAGCAATGGGATTCTTTGTCTCCATTACTAACAATCCCTTTTCCCCCCAGAGGCTTATATTCAGCAGTCTGATATGATGATAACGTATATAGGCAACTCAGCTAAGATAGCTTCCAAAAAGTTAGGAGTGCTCAATAGGGTGAGACGATATTTCATGCCAGAACACCGCCTGAAATTATATAAAGCCCAAGTCAGGCCGCATATGGAATACTGTTCTCACCTGTGGGCAGGAGCGCCACAGTACCAACTCCTTCCGTTAGACCGCATTCAGAGTCGGGCGGCTCGAATTATCGATAGTCAACGCCTTACTGTCCGGCTTGATCCACTGAAACTGCGCAGAGATGTTGCATCTCTTTGCATCTTCTACCGAATTTATCATGGGGAGTGTTCTGAGGAATTGTTCGGATTGATACCTGCTGCTGATTTTCACCACCGTACAACCCGCCACAAACTAAAGTTTCATCCCAATCATCTGGACGAGTGGCGGTCTTCCACCGTGCGTTTTTCAAGGCACTTTCTTCCACGCACAACCATTCTTTGGAATCAACTTCCAGCAGCAGTATTTCCGAACCGATACGACAACATAACCTTCAAGAAAAGAGTATATTCCTTTTTAAAAGGCCGGCAGCACACCTGCAATGCCGCTGGTGTTGTGGGTGATCATGGGCGGCGGTAGTCACTTACCATCAGGTGAGCCGCATGCTCGTTTGCCCCCTGTGTTGTAAAAAAAAAAAAAAAACTCAAAATTGTATTGAATTTGTTTTAATTGGAGAAACGATATGTATGGCAGATGCGAACCTTGATCATTTTGGTTATTTCTTTTTTAATGGATGATAATGGAATGGTAACCCCGCCTGCGCTAACGGTATACGCTGGCGGCGCACCAGTGATAGATGATAGATGAGGATGAAAAGGCAGGTCAAATAGTCCATCGTGATGAATACACTTGGAATTCAGCACGATGGTTTCCAGGGGAGACCACGGGGAGGTCGACCTGTTAGGGTATATTATTAGCAATGGAACTGATAATCCGCATTACTAACAATCCCTTCTCCCCCTCATTTTGGCTATTAGGTAATTGTCAGATCACTCGTAACTTGTCAATTAAGGCTTGTGCATTGACATAACATTGAAGTCACCTTTTAGAATTTGCGAGTGCAATGGACGCGTCGTTTTTAAACAATACTGATTTACTATTGGACTTCATCATCACCATATCAGCCTAGAACTGTCTACTGCTGATCGTAAGCTTCCCCTTTGAGGGGTTTTGCCAATACTTGCCACAGTTAGCAGGCGGATTGCCAACCGCAATTAGGCTTTAGACATGTTTTAATAGTGACGCTGCTGCCCATCTTCCGCCCTCCCTTAGTCGCCTCTTACGACCCCCACGGGAAAGGAAGGGGTGGTCTATTCTATGCCGGGGCCACACGGCCCATGGACTAATGGACTTATCTATTTTATATTTATATTTTTGTCCATTTAATGTTTAGCCTATACAATTCTGTGTTTTTTTTATTGGATGAAAATGGAATGGTAACCCCGCCTGCGCTAACGGAATACGCTGGCAGGGCACCAGTGAAGGGAGATCGATGAGAATGAAAACAGGGCAGTTAGCTCATCATGATGAATTTATCTGGAATTAATCATGATAGTTTCCAGGGGTAACCGCGAGGAGATCGACCTGGTTGGGTATATTGCTAGCAACGGGAATCTCAGTCTCCATTACTAAAAATCCCTTTCCCCCTATACAATTCTGTTATAATGATAGTTGCTAAACATTCAACTATAACCTGTTTCAATACCTTTTTTTTCTTAATCCTTCAAAAACGGGTCAACTTTTTATCAACTAATTGTCGAATTAGCTGACTAGGTTTTTTTATTAATGTACTACTATACTTACGCACACAATGTATCTTGACGTATCTATATTTATTTATTTAATAAATAAAATGAGTGTTTACGCATTAAAAAAAAATGCAGAATTTATAAGACAAAATAAATATAGAAGTTATAAAGGAATCACTCATAACTATTTATCACGCAGAATTATATGAAAAAGATGACCCGTTTTTCTCGAAGCATTTCTATGGAGACACTCTATCTGTATAATGTAAAGATGTAACACTTTAATTTTTATTACAGTGGCAACACCGAGTAAGTATATGCATGGGATAGTAACACTCATATGCTATTTCTCATTAAAATAGGTATATACTACTTATGTAATGATTGATTAAATGCGTTCTTAGTAAACAATAGATTACCTTCATGGTATTTTTTGTTCATCTTATTTATTTCTTTGTAACATTAACTCATTGTTGGTGTCTATAATATTCCATGCAAATAACACCCTATCGCCAGCTTCATGGAATCAATTTAAAAAATTATGCAAATTAATAAAACACATATCTTTACTAATATTTCTATTTCCAATTTATTGTTTATTGGTTTTTGAAATAAGATTGTCTCCTTTTATTATTAATAATAATAATTAATTAAGAATTAATAATTGCAAGAGAAACTTCTAATGTCTACATTTTAACTTATCACCCATTGCTTCCGCATCCATACGTTAAATTATAATTATTTAAAAATATTTATAACAAAATGGATTGTTAGAAATTATCGATAAGAGTCTCACAAGTATTATTTCTATATTTTATTTCTTACGGAAATATTTCTTTTGTATTTTAAATTACTCATTCAACTTAATTATTTCGGTTCTGTAATATCCACATTCTGAGAACGATACGTGTAATATAATATTGTTAAACGCATTGAATAAAACGTACTTTATTTTTATTATAATAATTAAATATTTTTTTTAATTATCTGAGTACTGAATCGATATGTATTTATATCCGCAGTTTATTGTTAGTTCGAAACATATAGATGCGGCACGAATGGGTTGTTGGTAAACTAATCGCAATAATAATTACATTCGGTCTATTATTAATTATTCTCCTTTTATTTAAGTACTAATAATAACACTGTACTCGTACTAAGGTCTCGAACTGAATTATTGTGTCGTAATTACAACCATAGGTTAGATATTTAGTTTTTTTTCTTTTTTATTCATTAAAATAAAATCAAATATTAAATTAATTTGAATAATACACGTAACAACAAATGTTGTTATCCAAAAATAAATGTTTCGATTAATAACAATTATGAATAGTTAATATTAAATGTAATTTTTCTTAATTAAATAAACAGTTGGTTGGAATCACGAGCACATATTGCAGTGCATTGTAGAGAATAACGTTTCACAAAAATTTCCTACTGACCAGGTTTAAACATGTCTGTGCATATTGTAAAATAGGCATTTTTTTTTATTATTATTATTATTAGTAAGAAATAAATAAATACGTAGATAGTCAACCGTAATTGATCACAAAATGGTAGATAAAATAGAAATACGAGATTCTATTTTCCCAATAAACTTGATTTTATATTAATTTAATTAGAACAAGTCTATATAAAAGTGAATAAAAAATAAAACAAAATTATAGCTGTCATGTGTTTTGCCAAAAATAAAACTACTTGTTACATAATACATATATATATATATATATATAACAAGAGTTATGATAATATATAATATATCATTATAAAGTATAGAAAATTGTTGACATTACGAATGTTTATTTTAAGAAAATTATAGTTATGACTAAGTTCAGTAATGAGAATAAAGCGTCATAATATTTGGTAAGTAGTATTTATTTGTCATAATTGACAATAAATTCCTAGCAGTTAATTATAATTAATAATTATTATTACCGAGGTCTAAATTGCACGTTTTATTAACTTAATTCCTTTAATACTATATTTACAAAATATCATTTAAAAATATTATTTATAATTCGCAAACTTTTTAATGTTTTTTTTTTGTTCTTAAGCTGTGTGGTGCATTACCACCTTTATGTGGATTCATGCAAATCGATTTATCTCTAAACGATTCGATTGTTCTCATTACGAATTTATATTTTTCACTTCGAATTTTAAATGAAATGAAATTATTCTAATTTTTTTTCTTTATTATTGTTTATTATAATAATAAATTAATTTATAAAAAGAAATATAATCCAGTGAAATAATAAAAGAAAAAATAAAGTGAACAAAAACTAATTGTTAATGCACGAACCCATCTGCGTTGTACTAATTCCTTTCAATTTAGTAACTATACGTATTTAAACTAATGCCTAGTTGTAAATTGAAATGTGATTTATTTACAAATGAATATTAACACTATTTTGGCTAACTGTCACTAATAACTTCTTATTCTAAAATTGTGCCATCTTGTGAAATGTTATAATTTGGAAATAAATAAAATACAGAACAAATGAAACGCAATTATAAACTTTCGAGTACTATCCTATAACTTAAACGCGACAGAATGTTCTTACATTTATTTTGTACAATTTCAATAATATAAGAACGCAACATACATACATAATTAACAAATGATTCAATCAATAGGTACAATATAAACATTAGGCTGTGTACAGATTAGATACGAGTAACATGCACGTAAACAGTGAAGATAGTTCGCGTCGTGTCGTGTCGTGTCGTGTCGTGTCGTGTCGTGTCGTGACGTAGGAGTGGTAGATACGAGATCATTCTCAAACATAATCGTTCATTGACGCATGTTACCTGCCTAATCTAAACACGATAGTGTCCTATTGCGTTGCTCGGTGTCCATCAGAGAGGACCCCTCACATTTTTGTGTCCAGTTCGATTCCTGCGACACGCAGCGATGTAGTTACTAACATTAAACACAGAATATTGATTATTTGCAAGGCACATTCTCTTAAAAATCCTGAATTTCAATTTTTCATGTACATATTCGATGCTCCAAAAACATCAAAACGCGGCGCGTAAGAACATAACGATGTATGATGAAGCGACTTCTATTTATTGTAATGATATGTATATAATCAATTATATACCCTGTGTCTCGAAAAATATATAAGAAGTCATTGTAAAAGTGTAAAAAGAAACACAATTCGGTTTATACATATCTACACTAATGACTAAGTTGCTTTGACTTGGGGGAGTGTCGAAGGATTGCGATCGAAACAAGATCTTTATTGCTCACGAAAGGTCGCCGGGTGGGGGCGCCGGTGGTGGCCGGTGGTGGCCTATGGTGGCCAGCGGTGGCCCGCGGTGGCCGACGGTGGCCAGGGCTAGGGGTGCGGGCGGCTCAGTACCCGTACCCGGAGCTCGGGTACAGCAGCGCCGCGCCGCCTCCCGCCGGTCAGTGCTGCGCCGCGAACTTCATGCGCTTCTGTTTTTGCCTCTGATTGCAGAACCAAACGCGCACCACGTTCTTCTTTAGGTCCAGCTTTTCCGCGATGGCCGTTATTTTCTCGCCCGAGGGTCTGGGCTGCACTGCGAAGTACGCCTCGAGACTTCTCTTCTCCGGCGCGGCTATCGACGTCCTCTTGCGTTTCTTCTCGCCAGCTGGAAGAACACTCGGCGCGTCGGGGTCCCGCCGTTTGTTTTTCGCTTGTGCTTCTGCTTCTTCCAACCACGCTTGCAGTATAGGCTTTAGTGCTATCATGTTGTTATGACTTAGGGTGAGACTTTCGAAGCGGCAGATCGTGCTCTGTGATAACGCACCCACACCGGGTAGCTTTAAATTCGCTAGCGCTTTCCCTACATCGGCCTGAGTGACACCTAGTTTGATTCGTCGCTGTTTGAATCTTTCCGCGAAAGCCTCGAGTTCCCTCGGGTCTGTGTCTGTGTCTGGGTGGAGGGCCGCTGCCGGGTGGCCTAGGTGGGCCGGCGGAGCGTGCGCGAGGCCGCCCGCGTGGTGGTGGTGGTTCATGACGTGGTTCATCGCTCCGTAGCCGTGCAGCTGGTGGTGCGGAGGCGCCGCCTCGCCCATCGGCGCGAGGGTGGTCATCGACGACGACGTCAGCGGATCCAGCATATCCAGCCCCTCCATCCCGTGGTGTCCCATCTGCGAGAAAAAAGGCTTTTTGTAATTCGTTTTATCGTACTGTCAAATTCTCTACGACAAATAGAATTAGTAGGGGCGGCGCGCTGATTATTATTTCTTGCCGAATTAACTTCTGTATTCATGTTAAATCGGACGTTTTATTGCAAACAAAGGGGACCCAGCGCGCATAATGGCTGGGCTCTGTACTGAAATATAAACAATAATCTTTGTGCAGATTTGCAGTCATTCTTTATGAGTGCAAACACTTGTGTGTTGCATGGGGGACGAATGTTGTGACGTGGATTGCTCGGGAGTGTTTTGCCAATATGCTTTGGTTGTTGCCCGCCTTTGTTGGGCAAATGAGTGTTTCGAGTGCATGGGAAGAGTTACCATATGCGCACACGTCGATAGTTTATATTGTTTCCATGATATTTTAAATTTAAATATATAAATTAAAAATAAAATAAAAAATTATAAATGTTAATACCTATATATTTAGAAGCTTTGTTATGAATTTAAACAATATATATTGTAATTATTATATATTGTATTTATTCTATTTGCAACTCCAGTGAAAAAATTTAAATCTATGTCTTTATTTATACTTATAATAAATCTGTAGAGAGATCAATTCTGTATATGAAATATATTTCCAAAATAACTATCAGGGGGTGATTAGTAATCGATACTGATGCCAAAAATGCAATTAGTAAAATTTTTGTCTGTCTGTCTGTATGTTCGTTATAGAAACAAAAACTACTTGTCGGATTTTAACGAAACTTGGTACAATTATTCTTCACACTTCTGGGCAGGTTATAGTATACTTTTCATCACGCTGCAGTGAAGGGAAATATTGAGAAAACGGGAGAAATTACTCCATTTTTAAGCTTCCGTCGCGTGTGCAGCCTTAATGGCCACTTTTTAAAATGTAAAAATGTCCACCCGTGCGACGCCGGACGGGCCGCTAGTTGTAAATATATTTACGCGTTTCCTGATACCATTAAGAGACCGCCGACTAAACTGTCTTTAAAAAAAAAACATGCTCACTTTTATATTTTATCCGAGCAATAAATACAATATAATAATCTCATTTTCGTATATTTAAGTATATTTGTTATTTATATATATTCATTCGTCTATATATGTTTACCAGAGGGAGACTTTGTACAAAAGTCGATTGCTTGGGTACCTCTGTTCCATTCGTGTTTCAACCGTGAAGCAGTTGTGTTTGCATGGCTGTGTTTCGGTTTGAAGAGTGCGATATGGCGTGAATTTACTGGGTACAGAGGAATAACACCTGAGTCCTCAGTAATGGCAACGCATGGGGGGTATCATGGGTGAAACAGTATACTCTATTATGTCCATGGTACTGCTCATGTCTATAGGCGACGGTTACCACTTTCCATCAGGTGGGGCGTCAGCTTGTTTGCCATTCTAAGTTGTATAAAAAAAATGTAAATTTTAGTATGTTTGTATATCAATAATTACTAGTACCGCATTCGAGTATTGTGATACAATAAATCTAAATAAATAAATTAGGCTACTTGCTTGTCTTATTCTAGAATAATAAAAATACATATTACAAGATTTGTAAATCACAAACAAGATTCGTTTAAAACGGCTCGCCGATTTAGTACATTCTTACTTCAATCGATGTTTTTTTTAAACAACATAGAATGGAAAATAAGCTGACGGCCCACCTGTTGGAAAGTGGTAACCGTCGCCTATAGACATGAGCAGTACCGTGGACATAACAGAGTATAATGTGTCGTACCCTTCATGCGTTGCCATTCCTGAGGACTAAGGTGTTATACCTCTGTACCCTGTAATTTCCCTGCCATATCCCATCGTTCAAATCGAAACGCAAGCTAGATAACTTAACCGCTTCACGGCAGAAACACGAATTAATTCCTAGTGAATTCGTCACAAAAAAGCCAACTGATCTGGTTTCATCCCCACCTATCATTTAGCATCCCTCACTGATACCCTGCTAGCGTACACCGACTGTGTAATCGGGATGAATAAGGGGGAAAAGGATTGTTAGCAATGGAGTTTGACAGCCCCATTGCTAGCAATATACCTTATTAGGTCGACCTACGTGGTTCCCCCTGGAAACCATCGTGAACAATTCTTGTCGAATTCGTCACGATGGGCTAACTGACCTACTTCATCCTCACCTATCATCCTTCACTGGTACCCCGCCGGTGTATACAGATAGCGCGGGTGGGGTTACCATTTCATTATCATTTAAAAAAAATCGGGGTGAATATTCCATTTTCATCTTGTTTGCGCCTTTCCTTTTTGTGTGTATAAATTTATGGGTGCAGGAACTCTTCAATAACTCGTTTATTGTTACTTTTGTGAAATATGAGTTTATTATACGAAATATTATTAGGATTAATCATTGCTAATTACAGAGAGCGAGCGAGTGAAGTTCATGTCTATCACCGCAGTAGCAGACCGTTGAAGTCTCACTTCACTCCGTTGACGTTTTATCTATTTTACTCAATAGATGGCACCAACACATCTCACAAAAAAAAGGGGTGAAACGCAACAGTTTCGATCGGCGAGTATCCTTCCAATTCCACTGTATCCCTAATTTGATAGCTGCTTTATCTTGTTAGAGCGAGCGTATTGATATAACTCCACAATATATCTCACTACAGTGAACTACTAAACGAGCTATAAGTCTTTCGTTTGCAGTTTTTCCGTACTGTGTCGTAGGGTAGCGTTAGGTACGGCGCACACCGGCGCCTTTCCCCGGGGGCCGGTATATCACAATTACCAGGACAAGCGGCCGCGTGATGCACGTAACGGCACGGGACCGGAAAATGTTGGGCTCCAGACCGATATGGCCGGTTTAAATGTAACCGGCGCCGGCCGTAATAAGTGTGGAATGAGAAGCGTTATTGCATCCCAGTTGAAATCGAGGATATTAAATATTTAACGTCGCTATTTTTTTTTTTTCACTTTCATGCACGCGATTAATGAGGGCAAGCAACAGTGATGACATATTTGTTATTGAACTCATTGTTAAAATAATGAATAAATATGATGTCGCTGATGGGATTGAAATAGAAAATCTTCGCCTAATGCCTAATCATCAACGCATGATTATAGGCTACGTGCCCGCTTATTGTGAAACAAATGTTTGCATGACTTAACATCTTTGTATAAAAAATATATCATACCAAGTTAAAAAAGTACCTATGGTTGTTATTATATTAATTATTTGCAGCTAAGTAAAAATCATAGAGCATCATAGACAGGTGCATAGACATCGTGCGATGAAGTACCTACTACAATTTGTACGAACACACGCACAAACAACCCCATGCGGGGACGTATGTCATTGTGTAATAATAAGGGTGCATGCACTCTTTGTACCATTTTAGAGTGGTAGTGACGAGATTAATTCGATTATACATGTTGTCGATAGATTACAATTATCGATAATATTTTATTACCATTTTTATTATATAACAATTAAGATAAAATCGTAGTATAGTATATAAAAAGCAACAAATAAAATATATAAATAATAAATAGTAATTAATAACTACCTGTTAACAGAGAATTTTCCGAAATTACAATAGAATCACGAAAAAATGATGATTTAAAAAAGTTTTTGAATAAATTTACATAAATAAAGTTTATTTTGTGTTTGAGTTTAATTAAAAAATAGATACTTTCAAATTATCTATAGTATATTTTATACATTAACTAAGTTACCTATAACCTTACTTCGAGCAACGCTTAGTGGATTAAATATTGAAAAATGTTTTATCTAATAATAATTGTTTGTTTCGTTTTTGCATGATGATTATTTTATAAAAGTCCATAAGCTTATTTACTTACGAATTTAATTTTATATCATTTTCTTCTATTGTAATATATTACTGCCATTAATTATAATTATTTTTGTATTGTATTCACATGAGTATTAAACAAACATTTGAAGTAGCTACATTAAAAACATTTAATACTTCAAATTATTAATCTCAAATCGTTAAATAAATATTATAAATTTATTGGTCACATAATAAATATTAGAATTATAAAATTTTAATAATATTAAAAAACATTAATAATTTATTACATTTATGAATATCGATACGCAACAATACTCATCACTAGCTTCAGGTCCAATGCGATTGCAAGTAGATATTAAATAAATTATACTGTGTTAATAGTGATTTGTATCACAACGTTATGATTTGGACAAGTGGCTGAATATTCAGGGTGTGAGAATACAAACGGGGCCATAAAATTAGCGGATTAAAAAATTTACTTCATTACATTTAAAACATAGATATCATAATAATTGTGTGAAAAAAACTACATATATACGATATAAATACATTGAAAAAGAAACCAGAGGATAATTTTTAATTAGCACTTTTATAATACCAGAGGGAGACTTTGTACAAAAGTCGATTGCTTGGGTACCTCTGTCCCATTCGTGTTTCTATCGTGAAGCAGTTGTGTTGGCATGACTGTGTTTCGGTATGAAGGGTGGGATATGGCGTGAATTAACAGGGTACAGAGGAATAATATCTGAGTCCTCAGGAATGGCAACGCATGGGGTGTATCATGGGCGAAACAGTATACTCTGTTATGTCCATGGCACCGCTCATGTCTATAGGCGACGGTTACCACTTTCCATCAGGTGGGCCGTCAGCTTGTTTGCCATTCTAAGTTGTATAAAAAAAATATTTAAGTACCTATTTTTTTTTGTAATTACAAAGAAAAATTCCGACGTTCCACCTGATGGAATGTGATATTTATTTATTTTTATTTTATTGTATACACTAGTAACATATACAGTAAAATGACAGTGGAAAGTAAATGTTAAAAGACGAGCTCAACTCTGCTAGAGCTTTCTTCCAGCAAACTCAAAATCAGAGTATAAAGGAGCAGCAATGTCAGCGGATTGCTACTGTTGCCTGTAAATAACAGCAGCACCTTGAAAATCACATAATACTGGAACTTCGCTATCTCTGTACTATAAGAGTATGTAATTTCACTGCCATATCCCACCCTGCAAACCGAAACACAGTTTTCCGGTAGAAACACAAGTGAGACAGAGGTAACTAAGTAAACACCTTTTGTGCAAAATCTCCCTCTGGTTATAATACGTTCAAAGTTACTTTTCAATTTCAATTTAATACATACGGATACCAAATTTTCAGAATAAAGTAGTTACATGTTAACTACATTGCAAATAAAAACAAATATATACTATACAAGTAAATTTTAATAAAGAGATGATTAATTGTGGAGAATTGCAGTAATAAATTATTTCTAAAACATTATTAAATGACAAACAGTATTTATTGTAACTTCATTATTGATTTATTAATTCTTTTTCGTATTTTTTTTTTTATTTACGGTTTTAAAGTGTTTTTTTTTCTATAAGAGTTCTATTCTATTATAGATATAACAGTTGTTTTTTTTTTATACAACTTAGAATGGCAAACAAGCTGACGACCCACCTGATGGAAAGTGGTAACCGTCGCCTATAGACATGAACAGTACCATGGACATAACAGAGTATACCTACTCTTTCGCCCATGATACCCCCATGTGTTGCCATTCCTGAGGACTCAGATGTTATTCCTGTAAATTAACGCCATATCCCGCACTTCAAACCGAAACACAGCCATGCAAACACAACTACTTTACGGTAAAAACACGAATAGGACAGAGGTACCCAAGCAATCGACTTTTGTACAAAGTCCCCCTCTGGTAAAAGTTTATTTGTGGTAAAGTAAGCCTTGTGGGAGAGTAATTGACTTACCTTATGGCAAGTCCCTTATAGTATTTCATTTAAAAATTCTATATATTTTTGAGAACATAATTGGCATAATATATATATATATATATTTGTAATTACTAATATTTTATTTTTATACAACTTAGAATGGCAAACAAGCTGACGGCCCACCTGATGGAAAGTGGTAACCGTCGCCTATAGACATGAGTAGTGCCATAGACATAACAGAGTATACTATTTCACCCATGATACCCCCCCCCCATGCGTTGCCATTCCTGAGGACTCAGGTGTTATTCCTCTGTACCCTGTAAATTCACGCCAATACAATATACAAATAGATTATGTCATATCAACAGTTTCAGCGGGACTTCAATCATTAATGACTAATGTATTAAACTGGAATGAATCATTCCCCTGTAAATAATAATTCAACATAACATACGCATAATTCCTTATCATCATCATATCAGCTTTTAACTGTCCACTGCTGAACATAACCCCCCCCCACCCTTCGGGGGTTTTGCCAGTAGATGCCACGCTTGGCAGGCGGATTGGCAAGCGCAGTCAGGCTTTAGAGATGTTTTAAGAGGGCCGCTGTTGCCCATCCCTCGCTCTCCCTTAGTCGCCTCTTACGACGCCCACGGGAAAGGAAGGGGTGGCTTATTCTATGCTGGGACCACACTGGGAAAACACATTTGTAATATATCGAAAATTCTTCTACCTTACTTCCATTTAGTTTTCGAGCAGAAACACTCTTCAAAAAGTCTAAAAACGCTATCCGCTCAGCTTTATTAACCTCGCGTTTTATTGCCATACATGTATGATACCCCATACACATTAATATGTGTAAGTATGAATTAGACAAGTACATGCAATTTTATGGGTTCAATAAATCCAATACGAATACAATATGGTTATTATATTGAAGGATTATATTTTGGATTAATTAATAAGGCGTGAATGTATTGGTATATTCATGTCCTATTAACTAACCCAAATCTTTCTCCAGAGAAATACTTTGAAGTCTACATGGGTACCCCTGTCCCATTCGTGTTTCAGCCATAAAGCAAAATGCTGCTATGGCTTTTTTTTAGTTTGAAGGATGAGGTTATGTAACAAATTTACAAGTCTAATTCCACGGTGTTTTAGTTTATATACATATAGTTTTTAGACATAGTCTCTCTAATCTGTGAGATAGAGTGTTACCATACAAATGCTTAGCCAAAAGCAGGTCAATTTTTGTATAAATCTGTCAATCTCTCTCAAATGTCAACCCATGTGTGCGTAAATGGGGTTGCCAGTTACAGTTAATACTAATTGGGAGAAAAAATTACATGGTTAAATCTATAACATATAAAGCTGTAATTCATCTCACTCACTGACATAGTTATAATGACATTTTGAAAATTAAAAACGGAATAAAAGTCTTACGAATATATTAGAATAAACAAAATAAACATTGGATAATGATAACTTATCATTGATAAGTAATGATGCTTATCTTTACTGAATACGATGTAATGGCCGCCATTTTAATTAATACAATTATATTTTTTTTATGGGTGAAAATGGTATGGCAACCCCGCCTGCGCTAACGGGATACGCTGGCGGAGCACCAGTGAAGGGTGATAGATGAGGATGAAGTAGGTCAGTTAGCCCATCGTGACGAATTCAATAAGAATTGTTCACGATGGTTTCCAGGGGGAACCACGTGGAGGTCGACCCAATAGGGTATATTGCTAGTAATGGGGCTGTCAAACTCCATTGCTAACAATCCCTTTTCCCCAATACAATTATATTAATTTATAAGCAAACATACGTATGTATATTTATATTATATCAAAAAAATACTTCCATATTCAAATTTAAAAAGTCAAATTGATCTAGGAGATTTTTTATTCAATTGCAACACTGAAAAAAGTGCGTTTTGCTTTGATTTAAAATAAAAGTGTAGTCAGCCATACGTTGAGTCAGCCAAACGTTGAGTCAGCCAAATTAGCTTAGTAAACTTTGACACATTTTTGACACTCGATACTCTATGTATATAATCTAAGCAGAATCCTTAGGAAACGAAATGTATGAGATGTATCGTGGGTGTTACAGTATATTCCGTAGTTAATATCGAATCATCGAATAAGCTAGTTATCAATACTAAATACGTTCCGATATACGTTCTCAAATATAATGTGAGAGATATTGAACATTTGAACACAGCCAACCAACTCAGCCAGCGTACAGTTGGCTGACTTTATATATATTATCTAATACTTCTATTAATACTATTAAATGGGCCCATGGTTGGATTTTGAGCAATATTTACAGTCAATAAAACTAACATAGTCCAGGGGACTGAATCCCCAGGCGCGACAGTGCTGCCTGTCCCGGGAGGTACTTTCTGCCCCTCTCCAGTCGTGTTGTTTTATTTATTATGTTTTTTTTTTACTAGAATTTGTAACGTCGGGGTGACGTGTCAAAGTCAGAATACTCGCTAAGTGCATTTCGCTTTGTATCTATTCCTTAGCCGAGCAATCAAAAATTTACCGTGTAAATGTATATTTGAATTTTTTTTGGCATTTCTTCGCAAATAAGAACATTGTATATTAATATATTAAAAATGTTGGTTTGAATTTAAACGACGATACTATAAACTATTAATACGAATCCAACGATGTTTTTAATTAAATATAAAATTAATAATAAATTTGTGTTAATTTGAAATTCACAATGTTTTTGGATTGTTATTGTTATATTGTTATTCAGTAACATAGACAAGTTATTTGGCAAATAATGCAAGAAATTATAAGACGGAAACAAAATTTTACAATCATATGTTTGAATTAATAGGTAAATATTGGGGGGAAAGGGATTGTTAGTAATGGAGACTAAGAGTCCCATTGCTAGCAATATTGGGTATATAAAAATTAGTTTTTTTATACAACTTAGAATGGCAAACAAGCTGGCGGCCCACCTGATGGAAAGTGGTTACCGTCGCCTATAGACATGAGCAGTAGCATGGACATAACAGAGTATACTGTTTCTCCTATGATACCCCCCACGCGTTGCCATTCCTGAGGACTCAGGTGTTATTCCTCTGTACCCAGTAAATTCACGCCATATCCCATCCTTCAAACCGAAACGCAGCCATGCAAACACAACTGCTTTACAGTAGAAACTCAAACGGGACAGAGGTACCCAAGCAATCGACTTTTGTACAAAGTCTCCCTCTGGTAAATTAATTGGTCTCATCTGGTTAATTGGCGTCATCTGATGAAGGCAGTTTGCGCTAAGTATTAACAGGTTAATCTCTGTGAGGACGGAATAAGAATGGCATTTGCAACTTCTTCTCTTCTTTTGAGGAAATCGTAAGACATGACTAGGTAACGTTAGATAAATAAAGCACAGCAACAGTAAATGAGATGGAAAATTCAAAATAAAGTTCTACACCGACCTGACACATTGTGAAAATAGGAACCGATAGGTGCCTAGTGGAGGTTGCTGTTGCTTTCCGTCAAATCGCAATTTTCAATGTCACCAGTCAGTTATAAATATCTTATATAATAAATAATTATAACTGTTATTATTGAAAAATAAATAAAATAGATACAAATGAGACAATATTAGTAAAAAAAATAATATTAAAATTAACAAAAAATGGGCTCGATTCATAGGTGCCATTTTTTAAACTTACCTTTAAAATTGATATTTTAATTTGGATAGTTTCACGATAATTCCATTATAGTCTTTTTTTTTTATACAACTTAGAATGGCAGACAAGCTGACGGCCCACCTGATGGAAAGTGGTAACCGTCGCCTATAGACATGAGCAGTACCATGAACATAACAGAGTATACTGTTTCGCCCATAATACCCCCATGCGTTGTCATTCCTGAGGACTCAGATGTTATTCCTCTGTACCCTGTAAATTCACGCCATATCCCACCCTTCAAACCGAAACACAGCTATGCAAACACAACTGCTTCACGGTTGAAACACGAATGGAACTGAGGTACCCATGCAATCGACTTTTGTACAAAGTCTCCCTCTGGTAAAGGTCTCTGGTAATAAGTCTATAAGGACGATCATAAACTATGTTTATAATAATTTTAATAATACATTTTGTATTAGAAATTTAGTACATATTACCTGTCTCTACTGGGGAAACTTGAATATAAAGTACCTACTAGAGTGCCGCGGCAACCTTTCAATCTATTTAAAAATGCAGCTTGCAGAACAAACTTGGGCCGCGAATCACCTATCGTCCGCATAACGCGTCTGTATAACGATATTGTAAAAACCAAGTCTGAACTTGATATTCACAACGATTGTCAGTCTGTGTTCATGGCTAAATTAAAATGTTGATGTACCTCGCCATTACATTATATTTATTTATAATTTATAATAATTTAAATACAATTTCCATTATTTATATTATATTATTATTCATATTGTTAATATCTTTACTCATATAATGACATTTAATAATTTAATTCTATTTTAATGTTTATCAAACTCAAGGCACGTTGTGGTTGCCTATAAATGTAAGAACAGTTAATTGTATTGAAATGATTGGCTGTATCTTATGTTGGTAATCCTATAAATAAATAAATAAATATTAATCATTAGATTAGAATTCGCCGTGATATTAATTTGAAATTTACATTTTAGAGGTAGCTTTCGTGTTTCAACCGTGAAGCAGTTGTGTTTGCATGGCTGTGTTTCGGTTTGAAGGTTGGATATGGCGTGAATTTACTGAGTACAGAGGAATAACACCTGAGTTCTCAGGAATGGCAACGCATGGAGGGTATCATGGGCGAAACAGTATACTCTGTTATGTCCATGGTACTGCTCATGTCTATAGGCGACGATTACTGCTTTCCATCAGGTGGGCCGTCAGCTTGTTTGCCATTCTAAATTGTATAAAAAAAAAGCTTTAGAGAATGGCGCCTCAGAAACGACCTGAATGTCTTGTTTGCACATATTTTTATCTTTCTACTACTGTCTACAAAAGCTAGATACCTAACTCAACATTTACACACCTCAATAAAAGTATAATCAAATCTAAAACCCTACAGAACAGTCTCCAACTATATTTACAGATTAGAGACATGTACGGAGCCCCAAATTGCTCGAGTTTGGGTTCCGTGGGCAATAAAGCACGCATTACGCGGGTTCGTATCCCGGCCGGGAAGGGACACGGATTAGGGGAAGATTGGTTTTGGGATGCTCTTTTTTTAAGGTTACATAATATTGTTTCACGGACATGTTTCGATTTTTAATAAACGCACCTAAGATCTATCAGTTTTATATTTATCACTCGTTCTCACCCGTGACTTTGTCCAGGTTTTATTGATTGTTCATCTCCATTTCAAACATTATAAAACGTGATTAAATAAACTCATTATACAGCGGGTCTACCATGAAATGAAATTCCTAAATTTCGGTCTCAATTTCGTGTTTTTGTTTATACCAAAATCGGACCAATAAATGGAGTTTAACATTTCGTTTGTCATACATCTTATCATAAAAGTCCAAAGAAATAATATTTTTACATTTTTAATATTTCCAAATGACATATGTAATTTTAATATCAAATTTGTGTTTCGTTTGGCTCCGAAATTTCGGAAAACATTTCATGGTAGGGCCTCTGATCCTGCGTTTTTTCCATTAATATGGACAAAGGCCACAAATCAAGTTTTAAATAAATTATAAATACTTTAAAACTTTAAAGAGAGAAACATTCTATACAAAAACAGTTGTAAAAATTGGGATATATCCTACTTTCACGGAGTGGGATTAGCGAACCTTATTGTGTTTTGAAAACGCAAACGTTAAAGTAGTCAGGTAACTTAATTTTAAAATAAGACTTTTATTATTTTATTTATTGCATTCAGAAATACAGTAGTAACAGGAAATCGTTGGAAATAATATAACTTCAACGAAATCTTAATGTGTATCAAGTAACACAGACCTTGATCAAATTAAATCGATTATTGAAAATCTAAGGATGATATATTTCATAATAGCCATTCAATATCGTGATACAACAAATCAAACGTAAATGTGTATAATTTCCAATATTCTATTAAATTATCGTTTAGGTGAATCGGTTCAGACGGTCTTAAAATTATTAATAATTCAGCAAAGAAAACTTATATATATAATACATACATGAACTAAGTGACCACTTTCTTACTGTATCGAATGGTATTTTAAATTCTATGAAATGTTTAGGGATTAAGAAGGGACGATACGCTCTTTTGTTGTGTTAAATGTAGTGAATTCGGGGATACGAAATGTTTTTTTTTTATACAACTTAGAATGGCAAACAAGCTGACGGCCCACCTGATGGAAAGTGGTAACCGTCGCCTGCAGACATGAGCAGTACCATGGACATAACAGAGTATACTGTTTCGCCCATGATACCCCCCATGCGTTGCCATTCCTGAGGACCAGGAATGGCAACGCAGTGTTATTCCTCTGTACCCTGTAAATTCACGCCATATCCCACCCTTCAAACCGAAACACAGCCATGCAAACACAACTGCTTCACGGTTGAAACACGAATGAGGCAGAGGTACCCAAGCAATCGACTTTTGTACAAAGTCTCCCTCTGGTAACATTCAAATTGAGAATTTAAACAAAAAATAACGAGACGGAAACAGTTCAATGCCTAAAATAGTTTTATAAGTGGTTTTTATGAAATATTATGGGTTAGTCTATGGTAATACCATGGTAATATTAGTAATAAATACTACAAGTGCACTAATTCGCTTGTACACTCGCAAAAAGCCCCTTGTATTATCGACTGCATACATCGTGTAGTGCATAATTTTAGTTCAGTACACAGCAACATATATGTATCAACCCTCGAGGCCCCAGTCCTTGGGGAGTCAGCCCTCCACGCCTACAGGACCGAAGATTCCCATCCATGGTCTATTATTATTATTTATGCCATCGGAGGCGTGGAGCGATGCAATTTGTGAAAATTTTTACGAGCTCCCTTTAGTTTTATAGATGTTGTATTCGATTCTAGTATGATTGGTATGAATTTGAAGGGATGTTTGCATATTTTTATTGGTTTAAAATGTAGTTTTGGCCGTTTGAAATTGATCGGGGCGTTCGAATGGCTACTTTGGTTGATATATCCAACACGGAGTATAGTCGATTAAGTTTATATATATCAGTGTGTCTGATTATCGCTTATAGAACAGTTAGGGGGAAAGGGATGGGTAGTAATGTAGATTAAGAATCCCTTTGCTAGTAATATACCTAACCAGGTTGATCTGGGGGAAGGGATTGTTAGAACTGTGAACTACCAGTTCCATTGCTAGCAATATGCCCTATCAGGTCGACCTCCACGTGGTTCCCGCTGGAAACCATCGTGCTGAATTCCAGGTGTATTCATCACGATGGGCTAACTGCCTGCCTTTTCATTCTCGCCTATTATTCCTTACTAGTGCCCCGCCAGCGTATACTTTAAGCGCAGGCGTGGTTACCATTCCATTATCATCCATTGAAAAAAACCAGGTCGACCTCCACGCGGTCACCCATGGAAATTATCATGGTTAATTCCTGATGAATTCATCATGATAAGTTAACTGACCTGCTTTCATCCTTATCGATCATCCTTCAGTGATGCTCCGCCAGCATATACCGTTAGCGTAGGCGGGGGGTTTTTTTATGGGTGAAAATGGAATGGTAGCCTCGCCTGCGCTAAGGGGATATGCTGGCGGAGCACCAGTGAAAGGTGATAGATGAGAATGAAAACAGGCCAGTTAGCCCGTCATGATGAATTCATCAGGAATTAACCATGATAGTTTCCATGGGGAACCGCGAGGAGGTCGACCTGGTTGGGTGTATTGCTAGCAATGGGACTCTTAGTCTCCATTACTAACAATCCCCTTCCCCCCGCATAGGCGGGGTTGGCAATTCCATTCTTACCCATCAAAAAAGAAGCATAGAACAGTTACGTAATGCAAATATATGGAATAGTACCAGAATTAGATTTACTTTGCGAATACCATTAAACATTAAGCTTATTAAGTTACTTTCCCGTGTTCATCTCTTTATGTTTCTGTGTTTATTACATTCAAATCCATAAAGCCTCCATAATGACTACCGCCGCCCATGATCACCCACAACACTAACGGCATTGCAGGTGTGCTGCCGGCCTTTTAAAAAGGAATATGCTCTTTTCTTGAAGGTTATGTTGTCGTATCGGTTCGGAAATACTGCTGCTAGAAGTTGATTCCAAAGAGTGGTAGTGCGTGGAAGAAAGTGCCTTGAAGAACGCACGGTGGAGGACCGCCACTCGTCCAGATGGTTGGGATGAGATTTTAGTTTATGGCGGGTTGTACGATGGTGAAAATCAGCAGCAGGTATCAATCCGAACAATTCCTCAGAGCACCCCCCATGATAAATTCGATAGAAGATGCACAGAGATGCAACATCCAGAGATGTAAGGCGCCAATCGTCAACAATTCAAGCTGCCCGACTTTGAATGCGGTCTAACGGAAGGAGTTGGTCTTTCTAAAAACACCGTGTTTCCATACCAACATACAGTTCTTTCGCCAACAATATTAGTAAAATTTATAGACAATATATACAATAGTTTCCAATACAAATTAAAATATCCATTGTTATGAAGAATTTTTATTTACTGTACTTGCAACGCTGAGAAACGGCGCGCATTGTATAATAAAAAAAAAAAATACGAGTAAATACGTCAAACAAAAATCAGTTGCTTGCTAACAATAACAAATTCAATTTTGGTGTCATATTTTATCTATTTAACACGTCCATGTACATAATACCCTTACATTATATACCTTACATGGTACTGCTCATGTCTATACGCGACGGTTACCACTTTCCATCAGGTGGGCCGTCAGCTTGTTTGCCATTCTAAGTTGTATAAAAAAAAAATAACAAAACAATAACAAATAACATAACATAAAAAACAGAGTTTGAAAAAAGAACATTCTGAAAGTAAGTTTGATTCTAACTAGATATAGGTAACAGCAGTGTTCTGATATCTATTTATTGGTTGTTTATTTGGACATGGAAGGCAGAAAAAAAATTATCACTTATTCCGATATCGCTCATACCGCTCAGATATCTATTTTCATTTCGATCGGGCTCTTTAATACGGTATTATATATTGGATGACCGACATTTAATATATCTGTTATTGGGTCAATGTATCGATACTATAACTATAATATATAGATTATTTTATATTATTCCCTATTTCTAACTAATACTTTGAAATATGCGACAAATGTTTTATTTGAAATTTTTAGTAAAAATACGTTTATTATTTTTATAATTATTTCACTGTTAACTGTCCTCGGCTGAACATAAAGCCTTCCCCATAAGGAAGGCTTTGCCAGTAGTTGGCACGCTTGACAGGTTGGCAATCGCAGTTACCAGAGGGAAACTTTGTACAAAAGTCGTTTGCTTGGGTACCTCTGTCCCATTCGTATTTCAACCGTGAAGCAGTTGTGTTTGCATGGCTGCGTTTCAGTTCGAAGGGTGGGATATGGCGTGAATTTACAGGGTACAGAGGAATAACACCTGAGTCCTCAGGAATGGCAACGCATGGGGGGTATCATGGGCGAAACAGGCGACGGTTACCACTTTCCATCAGGTGGGCCGCCAGCTTGTTTGCCATTCTAAGTTGTATAGAAAAAAAAAGGTAGGCTTTTAGAGATGTTTTAAGAGGGACGCTGCTGCCCATCCCTTGCCCTCCCTTAGTCGACTCTTACGACACCCACGGTAAAGAAAAGGCCTATTCTATGCCGGGACCATACGGCGGAACATATGCTTATTGTCTCTAAATTTTTTTTTCTATTCCTTAAACAACGTCTGTTGAAATATTATGACTATTACAAATAGACACAAATGTACCTGATGCGGCCTGGCGTTGTGAGGAGGCGGCCCACCAACTCCATGGTGATACACCATGTCGTGTTTGAGCTGCGGCAGCGGCGGGCCTGGCTGGGGACCTGACTGGTGTTTGCTGATGTCCACTGCTGCCAACGCTTCTGCCCTACTGAGGAGCCCATCGTTGAGTCCGCTGAATAAATCACCCTGATAGAAAAAAAAAAACAATAATTCTTATTTATGTCATAAATTCCTATTTCATTTTTTTTTTACTCTCTGGACTTTTTTTTATCTATAAAATTAATACTGACTGATTACAAAGGTTAAATCATTTCAAGAAGATTTCATTGCGATTTTAAAAATCGAATTTCCAAATTAAATCAATATTTGTATTTAGAACTACAGATTATTTAAATTACATTTACATGCATCATTAAATTTAGCACTGAAAAAGAACTTGAAAAACTTTCCATCAAACTAAAACCTACACTTACCTATCAAAGTGTTATGTTTTATTTAAGTATTATTACATATATACATGAAATATACTAAAAATAAATGCCAAATTATAATTCAATAAAATCAAATTAAATCATAGATAAAAAAAAATAATAGCCTACTTATATACCAATAAAGATATATTAAAGTATTAAATTCTTATAAAAAACGAAAGTCCTTTATAATCTTATATATTCTAGAAGAAATTGTGACCATAAACAATTGAACATAGAATACTTTTTAAAATTTAAGATGATTGTCAATTCATGCCCAATACTTGTTTCAGTAAAACCTACCTATTCTTTTTACATCGATAGTATATATTCGAACAATTCGTCTACCTACAAAACGCCCGCAATATCCTTAAAAACTACCATCTGAACACTAACCCAATTAACGGTAAACAAGAAACAATTTAATGCTTCGTCCCTTATTTTATTTTCAAAATAAATAGTCACGTCAGAAATTAACGTCGAAAAGAACTTAATGCGACCCACTAATACGTAAGGCGCGACACAAGTTTATAAAATAGTCATGCACGCTCAACCGATGGCCGCGGACAGGGGTTTTTCGCCGATTACTTTAAATTATTTATGAGTGACTCTGACCCCGGTTACCTCAGTCTCGACAGATGTTCGTTTCGCGACTCGACTGCCAAATAGGCAGGTTTACAGCAGACCACTTTTAAAGTGATAGTTTCTCTTTTCGATTTACCGGTGGCAAACACATTTGTTGGTTTTATTCCTCAGTCCCCTATAAGAGGAGAGGTTTGCATCGGAATTGATTTGTTACGAAGGTGTTTTAGTAAGGTGTATAGTTTATTACTGAGTTCGGTAGGCTCGCCGACACGATTCGACGTGGGATTGTTCATAAAAAACGTATAGAATAGCAATATAAAAAAAAAACAATTTACTACGAGTGCAAGTTTGATGATACAATATGAAAAACAAACAAGTGTTTCAATGTATACGCACAAAAATCTATTAAAATAGCCATGTTTGTCTCGCGTGCGATCGAGCTTTTACATGAATGCCGACGCATCACATATTTTTGATACCACTATTTAATTACGGCCGAACAAAACCCATTTACTATAAATTCATTAGCTGTCGTATCATCAAAATCTAATTTACAACTCGAGTCCCAGTTAGTGAACGATCAAAACAGAGGAGCGAGAAACCCACTCGGAACACAATACAATTTGACGTGAAGTGTGAAGTACTGTCAATCTCCTAATCCCCAGTTGGCTAAAAAATGAGTTGCAATCAAGCGTGGGAACAGAGGCTTGTCCCTACACCCCGGTCATTAGCATCAAGTTACGCGATCCCCGTCTCATTGTAATTGTTACAAGTGGCGGCGCGGCGCGGCGGGCCGCGTTAATGTGATGCGAAATAATTTGTTGCGAACCCCGAGTTCAGAGTGTCTGGATATTGAATAAATTAAAATAATGCTTCAAAGATTAATGTCCGATATGAATATTCATATGTGTATTAATTTATTTATGAACGTTGTTAATACAGCTCAAAACAGATGTTTTCAACTAGTGGAAGTCTCATTGGAAATTACCACGCAAAATACGTACTATTTTGACGTTCCCTAACATTTTTTTCTTAATTATTATTAACATTAGTTTTTTTTTTTCTTTAACATTGTTTTTTTTTTTTTAATCTTTACTAATATAAATGTAAAAGAAAGTTTGTTTATTTCCTTAATAGCTTTACCAATCACTATGTAATTCAGTATACACGTATGTATATGAAATAGGGAAGGATATAGGATACATATACCGGTCACGCGGACGAAGTCACAAGTAAAAGCTAGCAATAAATGATGAATTCCTTTTTATTTATTTTACCTTTTCTTTCTTTCATTACAAATATATGCCTGTTAATTTTACGTATACGTTAGCTAGCTGCATATACCACATAGTAATGATAATGTTAAACTGACACCCGACGGGTTAAACGTAACGTCGACGTCGTAAAGCTAGAACAATCGTGCTACAATAATCCATTACTATTATTACTCATCAACGTTCTCATTTTAGGGCTAACTGGTGATACTGTGATCCCCAGCGGTGCCTGATATCAAGTGTCACAGACAGACAGAAGGGACCCTTTGCACGCCCGCGAAGCCGATACACTCGACAGCTGAAGTGTTATGTAATTAAATTTATTCGTGTCATAATAATATTAAAAAGTCATATGTCGTGGTTATGTTTTGTAGATTGTAGTAATTTGACAATCCGATAGTATGTTTTGTGTGTGTGTTTTTTTTTTCTTATCAACAGAGATTGCTCATGTGTTGATCTCTAATTTTGTATGAATGAATGATTTATTTTTCTCTTTACAAAAGATAGTAAAAATGTTTTTTTTTATACAACTTAGAATGGCAAACAAGCTGACGGCCCACCTCATGGGAAGTAGTAACCGTCGCCTATAGACATGAGCATAATAGAGTATACTGTTTCGCCCATGATACCGCCCATGCGATGCTATTCCTGAGGACTCGGGTGTTATTCCTCCGTACCCAGTAAATTCACGCCATATCCCACCCTTCAAACCGAAACACAGCCATGCAAACACAACTGCTTCACGGTTGAAACACGAATGGGACAGAGGTACCCAAGCAATCGACTTTTGTACAGTCTCCCTCTGGTAAAACATTATTACATATTATTACATAGCCGTTAGACTACAGTTGAATATTGGAGACCAGTTTTGATAGACACTGGTGCTTGGAGTAAGTTTTACAAAAATAAAATTGCTTCATCGTCATGAAATTTGGTTTATTTATATTGAAATCGTATTTTGTTATTTTTAAATGATTAATAATATAATCAGTTATGTAAAACAAACAAACATTTAGCACTTATAAAATATTTACTCGATTTATGCAAAATTAGCTTCGTTCACATTTAATATAGCACTCACGCCCTCTATCGTGTAATAGAGTAAATACATTTTATTAATTAGCAATACACGACTTTGAAAAAATCACAATTATAGATTTTTTTTTTATTTTAACAAACTTTTCAGAACTGGCGTGCTTGTACGGGATGAATTATATAAGTGTATGTAACAAGAAATATAGGCGTTTATCTCTGTCTACCGCGTGAGAGTGCTGTCGTGAAGATAGTTAATCGATACGAGAGGTCCCCTGATGCAGCGTGACGTATATCAAGTGTCACAAAGACGTAAGAGCGGCTCTCTTTGCGCCCGATTAGTAAGCCCCGGTACAGTCGACGTCAAAAGTGTTAATACATTATTTAAATTTAATTTAACCCCTACATCGTGCATTTCATTGAATTATAAATATGGCTGCTGTTTAAATTTAAAATAGTATACAAATTCTAATCTGAATAATAATTTGTACGGTTTCTTCACAAAAGCTATTTTAGCTATTTTGAAGTGTTCTGTTTTTTCTTTTGCGCAAAACTTTCGATATCAAAATAAAATGACAAACAACTGTCAAAATAGGTTTATAAGTTTTAATTTTTCCTAAAAAATTTAAAAAAAAAACTATTTTACCGATTACCAAAGGGGTCGTGAAGAAAAGAAACAAAAATAATTAAAAAAAAAACAACAACAACAATATACGTAGTCGATTTATAAATATTAGAGTTAGATATTTGCGACTTTGCGACTGTACCTTTATCTGGGATTAAGCAATGTACGCTTAGATTTTGTGATCACATAGTTGAAGGGTTAATGTTCTGTTCTCCAGACAGACAGACAAGTGAATAAGAAATCCTTTCTGATTATGAAATGATTAACAACTTCAGAACTATTAAGTTTGATTTGTAATTATTATAATTATATATATATATATATATATATATATATATATATATATATATATACCAGAGAGAGACCTTGTACAAAAGTCGCCTCTGTCCCATTCGTGTTTCTACACGAAGCAGTTGTGTGGGATATGGCGTGATTTTACTGGGTACAGAGGAATAACACCTGAGTCCTCAGGAATGGCAACGCGTGGGGGGGGGGGGGGTATCATGGGCGAAACAGTATACTCTGCTATGTCCATGGTACTGCTCATGTCTATAGGCGACGGTTACCACTTTCCATCAGGTGGACCGTCAGCTTGTTTGCCATTCTAAGTTGTATAAAAAAAAAAATAGAATTCGAAATGTGTTGAATTGGTGTGTTATTGAATGTCTATGGAATCTAAACACGAATTTTGCTTTATATAATATAATATATCAGATTATAACTCGTCCTCTCACATAGTTTTTTTTTTAAATCCACTTATAAATAATAAAAAAAAAAACTCCAGTCACGAACCCGCATACCTTGCATGGTGACTTATGAGCACAAACTCTCCCATGAAAAGGACCAATAATATATCTATCTATCTATCCATTTAAGAGCTGCGCTCTTGTCGGTGGAGCTCTTGCCACTCACTACGATTTTCAGCGAGCCTCTTCACCTTTTGATACGACACGACACCAACTGCTTCCTTGATCTGCCTGATGTAACTATGTCTCGGTCTCCCTCTTACCCTCCTTCCTTCTATCTTACCTTCTATTATAATGTTCATAAGTTCGTCGTGTCGTATCAAGTGTCCTAACATTTTTCCCCTTCTCTCCTCAATAGTTCTAATAATTTGTCTTTTTTCCTTAACCCTAAGCAAGACCTCCTCATTGCTAATTCGATCCCTCCAGCTATATAATGATGTATGGCCATTACAAAAGTCTAAAGACGATCGTACGTATTGGAAGGCATTGGGGAAGGCCTATACAAGCTGAAATTAGGATAATGATGTAATTATAAGTCTGTGAAATGCAAAAGAGTCATAGGTAATTTATCTCTTTTTTACTTTACATTGCTGGCTGGACGACTTGGTTGATAGCCGTATGTGAAGTAAACAACGGAATATGTTTACTTCTACAACCACCAAGTAAATAATAACAGTATCGTAGCGTAACTAAATAAATAAGTAAATTAATTGACTTTAAACAAATATAAACACTAAATACAATCAAGTGTCACGTCAATAAAACCGATCTTTCTTCATTATATCAGCCCTTAATTGTCCATTGCTGAAATAAGCGTTCCCTAGAAGAGGAGTTTTGCTAATAGTTGCCATGCTTGGCAGATGGGTTGGCAAACTGCGGTTAGGCTTTTAGTGATACTTTAAGAAGGACTGATGCCCATCCTTCGCTTTCCCTTAGTCGCCTCTTACGACACGCACGGGAAAGGAAGGGGTGGCCCATTCTATACCGGGACCGATACGGCGATCTCTCTTATTTATTTTTATATTCTCAGTAATCTCATTTATTCGCTGAGTTAATAATGAGTCAATGCAGTAGTGCGGGGGGGGGGAAGGGATTGTTAGCAATGGAGTTTGATAGCCCCATTGCTAGCAATATGTCTTATTAGGTCGACCACCACGTGGTTCCCCCTGGAAACTATCATGGTTAATTTCCGATGAATTCATCATGATGGACTAACTGGCCTGTTTTCATTCTCATCTATCACCCTTCACTGGTGCTCCGCCAGCGTATCCCATTAGCGCAGGCGGGGTTACCATACCATTTTCAGCCATCAAGAAAAAATGCAGTAGTGCGCGGAACTGCGTGTAAATGCAGAGTGCACCTTCAACAGACTCCGTTTTGTTGCACTATGGTGCATTTTGAGTTAATGAATCGACACAGTGAACTGCGCCTAAGTTACAAGAGATTTCTCTGAGTTACCCAGATTTAAATTATTATTAAGTAAATGCAAATGAATAGAAAATGAACTGGAAACGACGGTTTTTTTTTTCTGAACTAGGACCAATGTTTTAGGATAAATCAATCTGTCAGGAAACCTTGGAAACTATAGATTAAGATGCCTGCATCCCAAATAAATGTGACGATATTTGTTGCAATTTCTAGGGCTTTGCGTCTGTGTCACAGCTAATTTGTTCTAAAGTCACTAGAACGATTAGGTTCCAATTTATAAATTCACCTTTCATCATCTTCCTACCCTTATCCTAATTTTTATTTGGGGTTGGTGTGATATACTTATTTTTCTCCTCCATTTCTACATTCACTCCCATTCTAGTCATATCGTCTTTCACATAGTCCGTCCATGTCTTTAGATCTCGGCCCTTACATCCATCCGCATTCGTACCTACATAACACTTTGCTGACCGGGAATTCCATCATGGTTGAAATCTTTGGCATTCCAAATTTAGATTTTATATCACAATTTTAGTTCAATGGAACTAAATATAAAATCTAAATACAAAGAAAAGTCTTTTTTGGTCATAAACGCTTTGTAATCCAAACGGTGTTGCCCGTCGTGGTAGGAGGACGTACCTGCACGCTAGTGCAATAACGAGTTCACTTGTCACCACTCAGCAAAAATGTTAATATCTTTTTTAAAACACGATCCTCATTCAAATTTGTAAATTATAAATTAAAAAAAATGGATTTGTTATCATTGTAATAAAAGGATATTTGTAATTTACATACCTCACGGCAGTATCCTATTGCAATATCTTTATTACAATAAATGGTTATAAACATTAGGTACGTGCGTGGAACTTAAATTTTACGATATATATGTATTAAGACGATACCAATTTAGAATATTATTTCAGAATAAATAAGACAAAAGATTATTGATCAAGTTCGATGATTTTTCCAATCGATCGATAAAACGCGTGGCGATGCTTACCCAATTGAACACAGACTGGAGTGAATTGAAAGGTAAGTAACTTTGTTTAACTACATTGGCTTGGAACGTTAAAGTATTTGTTGGATTTGATAATTTTATTAATCAGAATGGATACACAATAATATTTGTGTGCTTAGATCATTTTAATAACAATGCGTTACCCCCGGAGAAAGGTGTTTCTTTTTAATGGATGAAAATGGAATGGCAACTTTGCCTTTTTTTACACAACTTAGAATGGCACACAAGCTGACGACCGACCTGATGGAAAGTGCTAACCGTCGCCTATAGACATGAGCAGTACCATGGGCATAACAGAGTATACTGTTTCGCCCATGATGCCCCCCATGCGTTGCCATTTCTGAGGACTCGGGTGTTATTTTTCTGTACTATGTAAATTCACTGCCATATCCCACCCTTCAAACTGAAACACAGCCATACAAATACAATTGCTTCACGGTAGAAACACGAACGGAACAGAAGTGCACAAGCAAAAGACTTTTATACAGTCTCTCTCTGGTTTTTGGTTAAAAAATATATTGTTGTTATTCATTATAAAACAACAAATGGTTGTTAATAGTTTATCTTGCGTTCCCATTGCTATTAATATGCCCTATAAGGTCGACCTCCGCGAGGTCTCCTCTGAAAACCGTCCTTGTTAATTCTAAGCAAATAAAAAAAAACGATTTATATAAAAATATTATATCTAGATACAAGTATATAAAAATCCTATTAATATAATAAATGCGAAGGTTCGAAATGATGGATAGATGGATGAATGTGGATGTTTGTTACTCTTTCACGCAAAAAATACTGAACAGATTTGAAGGAAATTTGGTACACAGGTTTTTTTTTGGTAGATGAAAATGGTATGTTAGCCCCGCCTGCGCTAACGGGATACGCTGGCGGAGCACCAGTGAAGGGTGATAGATGATGAATAAAAACAGGCCAGTTAGCTCATCATGATGAATTCATCAGGAATTAATCATGATAGTTTCCAGGGGAAACCGCGAGGAGGTCGACATGGTTGGGTATATTGCTAGCAATGGGATTTTTAGTCTCCATTACTAATCCCTTCCCCCCCCCCCCCTTGGTACACAGGTAGGTTATATCCTAACTTAGCACTTAGTATACTTTATGTACAGCGAGATATAATATTTAAACAAATATCTTCTTTAGTACCTCAATCTATTCGTGTTTCAGCCATAAAGCAGCTGTGGGTATGAATAGTCGATTGTGACAGTTACCTTTAGAAGCGTAGTATTCAAAAATGGAAATGCATAAGTGATAATGAACATAGCTCTACATACTCTTTGATATCCACAATACTGTTCCAGTATATAGGCGACGGTTACTATGTACCATCAGGCAGACCGTCTGCTTCTTAACTTTCTTGGTATAAGTTTCATAAAGAAGCACTGTGAAATCTTTTTCGAACGTAATCTCCGTATTTATACGAATAACGATTTTTTAGAGCCAAATTTAGATCCAAATAAATCGAATATATGGCCGGGTTATTATATAAAGGGGAAAAACCAATCGCTCGACCAATAAGTCAACACGGCGCCTTCGGAAAATGATTTTCCACTTGTTTCGAAGCGCAAAAGCGCTGACATATCACGACACTGCCGCAGAGATAATTAACTTTTTCATACAGTTTTTTTTTTCTGAGTTCGTCATGAATTTTTAACTTACTTTTGATTTAGATTTTGTGGTACACTCTCTTACTATGTGCGTTGGGTCACATTGTATATTTTATTATATATTACTATTTATAGTACATAATCGTATAAACTTTTTTTTTATTGAATATAGACTAGCGATGCATATATATATATATATATATATATATATATATATATATATATATATACCATATATATAATAAAAATGTGACGTAGTTTTCCGAACGCTGCCCAGCCAAGTTGGATTCATCGGTTGACCTCTCGGTCGAAGTGTGATTTACCTATTCGGGTATTTATACATTTATATATTCTTTATTACACTAAAACACACAGTAACAACAATAAGTTAATAACAATGTTAGCAAAGGCGAACTTATCTCTAAAAGAGATTTCTTCCAGTCAACCTAACACAGTGGCATAGGAAGTAGTGAGTCTCATAGGCATCTTTCTACTCTTATCCTAATTATAATTTGGGGTCAGCGTAATATGTTTTTCTCTTCCATTCTTCTTTATACGCGGTCATTTCCGTATTCACACCCATTCTGGCCATATCATCTTTCATACCATCCATCCAAGTCTTTTTAGGTCTTCCTTTGCAATTATCTCCATATTATATCCACGTTCATCTCATATACTAAGTTTTTTGTACAAAATTTTATGACATCTACTTGAGCCATTAGAAGCTCATTTTCGCATTTATAATACCTATCTTTGGCCGTGACGTTATCTATTTTATGTCGATTTAAATCTGTCAAATACTGAAAATCTAGAAAAAATCAGTAAGGGTTTATATATATATTTTTTTTTAAATTACACAAAATTTAAATCATTTTCTATCAAAATTGAAATCTTCTTTATTAAGACGTGATTGTTTGTCAAGGTTAAAATCTTCTTTGTCAATGTTTAAGTCTTCTCTATTTGCATTTAGATCTCCTTTGCCAAGACTTAAGTGTTCTCTTTCTATATTTAGATCTTCTATATTTAAATCTTCTTTATCAAAATTTAAGTGTTCTCTGTCTATATTTCGATTTATTTGTCAAAATTTAAGTGTTCTCTATTAAGGTCTCTTTCGTTAAGATTGATATTATTATATTTTTGATCGACATATGACATAGAGTATATTCGAAGACGTTACACATCAATATTGAATGTTAAGTAGGTAAATAACAAGATACGAACCTATGAAAATCACTTATGAATGATTTTTCTTTAATTAAGGACTTCTTATGTGTTTTGATAGGAGACCTCGATATATATATATATATATATATATATATATATATATATATATATATATATATATATATATATATAAAAAGACTAAAACGAATTATGTTTGTGTTATTACTTACCTTCCGTATAACTTCCCTGTGGAATTCATATAAATTAATTACACATACAAGCACATATCGCTCAGCTTATCGTATTAAAGTAAACATCTTTGGCCAAAGATGATCGCGAGCTAAGTTCGCAAGGCAAATCATAACAAAATCAGAATAAATCATCAAAACTCCTACGAAACAAAGTCGTTAATAGAATTGTCGTTGTGTACGTCTAAATATATAATCATAAATAATGAGTACCGTGTCACATTTATGCTCGTTATAAATATTAAATGACACCTTGATACTGTTCTAATAAGTTACTGTGACAAAGTATCAAGTGTGTATTCAATGGGACATGTCAATTTATGTCTCCTTCAATGCACGTATTACGTAATGTTTCATATATTAAATATATAAATTGTGTTATATAAATAAGAATAATAAAGGGTATAATATATATTCTTTTTTTAAATTTATATGTTTGATATATAAGTATTAAATATATATATAATAATAAACTTACATTGTGCCGTGGCGACCAAGAGTTACACATCAAGGATGCATCTTCCAGTATTCGACTCTGAAAAAAGAAAGCCTCGGTTTCTTTAAAGTATTATGTTATTTGCATGCATTTTTATATACACTCTTTTATTAATTTTTAAATAATTTTTAAATTAATACTGTAAGAATCTTTACATATAAAATAGGAAAACGCTGCTTCAATTTGACGTCTTGGATAATCATCATATCGTATCAGCCCTTAACTGTAACAGAAGGGCAGTTTTGACAATAGTTGCCACGCTTGGCAACCGCTGTTAGGCTTTTAGTGATGTTTTAAGAGGGACGCTACTGCCCATCCCTCGCTCTCTTCAATCGCCTTATATGCACTATATTGTATAATTAATTGTGTGAAATGCATGAAGCCATGTAGGTCCCGGTATAGAATAGGCCACCACTTCCTTTCCCGTGAGTGTCGTAAGAGGCGATTTTGGAGTCTATGGTCGAGGAATAGGCAGCACCTTTTAAAATATCACCAAAGGCCTAATTGCGGTTGCCAAACTGTCTGCGTAGCGTGGCAACAATTGACAAAACCCCTTTTGTGGAAGAGGCTGCGTTCAACAGTGGACAGTTAACGGTTGAAACACAAAATAGGAAAAAACAGCGAAATATTTAGAATATTGATAAATCCAAAATTGACTAATTTATAAGTAAATAAACCAATGTTAAATTGGAATATTTTTGAATACACTATATTAATACTCGGTTTATTTAAATTGATTCTATTTTGATAGTTGCATATTAGTATAATTTATTAATACGAACACAAAACTAAATCCTTAGATTATATAGATAGAGTATAGAGCCTCAAAAACGGGTCAACTTTATGTCAGCTAATTGTCAAATTAACTGACTTGTTTTGTTTTATCAGTGTCCTATATACTTACGCATACAACGTATCTTGACGTATTATTTAATAAATCAAATGAATATTTACGCATTATTAAGATGTAGAAATTATAAGGCAAAATAAATATAGAAGTTGCAAAAGAATTATTCATAACAATTTATCACGCAAAATTGTATGAAAAAGTTGACTCGCTTTTCTAGAAGCAATTGTATGGAGACACTCTATCTATGTATACTTGCTTAAAGTATGCCAAACCGCTACGCCAATATTAGTAATGGGCTACACACTCCTCTTATGGGACAAACGTTCTCGTTAAAAATGTATAAATACGGATTGGAAAGAAAAATCTCAAGCAACACACTTTGTTGCATACGGGTAAGTGCTTTAAAGCAAATCCGGTTATCCTCTAAGGCACGAGGCTGTAAACTTTATTGCGCCCGCTACTGGCTTGATGACAAATTGTGCACTATTACATACTGGTCCGTAGTGACACCCACAGGAATAGACTGTGGTCTATTCCTGTAAAAAGAGTATGTTCTCAATTAAATTAAACTAAACAGTAATCTCTCTGTTCTCCTTTAACCAAAGGTTGTCTGTAAGAGATTGACCTAACGATATGACCGTCTTGTATGTTTATGTATAAATTTAAATGTATACTTTATGCTATTGTGTTTCACTTGAACTGTTTAATTGATATTTTCTATTTCTAATGTTTCTGATGCAATAAAGAGTAAAATAAATAAATAAAAAATAAACCAGCCACTTGAACGTGGCAAAATTATTTTAATTTAAAATTTAGAACGCGGAATCGTGAGTCCATTTTTTATTTAGCTTCGTAATATGCAACAGTTTAGTTTACAAAGAAAAATCTTGCTTGTTGCTAAATATTATTAATAATTTAATTGGTTTTAAAGAGATAAATTACTTGTAATGCAAAGTAGAAATTCTTTACTTGTGGTTCCTCCCACATATGATCTATGTAGTATCTCATATATACATATATATATATATATATATATATATATATATATATATATATATATATATATATATATATATATATATATATATATATATATATATATATATATATATTGCCTCAGTGTGAATATTTCTTGTAAATTTTATTTATCTATTTATAATAGTCTACTATAGTAATCGTTTAAAGAAAACTGGGATTCTCAGTCTTCCTTTCTAACAGTCCCTTTCCCCCGAAAAGAAAGGGGTAGCCTACTCTATGCCGGGATCGAACCGGGGGACGAACAGGTTTATAATATGTATATTTACTTGATACTAAAAATTTCAAAGCGTTTAAATGTGATTAAATAGTAAATATTAATAAAAACTAACATTGTAGATATTTATGTTAGGATAAATTACATCATCATCTTTATAGCCATTACCCGTTCACTGCTGGACATAGGCCTCCCCCATAGACTGCCATAAGGAACGGTCCTGAGCCACCTACATCCGCTGACTCCTTGCAATGCATTTGATGTCGTCACTCCACCTAGTGGAGGCTCGTCCTACACTACGTTTGGCTGTACAGGGTCGTCACTCAAGAATCTTTCTTCCCCATCGGTTGTCGGTTCTTCGAGCTATATGATACATAAATTACATAAGTATTATAACAAATATAAACTGTGCAATATGTCAATTACAATATGTAACCTTGAAACAAAGAATTACCATGTTTACGTCTCGTACACACCGACTGTTTGACAAATGGCCTTTTTTTGATTAATTGCGAACGGTGTAAATAGTGTGACTATTTAGTATGCGGCGGCCACGCCCTCTGCCGACGTCGGCGAAGACTTGCCAGTTTAGCAAACATAACGTTGGCGGGGTAACCACTAGGGTCATAGAAACTGAGAAATTGCCCTGATCGATGTCTGTTTGTTTAACTGGTATTAGGGTACCGTATGTTATATTGTAAATGTTATACACACTGTAATTACCAGCAACGTGTGTTATCTTGCATAAACAAGGGACTTTTTGTCCACTAATAAAACTACCCTTTAATTTTGGTCTAGGTATTTTGTTTTGTCTAAGTTTTTTTAAGTCTAGAGACAATCATCAGTTTAAATTCTAGTCTGACTGTAAGTAACAACTTAAAACAGACCTAGAAGATAGTTTAAGAGGAAACACGGTGATTTGGACATTTGTACAATAGATATTTTGCAAATGTTTTGCTTTCACGCTTTGTCGAAGTCTGGAAAAAAGGGACTGTCACAACTTAGTTTATAATAAATAAATATTGATGAAAAATTTCCAAAATCGTCAATTTGTTTTCCCCTATTTTATTTTCTAAAAATGATCGTGACAAAAAATTCACTGCTGATAACAAGAAATAACTCAAAATAATGTGCAATTATTCCTGAAACCTCGGAAAATATTACAAACTGCCAGATATTATATTTAACTAAATTTCTGAATCGATTTCGATAAAAGTTGGTAAAAAAGTAAATTCATTATGTACTCAATATGATAGATGCTGAGAAAGGGGTATTTTTTTTAACAACTTAGAATGGCAAACAAGCTGACGGCCCACCTGATGGAAAGTGGTAACCGTCGCCTATAGACATGAGCAGTACCATGGACATAACAGAGTATACTGTTTCGCCCATGATACCCCCCATGCGTTGCCATTATTGAGGACTCAGGTGTTATTCCTCTGTACCCTGTAAATTCACGCCATATCCCACCCTTCAAACCGAAACACAGCCATGCAAACACAACTGCTTCACGGTTCAAACACGAATGGAACAGAGGTGCCCAAGCAATCGTCTTTTGTACAAAGTCTCCCTCTGATACTTACTACATGGCCTGGGGTCTAGGGCGGCCATGACTGGAAATTCGCTACTGCAGATACACAGCAGATGAATGTTTGAAATAAAGGAAGACAAAGAAGTATGGCAAAGATAGATACAAACTGTATGACGAAAGGTGTCATTACCAAAGGAGAAAATAGAGGAATACGTTTGTATTGGAAAAACGGTGAAAGCATTTCCTTTTAAAAACGATAAAACCACTCATTGTTTTCTCTGTTCTCTTTCTTCTTCTCTTCTTTTGTAAAAAAAATATCATCCAGTTACGATTTTATTATAGTAGTAAGATGCACTCGAAAGGTTGCGTCTGCTTGATGAAACTGCGAAAGATGGCAAATCAGCCCTCTAGACGAGTGGATAATGAATCGATCGATAAATATCTATCGATCAGTACGTGTACGGTATGTGTACAAGATATAATTAAAGATTGTTACCCACAAACAAACTAATTTCATTTGTGACAAAATTAATTTGATTTAAAAATTAACTGCTGAAACCAATTTCGATAAATTTACTATGAGATCCACCTGTAAGTATATCCTTTCAGATGAAGAAAGAATTTGCCAAATCGGTTTAGAACTGACGGAGTTATTAGGTAACAAACATATAAACAACAGCCGAATTTAGAACCTTTTTCCTTTTGAACTCGATCGAAAACAAGACAGTAATACTACTCTTCCAATAAAAAGTGGTTAGTTCCAGCAGTGGGCAATGAATTGACAAGGAATCCCATGTACTGGCCATCAATATACTGGTATATTTTTGAAATACATATATACCTAGAACCGTGTCCTATAGACACACGTTTAAACGTTGCAATTTTCTTTTCATATACGTCCGTGATGTTTCTTTTCATATATAATCGACAAAATTAATTCAACGCTACATATGAGCGGGCACGCTTAATTCAAACAAACTCAAATTAAGTTCTATTACATGAGAAACAAACTCTCTTTTTCCACGTAGCCGTCGCCTTTAATGACGTGAACTTTATACAACCTGTAATTTCCTATTACGCTATCCACTTTATAAGTTAACCACCTATATCATTTTTAGACACGTTTATTATAATTTTATTATTTATCAACGAAACAAAGTTTTTTTTATGAATAAATGGGAAACTCTTTCAATAAGAAATTAAAATTGTCTAAACAGACTCAGAGTTGACGAAGGTAAAAATAAAAATAATTTTTGGAAAATATTTCTCTTTTAAAAAGTTGGTTCAAATTTTAAAATAAAAATAGTTATGTTTCCAATGCGATTGTGATCCATTTACGTTAAATTTTAGTTTAGGCGTTTAATATTGGCATTTATTATAACATTTACTAAACCTAACATTGGATAAATAAATTGGTAATTGGCTAAAAAATTGTGATGTACCAATACTGATTACTATAATTTACAAATATATATACTTTTAAATATTTGTACACTGGATACAGCAGAATATGATAGGATTTTATTTACCTTCATCTTGTTATAATAAACAAATGAATTATTTTTATTTATTTATTTATTTATTTATTCATTAGTACAAATATGTGTACATGGCGGACTTAATGCTAAAAGCATTCTCTCCCAGTCAACCATAGGGAAGTGTCAGAATACTCGAATGCGGTACTACTAATTATTGATATACATACATACTAAAATTACATATATAAACGAATAAATATATATGAATAACAAATATATTTACACATATATGATATATACTATATTATACACGCAATTAAGAATAATATAAAGCACTTACTGCTCGATCGAAATGCTGGATGCTTGATTGCTTCAAGCATCCAGCAATTAGCATTCCATTGTTTCTATCTATCCTAATGGGAGACACACGTGGCAGATATGTACGTATTGCTCCAATAAGTTTGAAAATAAAAATATCAAAGGACAATTAACTGTGGATTAACATTAGTATTATTATTTCACTGAACTTTTTTTTAGTTAACTTAGAATGGCAAACAAGCTGACGGCCCACCTGATGGAAAGTGGTAACCGGCGCTTATGGACATGAGCAGTACCATGAACGTAACTGAGTATACTGTTTCGCCCATGATACCCCCATGCGTAGTCATTTCTGAGGACTCAGGTGTTATTCCTCTGTACCCTGTTAATTGCTATGTCCCACCCTTCTAACCGATTATTTTAATATATTTTATTTTATTATTATTATTTTTTTATTTTCTTTTGTAGCGGATTTAAACAAAATAATTGAGTTGAAATTACCAGTTTTTCAATATCACAGGCATTAATTTATTCTTCCTAATAATATTTAAACTATGTCTGTGTATGAAAAATATTTAGGAAAAAAAATGTATTTCAGAAATTTTAGTCTGTATGCTCATTCCAATATCACGCAAAAACTACTGCTCTAAATTTGATGCAGTTTCTACATTTGTGTTCGTGAAGGTCTATGTGCCATCTTGATACTCCGTCTAGAAATGGTGTTATATTTCATTGATTTGTCTTACTTCTGAAATCCACGTGTACGAAGTAGGGCAAAATGCTAGTACTGAATAAGTTTCAAATACGATGACACCAACACATTAAGTAGTTCCTCTTATTCCATGTGAAAATTCCCAACTCAACATAGAAAATAATTTAGGAAACAATAAGCAAGAAGGAAGAGGAATAAAGGAGAAGCGATTAGGTGAAGGCAAGGGATAGGCAGCAGCGTCCCTCTTGAAACATCTCTAAAGACTAACTGTGGTTGCCAATCCGTCTGCCGAGCATAACAATAACTGGCAAAACCCCTCAAAGGGAAGGTTTCTGTTCACTAGTACGCTAACGGGATACCAGTGGGGAATAATACTAGTAGGATAGAGGGAGAAGGGATAGTAATGCGCACAATATACCCTGTCAGGTCGACCACCACGTGGTCTACTCTGGAAACCATCGTACTGAGTTTCAATTCATCACGATAGGCTAATTGACCTGCCTTTTCATTTTCCCCTATCATCCCTTACTAGTGCTATGCCAGCGTATACCAATAGCGCAGGCGGAGTTACCTTTCCATTATCATCCATTAAGAGGTAATACTAGTATGATAGGGTGAATACAGTTTATTGGTCCATGACGAATTCACCAAGAAATAACGCCGGTGATTTCCAGAGACATCGTCTATCTGAGGGAATACTGCTAGCAATGGGACTGTTATACCCCATTACTATAATTTATCAGAAGGAGACTTTGTACAAAAGTCGATTGCTTGGGTACCTCTGTCACATTCGTGTTTCAACCGTGAAGCAGTTGTGTTTGCAGGGCTGTGTTTCGGTTTGAAGGGTGGATATGACGTGAATTTACTGGGTACAGAGGAATAACAGCTGAGTCCACAGGAATGGCAACGCATGGGTGGTATCATGGACGAAACAGTATACTCTGTTATGTCCATAGTACTGCTCATGTCTATAGGCGACGGTTACCACTTTACATCAGGTGGGCCGTCAGCTTGTTTGCCATTCTAAGTTGTATAAAAATCTTTTCGCCTCTTATCAAGTTGCGTCTGTATGGTGTGGTGGTTGATACTTGGTAGAGTTTACCACCAATATCAGCATGACATGACATGACCAAGCTCTATTGGGTTAACATTAAACCTCATTCCTACATAATCTTTCTACTTAAAACTTAAAAAAATTAATCCTATATACCTAAAAAGACTCACAATTCGACTATTTTTATGTGCGTAATATTGTAATATCGTTTTTATATCGATTTTTCCGTTTTTTTTTTAATTATAACAATATCTTATATATAAAATTCTCGTGTCGCGGTGTTCGTTACCAAACTCCTCCGAAACGGCTTTACCGATTTTTATTAAATTTTGTATGCATATTGGGTAGGTCTGAGAATCGGCCAACATCTATTTTTCATACCCCTCAATGATAAGGGTGACCCAAAATATTTTTTTTTTATTTTTTTGACAAATTTTTCCATTTTTATTTTATTATGATTCAGCATTGAAAAATACATACAACTTTAAATTTTCATCGTTTTACGATCAACCCCTGTACTTTAATTGCGATTTTTATATTTCGTAATAAGTGGTAAAACAACGTTTACGGGGTCAGCTAGTAAGTTTATACATTTTGCTTTACCTATTATACCGAGACGGTTATATCTCACGATCGCAGTGGTATGGTGAATTTTAAGAGCGCCCTTTGACTTGGACAATCGCAAAAACGTCCGGCCGAAAAACGGGCCGTCAAATTTGAGTGAAAATCCACCGTGACATCTTCCTCGCTCTAGTATCATAAATAATTAATTAGAAGCCCTTTGCCGCGCCTGTTAAATGGCCTGACTAAATAAGGGAGACCGCCCCCACCCGGCCCTTTGCTGGAAACTTTTAATACGCAATGTTTGTTCTCAGATGGATTTGAGTGGTAGTTTATTTGCTTATGTGTGCACTGTGTAGGTATAATTCTAGTAAAACACATCCTTGATAATCCTACTAACATAAACTAGATGTATCCTATTGGTTTTCCCACGTGAATTTGTATATAAAGTCTCCTGTCAGCTAACCATGGTATGGTATGTATATATTAAATTTTATTCCAATTCATTTAATAGTTTAAGCATGATAAAGTAATAAATATATACATTTTCATATAATTATAATATAATTTTAATATAAACTTATGGGCCAAGAAAGAATCGGTAAAATTGCCACAAGATATTTTTTCTTACGAATTTTTATTAATCAAATAAGTTTGTAACTGTTAATATAAACACTAGTACACTATAGTGTTCAGCCCCGGTTTCGCACGGGTAAATAGAAGTTTCTAAAATAATATATATACCATATAATTGGCTGTCAATATAATTTTCTATAAGTGAAAGAATTTTTTAATTCGGTTGAACAGTTTTTGAGTTTATCCATTACAAACAAACAAGTAAAAAATCAAATCTTTCCTCTTATAATATTAGTATAAATTATTTATATAATTATTTAACAGATGTGACAGATATATCTGTATTATTTAACATTTTATTCCCATTAAATAGGTTACTTAACAATTAAAAATTTACAGATACGGAAGTAAATATTGCGAATAGAAAAAGTATAAACAGATCGGTACACAAGTAACTAAGATATCGCGTTGTATTTACATAAGAATAGACTGAGAAGCTTCTCCTTTTAGAAGTCATAAATTTTTTTCAAATGCAAAATTTTCATAAAATATCTCTGTACAAATTCTGTATTTCACATTGTACATTAAACATCTGCATTTGGTAATTCAAACGCAGCGTAAAAATTGCGACAATACCAAAATATCAGGTGTACATGAAGAGTTTGCACGATACAATACAAGCACATGGGTGACACGCGACGCCCCCTAGCGAGCCACTGCCACGGCAAACCACACATCTAATTTTACTATTACCACATACTATATTAGCGCCGCTATAAAACACCCGCAGTCGCCACCTGAAGTGGTTCGCACGCGCCAACTTTTAGACGTAAAAAAAAAATATATATATATATATATATATATATATATATATATATAAATCACTCAAACAAGAACATTTCCAGCATTTACAGGGAAATAATCGTATCGCGAGTACTTAGAGAGTTTGAAACAATCTTTATCTAAATCATGGAAGAATGGTCTTAAATTTGCCGGAGCGTTTTAAGGTTGGCAGAGTGGGACAGTGTCTATTGTGGACGGTGGGATAGAGAGAGAGGGGCCGACAGGAGATTATGGTAATGACGATAAAAATACGCAATGAGGGTGGGTACTTAGGAACAATTTAAAGATATTGTATTTAATGCAAAGGCGGGACGGCGCGAGGGTGGAGTGGAGACGCGAGCTGGATTTTGTGAATTGATAATTGGGGTGCACGTCATCGGATCGAGGGGTTTTTCTGCCATTGGCAATGAGTCCATTAGCGGGGTTCTATAGTTGTGCAGTAGATAAGTATATAAGAAGGTAACGTAGCATTCTGTCCACAAAGGAAGTTGAAATTTGTAATGGATTTTGAAGTATCTATTGGGCATGAGATCTCTATACTGTGAAAAATGTAGCACAAAGTTTTATTTTTCTGAATCTGTTGTTTACAATAATAACATTTATTAACGGCGGCATAAAGCCTATATTTATATCTATCCGTAAGTGTATAGTACGTACATACCAAATTTGATAGTGATTGGTTAAGTCGTTAAGCCGCTAAGAGGTAATAAAACAAACAAACAAACTCGCTTTCACATCACATTAATATTATAAAAGCTAAAGTTTATAAGGACGGACGGATGGACGTTTGTTTGTTATGCTTTCACGCAAAAACTAATGAACAGATTTGAATTTGTTACACGGATAAATAATGAAAACCAAATGCAATTTCATATCTATAAGGTTACTATTTTACATCAAGCAGACAGGCAGCTTATTAGCCATTATGTATTTTAAAAAAAAACAAGTACTGTAAACCATTCAAATAGTTAGTATGTAATAAATATTTATTAGTACTGTTATGTAGTATATACTCTTCATCAATACAAATAGGCGACGGTTGCCACTTTCCATCAGGTGAGACGTAAGCTTCTTTGCCATTTTAAGTTGCATGGAAAAAAAATTTAACAACACCGGCCATAACAAGTACGTCACTTAATTTATACAAGCTATACATACACCAGATATGTAAGTAATCGTAATTCTGTAAACTTATTTTCTATTTTGTAGAATACGATTGAAAATATGTTTTTTTTATATATATATATATATATAGTTTTATCTTTTATATATTTATATTATAACATTTTAAGTATTTCTTTTTATATTATGTGATTGCTTTTAATGAATTACTCAAGCTGTGCACATAATGTAATCGGATTATAACCTAGCCGAATCACAAATGTAATTATTACTTAAGTTTTTTATGGTTCTAATCTGTTTTATGTGCCAATGAAATAAAATAAAACAAAATAAAATAAAAACCAAAATGTATTCAAGTTAATTACATTAGTCGTCCGTGTGTATTCCGCTTTAGTAGCGGGCCGTGGGTATAACGAGTGCATTAGCAGCCACCACTAACAATAACCGTTAACGGTTAACTGTTATTGTCAGAGTCGGTAACTCCGGTAACTCGCGGAGTCGGATTTTAGCTCCAGCCTCTTAAGTAGGTACCTACTGTTACAGCACTTTTAGGGTAGGGTTGCCAGTAACAGATATACACTTATTTACTTATACCTATATAGAACAAGATAATGGGGTCGTACACCCCAGGTTATATATATAGGCATTATTACGATTAATTATAAATTTTATAAATAACTAAATTTATCTCTATTACAAAAAAAAAAATTCCACGTTTTTATCTGCATATATATATATATATAAAGTGCTAACATTTAACGTAACATTTAATTTAAGATATAACCTACTCGTGTACCAAATTCCATTGAAATCTGTTTCAGCGGTTTAAGCGTAATTAAGTGACAAACATCCAAATCCAAACAACAAATTTATTCATATTTATAATATTAATAGGATTCACGAATAAGATGCAGAGCGTTTTTTTTTTATTTTTAACCCCTCAACTCAAAAAGAAGGAGTGGTTGAGATGTTATAGATATGTTTGAAGTTATTGTACATATTTTATGTCTACCAATGTGGCTCTGTAGCTACAAGTAATATGAACTAATTTCAAACTGACTTTTTATTAATTCAATGTGTCCTTTTTTAGTTAAATGGAAGAAATATTATTTTATTACACAGTTTTGCAATAAAGTAATAAAAATCAAGTTCCAAATTTTTAATTAGTAACATTCATATTTCACATAAATTTTCGTTTTTTTTTACAGCACAGGGGGCAAACGAGCATGCCACTCACCTGATGGTAAGTGAATACCGCCGCCCATGATCACCCACAACACCAGCGGCATTGCAGGTGTGCTGCCGACCTTTTAAAAAGGAATGTACTCTTTTCTTGAAGGTTATGGAAATACTGCTGCTGGAAGTTGATTCCAAAGAATGGTTGTACGTGGAAGAAAGTGTCTTGAAAAACGCACGGTGGAAGACCGCCACTCGTCCAGATGGTTGGGATGAAACTTTAGTATGTGGCGGGTTGTACGGTGGTGAAAATCAGCAGCAGGTATCAATCCGAACAATTCCTAAGAACACTCCCCATGATACACGGTAGAAGATCCACAGAGATGCAACATCTCTGCTTCAGTTTCAGTGTGTCAAGTCGGACAGTAAGGCGTTACATAAATTAAGGTATATTAAACCGATTTCTCGAGACTTATATCGATTCTACTGTGAGATTATTATCCGAGATACGGTTAAATATAGAACGAGATTAAATGGATTAATCTGAGATAATCTAATAAATACCATCTCCAGATGAAGTTGAAATAACTTTCCAAATCTTTACAATTGTAAACTTATCATAAAAACATATAAAAATTTAACTGAACTAATATAATACTATGTAATGAGGGTTGAGCTCTGTTGTCTGAGATACAGGTTTTATAACCTAGTTCAGACACAGATGTTTAAACTGATCCAAATGTACAAATTCGTACCTACTTTTACTGTAATTTCCAGTGCTGAGTTTGTTACAATCATGGTTACGCAATAAAGTTATATTATTATTATTATTATATATTATAGAAAATACTGAAGGCAAAGCGAAACATACAGACAAAATGAAATGATTAAATTACTTGGAAGCTACTAGAGCTATCTATTGATGCGTAGAGAAACAAATTAACTTTAACCACTCAGCTCTCGGCAGTTTTATATATATATATATATATATATATATATATATATATATATATATATATATATATATATATATATAATAGTAAAAAAGAACATATGCATTCTTTATTATACGAGTACTTGTAAATTACATAGATAACACGTTTATAAATACTGTGAGCAAGAGTGTTTTGTTGTGTTTTTTATTCTACAAAAAGCTTAAATTATGCCAAATCCAATTATTTTAAATAAAAAAATAAACTAATCTAATTAATCGATTTTGTAAAAAATTCTATGAAACCAATCTGTAAGTATATCCGTTTAGATAAAAAAAAAACCAAATCGGTTTAGAACTGATGAAGTTATGACGTAATAGACATAAAAAAAATACAATTGAAATTGAGAACCGAACCTTTTTAAATTCGCTTAAAAAGTTTCTAAAATAAAGCAGTGTTTTAGTTAAATAGCAGCTAGTAGCTAGTTTTTTTCTTAAATATACTATTTTACCTTTAATACCCTACAGTAAATTAAATTCCCGTTTAATTAATTACGATTCTTTTAAAACCAGTTATCAAATGAATACGCACAAATAATAACTTCATCTTTAACCGTTATTTATACCAGACGGAGACTGTACAAAAGTCGATTGCTTGGGTACCTCTGTCCCATTCGTGTTTCAACCGTTAAGCTGTTGTGTTTACATGACTATGTTTCGGTTTGAAGGGTGGGATATGGCGTGAATTTACTGGGTACAGAGGAATAACATCTGAGTCTTCAGGAATGGCAACGCATGGGGGGTATCATGGGCGGAACAGTATACTCTGTTATGTCCATAGTACTGCTCATGTCTATAGGCGACGGTTACCACTTTCCATCAGGTGGGCCGTCAGCTTGTTCGCCATTCTAAGTTGTATATAAAAAAAAAAAAGTTTATACAATATAAATGTTAATTAACAAACTAAAATAAAGCCGATGTACACAATATAGACGAATTACAAAATTAGTTTATAGTCGATAGGAACGTTCAGTTTCTGTTTGTATTAGGTATACGGTACTGTAAAATTTACTGAAAGTGTTTATGAATTATTTATTATTTATTTAACTAGCCACAACACGCGGCTTTGCTAATGTCAATTAGAAAACAACATATCCTATCTATTATAGGATATGTTAATCTATACTTATAATAAATCTGTAGAGAGATCAATTCTGTACATGAAATATATTACCAAAATAACTATCAGCGGGTGATTAGTGATCGATACTGATGCCAAAAATGCAATCAGTAAAATTTTTGTCTGTCACTCTGTATGTTCGTTATAGAAACAAAAACTACTCGACGGATTTTAACGAAACTTGGTACAATTATTCTTCATACTCCTGGGCAGTTTATAGTATACTTTTCATCACGCTACGATCAATAGGAGCAGAGCAGTGAAGGGAAATATGTCTGTTACATCAAAACCACTGAACCGTGCGGAAAGACATAGGCTAATTATTTTACGAAAAACGACGGAAACGTGGACGAAGTCGCGGGCAACAGCTAGTCAGTGAATAAATTAAATTTCTTTCGGCTCTTTAAATATTACGGATAGTAGGTACTTGTTGGCAATTTATTTTTACGAGTCAGCCATTTTGAATTTAAACTAATAATTATTCCTTTTTACGTTATAAAATTTCACATATTAGTAATTAGTAAAGATAAAGCTAAATTTATTTTGCAAAAATGTGTAGGTACATAGTGAAGTAAAGACATACATACATAAGTGTAAAGACATACTTGTAGGATTTGTACAGTTCTAACATGTTTCGCTAACATTAGCATGTAAAATGTTCTCCATTCCCTATTATTAAGTTTTTGACAACTCACTTATGAAATAATATCCCTAACGATATAGGTACGCATATTTTATTAATCTATTATTTAATATAAAAATATGTTTTTTTTTTCGTTGAATTATTACTCGTGTTTACTAGTTTTTACACGCGACTCCGTCTGTGACCGGGATAAAAAGTAACCTATATCCTTCTATGTCCCATATAGTACCAGTAATAAAAGAATTTCATAGTGATTGTTCAGGTCATTATGGCGCTAAGAGGTAAGAAAGAAACTCACTTTTTACGAGACCAATCTATCAGTATTTCTTTTCAGATAAAAAAAAAATACAAATCGGCTTAAAACTGATGGAATTATGAGTTAAACAATACCTACAACCGAACTGAGAACCTCATTCTTTTAAAGTCGGTTAAAAGTACCTAATTACGTTACGAGAACCAAATTTATTTAATAGTTAAAAAGTTTACGTTCTATAGTTAAGATTTGATAATAAATGAATCGAAAAACACTGTTCTTAATCATTATAAGGATTATAAATTTTCCATAACACTATTTTTTGAAAATTCGACTTGCCTAAGTAGATACATATCTAAAATATAAATAAATAAATGAATTAGTGTACTTAGGTATGCAAATATCGTTTAACCAAAACTTATGTACTTACTTACTACATACTCATATTAACATAGAATGAATCTGTCAATTTAATTGCTTTTAAAAAAATACAAAATAATATTTAATAAAATAATTTTAAAACAGTAAAACTGTATTCTTTTGCCAAACAATAAAAAAAAAAAACAACGCAATGTATTGCACCCGAGTTGGCTGTACCATCGTAGAGTCTCACTAAAGAGTGTACAGGGGTAAAGTGGCGCACCTCGAAATTCAGCGCAGCGGAGGCGGGCCCGATCGATAGGGGGCGGGGCCGCAGATTTGACGCTGCGTAGCGGTCTGCGCTAGTCTAATTGATTGACACAGACGGACCGACAGCCAGACGCACGCCGTTCTGGCGACTTTTTATTGTGCCCTCCGAGGCTAGAGTATTCTGGTCGTATGCATAGAGGCAATTTAATTTTATGCAATTAAATGGCTGCGTTTAAACGCCGATGTAGGTAGTTAGCGGATATTTATTCCCTTTTTGCTGACAACATTTTGATATATTTACAATCCATGTATGGCGATAAAATGTAAAGCCGATTTTAATGTTATATTTTATTAATCGTCACTCGTGTTTTATCTTGCCTTCACATAACACTGTCACTGCTGAATTACCTATTTACTGTAGCGACTAGAAGTTAGTAAAGGAATAAAAAAAAACCAACGTAATAACCTGTAATTATAATGAACTCTGCTCTCTTTAATGGGAAAAGATTAGCAATTTTTTATTAAGGGCAGCAAAAATTTCCACCTCCCTAATGTCTATAATACTGTTTCACTCAACCCATTTTCGGCAACCCCCGTCTAAACGACTCTGCACTTTCCCTTTATCCTCGAAAAGTTCTCCATATCTTCAAAGTTACGCTTTTAAGTGGCTTTTGCACAAAAATATGATCTAAGGCCAAAACAATGTTTATATACGTACACCATTAAACCTGAAAGCATAAGACCATGACAAGATTTAAAATATAGGTATAGATAAGCTCAGGTTGTTGCAAACATATTTTATAAATATCTATATGTATCTAGTCCAATTATGATTCTTTTTTTTTATACAACTTAGAATGGCAAACAAGCTGACGGCCCACCTGATGGAAAGTGGTAACCGTCGCCTATAGACATGAGCAGTACCATGGACATAACAGAGTTTACTGTTTCGCCCATGATACCCCCCATGCGTTGCCATTTCTGAGGACTCAGGTGTTATTCCTCTGTACCCAGTAAATTCACGCCATATCCCACCCTTCAAATTGAAACACAGCCATGCAAACACAACTGCTTCACGGTTGAAACACGAATGGGACAGAGGTACCCAAGCAAACGACTTTTGTACAAAGTCTCCCTCTGGTAAACCCTCGTGTTTCTACCGTGAAGCAGTTGTGTTTGCATGGCTGTGTTTCGGTTTAAAGGGGGGGAGGGGGGGGGGGGTTATCATGGGCGAAACAGTATACATTGCTATGTCCATGGTACTGCTCATGTCTCTAGGCGACGGTTACCACTTTCCATCAGGTGGGCCGTCAGCTTGTTTGCCATTTTAAGTTGTATAAAAAAAAAATCCTATTAACGTCTCATTGCTCTTTCCTCATAATAGCAGGAAAAAGCTAATAATAAACTGTTATAAGTAATATAAATGGCATTACCGAAGAAAAATATAATAATGTTGAAAAATAAAAATGGGGAAAACATAACGTCATCCAAAGAGGAAACGTTTTGAAAACGGGATCAAGTGCAATACATAGTATGTATAGGTAGGTACCTACTCATAATTGTATGATTAGATTGATAAATATAAAGAAAGTGAACGGAGTCTATTTAGTTTCGCCAACTACGATAGAAATTATGCGTGATATATGTGTATTTATATAGCATTTAACATGAAAACATGTCTACAAGCCTAACTGCGGTTGCCAGCCCGACTGCCAAGCGCGGCAACTTTTTTTTATCAAAATTAATAATAATAATTTTACTATTCTTGATAAAAACAATAAAATAGTTTACTTTATAGACATAGCAATATGCAACACACACAATTTAGATATGTAGATAGATAGATAGATAGACAATTTATTTGCATTACTTACAGCACACAAATTACAATAAAAAAAAAAAACATACACGTAATACACAGCAAAAGAGACAAAAGAATAAAAATAAAAAAAGCACAAATAAAAAAACAAAAATACAAAAACAAAATACATAATCTAACAATCTCCTTTGTTAACATTCCTTCATGCGTGTGCCATAGTAACACAAAATGGTCACAGCTCAGTTTATTGCTTTGCCCTTAAAAGAGCAAAACACTGACAAAATTTGACAAAAACACACTCTGAAAAACTAGCCAAATACACGGATCTCTCTATAGAAATAAAATCCCAATGGCGAGTTCAGTACAGTAAAAACAATACCAATAGTTTTATCTACAACGGGTGTTATCCCGAAAACCGTAAACACAAGTCTCCATACATTATGTATACAACCCTAAACATATATACTCCACCAAAAAGCAGCAATTTTAAATACATGTCGCCTGGTCCGTAAGTTCCTATCATTGAACTGACTCCAAAAACACTTGGCTTTGGCCCGTGTCTAAAACTACCTCTAAATGAGAGATATAACAAATTAAATATATATATATATATATATATATATATATATATATATATATATATATATATATATATATATGGTATATATATAAAATTGGAGTTAATTTTTTTGCGTGACACAATCTTTTGTTATCTTCAGCATTATAACGAATTAAGACTATCAACTCATAATATTAGGTAGGCAAGTTGTTTTGCGTAATGATTACCCCGATTCGACTCCCAGTTGGACCAATTGAGGTCCTTGGTTATGCAGCCAAGTGTGCGTTACCTGTTCTTCGTAACACAATGTATAGCAGGCGATTGGTGTGCACGTATAGTACTTTTTTTTTTTAATTCATTTATTAAATATTTACAAATTTTGTATAACATAGATATCTATTTATTTTTATTATTGAACTAATACTTTTTCTTTCACCGACATTGTTATAAACCTATTTTTACTCGAAGATTTTGCCGTCCATTATAATCATTGTGAATTTTAAATTCCTTGTACCTAATAGTCGTGTAATCTATAGGATAATTTACCATAATCTATGAACTAACTATGCTATAAACTGTACAAATAAATCTAAAACAACATAATACTACCCTCCATTATAGTCAATTTGCAACATAGACTTTCTAACTCATACCACAAGAGCATAAAATACATGTAATAAAAAGAATTAAAAACTTAAGTTAAATATCTATGTATAGAGAGGTAGGAACCACTAGAGGGAGACTTTGTACAAAAGTCGTTTGCTTGGGCACCTCTGTCCCACTCGTGTTTCAACCGTGAACTAGTTATGTTTGTATGGCTGTTTCGGTTTGAAGAATGGGATATAGCAGTGAATTTACAAGGTACAGAGGAATAACACCTGAGTCCTCAGCAATGGGGGGTATCATGAGCGAAACAGTATACTCTGTTATGTCCATGATACTGCTCATGTGTATAGGCGACGGTTACCACTTTCCATCAGGTGGGCCGTCAGCTTGTTTGCCATTCTAAGTTGAAGAAAAAAAAAACGTATATTTATATAACTATGCTAAATTTCTTACAGCATTTATCTTTATCCTTACATACTAGTATATATTCTGTCTTCTCCTCTTTCAAGACAGTTATTTGTTTCAATGTTACAGTTTGCCCCGGTTTCCCCTTCTTGGGTAACCAATCGTATTTACTACAAGTGTGGGGGATTGGAGCCATATTGATTATTATTATTACATGCATATACCGCGACTTTACCTATGTTAGTGAGAGTTGGTAACATAATGGAATAATGCAATCAGTGATAATGCACGTAATTGTTTATGCACCTGTAATATCCAATGGGGGATAACTATGGAAATGTATGTACAGTCAGGCACTAAAATCTTATAGAATAATAATATGCGGCGGACAAACGGACAGCCCGATCAAAAAATTTTATCTTAGCTATAATTATATTTTGGTAGTGTGCATTGACATTAAGTGACATTTTTTATGCAACTTTGTATGGCAAACAAGCTGACGGCCCATTTCGTCATAGTCGTAGAATACTGACGGATCTGACGAATATTACATATAAAGATCCGTCAGTATTCTATGACTATGACGATTTGACGTCGACGACATAACAGAGTATACTGCGTCACCCATGATAACTTTCATGCGTTGCCATTTCTTAAAGAATTAATAATTAGCAGACGGTGATGAATACTTTCAAGTAGGTACATATTATAAGATACCTAACTGTTACATAATAGGGGGGAAAGGGATTGTTAGTAATGGAGACTGAGAATCCCATTGATAGCAATATACCCAACCAGGTCGACCTCCTCGCGGTTCCCCCTGGAAACTATCATGGTTAATTCCCGATGAATTCATGATGGGCTAACTGGCCTGTTTTCATTCTCATCTATCACCCTTCACTGGTGCTCCGCCAGCGTATCCCGTTAGCGCAGGCGGGGCGGGTTACCGTACCATTTTTACCCATTAAAAAAAAACTGTTACATAATAAGGTGCATTTTCAAAGGACTTCAAGAATATTCCAAGTTTGCATTTTTCACCATCTAATTTATTGTTGCAAGCGATTTTAAATGTCATATTTCATTTCTAAGTCTTAAGATTCTTGCACAAAATTATAAAAACTCTAAACTCTAGATGTGGAGGGAAAGGGATTGTTAGTAATTTGGACTAATAGCCCCATTGCTAGCAAGCCCTATCAGGTCGACCTCCACACGGTCCCCCTGGAAACCATTGCGATTAATACCTCTAGCATTCATCACGATGGGCTAACTGACCTGATGTCATACTCATCTATAATTCCTCACTGGTGCCCAGCCAGTGCACACCGATAGCACAGGCGGGGTTACCATTTAATTATCATTCATTAAAAACAAAACTCTAGAAGTGGCATATAGTTCTAGCAAAGAATGGCCCACACCTTTCTTTCTAGTGGTTTTAGAGGCGACTAAGGAAACTTAATGATCAGGAGACTGGCAGCAGTGTTACTGTTAAAACATCACGAAAACGATAACTATTTTCTTTAATTTAAATTTGGAATTTTTTAAGCGCAAATTTTGCATTGTGAATCTTAAATAAATAAATCCCGTTCTTCTTGGCTTAAATTGCATTTCAAATGGGTGTTAATGAAAAATTTCATATATGAAAACTAAAATCTAATTAAAAAATACTTTACCTAAGTTTACTCGAATAAAACTATTTCTTTACTTCATAAAATCATCTTTATTGAAATAAACTCATTTATAATTATATTTATATTATATTCTTTCAAATTAATTTATTTTACTATATAATAAACTAATATAATTATTTTAATAAAAATATACAATGGCTCTTAAAACTCTTAAACGATAGGAAAACAATTTGTAAAACGAACACAATTCCCATATAACACGAGTTTAGAAACAAGTAAAGAATTAAAAATTGGACAGCAAAATCATAACAGATGCGCCACCCCATAAAAACATAAGGGGGTGAAGATAATCGCCACGATAATTATCTAACTACCCACAATACACTTGACATGTTTGTCTCACCGGAAGCCGGGGTGAATCCGGTCCGGTCACGTGACCGCCGCCATCTTGTACAACCACCAACTTCCGGTGCGAACGAAAACGCAGTGATTGTAAACATTTTCGCGAACTAACAGGCTTACTATTACTTAATTAATTTATGAATGTGAAAGTTTGTATGTTTGTTTGTTTACCTTATAACATCTTAACGGCATAACCAATCACTATGGATTTTTTTTAAATAGATAACAATGGAGTGACATCCTACCTCCGTTAAAGGTATACTAAATAGAAAAACTGATTACCCGTTAATTTAAAAAATAAAATATGTCGGTACCAAGCTAATAGTAGACAGTTAAATATCAGCATTTAATTGTCGACTAATGAACATAGGCCTCCCCCTAGGAGGATTTTGCTAGTAGTCGCCATGGTTGGCAGGCGAACTGGCAACCGCAGTTAGGCTTTGGAGATTTTTTTAGAGGGACACTGACATCCCTCGCCCTTTCTTAGTCGCCTCTTACGACACTCGCGGGAAAGGAAGGGGTGACCTATTCTATGCTGGAACCGATACAGACGATATATACCTATACCTATATATATATATATCGTCATAGTCGTAGAATACTGACGGATCTGACAAAGATTACCTATAAAGATCCGTCAGTATTCTACGACTATGACGATATATAGGTAATATTATATCTAATGATGATATACACAACTTAAATAAAAAACAAAATATAATTCTAATAAAATACAAGTACTTAAATATTTTTCTAATGGTCAAAGACTAAGCACCGCGTGGTAGGGCCAACGTATGTAGTAGCCTAATCAAATACCTATTTCACTTGGCAACGACTTCAAACAGATCTGTAGGTAGTACATTTAATAATGTTTTATTTGAAATAATAGGTAATAGGTTTACTAATAGGTATATTTATTAATAATTATATTTATTAGCTCTTTTTAGTGATTTTTTTTATACAACTTAGAATGGCAAACAAGCTGACGGCCCACCTGATGGAAAGTAGTAACCGTCGTCTATAGACATGAGCAGTACCATGGACATAACAGAGTATACTGTTTCGCCCATGATACCCCCCATGCGTTGCCACTCATGAGGACTCAGGTGTTATTCCTCGTTGTTTTTGTTTGTTTCATCTTTTGTTACTAATATAATAAAAACAAAGTTAAAAAGAATTAAACCGTATGTCTGTTTAGTTTCTTTTTAATAAACAACACGTATCATTATCACATCGGCCTTTAAATGTCCACTGCTGAACACAAGCCCCCTCCCCTTTGGGGAGTATTGCCAGTTTGGAGGCGGATTGGCAACCGCAGTTAGGCTTTAGAGATGTTTGAAGAGGGACGCTGCTGCCCATCTCTCGCCCTCCCTTTATCACCTCTTAGGACAGCCATGGAAAAAAGGGATGGCCTATTCTATATCGGGACCATACAATACGATACAAAAATAATACATAACGTAATACGTATGCAGTGAGTAAAAAACTATTTCATATCATACATAGAAACTGTTATTTTATTGAGTTAATAAATTGCCGGAATTATTTAATAAATATTATATTACTAGATACCTATCTAAATAAATGTTCCTAATGGAATAAATTTAAATAGTTAAAGATAAAAAATTTCCTTAAGATCACTGCTAGCTGGTAGGGTAGTAGTAGGACCTAGGAGACTTGCTGCATTTCCACGCTGAATAGCTATGGAGATGCGTTGACCAAAGTATAGGTCAGCCTTCTGGTCGCCAGAGGTTTCATAGAAACTTATATTAGCAGAACTGTAAATTTATTTACTTTAGTATAAATGGCGTTTCATTTAATATTGTTATTAATTAATTTAATAATATTTTTATTTTTTCTTTTAATTTACCATATTTTCTATAGGCATGGCGTCGACGAAGAATGCTGCCGCTAACTCTCAGTTGGCAGGTAACAGTGCATAAACTCCAAACCACCACTATAAACAGATCCATTATTGAATTAGGCAAGAAAATTTTTTGCTAAAGGCCAAGTTTATGTAGCGCTAAGTCGTGTAGTGTAACACTCAATGTTGGGCTTTGCGATATAAAGTCAAAAAAATTATTTAAGAGACCCTATGATGAAAAAGCGTTGCACGAAATGGAACGGTTAAGACTATTATAGTAAACCTATAATATATAGAATATTAGGGGGGAAAGGGATTGTTAGTAATGGAAACTGAGAATCCCATTGCAATATACTATAGCAATATACCCAATCAGGTCGACCTCCTCGCGGTTCTTCTTGGAAACTATCATGGTTAATTCCTGATGAATCATTATGGGCTAACTGGCCTGTTTCGTTCTCATCTATCACCCTTCACTGGTGCACCGCAAGTATATACCGTTAGCGCAGGCGGAGTAACCATACCATTTTCACCCATCAAAAAAAAAATTATATATTAGAATGTCAATCAAAAACTTTGTACCCCTTTTTACGAAAATTGCGCGGATGGAGGAGTATGAAATTTCACACACTTTTAGTTTATATAGAGAAGGTAGTGTAGAATGTTTAAACTATGTAAAAATATGCATATAAATACATTAAATCAATTAACATTACACACACTACCATGTATTTGACACACACACACAAGCATATATACTCTTTTGTTTATTGTTAAAGTCTGTGGTCAAATCGTCATAGTCGTAGAATACTGACGGATCTTTATATGTAATATTCGTCAGATCCGTCAGTATTCTACGACTACGACGATATTGAGAATGGGCAGCACAGTAGCGTTCCTCTTGAAAACATCTCTAAAAACCTAACTACGGTTGCCAATCTGCCAGCCAAGCGTGGCAATTACTGGCAAAACTCCCCTTATGGGGAAGGCTTATGTCCAGCAATGGACAAAAAATTGTATGGATACACTTTATATATATAATCTAAGTGGCATATATACGAGTTAACAATTAAAAACAAAATTTTAATTGTATCGTGAGAATGTATTGTAGTGCGGGTAGCAAGTTACTTGGTACTAAGAAATTTTATAAATCGCTGAAAGACACCTCCATTCATATGATGCCAGCTGTGAGCAGCAGTTTTGCCTGTGAGAATTCCGATAAAATTTACCTGTACGCTAACATGATTATGTAAAATGTGGTTTGTACATACTGGTATTATATTTCATTCGAGTCTGATCAGAAACTTCGAAGGTCGAAATGGAGACAATGGCTAGAAGTCAAATAAATATATTATTATATATTAAATATATTATTTGTCAATACAAGTCTGTCTGATTTATTTTTTGACTAGCGACCCGTCCCGGCTTCGCACATTGTGGGTGGACATTTTTACAACATTTTAAAAAGTGGTTATTGTGACGTAACGATAATAGTTTGGGCATATACTATCACGAAGTTTTTTTTTTTTATAGTTATTGATATTTTCTTCAATATTGTAGAACACACTTTTGTTCTATCACCAATAGTTTCCGCAGCGCACGCGACCAAAGATATTTTATAGCATTTTATTTATACCTTGAGTTACGTTACTAAAGTTTTATTAAAGATTTATTAATATTAGAGGTCCAATCTTTTCTAGCAATAAATATGTAGGTAAATGTAGCTTTCTAATGGTGAAAGAATTTTTAAAATCGGCAAAGTAGTTTTTGAGTTTATTCATTACAAACATACATACACACAAAAATACAAATCTTCCCTCTTTATAATATTAGTGTAGATGTAGATTGATTATATTTTTTTATTAACTTATTAAATTAAGTTAAATTTGTGTTCTACAAAAAATAAAACTGTATTCAGTTGTGACAAAACTAGTTATTTTCATTTAATAACTTAACTACTGGATTGATTTTGATATATTTTTAATATATTTTGATATATTCTGTAAGTATATCCTTTCACATAAAAAAAAAAATTTCCAAATCGATTTAAAACTAACGGAGTTATGAGGTAACAAACATAAAGAAATATAACCGAATTGAACCGAAATCTCCTTCTTTTTGAAGTCTGTTGATAATTTATAAATTCCGTTAAAATAATAGAAAATAAAAAATATAATTAACATTCCGAATAATAGCTTCAATTAATAAAATTTTACTTTTATTTTACTTTATTATTTTTGTAATTTAAATAATTTTATTAAAAAATGTAAACATAATAAAGGCGGAATTGATACTGACTATCGACCCGCTCCGGCTTCGCACGGGTAAAGCATGTATGCTCACATTTATTATATGTTGCGTTGAGTAGAATTAAATGGTAAATCATCTTCAAAGAAATGGATATACATATGTCGTCGCGGACTTTTATGTAGCCTTATAAAAGAGAAACAATCTTATCAAATATTGTTTAGTTATATCTCAAACGGATTACGCAGCATAATCGAGTAAAATTCCAAGACGACTTGATTTTTTCCGACATCAACAACATTTCAATCAATTTACTCAAAATCTTAACGAATCGTACACCTATACCTTCCGCAGTAATCATTATTTGTATTTACTGGGTACAGAGGAATAACATCTGAGTCCTCAGGAATGGCAACGCATGGGGGGTATCATGGGCGAAACAGTATACTCTGTTATGTCCACGGTACTGCTCATGTCTATAGGCGACGATTACCACTTTCCATCAGGTGGGCCGTCAGCTTGTTTGCCATTCTAAGTCGTATCTTCTCGCCTTTGTACTTGTGTCTTATTTTTATGTATAATTACTATGTACAATAAAAGATAAATAAAAAAAAATAGTAGAAAAAAGTCTTATAAACTGTTTTATAAATGTCAATTAGGAGGTGTTAGCACGCTGAATGTAATCCAATTGTTTTTCAATAATACAGAGTAAAATACCTACCTACCTTTAATAATCGACCTGTATTTATATTTTTATTTATACTATTTCTCGAATATCATTTAACAATTGCATTTGTTTTTGTTTATTTATATTTTAAACAGTGTATTATTTACGTTAATAGTTTTCAAATATTTATGTAAACACTAATAGTTTCCCGCGGCTTTGCCGACTGTTCATTTTAGTACAAAATATTATAAATGTTTATATAACATACGGGGCAAACTAGCATGCGGCTCAACTGATGGTACGTGACTACCACCGCCCATGATCCCTCGCAATACCACAGGCACGGCAAGTGTGCTGCCGACCTTTGAATCTAATAATGTAATAAATATAATAATAATAAACTCTCATTAAGAGGGGGGATATGATTTTTTGTAAAAAAATTATAATATAATGTATTGCCATTCTTTACAAACAATAAATGCATAGAATGGCAAACAAGCTGACGGCCCACCTGATGGAAAGTGGTAACCGTCGCCTATAGACACGAGCAGTGTCATGGACATAACAGAGCATACTGTTTCGCCCATGATACCGCCCATGCGTTGCCATTCCTGTGGACTCAGGTGTACCCTGTTAACTCACTGCTAATGTAACTTACATACCTGCTTCTTTATTGCCGACGTTTTTATTTATTATATATATATATAGAGTTGTTACAATGTTTTTATGAAAAGTAAGTACAAAAAATTTGTTAAATTAAATGCTGTGAATACCTATAATAGGCATGTGCATTAATATTGTATTATATATATTAATGGCTATATTATTATTTATATGTATTATAATGCAATATGCTGTTGGTGTTCCTTTAAATAAATAAATAAATCCTGTTTTGATGTAGCAAAATTTGACCGATAGGAAGCTAATAATAATATAGATAATATGAATATATAATAATTAGATAATATTATATATTATGTAATTAAACTAAGAGTTAAATCTTTAATATAAAATAATTGAGCCAGTAGCTATACGAGTAACCGACAATCAAGTAATACTGCACGCTCGCTTTCACTACCGACAAACGAAAGCAGATAAGAGCGGATTTAGAACCAAATCTTTTGACCCGATCGATCCACGGTTATGAAAAGGGCGCATTTGCGAGAGGAAAAGGAAATCCACATAAGCCCGCGCGACCTGGGAAAACCTCAGTACGTTTCAAAGAAAATATTTTCTTAGATGTCGCGTAAGTTTCGCTTACGCCAGCCACTATGTTTTTGCTCGCGATACGAACGTGCCCGAAGCCGTACGTAGTGGGAATAAGGTCAATATTGCTTTGATTTTTCCGGGCAGCACGCCAAGTGAGAGTTTGTCGAGCTGCCGAAGGGGCCGTCACAGAAACTCCTGTCACCGACTATCAATATCGGCTGTAAACTGACATATAGGGTGGCAAAGGCCGCATCGAATCGATAAATTGTGTTCGCTATCTACTTAACAAAGTTCCTAGGAGTTTATTGACTTTATTGACATGCTGTCGTTAGAAGTTTGTTGGGTATAACTGGAGAGTTTCGCGGTCGAAACGTACTCATGAATAAATGAGATTGTTTTGTTTACTGTAGGTTTCGTTCGCGTTTCACAGTATAATTCTTATCATACGATTAGGTGGCGTTGAACGCTAGTTGATTCAGTGCTGATACTTGACTATTCAGAGAACATTGTAGGTACCTATATAGATACATATACTACGGTTTAACACATACATATTTACATGAATTCATTTCAAATATAAAACAAAAACACACTTCGCTAAATAAGTACATATTTAGAATTTATTTTTCGTACTTTTTGAGTAAAACGAGGTACTTAAAAGTATTTTTTGTCTCAATAAGATTTTCCCCCAGTTTTTAAAGACAGCATAAATTAATAAGAATACATTTTGATTGCCAATCAGATTCTGTTTTACATTAAATTGATTTTATTAGATTTTTTTTATTTATACACATTTAAATGAATGTAAAAAAAAAGAGTTTTAAATATAAATTCATTAAGTAAATATACACACTAAAATTAAAATAATGTTTCCCATAAAAATCTATTTCAATTGTGACAAAAATAGTTCTTTTTATTTACTAAAACTAAAATACTAAACCGATTGCAATAAAATATCAATACAACTAATCTGTAAGTAAATCTTTTCAGATAAAAATAATCCAAATAGGTTTACAACTGACGGAGTTATGAGGTAACAAACATAAAAAAACTCATTCATCAATCGAATTAAAATCCTATTTTCGGTTGAAAACTAAATTACATAACAAAAATCAACGAGAAACAAAAAAATCCACTAATTTTTGATAAAATTAAAATTACTATACCTATTTCTACGGCAAAAAAAAAACAAAAGTCGATTGCTTGGGTACCTCTGTCCCATTCGTGTTTCAACCGTGAAGCAGTTGTGTTTGCATGACTATGTTTCGGTTTGAAGGGTGGGATATGGCGTGAATTTACTGGGTACAGAGAAATAACATCTGAGTCCTTAGAAATGGCAACGCATGGGGAGTATCATGGGCGAAATAGTATGCTCTGTTATGTCCATGGTACTGCTCATGTCTATAGGCATCGGTTACCACTTTCCATCAGGTGGGCCGTCAGCTTGTTTACCATTCTAAGTTGCATAAAAAAAAATACAGAACTACAATAATTTAATATTTATTACGTAATGTTAATCGCTTCACAGTTAGCAAAGATATCAATGTGACTGTACATAAAAAAAAATACTTCCTCAATCGAAAAACGTCTTACTTATTGCAATGGAAAAAAAATGTTTACAACCACTACGCCCGCGTCCCGGGACAGTTGCGTGCCGGGGACCGGAAACGCGTTGTCCCCAAATCGCCGCCGAGTGGTGAGTGGTGGCCGATCAGCGCGCACGTGCGTCTAATTACCAACACATCGTTATTATAAAATTAAAATGTACTCACACACAACACCGTGGAACTTGAGAAGGAAAATTTTATTCATCGAACGCTCCATATTATATATTTTTTTTATACCACTGAGGTGACAAACAAGCATACGGCCCACATGATAGTAAGTGCTTACCGTAGCCTATGAACACCTGCAATACCAAAGGTATTACGCGCGCGTTGCCGACCCTGAAGAAACCTCTTTACCTCCCTTTTGAAGAATTGTATGTGTATATATATATATATATATATATATATATATGTACATTGACAGCCTCTTACCACGATTATTTATTTATATATTCTGAACGCGTCGAAATTTTATAGTAAGGACCGAAGGTAAGGACAACTGCGAATATCTGACAGCTTTCAACCGACTTGAAAATAGAGGTTTACAATTCGCTATAATTTTTTAATTTTTGTCACCTCATAACTCTGTCAGTTGTGAAACCGATTTAGATTGTTTTTTTTATCTTAAAGAATATATGATACAATAGAAATTTTATCAAAATTGGTTCAAGAATTTATTTTGTAAATTAAAAAAAAGGTTTAGCCACAATTGACGTCGGTTTTTTTTTATAGAAAATAATATTAATTATTTATTTATTATAACACTTTATTGCACCAATATTACAGAAATTGTTGAAGGATTTTCAATAAGCATATTGTAGTACAAAAGGTCTTATTGCTAAGCAATTTCTTCCAAACAACCTTTGGGCAGGAGGAATTAAAGAACGAATAGGTTTTTTTTTTGATGGGTGACAATGGTATGGTATCCCCGCCTGCGCCAACGGGATACGCTAGCGGAGCACCAGTGAAGGGTGATAGATGAGAATGAAAACAGGCCAGTTAGCCCATCATGATGAATTCATCAGGAATTAACCATGATAGTTTCCAGGGGGAACCGCGAGGAGGTCGACCTGGTTGGATATATTGCTAGCAATAGGATTCTCAGTCTCCATTACTAACAATCCCTTTCCTCTCGAATGAATAGGTAGGTGGCGCGATAAAAAACAATAAATGTAAAGCTAAACATATGTAAATAATCGCAATTATATACATACATAAATATATATGTAAAGATATAATAATAATATACATACATAACACACATTTTGGTAACAATAAAGTAGGACTAAGTGATTATAAGGATAGGTAGTTTATACCAAGTCCAAAAGTCGATTGCTTGGGTACCTCTGTCCCATTCGTGTTTCAACCGTGAAGCAGTTGTGTTTGCATGACTATGTTTCGGTTTGAAGGGTGGGATATGGCGTGAATTTACTGGGTACAGAGAAATAACATCTGAGTCCTCAGGAATGGCAACGGGGGGCGGGGGGTGGGGGTGGGGGGTATCATGGGCGAAACAGTATACTCTGTTATGTCCATGGTACTGCTCATGTCTATAAGCGACGGTTACCACTTTACATCAGGTGGGCCGTCAGCTTGTTTGCCATTCTATGTTGTATAAAAAAAAAATATATACCAAGTTTTTAAGATAGCGAGGGATAAAAAATCCATACGAAACCAGGAGGCGCCGTTATTAGTGTTTATACAAAAACGACATTGTTGCAGCAACTGCAGTAATAGATTTTTGCAAGTATTACAGCCGTACTCCGTACGCCGTTGCACCGTTCACACAGTCCATAAGCCACCTGCGTCTTTCGACAACCAGCAACATAGTTGCAACAATACTTACATGTAATATCGTTCCTATATTTTTCACGGCACAGGAACGCGCTTCCTGATACCGTTAAGAGACTACCGCCTAAATAAACTTTAAAAAAAACATGCTCACTTTTATACTTCATCCGAGCAGTAAGTACTGTATATTATTCTTCTTTTCGTGTATAGTATATGTTATATATATATATATATATATATATATATATATATATATATATATCGATAATTACTAGTACCACAGTCGAGTAATCAACAATACCCTATGGTCGACTGGCAAAGAATGGGAAAGTTATGATGTCGTTTCGGTTCGGAAATACTGCTGCTGTTCTAGTAAGCAAAAAATAGGCCACCCCTTCCAATCCCATTGGACAGCGGAGGTGAAAAAAGAAGCTTAGTGATCGAGGAATAGGCAGCAGCGTCACACTTAAAACATAACCAAAGCCAAACTGCGGCTGCTAATTCGCCTGCCAAACGTGGCAACTACTGGCAAAATCTCCTAAAAGAGAGAAGCTTATTTTCAACAGTGGACAATTAACGGTTGATATCATCATTATCATCATAAAATAAATTCTATATATCTAAATTTGTAACTTAAGGTGTTGTTAAATTATTATTTAAATGTATAATATATATATATATATATATATATATATATATATATATATATATATATATATATATATATATATTACAGCTGTCTGTTTGTCTTAAATAAATAAATCGTCATCACTTTCAAAATGATAAAGATCATATCTGGCAACTTTTAATCGGACAGGCCATAAACATTAACCATTTCAGGTCAGATGAAAAAAGAAGCTCCACCGACGCAATCATACTTCAGAAAATAGGACATTTTACGATCAAACCAACACTATGAGATCAATATAAAAATAGTATCCATTTGAGCAATAAGTAACGTAATTTCCCGGCATGGAAGTTCAGAACTGCTCCGTAAAAGTTGGCGGCAATCAAGTCGGGACACCTGTCTAGAAACAGTTTGAATGACGTCTAGCGAGCCAATGGAAACCGTTTCTTCTACTTAATTGTAAAAGCGATACACTGAGCTTTAGCGGTGTTCCGTGATAAAAATGTTAGCTTAATTCTAAATCTATTTATAATGCGCTTGAAATCGTCTATATTGGTTTAAAATATCGAGTTACAGCACTATAGAGATGACAATGTAAAGAATCATGTTATTGGTACGTATTTTTTTATGAAATATCTACATGTGCAGATGGCTCAGGACCGTTCCTCGTGGCGATGGACTAGAGCTGCCTATGTTAATGATGATAAAGCAAGCAGATGGCCCACCTGATGGAAAATGATGATTATCACCTATAGATATACATATCACCAAGGAAAGCACGGAATATACGGTGATACTGATGAAATGCCATGCGTTTTCCGTTCCTAAACAATATGAGGGTTTTTCTTTTTTATACAACTTAGAATGGCAAACAAGCTGACGTCCCACCTGATGCAAAGTGGTAACCGTCGCCTATAGACAATGAGCAGTGCCATGGATATAACAGAGTATACTGTTTCGCCCATGATACCCCCCATGGGTTACCATTCCTGAGGACTCAGGTGTTATTCCTCTGTACCCAGTAAATTCACGCCATATCCCACCCTTCAAACCGAAACACAGCCATGCAAACACAACTGCTTCACGGTTGAAACACGAATGGGACAGAAGTATCCAAGCAAACGACTTGTGTACAAAGTCTCCCTCTGTAAAACTATCATCATATTCTTTTTTTATATATATCGGTGATAGAAATAGTAATCCGTTAAAAAAAGATCCCATGCCAAAAAAACATATGGATCTGATTTGATCTTGACTTTGGGACCTTGATCGAATTTAATTGGATTGGAACAAATCAAGCCTTAGACAACGGTCCCCATCATGCTGGTACCACTGTACCATCTACTAATTACTAGTTAACAGTTACTAATTTTATTGTTAAAAGTTACATAAGCACACATTATACGTTAATTTAATAATTACCGGTTTAAATTACGTGTAATTAGAACGAAAATAGCTCGACTAGTTTCGGAATCAATTCGTGATCCATACTCATGAGTGACCGTGACGCGAGCACGAGTTTGACTGCTTATTATGAATACAACCATTCCTTACAGCTGTTCAATTCACCGTTAATAAAAAAGGCTTTTTTATGCGACTTAAAATGGCAAACGAGCTGAACGCCCACCTGATGGAAAGTGGTAACCGTCGCCTATAGACATGAGCAGTACCATGGACATAACAGAGTATACTGTTTCGCCCATAGCAGTGTATAATGTGTCACCTATGATAACCTTCCTGAGGAATAGAGTGTTATGCCTCTTTAATCTATAATTTTATTGCCATATCTCTTCAAACCGAATCACTGTCATGCAAACACAAGTGCTTCACGGCAGAAACACGAATATAACAGAGATACCAAGCTACAAAAAATATTGTATCAAATTTAATGCGGTTTCCACAGTGGTATTCCTGAAGGCTTAAATTAAAATCTGGAATATTTTTTGTTGTTTTTTTTATACAACTTAGAATGGCAAACGAGCTGACGGCCCACCTGATGGAAAGTGGTAACCGTCGCCTATAGACATGAGCAGTACCATGGACATAACAGAGTATATTGTTTCGTCCGTGATACCCCCATGCGTTGCCATTCCAGAGGACTCATGTGTTATTCCTCTGTACCCAGTAAATTCACGCCATATCCCACCCTTCAAACCGAAACACAGTCATGCAAACACAACTGCTTCACGGTTGAAACACGAATGGGACAGAGGTACCCAAGCAATCAACTTTTATACAAAGTTTCCCTCTGGTGACTCCCTCTGGTACTGATACGATATCAGGAAGTTGTCTATTGTACTGGTTTTCCTTCATCTGAAATCCGCACGAACGAAGTAGTGAGTATAAAGCTAGTACATAGAATTAACTTAAAAACAACATACATATGGATGGTAGTTGCCTATTATATGTCCTGATAGTTAAAATATAATTTTTATTTAAACTGTCAAATTGCACGCTAGTCATCAATGTTATGGTGACCTCTGCCCGTTATCGGTGATTAAACATGCAAGTAGATAATTGTGTGGCACTAGAGAAGCGTTTGCAAACAGAAGCAATGCAGAAGCGTCATTTTTGAGCGGCTGCCAAAGAAGAAGAGACTTTCAATTCGTTTTATATTTTTTTGTTTAAATTCGAATGCTATCCTAAACATTTACTCACGACTTCGTCTCATATTTATTTTATCAATTTTTATTAATTTTTTTTATTGTAGATTTTTTCTTGTAGCAATTATAACAAACTGAAGTAAGCTATGTAAGCATATGATGATTGATTAAGCAAGGAAACTACGTAATTGTCATTTTTCAAAAACAATTGTACGATTTTCATGTAACGAATAAGTTAACCAAAGAATAAGTTACATATATGTAAATTTACCATTAAAAAATTGCATATATTATATGTATCACATCTCCCATATTTAGAACTAACAAAATTTTTCATCGTGCCTCCCACCAAATTGTTTATAATTACTCCTCTCCATCCAAAGGTTGCCTGGAAGAGATCGCTCTTAGCGATAAGGTCGCCCATTGTTTTCTCACTGTGATTATTTCTTGTAATTATTTATATTTATAATAAGTTTACTATTGTAATCTTTTGGACGAAACAATAAAGAGTATCTATCAATCTATTTATCTATAATTATTATTTCTTTTTCTATAGTTTTCAAATAATTTCTACCATCGAATTTCCAATTCCAAATTCAAATTTTCAAATCTGTTCACCAAAAAATTTATCTCTATAAGTTAGAATACCTTTAAATGTCTTATTAAATCGTTAAAATACGACGACAAATCTTTAAGAGAATTTATTAAAAAAAAAAGGCTGGCAGCGCACAAAAGCCTCTCAGGTGTTATTAGTGTCTATGGGCTGTGATGATCACTTACTTAATGATAAGTGAACACCTAATAGTAAGCCGCATGATCGATTTTACATAAAAAAGTTCTTTAATAATCCTTTGATACAACAAAATCGCCAGATCAAAATATACCTATTAACAAAAATCTACTGAAAAGTAGCCATTAGTAATATTTGTAACGCTCCGATATCTATATATTGGGTTTCTCTGAACATTGATAGCGAGAAACGGTCATCACCTATCTCGATACTGCCCATATTAGTCGGATTTCTGTATTAAATACTATTGAGTATTTAATTGCCATATTATATATTGAATTATATATATATATATATATATATATATATATATATATATATAATTACTAATTCAATCATGCGCCACCTACCCACTTCTATTTGTTCTGCTGTAACCAAAGATTGTCTGTAAGAAATAACCCTAGCAATAAGACCGCCTTTTGTATCTTTACTTATATATTTTAATCTGTACTTTATGCTACTGTATTTCATTTAAATTGTTTATATGTAATTTTGTATATGTTTCTGGTACAATAAAGAGTTCAATAAATAAAATTATATATATATATATATATATATATATATATATATATATATATATAAACCGAATAAACCCGAACGTAGATAGTAAAAAGGAAATGGCCCAACCAAACTCTATATACATAGAGACATATGGCTTCAAAGAGTAGGCCTTTGGCCTGGTACCAGAAAAAAAAATATTGCAATAATCTATGCCCATCATTAACCCACATAGAGTCGCGCTTCGTTGTTTGCCTACATTTGACAGGCCGAGGAACAGTACTTCAAAGCGCTGACCGCAAGCGTGCGTGACAAGCCGTGAGAGTGGACACGTGGTACTCAAATGTAAAACAACTATAATAACCGAATAACAGCCGCCAATTTAATACTACTGTTCCACGGAGTGTAATCGATATTAAAAGAGTTTTGTGGACGCGCCGAGACCTGTGTTATGTCATAGGGAATGTGTTTACGATTCAGTAATGTATTTTTATCTGTAAACTGACATTTGACGCGATTGAATTGAAATCAAATAAACGAAGTAACCTTTATTCGTCGAATAAACGTTGAATAGACATAATGGTAATGCCTTTTTTTTTTGACGAAAATAAAATAATAATTATAGATAGATAAATAGATAGATAGATGACATTTATTACCATTACTAAGAAATTAAAACAACAAAAAGAAAAAAAAACAATTAATGTTGCTGGTAATAGGAGCCTTATTATACAATGAATGAGAATGGAGTATTATACAATGCCTGATTGAATAGTGAGGGATCAGAGTTGGGAATGAAGTCAGAACAGACGGTTCCTAGAGTAGCTCGCGTCGGGGAAAAGGGATTTTTAGTAAAGTTACCAGTTCCATTTAAAACAGCCTTTAATCCATTAATAACCCTATCAGGTCGACCTCTACTCGGTTCCCCCTGAAAATCATCGTGGTTGATTTTTGTGGAATTTATCATGATGGGCTAACAGATCTGCTTTCATTCTGACCTATCATCTCTCACTAGTGCCCTATCAGCGTATACCGATAGCGTAAGTGGGATTACCATTTCATTATCATCCCACAAAAAAGAGTCGATCGCAAGAATGTCAACGTGACGGTTTATTAATAGCAATGGAGACTGGTGTCCCCATAATTGGTAACCCGTTTCTCCCTCCATATCCATTTTCGTCTATTCATTATCACATCCTTCAAACCTAAATACATCCATGCCAGCCTAGTTCATAGCTGCTTAATAGCAGAAATACGTATGAGATGGGGGAAAGGGATTGTTGGTAATGGAGACTTAAAATCCCATTGCTAGCAATATACCCAACCAGGTCGACCTCCTCGCGGTTCCCCCTGGAAACTATCATGGTTAATTCCTGATGAATTCATCATGATGTGCTAACTGGCCTGTTTTCATTCTCATCGATCACCCTTCACTGGTGCTCCGCCAGCGTATCCCGTTGGCGCAGGCGGGGATACCATACCATTGTCACCCATCAAAAAAAAACCTATTCGTTCTTTAATTCCTCCTGCCCAAAGGTTGTTTGGAAGAGATTGCTTAGCAATAAGACCTTTTGTACTACACTATGCTTATTGAAAATCCTTCAACAATTTCTGTAATATTGGTGCAATTTGCTATTACCTCTTTCAAGAAAAGGTTTAAATCACATTTTCTTTCTCTTGAGTAATTTTTTTTTATATTTTTCTAATTGAACTGTCAAATTTTAAAATCATTAAACTAAATTTCTAATGTAAGTAGTACATTCATTTATTTTAACATTTATTATATAAGTACGTAGGTATTGTATGTATTTATAGTGTATGCATTTATGTAATATTTTATTATATATTTTAATATTTTATTTAACTGTATATTTGTTTATGTATTAATAGTTTTAGCACTTCATCTGCCCGCTAACGAAATGCTTTCTTACTGTACTGGGTTGACTGGAAGAGATCTCTGTCAGAGATAAGTCCACCCTTGCTCACAACATTTATAAATACATTATTTTATATGTAACTTACAAGTGCAATAAAGAATATATTTTAGTTTGTGATCATCAGAATACAGATCGTTTGAATGATGTTGTTTGAAAAATCTTTCATTAGTAGTCTCGTGCCAGGTCGAAGCAAGCAGCCAGGTGATAAAATACTGTTCAAAATTAATCAGTAAAAATTACCGTAATACCAATACCGCTTGTACAACGGATTGTGCTCAGAAGAATTGTTCAATATGATGCCCACAGCCGCTTTCCAACTTAGTACGGCTCGCCATCGACAGGGAGTTCCTTCTCATGTCCTACAGCCTCAATGGTCGCGTACAACGCGGTTTCAGAGATGTTTTCTCCCACGGACACTCAGGTTATGGAATGAGCTTCCTGCAGAGGTTTTCCCAAAACACTACAGCATGGGGTTTTTCAAGAGGGGAGCAAAAACATTTTTTTTCAGGATCGGCACCGCGCGCGTTATACCCCTGGTATTGCAAGCGTTCATAGGCTACGGTAACCACTTACCATCAGGTGGGCTGTACACTTGTTTGCCACCTGAGTAGTATAAAAAAAAATACCTATACGCTAACAAATTACTTCCAGAAAGAGGTAGTATATTTATAAAAACAGAAACTAACTTATAGCTAAAGATGCTGACGCTGAATGTAAAGAATTTTTCACAGGAATTCCTTTATTACTTACCTGCTACTACTTTTCTCTTACTAAGTGAGCGCTAAGAAGAGATTTCCCGTAACTCCCTAGGGATCTGCCGATAACGGATTCCGCGCGGTCGGACAACAGCTACACTTATTAATTTAATAAAACACGTAACTATACGATATCTGTACAAAGAACATGTTTAAGAAAAATTTATATAGAAGATTTTTAATATAATATTTTCAAAATAATATTTTTATAATTTTTATTTTTCTCTATGTATGTTTGTTTCAGTTTCTTTGGAAATCTACTACACCAAAATGGATGCAGTTTTCACTGTTGTATGCCTGAAGATCTTGAAAGCTGTTGTATGTTTTATATTAATACGCCATCTAAGTACACCATCGAAGAGAACTTATTCATTGGTTTCCTAATTTTGTAATCCATGAGTAAATAAGGGGCATAAAGCTTGTATAATATAAAAATTACATAGGGATATTGTTTTCAAAAAGGCAAAATAAAGCGTATTCTAGAATTTAATTTAGGGCATAAATAGTGCAAAAACGAAGTAAATCTGAGTACGATTCCGCATTTTAAATTAAAATATATAATGTATTTACAATGTAATGGATCGGCGGAGCATCTCGTCGTTCATAAGCGTGTTCTGGCATAAATCGTAGTTGATATGTTTTGTAGAGCAAAATTTGCTTGCCATAGTTGAAGATGTTATGAATTGTGGAGCAAAATGTTATTACCGCAGTTCAAGACATGATTTTTGACGGAAAATTGATGTGTCACAGTTGAAAACGTATTTTGTGGAGCAAAATTTACTTATCACGTTCGAAGTAGCTTTATTGCATACTTTTATTTATTTTATTTGGAAAATACAACAGATATTAAAACTTCAATTATAGACATACAACATATAAGACAAGATTGATACCTTTTAGGGTTTAACGTGTTAACACAACGTGAATGAGATGCAGTTTAATTAAAGTTAACTATTAAAAATTACTGAAACAATTGAACGTGAAATTCTATATTAATGTATTTCAAACATATATGTATAATAAGTTAAAATTAAAATAAAAGAAAATAAAAAAAAGAGCTATATAAAGTTACAAATGGCATTAAAAAACTTTTGTATATAATTATAATAGTATATTAGATCAGAGAATAATTAAAATTTAATTGATAAATTTATAGTCGCTATATCAGCGGAGCAAAATTAACTTGTCACGATTGGCGTCTCTATTTTTACCTGGGCAAAATGTACATGTCATAACAACACAGTATAGTGTAGACATCAGTCGAGGAATTAATCTGGAACCTAATTTAGACTGCAAACACCTTGCAAACGCTGCTCGGGGCCCGCTAACAATACGGCGGGACCGTATTCATAGCAGCGAGCTACTAGTCCCGTGAGCATCAAGTTAATTTCAAGTTTACGTAGCACCGAACTCAGTTATTAAAATACCAGCATCTTCGCGGTTAATAGGTTTTGGTAACTGCTGTGGAACAAAAGTTGGCGAAATTGCCCTGTCGTACCGTGTTTATGTACTTAAGTTGCGGCGAACATTGTCTCAAATAGTCCACTGATAAATACATAGTTATATCTTGTATATACACTATAAAACGAAGCAAGTGTGTATAGTGTATACTCAATTTCTTTTAAAAGAGGCGCGTTATAAACTTAGCGTGTCTGTTTGTTTTTTCTCAATGTCCTTTACCCAACGGTTGTCTAGAAGAGATTGCTTAGCGATAAGGCCGCCTTTTTTATCACTTCTCATTAATATTTACTGTATTTTTATTTGGTGCAATAAAGTGTAAAATAAATAAATAAATAAGTGTGTCTATAGCATCGTTACTCCTCTATGAATGGACCGAATATGACGCGGTCTTTTTCTTTAAAAACTAACGTAATTGTAAACGTAATGTAACGTAAAACTCTTAGCTACAATGTATCTATTCAGCCGTTTCGGGAGCCACTTAAAATTTTCAATTTCATTTGTTTAAATAGCACATTATGAGTATGCGCTCAATAAATTGAAAAAATATCTCGAATATACATAGGCATTTATTTATTACATTTCTACATTACCTAAACACAAGACCAGTGTGAATTGTTTGCATGCAAGGACTTTTTAAACAAAATACATCACACGCTCCGAAAATAACTGAAAAAATGTTTCCAATGCGGCAACAGTACACGTAGGCATTTATTTATTTCATTTAAACATTTCACTACAATTTCAAATAATGTAAAAGCAACACAAAAATAGATATTTGTCATTTGAACGGCAAATGTAACCATTTGTGTTTCAACCGTGCAGCAGTTGTGTTTGCATGGCTGTGTTTCGGTTTGAAGGGTGGGATATGGCGTGAATTTACTGGGTACAGAGGAATAACACCTGAGTCCTCAGGAATGGCAACGCATGGGGGGTATCATGGGCGAAACAGTATACTCTGTTATGTCCATGGTACTGCTCATGTCTATAGGCAACGGTTACCACTTTCCATCAGGTGGGCCGTCAGCTTGTTTGCCATTCTAAGTTGTATAAAAAAAAATATTATACTTACTAATATACCAGAATATTCCCCTTTATTGGGCGAGGCATATGTTCATCGGTGGACAATTAATGGTTAATATAATGAACGGAGCACACTCGATCAAAAAAGAAATCATCCAAATCGGCTCAAACCGGACGAACATACCTCGCAACACGTAACTATATGTACACAATAACAATACAATCGAATTACAACCCTCCTGCTTTTTAAAATCGGTCTAAAGTCATAACTTCATCACGCGGGAGGGCCGATGGAAAAGTGTGTAAAGTCCATTCGAACTGCATAAACAAATCTACATATACGGGCCAGGTTACGACTCGCCAGTCTCGTAATACTCATAAAAATGATACGCACATAAAATCGTCTATAAAACAGGAATATCATAATATGCCAGCCACCGGCCGTGATTCGCGCCGTATGAATAATTCTGCACGGTCGCTGTTAGGGTACCGCGGCTAAATTGCAATAGAAATATTGTAAATATATTAAAATTGTATTTTGTTAATTATTTATTTACTCTTTCGTATGTCCACGTGACACGTGTTTAGTTACCGGGATTATAAGTGTCTTATTTAACATATGTACATATATAAGTGTATGTTGTGGATATTTTGAAATAAAAAAAGCAACGTATACTAGCTAACTTTCTCTGTCGAAACAAGCAAAATGAGCCACGTTAGAAAGATATGGAATGCAGGTATGAATGGGATGGATGATTGGGATGGATAAATGACAAAATTAAAATATTACTCAATAAAAAATCCAAAAATGTGTACGAACTGAAAATTAATATCCGGTCGTACGCGTTTTCCTCGAGGGGGAGACATTAAAAAAAAAAAAAACATTTTCTATCCCAAGTAGTATTTGTATACCAAATTGCAAAGTGATTGTTTATGCAGTTAAGACGCTATCATCATCATCAAATAAGCCCTTAACTGTCCACTGCTGAACATAAGGCCTCCCCCTTGGGGGTTTGCCAGTAGTTGCCACGCTTGGCAGGCAGATTGGCAATCGCAGTTAGGCTTTGGCTCGTTGATGTTTTAAAACGGGCGCTGCTGCCCATCCCTCTCCCTCCCTTAGTCGCCTCTTACGACACCCACGGGAAAGTAAAGGGTGGCCTATCCTATGCCGGGACTACTTAATTTCAGTTACAGTCAAATAAATGGAATGACTGGACTTTACACTTAACTACATAACAATTTTAACTTTATAATGTACAGTGATATTAAAAATCACGGGAGTATCTAAATTGTAAGGCTGTCAGGATAAATTCCTAAAATATAGCTACGGAACCCTATTAAATCGTCTGGCGTGTTCTTGGCCGTATTTTATTTATCTCCATTCACACGGAAAGATCTGATCGATGCGGGGAGTTAATTTAGAAGTATCATACATCAACAGGTTATATTTGAGTCATTTCTTCCGACATTAATCTTTAGTTCAGTGAATTCTTTTACAATAACTTATACATAAATAAAAAATATTAAAAATGTTGATTGGGATAAACTCATCTACAGCGGAGGCAGACAACAGGCAAGACTCGTTATGGGTGCCCTAACTGGACATATGCCAATAAGGCATATACTACACAAGATGGGTCTATCTTCGGACACACTGTGCAGACTGTGCGGGGAGAAATCAGAGTCCATGGAACACTTGATGTGCAACTGCGATTCGTTGGCAAGTATGCGTATGAGTACTGGGAACGGCTTATCCAGAACCAGGGGACTACAGATATCTTAAACCGCGGGATATCGTTAGGGTAACACATAGGATCTATGAAATGATGGTATAAGGCAGGGGGAAGCACAAAAGATCCGTATGGGTCGACGTGCATCGGCTTAGCTGACTCCATATGCGAAAAATAAGATAAGATGCAATCTATACAATACGCCATTTATCCATGCTCTTTTTTCACGATGTCCTCTACGCAAAGGTTGTCTGGAAGAGATTGCTGATTGATCGATGAGCGATAAGGCCGCCTTTTATATAATTTCTCAATAAAATTTACTATATTCATTCATTTATTTTTATAAGCTATGCAATTAAATGTAAATAAATAAATATAATAATGTGAGCCCGACATAGAATAGGCCACCCGTTCCTTTCCCGTGGGTGTCGTAAGAGGCGACTAAGGGAGGGCGAGGGATGGGCAGCAGCGTCCCTCTTAAAACATCTTTAGAGCCTAACTGTGATTGCCAACCCGCCTGCCAAGCGTGGCAACTACTGGCAAAACTCCCCCATGGGGAAGGCTTACGTTCAGCAGTGGACAGTTAATAACTGAAATAATAATAATATAAAATTAATTAATCAATTGATATCAGGAAAATTTTAACTTAATTTTTTTTTTAATTACAACTCACGATTTTTAGATAATTTTCGTTTCATTGTTTTAAAGTACATCGATGCACACAATGCAGGCTTAATGCTTGCAAGAAACAGCGAAATAACTAATAATAAGAATATATCGGTCTACTTGAGGTGGAGGAATGAAATTTTGTTGTTGATGTTGTATTTACTTATTTATTGTTGTTAAATATACATTAATTTTTAAAATATTATAACATCAATTTGGAAGTTCTTTGATTTTGAATGGATCACTGGTACGCACCTCTTTACATTTCTATCATTCATGTATGTGTATATGTTTGATCTTGTACAAGTAGTTGCACACAACCATTTTGCATATTTTGTTTTGTAGTAATAGGTGGCCAACGTCGTTGGTGACACTAAAATTATTGATATTTAGATATATATGTATATATATAGTTATTGTATTTACTGTTTGTTGACCTAAATAAAGATAAAAAAAATAAGCTTACTTCTCATATAGTCAGCATACTAAACGCGACACTGTGAAGTGATTGGAACCGGCGATCTTACTGCTAGCAATTTTTTATGCAGCTTAAAATGGTAAACACTCGATAGCTTGTTAGCATTCCAAGAAGGTGGACCGTAACCCGCCTCGTGAGATTCATCTCCTGTAAATATGAACAGTACCATAGACATAACAGGATATACTCTATCGTCTATGATAGCCCTCATACTATCTATGGTACCATTCTTGAGGACTAAAATGCAATAAACTTGCCGAAATGATTTCCTCGTAGTCTCCTATGATCAAGATTTCGTTTAATAATTGGGAAATTCGTTACGATGGTATAAATAACCTTGTCACCATTCATCCTTCATCTGTACCTTGACAGCCACTATTCCATTTTCAACCATTAAAAATATTTTTTTTTTATACAACTTAGAATGGCAAACAAGCTGACGGTCCACCTAATGGAAAGTGGAAACCGTCGCCTATAGACATGAGCAGTACCATGGACATAGCAGAGTATACTGTTTCGCCCATGATACCCCCCATGCGTTGCCATTCCTGAGGACTCAGGTGTTATTTCTCTGTACCAAGTAAATTCACGCCATATCCCACCCTTCAAACCGAAACACAGCCATGCAAACACAGCTGCTTCATGGTTGAAACACGAATGGGACAAAAGTACCCAAGCATTCGACTTTTGTACAAAGTCTCCCTCTGGTAAATATATATTTTTTATTTAGGATTATATAAAAAAAAATTAAAAAGCACGACTGCCCTGCCAGAACGTAATTAAAAAGTAAAATAAAGTTATAGCTAATGTCACTTGGAATGATGTAAGCATTCTAATAATATCACTTATCTCTAAATCTAGATCTGATCAAGCATTTAGAAGATATGGTGTAATAAAGCAACTCACATCCATACTAGTATGTGAACTCTGAAAATATTACACTCTCTTTCTGGACAGTTGTGTAAAAATACCTTACAACAAGAGCAGATTTTAAATCGTCACATAAACTTTTAGTATCATAGACCTGTTAGTAATATAGACGGGGTAATAAATTAAAGCAGGACGCGCACGTAATGTACCATATTAACTCATACTACAATCGCATTCATTTAGATCCACCAAGCACTGTTCTTGCAATTGCGACAATGACGTACCTACTATCACAATATGAATAGGTATTAAGTGACTACGAGGCTAAAACCAGCTTTGTATGCCCACTGGCTGAATGGCTCGCAGACAAGCCTCAGTAGGAATTGTTAATGATGTAGTGTGGACCGAATGCGAGCGGACAGATTACGCAGCGGCCAAGTTAGTGGTTACACGTCTGATGAATACTTCTGGCTTAAAAATTGGTGTGGCTCCAGATAGTTGACAGTGAGATCACAACTACCGAGATGGAGCACTGAATATTAAAAAAAAAACTTTCTAAAAATCAACCAACTGTTTTAATCTCAGCTAACTATTGATTGACGTACTTTTTATAGCCTGAATTATATATGTCATCTGGAAGATAGTTATAGATAGAGGGAGACTTTGTACAAAAGTCGATTGCTTGGGTACCTCTGTGACATTCGTGTTTCAACCGTGAAGAAGTTGTGTTTGCATAGCTGTGTTTCGGTTTGAAGGGTGGGATATGGCGTGAATTTACTGGGTACAGAGGAATAACACCTGAGTCCTCAGGAATGGCAACGCATGGGGGTATCATGGACGAAACAGTATACTCTGTTATGTCCATGGTACTGCTCATGTCTATAGGCGACGGTTACCACTTTCCATCAGGTGGGCCGTCAGATTGTTTGCCATTCTAAGTTGTATAAAAAAAAAATATTTCATTGCTTTATATTCTTACATTGTATCCAAGATGCGCACAAAAGTTAATAATAAATATGACAATTCCGCTATTTTTCGCACCACATATGTACAACTCTGTCGGACGGTCTGCCTTTACGATTGAACCGCTTTGAGTGATCCGATTGGTTATATAATTATATAACCAATCGGATCACTTAAACAGATATAGATAATTATCTAACGACAATGTTTGGTATCACAATAATTATTTGATTAATTAAGTTATATGCAGCAATAATATATGGCTGAAGGAGACGTCCTATCTCAATCAAATAGGACGAATAGTAAACAATACTTCTCCTTAGAAACTTTCGAAACATTCGAAAAAGCGCGTCTTTTAGGGTTCCGTAACTTAAAAGAAAAAATTTAAGCCATTTAGGATCTTTGTTGTCCATCTCTCTGCCTGCCTGCGAAGAACCCTTTTCTCAAGAACGCGTGAAGGTATCGAGCAGAAATTAATTAACTCAAGTATGCAATCCTTTGAAACATTAAAAAATCAAACTTCTAAATTAATTCAATCAAAAGATACGGCCATTTATACCTAGTGTATAATTTAAAATTTTTTTGCAGTTTCTTGTGTCTGTATATCTTTTATTTTTTTCTTTTTTTTTTACCCCACTATTATTATTTATTCGGCAAATAAATTCTACCAAGAATTTATTACATACTAGTTTTTGACCGCGACGTCGTCCACGTGGCAAGTAAATGTTTACTGACCGGGGTACAAAGTAGCCTGTATCCACATCCATATTTATAGTTGGAGTTTGTTTGTTTGTGACCTCTTAGCGCCTTAACAGCTTAACTAATCACTATGAAATTTGGTGTACACGTACTCGTATATTGAATGGAGTAGCACATAGATTGCTTTTTTTTATTTTTTTTTTTTTCAATTTTAATTATCCACAAAATACACTTTTTTGACTTATTAATTCACCAAATTACATTACCATTTGTTAGCAATAAATATAACAAACTCATTAAACAAATATGCCAGTAACGCGAACGCAACCGCGGCTAAAAGCTAGTACAAAAATCAACATATATTTTCTGTACAATAACTTGCGTGCAAAAGCAAAATTGTAAAGACGGACCCATTTGGATTACCGACACTAACTGGGCCGCAGGCCGGGACCCTCGCGCAATACTCGGCCGTTAATATTTAAACTGCAGTTAGCGAATTTGAAGTTAACTCACCAGGTTAACCCATACTGGAGTAATTTACTATGCGCCCCGATGCAATCGTGGCCCACTTGTATTCTGTTTTTATACGTTCATTTACTTTTTATACTTTTGCATACATTAAAATTGCCGTGTGGTCCCGGCGTAGAATGGACCCTAAGAGTCGATTACGGAAGCTTCATGATCGAGTGATGGGCAGCAGCCTTCCACTTTAAACATCACCAAAAACCTAGCTGCGATTGCCAACTCATCTGCTAAGCGTGGCAACTACTGGCAAAACCTCCCCTTTTTTTAATGGGTGATAATGGAATGGTAACCCTACCCGCACTATCGGTATACATTAGCGGGGCACCAGTGAAGGATGATAGGTGGGGATGAAGCAGGTTAGTTAGTCCATTGTAACGTATTCAACAAGAATTGTTCACGATTGTTTCCAGAGGGAACAACGTGGAAGTCGACCTAATAGGGTATAATAAGACCTAATAGATATATTGCTAGCCATGGGGTTGTCAAACTCCATTGTTAACAATCCCTTTCCTCCCTTTTAGGCGTGACCTATGCTCAGCAGTGGGCAATTATTGGCTGATTTAAAATATGTCTACAGAGCAGATTTAATGCCTGATGGCATTCTCTACCAGTCAACCATTACGCTAAACAGAGAGAGAGAAAGAAAGTAAATAGCAGTGCATTGTACTAATAAAATCAATTTTAAATTAAATAAATATTTAATTTTATTTATTTGATATAAAAAAATTGTCATCATTTCAGTCTATAACATAGTTTCATATTTTTTTTTAATATACTTAGTATGGTAAACAAGCTAACGACCCATCTGATGGAATGTGGTAACCGTCATCTATCGGGGTGGAGGGGAAGCAGTTTTTTTTAATGGGTGATAATGAAATGGTAACCCCACCCGCGCTATCGGTATACACCGGCGGGGCACCAGTGAAAGATGAAAGGTGAGGATGAAGCAGGCCAGTTAGCCCATCGTGACGAATTCAACAATAATTGTTCACGATGATTTCCAGGGGGAACCACGTGGAGGTCGACCTGATAGGGCTAGGATATTGCTAGCAATGGGGCTGTCAAACTCCATTGCTAACAATACCTTTCCCCCCGGAGGGGAGGGATCAGGAATCATTAGTAAAAAGGATGTGAATCACCTTTACTTACTGTTCATCCCTCGAGCACTAACCATATACGTCGATCGCAAATAATAATTGGGTAAAGTTTTTTTTTTTATACAACTTAGAATGGCAAATAAGCTGACGGCCCACCTGATGGAAAGTGGTAACCGTCGCCTATAGACATGAGCAGTACCATAGACATAACAGAGTATACTGTTTCGCCCATAATACCCCCATGCGTTGCCATTCCTGAGGACTCAGGTGTTATTCCTCTGTACCCTGTAAATTCACGCCATATCCCACCCTTCAAACCGAAACACAGCCATGCAAACACAACTGCTTCACGGTTGAAACACGAATGGGACAGAGGTAGCCAAGCAATCGACTTTTGTACAAAGTCGATTGCTTGGGTACCTCTTTTACTCTCTGTTACGCAGTTACGGTCACGGTAGTTACATAGCAGTTGAAGATTATGATCTCCCATGAAGAGAAATTGTCTAATTAGATAGACAGATAATTTATTTGCATTATTTACAGTACACAGATTACAACAGACATGAAAAATGAGATAAAAGAAATATTAAAATCATATCCACTTTTAACTGTCCACTGCTGAACAGAAGTCTCTTCTTAGTAGCATTTGCCAGTAGTTGCCACGGTTGGCAGGCGGATTGGCAACTGCAGTTAGGTGTCGTAGATGTTTTAAGTGGGACGCTGCTACCTGCTGCTGTTAGTCGCCTCTTACGATACCCATGGGAATGTAAGCGGTGACCTATTTTATACCGGGACCACAGATAAAAGAATACATTTACACAAAAAAAAATACATAAAAAAAGAAATACAATTCTTTTTCCTTTCGTGTTTATTTTTTTATTTTATTCGTTATAAATTTATTAGATTAGTAAGAAGATATATAACAATATAGTGATACTTAAATAGAGATAATGATTCTTAACGACTGTTATATGACTTGATACTTTTGTCCTTGGGACGCGGCCGCGTGGCAGGACGCCCACGACGTCGCGTGACGAGGTCAGGCGCACTGGTTAGACGTCATTTTTTTTACAACACAGGGGGCAAACGAGCATGCGGCTCACCTGGTGGTAAGTGACTACCGCCGCCCATGATCATCCACAACACTAACGGCATTGCAGGTGTGCTGCCGGCCCTTTAAAAAGGAATATACTCTTGTCTTGAAAGTTATGTTGTCGTATCTGTTCGGAAATACTGCTGCTGGAAGTTGATTCCAAAGAGTGGTTGTGCGTGGAGAAAAGTGCCTTGAAATACGCACGGTGGAGGGCCGCCACTCGTCCAGATGGTTGGGATGAAATTTTAGTTTATGGCGGGTTGTACGGTGGTGAAAATCAGCAGCAGGTATCAATCCGAACAATTACTCAGAGTACTCCCCATGATAAATTCGATAGAAGATGCACAGAGATGCAACATCTCTGCGTAGTTTCAGTAGGTCGAGCCGGACAGTAAGACGCCGATCGTCAACAATTCGAGCTGCCCGACTTTGAATGCGGTCTAACAGAAGGAGTTGGTACTGTGGCGCTCCTGCCTACAGGTGAGAACAGTATTCCATATACGGCCTGACTTGAGCTTTATACAGCTTCAGGCGGTGTTGATACAAGACATAGGAGTCAATTTTTTTTTCAATGGATGACAATGGAATGGTCACCCCGCCTGCGCTATAGGTGAGATGAAAGGACAAGTCAGTTAGCCCATTGTAATGAATTCACCTGGAATTCAGCTTGATGATTTTCAGGGGGGGAATACGTGGAGGTCAACCTGAAAGAGTATGCTGCTAGCAATGGGACTGATAGTCCGCATTACTAATAATCCTTTCCCACCAGGAGTCAATATGTAAACTGCGCGAATCGAAGATGCTTGAGTTGGAAAATGAACCCTCCACCCAGACAAGTGGCAAACGAAAAATCAGATAGAAAGAGATGGTAACATGTGCTGGTCTGTTTTCAATCGACTTTAAAAATTAAGAGACTTTCAATTCAAGTGTTAGTTATATATACTTGGACATACCTACGGATTGGTCGCATTTAATATGGGCCAACATAAAAAATATCCAGGCTCGTATGAACAGACATACATAAATACAAATGTTTGCATTGTATGAAAATAAGACCCGTAATCATTGGAAGATAAGGCGGCATGTTGAAATCTATCTATCTCCTATCATCTCTCACTAGTGTCCCGCCAGCGTATACCGATAGCGCAGGCGGGATTACCATCCCATGATCACCCATATTTTTCATTTAAAATTTTGCTGTATAAAAAAAAATTTGGTAAAATTTCCATAGAACCAATCTGTAGGTATATCGTTTCAGGTAAAAAAAATCCAAATCAGTTTACAACAAGAGGGGGAAAGGGATTGTTAGTAATGGAGACTAAGAATCCCATTGCTAGCAATATACCCAACCAGGTCGACCTCCTCGCGGTTCCCCCTAGAAACTATCATGGTTAATTCGTGATGAATTTATCATGATGGGCTAACTGGCCTGTTTTCATTCTCATCTATCACCCTTCACTGGTGCTCCGCCAGCGTATCCCGTTAGCGCAGGCGGGGTTACCATACCATTTTCAATCATCAAAAAAAAATCAGTTTACAACTAACGAAGTTATGAGGTAACAAACATAAAAAAAATATAACCTAATGGAGAACTTTCTTTGCCGTTCTAAGTTGCAGAAAAATATACATCCCCTACTGCACAATTTACGAACTTAATGTGACCGAAGCCTTATAGTCTACAACAGTCTATCCTGCTACTGAAATATCATTTTTATGTTTTCATAGTTACATGTATTCAACGTCATGACATTTCAAAGCAGTCTAAACCGAATTTTCCTTTTGTAAACAGAACTAAACACTCGTGAATTATTTATAAGCCCTGTCTTTCTTTCATAAAAATATTTTATTTCCCCCTTTTACAAGAACACCGTTGCTCCCTACACCAGTACGTTCTGAGTTCAAAATTACACGCGCGTTCCAGCTATTCCAACCAGCCAGTGCCGGCATAAGTTTCTAATGTTCCAAAGGAAATTCGCCTTTATTGTTACACAATAGTGCGGGCACAAAGCCTCTTTTCTTCTGGCTGTACGCTAAAATATCTGTTATGCAAAATTATTGCCTAACGTCACATAGTTAAGCGCTACTTTTGTTTGACGCAAAACTTACATGTTTTGTTTTTAAGCATATATTTCGTTCAATACTGAACATAGAGTTACTTGTATAATGCGATGTTGTAGACTTATTATTTTGTTTGGCTGTGTACAATCATAATTTATTCTAATGCAATTCGTAAATTATATATATATATATATATATATATATATATATATATATATATATATATATATATATATATATTTGTAATTAAATAATACATCTTTAATCATTATAAATAATATTACGCACCTTTTACATTATGAATCTCAAATTAAAGGCGATTAAAGGTGCTTTTTTTTATACTTATTATAAAATCTTAAATTAGTTTAGTAACATTTTTGACAATACTACCTTACACAAAATATGCTCTGAATTGAAAATAAAATATACAGCAATATACAGTCGTCTGTTGAGCCTTCCTCTTTTTTTAAATACGTTAAAAATCAAACTCATAAGTAATCACAAAATATCTGGAACCTATCAGCAAACTTGGAATCTACCAATTTACCATTATTTTAGCTCATATTAGTTTATCAGGTTTACCAGGTTGTCTGTAAGAGATTGCTTTTAGCGATAAGGCCGCCTTTTGTATATGCACATTCTGTATAAATACTCCTTGTATACATCTCTATTGTGCGCAATAAAGAGTTTATTATTTATTATTTATTGTGATTTTTGTGTATAGTAACCCCGGCTGTGCTGTCATATCGATAACTGACGTCGTACTAAGACAAGTGATGAAGTCCGGCCACTAACAGCCCATTTTGTCAAAATTGTCATAAATTTACCACGACAGTTTCTAAGGAGGAACGCTTAGAGGTCAACCTAACAGGATCTATAACTAGCAAAAGGACCACTGGTGTCATATCCTATGGACGCATATAACATCATTATTAATTTTACCAGAGGGAGACTTTGTACAAAAGATTGCTTGGATACCTCTGTCCCATTCGTGTTTCAACCGTGAAGCAGTTGTGTTTGCATGGCTGTGTTTCGGTTTGAAGGGTGGGATATGGCGTGAATTTACTGGGTACAGAGGAATAACACCCGAGTCCTCAGGAATGGCAACGCATGGGGGGTATCATGGGCGAAACAGTATACTCTGTTATGTCCATGGTACTGCTCATGTATATAGGCGACGGTTACCACTTTCTCATGATAATGATATCACCTGTCGATATTAAAAAATCCCTTCATTTTTTTTATACAACTTAGAATGGCAAACAAGCTGACGGCCCACCTGATGGAAAGTGGTAACCGTCGCCTATAGACATGAGCAGTAGCATGAACATAACAGAGTATACTGTTTTGCCCATGATACCCCCCATGCGTTGCCATTCCTGAGGACTCAGATGTTATTCCTCAGTACCCTGTAAATTCACGCCATATCCTACTCTTCAAACCGAAACACAGCCATGCAAACACAGCTGCTTTACGGTTGAAACACGAATGGGACAGAGGTACCCAAGCAATCGACTTTTGTACAAAGTCTCCCACTAAGTATCTAAATAGATATATGAAGTATTTTTATAAATAAACTAAATGACCCGGCGAACATCATATCGTCTACAACGCCATCTATTAACGTAAAAAATATACAGTGCTACATAAAATCTCATCCTTTGTTTAAGTCGGTTAAAAAGAAATCCGTAATAGTGACTCTTATACAAAATTACCTATTTTTAATTCTTCAATTTTTCATCTGAATTTTAGGTCATTTTTTTTTAATTATATCTGTAATTCAAACGAATAAAATTAAGAAAAAATAATTGTATATGTACGTATATATTCGAATAGTAATTATTATTTTTATATATACATATTAAAAATAAAATAAACGAAAATAATTAGATGCAGTAAAAAGTTTACAGCGCACTCATACGATTAGACGTTTAGTCATCACAACATAATCTCTAACGCACCATACACGGTACGTACTTTTACATGAGACGTATCTAGACCTATCTACCCGTATCTACGTAGTACGCCACACGTACGCACCGCGCTGCGTCCCGTACCGATACGTAACTCGCCGCACTACGCCCGATATTCGGCCGGCCCGTTTACATATCTCCCGTTACGTTTCAATAGATGCATTCTCCTTTCTTTTTTTTATTATTATTATTATTATCATTCCTTTTATGAAAGCAGACGTCACTATATAAGTCGAATAACAATCGTTGGTGGCCGCTCACCCTCATCTACATTTTGTTTGAAGACGAACTCGAGAGCTATCCTCCATCTCGCCTCCGCGTATACAGTCAACGGTAAGTCTGTCTCGCCGCCGCGGCGTTTCACACCACCATGAATAAAATAAGATGGTACCAACAGCCGCTATCTGTCTCGCTCGCGCCACCCAGATCTCGCGTGGGTGGAGACGGGCTAGCGGTACAAGAGCAGAAATGCAATAAAACCGAGCGCCTACATGGGAGATTTGTCTCTATATAGGTAGATGTTTATAGTTAAAAAGCTTTATGCTATATGCTTGGCTTTATTTGTTTAGCCCCGTCGGCCGGAACACGTGTTAATTTCCGTTTAATTTCAGATAATGATGTTGATTATATAATTTTGAGATGTAAATAAAAATCGTGCATTTCATGTTTTAGTTTTTAAACTATATACCTACCATAAAGAAGGATATTATTCTGTAACTGTGCTTATAAGCTATAATCCTTAGATAAAGGATCACTAATCGAATATCTATCTATTTTAGTGAAGAATCTAAGAAATAATCTATCTGTAACAGATTGTCAAAGGCTTTTTTAACGCTTAAAAGCAGTTTTTTTTTATTTTTAACAAATTAATAATTATCACTTACAATTGGGTAATTACTCTAATTAGATATTTAATATATTGAATTTATAAATTTATTTAAATACGTACAGTTATGTTTTTTTATACAAGATTTATTATTCTCCTTTTAAAGGAAGTAAACAAGCATGCGACTCACCTAATCGTCGATGTACACCGCGGCTTAGAGTCATTAGCCATATATCGAAGTTTGATACATTTTCGACCGTTTGAGTTTAAGAGGGCCGTTTTTTTTTAAAAACCTTATTCCGAATTTGTGTAAACAAATTATTTAAACGCTCTGTAGACCTGTGTTTATTACTGGTGTCTATTCAAATTAACTAACTAAGTTCACCAAAGGGAGACTTTGTACAAAAGTCGATTGCTTGGGTACCTCTGTTTCATTCGTGTTTCAACCGTGAAGCAGTTATGTTTGCATGACTGTGTTTCGGTTTGAATGGTGGGATATGGCGTGAATTTACAGTGTACAGAGGAATAACACCTGAGTTCTCAGGAATAGCAACGCATAGGGGGTATCATGGGCGGAACAATATACTCTGTTATGTCCATGGTACTGCTCATGTCTATAGGCGACGGTTACCACTGTCCATCAGGTGGGCCGTCAGCTTGTTTGCCACTCTAAGTTGTGTAAAAAAAACTAATTGATTTTTAAATGTCTACCCTTACACGTCATATTCCTTCATAGATTTAAAAATACAAAAATTACCACAAAAAAATATCGAAATATTTCCACACCCATTTTGTTTTTATTCGATTAAAAAAAAAAACAAAAGGCTCTATATTCGACTGTATATACTTTTTTCACCAAACATTTCCCCTAAACTACGGAAAAATTTTACCAAAAATAGTGGAAAAAAATACCTAACCTAGCAACGATATATAGTATCGTCTGTCCAATTGTGTTTACTATACTATAATATACTATACTTTTACTATATGGTACACACACACACACACACACACGCACGCATGCACGCACGCACGCACGCACGCACGCACGCACGCACGCACACACTCCTATACACACGTCGCAATATAAACGTAGATTCGCCACTGTTACGTGGCACGACATAAATTGAAAAATAAGAAAAGAATTAAAAACTCCTTGTTTTTGAAGTCGATTAAAAAAATAAAAACATCTTTATTTTTGATTTAAATTAAAATGGAGGCGAGGGAAGGCTGTGGAGGGCACACGTTGGTCCCCTCCTCCTAAAAATTGTATCAATTTATAATATATTACGCGTTAACTTTTAAAAAAACCGCGACAACCGGCACAAACTTGACCACCCCCTCCCCCTCTCGGGCCAGAAGCTGGATATGTAGGTTCACTGTGTGTACTATTTGTAAAAAAGTCTAGAAAAGTTTATAGCCTACTTTTTATCTCGGTCAATCAAAATATCCCGATCACGCAGGCGTAATCGCGGGGAAAAGCTAGTTTAATATAAAATTGATTTAACATAATGTATTCGTATTTATTTATTAAACCTTAACACACCTAGATAGTGTAACAGTCGACCGTATACAATATACAATAATACCGTAGCAAATATGGTATGTAGAAAAAAACAAAAACAATAATAAAATAAAACAGTAATTTAAAAATAACGTACATAGAATACTAATTTTACACACACACACACACACACACACACACACACACATATATGTATATATATATATATATATATATATATATATATATATATATATATATATATATATATATATATATATATATATATATATATAATTAGATACTATTAATTCCAGGTATCACCGGAAATATTGGACGTTGCAGTTAAGTCTCAGTTTTTCATCGAATAATCTAATTTCCTTGACGCAAATAACAAATGTACAAAAAGAAAAAATCTATAGACATCGAAGGTAATGGTAAAGCGATAGTTACGGGTAACATTCAGTGAGCAATACGTAATAGGAAATCAATTTGGCGTCTACACCATCCAGCCGACTCAGTCACGCCACTCGACGGTTACCGCTGGTTGGTACTTACGTACGTAAATGCCAATACCTAAGGGTTGGAGAAATGACTAATTTATTTAGTCGACTCTCTTATACATACTTGCATGCGCGTCGCACGATCGTCTGCAGTCCGTTTTAATAGAGATTAATGTATATGCAACCAAGTTTTGTTGTAATTGTCACGTAAATACTCTTTAAATTCTTTTTTTTTTTATGCAGCTTAGAATTGCAAACAAGCTGACGACCCCACCTGATAGTAAGTGGTAACCGTTGCCTATAGACATGAACATTACCATGGACATAACAGAGTATTTTGTTTCGCCCATGATACCCCCCATGCGTTGCCATTCCTGAGGACTCAGGTGTTATTCCTCTGTACCCTGTAAATTCACTGCCATATACCACCCTTCAAATCGAAACACAACCATGCAAACACAACTGCTTCACGATTGAAACACGAATGGGACAGAAGTACCCAAGCAATCGACTTTTGTACAAAGTCTCCCTCTGGTCCTTATCCTTACATACTGATATTTTAAACGTAAAAGTATGTTTATTTAAAATATAGATAGATAGATAGATAACTTTTATTACCAGTATTAAGAAAATAAAAAATTAAAACAACAAAAAGAGAAAAAAAAAACAATTAATGTTGCTGGTAATAAGCACCACCCTTCAAATCGAAACACAGTCATGCAAATACAATTTTGTCCTATTTGTTATAATTGCCGTGTGGTCTCGGCATAGGCCACCGCTTCCTTTCTCGTGGAAGTCGTAAGAGGCGACTAAGAGATCTTAATGATTGAGAGGTAGGCAGCAGTATTCCTCTTAAAACATCACCAAACCACCAAAGCCTAACTGCGGTTGCCAATCCGTGTGACATGACAATTATTGCAAAACTCCCCTTTTGGGGACCTATTCCTAAAGGTCCAAGTTAAAGTCTGGTTTATATTTTATCTTTTTTTTTTTTTATTTAAAAGTTTCTTTTTGTCGGTGCAACTAATTCATGCATATATATACTTATATATATATATATATATATATATATATATATATATATATATATATATATATATATATATATATATATATATATATATATATATATATATATATATATATATACTTACACATTATCTAGAAAATATCTATTTTATTAGTTTTTACTAGTTCTGAAATCTACGCGTACGAAGTAGCAGACTTAAAGTTAAATATAAAGTAAACAATAAGTATGTATAACCTATGTCGAGATCGGAATTATGTTTGTCTATAAAAATTAACTATTTACGTTCACGCATATAGAAAACCATCTTTATAGAGAGGGGACACTATTAGAAATCGTTTTATTTGTTCAAATAAACTGTCAACGAGCCAGGTCCGGACGAAATCGCACGAACTCGTGTTCGGCTATATTCGGCAACTTACGGTGCATCTCGCTGAATATAGAACGCGCACTCAAATAAGAAATCTTGAGGTGATTGACTAAACCACCTCCCAACGCCTCCTCCCTCATTATAAGACCGGATCCACACTATAGAATCAGTTCAATCTCTGTACGGACAATAGAAACATTACGAGATTGATCGTGAATGAAACAGTACTGGACTAAACTCTACTATGAATACACATATTATTTCTTACGTAATAATATTTTGCCAGATTCAGATCGGACTGAGATTGAATCAAGATCGGCTTATGATCGTGGATCTGACCTAAAATAGAGTACATATGTATAAGGTCACTAGCAAGACGATTTACGCAATCTAACATAACAACAGCTTGTCATATATGTCGTTAATTATTACCGCAACTATGACAAGTTGCGATAATAATTGACGATATGCAGTGTCAAAATCGCAAGTCGTCAAATACGTTAGTCTGACATTATCGTAGCTCATTATATACGCAGATTGTCATAATCACAGCTCGTCAAATATGTTAGTCTGTCATAATCGCAACTCGTCATTTACGCAGTATCTCATAATGGCAGCTCGTCATATACGCAATCTGTAGTAATCGCTACTCGTCAAATACGCAGACCGTCATAATCACAGCTCGCCAAATACGTTAGTCTGTTATAATCGCAGCTTATCAAATACGCAGATCGTCATAATCACAGCTCGCCAAATACGTTAGTCTGTTATAATCACAACTCATCAAATACGCAGATCGTCATAATCACAGCTCATCATATACGTTAGTCTGTCAAAATCGCAGCCCGTCAAATACGCAGATCGTCATAATCACACCTCGCCAAATACGTTAGTCTGTTATAATCACAGCTCGTCAAATACGCAGATCGTCATAATCACAGCTCATCATATACGTTAGTCTGTCAAAATCGCAGCTCGTCATATACGCAGATTGTCATAATCACAGCTTCGAAACTTGTCATAAATGCACCAACTAGTCCAAATCTATTGGCATATCCCAAACGATTACACGACAATATGGAACGCATTGCACCATCAAAATTTGTCCGTTGAACGTGTAGATACTAGAAAAGAGTTCTTTGATCCCACTATTTCTAGTGTAACACTGACTTCATAGACATAGACGAACTTGATGGACGCAATGAACATATCAATTTGTACGTCTTTCAATAAATCGACTAACCTACGAAATTATGACTAGTAATTAAACCCACGGTATAATTATTAAGGATAAACTGTAGCGGAACAATGAACCGAGTTCTTTAATACAGGTATATTTAGACACCTATTCATTTCTTTGTATCTTTAGTACAATTTGCTGTCTAAACGTTTTTAATAGTAGGTAACTGTACATAGAATTGTAGCATGAGTCTTTTTTTATTACACGAACACCTTCCTTCGATTAATTCGAAACATTATCCTATGATTATTCAACACACAACAAGTAAGTATATAAATACATAGTGAAGTGATACCGCGGGTAGGGTAACGGTGCTTATGACTCACATAGACAATATTATACTATCGATTTAGATCCACAAAAAAAAATCAATTCAGCCGTGGCAAAACCAGTTAATTTTATTGGAAAACTATTACTACTGAACCGATTTTGATGATTTTTCTATGAGATTAATCTGAATGTCGTTATGTCAAGTTTCAAATAAGGAACAATTTTTACAAATCAGTTCGTAAATGACGGAGTTCTGAAGTTAATAAAAAAAATTAGCATACACGTATTATTCGATGTATAAAAGGAGATAGCTTACTTATATAACGCTCAGTCTATATTTTCCTGTCGCAAAAACGTATTTGCGAACACTGATAGGTAATCCTTAGTAATATTTGCTTAATATATAAAAATCCCGTATTACTATGTTCGTTCACGTCAATCTCCAAAATAGCTTGACCGATTTTCATAATATTTTGAATTGGTCGTTGCAACTCGACAGATAGATTCGTTTTTCTCTCTATGAAATGAATCTAGTAGGTGGCGCTAAGGAGTAAAACATTTTTTTCTAAAGACAGCTAGTCAATTATTAATTTAAAGTAAGTTCTGTTGTTATTTCTTAACGATTTTGCTGCAACCGCAGTTAGGCTTTGGTAACATTTTAAGAGGGACGCTGCTACCTATCCTTGGACCATTAAGTTCCCTTATTCTTCTCTTACGACACCCACAGGAAAGAAAGAAGTGGCCTAATCCATGCAGGGACCACACGGCTTACTTACAGTATTCATTTAGCCTGGAAAAGCCATAATAGGCCACTTTTTACACAAATCACGATCAGTTTATTATAGTACAAGCTTTTACCCGCGATTTCGTCCGCGAAATTGAGATATATTCACTGATCGGGGTAAAAAGTAGCTCACGTCCTTTTTCTTCCCATATAGAACATGTATGCCAAATTTCATAGCGGTAGCTAGACATGAAGGCACTAAAAAGTATCAAACAAACACACTTTCATTATTTCATATTTATTTCATTTTTCACTTTATACTACATATATAGTTAGTTTGTTTTATTTTTTTTATACAACTTAGAATAGCAAACAAGCTGACGGTTCACCTGATGAAAAGTGGTAACCGTCGCCTGTAGACATGAGCAGTACCATGGACATGACAGAGTATACTGTTTCGCCCATGATACCTCCCATGCGTTGACATTCCTGAGGACTCAGATGTTATTCCTCTGTACCCTGTAAATTCACGCCAAATATTCACAGCTGTGAATATAACATTGTTTGTTATATTCACAGCTATGAATATAACATTGTTTGTTATATTCACAGCTGTGAATATTATATTTGTTATATTGTGTGATCGTTGTGACATTTAAATCAGATGCATATACATGGTACATATTTACTTCTCCATCATTCTTACTAATATTATAAACATATAAAAGTGAATTTGTTTATTTGTTTGCTTATTTGTTTATTCATTATCATTTAGCTTATTTATTTATTTTGTATCTTATTTATTTAGTAGTTAGTCGGTCACTAAACATAATTTTTCTTGTATTAAGTAGTAGTAATACTAGATGGCGTTGGAATCGAGACTTGTAGTTTTTGTTGATTATTTTGTAAATAAAGATTATTTGAAATAAAATTTCTAAATTGGCAAGCGATTTTTATTATTGTATGTGATTGTGAAGTGACAGATATTACGTGATTTCTTTCTGAATGAATTATAACCCACAAAATCGCAATGTTTCTTGCTAGCGTGTAATTTTTACAAAGTTGTATAATACAAGAGAATATGGACAAAATTATGATAAGTTATTAATATATTAGTAAAGAAAAACCGCTCGCCGATTTAGAAATTTTGCCTCAAATTATATTTAGTCATAAAATAATAAATAAAAATCACAAATCTCGATTCTAGCGCCACCTAGTATTACGTGTGTATTTTTAGTTTATGACCCAATACCTTAAGAAATCGTCATGAAATTTAGTTACACGTATTATTTGAAATGAAAAAGTATATAGATCCTTACTATCCCGGTCAATTAACGTATCGACGCAGAAGTAGTCGCGGGTAAAAGCTAGTTTAACCTGAAATTGATTTAACATAATGTATTTAATTATCATTAAATCCAGGTACCATTGAAACGTTGCGCGTTGCAAGTTAATATCAGTTTTTCAACGGATAATCTGATTTGCTTTATATAATTACATTATTTCATATTAAACAAACGTCCAATTTTATTAATTAATTCCGTTTGCAGGTTTATAAGTTTCTTTCCATTTCATTATGCGACACAATGTATAATTTCTGTTTGATTTATGTTTTATTTTAGGTGTCTTTAAATAAGTCACTCTTGTGTTTTTTTATAATAAAATAAAGACATACATATATGTCAACCTATGATAATACCGCCATTATAAATTAAATCTTTTTAACAACCTGAGGGAGACTTTGTACAAAAGTCGATTGCTTGGATACCTCTGTCCAGAGGAATAACACCCGAGTCCTCAGGAATGACAACGCATAGGGGGTATCATGGGCGAAACAGTATACTTTGTTATGTCCATGGTACTGCCCATGTCTATATGCGACGGTTACCACTTTACATTAGGTGGGCCGTCAGCTTGTATGCCATGCTAAGTTGTATAAAAAAAAATAACAAGTCCAATGTACAAAAAAATATTTTACAATACTATACAATGACGATGATAATATTAACCGTTAACTATCCATAAGCTTCTATAAGGGAAAGGTTTGCCAGTAGTTGCCACGATTGGCAAGCAGGTGTAAACAATACAATAAAACATTAAAAATCTCTATTCCATCAATTTATCAAATAAACTAGCTAAGTAGTTAAAAGAATGGATACAAGTACCATAAATGGCTCATTGTTAAAAACGACTAAATAAAAAAAATTCATTGGCTGTGATGATAAAATCCACTATAATTGACACGCGTGCATCAAACGCGAATGCAGTTTGCACTTTTATGGTTCACCATAAAGGAGCCAATACGATTTTATAATCGTAACGTAACAGGAAACTGAGATGAACGCTACTGACGCCGTTTTTTTTATTTTATACTACTTAGAATGGCAAACATGGTACCCAGTAAATTTACCTGTAAATATAACCATTCAGATAAAAAAAGAATTTCCCAAATCGGTTTGCAACTGACTGACAGAGTTATGACGTAGCAAACAAAAAATAAACGATTTAGGAGTCTTTTTCTTTATGTAATTGGTTAAAAAATAATACGTTCTAATTTTTTTTTTCTATTATACCACGATGTCACACGATTTTACTATTACAAAATAATAGGAAAATCAAATATACACAATTATATGGAAACGCTTTCATATTTCCGTTCGCCCACCACGCCCACGTTTCACCATACGAGTACAGTCATACCGTCCGTGTGACCAGGGGGTCTACCATGAAATGAAATTCCGAATTTTCCGGCTCAATTTCGTGTTTCTGTTCGTACCGAAATCGACACAATAAATGGAGCTTAACATTTCGTTTGTCATAAATCCTACGATAAAAGTTCAAAGGAACGATATTTTAGCATTTTTAATATTTCTAAACGGTACGTATCATGTAATTTTAGCATCAAATTTTTGTTTCGTTCGGTACCGAAATTTCGGAAAACGTTTCATGGTAGGCCCTCAGAATATATTGATTGACCACAATTAAAAAGTAGCTTATATAAAGATGTATATAGGACAGAAAGGGTTCCGTCCCAAACACTACGTGTGTACCAAATTTCATGACCCTCTGATGAGTGGTTAGGGCGCAAAGTAACTGAAATTAAAAATATATATATATGTAATTGAAAATAAACTTTATCCGTTGTAAAGAAAATTATCGAATCTATTAAATATTGCTTTAAAATTTACAAAGACAAAACATCATTTAAAAAATAATTACCTATAGAAATTAAAACTGTTGTGTATCAAACAGTACCCCATTCATTTAGTTTTATATATATATATATATATATATATATATATATATATATATTGTTACAATATATTTATAAAGGTTTTTATTTAGATATATATTATTACAATATCTAAATAAAAACCTTTATAAATCTTTATAAATTAACAAACTAATTATTCACCAAGTTGAATTCAAACATTATTTAAATTAAAGAAAAAAATGTATCCAAATTACTTAATTTCTTCAGTACAAGTAATTAAAAATGTCACGAGTTGCTTTTAATCATACTATATTTAGATGCAATAAGTATGATAGAGCAACTTCCGTACATAAAATATTTGAAAGAAAAACTTGGCCACTTTAATGATAGGCAAGCATAAACAACACAATTAAGTTTCATATAATCACCTCAATTACTCTGTACTCGATATAGAATGCTCTGTGAACATGTGGAGGAGTCACTCAGGTCTCCCAGAGACACGACCAAAAAATAAAACCATGCGTGGATTATATGGTAATGACTAATACCTAGTTAATTTCTTTATTTGTATTACAGAAGGATTACAACTATAGGTACTATCTTTATAATTAAATATACCTAGAATAAATCAATTATAACCTACCACATATGTGTACAAAATTATTTTTATTATATAATTCTATCTGTCTACGAGTGTTCTATCCATTCCGTCCACAATGATCCACTGCTAAGCTCATCCACTACTTCTTTTCTATCCGCACTATGTTATTCGACCATACGCTGAGATCTACTAACTATTCTCTGTCCTAACTAATTAAATTATTTCCTCTCTAACTACACTGGGTTGGCTGGAAGAGATCTCTTTCAGAGATAAGCCCTCCCTTGCTAACAAGTTGTTAAACCAATCGTCGCATATATTGTTTAAGTGCAATAAAGGATATAAATAAAATTATAACAGTTTCTCGCATACGTTATAACAGTTGCTACCGTTAAAAATATCAATATTAATTCTCTTTATAATATCATTATTTATTTCATTATTAGAGCTTTAAATGCTAATAATGAACTAGTTAACAATTGATTCCGCAATATATTTAATAGATAAATATTGAAATTTAAACATATCAACGTCCAAAAGATTAGCTAGTTTTTAAATAATATCATAGTGATAAAATCATTATATTACCTTTATAACCAGTTATTATGAGAATTATTTAATACACGTGTATTTATAAATGAATAAACATTACGATTTTGTCACTAAAACGATCCTGTAAGCGATTTAAGCGCCATCTAAAAGTTTATGTATTAATAAAATTCTCACACAAACGTTATGTTAGAATAAAAATGGTATAAAATCTTTTTTTTTTTTTTTAGTTTATTTAAATAATTTACTTTGTTTAATTTTTTTCTATATTTGCAGTTTATTTATGAATGACGAAAGAAATATTTCTGTTACATTGTCAAGTTTCTTTATCATTAATATGTCATTAATCTTAATATAATCTATTATTTTATTGATATTAATTCTATTTTTATTTTTTATTATTATTATTTTGTTATTGTTATAAAATTGTTATATTCTTTTCTTGATATTTATTGTTATTATTTTTTTTTTGCAAAATATTAAATAACTTTTAAAGGAACACGTGAAATAATTTTGAAGTTTAAATTTTTTGCCGTCGGCGCCGCGGAGCCTCGTCGCGTATGCTTAAGTCTGCTTCTGGAAAAAACAAACTTGTGAATCGACTAAAATTACAAAAGCAATTCCTTTGCATAATTTTCAGTCAACACCTATTAAGATATATCAAATGTTTATTACCCATTATTCAAATTTGCGTTATAATTTTGTTACTAATTTAAAAATATATATAATATATAATTACGTCTTACTTATAGCGTTAAAATAAAACGCTAACACTAACTTTTCTCGATACAAACATTTCTGTATCGACACAATTAAAATTAGCTTAATAAATATATTTATGATATCAAGTTAAAAAATCGATTTAATATTTATTTTTATTATTTATTATTAGATATTAAATGTTTTTCACGTCGATAATTTCTCAATTATTGATTTATAACTCATAATGTTTCTTTTTTAATTAAATTGATTTGAAAATGTAAATATTAAACTAATACGGTCCCGGATTTTCTCAATAATTGATATGTATTTAATCACCCTATAAATATTTGTTTTATTTAAACTGAAAAGTAAATAAATTAGAATTAAAATCTGTAACGCGGTAACTACATGAAATTTGTAGCGACGGCCGTAGGCGCGCTACGAGCGCGACTACGCGGATCGCTACCCCATAGCCTACACTGCGTAGCGAAACACAGTTTTTTTTTTTGCTACGACATCGTAACATATGTTTTAATATTAAAAAGTACTTTAGCAATAATAAACATAGTCATTTTTTATTTGAGTAATTTACTACTATTTTTAAAAAATATATTTTTTTAAATTGTTTCCAACAAGACATTAAGTTTTATTTCTTTTTTTTTTCTTTAATATTATTAATTCAACAATTTTTATTAAACTGACAGAAAAACATGTATAAAAAAATAAGTATAAAAACTGTAACACCATTTAAGAAATTTTAACACTTTTCAAATTGTATTGAACTTGTATTGAACACTTATTAAATAAATTTTTTCCAGGAGCAATCGTTTATTCTAATTTAACCGTAATTCCGTATATTTTATTAGCCAAAAACATTGTTCGTTCAGCAGCCGACACCGAAATATTTGTACGTACATCCCACGACCCCTCCAGTGAGCCATTATGAAATTATTAATTATTTGTTTCCCTAAAGTTTTTATTAATTTAATTTTCAAAATGGGATCGTTTTATGGAACGCTTCATTATTACTAATAGATGTAATAATGATAAATAATTGGTTCTTTCTGTCTAACACTTACAAGTTAATTGTTTTGACAAATCATGTTATGTTGGTGCAATAAAGTGTTAAATAAATAAATAAAATAAGTTACATATATATAACTAAATATATGTCTGTCCGTTTACATTTTACGACTTAAACACTGATCCTATTTTAAAAATTATCAAAATAGTAATTAGGTTATCATTATTTATTAAAGAGAAATTTATGGAAAAATAAATTTTTGAACGTATAAAAAAAATAAAGATAAATACTTTTTATAATAATTAAACTTATAACTGTTTTATATTTTTTAATATTTAAATGTTTATAATTACTTAATTTAATTTAAATTGTGAAATCTTTGTCAATAATTAGATTGAATTAAATTGTTTAATTTTTTCATTTTATTTAATTTATTATAATTGAAAGTATTATAGAATTATTTACAACGTAATTAGTAGTTCTTTATTTAATTATATTTTTAAAAGTAGTAATCTGAACTCGTCTGCCGGATGAGAATAACTTGTACAAATGTAAAACGAGATGAGTCACCCTCGGAATCATTTTAACTGGAACTTTATAATAAAAACATTATAAATATTATTGCTATTATAAAAAAAAAAAAAAAAACTAACAGGTAATAAACATTGTAGAAAAACGGAAAATTATGCTGAGGAATTGTTTTAAATTCGCCAAAACAATAAACAAATTAAACAAAACAATATTAAACAAAAAACCACCATGGAGCTCCACGAAAAAAAACATCGCCACTGCAATCGCCAGCGACACAGTACAAACAATCGCATTGCAGAAGCTTCTGAAAATAAAACGTGATTAGTACATACTAACCCACTACGCTTCAGTCCACGGCCTCTTCACTGCTGTGGTCCGAAGTACTTCGTTTTTCAACTGTTTTCATTGTAGGTTTATTTTAATTTTGTTTATTTCTGGCTTTGTTTAACCGCGTGTATACGTTAGATTGTTATGTAAATTAGTTTGTACGTATATAAACGATGATACGAGATAATGATATATGTTTCATACAATAGTACACCGTGATATATAAACCATATAAAGTACATAGTGGTAAGGTTTCAGTCATAGTACATAATGTAGAGTGGCCGTAGAGTGTTGATTGTAAAGCATAGTACTCACGGATGGATTGGGCACGCACCGCCGCGGGTCGGTGCTACGGTACGTGGGACTGTACCGGCCTGGGAAGCAGCCGGGCGGAGCCATGAGCCCCCCACCGGATTTCATCTTATCCGGGGAGTACATGGCACATGACCCCCAAGGGTCGTCCTCCAACTTCAACACCTTGGAGGGTGAGTGATACTGGCGGTCGAAAATCTTGGCGACTTGTATCGTACTTTCGGGTTTGAATATGCGGCGCGGTGCCGCAACCGTCACGCTCGCCGGGTGATGACCGACTGAGCGGCTCGCGGCGTGACGTCACCGGCCACGCCCTCGCCCCTCCACTTACCCCCGCCCCCAGCCCCCACGGTGTCGTCTCACGCATGTTTACGTCGCGCGCCGCCGGCGAGCTTCACGAATTACTGAATTATTTAATTGGTCCATTCACTTCTCGTGCCTGTTACCTTTTCACGCTTCTAACTCCAAAAAGGTTGACGGTGACGCGATTGGCACTCGCCTAATTATGCCCCCAATCGATACCACCGAACAAATTCACAAGTTTCCGAACGGTAAATTAAGGCTTTTGTTACACGTGCCTTGATAATTACCTGTCTACAGACTTTAACTGGCTCGAGAAATTGCCTTGTATATCAATTTTCATTATTGCCCACAGATAATGCCTTAGTGTTTGTCTCATTGTTTCAAATAGCGCGAATAGTGGTAGTCAGAGATACCTAATTTTTGTTTATGATGGTTGAAAATGGAATGATAACCCCGCCCGCGCTAACGGAATACGCTGACGGAGCACCAGTGAAGGGTGATAGATGAGAATGAAAACAGGCCAGTTAGCCCGTCATGATGAATTCATCAGGAATTAACCATGATAGTTTCCAGGGGGAACCGCGAGGAGGTCAACCTGGTTGGGTATATTGCTAGCAATGGGATTCTCGGTCGCCATTACTAACAATCCCTTTCCCCCTAAAGATACCTAATTAGATACCTATCATTATCTGAGCCATATCTGAACATAGGCCTCCCCATAGACTGCCATAAAAAATCTAACTAGATAAGTTGGAGAGAAAGGGATTATAGGATCTTACAGCCACATTGCTAGCAATTATTAGGTACCTATTATTGGCTATCTATTCCTTATTATAATTTACATTCACTATTACTGTTGGAAAAGCTGTTGGTCTCTCCAATAAATAAATAAATACAACCTAACAAGTCGACCTCCACGCGGTTCCGCCTGGAAACTATCATTGTTAATTCTTAATGAATTCATCAAGATGGGCCAACTAACTTGCTTTCATCTGTATTTATCATCCCTCACTGGTGCCCCGCCAGCATATACTGATAACCCAGGCGGAGTGGGGTTATCATTTCATCTTCACCCATTAAGAACAATTAGCCATGTTTGCGAAAAATAAATAATTCAGCATCGTCAAATATAATTTAAGTTTTTTTCTTTTTAATGGGTGATAATGGTATGGTAACCCCGCCGGCGCTATCGAGATACGCTGGCGGAGCACCAGTGAAGAATGATAGGTGAGGATGAAGCAGGTCAATTGGCCCATCGTGACGAATTCCACAAGAATCGTTCACGATGGTTTCCAGGGGGAACCACGTGGAGGTCGACCTAATAGGGCATATTGCTAGCAATGGGGCTGTCAAACTCCATTGCTGACAATCTTTTTCCCCCCTATAATTTAAGATTGTGTTCAACAAATGTAACTGACTTCAATTGTGGTAAAACCAGTTGTTTTGTTTGGGGGGAAAGGGATTGTTAGTAATGGGGGTCAAATAGCCCTATTAGCACTATACCTTATATAACTGTATAATTAGCGATATACCTTGTCAGCTCTACCTCCATGTGGTTCCCCCTGGAAACCATCGTGGTTAATTCTAGTTTAATTTTAAAAAATGGGCTAACTGACTTGCTTTCATCCTCATCAGTCCTCACTGGTGACCCGCCAGTGTATATCTATAGCACAGACGGGATTAGGTACGGTTTGAAGGGTGGGATATGGCGTGAATTTACTGGGTACAGAGGAATAACACCTGAGTCCTCAGGAATGGCAACGCATGGGGGTATCATGGGTGAAACAGTATACTCTGTTATGTCCATGGTTACTGCTCATGTCTATAGGCGACAGTTACCACTTTCCATCAGGTGGCCCTCAGCTTGTTTACCATTCTAAGATGTATAAAAAAAATACAATTAACACCCTAAAAAAAATTATCTTTTTTTTAATTTAAACTACTGGACTGTTTTTGATAAAATATTTATTTCCGTTTATATCTAATGGAGTTATGAGGTGACAAACATAAAAACAAAATGTGTGCAACCGAATTGAGGTCCTCTTATTATTAAGGTCTTATTGAAAATTTTTTATAATCTTTTAATGGAATAACAAAAATACTGGACAAAAGAAAATTATAACTTGACGTAGGGACGTGTCTGCCGACTAAACGAATCTGAAGCAGATGCCTAAATCGGTAGGGAACCTTTTAGTAAATAACTTAAGTGCTAAGAAATAAGCAATTTCAAATCTTTTAACTAAAGGGTTATATTTGCCCATCTAATTTCGTCTTAATAGCTAGGTAGGATCTACCTTTCTTTTAGCGTACTATTTTCGAAACCTATTCCAAGTATTAGCATCTATTACAAGGATCTTTACTAGATACCGTGACAAATTAAATAAATAAGTTTGCAAAAATAAATCACTAATTAATCAATAATACTACATATTATATGGCCGTGTGGTCCCGGCATAGGATAGGCTACCCCTTCCTTTCCCGAGGGTGGCATAAGACGCGACAAAGAGAGGGCGAGGAACGGGCAGTAGCATCATAAGAGGCGACTAAGGGAGAGCAAGAGATGGGCAGCAGCGTCCCTATTAAAACATCTCCAAAGCCTGCAGTTGCTAATCCACCTGCCTAGCGTGGCAACTACTGGCAAACTCCCCCAAGGGGGAAGGTTATGTACAGCAGTGGACAGTTAAAAGCTGGTATGATGATGACGATTACTATATATTACAGATTCAATATATTTTTCCAAACTTAAACCATAAACAAACCAAACTTGACATTGGACTATTGTAATAGAATGAATTGTAACAGTTGACGAATTGTTATTACTTAATGCCGACAAACGTTATCGTTTTTTGGGAGAATTATTTACAGAATGACATAATTTGAACTCTATTATTAATTAGCACATATATGTATGTATTAAATGTGATGTATCTTGTACCTATTAATAAATTTGCATGCTTTAGAATAGAAGGCGAACATTTGCACTTCACCTAATAGATCAATATCTGTAAAAAACAATGTTCTCGCAAATAAAGAAACCTAAACTAAACCAAGTCTCGTTAACAGACACAATTCAACTTGGATTTAAAAGTACTAAAAAGCTACACTTTCCGTCAACAGTCAGACTGTACAGCCTGACAGCTGATTGACCGCTGACCAATTTTTAGTTGATCACAGTGATGAAGATTTAAATGAGATTGAACATTTACAAATATGCCATACAGTATTTTTTTTTATGGGTGAAAATGGTATGATAACCCCGCCTGCGCTAACGGGATACGCTGGCGGAGCACCAGTGAAGGGTGATAAATGAGAATGAAAACAGGCCAGTTAGCCCATCATGATGAATTCATCAGGAATTAACCATGATAGTTTCCAGGGGGAACCGCGAGGAGGTCGACCTGGTAGCCAAACAGTATTTGATAAATACGTGAAAAGAGTTACTTTTGCAAATTATGTTGAAAAAGAGAAAAAGTCTGCATTTACTTTGGTCCCCAAAGTAGGTCAAAACTTATCTTGGGAACTAAAAGTGCGACTTAGATTATATAGATAGAACCGTTTACTTGGGTACCTCTGTCCCCTTCATGTTTCTACCGTGAAGCAGTTGTGTTTGCATGGCTATGTTTCGGTTTGAAGGGTAGGATATGGCGTGAATTTACAGAGTACAGAGGAATAACACCTGAGTCCTCAGAAATAGCAACGCATGGGGGGTATCATGGGCGAAACAGTATGTTATGTTCATGGTACTGCTCATGTCTATAAACGACGGTTACCACTTTCCATCAGGTGAGTGGTCAGCTTATTTGCCATTCTAAGTTACATAAAAAAAGAACTTTAAAGTCGAGGGACGGGAAGCAGTCTCTATTCGAACATTACTAAAGCAAAACAAAATACCTGCAGTTACCAATCCGTCTGGCAAGGGTAGCAACTACTAGAAAAACCCCCAATAAGGGCAGCTCTATGTTCAAAAGTAGATATTTAAAGGCTGATAGAATGACGATGGAGATCAAATAGCTTTATATTATAGAACCTTTAAATTTTTCAAATCTTTACTTTGATAATTTGAAAATGATTGTCACTTCGCACTTCGGAAAGTATGTAAAGCCATCGCCTAGTAAACCATGCCGGGGCCTTCGTGCATAAGGAAGGCCACCTGGAAACTCTCAACACCAGAGGGCGCCACCTTCAAAGTTAGGCAGATCGTGTCACATGTTAGTACTTATATTCTTACATAAATACCCTAGCGAGGGATAATAGGCAGAGTCAGGGGGAAAGAGATTGTTAGTAATGGGGTCAAATAGCCCTTTACTAGCAATATACCCTGTCAGGTCGACCTCCACGTGGTTTCCCCTGGAAACCATCGTGACTAATTCTAGTTTAATTCGTCAGAATGGGCTAACTGACCTACTTTCATCTTCATCTGTCATCCCTCAATGGTGCCCCGCCAGTGTATACCAATAACGCAGACGGGGTTACCATACCATTATCACCCATTAAAAAAAAATAGGCAGGGTCAAAGTCAGGCCAGTTGGCACTTCGTGCGAATTCACTAGAAATACAATGATGGTTTCTAAGGCAGACCGCATGATGATTGACCTTACAAGGTATATAAGGACCACTAGTCCCGTCACATATCCCATCCTCCCCACAGTGTGTGGGTACTCATGTATCACGGGGTGATGATACGTGATCCGTATGCGCATAATTAGCAAAGATCATAACCCGGGCAACAACGAGAACATGTCAAAACAACCCTTCAGTAATTACCCGGCCGGCCGGCAGATGGCGGAGTTTTAATTTTTCGATTTCGGACGGCTGTGCATTATGCATGACGCTTTTATCGCTCGCTGTGGTTCCTTCGGGACCCCACTGGTTGTGGCGCGATGCAGACGAGCGAGCGGGAACGGGAGCGACAGCGGCTGTAAAAGGCTTCACACATGTTGAATTCGAGTAAACATCGAGTAAATAAAAACGCGCGTTCAGATAATTCATCATAAAAAGATCGATACTTATCTTTTCTTCTTTTATTTCTCTTTTCTCTTTCATTTTCTTTCCCCTATTTCTTTTTTTTCTGCCTCTGTCTTATTTTTTTTTCTTAAACTACTTTAGTTACTAAGAATATTAAGAAGTAGTAATGGTACGTAATACATCGAGTAATGACATTTTATGTGACAATTAGCAATAATTCGCGAACTATTCGCACAGTATTTGCTATAATAAGATATATAATCAACCCACTTTCTGTGTAAACTATGCATTTATATACAACATAATTTACACACGATAAAATATAATATAGTGTAAAGATAAAATATACAATAACATATTGCCAAAACACACACCTCGGCGGCCAAAGCTAGTATTACGGAGCGGTGGACTGTGATGAGGTAATGAAATGATGTAGACACGGAAATTTAGTAGCGAAATAAATGTATTAAACGGCAAGCAAGGAACAGAACAATATGATATATGTCAAAAAATATAAAATTGAAATTACAAATAATAAGAACATTGTGAAAGTAAATGTATGTATATAAAAAAGTATAATATTGTCTAAAGAGTTTGCATCGGCCGGTCGCCAATAGCTAGTTTACTGTATTATAATACAGTAAACTAGCTATATTTTTAATTTTTAATTTTTTATATATAAAAAATTAAAAATAAATTACTTTGTGCATATACTTATGCATGTGGCAGCTTGATGTTGACCAAATGTAGTTTAATTTTATTTAATTATTCACAGGGAGGAGGAGAGAACGTTAGAACTAAAGACTCACTTAGCAATAAACATCAACAGCTTGACTTCCACGATTTACTCCTACAAACAACCGTATTTAATTTTTTTCGTGATGAATTTGTCACGTAGGATTAAAGGACATGCTTTCATCCTCACATTATTCTTCGTCGGTCTCCTGCCAATGTATACCAATAACACAAGCAAGATTACAATTCCCTTATCAATCCATTTAACATAAAAACAGCAATCCGCTTATGACTTGTGTCCACATATAGCATCGTACCCTTTTTAGGGTCTCGCAGACCAACGCGGAAACACGGATGGGCGCAAACAGCACACAGCATTATACCTACATTTAGTCGAGTTGCATTATCCATTCTCTACCGAATTAAGGGGACTATGATTCCACGATTATTTTTTGTTGAACGCTAATCGAGAATGCAAAAACGGGGGTAACGTTAATGCTAATTCATGTAAGTTTAACAGATATTATTTCACCATTTAATTATCGAGAAAAAGGAGACAGGGTGTTAAAAATATTGTAACTTTCAAGTTGGAATTAGACAGTTATAAGTCGAGTCTAAGGTTCAAATTGTAATATTTTACTCCGCACAGAATAATGCTGTCTTAAATTGTATTAATTTAGAATCATTCGTGTTTCTACCGTAAATCAGTTGTGCTTGCACAGCTGTGTTTCGGTTTGAAGGGTGGGATATGGCGTGAATTAACTGGGTACAGAGGAATAACATCTGAGTCCTCAGGAATGGCAACGCATGGGGGGTATCATGGGCGAAACAGTTACTCTGTTATGTCCATGGTACTGCTCATGTCTATAGGCGACGGTTACCACTTTCTATCAGGTGGGCCGTCAGCTTGTTTTTCATTCTAAATTGTATAAAAAAAAAGAATTCGGAAGTGAATCTTTTCAGTTCGTAATTATCTTTGCCAATTATGAAATTAATTAAATTATAATCACGTAATAAAAACAAAATAAACAAGAATCACATCACACACGTCAATATGAAGTATACCATCAAATCATAAATTAAACTCTAACAGTGTACAAGTAAAAACTTGTTTGAAAAAAACTGACTACAATGCTTAAGTCTTTTTTTATTATATTATTTATTTTAATAAAAAGTAACGCAATTATTTAAAAGATTTCTGATTAGTTCAGCTACTCCGCATTATTTTTACCCATCGAATATATTTAAAGGTTCTCCCTAGAGACTGTATGGGGTTCTTCAAAAAGGGTATATTAAAGTTTCTTCAGGGTCGGCAAAACGCACGGACCCCTACTGTTGCAGACGTCCATAGGCTACAGCGACCGTCTACCATCAGACGGGCTGTATGCTTGTTTCCTACCTTCGTAGTATAAAAATATATTGAAACACACAAATTGCAAAAAAATCTACTAAAGCACTGTTAGAACTTCACTGACTAAATGCTTTATTCTCATTCAAAACAACAGACAAAATGCCACATCTTGTCTGCTATTTTGTATAAATTTACGATAAGGTAGGTACCATTTAAATGAGAATATTCGAAACCTGTAACAGCGTCTATCTACGTCTCTAGCTTGGTAAGCTGTATATAAACCTAGACAGAACCGTTCCCATTGAAATATCTATGGCCTTCCACATCGATGTCAAGTCAGTGAGAACTGTTCATATTGAATTGAAATATCTATTATTTCAGCCATTTAACCGTATGTATAAATAAACGTATGGCAGTGAAATAGTAATAACATATCTATACAGTTGCAACGATACAATGCAGACATGTTTAGTATTTACATACAAATAGATATATATAATATACAGAGAGAAACTAAAACCGTCGTTTTAAGTGTATGTCTTCCAGTAAAACTGAATATTGTTCCCAAAGAGATATGTGTTGAAAAACAATAAAAAATTGAGAACATACAGATACTGTATTGACATGTAGATAAATTTTTTATTTTTATATAGCTTAGAATGGCAAACAAGCTGACGGCCCACCTGATGGAAAGTGGTAACCGTCGCCTATAGACATGAGCAGTACCGTGAACATAACAGAGTACACTGTTTCGCCCATTATACCCCCCATGCGTTGCCATTCCTGAGGACTCGGGTGTTATTCCTCTGTACCCAGTAAATTCACGCACTATCCCACTCTTCAAACCGAAACACAGTCATGCAAACACAACTGCTTCACGGTTAAAACACGAACGGGACAGAGGTACCCAAGCAATCGACTTTTGTACAAAGTCTCCCTCTGGTGACAGTGAGATATGTGTAAGTTCACTAAGCGATCACATGAGGAAATTGCAAAATCAATTCATAAGCATTTAGTGTTAAGCGTAAAATGATTTTTGAACAAATTATAGAAATACAATTGTATGTTTCACCAATCATCGTCATTATCATATTTAGTTTCTCAAATAAAATAAAATAGAAATAAATTTGCGATTTTTTGTCTGTGAGACTAGACGCGAAATGCAGTGCTGTTTCAAGATTCAAGATTTATTTATTTGTGAAACATACGTATAAATACATGCATATGTTGACAATATAATAACGTTCGACATGTTTAGCCTGTACGACATACAAAAATATGTAGTTACTCAGATAGTTCACAATTCAAGTCCATTTTATACCATTAATCGTCATCACATTCCAATTTTAAATACATTAAAATAAATAATAATTGTCAGGCAAGAATAAAAGAACGATGTCACAATGATGTTAATAAATATAAATAAATATTCGTTTTGTCAAATTTTATCATTAATGAATTCACATACATTGTAATAACATTTATCGATTAAAATTTTTTTTTAATTTATACTTAAATACATTAGCTGTTGGCAAACTTATAATTTATATATAGGTAGAAGTAGTGAAAAAAAAATAAACAACTTTAATCGTTTTAATATAACATAATATACAAAAATAGAGATTTCGATCTTTTTATGTTTTCCACGAGTTCAGGATTTTCCATGCTGAACAAAAGTTAGAGGAAGACAATAGTAGGCTGTGGGGAGGATTGCTGCTTCCGGCGGATGTGGTGGCTCCGCCCCGCCCTGCAGGAAGCGCTCGAGCCCTTCCGACTAACAAAATGGAGGGACAGCAAAAAAAATCTGTAAACATAATAAATAAAAATAAAAAATATTAGAAATGTGAGTTTTTTTAAAAATGTTATAATTATAATTTAAATTTCTAGAAAATTCACATCTCCCCTCTTAAGGAGAGGAGATGGCAAACTAACCCCCGGCAGAAGCACAGTTGGCTAGGTTCAGGGCCCCAGGGGAGAGAAACCGGCGTACAATGCGGGCAGAATCTAAGAGCACCGCTTTCTGCATCTTTCCCGGGAGTGAGCCGCCTCGGAATCCCAACCGTCTGACATGTTGTTCCAGTCTGGTTGGGATAAGACTGTTCACCGACATAACGATTGGAATGATTATAATTGCTAGCAATGGGTCAGTTAGATCCCATTACTAACAATCCCTTTCCCCCTTCCCCTTATGGGGTAAGTCTATGCAGATATAATAAAAAATAATAAAGGATAAATAAGCAAATATGGCAACGGTACCGCGCAATGGAGGCAGGGCGCTCGTGAAAACGGGGAAAATATGTTATTCGCGTACCCTCAATTAAAATCATAATTAACGCCGTATTAAAAGCAAGCGCTAATCTCAATTATAACTCGCCGCTTTTACTGTTTCGTTTCTTTTTTGCTTTTACAAAATAATAAATAATATCGTATGTTTTGCAAAACAATGTATATATATTATAAAATGTAAAGAAAGAGTTACTAAATTTGTTTATTTGTTTATTTATTTATTCTTTATTGACCATATTACAAAAAATGTCTGGTACAAATCATTCTCTCACAGTCAATCTTTGGTAAAAAATTTTATAAATTTAAATGAAACTTATTTAATTGTTTACACTTTATTGCACTATTTAATCTATACTTATAATAAATATGTAGAGAGGTCAATTCTGTACATGAAATATATTTCCAAAATAACTATCAGCGGGTGATTAGTGATCGATACTGATGCCCAAAATGCAATCAGTAAAATTTTTGTCTGTCTGTTTCTATGTTCGTTGAAACAAGAACTACTCGACGGATTTTAACGAAACTTGGTATAATTATTCTTATACTCCTGGGCAAGTTATGGTATACTTTTCATCACGCTACGATAAATAGGAGCAGAGCAGTGAAGGGAAATATTGGGAAAACAGGAGAAGTTACTTCATTTTTAAGCTTCCGTCGCGTGTGCAGCCTTAACGGCCACTTTTTAAAATGTAAAAATGTCCATCCGTGCGACGCCGGGACGGGCCGCTAGTAAATAATAAATTTTAATGAGATTTAATACATTTGGCCTTGACTCGCTAAGCGATCTTTTCCAGACAACCTTTGGGTATAGGATATTGAGAAAAAGTTGTGTGCTATTTATATAGTATGCAGTAAATAGTGTGATTTGTGTGATAATATAATAATAATAATTAAAAAAAAACAATATATATATATATAATAACCCCCATCCAGGAGTCTTCTGGTCGATTAAATTCCAATTCCTATTTAATGCTTTATAACGCGATGTTTTAATACAAATATCGTCTCCCTAAAGTATGAGGGTCATAATCGGAAGTAGGAAAACGCCGCGCCACGTGCGCCACCTAGCTGGCGGCCGACCGCAAATTGTGGAAAATTTATTTTTAGAATACCACTCTATTTGTCCACCCTTAACCGCTTCCTGTACTGATTTTCAATAACGGATAATTGCTTTTTTTAGCACTTATCTTCTAATTCATCCGAAAGGAAAGATTTAATATTTTATTCATTTATTTAATGTAAATCGAAATGATTGCATTATTATTGATATTAGAGTAAATAAATATAATATAAATTAACATTCATTATCATCATGCCGTTCACAGTCCACGGCTGAGCATAAGCCAACCCCATAAGGGGAGTTTTGCCAGTTTTACCAGAGGGAGACTTTGTACAAAAGTCGATTGCTTGGGTACCTCTGTCCTATTCGTGTTTCAACCGTGAAGCAGTTGTGTTTGCATGGCTGTGTTTCGGTTTGAAGGGTGGGATATGGCGTGAATTTACAGGGTACAGAGGCATAACACCTGAGTCCTCAGGAATGGCAACGCATGGGCGGTATCATGGGCGAAACAGTATACTCTGTTATGTCCATGGTATTGCTCAGGTCTATAGACGACGGTTACCACTTTCCATCAGGTGGGCCGTCAGCTTGTTTGCCATTCTAAGTTGTATAAAAAAAAAAATTTTTGTTAGTAATGGATTAACTTAAAGGAGACCCGATTTTCAGCGAGAAACATGAGCTGTTTTTATTTAAATAAAACCATGCGAAGATGGATTGAACCGTTAGTCTAACATATTTTGATCTCCAAAATAGACAGTTGTATGTCTATTACTTAGGAATTAGTATTAGTAATATTACTAGTATTGTAATTGTATAAAAAAAATTATGTGGACAGTTTATTCTCATATAAAAATTACACCCAAATAAAAATGAATCGCTAAATGTGCTGTGAACCGCAAAATACGGGAACTATTGGACCAATTAAGCTAATCTTTTTCCAGAACCTGCGTATATTCACGAGATCAATAATAAAAATGCATAAAGTCCAAAACGAAAATTGTATAAAAAAAAAAACTATTGTAATCTTTTGGAGACAAACAATAAAGAGTATCTATCTATCTATCTATCTAACACCAAAATATCTTTGTCACAGCGTCGAGTTCAAACGGACATGATTCAATTCATATGATTACTGGCCACGTGCCGATGGCGCGCGCGTGACGCCTGCAATTATTTCCCTACTCGATCGGAACACTTGTATCATTTTATTCATTTTATACATCAATTTGAAAATCGAATGCAAATGGAGATACAATTTAAATATATTTGCCGTAATATAATAATAAAGCCTTTATTCCCTGACCATAATTTTACTTTAACTTACATACTACTTATTACTGTAGCTAGCTTACTAGCAACCATTATGTTGGTCAGGTTGTCTGTCGACATAGGCCTCCCCCAATTGCTTCCACTTTCCTCTATCCCTGGCTGACTTTCTCCATCCTTTAGGTAAATCGTCCTCCCATCATTTGATTTGCCCTCCCCGTTGTCTTTTCCCATTTCTAGGATACCACTCTATTATTTCCCGTAATATTTATAAGTAAATATTCATTGCGTTATATTTAGAACTCTGTTGTTTATTTTATTGACTGTATTATTCGAATAAAAAAAAAGTTCTTCAGTTCAAAAAGAGCTTTTTTTTATTGGTTTTCTATTTTCGAATCGGATTATTTCGATGTCACGTTATGTTTTCTTTATTTATATTTTATTTATTATTCACAATTAATTTATCAAGTATATAATAATAATAATATTAAAATTCGTTAAAATTTATCAACTTCTAGCTGCGCTTGCGACTTCAGTCGCGTAGCTATAATAAAAAGTACCTCCTAACCTACATCTCGCTCCACGTCAAATACTAAATATTCGTTTATAATTGCTTAACCCTTCTTTGTATAATAGTGGAAATTTCCATCATAACACTGTAAGAGATTGCCCTAGCGATAAGACCGCCTTTTGTACCTTTATGTGTATATTTCAATCTGTATTTATGTTACTGTATTTCATTTGAATTATTCACTTGTCATTGTATATTTTTATTTATGGTGCAATAAAGAGTTAAATAAATAAATAAATAAATAAATGCCCTAAAATTATACTAAAGAACAAGTTCACTTTAAGTTGATCGTGTATGGATACCTTTTTAATATCCATTGCAGAAAAAAAACATAGCTGTCAATTTTTTTTTTATCATTTTTCCTTTAACTTTGAACATGAATATATATCACCTTGATTTATTTGACCAATAAAAAAAAATCATGCAAAGAAGTGTTAAGTCGTTGAGATCACAAACAAATTCACTTTCACATTTATAATCAAGATAAAAAATCAAAGATGTACGCATATCGATCTAGCGCGCAGACGGTGAATTAAATATAATATTTTCAATAAGCAACAAATATGCACACTGACCCATTTGACAGACAGGGTTGTCCCAGAATAAATTTTCCTTTGTCCATCAAATATGCTCGTATAAATAGTAGCAGACATGAACAGCGTGGCGTATCAAAACGCATCGTACGCGCGTACTCACGCACCATCCCCGGGGGCCAGACGACATTTTACGTTTTATTTGATATAGGTATAACACACTTCTGTGCGGCGGTAGCCCGGTCTGCCGACCTCATTACCCCTCTGAAAATACGAGTGGCACGCTGTAAAATGGCGGCCCAGTCTATATTTTGAAGTTTCCATTTTATTTTTAAATATACGGACCGTCGTCTTGGGTAATGGTAACTTCGGGTTTACATTTATAAATCTTTATAAATTGTCCACACTTCATTACAGATTGTAAATTAAAAGATAAATAATAATTACATAAATATCATTCAGAGCCATCTAGTTCTGAATCTATTTAAGTTTTTTTATAATACTTGTATATAGTTATATATATAGTTCTTTTTTTGTTTTCACAACACAGGGGGTAAACGAGCATGCAACTCACCTGATGGTAAGTGACTACCGCCGCCCACAACACCAGCGGCATTGCAGGTGTGCTGCCGACCTTTTAAAAAGGAATATACTCTTTTCTTGAAGGTTATGTTGTCGTATCGGTTCGGAAATACTGCTGCTGGAAGTTGATTCCAAAGAATGATTGTGCGTGGAAGAAAGTGCCTTGAAAAACGCACGGTGGAAGACCGCCACACATCCATTTGGACGCCACATTTATAAATCCCGCCACAAATTAAAGTTTCATCCCAATCATCTGATTGGGATGAAACTTTAATTTGTGGCGGGTTGTACGGTGGTGAAAATCAGCAGCAGGTATCAATCCGAAAAAAAGAGTAAGAAATAATATAATATTGCACATTAGAAAAAGTGTTGCAAGTTGCAACACTACGTTTATTGGGCAATTTTAACAACAACACTGTTTGATAGACCAAATTTTAATCGTAATAAAAGAAATAAAAAAATTAATACTGATTTCCTGAATTTATTGCTTCTTCAACGGGGGGTAGAGGTAGAGGTTTCTTTGGCAACGCGCGCGTAATACCTCTGGTATTGCAGGCGTTCATAGGCTACGGTAACCACTTACCATCAGGTGGGTCATATGCTTGTTTGCCGCCTCAATGGTATAAAAAAAAAATTAACTTGAGTTGGTCGCCTGGGAGCGGCTGCTTTAAACATAATAATTATTGTGGTGAATTATTTACATTGTATGTTTAATTATTTAATGAAATATATTATTTATGCATCATTTATATAAGTATGTATCTATATAATACAATTTTATCTTTGGCTGTTAAATTGGTTAAACAGGTTACACTCTGGGTTTGTTGCACGCGTTCGTGTAGCCTAACTTCAGGCTGTAACTGAAAATCAGTGCTTTGCGTTTAAGCAAAACCATCACTGAGCTGTAGCCTATTTGGATCACTGCGACACACATGGCGAAACCATATTTTCATATTTTATCTTTTGTTGTACATTTTGAAAAGTGTAAATAATTTGATTGTATAAACTCATTTGTAAATTTACGTGTGTCATAAATGGCTGAAATAAAAAGTTTACCTATCTATCTATCTAACCACCATTGCACTCTAGGAGATAAATCCTCAGTGAAAGACATTAACTACTCGCTTCACTTCCATCAATCAACTCAAACAAGATTTTCCATTACCATAAACAATTTGGAAATAATTCGGAAACCTTCGAACCCACGGCCGCCATCAACAATTAGCAACTTGACATTAATTATGATGTAAACTTCGCTCGATGGGGTAGAAAGTGGAGGCCACGTGCACGGCACGCGTCAGAATTTCGTTGTGCCAACCCTACGACCGACACCAATTTCTCTAGACACACTGCCTCTCTTGATAGGTACAAAGTGGTCATACAGTATCAGTGAACCCGTTGTCATAGACGTGATAATAGCTCTTTACAAATACTACACGTAAAACAGTCCAAACTTTTTTTTGTATTAATGAATTTACATCGATGGGATTACATATGTTTTGATTTTATGATTAATATTATAAAAAAAAACTAATTCAATTCTGACAAAACCAGTTGTTTTATTTAAAAAAGTAATCTACTAAACCGATTTTGACTGTAAGTATATCCTTTCAGGTGAAAAAGAATTTTTTAAATTAATTTAGAACCGACGGAGTTATGAGGTTTGTTACGTTAATAAAATACAACCGAAGCAAGAAACTACTTATTTTTGAAGTCTATTGAAAAATACATCGTTAACCATTTTTCGGCGTATTTTTAGACAATAGACGACTATATAAAAACTAAAGATATCGTATTTTTTCTACGCATTTACTGTAATTTTTTCAAATTTCGTATCGTTACCCCTTTTGGAAATAGTCACGAAATGTAGTTTAGTATGTTTCTGTCAATACTCTAAACTTTATCAATAGAAACTTAACATGTAGTAACTCCAAATCGAGAAGGGAAAAGGAATTGTTAGTAATGAGGTCAAATAGCCCCATTACTAGCAATGTCAGGTCGACCTCCACGTGGTCCCCCCTGGAAACCATCGTGTTTAATTCTAGTTGAATTCGTCAGGATGGACTAACTGACCTACTTTCGTCCTCATTAGTCATGTACCACTGGCAGCCCGCCAGAATACACCGATAGCGCAGACGGGTTTACCATACCATTATCACCCATTAAAAAAAACTCCAAATCGAGTCAAAATATATGCTTATTAGTGCTGATAACAAAAAAACACCATAAAATACACATGCAGTTGAAATATCTATTTAAAATCTATCGGTAGGACAGAAAAAGTTCGCTAGGCAAGTAGCAAACGAATCTATCGACAGTATCATTATCGCAAGCAAGTGCATATGTTAGAATAAGACATCCGACATTGCTATCTCATTCTATCTCACGGATATCGCTAGCGATGGCGATTTCATCGTTAGATTCGCTTCGTACATGTCTAAAGGGCCGGAGCTCTAAATCCACTGGGCGATAAAGCTAGTACCGTATCTATATTGTTGTAATTTTTGGGGTGCCAGTGTTTATGAGAATGCACACAATTTTGTTTAAGTGTTTTCGTAATTTTGTAAGCTAGATTCGATCATGCGTAACCAACATGAATGCTAAATTGAATTGTATTGTATTTGCTTATAAATGATTATACCAAGCAATAGAATTTCATCAAAATAAATTTAGACAATCATTGAGACGATTTGATATACTCTATGAGCGATTATAATGGAGTATTAAACCATAGTTTTTTTGTATTAATTATAGTCATTTCATGATTACAATATACTTTTAATATATAGTATTTTTTTACAAACTACTGATTGCAGACAATCAAAATTGGCCGTACCTACGTTGAATCAACGACTGTCAAAACGTTTATTACATCTAGATAGGAAAAACCTCAAAATAATAATAGAGACAATAACGAGCCATTGTCCATTAAACAAACATTTATACTCAATAGGAGCCACAGACAGCCCTCTACGTCGAGGCTGTTTCGACGCCGAAGAAACGGCTGCTCACGTCATCCTGGAATGTGAGGCTGTGGCCCATCAACGTTTAGAAATCCTCGGAACCGCGAGGCCAGTGATGATCCCAGGAAGTTTCTGCGCTTCTGGGCGGAGCGAGGTTGGCTGTACTAGCCACGACTCATACACACAACGGCCCAAATGAGAGGCTAAGCGCGAAAAATAGAATCCTTTTCACATTCACACATTCATAGTATTTTTTTAATTATCTAAACTATATTTCTTGGTATGTATAATAAGTACTGTAATCTTTCGGTGGAAATAATAAAGAGCATCTATCTATCTTTCTATCTAAATGATAATGAATCTTGTAATAAAATCCATTGCAATGATTTTTTTTTTATATACAACTTAGAATGGCAATGAACTTGTATGTATTTTTCAATGCTAAATCATATTTAAATAAAAATAAAAAATTTTGTCAAAAATATAAAAAAAAATGTTTTAGGGGTGGGTCACCCTTATACCCTTATCATTGAGGGGTATAAAAAATAGATGTTGGCCGATTCTCAGACCTACCGAATATGCACACAAAATTTCATGAAAATCAGTAAAGCCGTTTCGGATGAGTTTGGTGACAAACACCGTGACACGAAAATTTTATATATAAGATATAATATATATATATATATATATATATATATATATATATATATATATATATATATATATATATATATATATATAAATAAATATTTAAAAAAAATATATTATTGACTGTAGGCACATAAAGGAATTATACAGAAAATTAAATTTATTTACATACTTAAAATTATTAAAATTATAAGGAAAAAGATATCAACATTAAACTCACATCGCTCAGTTTAAAAAGTGCGTCTCTAAGCGAGGCCACATCAATTCCTCTACCTTATACGCAATTCTTTTATGTCGTCCCTAAGGTGTTTCATATGAATAATTCTCCCATTTTTCCTCTACAAAGACATAATTAAACCCTGAGGATAACAATTCGGTTGAACGCGAATCCTATTGAGTATTCTGTCTATGTGTGTCTTTAATTTTAATGTAGCTATGCAATTTAATTATTTGGTTCCCTTCAGTACACCTACATAAACTAAATTATTAACAAAATCTTTTTCGACAAGTCCAACGTATGAGTATTTTCTACCTGTTTCCCTCGATATTTTTCACCAAACTGCTATTGTAATAAGAATTATTTGCTTTCATAAATACTTATGCACGATTTTCTAATTATTTTTGTGCGTTATAACTATACTACATATAATAACCTATCTAATATGTTAACTTATTGATGGTTAACATATTTCATTTTATTACAATGATGTTTGTTAAATTTATAATGACTAAATTAAACTCTTAATAATAAAATTACCCTAAAATTAAATTATAGACCTAACTTGGAAAAAAAAATAAAAAAATATATATTAAAATAAGTATAAATATATATTAAAATCAGAACCGCGCGTTTTCAAGGCACTTTCTTCCACGCACAACCACTCTTTGGAGTCAACTTCCAGCAGCAGTATTCCCGAATCGATATTACATCATAACCTTCAAGAAAGGAGCATATTCCCTTTTTAAAAGGCCGGCAGCACACCTGCAATGCCGTTGGTGTTATAAGTGATCATGGCCGGCGGTAGTGATTTACCATCTAGTGAGCCGCATGCTCGTTTGCCCCCTGTGTTGTGAAAACAAAACCAATAAATTGAAATATATTAACCTATTGATGTTTGTTAAATTTATAATGACTAAATTAAACTCTTAATAATAAAATTCTCCTAAAATCAAATTATAGACCTAACTTGGAAAAAAAAATAAAAAAATATATATTAAAATAAGCATAAATATATAAAATAAAAATCAAAGCGTTTTGATGGAAAAAAGAATATTCAAATACGTTGAAATATGTAAAAATAAATATTACTAAAGCATCAAATGCTGCATTGCTAATTGGCAAGTAATATCACAGCTGCGAAATTCCCTTTGATAGTAGATTAAAAACACAAATTACAGGAACAGTTATTAGTGAGTTATAAATGAGTTATGGTAACTTTTACATCGAAATTAAAATTCAATAAATCGACGGCAAATTTATACCTTACATCATTTTCATATCAAATTGTAAGCCAAGAACGTTGTCGGCTTTCTGTGTTCTAATATTTCTTTCATGGAAATGATTAAATGATTGGTATTCATTTTTGTAATAATAAAATGCGTCAACGTCATAATATTAGTATGTAACTGTCCACTGCCTTCCATTGAGGGGTTATGCCAGTAGTTTCCACGCTTGGCAAAGGTATTGGCAATAGCAGTTAGGCTTTAAAGATATTTTAATAGTAACGCTACTACCCATCCCTCGCTCTCCCTTACTCGCCTCTTACGACACCCACAATAAAGGAAAGGGTGGCCCATTCTATGACCGGGGACCACACGGTATAGAATTAATCGTTAAATATTATTATAAAAATAACTGCTTTATATAAACTAATAGGTAATTTATGCTCCTTTCCTCTCAGGGTTTGCTGGAAGAGAACTCTTACAGAGTTAAGCGTGCCTGTTGTACATCTTTATTCAAAATTAACTATAACAATGTAATTTATGTGTACATTAAAGTATAAATAAATAAATAAATAAATAAATACTGACCTGTACTAATGGAAAGCCTATATAAATTTTTGTAAACATATACATATATGGTAAAACGAATTCTGTTTCCTAGGTAGTTCTATAGGTCAGGCTCAGCTTAGTTTAAGAAACAATGTTAAACCTTGTGCTTATATATATATATATATATATATATATATATATATATATATATATATATATATATATATATATATAGTTTTATAATAAATATATTATTACATTTTATATTTTTGCATATCCATTGAATTATAGAGAAACTGTACAATTTGTAAATTGCTCTAAAACAGTACCAGAATATTCGATAGGCTGGGAAATGGCACGATTGTTTTATTGATTTCCATTACACGAAACTATGTTTCACGGTGCAGAAACATAGCCTCTTGTTGCAATTTGAAGTGCGCCACATATTTCACCGATTCTATGTGCTTTCTGGTAACATACTTTAGTATACACTTCGGTCTTTTTCTGGCGGTGGTTACGAAATTCTCGACTTGTACACATGGCCTTGTTTATTATTCTCAGAAAGTTTTCTCAGTATCTAGGTACTGCGAATTTGTGACTTATTCGTTCGTATCTATGTTTAAAAACTGGACTTCTTAATGTTCTTTTCGTTTTAAATAGAAAAAAAAAAGAAATTATTCATAGACTAATTTGTTCATTCTTTAAAGATTTCCTAAATTATTGTAAAAATTATATATATATATATATATATATATATATATATATATATATCCCTGAGTTACATTATACAAAAAGTTTCAACGCAAAGTTTCCGAGTTTAAAATTGATAAGCTTCCATACAAACCCTCAACCCATTTTTCTACCCTTTTAGGGAATGAATATTCCAAAAATCCTTCCTTATCCCTTGTGTCCGGTATGCATGTGGATAGTGGCTATGAAAACGTGGTATTTATAGCTATAATGTTCTAAGCAATATTAGGAAAACAAATTCATTTCTTTTTTAAATCTAATTCTTGGAGAAATGTCTGGACAAAAGTGAAATAGACTAAGAGAAATTTGGTAATATATTTTGACGGGTTTTTTTCCTTGTAAACGGTACAACGATGTTATACAACAATAATTAAAGTTATTAAATCATAAAGTAAGAGAAGTTAAGAGTTTTCTTTCTTTTCTTCTGTCGTCGTTCAATTTGTGGTTACGTGGCAAAATGTAGAGAGATCAACGCAAGTTTACGCTTGAATAGATGTATAGAAATCCTATCGATTTGGAAAAAAATGTTTGGCATTTAGTTTAAAATAAAAAAAAAAACATCTGACAACCCTGCAACTAAACGACGATGAGCAAACCTTTAATATAACATCATCACTCTTATCTAATGATTACTATCAAATGCCCCAGTCACTTAGTTTTTTTAAACATTGTTTAAATACATAGTACTTGATATGTTTACACTAAGACCGATAAGGATGTTTAGTGTAAGCTAGATTTTAATACAAGATTTGCCCCATTAAAATTTATGATTATTAATTTATTTTACTTTATTTTTACTAATATTATTTAATTAAGTACTTATAGCTTTCGAGCCAAAAAATCAACACCGTCTTATATGATACTAGTGATCAATCCCGACTTTGCATGATTTTTTAAATAACATACCAACACCAGAGGGAGACTTTGTACAAAAGTCGATTGCTTGGGTACCTCTGTCCCATTCGTGTTTCTACCGTGAAGCGGTTGTGTTTGCATGGCTGTGTTTCGGTTTGAAGGGTGGGATATGGCGTGAATTTACAGGGTACAGAGGAATAACATCTGAGTCCTCAGGAATGGCAACGTATGGGGGGTATCATGGGCGAAACAGTATACTCTGTTATGTCCATGGTACTGCTCATATCTATAGGCGACGGTTACCAGTTTCCATCAGATGGGCCGCCAGCTTGTTTGCCGTTCTAAGTTGTATAAAAAAAACCGTGTACTCGCTGTTTAATGGTGAAATATCACCTCTTTGGTGACATCTCTCTAAACCAATATTTATGATTTTTTTTTAATATCAAATTTCTTTATTCTAACAATCTCACCTGATTTTTAACAGATTTAATTAAAAAATATTATAAATTCAATTTATCCATCAATAAACTATTTTATTTATTTATTTATACTTTATTGTACACAAAATATACATTGTTATAATTTATATAAAATAAAAATGTACAACAGGCGAGCTTAACTCTGTAAGAGTTCTCTTCCAGCAAACATTGAGTGGAAAGGAGCATTAATTAGATAAAATACATTAATAAATTATATTAAACATCAAATTAAATTATTAATTTCAGAGATAGGTTTAGATATTGGCACTTTAGAATAGATCCTATTGCAACTTTCCATTGGTGAAGAAATGTTTTAAAATCAGTTACATATTTTTTTATTTTTTACACAACAAAAGAATCAAATATTACCTCTTTATAATGTTAGTGAACACGACACCGGCCAAGTTATCGCCACGAGAGTGAAACGAATCAAAAATGCGCTCGAGAATTTCTTCAGTTGGATTCTCCGCCGTAAATATATAGTCCAATCTTCAAGCCGTAAAGTTCCCCCCTCTCAGTTGCCAGTGATTTTCTTCTTAATAATTTATTTACGAGATTAAGCTTGCCTCGTTGCCGGGTATCGTTAGATGTGTTTCCACCATTACGTCACTTTAGGCGGGAGACGAAGGAATAAAATTGTTGACAGGCCAAGCCGCCACGCTATCGGGCCGACAATTTTTTAGGTGACAGCAGTAAAGAATCAATGACATTTACAAATTGAATATTGATGATCGAAACGTTAAAAAAAAACTACAATTAATGATGTATTTTTTTTTACATATAAAGACGTTATGGCATATGGATATAAAAAATTGTAACTAGACAACACCGGTACTGGAAATACATGGGAGATATTTAGAAAAAATAATGTGTCAGATCCTTAGAAGATATATATAGAGTGTTGCCATACAAACGCTTCGAAAGCGGGTCAACTTTTTCATACAATTTTTGGTGATAAATAGTTATGAATGATTTCTTTATTTAACTTCTATATTTATTTTGTCTTGCACCTTTTTTAATGAGCATTTTATTTATTACATAATTAAATATATATATGTACGTCAAGCTACATTATGTGCGTAAGTATATAGGACATTAATAAAAAAACGTGTCAGCTATTTTTACAATTTGACAAAAAGTTGACGCGTTTTTGAGACACGATGCTCTATCTATATAATCTAAGGACGAGTCTTCATAACAGCAATTGAAGCTAAAATAATAAATTTTAGATCTTTTGTCTGTTTGTCTGTCTGTCTGTCTATATGTTTATTTCAAAATCACGTAAATACCACTATTGCATCAAATTGAATGTAATTTCAACAGTTGTGTTTCTGGAGTCGGGTGTTAATGGTATGGTAACCCCGCTGGCGCTATCGGTATACACTGGCGGGGCACCAGTGAGGGATGACAGATGAGGATAAAAGCAGGTCAGTTAGCTCATTCTGACGAATTCAACTAGAAGTAAACACGATGGTTTCCAGGGGGAACCACGTAGAGGTCGATCTGACAGGGTATATTGTATATTGCTAAAAGTCTATAGGTGACGGTTACCGTTTTCCATCATGTGGGCCGTCAACTTGTTTGCCATTCTAAGTTGTATAAAAAAAATGCTGTGGTCCCTCCCAGCATAGAACACCTTTCTTATCCCGTGAGTGTTGTAAGAGGCGACTAAGGAACTATCGGCAAACCCTCCTTCGCCCTACGGAGGAGACCAATGTTTGTAACCAGTTAATGACTGCAATGACGAATAAAAAATATAATCATTTTGACTTAAATCTATTTAGATATTAGTAAATTTATTCATATTACTTATTATAATTAAAGTTTCGCTATATTAATGAATGGAAATTTAAATTTATAAAGATAAGTTTGGAGAAATTGCGCCTCGGAATCGATCCCATGATAAACAATGAAAGTACGTATAATTGTGAAACATTGCGTAAAATACAAAGTACTGTAGGCCTACCATGAAATGCAACGCGCGCGTAATACCTCTGGTATTGCAGGCGTTCATAGGCTACGGTAACCGCTTACCATCAGGTGGGCCGTATGCTTGTTTGCCACCTCAGTGGTATAAAAAAAAATGATTTCCGAAATTTCGGGGACGAACGACACAGAAATTTGTTGTTAAAATTACATGATACATGCCGTTTAAAATTATTAAAAATGTTAAAATATCGTTCCTCTGGACTATTAGGATAGGATTTATGATGAACGAAATGTTCAGCTCCATTTCCTGGCTCGATTCCGCTACGAACAAAAACACAAAATTGAGCCGGAAAATTCGGAACTTCATTTCATGGTAGACCACCTGAGTTCTACATTTGCGAAAAGGTCACCGCGACAATCGATAATCAACGAACAATATACGTCAACAACACAAATGAATATTAACACAAAAAAAAATACCCTAAAAATATGTATGGGGTTACACCAAATGGAATTGAAATAACAATAAAATTAGACTGCAACAACATTCCGCCCATGAGTTTACTAGGGGCCGACAAATGGGCCAGCAAACCATAGAACTGCCCTGGCAACACTGTTCTACCATAGACAAAACAAAAGTCGAGGCATTATCGACCCTACTCCAACGTACATAAGTACGTACGATATTTAAACAATACACCCATAAGTTTGTAATACTTCTAGTACAGAAATAAATTCGGGGGCGTATAATCGATTATGTTATATTATATCTCATTACACATGGGATCTGAACTGAGTGGATGAAGGGACGATTGTTTATGGATTAAAGTCCATTCTTTGATCGAATTAATTTTTGCTCTCCCGACTGGTGTTAGTTTCGTACGGCGTCACTGTAATTGTATCGATTCAATACGTTGACGTTACTTTTTTTTTAATCTATCTGATGTTATTTTTTTTACGATTTAATTGTTTTTTTTTAATATGATATTAAGTTTTTTTATAACATAATTTTTAAATAGTGAAAGAGTTCAGTACAGTGAGAGATGTCGGTAGGGGCCGCCCTAGACGGACGTATGTCGACCATATAGGCGACGTGCTGAAGAAGGGCCAAATTAAATGTACCCGTAACCGGCGAGCGTGTATGACAAGATTGATGAATATGGAAGAAGCGAAAGAGGTTTGTTTGAATCGAAGCATTTGGCGTTCCATTGTTTCTGCCTACCCTAATGGGAGACAAGCGTGACAGATATGTATGTATGTATGAAAGAGTTCCTATATAGGTTGACAAAATATACGTTTAAATCACTGTCTTACTTAATATTATTAATACGTACTTTTTATAATTACTGTTATACAGTTTGGATGTTGTATAAATGACATTCAAACTTCACAAATATTTTTAATACATTTTAATTTAAAAATGTTAGCAACAGATTACTTCATGTTTTATATGTTAACCCAGAACTTGGTTCTTATATGTACCAATTTTAATACAAATCTGTTTATATATATATATATATAAGCTCAATTAACAATATATTTGTACAAAATCACCAGAGGGAGACTTTGTACAAAAGTCGATTGCTTGGGTACCTCTGTCCCATTCGTGTTTCAACCGTGGAACAGTTGTGTTTGCATGGCTGTGTTTCGGTTTGAAGGGTGGGATATGGCGTGGATTTACAGGGTACAAATGAATAACACCTGAGTCCTCAGGAATGGCAACGCATGGGGGGTATCATGGGCGAAACAGTATACTCAGTTATGTCCATGGTACTGCTCATGTCTATAGGCGACGGTTACCACTTTCTATCAGGTGGGCCGTCAGCTTGTTCGCCATTCTAAGTTGTATAAAAAAAAAAACAAAAAATAATCCAGATTTTAATTTAAGCCTTCAGGAATACGACTATGGAAACCGCATTAAATTTGATACAATAATTTTTGTAATAATAATAATAATAATAATATTTATTTGCTTTAAACATGGTATACAGTGATGTTATAATTATATTTGAGAGTGCACATGTCTTGCTAAAATCATATAGCATGCAAATTAAGTTTCCTACTATCAATCATTGTTAGATATACAAAATTTTTGTTAATACTAAATGTCAAAAACGTCTACCAAGGAAATCTTTTACGTCATAATAATTCTGTTCCTTTAACCAGTTATATAATCTTTTCCCAAATAAAGTGACATTCAAATCTTTAAATTCATTTGGAATTTTATTATATATATGAACGCACATAGTAAGGCAGTTTCTTTTATATTTGTCTGATCTTGGTATTTCGGTAAGTACAAGTCTGTCCGGATCTCTTTTTAATCTATAGTTCATATCACTTGCTTTTTTAAACAATGTTCTATGTTTAATTACAAAATTACAAATTTCATAGATATACATTGATGGTAGTGGTAGTAAACCAAGGCTCTTAAATAATGGTTTGCATGATACACCAGGCGGAAAGCCACATATAGCCCTAATGCACTTTTTTTGGGCAATAAATGCTCTTTTTATCTCTACACTATTACCCCACATTATCAGTCCATAGCGTAGAATTGATTCTATATATGCGCGATACGTAGTGATAGTAGTTTTGGTATTCGTCACTTTTCTTAACTTTTTAAGTGCATATACAAATTTATTTATTCGAGTGCATATGTTGTCTATATGTAATTTCCAGTTTAAGTCTTGGTCAATAATTATGCCTAAGAATTTAATTTGTGTTGCCTCTTTAATTTTAGTTATGTTTAGTTTGAAGTTGTGTTTTGTATTTTTTGATTTATTGAATTGAATATAATTCGATTTATTAAGATTTATTTTTAAATTATTACACTCGAACCATTTTATAATGCTGTCAATTGTATTATTTATATCTGTTTCATGATTATGGATTGAATTGTCAGATTTTTTATTAGATGTCACAATTATGGTGATATCATCTGCGAATAATATACATTTATGTTTTGTCACTTTAATCAAGTCATTTATATATAACAAAAACAAAATTGGTCCTAATACACTTCCTTGAGGGACTCCACATTTGTTCTCTCTGTAATTTGATGTGTAAGACTTTAAGTCATTTTTACTAATTTCTTCCAAGAGTACACATTGACTTCGGTGGGTTAGATATGAGGTTATCCAGTTTAGCGCAGTTCCTCTTATTCCTAGTACATCTAGTTTTTGCAATAAATGATTATGGTCAACAAAGTCAAACGCTTTTGATAAGTCAAGAAATAATCCTGTAGTCAAATTATTGTCATTAATATTTATCAAAACTGTATTTAATAGATTAAAAGCAGCAAGTGTCGTCGATTTTTGTTTTTGAAACCCGAATTGATTCTCGTTAATTATATTATATTTGTTACAAAAGTCTACCAATCTTTTATACATACATTTCTCAAAAATCTTTGATATGATAGGTATAAGGGTAATTGGTCGATAGTTGTTAAGGTCTTCCCTTTTACCACCTTTATGTAATGGCTTAACTATGGATAGCTTTAACAATTTAGGAAAGGTTCCAGTAGAGAATGAAAGGTTAATTAGGTGCGTCAGGATGGGAACTAGTTCAGGTATACACATTTTAATTATTTTTGTACTTATGCCATCGTAACCTTCAGCGGAGGTGTTATTTAAGTCTATGATTTCCTTTTTCACTTCTTCTTCAGTCACTGGTTTAAGGAATATTGTATTACAAATATTTGTTGTTTGTTGAGCGCTATTTGATGACCCATTGGATGTATTTGTTAGCTCAATGAAGTAATCATTAAAAGCAGTCGCTACGTCAAGAGGATTTGATATCATTTTATTATTTATATTGAGTTTTGTAATGTTATTATAGGGTCTTTTAGTGTTACCAGTTTCATTTTTAATTACCGACCATGTTGCTCTACACTTGTTCTTGCTGTTGTTAATATATTTCATGTTTGTATTTTTCTTTGAGTGGTCAATGCATTTTTTTAATATATTAGAATATGTTGTGTAATTTTTTTATTTAATAGTGTTTTATTTTTATAATATTTAAATCGCAATGATCTCTTATGTTTACAGCTACATTTAAGACCTTTGCTTATCCAATTTTGCTTACTTTTGTTGCTATTCATTACTTTAATTTTTTTCATAGGAAAGCATAAATTGTAGAACAAACACAGTAGTTCATGAAAATTATCAAATGCTTTGTTTAGATCTGTTTCCATATATATTTCTGACCACTTTGTACTATTTAAACATTCTTTGAATTTTAATATATTATCATGACAATAATCCTTTCTATAAATATAGTGTGAATATAGATTAATGTCGTTTTCATGTACAGGTAAAGTTAGTAATTGTGCTGTGTCATGATCGGACAAATGTAGAGGTAACACTGTTGCTTGGGCATTTTCGATATTGCTCAAAATATGATCTATACATGATTCTCTCCGTGTTGGGACCTTGATGTGGATTTTCAGGTTATAGTTATGACACAAGTCATGTAAGCATGTTGTGATTTTTCCTTGCTTCAGTGTGTTAATGTTAAAATCACCTGCTAAAACAATTTTCGTATCTCGCTTAAATTGATTCAATATATCATTTAAAAATTCATCTAATTTTTTTAAAAATATATTAGGATCTGATGTCGGAGTTCTATAAAGACATATTATTATTAGTTTGTGTAACGGAATTTCAATACCACAAACTTCAAAAGTTTTTTGCATTGTATATTTTTTCAATTTAGGTAGTTCCTTGTAAATTGTATCATTTTTCACTAAAATACATGTTCCACCTCTTCGTTTGTCTCTACAAAATGCAGTGGCTAACTCATAGTTATAAATATTAACATATTTTTTTATTTCTGTATTCAAAAATGTTTCAGAGAGGCATACTATATCGGGAAGGTTGCCTTCTTGCTGTAATTCTTGCAACGTTATTTCTAATAGTGTATGTTTGGACAATAAGCCAGCTATGTTCTGATGTAAGATCTTATAAGATAGAAATGATTTGTATGACTTATTCACGAAAAAGCTTTCTTTTATCTATTTTAGTAAAGTAATGTGTAATCATAGATTGTTTTATGAATTTAGTACTATTTGCATCAGATCTATTAGCGACTCCCGATTTTAATGGTATAAAATAATATGGAATCGTTCCTTTAGAGTATACTGTAGAGATAGGAGAAGATTGACGGAGTTTTATGGACGCCGATTTACCACGCACTACCAGCTTAATTAATTCCTTGGCATTTAAGTATTTGTTTTCATAATCAATATAGTCAATTATATAATTAATTAATTTACATATGTTATATGAGTTATGATAATATTTACATTCTATAAAATGACAGTTTTTATATTCATTACAAATGCCCCTTATTGAGTTATTCAAATCATATATATTAATATACCTACTCTTTAATACATTTAAAACAATTACATCATTATCATTAAATGTACTTAATAATTCTCGTAACTGTGATTCTAGTATGTTTATGTCGTAGTCATTTTCCCCAACGCATACCACCACTTTGTCTTTTTTTGTTAGCAAGGTGGAGCTTTGACAATTTTTTATAAATTCTGTAGTCAATGCGTACGGTTTTGTTATAGATGAGATTAGATATTTATTGTATGTGGTATTCAATCTTGATCGTATTAAAGCAGAGGATAGGCCAACACATTGCTGAGTTCCGAAAATATATATATTTTGTTTAATGTCTTGTTTCTGTACTGGAATACCTTTATTTTTCGGAGTAGGAAGTTGAGTTTCGGAAGATATATTTGACTTTGTTTTTATCAAGTTATTGATGTGTTTATTAAGACTTGATATTTCCTCTTCTGCCATTTTTAAGTTAACTTCGAGTTCTTCGATCCTCTGTTGAAGTGTTATGATATTATAATCGATGTTAGTGTTAGTTTTCTGTGTATTTGTTCTATGTGTTGGAGATATTTTAGGTGAAGTAAAGACAGGTTGCCTTTCTAGAACCTGTGTAAAGGATTTATTTTTCTTCTTGTCGCTGTGGTTTAGTTGTCTGTCACTTATTGGAGAATGGCAAAGATTTATAAGTGTGTTATTTTCTTTCGTTAATTTATTTATTTGTCTTTGGAGGTCGTTGTTTTGTATTATTACATTATCCAATTCATTTTGTGATATTACAAGTTCCGATCGGAGATGCTTTATAGTTTCTTTCATTTCCTGGACCGTAATTGAGTCTGTTGTTGAATAATCCATACTTTTTGACAGTAGTCTATTTGGTGTATCTATGGATTCATCAGACGTATCAAATTCGGTAAGTATATGAGAATCGTTTACACGAGAAGTAGTGCTTATTGGCGTAGACTGTGGTGTCTTGTTTGGTGAGACATTCAACGAGGGTATTATATTCTGTTTTGGCGATGGACACTTTTTCCTCCTTCTCGTGAAATGAGGTGGTTCATACCTTGGCGTAGTCGAATTTGTGGTGTTTTGCTCTTTTAATTTTTGTTCATCACATTCTTTACATTTCCAAGACTTTTTTGTCTCCAGGTTTTTTAAACGGTGTAATTTTTCCGAATAACCAATGCAATCAAACTCATAATACTTCTTACAAACCAAACATTCTATTGTGTTCTTAATATCAACTTTATCTTTGCATTTTTGGCATGTGACCAATGGAGCCATCTTACGACGATTGAGGGCATTTTTTGTAGATGCTTTGGTAGCCATTATAAAAGAAAAGGATAAGTTTCTTATTCGCACTGTCTAGTTATAATAGTTGTTCTTATTTTTATTTTAGTGTAACAGTCACTCAACCACGTTATAAATTACTTAGAGTGCCTAATTTTTCTATATACCGTACACTCTTTATTACCATTGCCACTTCTTATACCCGACAAAAGGTAGATACTTGAGGTGACTAATATAAAAATGAACGCCTTTTGTCTAGTTTATTGTATGAGTATTCTATTTCAGTATTGATGACTCACAAAGAGAAATCGGAAAGAACTCTTTATTACCATATATGGTCATAAACGCACTTAGTGAGCGCAGCGGCAGTAATGACTCACCAATGTTGCTGAAATGGCTTGATGCTTGTGAACAGTTCTATAAGCACTTATTTTGATTAATCTGGCAATTATAGGAAACTAAACAAACATTTGTGTATAAGTTCTTAATTCTATTCACTCTGTTTTTTAATTTGGTACAAATTTTATATTAAAAATATTTAAGAATACGAATATAAAAATAAATTTGAAGAGAGCGTCTGCGTTTACGTGTTTACGCGAGCACGTCTACGAGTCGAGTCCTACACTCTGTTATGTCCATGGTATTGCTCATGTCTATAGGCGACGGTTATCCTTTCCATCAGGTGGGCCGTCAGCTTGTTTGACATTTTAAGTTGTATAAAAAAAAAATTAACAATGTTAGCAACAAATTACTTCATATTCTATATGTTTACCCAGAACTTGGTTCATATATATACCAATTTTAATTCAAATCTGTTTATATATATAAGCTTAACTAAGTTACAAACATACAAATATATTTATATAGATTTTTTTTTAAATTACATGCTTCGAAATTAAGAAGGTAAAAAACCTAACACTTTTAAATTACATCATTATATTTTACTAAACTAACAGTTGTTTTGCGGAAGTTCATATCACTGGTTATTTGATAAGCTTTTGATATTATTTTGTTTAATTCCACTACAATTAGTGTGTGTGTGATCGCTAACGCTCGAAGATTGACCACCACTACTACTAGCAAATGTTTCACAACATTCCATATTAGCCATCTCCGACAGCCATTTTGTTCACGCACATTTTGCAAAACGTGCTTGAAAGGAATTAAACAAAATAATTCTAATCGAATAACCAGTAATATCATCGTTCTATCAGCCATTAACTGTCCACTGCTGAACATAGGCCTCCTCCGTAGACTATAAGAAACCATCCTGAGACACCTGCATCAACTGACTCCCTGCAATGTGTTTGACATCGTCGCCCCATCTAGCGAGGTATAGTTCTACTCTGCATATGTCGGGGGGAAAGGGATTGTTAGTAATGGAGACTGAGAATCCCATTGCTAGCAATATACCCAACCAGGTCAACACCCTCGCGGTTCCCCCTGGAAACTATCACGGTTAATTCCTGATGAATTCATCACGATGGGCTAACTGGCCTGTTTTCATTCTCATCTATCACCCTTCACTGGTGCTCCGCCAGCGTATCCCGTTAGCGCAGGCGGGGTTACTATACCATTTTCTCCCTTCAAAAAAAAACTCTACATATGCCTCTTTTAAATATACGCACGAGAAACTCCTATCACATTTAAATCTCCAATTTATTATCTGTCACTATAAAAGTATCAAAAACCAACCCTCGAAGACGCCATAATCTGCATAAACATCATTATGTCACACTTCGTTACGTTGTAAGTTTGGAACGAGGCAAATCATAAGCCAATTGTCAAAAACTCAAAGAATGCCACCTGACAATAAAAAGTTGGTAGCACAGAGTGCATTGAGATCAAAGGGACCCGTTTAAATCCGGCTAAGTACATTATTATACCCGTGAAATGCTTGCATCTGTTGTTCTTTGCTATTAGATACAAATAAAGCATTGATCTTACATGCCACCCCTCTTTTACACACTTTTTTTATTGTCACACAAATTTTAACTTCACTCACTCCGTTTTAAGATCACTTTTCCAATAAAATCCACTGATGCAAGAGTTTATGCAAGTCTATATTTTATGTTTGACGAGCTAGAGTTGAGTTTTCATTGTGTGCGACGCGGATGCGTGTGCCCATCGGGTCAACTGGCCCCTAATTCAATTTCCACTTGTCCCTCTATCTGATTATGTTCGGTGCACTATATGACGTCTCGATGTTAGAACATTATACCGTTAGACGGCCGGTGCGGTGACTTTTCCTCTAAACTTGTTAATGTTGGTTTTTTGGGGTGAAAAACGAGTTGAAAAACTTTTGTCTTTACTGCATACACGACTTGGCTCTTAGTTTCAAAGTTCCATATATTAAACGACTTTAAGTAAAGACGAGAAGTTATCATTTTGGCTGTTTTTATGATACATTCATAAAAACGCTTACGTCTTCATCAAATAAAGATGGAATATAATGATTATTTTTTTAATTGAGATATTTTTTTACAATACAATACAATACAATACAAATGACTTTATTGTGGATCATAGGTCAAATTAAGGTATTACATGAGTTAAATAGTATCTCCATGTCCTGCTATATATAAGCGTACAATATATGGAACGGTTAACAGTATATAAAACACAACATTTAAAATTATATCTATCCTATTTAAGAGCTGCGCTCTTGTCGGTGGAGCTCTTGCCACTCACTACGATTTGCAGCGAGCCTCTTCACCTCTTGATACGACACGACACCAACTCCTTCCTTGATCTGCCCGATGTAACTATGTCTCGGTCTCCCTCTTCCCCTTCTGTCTTACCTTCTATTATAATGTTCATAAGTTCGTTATTTAATTATATAGTGAATCAAAATATATTTACATAAGACATTATTTATTACTAATGATGACTATTTATTTTTATCATTGCCATATTCGTTTAAGCTATTTTGTACAGAGGTCTAGGTTTTTTTAATTGGTAATAATGGAACTGTAGCCACGCCTGTACTATTGGTATACTCTAGCAGAACACCAGTGGGGGATAAGAGGTGAGGATGAAAGCAGGTCAGAACCAATGTGACAAATTGCATAAGAATTAATCGAGATAATTTCCACCGCGTAGAGATCAACCTGATAAGATATATTACTGGCGCTGTTTTTTTTTAATGGGTGATAATGGAATGGTAAGCCCGCCTGTGCTATCGGGATACACTGGCGGGGCACTAGTAAGGAATGATAGGTAAGAATGAGAACAGATCAGTTAGCCCATCGTGACTAGAACACATCGTCATTAGAATTAACCACAACGGTTTCCAGGGGGAACCGCGTGAAGGTCGACCTAATAGGGTGTATGCAATGAGTCAATTAAGTCCCATTACCAACAATCCCTTTCCCCCCTGCTGGCGCTGTTAGATCACCATTGCTAACAATCCCTTTTCCTTCCAAAACTCGATGCTAGATAGGTTTAAGTCCAAGTCATCGAAAATCGCTAGTACAGAATGAACTTACTGATAAAATGATGATAGTGGAGGGGTTTGGCAGCCCATCCCTTGCCCATTAAGTTTCCTTAGTCGCCGCTTACGACCCCCACGGGAAAGCAATGAGTGGCTTATATTATGCCGGGACCACACGGAGAAAACGTTAACATCTAATTAAAATCCTACACAACTTAATATGATATTAAACATTTGAACTTATTAAAGAAGTTAAAAAAATATACTCCCAAATAAGGCATGCTTATTTTTTTCTATTAAAAAAACAACGAATAAAAATACCTTTTTTTATACAACTTAGAATAGCAAACAAGCTGACGGCCCACCTGATGGAAAGTGGTTACCGTCGCCTATAGACATGTGCAGTACCATGGATATAACAGAGTATACTATTTCGTCCATGATACCCCCCATGCGTTGCCATTCCTGAGGACTCGGATGTTATTCCTTTGTACCTTGTAAATTCACGCCACCTACTTGTAAGTACTTATTTCTAAGAATCGTTGCATCTCTTATTATTGTTTCTATGTATTATAATAAAAAATAAAAATATATTTTATACCAACTTAAGCAGGTAAAGCCTCGAGGTACAATTAATGTTATAATATTACAATACATTATAAAAAAAAAAAATTTAAAACTTACGTCAATATTGGGCACAACTAATCAAGGGCCACAAGACAGTGCAAACTTTATAATCCAAGAGAATCGCCTGGGGTGTTTGCCAGCAAAATAACAGCATTTGCACAAGCCAATAGAGTACGCAATAAAAAATTAATTACATTTTTAATCTACGAAAACGTGAGCAGAAGGTGGATTACGCGAAACTAAAGGCACTGGAAGCGACATGTAACTTTTTCGAGATGATTTTAATTCTTTATATTACAAATCAATATTATAATGAGCCTCAGAAGAAGTCGATGGCCATCAACCCTCTTCTAATTGTACAAAAGTCGATTGCTTCGATGATCGACAGAGGTACCCCTGTCCCATTCGTGTTTCAACCGTGAAGCAGCTGTGTTTGCATGGCTGTGTTTCGGTTTGAAGTGATATGGCGTGAATTTACTGGGTACAGAGGAATAACACCTGAGTCCTCAGGAATGGTAACGCATGGGGGGGTATCATGGGCGAAACAGTATACTCTGTTATGTCCATGGTACTGCTCATGTCTATAGGCGACGGTTACCACTTTCCATCACGTGGGCCGTCAGCTTGTTTGCCATTCTAAGTTGTATAAAAAAAATTGGCCGTACCTACGTTGAATTAACGACTATGAAAACGTTTATTACATCTAGATAGGAAAAACCTCAAAATAACGATAGGGACGAGCCATTGTCCATTAAACAAACATTTATACACAATAGGAACCACAGACAGCCCTCTATGTCGAGGCTGTTTCGACGCCAAAAAAACGGCTGCTCACGTAATCCTGGAATGTAAGCTGTGGCCCATCAACGTTTAGAAATCCTCGGAACGGATAGGGCGCTCCGTGAGGCCTGTGAAGATCCCAGGAAGCTTCTGTGCTTCTGGGCGGAACTAGGTTGACTGTACTAGCCACGACTCATACGCACAACGGCCCAAATTAGAGGCTAAGCGCGGAAAATGGAGTCCTATTTCACATTCACATTCACAACCCTCTTATAAAGGCCCACTTGTTTTTGGACTCTTATTATTCTGATGAAGATGCTATGACGCATCTTTCTGTACTTAACTACATACAATAACGGGGCGCCGGTGCCGGATGAAACCAGGATAATGATATCAAATCAAATATCTTATCATGGAGAATTAACCACGATATTTTCAAGCAGCACTGCATAAAGACAAACAAATTAATTTGAATGTAATTGTGCTAAATTTTGAAATGGAGAACAATAGCAATGGACACAAGTACATTGGGGACCAGTAGACGACAGAGGTCGCCAGTTCGGAGACCGACCACATATTCATTTGTTGCAATATCAGGCCGTTTATTTACCTTCCTCATGCTCCTCAAATACTGCGTCTCAATTGCGCCCACCATGTATCCTCTTATTCCCTCGCATTCCCTCATCCGTATTCAATAGCGAGGACAGAATGTCCTAAATTACTGTACCGCATACCATAAAAAAAAGAAAACAAAGTATATCAGGCACAATTTGCAGTTAAATCGTAACCAATTATCACTTTATTCAAGTTTATAATAAATCTAGCGGTTTTCACTGACGTGATAAATTGACTGTTTCCCAGGGCGGTCCCTTTTAAAATTGAATAACAAATATCTTCATAAATATTAGCTTTCAATAATTTTCAATAATGTTAGTAAAATAGATATAATAGTTAAAGTCTCTCTTTTTAACTAAAAATATATAATAATACTTAATACGTACTATAATATGTATTTTATTTATATATATATATATATATATATATATATATATATATATATATATATATATATATGTGTATGTGTATATGTGTATATATATATATATAATTTGTGTATGTTTTTTTGCATTACTTTTACTTTATATTTATGTTGTACCTTTCCTGGTCTAGATTACCCGATAATCACTTAACTGGATTGGCTAGAAGATTTCTCACAGAGATAAGCCCACTCTTGCAAACAAGTTGTTAAACTAATCGCTGTATCTTTTTTCAAGTGCATTAATTACATACATATATATATATATATATATATATATATATATATATATATATATATATATATATATATATATATATATATATATAAAAACGAAGCTATCTTTTTATGCCAGACTGCATCAAAATCTATATACCTATATATAATATATAAATCTATATAATATATACCTGTATATATAAAGATGTTCAGAAGTTTGTTACTCAATCACGATTGAAAAAGTGAACATGTCTGAAAATTATTGAAATGCATAGATGAATCTAAATACTTTTTATTCAAAATGAAGCTAGAAAATAATTTATTATTTGTATTTATTTCACTTCCAGCGTTTCTGTATACGCGGTGCTGCGGGCGAGCCTGGGGCGTGCACAATGTGCGCTAATGTGATTTTATAGAGACCATAGAATGCCGATTAGATGGTACTAGTAGACCCTTGTTGGGGCGGCCCGCGTCCTGTGGTAATTTAATTTTATAATTTCTTTTTATGTTTTACGCAGAGAACTTTTTACTCTCTTTCGCATGAAGATTTACCGTGCTGTTAACAATATGAACGAAACATAAGGAAATGTTACGTAAATTTTCATAAAGGTATATTGAATTAGATAATTATTTAAGTTACTTGGAGGGGCACGTTGGCTCCAGATGGCATTGGGTTCCGTATGCATTCAATATTATAATTATTTCAGTCTTTAACTGTCCACCGCTGAACATAAGCCTTTCCCGTAAGGGGAGTTTTGCCAGTAGTTGCCACGCTTGGCAGGCGGGTTAGCAACCGCAGTTAGGCTGTTAAAGATGTTTTAAGAGGGGCGCTGCTTCCCATCCCTCCACCATAAGCTCCCTTAGTCGCCTCTTACGACACCTACGGGAAACTCAAAACAAAAAAAGGATTTCTGTGTGTATGACTGTACGTTTGTTCCAGCATTACATAAAAACTACTACACAAAATTGAATTCAGTTGTATTTGCATGGCTGTGTTTCAGTTTGAAGGGTGGGATATGGCGTGAATTTACAGGGTCTTTACTGCAAAACAGTTTAAAGATGTCGAATAGTAATCACCATTACCATGCCTTTTCTCATTTATTTGAAGGCGGCCCAGTATATCTTCTTCTTCTGCAAATCCCTATCAACTAACGTTTCCGGACTCGCTACTCTTTTATGCATATCATCTTTCACACAGTCCATCCACTTTTTCTTTGATCATCCCCTATACATCCATCCAATATCATACTTAGGGGGGAAAGGGATTGTTAGCAATAGAGTTTGACAGCCCCATTGCTAGCGATATGCCCTATTAGGTCAACCTCCACGTGGTCCCCCCTGAAAACTATCGTGAACAATTCTTGTTGAATTCATCACGATGGGCTAACTAACCTGCTTCATCCTCACCTATCATCCTTCACTGGTGCCCCGCCGGTGTATACCGATAGCGCGGGTGGGGTTACCATTCCATTATCACCTATTAAAAAAAATTATACTTAACACTTTCTTTAAAACATGACTTTCATTTCTGCGCATGACATATACATGACTGTACCAAGGCATTCTGTTACTTTGCAACATCTCCATTATTGGTGCAACTTTTCGACTTACCCGTATATACTCATTTCTTAATCTGTCGTTTCTTGTCATCCAACGCATCCATCTCAACATTCGCATCTCTGCCATGTATATTTCTCATTCATCCATCATGTTTATGGGCCAACATTCGGATCTATAGAAGAGGACAGATTTTATAATAGATTTGTAAACTCTTTTGTTTGAGTGTCATTCAGGGGTACTGGTAGTGGTACACCATCAAAGGCAATAGGTACGAAACTGGAGAGAATAAGAGATGTAGAAAACTTTGTACAAAAGTCGATTGCTTGGGTACCTCTGTCCCATTCGTGTTGCAACCATGAAGCAATTGTGTTTCGGTTTGAAGGATGGGATATGACGTGAATTTACTGAGTACAGAGAAATAACACCTGAGTCCTCAGGAATGGCAACGCATGGGGGATATCATGGGCGAAACAGTATACTCTGTTATGTCCATGGTACTGCTCATGTCTATAGGCGACTGTTACCACTTTCCATCAGGTGGGCCGTCAGCTTGTTTGCAATTCTAAGTTGTATAAAAAAAAATATCAGCCTTTAACTGTCCACTGGTGAACAACTGCTGGCAAAACCCCCTAAGGGAAGGTTTACTCCCCTTTAGGGTGTCAGTTGCCAGTAATCGCCACTCCTCGCAGGCGAATTGGCAACCGTATTTAGGCTTTCAAGATGTTTTAATAGCTGCTTCCCATACTTCGCCCTCCGTTAGTCGCCTCTTACGACACCCACAAGAAAGGAAGGGGTGGCCTTTTCTACGCCGGGACCACACAAAACGTCGAATAGTATACAAATAAAAAAAATTGATAGAGTGATGAGCTATGGAACCGTAATATGGTCCTACACGGTTGGCCATATGCAGAAGGTTCAAATTACTTAGCGAGATAGAGGACTTTTTTGAAAAATCATTGCGTGCCATCCGTTATGAGGATATCCGCAGAACCAAAATGATCCACCTACCCCGAAGGATAAACGAGCTGAAGTTTCAAAGAGTGAAAACCAACAACCGACGGGGAATAAATGTTCTTGAGTGACCACCCCGTATAGGCAAACGAAGTGTAGGGTGGCTCCCCACTAGATGGAGAGAGAACCTCGAATACATTTGCAGGGAGTTAGTAGATACAGGTGGCTCAGGACCGTTCCTTAAATTAGCACATAGCTTACTTCATATTATACTAATGAATGCAGAATAAGGGCGTAGACAAAGCCGTGGGCCACAACTATTCTAAACTAATATTATAAAGAGAGAGGATTTGATTTTTTCTAATGAATAAACGTAACGAGTACATTTTTCTCTTAAATGGTAACAAAACTATTTTTTTTTTATATAAAACCCAAACTACTAAAGCCTTATACCTCGGGATTGGATTTAATCTTTTAATTACGTCTTTTAAGAGAACAAAAGAATTTTCCAAATCAATCCATAAATGACAAAGTTCTGAGGTTTCAAACATAAAAAGCAACCGAACTGAGAACCACCTCCTTCTGTTGAAGTTGTTTAAAAAATAAATAACCAATTTTTAGAAATTCTTTCACCTAGATAAAGCAACATATTCAGCCAGCAACATGGGCTGAATTTAAAAAAAATTAAATTAAAATTAAACATATAAAAACGAGGCGTAACTCGCACACTAGTCTACATCTACACTAATATTAAAAAGAGAATAGATTTGTTACAAAAATACAAATCTATTCTCTTTTTAATATTATATGTATATTTGTAATGAATAAACTCAAAAACTACTTTGCCTTTTTCAAAACTTCTTCCACTATTAGAAAGCTACATTCACCCTGAGTAACATAGACTATATTTATTGCTAGAAAAGATTAAGGATCCTTACTAAAACTTTAGTAACGTAACTTAGTGTAAAAAAATGCTATGAAATATCTTTCGTCGCGTGCGCTGCGGAAACTATCGGTGATAGAACAAAAGTATGTTCTACAATATTGAAGAAAATATCGATAACTACAAAAAACTTCGCGATACTATATGTCCAACTGTTATCGTTATGTCATGTCAATAATCACTTTTTAAAATGTTATAAAAATGTCCACCCGTGCGAAGCCGGGACGGGCCGCTAGTAAATAATAGTATTTGTTAAACTGGATATGACGCCAACGAATTTATGATTTATTAGGTAAACATTACTGGATACTATATCCAAGCAAACATATTACCGCTCGTTAGCTGTGTTCACCCTAATTTTTGCACAGAGCATATTCTCCCCTTATTACAAACCTCTCAGCTGCTGAGCCCATCAAAGACTAGCTTAAATATCCGGATTTATGTGTAACCTCTGTGATGTGGAACACTATATTAAAGACAAACGAACGCACTTACCGCATTTATGTATTAGTAGCTTTTCCCGCGAATTCGTATGCTTGAATGTTGAAAACAAATTATTTCTAGACCGGAAAAGAATGTTATGTATTTATTTATTAAATTTCAATACACCTGGAAAGTGTAAAATGGTCGACTTATCACCGTATGGTGTTACCATAGACCGTAGACAGGAATAACGGAAAATGGAATTGACGGTGCAAGGAGAGACTTACCAGAGGGATACTTTGTACAAAAGTCGTTTGCTTGGGTTCCTCTGTCCCATTCGTGTTTCAACCGTAAAACAGTTGTGTTTGCATGGCTGTGTTTCGATTTGAAGGGTGTGATATGGTGTGAATTTACAGGGTACAGAGGAATAACATCTGAGTCCTCAGGAATGACAACGCATGGGGTGTATCATGGGCGAAACAGTATACTCTGTTATGTCCATGGTACTGCTTATGTCTGTAGGCGACGGTTACCACTTTCCATCAGGTAGGCCGTCAGCTTGTTTGCCATTCTAAGTTGGATAAAAAAAAATGGAGTTAGGATATACCATAATTAGGATGTACCAAATATCATTCAAGTTCATTTAATAGTTTTTAGATGAAAAAGTAACAAACATTCATCCATACAATATAATATTAATAGTACATTAGCAGAGAAATGGGGGTTTAGCGTCAATAAACATACTTGATTCAATTTATTCTAACAGGATATTGTCCCAACCGGGACTCGAATTCATGAGTAGTTTTTGGCTGGTTCCCGGAACGTCTTACAGGAACTTTGTATCAGGTTAGTTAATTAACAACACGTTGAAGTTTCCTTCATTTCGACAGTAATATTTAACTCTGTTATAGCGTACTGCACTTTGACTAGGGTTGCGATTTAATATACTCAAATAATTTGATTCGTATCAAATTAATTTTTTGTTACAATTTAAAATAAAACGACGTAACGAAGTCACAAAAACACGGTTGTTATTTTTTTTTAATCAAATAAATAGGTTTTTGTTTATAAACAGGTTTTTTTAACGGATGAAATGTAATGATGCGTCTCGCCATAATGTGGTTGATCCGATTGATACAGATAAAAACTTAGGTTCCTAGAAGCAGAAGAAAAATAGTAAGTTCATTTTTAAAAGACCGGCAGCACACCTGCAATGCCGCTGGTGTTGTGGGTGATCATGGGCGGCGGTAGTCACTTACAATCAGGTGAGCCGCATGCTCGTTTGTAGAAAAAAAAAGTGGATGATGAGTTCAGAAAAAAACTATAACATCAATTGGATTTTTAATTTATTTATTTGTACTTTATTGTACATACTAATAATACATAAAAAATATGACAGACACATTAACTCTAAAAGAGTTCTCTTCCAGCAACACCAGAGGTGGAAAGGAGCATCAATGTCAAATAACTACCGCCTTTTCTCCTCCACCTAAAAATTGACTGGAATCGATTACTTTATCGATGAGACCGCTTTATGTACTTCATATATGTTATATATGCTTATGTTTTATTCTTTAATTGATTCAATAAGGAGTAAATAAATAAATGTCAGCGGCTAAAGCATGGTACAATATTGTGACAATTTTCAAATTAAAAGAACTTAGATTAATCTAACATTAAGATTTGAACATAAACACTGACAAGGTTTACCTTGGCGGAGTGCCAGTGAGGGATTTGCTGGTGATGAAGTTGGCTCATCATCGTAAATTCCTTCTCACCTCATTTACGCAAAACACTGCACCAAGGTGCCCCATGGTCCCTGTATAGAATGGGCCACCCCTACCTTTCCCGTGGAGGTCGTAAGAGGCGACTAACGGTTCTTAAAGGTCGGGAGATGAGGAGCAGAGTTTCTCTTAAAACATCACCGAAAGTCTAAGTGTGGTTGCCAACCCGCCTGCCAAGTTTGGCAACTACTAGCAAAACTTCCCAATTGAGAGGTATATGATGATGACTGCACCAATGAGGTGGTCAAATAGCAAATCTTCCCCTTCATTCTACTTATCACCTCCGTTACAACACCGAAACCTTAAATACGTTTTAAAGTGAAACCAATTCTTTTTGAATATGTCTAAAACTGACCCGAGTTCACTCTCATCTATCACCTCTCACTGGCCTCTCACCAGAGCATACCAAGTCATGTAATGTAGATGCAGAGGTTAGCATTCTATTGTCAACAATTAAAAAAATTAAAGATTCCGACGATTTGTAAACCACCACCTTTTTTTGAAGTCAGTTAAAAGATACCCAGATACCCACCTACTAGATATAAGAATATGTATTATATATATTTCACCATGTGGTCCCGACATAGAATAGGCCACCCCGTGGGTGTTGTAAGTTTTCCCAATCCGCCTAACAAGCATGGTAACCATTGTAAACTCCCCCGCCCAAGGGGGTACGGTAAGGAGTAAAGATTTATGATGAAGTAACGTATATACAAATATAAATTAGTAACTAATTCATCATCATCATCATATCAGCCTTTAACTGTCCACTGCTGAACATAAGTCTCCCACTTGGGAGAATTTACCAGCAGTTACCACGCTTGGCAGTCGGATTGGCAACCGCAGTTAGGCTTTAGAGATGTTTTTAAGAGGGACGCTGCTGCTCATCCCTTGCTCTCCCTTAGTCACCTCTTACGACACCCACAGGAAAGGAAAGGGTGGCCTATTCTATGCTAGCACCAAACGGCAACTATTTATAACATTAATTAGGAGTGAAAACACAAGAAAAGGGGGAAAGGGATTGTTAGTAATGGAGACTAAGAATCCCATTGCTAGCAATATACCCAACCAGGTCGACCTCCTCGCGGTTCCCCCTGGAAACTATCATGGTTAATTCCTGATGAATTCATCATGATGGGCTAACTGGCCTGTTTTCATTCTCATCGATCACAATTCACTGGTGCTCCGCCAGCGTATACCGTTAGCGCAGGCGGGGTTACCATACCATTTTCACCCATAAAAAAAAAACACAAGAAAACACACGCTTTGTATAATGTTAAAAGCGAACCAAACTGCAAGATTCCAGCTAATTATTGGCATTGTAACAACCCTCGGCTAGCGCGTTGTACGTAAGTTGAGTATACTCGCAAGTTATAAGTAATATCATTACTTATGTATAACACAAAACTGTCACAGCGACGGCCCGGTTCACTTGGACCCTTAATCACAATAACAATAACAGCGATGGAGTTATACAGGCGGCTCCATAATGAGTTTGTATTTTTTATTTTATTCTAATAACCAGCTATTTAACTGCTACTTCTCGTGAGTGATTTCAAAGTAGGATCAATTAAATAGGCTATTTCCAGATCGCGTATCAAGATAACATTGTAGATTTTAAATTAGACCTTCGAAATGATAACTGAGCAAGCCGCATCTAATTTTATGCAATAGTACTAGTGTGATGCTGAAACTAACAGACGGATGGAGAAAATTTCTAAAAATTATTTATATTTTTGGCTTACTCTATACTTACTGTATACTTATTAGGACCCCTATTATTATTTTTTTCTTAAATATCCCCCATGTATTTTTTTTAATGGGTGATAATGGTATGGTAACCTCGTCTGCGTTATTGGTATACACTGGCGGGGCACCAGTGAGGGATGACAGATGAAGATGAAAGTAGATCAGTTAGCCCATCCTGACGAATTAAACTAGAATTAGTCACGATGTTTCCAGAGGTAACCACGTGGAGGTTGACCTGACAGGGTATATTGCTAGTAATAGAGCTATTTGATCCCATTACTAGCAATCCCTTTCCCCCTCCCCCATGTATTGTGTAGTGTGTACAACATTGTGTAGTTACAATTTCATTATATTAATAAGATAAGATTTTATTCTATTAGAAATTTAATAAATAAGGTATTTATTAAGTATTTAAAATTTCAAATATGCTGACTGCCCACCGAAATATGGTATGGTCCACTGTACTCCAAATGCGTTTCTATCCTTGAGAACTATGTCATTCCACTGTACTCTGTAATTTCATCACAATGTACCAATCAGAAACATATAGCTATTCAAGCGCAACCGCTTCACGGCGAAAAACACAGGTGGTACAGAGATACCAGTTCAAATTTTTCAATTGTATTCATACAACTTGAAATTGTAGAAAACTGTTCATGTTTGTACGCGACAGTTAGCACTTTCCAACAAGTGGGCCATCATCTTGTTTTTCTTTAACAACTGATATTATTCATATTCATATTTCTTTATTAACCAATGTAACAGTTTTCGTCACACAATGGCAAGTCAATATATATAAAGTGGTGACTGTCTCATTTAGACATGGACGTACACACATCACATTACACTGTGACACTATGGTATTCTTGAAGAGAGACTTAGGTAGATAGCATCGGTGACTGAAAGACAAAATTGCTAGCTATGTAGTCTATCTGGATAACCTTGACGCCATCTCCTTAAAAATAATCGTGAGTAATTCCTGTTGTTGACCTAGAAATAGTCAGGACTAGTTTCTGGTGAATATAATGGGTCGATTGACTTGAGATCATTGCTTATTCTCCATCATTGATACCCCACTAGAGTAAAATAATAGAACAAGTGGAGTTCCTTAACATACATAGAAATAAAAAGACCCAAACGGCCTTCGTTCCGCGGACTTCAACTATGATTATTTTACCAAAATATGCTGCATTCATTTCAAAGTTAGTATAAAATAATTTAAAACAATTGTAGTAGACTTTAAATATAATTGTCACGTGAAAAACAGTTTTAACGCAATTACCTGCTGAGTTGTGTTAAAAGAAACAGTTATTTTTGATTTCACAGCTAGTTAAGAATACCAATTAGTCCATGTATAACACCTTATTTTAAGTTATAGCAATCGTTTATAATAACGTGTTACGTTATTATAAACGATAGCTATAAAGGCTCAGTACTTATATTCGGTAGTTGATAAAGTTACACCGGCAAATAAAATTGAACAAAAGCTTGCGAATATGCACACCCTGTGAAGGAGCTCCGCAACCCTATCCCAAAAGTAATTATCATAGGTCCTAAACTGCAATCAAAAACGTACAAAAACTGTTTCACTGAGATCACTTATTAATATTAGAAGAGTTATCGAATTATACTTTTTACTGTTAATCATCTACCTCCCTCAGATAATTAACCTCGTGCAACAACCGGTACACCAAAAACATAATCTAATTTTAATTTTAATAATGGCAACCCTTTGGGGAAACAACTTTTGTGTTCCCATTTTAGGGCTTACGTTTGGCTTTATTTGTTATCTCAGTGGTAGGAACAGCTAAAATAAGGAAATTAACATATATATTATATTTTCCTTGCCGAGCCAGAACGGAAAACATATTTTATAACTGTTTATAGTTTTGCATTAATTTACGCAAATGCATTCACTTTTGGCGCCGCTTGAAAAGCGGTAATTCTTTTTTCAAAATACAATATTGATGAATTCAACGGATTATTCTGTTTTTGGGTAGTTTAAAACAAAAACATTATTAATCGCAAATCCGAATAATCCTATTTTCAAACCAAACCGTAGCTTTGAGATAATATGATAGATAGATGGGAAATTAAACTTTAGTGCTACACATTTTAAGTTCTATTTTCTTTGACCGATTCTCAGACAAGAGTTTTATTATTTTTCTCTTTTTATTCACTTTTCAAATGTTACTTAGCCTAGCAGACTCGTTAATTCTTCGGTTTTTATCCCTTAAAAAAATAAACATTCATCAAAGTCAGTTTAATAAACTTCAAAATAAATATTCTACTATGTTTCTTAGAGAAAATTATGCAGTAAAATTAACTCTATCACTGGCTTTCATGATCTGTATTACAGTAGTACAAAATCATGTAGTAATAATACAGTATACCAAGACATATAATCCACAACTCCTTGTTACATTTGAGATCATGACCCCGCCTAATAATCATCCTACAGTGAGTTTTTTAACGCTTTATTTTCTAGTATAAGCTAGCGTGATACCAGTGAAGGATAATAGGTGAAGACGAAATCAGGTCAGTCGGTCCATCATGACGAATTCATCAGAAATTAATCACGATGGTTTCCAGGGGAACCACGCGGTGATCTAGCTAGTAGAATATATTGCTAGCAACGGAGCCACTAATCCGCATTATTAATAATCCCTCCTACTTCCCCCTACACTGTGTTCATCAAACGAAAACTTTTCTAAAGTGAAATGTGTAGTGTAGCTGAGAACCAATTCTTATGGCAGTATATCTATACTTATAATAAATCTATTGAGAGGTCAATTCTGTACATGAAATGATATTTTCAAAATAACTATCAGGGGGTGATTAGTGATCGATACTGATACCAAAAATACAATCAGTAAATTTTTTGTCAGCAAATATGAAAGATTATCTTCATACTGGCCATACTGAAAATTGTTCTAAAAGGACTTTACTTTCATTTCCTATTTAAGAACTGTGCTCTTGTCGGTAAAGCTCTTGTCGCTCACTAAGATTTTTAACGAGTCTCTTTACTTCTTGATATGACTAATCTATGGCAGGACCACGCGGCCAATAGATATATTATTACACGAGTATATTACACTCAATTAGTTATTTAAAACCATAACAAATTTGATACATTTACTTAACCATAATTTTGTTTGTTTGAAAAACTGTCGATAAATTCTTTCAACACCGAGAAAACTTTGAATGAGGACAATATTTTTACAAAAAAAAAAGGGTCTAAATATCCATCCATCTTGTTTACTAACTCAGACAAAACACACTTGAGCAACTCCGCTCTCATTGTTGTAGTAATTTGTTAAAGTTAACTCACAACCTAGAGTTAGGGTAAAACTGTCTATTGTAACTTGAGCCCTTTAATTTCGAACCACGTCCACTTTGAGTAGGCAACTTTGAACGTTCGTGCTGGCAGACGGGTCGTATTAAATTGGTCAAGAATGAAATGATGATTACAATCATTTGTCATTTTAATAGAGTAGTACCCCTTGTTAATAGGCTGTCGAGGGAATTAATAGATGTAACATTATTTTCATTGGTAATTTTGCGGTTTTGCACGTGCTCTCGCTGGATGTGTATTATTAATGATATGTTAACTTAGATTGCTACCCCTTAACTGTATCTCAACACACAAGCTTTTTTTATTATTGTATAGGTGAATAGAGATACCACAAAAGTAGTTATTACTCTGTAAGTGCAAGAATATAGTAAGGTAAAGTTGAAATATAAAAATAATGCAAAATTTTCACATTTAACTTATAAAGAACAGGGTCAATAGAATTACGATTCGTAACGATGTTAAATTAGATTAACTGATATATTTTAATTTCATCATCATCACCATAGCAGCGATTATCTGTCTGCTCCTAAACATAGGCCTTCCACATAGACTGCCATAAAGAGATGTACTCTGAGCCACTGGCTTCCACTGACTTCGTGCATTGCAGGAAGTCAATGAATATATTAATTTGTATACAGTTAAATACATATTTATATTTATATTTCAACAATGAATAGTTCTTATTTTGTACACATTAAATCCTTATAATCTGAAACATTTTTAATTATTACTTGCTACACTGAATCCTGAATAAAAGGGTTCATTTAAAACTATGCATCAACAAAGTGACTATTGACTGAGCGTTTTCTATTTGTTGACACAGAATGTTCTATCTTAAGGTAATATGATTCAGGTTTTATGTTGGTATAAAATAAATTAATGTATCTACCGGTGGGAGACTGTACAAAAGGCGTTCGCTTGGGTTTCTTCTGTCCCATTTGTGTTTCAACTGTGAAACAGTTGTGTTTGCATGGCAATGTTTCGGTTTAAAAGGTGGGATATGGCAGTGAATTAACAGGGTACAGAGACATAACATCTTAGTCCTCAGGAATGGTAACGCATGGGGGGTATCATGGGCGAAATATACTCTGTTATGTCCATGATACTGTTCATGTATATAAGCGACGTTTATCATTTTCCATCAGGTGGGCCGTCAGGTTGTTTGCCATTCTAAGTTGCATAAAAAATTCTCGTTGGTCTTCTACTATAAAAAAAAAACTGAATATAGGCCTCCCCCATAAGGGGGGTTTTGTCAATAATTGTCACGCTTGGCAGATGAGTTGGCAACCGCGTTTAGGCTTTGGATATGTTTAAAAAGGGAAGCTGCCTGCAAATCACTCGACCACTAAACTCTTTTAGTCGCCTTCTACGTCACCTATGGAAAAGGAAGAGGCGGCCTGTTTTATACCAGAGTCACACGGCTATTACTTTAATATTTTTTTTTATAATTTTTCAATATTTGAATATAGAACAGAGGCCGATATAATTATGTACCTATATCCTGCAGATAAAACAAAAGCCGGCACGTCCGTACTCCGTCTTGCCGGCATAAAAACGTAAACATCGATGTTTGTTAAACATTTCGCATAGTGCATGAAACATGCAAAGAGGGCCACATCTCGACTGTATTTTATACGATATTTTGTCATCTGGCCACGGCGGACGTGGTTTGAGTGCGTGATGTATACATGGAAACATATTTCTCTGTTGCTTGCGTTTTATAAATTCGCTTTATAAACACTAACCGTCACTTGTAGACTTTCCGTCAATGGATATTGTTGTCTAATATTTATTAAAACGGATTAAACTGAGCGTTCAGATAAAATATTTGTCAAACTTTATTTTATAATTGTGTTTTTTATTTTTTCATCATCAGCATTATCCGTCCACTGCTAAACGAAAGCCCCCATAAACTGCTACTAAGAACGGTCGTCAGTCCATCTAATGAGGGGTCGTACACTACGTTTACCCGTACGGGGTCGCCACTCAAGAACTTTTCTTCCCCATCGGTTCTTTTTTACATTTACTATCAAAACATTTTAGTTTATATATATATATATATATATATATATATATATATATATATATATATATATATATATATATATATATATATATATATATATATATATATATATATATATATATATACAACTTAGAATGGCAAACAAGCTGACGGCCCATCTGATGGAAAGTGGTAACCGTCGCCTATAGACATGAGCAGTACCATGGACATAACAGAGTATACTGTTCCTAAGGACTCAGGTATTATTCAGCCATGCAAACACAACTGCTTCAAGGTTGAAACACGAATGGGACAGAGGTACCCAAGTTACTACGAACATTAAAATTGTTCTATACCAGAATGCTGATATAAAAAATAATAGAATTATTATAATGTAATATTACATACTTATGAATATTATGTAGGCATGGTCCGGTTATCGTTGCGTTTCACCATACATTACGGTTAAGAACGCAACGACCCGGCCTACCGCTAGCCACCTGTCTGGTTCTAATAATAGGTATCCCCAAAATATCCTGTGTCTGCGATTGGTTGATCCGTGGTTGGCCTCCCCATACGGTGGTACATGAAAAATGTGATTAGCGGGTACAATTGTAACCTAATTTGCAAAGAAACCGAATAAGTTCGTGCGTATAGCTGAAGTGTAATACACACTATTTCTTTTATATGTGAAAATGGAATGATAACCCCGCCTAAGGTATCGATATTTTTTTTACAACATGGAGGCAAACGAGCATGCGGCTCATCTGATGGTAAGTGACTACCGCCGCCCATGATCACCCATAACACCAGCGGCATTGCAGATGTGCTACCGGCCTTTTAAAAAGGAATATGCTCTTTTCTTGAAGGTTATGTTGTCGTATCGGTTCGGAAATACTGCTGCTGGAATTTGATTCCAAAGAATGGTTGTGCGTGGCCGAAAGTGCCTTGTAAAACGCACTGTGGAAGACCGCCACTCGTCCAGATGATTGGGATGAAATTTTAATTTGTAACGGGTGTAACTTAGAATAGCAAACAAGCTGACGGCCCACCTGATGGAAAGTGGTAACCGTCGCCTATAGACATGAGCAGTACCATGGACATAACAGAGTATACTGTTTCGCCCATGATACCCCCCATGCGTTGCCATTCCTGAGGACTCAGGTGTTATTCCTCTGTACCCAGTAAATTCACGCCATATCCCACCCACCCTTCAAACCGAAACACAGCCATTCAAACACAACTGCTTCACGGTTGAAACACGAATAGGACAGAGGTACCCAAGCAATCGACTTTTGTACAAGGACACTCACTGGACACTGCAAACTAAATAAGCACATGGCCCAACCAGGCTTATGCCCAAAAAGTGTTTGCAGATATGGTCACAATGTTGAAGAAACACCGCAGCATTTGATGCGTGGCTGTAGCTTACTCCCACATAAACGATATTACCTATGGAAATAACACTTTATATCCCGAGGAGATAAAAGCATTGCTACAAAAAACATCTTAAAATTCCTATCACTGATAGGAATTACCAGCTTTAAAAAGGGCGAGCTCAAAAGATCATAGAAAGGTCACAGTGTCACAGGTTTTTCTGCCTTAAAAAGCTCCTCTTTCAATAATAATACCATTTTCTGTTTTGATTTTTTTTTTCTTATATTTATGCAACTAAGCTGACGGCCCACCCTGATAGAAAGTGGTAACCGTCGCTTTTAAATTACGCTTTAATCTAGAATTAATAGTTTTCGAAATTAAAAGTGACAATTGATTCGTTATTTAATTAATTAATTGTGCTATGAGTGGATGTCAAAAAATTAAAAAAAGTTGCTCAATCAAAAAAAGTGATTCCATCCAACTTTACTTGTTTGACGTCTTTTCACAGCACAAGGAACCGATCGATTCTCACTTATTTCATATTAAAAAAAAAACTCCCCATTCGAAGTGGTAAAAATAAAAAGAAAAATAATATATTTTTTGGTGTTGCATTTATTCAAATATGTAATTGTTACCATATTAATAAATATTGTTATTATATTACATTGTAATATGTTTGAATTTTCGTGGACAATTTTCGTCAACGTCGACCCCTGTCGAGTATTTCGTTAACCCGTGGGGGTCCACCTGGACAACTTTGGGAACTTTAACATCATAACCTTCAAGAAAAAAGCATATTCCTTTTTAAAAGGCCGGCAACTCACCATATATATATATATATATATATATATATATATATATATATATATATATATATATATATATATATATCTGTAATAGCTGCATCTGCTGTAAACATCTACTGATTTTTATGATAATAAATATGTTTTTAACTTCTTTTATGATTTACAAATAAATAAACAAAAAATAGTTAGAAAAAAAAAACCATTATAATGGAAAGCGGAAATAACTAGTTTATTGTTAACCTATAAATAGATAATGAACGAAAAACCGGAACCACAGTGACTAAACCTATAAACAAAATCAGTGTTGCCAACATCGCCACGTCGTAGCAACTTTTAAAGCCTTGCAATAAATTCGAGAAAAATATAGCGGCCTGTCTGTAACAGTAATAAAACTTTCCTATAAGCCTGTTTACAGGTCCACTTCTTTACTATTTATGTTCTGTAAACATCGCACAAAGGAAGTGGTCACATAGGAGGGCCGGCGCTATTCAAACTTGGCCTCTCAGAAATATGACAATGGTTTAGTGTACGCCGATGTGAAAACACCTTTAGGTACAGACGTCGAGCCTGTAAGATGGCGCTTCCTGAATACGGTATCGGTATTCGGCTTCACTATTTTTATAATCTGCAGATTTTTCATTCCGTCTAAATTTTTAAACGAATAAAGAGGGAAGCTGATGAAATAAGATACATTTGTCGAAATCATTTTAAACATTATTTTCTGATTAACTTCAGATATTTTTAGTTTTTATGCTACAATGTTTTCACAACATATGCCATACAGTAACGATTTAGAATTAATAATTATACATTAGCGAAAAATCTTCTATTTATTGTTAGAAATAGCAAACAAATAGCCGGACTAATAGAAACTGAATGATGCTTAAAGATATAATACCGAAAATATCACTGAAATTAAATACAACGTGGTATAACTGAGTACGTATTCAAAATATCAGACTTACTTATTATTATTTTATGATAAAAATATGTCGACAATGGTACCTAAATAAGTTACCAACAGACACAAATAAACAGCGAAAAACTATCGTCACATATTTGGACGTAGTTTAACAGTAAAAGCTGAATCGACAAAATGAAATCATTTTTGGTAATTTTTGAGGTAATTGTAGCAAAATGTAGGAAATTTGTGCATAATATTAGTACTGTTATCCCATTTTTATATTGTTATTATATTTTGTATATTGTATACACATATTTTGTATAAATCTGTATTGTTTACTCCTATTCGAGAGAAAAAATAAGTTTTATCAGTAATTAAATCCAGTAGATGGCGATTCGAGGCAAAACGACATTAACATAATTTTATTTAAGATTTAAAATATTATGGTCAAAATTGCATATAAACAAATTATAAAGCGTATTTACATTTCTCCACCGAAACCGACGAGTACCGAAACATTATAATTCGGTATCATATTTAGAAAAGAGCGTCATTTTAGGTGCGTCAGCAACCGTTATTGTTCCCAACGGGCGGGCGCGCGAAATTCAGCGCAGAGTACCTACAGGCTACACCTCCAAAGTTTATTGCGCTCAAATTGTATGCATTATTTATTTAATTTAAAAGCGAAGATACCCGCGCGCGATCATACCGCTTCACGCCGAAATGAGAACGCGAAAGAATGCACTTTATAAATAAATCCTCAGTTCTTTCTAAGGCTTCAGTCATATTGTTGGTAAATGGTTTAAACTGGTAGATACTCTTTATTGTTCTCTCCAAAAGATTGCAATGGAAAACTTAACGAAAAATCACAAGGAAATAACAACACCGTATCGTTAAAGGAGATTTCTTCCATGCAACTTTTGGTTGCAGCGGAAATTAACTATCAATAGCTACATATTACTGTCCAACAAAAACAGTCCGAGAGAAGATAGTAGGATATTAAAGAACGGTATTTAAGTAGATTGTTGATATTCCATATACATTTTTAAGTAATAAAATATTTATTAGCAGACTTAGTAGGTTGGAGCGTAGGGCGGTAGACTTTAAGGACGTCAAATTTGGGGCCAAATTTTCTTTTATAATCATGAAGTTAAAATTTCATTTACAAAAATTGTATTATAATTAATATGATTCTAAAATAAGATATCGAACTAACTCATTATAGAGGTCGGTGGGAGTGGCGCAATTTGGAGAGCGGCAAATGTGTAAATCAGCCACTTATCAACCGGCTTTAAAAAATAAGGAAGTTCACAATTCGGCTGCATTGTTTTTCATGTTCGCGACCTCAGAACTCAGTTAGTTGTAAACCGATTTGGAGAATTCTTATTTTATCTCAAAGGATATACTTAGAGATTGGTCCCTTAGAGATTTTAACTAAATCAAAATAACGGTTTTTGCCACAATTTCTTTTATGCGGTTTTCATTTCAGTCTATTTTTTTTTTGTGATATACAATTTAATTATATTGACATTCCTGATATCACAAGCAACGTCATCTAGAGCTAAATCCTGATTATTATTTATTATATTCTGCTGATAATTGTGCATGATTCCATTGGATCTATTTCTCTCGAAAAATACAATGATTCGCAATTTCGATGCCGAACTGTTAACACTAAATTGCCTAAAGATACCTCATTTGAAACACGTCTTGCAAAATGTGAGTGGACGAAATTGCAGCCAGAGATTAAGAAATATGGAAGGTACTAACCTAATATGGAAGGTTGTAGAACTTCTGGTAGCAATGATGATGACCAATCTTCGTGTATCGTCACACACATACTAATGGTAGTAAAATATACAAATAAACAAATTTTTAAAAATACAACGTGCAAAATTTAAGATACCAAGCTTTATATACTCGATTAGTTTCTATGTAAAAAAAAAATATTCTCTGCCACGTAATAGAGATCGCGATATGCCTTAACTAACTACGATGTATATTAGCTCCACGCCCAAAATAGTTGGCAGGTATTTCCAACTAAAATTCATATATACTGTAGAGTGACTCTCGCTAAAGCAATTATAAATATAGTTTTTTTAGTTACCTCTATAGATTTTACTTTGGATCGCATATTTCATGCACTTTTTAAGCTTTTTTTTATCTTCAATCAGTTACTGCATCTTCGCAATTTAGTTTTATCTATTAAATTAACGTCATTTATCTTTTACGGTGCTAGTTTTGAAATTGATATAGTGTATGGTAATTCGAATTCCTACAGGAATAAATTGCTGAAGCACTTTGTACAACAATCTTATGAAAATTAACTCTAATTGTCATAATATATATATTTTTTTAAATTTAATTCACTCATAATCTTATTAGCTGATATTGCTCACAACTTAGATTACATGTTTATTTTTGTTATTTACTTAATTTTCTTACACTGTATAATTATGTTAAAGTTAATGCTGTGAATACCTATAATAGGCGTGTGCATTAATATTGTATTATATTTAATGTTTGTTATACCTATATGTTATAATGCAATATGCTGTTGGTGTTCCATAAATAAATAAATAAATAAATATTTTGAAGCTGTAATACAGCTGTCTTATATTAGTTTAGATATTTTTATTATTATTATATCAGTCATTCATTGTTTACAGAAATTCGGTCTCCTCCATAAGCAGAGTTCTTCCAGTAGTTACCACGCTTGGCAGGCGGGTTGACAACCGCAAGCACACTTTGGTGATGTTTTAAGAAGGACGCTGCTGCCCATCCCTCGTTCATTAAGTTCCCTCTGTCATCTTTATTCAACTACATAATCCATAGTTATTATGCATGTGAATACATGCGTACCACTCAGTCTTCGTGCTCATCAATTTCTATTTTCTTTCCTATTCGTCTCGATCTACAAATCTTGCCCCACTATTTGATTTTATTTGTATGGCTCAGTAAATCAGTCCATTGTTTTCTTTTCAATTTACCTCCAATCTCGTCCTTAAGACTATTTGCCCAACATCCATCCTCCGTCCTGCTCACATGACCTACCTACATTTGCACTGTAATCAGGTCACTAACTTCGTCAAGATACTTCGTGTAAAGTGCAAAATGAACAAGCTATTAAAAGCGTAATGTTGTATTTAATGTCTACATTTGACAGCACACGTGTAACCTTGAGAAATATGATACAGCCCCAACATATGGTCCTTGGAGCCTACGTTTTGGTCCTTCGAGCCTACACTTTGGTCCTTCGAGCCTACATTTTGGTCCTTGAAGCATAAGAAGAACAACGAAAGGACTGCTTAGTTCTTGGATAGTGAGATAAACAGTACAATGTTATGAGTCTATTACGTTTGTTTTTTGTTTTCCCAATTACACTCGGTGTATAAGAACGCACAACTAATATCGCTCATAAATTCAATAAGGAATGGTCTTGAGCTTATTTGAGGTTGTCACACCATCCAGTGAAGGTCGATCTACACGGAGTTTGCCTGTACAGGATCGCTACTCAAGGACCTTTCTTTCCCAATTGTTATCGATTCTTCATAGTTCGAGTAATGATATTATAGAATAATGATTTTATGTATTATTAATACATAATACAACATATTGTTTCCGTAGACACATTTTTTTTATTATCATCTTGTGTGCCTGTACCTTTAAAGCGACGAGCTAAACACACCTATACGCACAGATATCCACAATACTCACTGAATACAAGTACGCAATTTGAGAACAATCTCGAGTGAGCGAATGGATAAAGTGTTACCCCATATCCTTGGAAAAATCCCAATTTAAATTGTTAGCGCCGTTCGTGGTTAACCAAAATAAAATATTAACAGTCTATTATAAAAAGGCATCTTGTCTATGGTTCATTCGAATTTTAAAAGATCTGACAGTTTGGCCAAAATATTCACACTAATTTCAAATCGATATTTAAAATGTACGTGAACATTTCGAGACTATAATATAATTAAATAGCTTTACTTAATTTTTTTGTCACCCGTATATTTCAAAAAGGGTAAAGTTACAGCGGAAGCCTATATACGCCCATATGACATGGCCATAATAGTTCGTTAATAAAGTATAATAGTTATATAACAAAAAGAAGGCTATGTTAGTTTATATGTAAATATCATTATTTTCTTTTTGCAACTTTGAAAGTGGTAACCGTCGCCTATAGACATAACAGAGTATACTGTTTCACCCATTGTACCCCCCATGCTTAGCCATTCCTGAGGAATAAGATGTTATGCCACTGTACCCCGTAAATTCACTGCCATATCCCAGCGTTTAAACCGAAACACAGCTATACAAACACAACTGCATCACGGTTGAAACACGAGTAGAACTCTCATCTATTCCCGTGAGTGGCATAAGAGGCTACTAAGTCAACTAAATATTCGAAGCATGGACAGCAGCGTTCCTCTTAAAATGTCAACCAAACCTAATTGCGGTGGGGGGAAAGGGATTGTTAGTAACGGAGACTAAAAATCCCATTGCTAGCAATATACCCAACCAGGTCGACCTCCTCGCAGTTCCCTCTGGAAACTATCATGGTTAATTCCTGAGGAATTCATCATGATGGACTAACTGGCCTGTTTTCATTCTCATCGATCACCCTTCACTGGTGCTCCGCTAGCGTATCCCGTTAGCGCGGGCGGGGTTACCATACCATTTTCATCCACCACAAAAAAAAACCTAATTGCGGTTGCCAACTCGCCTGCCAAGCGTGGCAACTACTGACAAAACCCCCCAATAGCGAGTGGCCTATGTTCAGCAGTGAACAGTTTACGACTGATATGCTACAGGGGTTCTTCAAAAAAAGGGTAAAAAGATTTCTTCATAATAAGACAATGCGTCATTAAAGGCCATATTATTGCAGGTGTTCATAGGCTACGACAACCGGGGGGAAGGGATTGTTAGCAATGGAGTTTGACAGCCCCATTGCTAGCAATACACCCTATCAGGTCAACCTCCGCGTGGTTCCCCCTGGACACCATCGTGAACAATTCTCGTTGAATTCGTCACGATAGGCTAACTGACCTGCTCCATCCTCACCTATCATCCTTTACTGGAGCCCCGCCGGTGTATACCGATAGCGCGGGTGGGGTTACTATTTCATTGTCACCTATAAAAAAAATAAAAAAAGGCTATGACAACCAGTTAAAATCAAGAGGCTCATATCCTTGTTTGCCACCTCAGTAATATTAAAAAAAAATCAATGCTATCATAACTTTTCAATAGGGTTTTTTTCGTCGCAACTATTTCCATATACGCGAACTAAACCACACAACTAAACCCCGAAAAGAACTCTCAAAGTTCGTCCAAATAAAGTAGAAAAGATAACCACTTCTCACTACCCGCACAGACTCGTCTGTATTAAGTGAAATTGCCTCGTTACCAACTATAATGAGTTAGTTAACCACACGATTGTTTTAATACAAGTCCGCGTTCCGGTAATGAAAGCAATTTGTTCGCACGGCCGCCATCTTGTCGGAGCCGTTCCGTTTTGGAGGGAAATGGTGAAAAAGATCGAAATTGAATTTCATGTTAACATATGACCTACATTATGAGAAAATACTTTTTTCTCGTGTTGCTTTATTGTAATGCAACTTCCAATCCAACCGGATTAAGTCCTAATTAGTCTCATTTTTTTTTAATACAGTACATCACCAATTCAAGACAAATTTTAATTATTTTTATCACTAACAGGGTTGTTTTTTCATTGATGATAATGGAATGAAATGTAACCTCGCCTGCACTATCGTATACACTGGCGGGACACCATTGAATGTTTTTTTTTTGTGGGATGATAATGGAATGGTAAGCCCACCTGCGCTATCGGTATACGCTATCGAGACACCAGTGAGATATAATAAGTGAGGATAACAAGACAAATTAGCCCATCGTAATAAATGCCACAATAATTTATCACAATGGTTTCCAGGGAAAACCGCGTGGAGGTCGACTTGATAGGGTGTAATGGAGCTGGTAAATACCCATTACTAATAGTCCCTTACCTCCCAGTGAACGATGTTAGGTAAGCAGGTCTGTTGGCCCATCGTGTATTCAATAGTTTCCAGGGAGAACCGCATGGAGGTTGACCTGGGGCGTATTACTCGCAATAAGGCTGTATGATCCCATTACTATCAATCCCTTCCCCCCTCATTGATAGGATTAATTCTTGTAGTCCCATACTATTTATGTGACGATTAAAATAGTTTATTTGCAAAGCAAAACGTTTCTGGTGTGAAACAAATTCAATGAAAAGACACAATATCGCATTCTAAATTCAAATATACTCAAACTACTGCTTAAATTTAATTTAATTTTAACTAAAATTGCCATATTGTTATTCAATTGACAAAATTTCTAATAGTTCGCGGTGTATTTCATGATTAAAGCCGCAAAAAGTTTGCGGAGCAAAATTGGAATTGTGAAAAAATTGGAATCAATGCACGAAAATTGACTTAACTATTATATCTAATTGAAAGAAGAAACATCAAAATCAGAATGAGCAAAGATATCGTATAGCGTATTTGCGCACACAAATAATACAGGCGAAGGTATAAACTTGACATCTTTGAAAATATAATAAATATTTCAAATTGTATATCCGAATGGGGGCCTGGATTCCTGAGATACAGACCTCTGATCTAGTTTAGAGTCCACTCTCCAACAAGTTTTACAGACCATTGCAATTATACATATATTTACAATGTTGTATTTTTTTTTTCATGTGACTGTATTTTTCTGTAAAATTTGTGGAGAAAATAAATAAAAAAAAGTCGTTATTAAAATAATCTTTTTTTTTTTTAATAATTCTTCAAATAGACTTGTTTACAAGCACCTTTAATACGTCATTTTTTAAATCTACTGCAGGTTTCGAAAAGTTGTTATCTACTGAGAAAAACTCGCAAGAAACTCAACAGTTACTCTTTTAAATCGCTGTTAACATTATGTTTATTTATTTAAATGTACTATGTCTAAAATTACATGGTCGTTAAGAGCCCGTGCATGATCGACTAACACCATGCACATTTGTCATTCAAGTAATCGTTTAGTGTGCAATAGGCTTTGTTCAATAAGTGTTTTTTAATAACAGTTTTAAACTTTATAAAAGGTATATCCAATATATCCTTCGATATCTTATTATAATAGATAACGCCCATTCCCATAAATTACCTATTAACTTTTTTCTAAACGATACTTCGGAATAGCAAGTTTAAAATTTAAATTTAAAACAAGATTCCTGCATATGTACGAAATGTTTGCATTTATGTATTGTAAAGTCACGGCAAGAATATTTGCTTGTTTATATTTTTTTTCTTAGTGACTCACGACTTGGCATAGAATAAATCGCGCGAATTGCTCATAATATAAATATGATTTGGATGTCAGCTGCTTTACATCATCTAATATTCCATAGATGGGGGGAAAGGGATTGTTAGTAATGAGGTCAAATAGCCCTATTACTAGCAATATACCCTGTCAGGTCGACCTCCACGTGGTTCCTCCTGGAAACCATCGTGACTAATTCTAGTTTAATTCGTCAGGATGGGCTAACTGATCTACTTTCGTCTTCATCTGTCATCCCTCACTGGTGCCCCGTCAGTGTATACCAATAGCGCAGACGGGGTTACCATACCATTATCACCCATTAAAAAAAATATTCCATAGAACAGTATACTATGACAGTAACTAAAATAAACTAATCTGGTAATCTTAATATTCATATACTATTTAACCGTGCATACAGCGTACGCCATAGAACTTAATTTAGTTGCAAGATTTTTAATGTGACGACCCCACTGAGTTTTATTATCAAGAGTGATTCCAAAGAATTTGGCGTTCCATTGTTTCTGCCTACCCTAATGAGAGACAGGCGTGACAGATATGTATGTATGTATGTATGTAGTGATTCCAAAAAAGTACAGTAAAATCTATGAAATCAAGATGTTCGTTATTTAATTTTACAATATATTTGAAATTAGAATTCTTAACTCTTAGAACAATTTACGAAATAATTTTTTTTTAGTATTCAACATTCGATTATTAATTGTAAACCAATGCAAGACACGCAGCCGAGCACTATTTACATTTATTGTTTTTTTTTTTTTTATACAACTTAGAATGGCAAAGAAGCTGACGGCCCACCTGATTGAAAGTGGTAACCGTCGCCTATAGACATGAACAGTACCATGGACATAACAGAGTATACAGTTTCGCCCATAATACCCCCCATGCGTTGCCATTCCTGAGGACTCGGGTGTTATTCCTCTGTACCCAGTAAATTCACGCCAAATCCCACCCTTCAAACCGAAACACAGCCATGCAAACACAACTGCTTCACGGTTGAAACACGAATGGGACAGAGGTACCCAAGCAATCGACTTTCGTACAAAGTCTCCCTCTGGTAATAATAAGTGTATTAAAAATCAACATAACATTACATTAACTATTTTTAGCACAATTGTACCTAATTGAAATAAAAATTTAAAATGTTCTGCGAATTCAGTATACATATATAATACTAAATGGATAACTTTTGACTCAAGAATAGATACGAAAAACACTTGCTAAAATCATTTACCTAGTACTATTGAATTTAAATTATTAACAAGTTTAAAAACAGAACACAACGAACAAAATTTGCAACTGCCATCTATCGACTACGATATGAATTAATAATAAACAAAAACAGTTTTTGTGACGGAAATCAGAAGTACGGTCATAACACAGCAATAATGCTTAAAATAACCACCAGAGGGCGACTCTTAAAAAATTTCGCTACTTACCTCTTGGCCACTATTTCAACCGCGAATCATTGCACGACTATTTCTATTTGAAGGGTAAGATTTGTCTATGAATTGGCAATATTCATCTTGTCATGTCAGGCAATGGTTATCTTTATCGTCAGGTTTCATCAGGTAGGATGATTGCTTGCCATTCTAGTATAAAAAAGTATGTCTTTTAATTATATTTAATTTTGAACTAGTAACTCACCTCGGCGTTGGTAAATAGGTATAAAAATATAAGTTTATCCATTGGCGGGAAAACTTGAAACGCGTGGGCGGAAATTTTAAATTAATTTTATTTGTTTAATATTTATTTGTTGCCTCTTCTAGTTTCTTTTACTTATTTCTTCAATTTAAGCCCTCGTGTGTCATTAGAGGATATGAGCGAGTCAAGCGGAGGCAAGTTAAATAGAAAAAAAAATACTTCCATATCTGATGAAGGGCCAGATGCTAAGATGAGTATTAAATTTACTCACTCAAAAAGAGGACTCTTTAAACATCAAAATTACTTATATTCTGACACTACTAAAAATGAATATTTTATCCTGTTGTCTCCTATTGAAGGCAACAATGTAAACTTATTGCAAGGCAATTCTATTCTGAGGACTGTACCTGGTGTATTCTATATTCGTATTATGAGTCCTACTGCATTCAAAATATGTTTTCGATCAATGAAACAGGCTAATGAATTTTTATTAAATAAGGATTTATTAGAAAAACATAAACCTCAGGCTAAGACACCCAATAATCAGCTGGAATCTCAGGGAGTTATAAGAAAAAAAAAAGAAAGAAGATGGAAGTTTTCATCCTCTTCCTACAGTTTTAGTAACTTTCCTCTCTACGCAGCGACCTGATCACGTAACGTGTGATCATATTTGGCTGCATGTGCGTAAATTTATTAGACCTCTACTCCAATGCTTCATTTGTTACAAATTTGGTCATAGAAGCAGTTCCTGCAGAAGTAAGCAAGTTTGTTCCATATGTGCCGGTGCCCATGATTATTATAGCTCCTGTATCAACAAAGAAAACCCTAAATGTGTTAATTGTAATGGACAACATGTAGCAACATTGTACAAAACATACCGTTTTGTACCAAGAAATTTTTAATTATATTACTTCAACAATCGGTGAAATTTAAAAATGTAATTGTAACTTATACCTTTCTACTAAACTTACTTTCTTAGTATATTATAATTTATTTACAACCATTGTAATTTTTGTAATTTGTCTTGTTATTTTATGTTATGTTACCTTGTAATTGTTACTTTTCGGCTGATGGCTTTCGCCAAAGTCGCAATAAATGAAAAAAAAAACGACGAAATCTCTATGGTGTCGTTAACAAACGTCATTCAACCAGCAAGTTTGCCGGCAAGTTTAAAAATAGTTTTTCCTAACTGCTTTTTTTTTTAATAATTATAAATGTATCTAATAAATTATAGTGGTAAGTGAAATTGTATCTATTTTAATTAATAAAGTTGCTAGTTTTCTTTTATACAGTGTGTCATTTAATAAAGGATATTTCTTCTTTTTTTTTAGTTATGGAACCAAGATTGCGAGCCAGTAACGAGCAATTTGCTACTCTTATAGAGTTTATGGAAAGGTAAATATCTCATTGTTAATTCTTATCGCATCTGCTTTTCTCTATACATAGTGAACTATATTTGTAATTTAAAAATAATATTAATCTTAGTGACTAATTCATTACCATAATGGCACCTGCAATATTGTTATTTATAGACAAACATTAGTAAAGAATACTTTGTTTATTAATATTGTAGGCATGGTGACCTTACTAGGCCCCAACATGGAGCTCAAGGCCACATCCGATCTGATAGATTGCGGCAGGAACTAGGAAACCTGTTAAATTCAGTAGGAAATGGTGTACATAAGCCCCCTGAAAAGTGAACTTATATTTATGTGATTTAAAATAGTTTCTACTGGTTTCAACATAAAAAAAAAAAAACATTAACAACAATAATAAAACATTTCTATATATAAAATATATATAAAAGTAAATCCCTATTTCCCTCGGTCACACCATAACTTAAGAATGGCTTAAATGATTTCATTCTATTTTTAAATTTTTAAATATTTTCTTTTATTAAGGATTGTTATATATATATATATATATATATATATATATATATTTAAGAAATTTGGTACATTTCAGATAATGAGTATTTTACTATGCATGTTTTGACTATTCATTTATTTGCCAGTACATTTGTTAGGTCAGCCAGTCAAATAATATTCTTTCTATGTATATATTAGAAAGATAATATTATATATTTATGTTAACTTTTTAAAGTGTATATATCTACTAGGTCCGAGCGGACTGGAAAACAAAAACAAAAAAAAGGCATTACAAATCCAGCAACATGCCAGAGGTACTGGTGGAGGGCCAAATAGCAGACTAGCCCTCACTGTATTAGAGGAAAGGGTGTTAGCTCTTATGGGAGTATCTGCTGTAGTGGACCAGTCTGAAGTACAAAAGCAAGGATTTGAAGTAAGTATCATCAACTGTATTATAGTATTTGTGCTTGTGATTTCATTTAAAAGTTTAGAATAAAAAGCATATGTTAGTCTTCATCCTAAATATTATAAATATCCCAAACTTCAAAATAGGAAATGCAATCTTAATTTTGGCTCCATATTCTTTTATATGTACATATATTTTTAGTTAATTTTTGTTTTCTTTTAGATACCTCCACGGCAGGAAACTCCACCAGTAGCTTCACCATAACCTACAGCATTCCCAGAAATAGGTTTATGTTATTTTTTTATAATTAAATATTTTTCAAAATGTAAAATGTAAGTTTGTAGAAATTTTTTGTTTGTTTGTAAATTTGTTACTTAATAGTTTGAAGGATTTGAATAAAATTTGCTACACAGGCAGATTCTATCTCACCACACTGTATTCTATATATTTTATATATTACTTATTAAAATATTTATAGATCTTGTTTACTGTATTCACACTTTGTTCTTTGATTTGATTTGATATCATGGGTGAAACAGTATACTCTATTATGTTCATGGTACTGCTTGTGTCTATAGGCGACTGTTACCACTTTCCATCAGGTGGGCTGTCAGCTTGTTTGCCATTCTAAGTTGTATAATAAAAAACATAGATACTAATGCTATCTGGGTCTGAGAACACCATGGCACATACTTCGCCTACACCAGAACCAAGCACACAAGCACAACGTGAACATAATCCTATTGGACAGCATAAACAATCACCAGAAATAGCAAAGACAACACCATGCTGTGTTCATAGAATGCGCCGCAGGAGGACACAAACTCCATTCGACAGGGTCGCGACCCAATTCGCGGCTGTTGAACAACGTAGCCTGGAATTAGAAGAGGCGCGTCTACGACATTATCAAGAACTCTTTTTCTCCATATTGTTGTCATTTCTATATTCACATATTATTCTTAATTGTTATGCCTGCAGCGTAATTTCTTTAAACCTGCCTCTAAAATTAAAGTTTGAATTTGTTATCACAGAGAAATATTTAATGTAACAATTATTGTTACTTCATAAAACATATCTCACCATTGACAGAGGAAGATTTTGTACAAAAGTCGTTTGCTTGGGTACCTCTATCCCATTAGTGTTTCAACCGTAAAGCAGTTGTGTTTGCATGGCTGTGTTTCGGTTTGAAGGGTGGGATTTGGCGTGAATTTACTGGGTACAGAGGAATAACATCCGAGTCCTCAGGAATGAAAACGCATGGACGATATCATGGGCGAAACGGTATACTCTGTTATGTTCATGGTACTGTTCATGTCTATAGGCGACGGTTACCACTTTCCATCAGGTGGGCTGTCAGCTTGTTTGCCATTCCAGATTGTATAAAAAAAAAATACAATAGATAACTTTAAAGATTTCCATAAGTCACTATTTACACATTTCATTGTGTTACTATATTTGTTTATGGTGATCCATAGAATAGTAATTTTGTGAAATTATCAAAAAATTATAATATAATTAAAAGGTTTGAGAAAATGGCATCTCAGAATCAACCCCTTTATTTTAATTTTTTTTTATTTTATTTTATACAAAAAAAAAATTATTATAGATAGAAGGTTCTAGTCTACTTAAATTATGTGATTGATAAATATATATTTACTAATTACTAAAAATGATGATGATAATGATCTCGATAATGATTATGATTGAAGTGATTCTAAAATTAATATCAATGTTATATAATATTTTAAAAGTATATTCTCATGTTTGTTGAATATTTACCAATTATGTAAAAAAAACCTCTTATTCTTTTGCACTAATATTATATTATTTGTGTTGAATTTAAGATGATTACACATTTTTGCTATTACTTTAATATATAAACATTGGACTGGATAGTTTATTATTTAAATATGTTTGTATATTTTTGTAACCACTGTCAAACATATATTAATAAGTAATATAAGTGTATGTAAATTGATCTCAAATTATGATACTAACCAAATAATTGCTATTATTGTTCAAGTTTAAAAATTAATAAACAATTAATAAAAACATTTATATTTTTTTAATTTTCTTTACCAGCTATTGTTAGGGTGTAATGAAATAAAATTCTTTAGATTAAAAAAATATTATATATTTATATTATTATTATTATTATTTATTATTTAACACTTTATTGCATCAACATAACAGGATTTGTCGAACAATTTTCAATATGTACAGTAATTTATTTATCAAGCAATTTAAGGCAGCTCTTCCTTGTATCAGCTCATTCTTGTCAATTTGTATATTTGTATCAGGCGGTGGTATATGAGCCTTCAAAGCTATGTTATGTAATACACAGCAACATATTGTAATTTTGCTAGCAATCAATGGATGATAATGAAGCACTCTGTCTTTAATTAAACATGCTCCACCTTGCTTTAAGCACACCAAAACAACGTTCAATTGTGCTCCTGGCTTGGAAGTGTCTTGCAATGTACCTCTCCTCCCGCGATCCTGGTGCAGCATCAAGAATAGGTGTCATGAGCCAAGGCCTTAATGGATATTCAGAATCACCTACAACAGTTACATATAATTTTGAATAACATAATAAGCTATACCAAAAAGAATATTTCCACACAATTTTTTACATCACGAAAAAAAGAAAATAGTGTGCCTACTCAACATGTAAACCAATTGTTTCAAGTAATGGGTACATAGAAATAAATTTCTGTACTTTTAAAAAAAATATGCCTTCATAATATAAAAATAAACTATGCTACTAATTTTAAGAAGCTATTTTTGTAACAGCTATCATCTTTTACTAAATTTTCTTTGGCCAGAAACATTTTTTTAATTTCAGTCAAAAAAACATTAAAAAATTCTTACCTAATGACCATACTTGTTCACCATTTACATGAAGTCCATGCATGTACTGCTCTACTTGGCTAGTACACCATATATAGGAGTCATGTGTGGACCAACCAAACTTGGCATTAACGTTTATAATCCTCATATTGCTATCGCATATCTGTAAATTAAATAGTTATATAAATATAGCCTAGTCATTGATAATTTTTAACTTGGTTCCACAAAAACAAACTTTAGTTGTAACTATGAAAATATACTACTATAAAATTATGAAAATAATAAAAAAATTGCATTATAATTACTTTAAGACACAAAAAACATAGTCAGATCCCTGTAAAGTGACCGTTTTTTTTTTTTTATTTAATTATCATACATAAATACATTAAAATAATTGGATTTTTAGTACCACTTAAACCTCTAGGGCTTGTGTGTGATACTTTACACTCGGTTCTCAAATGTCACTATTTACATTAATATTCTGCTGTTTTACCAAGGTTGGACAGTAAATAAGCTTTCAGTTTAAATTTTATGTTTTTAACAGTGATATTGTTTCGTAAGTCGGTAGGTAGAGAATTTATTAATATAATATATATAATAACCTAAAACCATATGTATCTACAATATAAACTTATCATATTTTTTAATGAAAACTTACGATTTGAACATTTAAAGAATGATATCCTTTTCTGGTAAAATATAAATGTTCATTAATAATAAATAGGCTTTACAATACCAATATGAGTACAATCAATGCACCCTATTATTCCAGGCATGGTAAGTTTTCTTTGAAACCTGTAAATTAAAACATGCTTTTAAATGTATACTAAAAGTATATGTATGTATGTACTATTTATATGGTGGTTAGCATAATAAGTAAAATCGATTCTTAGTAAAAGCCAAATTGGTATAATCAAAGATTGTTTTCCACTAAAAACTGACATCAATTATGACAAAACCAGTTGTTCTGATATAATAATGATTTTATTTATTAATTTCTATTAAATCAATTTTGATAAAATTTCTATATATTTTTTCAAATAAAAAAAGGATTTTCCAAATCAGTTTAAAACTGACAAAGTAATGAAGTAACAAATATAAAAAAAAAATACAATCAAATTGAAAAGCTTCCTTTTTTTTTAATCAGTTAAAAATGTGTAGTTTTGGCATATTGATAGGTACAGTATAAATATATATAAACTTACTCTTATTTTATTACAGTTCTTTCTTCGTGCGTTTGAGGGAATCTTAACCATTTATTTTCAATCGCAGCGTGATTTAGGGCGTCTATAATTTCTTTAATACAACGACTGGTCGTACGTTAATTGCTGGCCGACACCAACAATCCGCTGGTAAGATCCTGTTGCAAAGAACCTATAAAAATATAAAATAAATTACCTACATCATAGAACTATTATAATCTATGTACATTTGTAACACTTAGATAAATTATTATATAAGTATTATGAATAATTTTAACCCTAATAATTACCTTTATTTCGTGTCGAATTTCCTCTCAGTGAAGTTTTTTGTTTTAACTCACAGCATAACGATTAATTTGTCGAGACGATAGTGTTCTCGAAATAACAAATCCGGCTCTTGGTAATTTTTTTCCAATTTATTGCGGTTAGAGTGTCTCCTTCCAAGCGTCTTCATTATGAGCAGCCCACAAAAATCTTAAACTATGCATTATAATAAAAAAAAAATTATATATATATATATATATATATATATATATATATATATATATATATATATAATTGACTTATAACATTGATTTGGCTTTTGCTGTTATAATGTTGTAATTATTTTTAATGAATAAATAAATAAATAAATGTTATTAGTATTGTAAACGTGAGGTTAGAATGTTTGTTACTCAAACATGCTTAAATGGCTGAAAAGATTTGAATGAAATTTAGTATATGGATACTTTACAAACAATCAGTGGCATGAAGCTTAAGCAGCATGGAATAAATACCCAAATCACTATGCAAATGTTTAAAATAATTTTCAATTATTTCATGATTTAACAAAAATAATTTATTGGTACCTTTAGCTATATGGAACTTAACTAAAAAATAACAAATAACAAAAACATTTTAACAATATAGCTTTTTTTTAAGCTAAACGGCAACGACGTACCGTCAATACTTACTATGTGGTTTTCTGCGCTTGGTCACCGGTGCGTGATCCTTGCTCGTGTTGTTTTTGGTGTTTTTCGCAAAGTATTTCCAATGACGTGTCGTCTTCGTCGAGATTTTGGGTTTGCGAATCAGCATTCCTTTTCCTGACCGGTCGCTCCTGGGTGCCCCGTTGTCGTCCACCGCTTTCATTCTTTTTATTGTGCTTAATCTAATTTGAGATTGTTTTTGGTTTCAAATTTTCACTGACGTACTTCAAACTGACATTATTCAGGCGTTTAGTGTTCTTACGTTTTTGTATTTACTTTTTTTTAGTGTTTTTATTGCTTGTGCCGGATCTAAATCTTTTGGAGAGGAGTCTTTAAGCGTTCTAAACGAACAACCGGCTACATTTTCTCGTAAACGTGCAGATCTGAAATAAAATTTTGTTGTTAAAAAAATCAATATTTAATAGTGACAAACTTTGTATAGTATTAAGACGACAGTCCTGCCCGTAGTTGCCACCCATGATAGGCGAATTGGCAACTGCAGTTAGGCTTTAGAGATGTGATCCTACAAATTATATATATATATATATATATATATATATATATATATATATATAATAAATGGACAGTTTAGATTTTTCAGCGTTATATTTGTAGTCATTCCCTTCTTTTTATCGAGCAATTGTGGCTTCAAATTGTGAAAACAGAGACGCTATGAGTCGGATGCAACCATGTCTGTACATGAGTCAAAGGTCTCATTTAGAGAAGTTCCCATGTTGGTTCCTCTTAAGGTGATAAGCTAAAAAGGAGACATTTCAAATGACACACATTTACCATTTACATTACGTGCAGTGCTAAATTAACAATTATTAAAAACCTCTTAATAAACAAACAATTTACTAACTGCATACTCAGTAAGAAACATAAAGAAAAAATATTTAGAAAAAACTAAGTTACAATGGTGCCCCACACTAGGTGAACCTGCATCGTGGGCACCAGACCAAGTAATCTGAAAACAAAACACGACCGAATTTACAACATTCTTTTTTTGAAGTCGGTTGGACCAATCAAAACCATTTTTCCTTTAAGATTAGATCATTTACAATAAGAATACTTACTTGCAAATGAGACTACATCCAAGAATACACTGGGAGATACGTCGTGGTGGGTGACGCAGACCTTCTGATCGTCTTTGACGCCATTCGCTCTCTTCTGTACGTTATTGTTGGTACGCTGCAATGGAGGCACGTATGCACCTTGAGCGAACTTACGATGGGCTTTGACCTTCCTGTTAAAGAAATTTATATTTTTTAACTTAGAAGTTAGTAATGGGGACTATTATCCCCATTGGTAGCGATATATTGTAAGGAGGCCTTCACGAGGCCCTAGTATCATCATAGTTAATTCCGGATGAACCACCCGTCACAATGGGCCCACTGAACCCTCTTCATATTGACCTATCACCCTATGTTATTAAATAAGAAACGACCTAATAATAAAAGTAATAAATTTAAATATATGCACATTAAACTAAAAACAATAAATTATATTGTAAGAAGAAAGTAGTTAAAGATAAAAAAAAAATTAATATGAATTACAAGAAAAAGTTTATTTTATTTAACACAAAATGGCGGTTAAGCCATGTTATAAATCTGCATTCCTATTTGTGATAATACAATATATTAACTCTGGGGTGTAGTTCTAAAAAGTAGTTAAAGATAAAAAGAGAAATGAATGTAAATTACTGGAAAGTTTTTTTTTCAAGGGGGTTAGGTGTTATTTATTTAACACAAAATGGCGGTTATGCCATGTTGTACTCAAATAAGTAAAGATGCAAGTAATAGCCATCCTAAATATATTTTTTGTGAAAGACTCTTTGCTGATGGAAAAAGATGGCTAAATAAAAGTATAAAATCCAAAATTAACAAGTTCTAAAAAAAACTCTTAAACTACAAAACCTAATAATTCTATCAATTGTAAATCGATTTGAAAAATCTTTTTATCTGAAAGAATATAATTTCAGATTGATCCTATCCAAATTTTATCAAAAACGGTACAGTAATTTAGTTTTAAAATCAAAATAACAATAAGTATTGTTGCATTTTAAAATCCAATTACTAAACAAATTTAAAAATTAATAGCTGCATAGTATTTGAGATTGTTAACTTAAATAATATAATGATGCTTTTAACCTGGATAATATAATGACATTGTTAGTCTAAATAAAATGATGAAGGGGTAAGACATTGTCAGTAACGTAGACTACGAGTCATATTGTTGTCCGGATTCCGGATGTATTCATTATGATGGACCAATGGACATGCCTTTTTAGAGTAGGTGACTCTACTCATCATATCATTCCTCACTGGGGGCACCAATGTATACTGATAGCACAGGTGGGAAAAAATGGAAATATAAAATCTTAGAAACCAAAATAGGGGTCTGCAAGACTGTAGCGACCTGATCCCTGTATTATGCTGCCGATACATTGGGTAATCCACTGTTTCTGTCCAATGTAATTGGTAAATGCACGAAGCATATGAATAAAACTAAAAAATATTTTCTAAAATTTAGGAGGTCCAATGTAATTGGTAAATGCACGAAGCATATGAATAAAACTAAAAAATATTTTCTAAAATTTAGGAGGTTTTCTACAAAATGTTTGCACCATGGCAAGTTTGCCACGTGGCTAGGAGTAAAAAAAAACTAAGGCACATTTTGGCAAAAGTGGGTGGTTGAAGAAAATAAATTTAACTTTTATAACAAAAATATGTTAAAAATCTTCTATCCGATTTGTAATTACATCATATTTCAACTCTGTAATGTAGTTGTAAAAAGAAATTAAAGATAAAAAGAGAAATTAATATGAATTACAGAGAAAAAAATTTCTATTTTCAAAGAAGGTAGGTAGTTTCTTTTTTTTTACAATAAAATGGTGTATTGTTCAACTATAAACATATTTTACCAATTATGGAATTAATCTATTTTAACAGCTAATTATCCGCGGTCAAGAAAAAAATAAAATAAAATCAGAGTCAGAAACAAATTCAAAACATAGTCGGCGTTTCCCGGTAGTAGGTTTAACAAAAAAATGAGCCAAAATAAACATTTGTTAGTGTTAGCCAAAAATTTAACTATTTACCTTTTCATTTTGTAATATTTATAGGACCAAGACTGCAAGTTATGTTCTACAAAAAAGAGCGAGAACCGGAAGCGACAAAGAAACAAAGTAGAGAAATATGAAAAGTTTGCTGCAATCTTATATATACTGACGAAACGAATAATAGACAATAGAATACAGAAAACTATAAGTACGGTGTTGCCAAATGCAACTTTTTATTTTTACTCAAAGATTACTTAAAAACTTGTGTCGGTTTTCATAACTATTTGCCACCACAGATTAGAGATTTAACAAGTAATTACACTAACCACTACGGAAAATAATGATGAGCTGAGTTTGTTAAACTTCGAACTGGCCATCTGTAAACTGTAGAATATAGATGATTTAAAAATATATTGTTGTCATTGGAAAGCTCAAAGAGCTTGGTGTTTTATTTTCTTTACTGATTGCGTTTATAAATAATATATGCGCCCTTCGAACCCTGAATATCAATATCTTAAACGTGGCGACCGTGACAGGACATCGTCATCTAGTATTTGGGACACAATTTCAGATGAATTGTTTTGTAATTGTGATAACATGCGAAAACTAGAAACATTTCAGAAGATAACAAAACGGGACTTATTGTCATTGACACACAGAATATTCGATCCTATAGGTTTTACTTCGCCTGTTACGGTAATCCCTAAATTAATTTTGCAAGAGACATGGCATCGTAATTTGCCATGGGATGAAGAGTTACCGGCTGACTTATTTTCTAAGTTTCGAGATTGGTATAAATACATCGATTACTTAAGAAATTGCAGACTAGCACGTCGATTATCAGCTGGTATTTTAAATGAATCTCAGGTAAGCCTTCATTTATTTTGTAACGCAAGTATACTTTTATTTTGCATTTGATTATAATTTAAACAAAATAAATTGTCTTAGGAATTTACTGTTTAGGTACTTATCCAATCTCTTTTATAACTGATAAATGTACTATTGGTTAACTGCCTAGATATAGAATAAAGAGTTAAGAGTAATAACTTTACACGGTCATTATAATAGAATTATTATTTCTTTAAAAGTTAATTTTTATTACTTTTATTTTTCTTGCCGTTTGGAGGATGTTAAACTTCGAACTAGCCATCTGTAAACTGTAGAATATAGATGATTTAAAAATATAGGGTTGTCATTGGAAAGCTCAAAGAGCTGGTGTTCTATTTTCTTTACTGATTGCGTTTATAAATAATATATGCGCCCTTTGAACCCTCAATATCAATATTTTAAAGAGTTGATATTTTTTGGTATTCGAAAATTTTTGTACTAACTTATGAACTTGAGTTCAGGCACATAAATACTTCATCAGACTTTATAATTTTTCAAGTTATTATTACAACTTTTAAGCTTTAGTAAATTAGCTTTTACCCTCGATTTTCTCCATGTTTCCTGGATATATTCATTGTTCGAAATAAAAAATTAATATCCTTCTTTATTTTATATAGAACCTGGAGGCCAATTCTCATTTCGATTCGTTATTCGAGATAATCTTGAAATAGAGATTGCAATTCGAATCCTTTCTCTACTACAAAATCTCGATATTAGAAGTCATTTTCTCGAATTACATATTCTCAGCACAAATCGAGATATAATTAGAGACGATCTCGAGTGTAAGAGAAAAATGTTGCCATTTTTTAGATATGATTATCCCACTACACATTGCAACATGAAATCCGTTCTACGAACTTTCATTTAAATTTTTAGATATTTTATAAACTATAAAATGACTTAGAATTTACAATGTAATATAAAATTTTCGCTTTATAATTATTTTTCATATTTTCTATAGGTATTTATTCAATTTTTATCAATGATTAATAAGTTATTAATTTCGTCACACAGCGAAATAAATATTTAATCCCAATATTTCCTACAACGGAATGCCATATGTAGTACTCGAAATTGTAAAACGCAAAAGAATGTCAATCTTGTTTGTTATTTTTTATTATAAAGCTACTATTTTTATTTTACGTTTATTTATCACTGTTATTTTATTAAGTTTTTAATAATAAACAGTGATAATAAAAATGAAAAAAAAAAATAGTGAAAAAAAGTGAGCCACTACAGCAGATTCTCTTAATGCTCTTAGTGGTACAAAAAAGACATGGAAAGGTTCGCGTAAAGTAAATAACTATTTGTTTTTACTTGTTATGGTCTCGTATTTATCCCTTTGTATGTTATATATAGTTTTGTATATGTTTCTTTTTAGACATGGCAAGATCAAAAAGTAATATAAAAAAAAAATTGCACTTGCCAGATGGCAGGCAAATATGACTGGAGGAGGCCCACCACCAAAGCCGCCTACCGACGAGGATCTTTTAAGGAGTATGCCATTGACGCCAAGAGTCCATCGTCGGGATACCGTCATTTATTGGTAAGATTTTATTGTAAGGATAAAAATGTGCAATATATGATATGATATTTTATTATACAGATTTTAATGTCTCTGGTATTTAACACTAAATATTATGATTTCAGATGTCAATGATACACTAGAAATGGAATCTACACAAAGTCTACCAGCAGATGTTAAACCTATATCACCAGATTGTGGTAGAACTTTTAGCTGAACCTATGAATGATACTGCAGTACAAACATCTCCAATACAATGTAAAGGTATTACTATCAAATTAAATGATCAGTTATATCCCAAGACTATGTATCAAGTATTCCATAGAGCTGAATTTGTTGATTTAACAGATAATTAAGTTAATTAATTAATTTAATTATTATAAGCATGCTCAGTGCCATGCACAGATCCACACGATAGAATGAATGAATGAATGAATGAATGGTTTATTTTTTCTTCACAAAAGGTAGAATAAAGTAACAACATGAGGTACAATTTTATATGAAGACCAATTTTGTGAGAGACTGATGCTTGCGGTAGGTTTAGAGGAACCTGTGTTACAAGTCACCAGTGCCCCATCTCCATGGACTACACAAATACAAGGCAACCAATTAGTGTTATAATACACAGATAATAATAATAAGATATAAAGTGTAAGAATAAACTTAACATTAAGACTTATTTCTGGTATATAACTTAGGCAAAGTTAACAAAAAAAAACAAAATACAGACTATGTGTGCGTGTGTGTGTGTGTGTGTGTGATAGATAGCTTATATTATAAGTTAAGACAGGATATTGTACTGATTCACATGAGGAAAGTGACCAGTAATAGCAAATATAAATGTGGAAGCTTTTAAAAAAGTTTGGATGTTTCGTTTTTAATCATACTTATTTGGCTAATTGGATTTAAATTAAATTTTGCATATTAGTAGATTAACAAACAGTTTTATATACTAATTATCTATCTTCCATAGCTTTGTCTGTGTTAATCTTTGTATATGTAAATTTTTACAGACACTATACCAACTAGGGCAAGAACGAAGCAACAAAGACTTAATAGGTCTTTAGAAGTTGCTGAAAAGCTAAATGAAAATTTAAAAGAAAAAAAAAATTTAAAAAGAATTTTATCATCAATACATTCAACTGATGAAAGTACAGTTAGAAGCTTTATTTAATAAAAACAGAAGCAATAAGTGTAAGAAATTCATCTCGGATTTAGTTAAAATTAAATAGCAAAATCAATGGCAAGTTGTGTTGTCAATTATTGTGTTGTTGTGAAACAAAATTGTTGGTATATATGGAGTCATATCTATGTTTATCTGTGTAACCTGTAATAGTGTACATTAGTGATTTAATTGTAAATTGTTATACAAATATCAAAATAATTATATACAGGTAAAATAAGTACCAATTGATTTTGATAATATTTTTTTTTATTTATTCATTAGTACAAATATGTGTACATGGCGGACTTAATGCTAAAAGCATTCTCTCCCAGTCAACCATAGGGAAGTGTCAGAATACTCGAATGCGGTACTACTAGTTATTGATATACATACATACTAAAATTACATACATAAACGAATAAATATATATGAATAACAAATATACTTACACATATATGACATATACTATATTATACACGAATTTGGGAATAATATAAAGCACTTACTGCTCGGATAAAGATAAAAAGTGAGTGTAAACGCTTTTTTTGAAAGACGGTTTAGTCAGTAGTCTCTTAATGGCATCTGGAAGCGCGTTCCAGAGTCGTGAAGAATGTAGGAGAAAAGAGTTTGAAGCGTAACCAGTACGGTGAGAGGGGAGAATGCTCATATAATAAAACTAAATTGATCTATATTTGTAACTAGTTGTCTGTCCCAGCTTTACATGGATAGATAAGTTTCGAAAATAGTCTGTGGTCTACACAGTACACAGACTATATTTGTTACATAGGCATAATGCGGAATTCTACTCGTAATGATAAAAGAATTCTTGAAATTAGTTCAGTAGTTTTTGACTTTATTTGTTACCATAATACAAAAATACAAATCATTATAATATTAGTATAGATAAAAAGTCATTAGTTCAATTTATCTAATATATAAAATTCTCGTGTCACGATGTTTGTTACCAAACTCCTCCGAAACGGCATAACCGATTTTTATGAAATTCTGTGTGCATATTGAGTAGCTCTGAGAGTCGGCCAACATCTATTCTTCATACCTCTCAATGAAAAGGGTAACCCACCCCTAAATTTCTTTTTTACTTTATTAACAAAAATTTTTATTTTTATTTTATTATGATTTAGCAAATTAAAATTTTCACGCTTTTACGATCAACCCCTGTTTTTTAATTGCGATTTTTATATACCGCAATAGGGTTGTAAGATGGTAATCGAATATAATAATTGTAGTACGATAAATTTTCATGTATAGTTCTAGAAATAATGTATATGGTAAAACAACGTTTGCCGGGTCAGCTAGTATTGTAATAAATATGTCATGAAATTGATTGTGATATAGATTTACAAGTGTTAATAACACTAGTCAGTATTCATAATAAATAATTATTATGCAATTTTGCTATTATTATTTTAAAAATAATATTGTTATTAAATATACCTTAAATATTTACACAAAAACTTAATATGATAAGCTAAGAATTGATTCATTATTAGATATGAGAAGACAGATGTTATTCTTGATTATTTATTGTTGTATTTATATTTAGTTGAATTTGATTTGTAGTTTATAATATAAAAAGAAAAACTTATCAGTATTGTATTCAATTAGACTAAGTCTATCCACACCTCCATGATAAGTTCTATTTAAAATGGTATGTGACATGATTAATAAAGTTCTGATATTTTTAAATATATACATAACCAAAAATTTATCATGTTTTTTCTTTTAACCAAATCATACATAAATATCTTGATGTATATGAAATTTGATATACATATGGAAAATGTCCTAAATTAATATCTATTTTTTATCCTGTTCATGCTGTAAACTGATTGATTTTTTTTATTAACTGTATTATAATAAATAATTGCAATTTTAACTTATTTATTTATTCATTTATTTCAATCATTATTCGTCCACTGCTGGACATAGACCTTCCCCATAGACTGATTACCATAGAGGATTTTACATTTGAACGATTTAATATTTGTTTTGGATTGACTATTATTATTATTTCGTAATGCAAGAAAATTGGTATCATAGTTTTTTGTAATGTTATTTGAGTCTACCTTAGTTTTTAAGCAACCGCTTGTGCATATTTAGCTTTATTGCTTTTTTTCTTCCATTTTAAACTTTTTAACTGAACATTGGAGATAGCAAGGTGCTGACCTCCACAGTTAATACATTGTTTGACTGTCTCTGCTTTACAGTCTGCAAAGTGGTGGTCTCCTGCGCATACTAAACATTTTTGTGAAGTTTTGCAAAACTTAGCACCATGATTAAATTTAAAACATTTGTAGCACTGTAAGAGAGGAGCCATATATTCATGTACTTTATATCTAAATATATCTAGATAGACATAGTCTGGTAGACTTCCAGACAGAAACATTAATCTGACAGACCCAAATGGTTTAACATCACCATCTACTTTTTTTTGTAAATCTACTTAGTCTAATTATCTTACATACAGAAGTAAGTTTTTTAAACAACTCTTCGTTACTTATACTTGTAGGAACAAAACGAAGTAAGCCGATGATTTCCACAGCCGCTGCAGGGATGTGTGCAGTATATCCATGCTTACTGAGAAAGTTCTCATTGTTCAAAAAGTTGTTAGCGTTATTAGATAGTAAAAGTGTCACTCCGACTTTTGTTGCATTAATGCATTTTATGTTGCTCACGCCCTTGACTTCATTTGGAATAATTTAGCCAGTACTAGAGGATTAAGGTTCCAATTTTTTCTCGAGTAGAACTTGTAATAAATACAGTGTATTCACCACTCACCCTTGTATTTTCCGAAAAGATCCGCTTATAACCCGGTTTTATAAATAGTTTGTCTTGTTCTTCTGAAGAAGTTTCATGTCTCTTTGCAGCTTTTCGGCCCGGAGGTGGGACGTCGCCGTGCCCCTCAGGCATGATGTTTAGATATATAGAAAACTATTTGCAGTAAAATATACAATTATTTTTTTTTATTTTTAATTTGAAAATTTTTGAAAAGCCCGCCAAGCAGTCCAATGACAATGCGAAGAGACAGGGTGGCCACAAAAAAATTAAATGTTGCAATTAAATTTACATAAAATAATAAAATAACTATAGTAAATATGTATCACAGTTTAATAGACATGTATCTATTTTATTTATTCCTGTGCGACTGTTATTCATTATACCTTCGTAGACGGTCAACGACGTAAATATGTTTTATCAAACAGCTATATATTAATTTGGAATTCATTTTAAATATATTTGTCATTGAGTTTAAGGTAAAGAGGGGATAAAAAGAAGAAACGGTCAACTTGAATTTTCTCTTTTTAGGCATTATCTTACTAATATAATAAAATTGTAACTAGATGATGTTTGTACATAAGTATGTACATTTTTAAAGATTCTGTCTGTCTGCATGTTTGTTCCGGCATCACAAAAAAACTACTGCACCATCTTGGATGCAGTTTAATATATATATATATATATATATATATATATATATATATATATATATATATATATATATATATATATATAATATAATCATATTTTAATTTGACATAACATGTTGGAGTTTTAATACTGGCTGTTGACACTGAGGTTTTTTTAGAACAATGTATTATTTTTAAGTTTGTTCTATGTCAAATTTTTATAAGACATGTCTTGTATTTTTTTCACTAAATTTATTATTATATCACAAATACATATATATATTATTACTGCATCCTGCTATTTACAACAACATATTTATTATTTTATCGTCATCCCTCATAGAGGGGTTTTAGCAGTGATAGCCACGCTTGGCAGGTTGGCGACCGCAGTTGGGTTTTTGATGATGTTTCAAGGGACGCTTCTACCCATCTGTCAAACATTAAGTGCCCTTAATTGATAGATAGAATATTATTGAAAATGGTTTAGATGTACCTGTAGCTAAACGATGTAAAATACCTGATATTTACAAAAGAGCTGTTTAGAATTTCTTCGAAGATGATAGTAATAGCCGTATAGGAGCCAGTAAAAAAGAATTTATAACTAGAAAAACTGTGAAGGATATCTTCACAAAAAAAGATATCTTCTTGACACAGTTTTTAATCTTTATAAAACGTTTATTACTGGGCACATAAAAATTAGTTGCCATACATTTTGCCGACTACGTCCATTTTGGGTTGTAAAACCAAAATACGTTGTAAGCTCAAAACCACGATACGTGTCGTTGCATAGTTCATAGTAACACAGACATGAAGTTTAGCGCACTTCATACTAATAACAATATATTGACTTGCAACAATCACTAAAAGTTGCTGGAAGATCTATGTTGCGACCGATATAATGTGAATTGTTTGGCGAGATCATGTCATACTTGCCTTGATAAAAACCCAAAATAAAAAAAAATCAATGACAGAAAGGTTATAAAATATAATAGCCCCGACTTGTGATTAAATATTTGAAAAAAAGAAACATCTGGATGCCAAGACAGCTCATAACAAATTTACAGAAAGATTTACACAAATTTTTGGATCACCAGCAAAATATTGTTCACCAATATAAAACAATGAATGATTTGAAGTCAAACGTACAAGATGATGAAGTTTTGATCCACGTAGATTTTAGCGAGAATTATAGCACTAAATACGCAAAAAAGATACAGGCCTTTCATTTCGTTGGATCTCGAGCACAACTGAGCCTGCATACCTTAGTAGTTTACCCACGAAATTCAATTTTTTCCTTTTTGCATAGTCTCCGAGCCCATTCATCTGATGCCATTTGGACACATCTACGACCAATTTTCAAGACTCTTCTATGTGGCATCGAACGGGCGCATTTCTTTAGCGATGGACCTGTAACAGTCCCGTGATATCTCAAACAGTCCAGTCATTTTTTTTAAAAAATCGCTAATAATTCGGAAAATATGTATGGATTCAGTGGGCCTTATCTAATAGTTAATTTTCTTTGAAATACGACAGGATTTTTTGGTAAATGGCAAAAATAATTGTCAAGACAGCATTTGTATGGGACCTGTACGAGCTTACAGAGAAATGCCCATATAATTCAAGTTCAAAATTAAAGGAAAAATGTTTAAAAAAATAAATTTTACAACTATATTTTTTTTTTCTGCAATGGACATTAAAAAGGTGTTCACACACGATCAACTTAACGTGAACTTGTTTTTTTACATAATTTTTGTGCATTCAATGTTATGATGGAAATTTCCACCATTATGCAAAGAAGGGTTAACTTGTTACTTAGGGGGTATTGTTAGTAATAGGGACCTAACAAGCTTATTGCTAGTAATATGGGTATATTACAAGCAAGTCAGTGGTCTGTCAGCGTATACCGTTATCGCAGTTTGGGTAACCATTCCATAAACACCCATTAAAAAACAGTTTTCTATTTTCACTCATACAAATAAGGGGATCGTAATAATCATAGATACATAGATAAATATGAAATAAAACACAAAAACGTCCACATATAAGAAAATTTTATTAATATAAAATGCAAAATGCAATGCCACTCCGTCCGTACGGCAGTGCCCCATACACGACTCGTTTGAAAAAGTAATAAAAAAAAAATTCAAAATAAAAATATTCCTTTGTAAATATATATATATATGATTAATATAACTATATAAACGCAGTATATACAATCAAACGGCCGTTTGGAAGAATAATGAAGCCGTTTTTATTCAATCCATTTAAAACTACTTCATATAATTATAATGAGGCTCGATGTGCTATGTCTGTTATTGTTAAACGTTAATATATCAGAATATATGATCAGTTATTATATATTTAAATGTAAGTCTTAATAAAAATTCCTTTGTATAAGTTTAAATCGTACTATACAGGGTGATATTAAAATTTTTTACAAAAACAGATTTTTTTTTAAGTAAAACTGAACATTTCTTCCTGTGTCACTTATAAACGTACTAATTTGAAGGATAAGCAAAGTGAAGTGGCAATGACCTGGTCACATAGCTAGAAAAACCGATAACCGGTAGAGGAAAAAAGTCACCTGAGTGGCGACTTCCCACTAGGTGGAGCGATGAATTCAAATACACTGCAGGGAGTCTGCAATGCATTTAAGTCCTTCGCTGTTCCATATGGCAGTCTATAAGGACCTCCTTCTTTGTTCAGTAATGTATTCTTGAAAAAAATGTTCAGTTGTTGCTAATAAAAATCATCTAAATGAAATATCATTGATTACAGTTTATTACTAAAGCTTCAAAAAAAAAAAAAGATTATATAAACTTTTGTCAGATTCTATCAAATCAGAGTTAAGTAAAATAGATTTTTGATATAATAATTAAATAGAGATAGAGATAGAGAGAGAGAGAGAGAGAGGGAGGATCTAGGGCGCAAAACAGAACGACTGAATAGGGAGTAACTAGTAAAAAATAAAAAAAAATCACCTTAGAAATATTGGAAGCAGAACTCTTTAACTTCAGAGCCACGTGAATCATTCCTTTATTGACTACAATGTGGCAGTATAAACAATATGTTCACGGTTGTATATCGATTGAGGTAGACAGGAGTCTTTTAACGACTGCAGTTTTGAATGCAATCCTCATATTAACACTTTATTATACCCATATTACATGAATTTTTGAAAGATTTTCAATAAGTATAGTATATATAGTACAAGAGACAGTTTTATTGGTAAGCAATCCCTTAGGAATAATTCCTCTGTAATGTAACATTATTTAAATTAATCTCCGAAGGATGGACATCAGCGTCCCTCTTAAGACATCACCAAAGCCTAACTACGGATTCCAGTCCGTCTGCCAAGCCGAGCAACTACTAGCGATGCCCTCTTTACAGGAAGCCTATGTTCAGCAGTGGACAGTTAGTGGCTGATGGGGAATGTAATATTATACAATTATGTCCAACCGTCTGAAAATTATAAGAAAAAAAGTCTATTTAATCTTTACAATTAATTATTAAAATATATAAAAATAAAAATAAATTTGCAATACAATCAATTGTTCTAAAAGCATTCAATTAAATTACAAATAATTGTAAAATTTATTGATAAATGTCTTGTATAATATCTAATTATATAATTACATTACAATGTCTATTAGTGACTGACGATTATGTTTGTATAAAATTCATAATAATTCGAACACATCGAGCCTCACGTGTTCTTTATAAACCAACCAAGTTAAGTGGCACATGGAATGTACACATAAGTAAATCGTTTCACAATAACTTGTTTTAAACAAATAATAATTGTCAAAAAGAGGCAATAACACTAATAATAATAGAAATAATATAAAGAGACAATGTACAAAACAATGTTCAATATTTAAGCACAATTATAAACATACGTGCCAATTTAATAACTTGTCATTTATGTTTTATTAAATATCATTAAGATTTATATAAATAACGCGCGAATATAATAAATAATGAGTGTAATTATATTTATATATTACACTTCAAAAGTGCATTACCATAGTAAGTTACTTGTAAATAAATTTGATTATTTCAAATAGCAATTTGTATGCAATTATAAACTGAAATAAAACCGTTACAACATTTCAACACCAACAGTTAATATAAGTTGATATTAATTTAGAAAATTGTGATAAAAATGATAATATAGTCTAATAATTATAATACCTAATAGGTTTACAATAATTTATAAGGTATACTCAGAAAATATATATATAATTAAAAAAACATTGTCATAAATAGTAAAATAAAATTAAAAAAAAAATATAGTGCTACCTAATTTAGTTGATTTACATACCCTAAATACAGGTTGATTCTTTAACACACAGCCGCAATTTTTATACACATATAATTTTTTTTACTATTCAATAATAATTATGTATAATTTTTTTTATATTATTTCATATACAAATGTATGTATATTTTTTTATCTACCCCACTACTTATTCAGCCATCGTGCATTATATATTTAATCATATAGTTAATAAATATGTATATCTAACGGTCGCCATGAAGCAAAAGTGGTGACATGCATTCATGTCGCACACTCATACATAGTTTGTCCGTACCTTAATATAAAAATGTATGTGAATAAATTATGAATCACATTAAATTTTTAGTATTTCTTAACGCTAAATTCACCGTTTCCCATTTACATCCATACATGTATCTAGATATTTTATGTACGCTAAATAAACAATACAAAAATCACTACATATATAGGGTACTATGAAATTTTATGTATTGTTTTTATTAAGTTTAAGAGATTTGGTGTAGTTCCAAATTCAAATATGTTTAGCTTACCTATTAAGTAACACTGAATTGTACTTTCTATAACGTCTCGCTTTCAAAAATTGCATATTTCTTTTACTAATACATAATTGCTATTTTTTTCAACTAAACAAATAATTTGATTAAAGATTAAATAATTTTCCACCTACACCCAATCTCTTAAACAATGTTGATGATGGGTTTTATTTTAATCCTAATGTTTTTAACATTTAAAATCTAAATTCGATTTTAAATACATATATATCTTTTACCATCCATTAATTTTACGTATTTTATTCATTTTATTTATTTTACTGTTTTTTTCTTCTACTTATTATTAATAATATATATATATATATATATATATATATATATATATATATATATATATATATATATAAATTTAGCATAGAAACAAACGCTGGCAACGCCGAGGCGTTTAAAAAATTTAAAAGTAATTTCATTTATAAAAAAAATTACTGTCAATCGTTTTGACACAAAATCTCAATAGAATTACAAAGCACTAATGACCAAAGACTAGGTACTTTAAAAAGATCACAATAATAAACATTGAAAGCTCGTACGATTTTAAATTTTTAGTATTTTTTTTTTTATTTTTATAAATTTATTTTATACTAATAAAAGATTTAATTTCATAAAGATAAACAATTAAAAGCGACTACAAATCTCATGAATTTTAACATAATTATCGTTATTTAATAAAACACGCTGTATATTTTTCCGTTCTAGTTTAGTCATTCGTTGTCGTTAATGACTGTTTTATTATCGGGTTTTTATAAAACACGACGTAGCGGTAGAATTAATAATAAATAAAACGCCTATACCTAAACATTGGCAGTGCAAAAAGGGCGTATAATATGCGTCGCATTCGTGCCATAAACGCTTTCAAACTAATATTAATTAAACATTTCAACAACCCGAGTGGTAAATTTATTTCGTTTTATTTTTTAGCGAATAATTCTTATTAATTTAATGATTAAATCGTTTTATTATTTTTCTCACTCGTTATGTTTTATTATTTAACCTAAAGTTTTATTAATAAAATTTCTCCAAATGAACCGTTCAAAGTCGATTTGTAAAACCCGCTGTGTCCCGAGAACGTTATGATGTACAAAATTATTTTAATTAAATTCGGGAAGACTAAGATATTGGCCCCCGGGAGTTTTATTCCTTAGAGAACAGCCAAAACACATGCAAACAGACAAACTGTATTTTATCATACACTAACCGTCATAAGATTTAAGATAATGTAGCTGGGTACAGTCGGACCGGAAATTATATTACTTGTGTATCCTATTTAGGGCTTGCATTCGAATATTCGAATATTATTTCAGAATTAATATTCATACGGTAAATCAGTGCTATTGGAATATATTAGAAATTTTTTATAGCCTTATTTTCTTTATTAATAAAGAAAATATATTTAGTTAAATTAATTTGAACCGAGAGATTTCTTCTCTACAAAGTTTTCGAGGTAAAGAAACAAAACAGCCAGAATGATGCTCTTTGCGTTTTACTATAGCGTTGATTTTTGTTCGGGAAAATATTTGATAATGTTTCATTAGCTTCTACTTGGATATATTTATCCTAGGAATTGTTCCAGGCTACCAGAGTCAGTCTTTGGACTCAATTTTCTCACCAATTTTGCTTAGTATTTGGTGTCTTTTATAATTAGGTATCTTAATTTATCCCTTTTTACAATTTCCTCTTCACAATATGGAAAGAAGAAATATTTGACTATAGACAGGGATGGCAGAGCAAATATTTAGTTTTCATCACAGTCGCCCATATGAAATAATGCTTTATTTATAGAGGAATATACTATTTTTCCTTTAATTTTTTTTTTAGATTGTTCGAATAATATTCGGATATTCGAATACTAAGCCGAAAAACAAAACCCGAATATTCGATTGTCAAAATTATCGAACATTTGTAAGCCCTATAATCCTATTACTATTACTTATTAATATAGTTTATATTTTTTAATAATTACAATTCAGTAAAAAATGTTTTTATTGCAGTTTTATAAAAAGCAGATTTAATAATATAAAAAAGTATTCAAAGTCATACTCCAATCCATATGTCCTTATATTTATTAAATACATCATGCATTACTATCACACATTAGGTAATACGTAATTGCAAGATACACGAACAAATATCAATAAAAACCATCTGAAAATTTATTTACAATATTAAAAAGTAACATTGGAACAGTTAAAATAATTCATTAAATTCAAATATTACTCATAAAAAAATTAGTTTCACTAATTTTTAATTCAATTAGTTCATTTTTAATTAGTTTCACTAACTTTTAATTAAATTAGTTTTACTAATTTTCAATTAAATTACTTTCACTAATTATTTCCGATCCGAGTGTGCCCATTATCAACATACGCAATATTCTATGGCAGTTTATTCATTATTGATCTCATTACAGTCGTTGTACTTATTGTAGTTAAGAAAAAGGCATCCAAAAACAATGTTCGGTGGCTCTGGCACTATTATTTAATTAAAAAATTAATATATATCATCAAACTATTTGATAAAAGCTAACTTATTTTGAGCGTTTTGTTTACGCTAAGTCTTATTTGCACATTACTTGTATTGGCAAAATCTGCTTTACTGTGTGACGACGACGTCCTCTAGCGTCGAGAGTTTCTAAATCACTTTCGCTACTCACAAACGGGTAAACGTTGTGTAATTTTTTTTAAACATATAATATAGAGTGATAATAATTTATCATTTCCCACCAATGAACTGTAGTGGGATCTGAGATCCCACCTTCGCATTCAGATCTGATATAATTTTAAAAACCAAATCCCGTATATAATTTGTTAAATTATAAACATAATGCACGCTATCCCGTTGAACATGCACAATTGCATTTACTGTGCAAATTTTGCCATACAAATTGTTGGCAGTTAGGTCACTAAAAGGCTAGTTTCACTATTAGCGGACGCGGCATCGTTATCAAATGACACGCGTCGCAAAGGGCCTTAAAAATTTCGACTAAAAAATGGCGACTGTGCTTTAGAATCAACTTGTTGCACGTCACCTGTGCGCACTTTTTAATATAAAATAAAATAAAAAAAAAAAACTACAGAATACAATTCCCTGTAGGTTAATGTTTATTCTAAAAAAAAATATTGATCTTTACAAGTGCGCAGAGGTGACACGTCATAATGTCATAAATAACTCGGCTGTGCAGATTTTTAATTAATAAAAGAATTGCGCATATATCACACTGCACAGCGAAGTTCAACGGAATGGAAAAGCAAAAGAGAAGGTGAATAGGATTATTTATTGTACAGCTCTAAAAACTAATTCGGATTGCTTCGCTTCAGTCGAGTAACTAATAATTTAGTAGCTTAACGTATATAGATAACAAAAATTTAGTAAACTAAATTATTTATTAATTACTCGACTAAATTAGAAGCATTCTGAATTAGATTAAATGGTACGGTTTGCGGAGACTGTAAATATTGAAAATAAAAGGAAGATATTTGAGAAAGATATAAAAAATATATAGGATCAAAACGAATCATATCACCATCATAGGATCATCACACAATTCATCACAATATTCATAAGAAACTTCATCACTTTCATATTGTTAAACCGAAAATCTTGAACAACCCAATAACGTGTTAGACTTTTTTTTTAATTCCGCTACCATTACTATGTGGGCGATTGCTAACATTCGAAAATTGATCACTATTATTATTACCATAAGTTCTAGAACTCTATATAATAATTTTATAATCTAACAACGAAAAATATAAGAGAGAAATTAATACAAATTTATTCTTGTTTGATCAATTCTTTTTTGAAAATTGTAATATCAAAGTATGAAGTTATTAGGACAACACTGTTACGCACTAAAGGGCGATGACCTCGGATATTTGTCAATAGGTTGACAAGCCCACTCACCATTCCAACAAACTTATCAAATAATTTAACATTATTTTCATTTCAAAAATAATTTATTGTTTCAGTAGAAATATTTTTTTTTTTTAATTAAAACACCAATAAGTCTTATTGCAGAGTACAAATTCGAGACAAATCAGTGTCTTTACATCAATAATTCATCCTTGTCATATAAAAGTCAGCGCTGACCTATTGCGTTGTATTGATGCACATTTTTCATAAGTCATGGCCCTAGTAACGGTCGCAACTGATCCAATGTAAATATGTCTTAATATAAAAAAGGTAAGGTAAATAATCATTACAGAAATCTCTATTTTTATAATGATTTGTGTGTATATCAATAAATCTCCGCAAACCTTACGTGACTGACACTCGATCGTAGATTGACACGTCAATCAGTCACACGTATTTTAAACCACAAGAGCCATATATATGTAAAGTGATAAAAAATCGTTTATATATCTAAATAAATCTATATCGTCACCTTAACTAATGAACATACTAAAAAATAAACATACTTTACGTCGATATCTCGAAGGAGTCACTCGTAAAATACATAAAATAAAAAAAAAAAAAATTTTGAAACAAAACATACAATTAAGATTCGTAATGTAAAATATAAATATCAACTAAACGACTTTCAATACGAGATTTTTTTTTTCTTTAAAATTACGAACGTAACTATTAAATAAATTACACGATTGAATATTACAAATTTAACAAAAATGCAATTCATATTTTTTTTTTTTTTATAAATAATTAATAATACTACATCGTCGAATAATATTCTAAACCTACTTAATATAACGCCGACACGCGGAACATTGAGATCTGATGTTGCATCAAGTAGGCACGCCCTGACTCCAAACGTGGGACGTTTCCCCAATAAGCGAAATAAACACCAAGTAACTGATTCGAAATATCGACAATATCAGGTCACGCGACGCACGTTCTAAGCCTAAATTAAAGTTTGTGCCCGGCGCCGGTGGGAACGTAAGCCGAGCATCCGCGAAACAATAAATAAATTTATGTCACATTGAAAATGTATGCGTGGAAGCGCGCGGGCGCAACGCGGCTCGCATCGCGTCGGCCGCGTCGCATCGCCCGCGCGCCTACGCGGACGATGGCACAAGTGTCGCGCGCGGCCGCTATGCGACCGAGCGACATAAACAAACTCTCTGTACACGAAGCATACAAAACATTATATACTAAACAACGGTTAATATAATAAAACGTCATTTAATAGCAACAAAGAACTGTAACCATGGAGGCCGGTGCCACAGATATCGCGCTATTGCAAACAAATTATCCGCTCTTTGTCGTTAATTAAATAATAAAAATTAATCGTTAAAACATTATGTGAAGTGAGTTTTGACTCAGCTACGGTGTGTAGCGCATTCTTTGGTTATAAACGCTCGCGCGAGACCCCGCCCCGCCCCGCCCGGCCGCCCCGTGGGCGCGCGCCTTACACTAACTAAACGGCGCTAAGCGAACATACCAATTGTTCGCAACGTTCAATTCCATAAGGATCACAAATCACGACAATGTATAAACGGAATCAGTTGCACATGAAGAGACGCGCGCCCATTGTAAACGTGTCACCGCGTACGGCTACTGTTTTCGCGCACGATTGCGGATACGTTTCTTCGGAGCGGGCGGTTGGGTTTGGGGCTACGCGTGGCGTTTCGCGTGAAGCGCTAAGTGGTCGGAGCGCGAGAAGCAGCGGTCGCAGTGGTGGCAACGGAACGGCTTCGCGCCCGTGTGTTTACGGTAATGTCGGGTGAGTTCGTCGGAGCGGGCGAACCGCCACTCGCAGCCTTCCCACGAACACTTGTATGGTTTCTCCCCTGAAAACGGAAAAGGTCAATGTTATACGAAGATCACGATTGAAATTGGTTGTGGAAGAAACTTTTTAAAGATTAAATTGTGATATATGATGTCTGATAAAAGTTCTTTTTTTTTCAATTTATATGTATTTACTCAATATGTTTATTCTATACAGGGTACAATTATGTGCCGTACCCAAAAACTTTGCAGAGTTTATCTAGGTATCAGCAAGTCGCTGGTATTGACAGGTATCATTTATGTTAGATAGATTGTATGAAAGTTATTAAATTAATTTCATACTAATATTAAATACATATTGAATTTATATTCTCAAGCAAGCGTTTCAGTATATTGTGTATCATGGGCGAAATATACTTTGTTATGTCCATGATACTGTTCATGTATATAAGCGATGATTATAATTTTCCATCAGGTGGGCCGTCAGCTTGTTTGCCATTCTAAGTTGCATAAATAAAATATTGAATAAAACTTGTATTGGGTGAAATGTTTGCAATTCGAATCAATCTTATAAGCATATTTGGTGTTCTCACACGAACGAAATTTTTTTTTAAGCGCGTGCGTGAAACTCTTTTATAGTTAGCAATGATTTCTATGGTTTCAATAATTGTTTTACTAACTCACAGATTAACGTAAAATTCGCGTCAACGCGCGCACCGTTCTGTGTAAATCGTGCATACCTGTATGTGTTCTTTTGTGCGCCTTGAGGTGTGAACTCTTAGTGTAGACCTTATCACACGCGGGGAACTCGCAGCGGTGCACGCGTCGCCGCGGGTCTGTCGTGTGCATTAGCACGCGCTGCCGTGAGTCTGGCGTGTGCATTAGCGAGTAGTGGCGCGGGGGGTGCGCGCGCCTCACCGGCGCGGGGGGTGACGGGGGCTCATCTGGAATTCGACATACAAAACCGTGAATAAAGCTAATGGATTTTTTTTGAGATACAAAACCGATCACAACCATACAAAATTTAAATAGTAGTTACATTTGTGATTCAACTAGGTTATAATCCAATAATGTGCACAGCTTGAGTAATTAATGTGAAGTAAACACTAAAAATAAAGAAAATATAAAAAATTATATATAAATATATATAAAGATTAAACTATATATATATAAACATATTTTCAATTATATTTTACAAAATATGAAAACAAGTTTTTTTTAAAGAGTAAATATTTTGTACCGATTGATTGCATGACATTACAGGATTCGTTGTAAAAGGTATATATAGCAAGCTAAAACCTTGCGTGGGTTTTGCCTTACACACAGTATTCACAAAACTGAACAACGTTTTTCCTAGAAATAAATTCACGTGATTTGCAATAAAGTCACACTTGGATTATTATTTTTAAGGCAAATTGTTCAGTTTAATTAATAATGTCAATGGATTTCGATGTTATAATTCCACATTATGCGTATTAGTAAAGTTATATCGCAAAATTGCAAATCTACATATGTTCAATACATAAAATGTGTATTGAAAAATGTTGAAACAAATAACAAAAACAATAGGCAGAACGCCAAGGGATTTACTCTCAATTAACATATTTTAGGATTTAGAATAATGTATTTGGAATAGTAGAATTTACAATAACACATATACGCACGCACGCACACACACACATGCGCACACGCACTTGCGCACACACGCGCACACGTACACACGCACACACACGTACGCAGCACTCGTACACGAAGTCTCTATTTAATATTATATATATTTAATGATAATTGCAATATTAAAGAAATTGACGGTGCACCTGGATCGGAAGTGGTAACCGTCATATATTAATATAAACAACACCATGTATGTACAGAAGACATTGTGATAAATGTGTTAGTCATATACACACATACATACGTTTGAGTCATACAGACATGTGACTCTCTCCACGTAGCATGGGACATATTATTCAGTGAAATTATAAAGCGTTACACGATGCATCGTATAAGGTGAAACAATTGAGATATTCACTATGGCCTGTTCCCACGGACATATCAATCTTCACGGTTAACAGTATGAGAGGGGTGGACAAACGTGGGAAGAACAGATGCGCTTAACGTACGAGGGAAAGTTTCAACATGCCCTTGTGATAATATCGACAACTGGCATTATGTTCTTAGCAATAAGCTAAGAAATTGATAAGATTGCTATTTTTCCACGTCTATTTTAGGTCGGCGTAATATACTTTTTCATTCGCCTCTATTTCTAGCCCTGTTAGTAGTTACTCCTTTTCTGGCAATATCATTTTTTACTCTCTTCTCTCTCTTTCTGGGTCTCCCTCTGTACTTATAACCATCCAAATTCATACGTTATTCCTTACCATATTCTCTCTTTTTTTTCATACAACTTAGAATGGCGAACAAGCTGACGGCCCACCTGATGGAAAGAGGTAACCGTCGCCTATAGACATGAGCAGTACCATGGACATAACATAGTATACTGTTTCGCCCATGATACCCCCCATGCGTTGCCATTCCTGAGGACTCAGGTGTTATTCCTCTGTACCCTGTAAATTAACGCCATATCCCACCCTTCAAACCGAAACATAGCCATGCAAACACAACTGCTTTACGGTTGAAACAAGAATGGGACAGAGGCACCCAAGCAAACGACTTTTGTACAAAGTCTCCCTCTGGTCTCTTCTTCTCCAAGCATCACATGTCTATTGCTAAAATATAAAACTGACTGAACCTCAATAAGAGGAAGAGAAGTCAAAATAAAAAAAAAGTTGACCCGCTTTTCTCGAAGCATTTGTATGGAGACACTCTATATAATCTAAGGTTTTATCTTTTTACGCCATTTAAAGGTGGTATATTTTCCTACTTCTGAAAATAAAAAATCACGCGTACGAAGTAGCTGTCAAAATATTAGTTTAATATATATATATATATATATATATATATATATATATATATATATATATATATATATATATATATATATATATATATATATATATATATATAATGAAGTTAATAAAAAAATATACAACGCATAATAAATAAATGTCATAAATGTGTAAGTCTTTCAATCAGCAGCTTGACTTTTTACGCGATTGAATTGGGATCAATAGATTGAGATCCCAATAAAGTTTGACGTTCATTGGACGTGGTAACGTTTAAAAATTGATTCCAAATATAAAACAGACGTCGAGTGGACATTGTTATTAGTTTAATTTGACGTCTTTTCGATGCGATATTTCAATTTAATCCGAAAGTTTACCAAGAGGTCCTTGTTTATTGCAAAGAATGTGAGGTCATGAAAATTGATTTTTCAATAAATGGTACATTGTTATTAATAGTTCCATGACTTTTGACGCAAAGGAATTGGGGTCAATTGATTGGTGGTCTAATTCAATTTGACAATTATTGGATGTGATTTCGATTCAAATTTGATTCATTTTTCATATGTCGTATGGTCCCGGTATAGTAATAGGCTATCTCTTTCTTTCACGTGCATGTCGTAAGGCGATTAAGGGAGGCCGAGGGATGGGGAGCAGTATCCCGCTTAAAACATCTCTAAAGCCTAACTGCGGTTGCCAATCCGCCTGCCAAGCATGGCAACTAATGGCAAGGCCTTTCTAGGAGAGACTTGTGTTTAGTGGTCTATTAAAAGCTAAAATAATGATGACGGTTATTATATGGAATATGCAAAGAATGTGATGTTACCAAACGAGAATGTCAAATAAGCCTACAGTGCTAATGTTTATGTACAAGGGGGGAAAGGGATTGTTAGTAATGGAGTGTGACAGCCCCATTGCTAGCAATACGCCCTATTAGGTCGACCTCCACAAAGTTCCCCCTGGAAACCATCGTAAACAAGTCTTGTTGAATTCGTCACGATGGGCTAATTGACCTGCTTCATCTCCTCACCTATCATCTTTTACTGGTGCCCCGCCGGTGTATACCGATAGCGCGGGTGGGGTTTCCATTACCATTATCACCCATAAAAACAAATTATGTACATATATATGTAGGTTGATATGTGGATGGCGAAGTAGTTACTTCTTATCAACTGGCCTCGATATGGCAGTTATAAGGTGCAAGTTCTAATTACGACAACGTGGATTTATTTTTATATAATTAAATTTTATATACAATTGTTTACATACGTTATCCTTATTAATATTAAAAAAAAAGTGTGAATAAGTTTGTTTATTTATTATTTTTTAGCGTCTTAACTTATTTAATTAATCACTATGTAAATTGGTATACAGGTAGGTACTATATGAGATGGAGAATGATAAGGGAAAAGTGGCATAACTATTCCACTTATCTCTACTGTTTGCAATAGTAGCTTTAATGAGTGAAAATGAAATGATATCCCCGCCCGCGCTATCGGTATACATCGGCGGGGCACCAGTGGAAGATGATAGGTGACAATGAATGCAGGTTGGTTGGCTCCTTCACTCCCATGCTCCTTTCCACTTTGGGTGTTGCTGGAAGAGAACTCTTTTAGAGTTAAGCTCGCCTTTGTACATTTGATTACCTCTGTCATATTTTTATGTATAATTAGCGTGTACAATATGGTAAATAAATAAATAAAAAAAAAATTGCAACAGTGTTAGTAATTTTATTGTACAAATGTGTTAAATTCTGTGCCGACATAGTGTGATAGAAGTATATTCACACTATCTCGGTACAAAATTCAGTTTAAAAAAAAAATAAAAACCAACTTATATGTAAATTATATTAAATTAGTAAATCAATTCAAACAATTTCCAATAAATTTTATATTCTCTCACATCGTCATAGTCGTAGAATACTGACGGATCTGACAAATATTACATATAAAGATCCGTCAGTATTCTACGACTATGACGACATGTGAGTAAAATGTATACAGGGTGTAAGAGACAGGTTGGCCAAAACGAAAACAGCTGATTCAGATGAATGAACTGAATCAAATGGTATATAATTTTCCCACCAGAAATGCAACACAGCCATATAATTAATACGCCGCGCAATGTATTTGAAATTTTACGATCCACACGACGCGTGATACCGATAACGCATGCCCAGTAGCGTTTCTTCGTAGGTAGTCTCCGTACGCTTGTGGCATTGACCAGAGGGAGACTTTGTACAAAAGTCGATTGCTTGGGTACCTCTGTCCCATTCGTGTTTCAACCGTGAAGCAGTTGTGTTTGCATGGCTGTGTTTCGGTTTGAAGAGTGGGATATGGCGTGAATTTACTGGGTACAGAGGAATAACACCTGAGTCCTCAGGAATGGCAGCGCATGGGGACTATCATGGGCGAAACAGTATACTCTGTTATGCCCATGGTACTGCTCATGTCTATAGGCGACGGTTACCACTTTCCATCAGGTGGGCCGTCAGCTTGTTTGCCATTCTAAGTTGTATAAAAAAAAAAAACCTTACACAGTTGATTTCGCGCGTCGCGGTAGGATTTCAATACGTATACTACATTGCTGTTTTTTTTTTGGTATTATATAGTATTTCACTATAAAATATTATTCTCTCTTTTTATTATGACATAACATCACAGATTACCTAATTTTAAATGAAAAGAAAAAAAAAATAGGAAAAAATTTGAAATTTTTCAGAAAGAATTATCACTGGTTTAAAGTTTCGAATAATTGTCTGAATTCACTATTTCAGTTTTTGCCAACATGTCCTTTACACCCTGTATGTAGGTGCAGTTCACATCAAATGATCGTATGATTAAAATCGCTTATTGCAAATGACGTCATTTTATAAATAAATTTCGCTATATCCTAACATAAAAGACAAAGGCAAAAAATGATAAATATAAATAAAACTTATTCTATTAATTACCATAAAGTCACATTTCCTTATAATAATAAACAATATAATAATACAGCAAAAAAGCTGACGGTCCACCTGATGGAAAGTGGTAATCGTCGCCTACAGGCATAACCTAAGGACCTGAGGCTAAGAACTAAGCTATAACTCTGTACCTTGTAATTTCACTGTCCAACCTATACAAGCTATAGAACAAGAGTGGGACAGAGGTACCCGAGGTCTCGACATAGTGGACAGACTTTTAGATAGTCTACGTAAAATTTCTTATTTTTTTGTATCATCCATTTAGTGTAAGACGACCATGCACTAGATGGAGCGACGAACTTAAATGCTTTGCAAAGAGTCAGTGTATACAGTTGGAATTGGGACTGTTCCTTATAGTAGTCTGTGGGAGAGGCCTATGTTCAGTGGTCAGTTAACGGCTGAAATGATGATCCATTCAATGACGACCTCCAAGGTATAGTGATAGTTAGGTTGCTTTGTGTAAATGAGGTCCTGGATTCGATTCCCTGTCGGGCCAATTTAAGAAAGTAACTTTTCTAAATTGGCTTCGATCTGGATGTTCCGGGTTGAATCACCAGATGTTCGTTGACTGATTCGACGCAGGGTATCCTAACTTGAAGACCAGACGACTGGTGAGATTCGTCATCAACATCATACCAGCCTTTAACTGTCCACTGCTGAACATAAGCCTTCCCCATAAGCAGTTTTGCCAGTAGTTGCCACGCTTGGAAGCCGGGTTGGCAACCGCAGTTCGACTTTGTTGATGTCTTAAGAGGGACGCTGCTGCCCATCTCTCAACTATTAAGTTCCCTTAATCACCTGTTACGACACTCACGGGTAAGGTATTCATATTGTTATTTAACAATTGGAAACAAACGGATGTTTGTTGATCTATCATGTAAAAACTACTAAACGGATTCTAATGAAACTTGGTACACGGGTAGTTTATATCCTGATTAAGTACATAGGATACTTTAGATATTGTATCACGCTAGTAAAGCCGTATCATACAGCTAGTATGTTACAATTTTCAAACGACTTCCGGAAGAAAGACTTCGGTTGTATTTTTTTTTATGTTTGTTACCTCATAACGCTGCCAGTTGAAAATCAATTTGGAATTATTTATCTGAAAGGATATACTTACAGATCGGTCTAATAGAAATTTTATCAAAATCGTTTCTGTAGTTTTATTTTTAAAATAAAATAGTTTTCTCACGATTGGAAGTATTTTTTTTTTATTTTTTTTTGTATATTACAAATTAATTATAAGATGGAATTACAATTTTCTACAAATCCCAGTGGGAAATACTTTCATTATTCCCGAGGTCGATTCGAAGATATTTTTTCTAGGAATAATTTCCACGTTCCATACCCTCATTGCTACTTATATTATCTTTTTTATGTACAAACAAATGAAAAGGAACGACGAAATGAGAAATTCATACTTAAATATTTAATTTTATTCAATTCCTGTTAAAATTATAAAATACATTGACATAAAATTGTTGAATTGCTCATTCAAATGCAAAATTAACAAACATGCGAATTTGCATTCATACACATGTTTAATACCGTGATCTAACAAACATGTAAATGTGCATTCATTCATTCACATGTTTGACACCGCGATCTAACAAACATGTGAACGTGCATTCATACATTCACATGTTGGATGCATCGCGTATTAAAAATGTAAATGAATGAATGCAGACAAAAATAAAATTATTTTAATTTTAACACCGATAAATTTGAAAGTGACTGATAGACTCTAGATCGTGTTTCTGCTTCCGAGGCAGACATTTTTTTCTAACCACTTGTACTACATCACAAGAACATATTTCGGATAAATAGTCATAATTCACTTAAATGGTAATTGAAGAACAGAAAACCGATAGGGAAGAAAGGTTCTTGAGTGGCAATGGTGACGACCTCTAATCCATTGCAGGGAGTCAGTGGACGCAGGTGGCTAAGGACCGTTCCTTATGACAGTCTATGGGGGGAGGCCTATGTTCAGCAGTGGACGGATAATGGCTGAGATAATGATGATGATGATGACTTAAATAATCGGGTTAATTCCTATTTCTTATAAACCATAAAATACGCGGATCAAGTCGGGTAAGAAAAAGGTAAAAAATATTGTAATTAACGGCAGTTATTTCGTAAAGCTCACCTTTAATTTCGAGTTCGTCGGAATCGCTCGGCGGTTCGCTCTTCACCGCGGTGATTGTGAACAGTCTCGGGGACTGCGGCGAGGTGGGAGACGAGGTGGCGGAGATGGCCCATTCCTCCTCCTGGTGTGGTTCTCTCCTCTTCCTAGGTTCCTCGCGTAGGTACCGTGCCATCTCGTAGCATGTCTGCAAAGGTATTATGTTTGAACAACTAATAGGCTTAGCTTCTGTGGTGATCTTTTCTTTTAATGGGTGAAGATGGAATGGTAACCCCGCCTGCGCTATCGGTATACGTTGACGGGGCACCAGTGAAGGGTGACAGGTGAGGATAAAGGCAGGTCAGTTGGTCCATAGTGACTAATTGAACAAGAATTAACCACTATGGTTTTCAGGGGGAACCGCTTGGAGTTCGACCTGACAGGGTGTATTGATAGCAATGGGGCTGTTAAATCTCATTACTAACAATCCCTTTCCCCCCTTTCTGTGATGGTTAAGAATGTGATAATGCAGTGATTTGTCCGCTTATGAAAATGTACGAGGTTTGTCCGGAAAGTACGTATAAAAGTTTTTTAAAAATTTTATTTTACAATTATTCAGGTAAATCAATTTTATCCCCTTCAAAGTACTCCCCCTGTGACATAATGCACTTGTGCCAACGCCGTTTCCACTGTGAGAAGGCTCCTTGAAAGTCCTCTGGTTGTAGGTTTCTCAGCTGCCCCGTCGTAGCTTTTTTTATCTCATTTATGTCCCCCAAATGCCGCCCCCGAAGTACCAATTTGGTTTTTGGGAACAAGAAGAAGTCACACGGGGCCAAATCCGGCGAATAGGGGGGTGTTCGGTCACCGTAATGGAATTTTTACTCAAAAACTCACGGACAACAAGAGAGGTGTGGGCAGGGGCATTGTCGTGGTGAAGAATCCAACGCCCCTCTCGCGCCAATTCTGGACGAACTCGTGCCACACGAGCTTTGAGGCGTCTGAGCACATCGACGTAGAATTTTCCATCAACTGTCTGGCCTGGAGGGACGAATTCTTGATGGACAATCCCCCGAACATCGAAAAAAACAATCAACATTGTCTTGACATTTGAGCGGGATTTTCTTGATTTTTTTGTTCGTGGTTCCCCGGATGTCTTCCACTCTTTGCTTTCACGGCCATTCTTGCCGAGTTTCGAGAGAAACTTGATTACGACGCGCTGCTCTTCAACGGAAGCGGGCTCCATGCCGACGGGGTTTCGTTAAGAGGTAACTTCACAGATGGCGTGACAAGCCAGTTCGCACCGCACGGCGGTCAGACCAGAACTGAAGCATTGTTAGGGACATAAGGAAGGGGTCCTGCGCTTACCTGGCCTCCCCACTCCTCTTTCTCGCATTCCAGAACACTTTTATACGAACTTTCCGGACAGACCTCGTATATACTCTGTGCCTTTATTTAATCCTTACTGATAATATAAACCAGCTGTTTCCCGCGACGTTGCCCGCGCAAATCGGTATATAAAATATCCTCCGAGTTATGAGTATATAATCCACTTTCATAACATTTCAGCCAATTCAACTAATCAGTTATTTTGTAGCATTTTATATGCGATTCTTTAGATTAATATATATTTTTTTATTTATGAATCTAAATATAATATAAATATAATAAACACTAAATATATAATAAAATGTTAAGTGAAACAAACCGTAACGCATTTATGAAAACCGCATCCAAATCGATTAAGCCGTTAAAAATTAGCGTGCACAAACATACAGACAAACGGACAAAAATTCTAAATATCTTTGTTTTGGGTTCTGTTGCGTTCATAAAGTCTCCCTATGATAGTTTTTCTTATATATCTTTCATGTACAGACAGTGAACAGTTACGATTTTATTATATGTATTGTGTTGATGTGAAAGTTTATATTGTTACCGTATAGCACGTTAACGGCTTAACCTATCACTATGAAATTTAGTATACACATACAATATTGGATGGAGAAGAATATTGGCTTCTCTTTATCCCGGTCACATGGACGAAGTAGCGGTAATAAGCTATACTTCATAATCCGCACCGTAGTTAATATTTTTAGTAGAAAAAAGAATTTACCGCGTGACAGCATCGTCGTATATTGCATAAAATGCAATATACGACTATATTTTGTAATAAAATAAAGTTTAATTTTACAATATTGTTTTATTACTATACTTTGGCAATGGCCGACACAGAGGGCATGCATTCTCTCAATAAGGGGAAGAATTTTTTTTTATTATTTTTTACAAGGTCCTTAAACATCCTAAAACATATATTATTGGCAAAAAAAAATAAGATTTTTTCTGTCAAATTAAGGATTAAGGAACTGGTGCGATTGATTGATTGTACACTTTTTTTTTGGTATTGCCACAATTTTTTTTTCATACATTTTTGTATATATTTGCTATTTATAGTTTTATTATTTATATCCCTTTTAGACCTGAACGATACGGGCGTGAGTTGTAACTTTAAAAAATTCTAAAACCGCGCGCAATTCATTTTTACGCACGAAGCTGAAATAACATGATAGTGAGATTCTAAACCAGCCAATAAGAAATCATTTTAGCGGTTAGGTTAGGTTAGGTTAGGTGCAGTAGTCTCGTGCGTGCCGGCAAGATGGCTTGGCTCCGAAACACGAAAATATATTTTATCTGAAGGAAAAAAAAACCTTGGGTCTGAAAGAGATAATCGCGGTTTTTTTTTTCGTGGTACAAAATGTTTAATTATTAAAAGTACAAATGTTATTATAATATTACACTTACAAATATTGTAAATGTGAAATTGTGTTTATTACCTCTTAGTGCCTTAACGGCTTAACCAATTAGTACGAAGTTAAATATATACTTAACTATATGGGATGGGAATATTCCTGAGGACTCAGGTGTTATTCCTCTGTACCCTGTAAATTCACGCCATATCTCACCCTTCAAACCGAAACACAGCCATGCAAACATAACTGCTTCACGGTTGAAACTCGAATGGGATAGAGGTACCCAAGCAAACGACTTTCGTACGTACACCCTGTGGTGTATCTTCTTATTCAAACTAAATAATTTCTGCCCACCCCAATAGTAAACAAGATAGATGTATAAATATACGACTAGAACATCTTGAATAGAGCGAAAAAATAAACTACAAACAAGGAGCTGTTTTTATATACAAATATAGTTTAAAAACACACTAAAGAGGCACCAGTTTAATTAAGCTAGAAGAGATGGGACTATTATCTCTCTCCCTTTTCGGTGAGTTCAACGAACCACCCAAGGTTACTGAAGTATAGGGAACAATGGTTTCCATAACGGTACCATAGGGCCAACGTAAAATGATCCGTGGTTGATACTACAAATGTCATAAGATTATAACGTTAAGGTACAAATTCGTTTGAGCAGGCGGAAAGTTTGATGTTTCCGCTTCGGGGTTTCGTGTTTATGAAGCGAGTGCTTTTAATAATTATTTGTAGATTGTAGTTTGATAAAAATACTATATAGGCTACTACAAAAGGGGCTAAATAGCGTGAAGATATGATTGGGACATGAAATTATGTTCAAAACACACAATTCGTTAATGTTGACGGAGCTTTGTTTATGCAATTTACAATGGCATACAAGCTGACGGTCCGCCTGATGGAAGTGGTAACTGTCGCCTATACCATGGACATAACAGAGTACACTATGTCGCCCATGATACTGTTCTTGTCTATTATATAGTGTAAACAATGATGATTATTAGGGGGAGGGGGTTGTTGTTAATGGTGACTAGCAACCCCTTTGCTAGCAATAATACCGTCAGGTCGACCTCCACACGGTCCCCGTCTGGAAAACATGTTTGTTAATTCCAGGTGTATTCGTCACGATGGATTAATTGGCATGTCTGCATCCTCACCTATCATCCTTTACTGGTGCCTCCCCATATTTTGCTAACAATGTGACTGGTACTCAACAAATGTTGTACAAAATTTGTAAGTTTGTAAAATAAACCTATGGCTCACTACACGTTTTGGGAGACTGTAAGTGTGGTGAGTAATTTTCAAATAGATAAATAAATAAATTAGTAACAATCTATTCCTTACCAATAACATAGGGCAGGAGTGGCCTACTTGACTAGACCCAAGATATACTGTTCACTAACGAAACCCTGTGCGATCTACCAATTACATACTTGTTGAAATCACAAATGAAACAACATAGTTCGGTACACAATTATGTAGTATTGCAGTATATTTTATAAAGAGGGTAAACATAAAACTGCAAATTATCCTTAGTAACTACTTATTTATATTAGTGTGAGCATTGCGTCTAAGCATCTTTCGCTATTATATTTTTTGCCTCACCACGATCGACTGGACTAATAGTCGAGATCGACTGGTTAACCATCCCCGATTTAGACCACTGCAAGTATTTACTAAAACAATCAGAATGTAATCGACGTCTGACTTAGAATGTGTTTATTTTATCGAATCAAATTAGAGCGACCGATCGTTCGAGATCGATTGGTTGGACACCTCTATTACATAGGGTATCCTGGCTTTAAAATCAGAAAATTGACATTAAACTCGGTGTAAAGTACGAAATGAATTCTATTACGCTTAACGTACCAGAGGGAGACTTTGTACAAAAGTCGATTGCTTGGGCACCTCTGTTCCATTCGTGTTTCAACCGTGAAGCAGTTGTGTTTGCATGGCTGTGTTTCGGTTTGAAGGGTGGGATATGGCGGGAATTTACTGGGAACAGAACACCTGATTCCTTAGGAATGGCAATGCATAGGGGGTATCATGGGTGAAACAGTATACTCTGTTATGTGCATGGTACTGCTCATGTCTATAGGCGACGGTTACCACTTTCCATCAGGTGGGCCGTCAGCTTGTTTGCCATTCTAAGTTGTATAAAAAAAACGTACAACAGGTTTTCAACCCTCGTGGCTAGATCTAGACCGTTGGCCACATTTTACAACTTTATTGTTTTATTATTGATTAGTACAACTGGGTCTCGTGGTTTCATCATGCATCGGTGTGTGTATATGTAGGGGAACAATGAATGGCATATTGGCGGTCGAATCATCATCATTTCTGCTGGACAAAAACCTACCCCATAATAGACTGCCATAAACAACGGTCCTGAGCCACCTGCATCCACGGACTCCCTGCAAAGCATTTCAGGTCGTAACTCCATCTAGTGTGGGGTCGTCCTACACTGCTACATCTATACATATAACAATTAATGCCACTTTTCGTTGTAATTTTATAACTCAAGAACGGGCTCATCTACCCAAACCAAATGTTTAGGCTTTGTTCGGACTATTTAGTAGACGGTTTATGTGAAGTTTGCACAAAATCGGACGAGCGGTTCTTCATTTATCACATTTTTTGTAACAAATGAATTCAATAAATGGCGGATCATTTTGATAATGGGGATTTTTGTGTCAAATTCAAACTTTTTTTTAAGATGGGAACTGTGCTGTCAAATTTAAACTTTTTTCAGTGTTGACAGTACAAGCATGTTGTTATGTCGTTCATGCGGTCATTTTAATTTTTTTTTTTATTATTTCACTTTATACGTAGCGAAGCACGTAACGGGCCGCTAGTTCCTAATATATTACAAAATAAAATATATAGCCCTTGTTTGTCATTATCATTACCATAACAGCAGCTAACTGTCTAATGCCTAACATAGGCTTCCCTCATAAGAGGAGTTTTACCAGCAGTCGCCATGCTTGGTAGGAAGATTTGCAGTTAAAATCGCAATTAGGTTCTCGTGATGTTTTAAAAGAGACTCTGCTGTTTTTCCCTCGATCGTTAAGTTCCCTTACTTGTCTCTTACGACATTCACGATAGCTCATGTTACTCGTTGATTATATAGTTTTCTATTATGATGGCAAACAAGCATAAGGCACGTCTGATGGTAAGCGGAGTCACTGTAGCCTATGGGCATCTGGGACACAAGACAATCTGAGACAAGAGAATTATCTAATATATAAAATCCTCGTGTCACGGTGTTCGTTACCAAACTCCTCCGAAACGGTTTTAACGATTTTTATGAAATTTTGTGTGCACATCGGGTAGGTCTGAGAATCGACCATCATAAATTTTTCATACTCCTGACCTGAGACCTTCACGCGTTTTTACATAGCAACTATTGTGGTTTGTTCACGATCAATTTGTTATTTTAACCAACTGAGGGCCTACCATGAAATATTTTCCGAAATTTTGGGGACGAACGAAATAGAAATTTGATGTTAAAATTACATAACACATGCCGTTTAAAATTATTAAAAATATTATATAAAAATATCGTTCCTCTGGACTATTAGGATAGGATTTATGATGAATGAAACGTTAAGCTCCATTTACTGGGTCGATTTAGGTACGAACAAAAACACGAAATTGAGCCCGAAAATTCGGAATTTCATTTCATGGTAGGGCCCTGATTTTATCCTCACCTATCATTCTACACTGGTGTCCCGCCAGCGTATACCGATAGCGCAGGAGGGGATTCCATTTTCATTATTTAAAAAAAAAAAAAACTGTAACCACATGGAATCCGACCACTTTAGGACTGCACCTATTGGGTTCTATAAATAAAATTTCGGACACGTGTTACGGATAAAACACCGTCTATAGGAGAAATGACGTCAGCTGGTAACTATGTGGAGTTGGTCAGAAATAAAACTGGTAACGATGTCTAGTGTTGCCCATTATAAGGATATTGTATTGGAATATACTATCTACTAACCGTTTCCCGCGGCGTTTCTCGCTTTTATGTATTTAGTATTTTTATGTATTTGTGTAGTTGTTTGTATGAATGTGTGTATGTATGTATATATATAATAGTATATCAGTATATATAAAAAGTAGGCATATATATTTATATATAATTTTTTCAAATATTTTCCTTCATACCACACTTGTTCTGACAATTAAAAACATAATGAAAAAAACAGCCAAATGGGTACAGCCATTCTGAAGCCCAGCAGTGCTTGCAAACATTCGGATTTTTTTTATATAATTTTATGTCGTTGTATGTTGTATCAGTCGTTAACTGACCACTGCTGAACATAACGAATCCCATAAGTGGGGTTTTGCCAGTAGTTGCCACAATTGGCAGGCGGATTGGCAAGTGCAATTTGGCGTTTGATGAAGGACTACCAATCCCTATACCATAAGTTTCCTTAGTCGCCCCTTACTACACCCACGAGAAAAGAAGGTGTGGCTTATTCTATGCCGGGACCTACATGGCTTTATACTTTTAAATTTGCTACTATATCAATTGACCAAGTTTAAAGATTAGAGACAATGTACCTGTCGTGAACGCCACAAAAGAAAAAAAAAAAATTACCTGTCATCATTTTTAAATCATCGCTAGACAAGAATGACACAAGACTTATTTTTGCTCGTTTAATAATGTTCACTAGCGCATTAGAATCATTATTATTATCTCAACAGGAAAATGTGTACGGCAATCGAAAATGCAACTTATAAATACGTGCGTAGGCTTGTCAATCCAATGGTCGAATTATAAAAACAATAGCTACATACCATAAGTATGTAAAATGTGTGCCGCTCGCAGGCATTCCTGCGTTTTTTTAAAATGTGCTCTAAAGTCATTAGGTTAGATCACAGATTAAAAAAAAATATACACTGCGGTTGTTTATGTAGTTTGGTGTACTATGCGCTTACTGACATTTCATATCATCATGTTAGCCTTTAACTGTCCACTGCTGGACGTAAGCCTTCTCCTAAAGGGTTTTGCCAGTAGTTGCTACGCTTGGCAGGCGGGTTTTTTTATAATGAGTGATAATGGAATGGTAACCCCACCCGCGCTATCGGTATACACCGGCGGGGCACCAGTGAAGGATGATAGGCGAGGATGAAACAGGTCAGTTAGCCCATCGTGACTAATTCAACAAGAATTGTTCACGATTGTTTTCCTAACCGCGGTTGCCAACCCGCCTGCCACTGGAGAAAAGGGATTGTTAACAATGGAGATTGACAGCCCTATTGCGAGCAATATACCCAACCAGGTCGACCTCCTCGCGGTTCCCCCTGGAAACTATCATGGTTAATTCCTGATGAATTCATCATGATGGGCTAACTGGCCTGTTTTCATTCTCATCTATCACCCTTCACTGGTGCTCCGCCAGCGTAACCCGTTAGCGCAGGCGGGGTTACCATTCCATTTTCACCCATAAAAAAAAAAACTGATTTGAATTAAATTTGATACTAGGATAATTTTACATATAGAGCCCTTTAATTATTTATTTATTTATAGGATTACCAACATAAGATACAGCGCAGCGTTTCAATACATAACACTAGTAGATTAGAGCTAATTGTTCTAACATTTAGATTTATATATCGATTCACGCGAGCAAATCCGCGGGATGTAGTTAGATTTATATATGTGATATTATATGTGTGTTTGTTTGTTATCTCTAGTCGCCTTAACGCACTTAACCAATCATTAAATTACGTATGCAGGTTTTACATGGGATGGAAAAGGACGAAAGATCCTTTTTAGCCCGGTCAATGACCAAATCCTATTCATATATGTAATATTATCCAGATATTGCATGGCATTTTAAAAGGATCGGTATTTTTTATTAGTATAATTAAAGATTGTTTTCCAAAAAAAAAAAAAGAAAAAACTACTTCAGTTAAGTCAAAATTAAAGTTTTATCCCAACTGAAGTTTTATAAATAAACAATTGTAATGTGATTGCAGTAAATAATTATATTTAGAATTAAAAATTAAACTGCTGAATTGATTTTGATAAAATTTCGATGACACCCATCTGTATGTATAACGTTTCAGATAAAAAAAAGATTTTTCCAAATCCGTATACAACTGACGGAGTTATGACGTAACAAACAGACAAAAACTTTCAGAATTCGGTTGAAACAATTTTCCCTTTCTATGGAATTCAAAAACTTTCAAAAGGAAGACGGATTGATTCTTGTGCTAAGATTTATCAGAAAGTTACTTTAATAGAACGTAGAAATATAATTCTGTATTCCCCAGCAGGGATACAAGCCGTAATCATATTTTATATAACCTTGATGGTCAAGTGATATATATATATATATATATATATATATATATATATATATATATATATATATATATATATATATGAAGGGTGGGATATGGCGTGAATTTACAGGGTACAGAGGAATAACGCCTGAGTCCTCAGGAATGGCAACGCATGGGGGAGTATCATGGGCGAAACAGTATACTCTGTTATGTCCATGCTACTGCCCATGTGTATAGGCGACGGTTACCACTTTCCATCAGGTGGGCCGTCAGCTTGTTTTCCATTCTAAGTTGCATAAAAAAACTTGATTATATTGTTTGCATATTACATTGAGGTTCGAAATTAATTAGGTAAATAATGTTGAATGTATGAGAAATTGTGAACGTAGTTCATAAACATGGTCCCACCATTGATGTTTTGTTTACTCATTATTATGCGGCTGAACGTGGATAAACTAATTAACGTTACTCATGTGGAAAATGTCACGCCCGGTTTATACTGTGCTACCATTAACAGTATATATTTAAGTCTATTTTTTTAACTATAACGTTTTTAGTGTTTCAAATCAATTTTCTGCGTGTGAGCCGAAGGGGATTGTTAGTAATCTGGACTACCAGTCCCATTGTTTACAATGTACCCTGTCAGGTCGACCTCCACGTGTTTCCCCCTGGAAACCATCGTGCTGAATTCCAGGTATATTCATCGCGATGCGCTAACTGATCTGTCTTTTCATTGTCACCTATCATCCCTCACTGGTGCCCCGCCAGCGTATACCGTTAGCGCAGGCGGGGTTACCATTCTATTATCATTTATTAAAATTACTGGGAAAGGAATTGTTAGCAATTAAGTTTGACAGCCCCATTGCTAGCAATATGCCCTATTAGGTCGAACTCCACGTGGTTCCCCCTGGAAACCATCGTGAAGAATTCTTATTGAATTCGTCACGATGTGCTAACTGACCTGCTTCATCCTCACCTATCATCCCCCACTGGTGGCCTGCCAGTGTATACCGTTAGTGCAGGCGGGGTTACCATTCCATTATCATCCATTAAAATTACTGAGTGTGATTACGGTAGACTCGACCCTATCATGCTGGCTCTAATATGCTCGATTGGGATTGTTAGCAATGGAGTTTGACAGCCCCATTGCTAGCAATATGCCCTATTAGGTCGAACTCCACATGGTTTCCCCTGGAAACCATCGTGAACAATTCTTATTGAATTCGTCACGATGGGCTAACTGACCTGCTTCATCCTCATCTATCATAAACCCCCCCATAGACTGCCATAAAGAACGGTCCCGAGCCACCTGCATCCACTGACTCCCTGAACGCATTTCAGGTCGTCACTCCATCTAGTGGGGGGTCGTCCTACACTGCGTTTACCCGTACGTGGTCGCCACTTCTTCACCTATGTGACCAGCCCATTGTCACTTCAGCTTGCTTAACCTACGACCTTTGTCGGTACTATGGTTTTTTTGCGGATATCTTCGTTTCGGATTGTATCACGCAAAGAGACTCCGAGCCCTCTCCATAGCCCGCTGAGTAACTTGTAGCTTTTGCATACAGGCAATCGTGTAGGACCACCGGGTCTACCATGAAATGAAATTCCCAAATTTCGGACTCAATTTCGTGTTTTTGTTTATACCAAAATCGGACCAATGAATGCAGTTTAACATTTCGTTCGTCATACATCCTATCATAAAAGTCCAAAGGAACAATATTTTAATATTTCCAAACGGCATGTATTATGTAATTTTAACATCAAATTTCTGTTTCGTTCGTGCCCGAAATTTCGGAAAATATTTCATGATAGACTCGTCACTGGCAACACGTACTGATTAAACGACTTCAGTTTGCGATAAAATCAATTATTTTAATTTAAAAACTAACTTACTGAAACTATTTCGATAAGATTACTATAATATATATAAATGTAAACTTTTTTTTCTATATTTTTATTATTTTATTATTTTAAACAAGCTGACGGCCCACCTGATGGAAAGTGGTAACCGTCGCCTATAGACATGAGCAGTATCATGGACACGACAGAATGTACTGTTTCGCCCATGATACCTCCCACGCGTTGCCATTCCTGAGGACTCAGATGTTATTCCTCTGAACCCAGTAAATTCACGCCATATTCACGCCCACCCTTCAAACCGAAACACAGCCATGCAAACACAACTGCTTCACGGTTGAAACACGAATGGGACAGAGGTACCCAAGCAATCGACTTTTGTACAAAGTCTCCCTCTGGTATTTTTATATTGTTATTACTTATAATCTAAGTGTATGTAAGTGTTATGGTTTATTGAAATAAATTTTCATTCATTCATTCATTCATTCACTATGAGACCAATCTGTAAGTAAATCCTTAGAGAGAGAAAAGAATTTTCCAAAGCGATTTACAACCGACGGAGTTATGTGGTGACAAACATAAAAATATACAATTGAATCGAGAACTTACTAATTTTTGAAGTTGGTTGAAAAAGTACTAAGTGTCTATTTATACATATAATAAAGAAAATCCCATATATAAATAACATAGATATAATTTATGTAAATAAAATGTACAGGGAATATTAAAAAAAAAAGTATGCATTGCCTGAAAATAATCTATTTGGATATACAGGTTTGCCACTACTTGCCATACTTGGCAAGCGGGTTGACAAACGCAGTTAGGTTTGGTGATGTTTTAAGAGGTGCGTTGCTTTTTTTTTAATGAAAGATAATGGAATGGTACCCCGCCTGCGCTATCGGTAAACGCTGGCGGGGCACCAGTGATAGACGATGATAGGTGACGATGAAAGCAGGTCATTCAGCCCATCGTGACGAATTCCACTACGATTAGTCACGATGGTTTCCAGGGAGAACCGCGTGGAGGTAGACCTGAGAGGGCGTATTGCTAGCAATTGGTCAATTAGACCCCATTACTAGCAATCCCTTTCCCTCCAGAGGCGCGCTGCTGTCCATTCTTCGACTATTAAGTCGCCTCGCGCGAATCGCCTCTTACGACACCCACAAGCAAAGAACGAGTGGTCCGTTCTACGCCGGGACCACACAGCATTTTAGAATTGTTTAAAACGTGTTAATAAAATAATGAAATACACAGTATAGGAAATCAAATACAATGTTGACATAGTTAAATTACAAAATTACATAAAATAAGACACAGAAATTATGTTAATATAAGAAACACAATAGCTACAAATAATTGAACGCAGCATTTAAATTGTTAGTTCGCTCAGCTAAACACCGCAATCGTTTACATCCGCTAAATATAGCAAAAAATTCGCTGTTTCTCTTATTATTAATAAAAACCATGTGCTCGCATTAGTATAAAAAATATTGCACCATTGATATTCGCAATGCAATAAATATATTTGAAAAAAAAATGTAATATTTAAAGTCATGTACTTACTTAATCCGTTCTCCTAAGCCTTTGGTATTTCAAGCAATAGGTATCTTATTAGTGGATTTCCAAAACTTCAAGTTTTCAGCCGACTTCCAAAAGGAGGTACTCGATTCGGTTGTATTTTTTTTTTTCTAACATAATTTTCAAGTAACCCGTGCCCTCAACTACGTTATACCGGGATATTTTGATAGACAGAGATAAATTTGCATGTCTCATAAGATGTTAAATTTTATGGCGATAAGGGTAAAAGTAGAAGAAAAAAAAGGCTAGCGGACTACACTAGTCGTATCCCGCGACATCGTCCGTGGTCGTATCGTGAAAAATATCTTAAAAAAAAAAACAGTTAATGCAAAAATATTTCTTTCCAATCCGACTGGTAGTTCTACAGGTAAGCGAGTTCAAAGAAACAAACTGTTCCGCTTTCTTGTACTGTATAAATATTGTTCAGATATCACACTCAAAAATCATCGTGATAATTTTAATAATACTAAAAATTTTATGACAATTGGTTAAGCAGTTAATATGCCAATATTTGATGGCGGGGGGGGGGGGGGGGGGGGGGGAAGGAAGCCCATTTTAACATTCATGATTAACAATTTCGACTTATTTTCCTTGAGGAAACTCGCTCAATTTCATAAACGACGCTGCGCGTTGGCTTGGTTACAATATGAGATGGTTACATCGCTGGTAATCCCGTATCCTAATATATAAAAATCCAACGTCACGATGTACGTTACACGCTGATCTCCATAACCGCATCAACTGAATTTAATAAAACTTCGTAAATGTTTATTGTTCGCCACAATTTGACAGGACAAGCGGACCAACAAACGGATCTGCAGGGGAGAAAGGGATTGTTAGTAATGAGGTCTAATAGCCCCATTGCTAGCAATATACCCTCTCAGGTCGACCTCCACGCGGTTCCCCCTGGAAACTATCATGGTTAATTCTTGGCGAATTCATCGTGGTTGGCTAACTGACCTGCATTCAATCTCACCTATCATCTTCCACTGGTACCCCGCCGGTGTAAACCGATAGCACGGGCGGGTTTTCTTTTTTTTTTTTTAATGGGTGAAAATGGTATGCTAACCCCGCCTGCGCTAACGAGATACGCTGGCGGAGCACCAGTGAAGGGTGATAGATGAGAATGAAAACAGGCCAGTTAGCCCATCATGATGAATTCATCAGGAATTAACCATGACAGTTTCCAGGGGGAACCGCAAGGAGGTCGACCTGGTTAGGTATATTGCTAGCAATGGGATTCTCAGTCTCCATTACTAACAATCCCTTTCCCCCGCACGGGCGAGGTTACCAATCCATTATCACTTGTTAAAAAAAAAATGGATCTGATAGATGGCGATTGGGAGTAAAACGTTTATCGGGTTAGTATAAGTAGGTTTAAATAACCACGTTTCGCTCTCCCAACTGGTGGCTACCGCTGCGTTCTCCGTTGCGCCTGGCTAACTTTCACAACCGCCTTTCTCAATGCCTATACACAGTGGGAAATTCTGTTTTCAATATTAATGTTTGTATATCACGGTGACAACCGTCGGCCTTGATCCCCAGGTGGCTCGCCATGAAAGTTTAGGAGATAGAAAATGTTTCAAATTGACACATCGACAGACAACATCATTTCATTTTAAACGTTATAGCTGGTATAAATAAGTAAATATTTACTATAAGTCCTTGTTTTTTTTTTTCTTGACTTGTTGCATATAAAAAAATTTACACACTTTCACATTTATAATATTAATTATATCATGCCAAATTACCTGAAATTTATATAGTGTATGTTAATTCGAATTCCTACAGGAATAAATTGCTGAAGCACTTTGTACAACAAACTAATAAAAATTAACTCTAATTATCATAATATATATATATTAATATTTTTTAATTCAATTCACTTATAATCGTATTTTCTGATATTGCTCACAACTTGGGTTACATGTTTGTTTTTATTATTTACTTCATTTTCTCGCACTGTATAACTATGTTAAAGTGAATGCTGTAAATACCTATAATAGGCATGTGCATTAATATTGTATTATATTTAATGTTTGTTATACCCATATGTTATAATGCAATATGCTGTTGGTGTTCCTTAAATAAATGAATAAATAATTTCAAACGTTAATTAAAAATTTTTTTAATGTAGGCATCTCTTATTGACGACGGTCTTATGGCAATAAGGAACGGTAAAAAGCCACCTGCGTCCACTGACTCCCTGCAATATATTTCAGGTCGTCGCTCCATCTAATGAAAAGTCGTCCCACACTGGATTTGCCTGTACGGGATCGTCACTCAAGAATCTTTTCTCCCCCATCAGTTGACAGCCAGCCTAATGCCACTTTAGCTTGCTTATCTTTAGGGCTATGTCGGTCCCTGTAACTCTTCTTCGAATCGTCATTTTGGATTATCTAAACTCCGAGCATAGTTCTCCAAGGATTTCGCCATGATTACTATATAATCGGCAAATCGAAGGTGAGTGATGTATTTGTCATTGATGTTTATACTATAACTTCTCAAGTCCAGGTGTTTGGAAACATCTTCCAATGCAGCTGTGTTTCGGGGATATAATGTCAAACTGTCTTACACCTTTCTGGATGGATGGATGGGTTTCGTACTCTTGTCTTTTCAGACAAGAGTACTGTCATAGTACAGTGGATAGACACGATGTCTATCCACTGTACAGTAACTATCCAAGTACTGTTACTGTACTTGGATAGACGTCGTAGTCTTACTGTACATATGTTACTTCAGCACTTCGACCCGTCCGGGATATGTGGATCGTCAGAGCAGACATGGTGTCTGCTGACTTTAGCTCTTTGGTCGTTATTCGCACTGGTATAAAACTTATCTAGATTAAAATCTCAGATGTGGCGGAAATTCTATCACCGGTGTCGGCCTTCAACATAGGCAGTTGGCTGTTTATCTACTTCCGAAATCCACACGTGAGAAGTAGTAGACAAAAGGCGGTATGGAGGCCCCTGAATGGGGAAAGAGTTTTTTATCCCAGTCAACGAATACGTCCCGGAAATACGGACAATGGAGTACAGTTTTAAGAATACTTGTTTCACATTCCTTGGAACGGAACAACAGAGGACTTACTGTTTTCCACGTCGGTTAAACGCGAGCGAACAATAAACAGTTAAATTATCAGTACAACAGTTACAACTTAACCGGCGCTAAACGGCCTCAATGCCGCGACCTCTATCGGCGAAGTCGGCTAAACCGTGGAGAAATCGATTAGACTTTTTAACAACCCGCCAATGCTACTGTCAACGGTGAATATGAAAAACGGTCACCATTTTTGGGCTATTGTCTTTCCGTATATAATTGGACTAGAACAAGGCGAGAGCTATTTGTTTTAAGCGTACAAAAAGGTTTTCAATTCATTTGTATTATGCATAGTGTGAGTGTCTGTGTGTCGCGTGATGTTTTTATTACTTTATAACTGCGTTCGCCTGCCAAGCGTCGCAACTATTAGCAAAACCCCCTAGGGGGTTAAGGCTAATATGATGATCACGATATATATATATATATATATATATATATATATATATATATATATATATATATATATATATAAATAAATGTAAAAATAAGTTTCTTTATCACCTCTTGGCGTCTTAATGGCTCAATTAATTACTATAAAACATGGTTTTGCACGTACTATATGCGATGGAGAAGTACAGAGTACATATACATAGATTACTTTTAATCGCGAACATATATATAACATATACATACATATATGCTCAATATACCAGTCTCGCGGACGAAGCCGCGGGTCGTTGCTAGTCTATCAATATATCCTTATTAGCACGCGCACAAAACGGAACAAGGCAGTGCTTATAACGTATAAGGCAAACCTTAGATCGATTGAAAAAAGAATAATTAAAATCGTTTTATGAGTAATGAAGATATTGCGTAATGTATACCATAAAAATTATATGAATCGAGAAATACCTCCTCTTTGGAAGTCGCTTAAAATACGGTCGAATTAAGAGAGTCCTCCGTTTAGAACTGGCTTGAAAATATTTGTAAACAACTTTAATTCGTATCATGATAATATAATTGGCTTTTATATATGTATACCTATTACTAATATCCCGTTGGCCATGACCCAAACATGTGTAAACACACGTAAACACATTTGTTCAGATGTCCAATGAAATATTTCACTCCAAATCGTCGTACAGTATTTTCAATACGTCGAGTTGTTAGGTCGTTACCTGAAACAAGAGAACATATCTATCAATCTTACAATAGTCTATAGTAATACGATAATATACTATGTTATTTTATTAATATATTTTTTTTTTGTCATTTAAATTTTGTTTACATTTTGACAATTGAACAGAATTAATTATTAATATATAATAATTATGAACGGTGTGGACTGCCGTTCGGTGAGCGTGGACTGTAGGGGCGTTGGTTCAGGCTGGAGTGAAACACAGCGATTACTATTCTGAAGCCTCCGGTACCGTCTGAAGAGAGTATTTTTTCTTCTTGTCCTATTTCTTCTCGAGTGTAGTGCGTCGCTGCTCGGAAGCGAATGCCGCTCGACTTTTTTTTTTTTTTCGTACCGTTTTTGCTGTTGGCCGCAGATGGCCTTTACAGCTTCACCGAGCGCGTGTGCAGGGGCGAGTGCTGAAGGCACTCCAAGCCCGCGAGAGGGGAGCGACGTGAGGCGTCAGCTCTTTCAGATGGACTGCGGTGTTCGCGCCCGAGGGCGCCCTAGTGGCTCGAACCTCGACTCAGGCCACCGCACTTCGACCCCCGTCAGGGCAGGGGTCGGTAGATCGAGGGGGGGGGTCGCCGCCGTCGACGTTGGCGGGCGAGGCATACGGACGGCGCACGGGCAGACGTCTGCCCGGTCGATGACGCGAACCGGGTGTGCTGGGTCTTCGTCCCCGCCGGCGGGGACGGTGTGTGCGATGTGTTGGCGTGTGTGAGCTCGCGGAGAGACTGGACGAAGGTTCCGCGGAAGAGGTCCCGCTGGTGTCGTTCACCGCCGTTATGGGGTCGTCGGGGTCGATGAGTGCGTGCCTCGGGCGTCGCCGTCGGCGTTTATCGTTCTCCTTAGGGGTGTACGCACACGCTTTAGCGATGAGCGGGTTTGGGTGGGTTTCGGCGGTGCTGAAGTAGCGTCGAGACGCTTCCTTCATGAATTTGCGAATGGACTGGATTTTTAGATCGCGATGAAGATCTGCGTTGCGTACGTACCACGGGGCCCCCGTGGCTCGCCGCAGGAACTTGTTCTGCACCACCTGAAGGGTGTGCAGGTACGAGGGGGCGTGCGCAAACACGACGCTTGCGTACGTCATGACTGGCCGTATGCAGGCCTTGTAAAGTCGCAGCTTCGCATTTAGCGATAGCTTGCTATTTACATTGAGAAAGGGGTGGAGGCGTCCCAGTATGAAACTGGCCTTGCCTCGGACTGTTTTGATATGAGGTGCGAAGCTCATTTTCGAGTCGAGCTCGACACCGAGGTATTTAGACCTCTTAGCCCACGGAATGGGCGTGTCGAACATCTTAATTGGTTTCGGAGGCGACAACTGATTATTTGTCGTGAAGAGGACGGCGGCGCTTTTGTCAGGATTTACCTCTATGCGCCATTTGCGGAACCACTGGCCCAGCTCGTCGGCCGCCCGCTGTAGTCTCTTGACCACGGGGGCGACCGACGGGCTGTCCGTGTATAACGCTGTGTCGTCAGCGTAGAGGGCTATGTGCACTCGGGGCTGGCGAGGGATGTCGTTGGTATACAACGAGAAGAGAGTGGGAGAGAGGACGGCGCCCTGCGGGACGCCGGCTCTCAACGGTCTTGCGCTGGATCGCGCACCGTTGACGTTGTAGCGATAGGTCCTGTTCGACAGGAAGGCTCGTATGATGTGCACGAGCCTGTCCGGCACTCCCATGTTGTGCAGCTTGTATATCAAGCCGCTGTGCCAGACTTTGTCGAAGGCCTTCGCCACATCGAAGAATAGGACGCCTGTGACCCCTTTGGGCGCTAGACGTCGGGCGTTGAGGATATGCTCGACTAAGCGATGGACTTGATGAACAGCCGAGTGCCCGGCTCTGAAGCCGAACTGTTCATCGATTTGCACACCCTCGGACTGCATCCAGTCTTTCAGGCGCGCCAGGATCAGCCTCTCATACAGCTTCCCCAACGAGTTGAGGAGGCTGATGGGGCGAAAGCTGGTGGGAAGGGACTTGTCCTTAGACGGTTTGGGAAACCCTATCACGTCGGCCTCTTTCCAAGCCTCCGGGAAGAGGGCGTTGGAGATGGCCGCATTGAAAATTGCTACTAACAGTAGCAGAATGCTTTCCGGCAGACTCTTAAGGAGTCTGTTTGTGATACCGTCGGCACCGGGTGCCTTACGGGGAGAGGTATTTTTAATGAGCGATCGCACCTCGTCTAGAGTGACGGGGGAGAGAGACGATGTGGGCGGGATCGACGCGATCCGCTCCACCTCGGATTCGACCTCCTCTAGATGACCGATTGGCACCGGGAGGGTGCTCGGGGAGCATTGAGTTTCGAGGCTGTCGGCCAAGCATTCGGCTTTGTCCTCGTCGAAGAGGGCTAATGATTTGTCAGGTCGGACCAGTGGCGGCAGGTCCGAGAGGTCTTGGTCGGTTTTGAGAGATTTGGCAATGCGCCAGTACGCGGTGTGACTGGGGGTGAGCTCCCTAGTGAAGTCATCCCATCTGTCTTTCCGTAGTTCCGCTATGCGGGTCTTTACTTCGCGCTGTAAAGCTCGCAGGCGGACCCGGTTTTGGTCGGAGGGGATACCGCTCGACGGGAGGCGGCCTATCTTTATACCCGCCCGCTCGCACGATAACATTTCTAACTCGCGTTAGCGAATCTGTGCGAGCGGGACGGGGCGAGAGTGAACGAGACGCGTGTCTCTTCAGATCGGTACCCTATAGCGTCTATTTATTTATCACAATTTACAATTTCTTATTTGTTTTTACAATTTCTATTTCTATTCGCAGGTAATAATAACGACACGTAAAGAATGCTTTATTTGACTTACACTATAGGTATCTTAAATCTATGTAAAATCTATATAAAATAACAGTATACAAAAACGATTAAACTAGGGACTTAACAACTAACTATAAACATTGCTATAAATATCGCTATAATTACACATGTACAATAATGTCGCGAACAAATTATATACAAAATTTTATATATATATATATATATATATATATATATATATATATATATATATATATATATATATATATATATATATATGTTATATACAAATATGTAATAAATATAATCCATTTATTATATACACACCTTACCTCTGCGTGCTATAAATATCAAAAACAAGTCCTTAAAAAATTACTTAAAGGTAAAAAAAAATCTTTGAGATTACTGCCAACTGATAGGGTACGTAGGAGACTTGCTACATTTCCACGCTGAATAGCTATGGAAATGCATCGATTAAAGTATAGCCCAGCCTTCCGGTCACTAGAGGTTAAAATATAATATTCGGTATGGTAACCCCGCCCACGGTAACGGGATACGCTGGCAGGGCACCAGTGAAGGGTGATAGATGAGAATGAAAACAGACCAGTTAGCCCATCATGATGAATTCATCAGGTATTAACCATGATAGTTTTCAGGGGGAACCGCGAGGTGGTCGACCTGGTTGAGTATATTGCTAGCAATGGGATTCTCAGTCTCCATTACTAACAATCCCTTTCCCCCATGTCTGTTGTTAGGCAAGAGTACTGACATGGATGCACGGCTGGGCTGCGGTTAGAAGGGTGGGATATGGCAGCGAAATTAAAGGGGACGGAATCACATCTTAGTATACGAATAGAATACCTCGAAAGCTGACGGCCCACCTGATGGAAAATAGTAACCGTCGCCTATAGACTTGAACAGTACCATGGACATAACAGAGTATACTGTTTCACCCATAATACCCCCATGCGTTATCATTCCTGAGGACTCAGGTGTTATTCCTCTGTACCCTGTAAATTCACTGCCATATCCCACCCTTCAAACCGAAACACAGCCATGCAAACAACTGCTTCACGGTAGAAACACGAATGGGAGGTGACCAAGCAAACGACCTTTGTACAAAGTGACATTTGGTGATGATGATGATGATGAATTGGAACAAATTAATAAAGTTGCAGTGACCACATCAGACCAGTCATTATAGGCAGCACTATTGAGATCAGCTGTATTGAGTTTTATATTAGACGCTTACATGGATGCTAGTGTATTTTAGCCAATGACTCATATCTAATCGTCGCACGAACGATATATATAAGCTAGAACTTAGGGTTGCCAACCTGACAATCGATTTATTATTTTTATTCATCAGATTTACAATTTAAATGTTGTGTCCCCAAAAAAAATAAACGTATTTTGTATGTAATTATTAAAAATTTCCCGTTAGGGTCCGACATAGAATAAGGCCATCCCCTTCCTCTTTCATGGGTGTCGTAAGAGGCAACTAAAGGAGGACGAGGTATGGTCAGCAGCGTCCCTCTTAAAACATCCCCAATGCCTTACTGCGGTTGCCCACCTGCCTGCCAAGTGTGGCAACTACTGGCAAAACCCCCCTAGGGGAGACTTGTGTTCAGCAGTGGACAGTTAAACGCTGATATGATGATGATGATAAAAATAGAATTGCGAAGATGTTACATGACATACATACAAAAAAAATAGAAAAAATTTTGATATTATAATTTAATTATAACATAATGTAATAAGTAAACATACATTTACTAACGTGGTTTACACATGATTACAAAACGACGGTGTATCAACGGATTTGAAATATAGAGAAAAATAGAAAATTACATCATTCCAGCTGTTAACTGTCCACTGCTGAACATAAGCCTTTCCCACAAGGGGAGTTTTGCCAGTAGTTGCCACGTTTGGCAGGCGTTAACGAGAATTGCATGCATGCAACGTATTCTTTTAAAAAACTGTTACATTTATAGTTAACAGACAATAATTTAAGACTTTATTCTATAAAAATCATTCAATAAGCAAATAAATTTCAAAATATGTACCGGAGAAGATATTGCATAATACAGTAAATATAATATAATCGGAACCTACCCACTAATACAATTTATTATTCATACACTCGTATAAATATAATTTACTCATAAAACAAATTTGTATTCGATCGGAAATTTAATAAATTGCGACAACCCTACACATTCGGCGGGTCACATCCACCGGCAGGACGAAAATAAGTCTCCATTCATACCATTAATAAAGTGGTATCACACGAACGCGCCATTCGCGGCTACACGATCGGTGACAACAGGCCGACCGCAAACGGGGCGTTTTGTACGCGTGTGAACGCTCATTTCGCGAACTCTAGACACGCGGGGGCAAGGCATTGTTAGTAATAAGGATGTTAGTCACCATTGGTATCAATGTACACTAACAGGTCGACCTCCACGCGGTTCCCCCTGGAAACTATCGTGACTAATTTATCGTTAAATTCTTTCATCCTCATCAGTCATCTATGACTGGTGCCCCGCCAGTGTATACCGATAGCGCAGACGGGGTTACCATACCATTATATCACCCATTAAAAAAAATTACCTTATTAAATTATTTTTACCAAATCGTTACTAAAATTTTGTCTTATTATATTTGATATCTATCAAAAGTGATTAGATTTGATCCCAATTAATCGAATCGTAAAAATGATGTCGTTGAGTCTAACACCATTGGGAGACTGTACAAAAGTCGTTTGCTTGAGTACCTCTGTTCCATTCGTATTTCTACTGTGAAGTAGTTGTTTGCATGGCTGTGTTTCTGTTTACAGGGTGGTATAACACCTGAGTCCTCAGGAATGGCAACACATGGGGGGTGTCATGGGCGAAACAGTATACTCTGTCCATGCTACTGATCATATCTATAGGCGACGGTTACCACTTTCCATCAGGTGCGCCGTCAGCTTGTTTGTCATTCTAAGTTGCATAAAAAAGCACGCATACAAATAGATATAAACGTGAAAGATTAGCGCATAAAAAACTTGTCTAAATCACTTTTTCTGTTCTGAAACGTATGATACGAGTATGTAGATTTATGTAGATATTGCATTTTATGTACGTTCTTATCAATCCTCTTAGTGGCGGTCTTCCACCGTGCGTTTTTCAAGGCACTTTCTTCCACGCACAATCATTCTTTGGAATCAACTTCCAGCAGCAGTATTTCCGAACCGATACGACAATATAACCTTCAAGAAAAGAGTATATTCCTTTTTAAAAAATTACATTATTAAAAAAAAAAAAACAAAAATATTAATATGCGTTCGCAACGTTACTTAATTTGTGAACGTGTGCTGAAGTAATTAAGTAATTTTTTAAATGTAACCATTTACATAATACTTTCTGAATGTGACTACGTATCCTTTGAAGAAATAACAGTGGCATAGAACACGCCACGCTTTCCTTTCCCGTGGATGTCACAAAAGCGACTAAGGGATTTTTTGATGGCTGAAAATGGAACAGTAACCCCGCCTGTGCTAACGGGATACGCTGGCGGAGCACCAGTGAAGGGTGATAGATGAGAATGAAAACAGGCCAGTTAGCCCATCATGATGAATTCATCAGGAATTAACCATGATAGTTTCCAGGGGGAACCGCGAGGAGGTCGACCTGGTTGGGTATATTGCTAGCCATGGGATTCTCAGTCTCCATTACTAACAATCCCTTTCCTCCCGATAGTAGATATTGTGTATATAGTCTCTTTTTATACCCATCTGTATACGAATACCCGATAGACTACTTCCATGGGTGCCATATTTTCAAAAATAGCTATTTTATGGAGCAAAATCTAAATTTATTGAGAACTATCTTTTATTTGCGTGTATTTTTTTTATAGCACTGAGGTGGCAAACAAGCATACAGCGCACCTGATGGTAAACGATTACCGTAGCCTATGAACGCTTACAATACCAGAGATATTACGCGCGCGTTGCCGACCCTCTTTAACCCCCTTTTGAAGAACCCCATGCTGTAGTTTCTTGGGAAAATCTCGACAGGGAGCTCATTCCATAACCTGAGTGTTCGTGGGAGAAAACATCTCTAAAACCGCGTTGTGTTGTTGACCATTTAGGCTGAAGGGTATGAGGGTGAACTCTATGTCGATGGCGAGCCGTACGATGATAGAAAAAGGCCGTACCGTAGGCATCATATTAACAGGCGTGTTCGTACATATGGTCTTTTAAAGTAACCATTAATATATGGTATTTAATATGCTGCGTGGTCCTGACAGAATGGGCAACCTCTTCTTTTTTAGATTGGTAATGCCGTTTTTTTTTTGATGGGTGAAAATGGTATCCCCGCTTGCGCTAACGGGATACGGAGCACCAGTGAAGGGTGATAGATGAGAATGAAAACAAGCCAGTTAGCCCATCATGATGAATTCATCAGGAATTAATCATGATAGTTTCCAGGGAGAACCGCGAGAAGGTCGACCTGGTTGGGTATATTGCTAGCAATGGGATTCTCAGTCTCCATTACTAACAATCCCTTTCCCCCCCTGTCGTTAAGACGTTATAAGGTAACAAACAAACAAACTTTCAAATTAATAATATTAGTAGTAATGTACACAGATGTTTGAATTTGTTATAATCTGCATAATATTAACCCTTCTTTGCATAATGGTGGAAATTTCCAAAATAACATTGTACGCCCAAAAATTATATAAAAGAACAAGTTAACTTTAAGTTGATCGTGTCTGGATACCTTTTTAATGTCCATTGCAGAAAAAAACATAGCTGTCAAATTTATTGTTTTAACCATTTCTCCTTTAATTTTAAACATGAATTTACTCTTATCAGAGGGAGATTTTGTACAAAAGTCGATTGCTTGGGTACCTCTGTCCCATTCGTGTTTCTACCGTGAAGCAGTTGTGTTTGCATGGCTGTGTTTCGGTTTGAAGGGTGGGATATGGCGTGAATTTACAGGGTACTGAGGAATAACGCCCGAGTACTCAAGATTGGCAACGCATGGGGGGTTTCATAGACGAAATAGTATACTCTGTTATGTCCATGGTACTGCTCATATCTATAGGCGACAGTTACCACTTCCCATCAGGTGGGCCGTCAGCTTGTTTGCCATTCTATGTTGTATAAAAAAAAATAATTATATCACCTTAATTTATTTCACCAATAAAAAAATCATGCAAAGAAAGGTTAAATATTATTTTACAGTATTAAATATTCGCATAAAAATTCATTCCAATCACCTTTAATATTGTTAAATCTTAAATCGTTATGTACCTATCGAGGTGACAGCAACAAATACAATCTAGGTTGATGTGGGTCCAGGCCACCCCTCGGCCGGGGCCAGTGAGGAGGGTCCGATGGGTACACATCGATAGAAACGCCGGTGGCCCCTCACAATTACCACTGACACCGTTCCCGTGAATTAGAACACCTTATTTATTTATACCGGGGGTTGGTACTGATGTACCAAGAAATTTTACATCAAAATTGTAAACTTAAATAGGTATTCAATACTTTTTTTTATACAACTTAGAATGGCAAACAAGCTGACGGCCCACCTGATGGAAAGTGGTAACGGTCGCCTATAGACATGAGCAGTACCATGGACATAACAGAGTATGCTGTTTCGCCCATGATACCTCCCGCGCGTTGCCATTCCTGAAGACTCAGGTGTTATACCTCTGTACCTTGTAAATTCACTGCCATATCGCACCCTTCAAACCGAAACACAGCCATGCGAACACAGCTGCTTCACAGTTGAAACACGAATGGGACAGAGGTGCCCAAGCAATCGATTTTTGTACAGTCTTCCTCTGGTGAGGGACTATTACGGTGTGGATTTATTTATGTATTTATTCATTAATACAGATATGTATACATAGCGGACTTAATGCTAAAAGCATTCTCTCCCAGTCAACCATAGGGAAGTGTCAGAATACTCGAATGAGGCACTAGTAATTATCGATATACATACATACTAAAACTATAACTATATATATAAACGTGGAACATGGAGAATTAAATCTGAAGCAATTTTGATATACCCCAAGGGGAGTATATCAAAATATATAGTAAATAATAACTAAAACGACCTACTAACCTACTTCAACTATTACAACGTTTTGTCACTATCTACCAAATTGAGAATTTAATGTATAAGAAAAGGACAAAACATTTGGATAAGCTAAAGTTAGATTAATAGGAGTTTTGACGTTTTTATGAATAAGGAAGTCAATCCTTCATTATTGTACGTATGTATAACTGTATTTTGGATAGTTTTTTTTTTTTACTTTTTAATCCGTGTATTGAGTCTCCCATCTAAAAAATGGTATTGGCGACCCATACAAATGCTAAACTTAAATGAGTTAAAAGGCCGTCTGAAAATCAGCGTTATACAGGTACATATCGCTGGAGGTGTGCATATATAGCAACAGCTGGGGCGACTCCACAAAATTGTTTTTTTTTTTCTTTTTATTATTTTTTATTTTTACATGTTATTATTGTTATTAATAAGATAGACTATCTATCTATCTATATGTATTAGAAAACAAACAGAGTTTCGTGCCTCCAGTCAAACTGTTTATAATTACTCCTCTCCATCCAAAGGTTGCCTGCCTGCAAGAGATCGCTCTGAGCGATAAGGTCGCCCATTGTTTTCTCAGTGTAATATTTTCTTGTAATTATTTATATTTATAATAAGATTACTATTGTAATCTTTTGGAGGAAACAATAAAGAGTATTTATCTATCTACCTTACCAATATTATAAATGTGCAAGTGAGTTTGTTTGTTACTATATAGCGTCTTAACGGCTTAACCAAATACTATGAAATTACTATTACACATATACTATATGGAATGGAGAAAGATATATGTCACTTTTTATCCGGTCAGGATCTGAGGGTTGTACCATGAAATGTTTTCCGAAATTTCGGAGCCAAACGAAACAGAAATTTGATGTTAAAATTACATTAATACATGCCGTTTGGAAACATTAAAAATGTTAAAATATTGTTCCTTTGGACTTTTACGATAGGATGTATGACGAACGAAATGTTAAACTTTATTTGTTGGTCCGATTTTGGTATGAACAAAAACACGAAATTGAGTCCGAAATTTCGGAATTTCGTTTCATGGTAGACCCGCTGGTCTCGGTAAGGATTTTTCTTCTCTTCTATATTAACATTGAAATCAAAATGTATTGTCTTTTTTCGACTTATTCTATAATGAAAAAGTATTCCTATATTCCAAATTAATATTATAAAGGGATAAAATCTGTTTTTTTTTATTTGTAACGCTTTAAGCATTACAAACAAAAAAAAAAACAATCCAACCGATTTCTGATAAAACGCCCTTTATGGTCCATTGGGGGGTAATGAGATCCAACGGACCTATTACTAGCTAGGCTATATTAACAGGTCGACCTTCACGCGGTTCTCCCTGGAAACTATTGTGATTAATTTTCGACGATTTCATCACGATGGGCCAAATGATTTGTTTCACCTTCACCTATCATTCCTCCCTGGTATCCCGATAGGGTAGGCCATTTTCACCCATTAAAAACAAAATATGGGAACTAACGCCGAATTACAAAGTGGAGTGATTACAATGTTTTGAAATTTTATACACCAACAACATTGTACAATTAACGTGGCGCTGTCACGGAAGCAGAGGGCGTATCGTTTACAAAAAAGAATCATCTAAATCACTTCAGAATTTGTCCGGATATCGTATAACAAAGGGGAGAAAAAGTACGAAATTGTCTGAATCGTTTCACATTTTGCGACGGTATTCTATTACAAAGGGGGAGTAAACGTAAATGCGAATAGAAAACATTATAGTTTGAAACCGTTAGAAATTCGGAAACAGTTCGAAATTCGAAAATCGGGTCATTTCAGATTTGTCAAGTGCGAGTCGGTTTTCGAGTCGCAACAAAGGTTCCGTACAAAATCAGCAAGTTTAATTATTTTTTCTGTTAACTAACTACACGTTTACGGTTTTCGGAGTTTTTCCTTCACTTGTGCTACATGATATTGCTTCTTGCCAAATTTCTTGATTCTAGGTTAACAGGAAGTACCATATAGGTTTTGATTCCCTTTGCGAATGTCAAAATATGCGATATAAATGCAACATAAACGGCCGTATCTTCTGATTGCGTCGATTTAGAAGCTTGATTTTTTCACTGCTTTAAAGGATTGCAAACCTAAGTACATATATGATTTTAATTTCAATTTGATACCTCCACGCGTTCCTAAAAAAAAGGGTCTTGAAAGACTTGAAAGACGGACAGACGGACGGACGGATGGGTAATGAAATGATAAGGGTTCCGTTTCTTCTTTTGGAGGTACGGAACCCTAAATTTATTACATGAGTACGTATTAGATTGGAATATAGGATAATTCATATGTTGATTCACGCGGCGAATGTCGCGGGATATAGCTAGTATTATAATTGCAAAAGTGATTTTTTTTATACAACTTAGAATGGCAAACAAGCTGATGGCCCACCTGATGGAAAGTGGTAACCGTCGCCTATAGACATGAGCAGTACCGTGGACATAACAGAGTATACTGTTTCGTCCATGATACCCCCCATGCGTTGCCATTCCTGAGGACTCAGGTGTTATTCCTCTGTACCCGGTAAATTCACGCCATATCGCACCGTTCAAACCGAAACACAGTCATGCAAACACAACTGCTTCACGGTAGAAACACGAATTGGACAGAGGTACCCAAGCAATCGACTTTTGTACAAAGTCTCCCTCTGGTAAACTAGTGTAACAAACGAATAATTATTCTAAACATAAGACAGGCTGTTGACGTCCATTTGTAGGACAAATAAAAAAAAAATCGATTGAATATTTAATAATTGATTACATTTCGATTTCTCACTCACATTTTCATTAAGTACTATTGAAATGTACTTGTATGAGTGACTTTTGTATGAGTGAAGATGGAATGGTAACCCCGCCTGCGCTATCGGTATACGCTGACGGGGCACCAGTGAAGGGTGACAGGTGTGGATGAAGGCAGGTCAGTTGGCTCATAGTGATCACTTGAACAGGAATTAACCACTATGGTTTCCAGGGGGAACCGCGTGGAGGTCGACCTGATAGGGTATATTGCTAGCAATGGGGATATTAAATCTCATTGTTAACAATCCCTTTCCCCCCGACTATGTGCAGTTATGGCCGAGTAGTCCCAGCATAGAAAAGGTCACCCCTTCCTTTCCTGTGGGTGTCGTAAGAGGAGACTAAGGGAGATCGAGATGTGGGCAGCAGCGTCCCTCTTAAAACATCTCTAAAATTTTACTGCCGTTGTCAATCCGCCTGCCAAACGTGGTACCATGGACATAACAGAGTACACCTATCCCCCGATTTACACGGTACTTGTTTTACACGTTTTCGCTTTTACACGGTTTTCCAAATAAGTTTTTTTTTTTGTTTTTATCGCACTCTACTAAATGCTACTGTGTTTGAACACGTGCGCTGTATACACATCTCACGGGGAATCCCGAGCTTATGTGCTGGCTTGCTGCACATGCACACTGTGTCTGTATTTCTTCGCATAAAATTAAAGTTTTATCTACGGAAAATTGTATTTGAGTGAAAGTTTCACAGTGTCAGAAAGATTAAATTTTTTCAGTTTAATGTATTGTAATTAAATAAAAAAACAGTGTTTCCGTAATATATTACATATTTTAACTTGTCAATGCATTTTATTTTTATTTCTGTGTACACCTAAAAATATTGAAAAAATCACAACTGTTAAATAGCAAAATTATGCATTTTCTGCAAGCTTTTCGATTTACACGGTTTTGACTTGAAAATTTTTAATTTTCGATTTACACGTTTTTCTCAGGAACGTATCTACCGTGTAAATCGGGGGATACCTATCCCCCGATTACTATTTCGCCCATAATACCCCCCATGCGTTGTCATTCCTGAGGACTCAGATGTTATTCCACTGTACCCTGCAAATTCACGCCATATCCCACCCTTCAAACCGAAACACAGCTATGCAAACACAACTGCTTCACGGTTGAAACACGAATGCGACAGAGATACCAAAGCAATCGACTTTTGTACAAAGCCTCCCTTTGGCGGGTCTCCTCTCCGATAGCGCGGATTGGCTTACCATTACATTATCACCCATTAATAAAAAAAACTGCATGCTATAGTTTATAAATAAAATTATAAAATTCAAAACACTTCTATCTGCCTACCCCATCGTGGATAGCTGGCGTTAAAATATACAAAAATAAACGGATTCGGATTATTTCGAACGTTTTACAATTGATATTTATTTATGAGGAAGGAAAAATATTGGATGAGGCATACAGAGATAAATATACCACGACATTTAACTGGTAAACATTATTATACCATTATTTATAACAGCTTTACTCATTTATATTGGGAATTGTCTAAAAAAAATATCCCACTTCCTCCTACTATGGTAAATTTTAACCACCATGTATTAAGGCAAGCCTTTAGTTAACATCCCAAATTGTAAAAAATGTTTACGAGCAAAAATTCTAATATCTATATATATAAAAATTCTAATATACAACCGGGGGGGGGGGGGGGGGGGGAAGGGATTGTTAGTAATGGAGGTTAGCAACTCTATTATTAGTAATATACTCTCACAGGTCGACCTCCTCGCGGTTCTCCCTGGAAACTATCATGGTTAATTCCTGATGAATTCATCATGATGGGCTAACTGGCCTGTTTTCATTCTCATCTATCACCCTTCACTGGTGCTCCGCCAGCGTATCCCGTTAGCGCAGGAGGGGTTATCATTCCATTTTAATCCACCAAAAAAAAAAACATATTGACCGCCTTGTCAGTCACGGATGACTGACACTGGAATACTCCAATGGAACTACGCGACGCGTAATTTTTTCCGCTGGCACTTTGTCAGTCACATGTGACTGACACATAAAAATCCTCCAAATTCCCCATGAGAATGCATCACAGTAATTTAAATTTACCAGAGGGAGACTTTGTACAAAAGTCGATTGTTTGGATACCTCTGTCCCATTCGTGTTTCAGCCGTGAAGCAATTGTGTTTGCATGGCTGTGCTTCGGTTTGAAGAGTGAGATATGGCATGAATTTACTGGGTACAGAGGAATAACACCTGAGTCCTCAGGGATAGCAACGCATGGGGGGTATCATGGGTGAAACAGTATACTCTGTTATGACCATGGTACTGCTCATGTCTATAGGCGACGGTTACCACTTTCCATCAGGTGGGCCGTCAGCTTGTTTGCCATACAAAGTTGTATAAAAAAAAATTAAATAATCATATCTCTACATAATTTATTAAATATAACTGAAAAACTAAAGAATTTTTATGAAAAAACACGTTGGCGGAGAACGTGTTATTTCCCTTTTTTACATACACACAAAAAATATATTATAAAAAAAGTAAAGTTTAAAATAAACTAATGTGTGCCCCGCTGGATGCCTTATCCACGATTAAACATATATCACAAATCTGACACAATTAGATATTCCGGTAGCGTGTTCTAAAAATACACTCGATCGGGTTCTGTGGTTCCGTCGACCATACGAACAGAAACAGGCAACCATCCCGAACGCCGATCGCTACGAACTGGGCCAGCTATTGGTTTGTTTATTTAAAATAACTATTATAGATCGGTATGCTGTACGCTTGGTATTTTTAATTCTGATTGGTAATTCTCTTATTCGATTGTATCTCTTTATCCGTGTACGAAGCGATGAGTCAAACGATAGCCACGTTGCGTATTTTAACGGATTTTAATGATTATTTTTGTATTGAGTGAGAAGGAAAATTCTATTTTTTTTTATTGATAGAGAGTATTATTAAAGAGAATAAAGAGATTTAGCAAAGAATAATATATTTTATGTTACAATCAACAACCATATATTATTCTTCGCTAATTCTCTTTCCGTGGATCGGAACCACGCTCTGCTACCATATTAAAGAGAATAAAGAGAATTAGCAAAGAATAATATATGGTTGTTGATTGTAACATAAAATATATTATTCTTTGCTAATTCTCTTTATTCTCTTTAATAAGTATTTGGAACAATATGGAAAGAAATGCGTAATATTCTTAATTCTATGCAAATATTTACCAGTTTTTTTTTTTTTTCAAAAAAGAAACAAGATCCACCTGACAAGATCATTGATAATACGCGATAAAACTACGAACGTACAGAAAGAAAGAAATGTTTTTTACGTAGAGTTTTACTTTAAAAAACTTAGATTTAAACATTCGAAACGCAATTTCGTCCAAGAAGGCCAAGATATTCATCTGTTACTTTTTTCATAAAGCTTGATTATATAAAGTATTTTATTATACATATTTTCTAATGTAAACAACTCCCTAGCCGAATAGTAAATGAATAAATCGATAGATACACTTTCGCTTCCGCATGCACACGATAGAATGTGACAACAACATCCGGCGTCACATTCTCCCTAGTGCTTCGTCGTTGTTTAGCGGAAACGTGTCCAACATATTAAGTCGTTCACCATTTACTTAGTTGGGGGGGCAGAGCCAGAATCGAATCCGGTACCCCATTTACGCAACGTCGACCACTACGCTACAATTATGCTAACTACGATTTTCTCAGACAGGGTTGCCAATTGCTAGTTTTCATTTCCTCCAAAATTTAAATATTATTTTTACTCCAAAAACGTACAATTTTCTTCAATTTTACCCAACAATTAATTGTGATCATCGCTACTCCAAATGACGAAATAAAAATAATATATATATATATATATATAAAGTTAAATTATCAGCGAATAACATATCATACTATAACATTATTTTGGAACATTCTATCTACCCGTGGAAAGCCGGGTCGAATTGCTAGATAAGCCCGATATGACGATGATTCCCCCCCCCAAACATTTGTACAAAAGTCGATTGCTTGAGTACCTCTGTCCCATTCGTGTTTCAACCGTGGAGCAGTTGCGTTTGCATGGCTGTGTTTCGGTTTGAAGGGTGGGATATGGCGTGAATTGACAGGGTACAGAGAAATAACACCTGAGTCCTCAGGAATGGCAACGCATGGGTATCATGGGCGAAACAGTATAACTCTGTTATGTCCATGGTACTGCTCATGTCTATTACCACTTTTCATCAGGTGGGCCGTCAGCTTGTTTGCCATTCTAAAATGTATAAAAAAAAATCTCTCTAACAGAAAAATTTTTACTTGAAATTATGAAATCCCCCAACATGGCAACACCATTCTCGAGTATGCAAGCGCCGTATCCCACAATAAGCATTTACGGTGAATAGCTACGGTTCGATAATTATCACACACAATGCCGCTAGTGTATACACTGTGTACACATAATAATGAACGATGAGTAACGTAATGTGAGTCATCATATCATTGTGATAGCGAGAGCCATGCCACAGACTATGCACGAAATGTAGACGCACCACACAGCAATCAATGACACGTTAATACCTAAACTCGCCGTGTCTCTCAGAGGCCGTCGTTGTAAATACGTAAATATATACTATTATAAATAGAATAGGCATTATTTAAGTTTGCGTATGACACTTGAGATTTCACAGTCACTTAAGATCAGGTAAGATTGAAATCAAACGCGTTCAAAATTAAAACAATGTACTTTGATTTTTAGTACGGATCTTTCACAGTATCTTCGCTCACACAGAGGTAATCAGAGAGGAAGAACAGATTCTGATTGCGTTTAAAATAGAGTTTGATGATAATTAAATAAGGTTTATTTTTATATGTCACTACTTTTGTTATATGAAAATGTTCGAAACTCGACGAAATGAAAGTTAAATGTAAAAATAAACCTAATTACAATTATCTAAAAGTGTATTTTAAACAACATCAAAATCTGCTCTTTTTTATGTGTGTAGGAACACTTAATATCCTTGTCTACTGTTATACTATAAATAGTTTTACACTTTCTTATTAGATTTTTCTGAGCTTTCAACGTTCCTGCTTATTCCAGCTCTGTGCACTTTATAGAACAAGATAAATAAAAGTTTTTGAACAAGTTCAGTCTAAAGACCGCTTGTCTCTTTCTGACAAAAACTATTAAAACTTCACAATTTCATCCGATAATAACCTCAAGAAGCTTATACTTATTTATGTATTTCAACTTGAATGTACAATTATATGAGTGCAATTATAAAAATGTACATTTTTTATACAACTTAGAGTGGCAAACAAGCTGACGGCCCACCTGACGGAAAGTGGTAACGGTCGCCTATAGGCAGTCAACCACGAGGCAAGCAGAAAATTAAATAGGCAGTGCATTTATTACTCAAATAAGTAAAAATATTGTTACTAATACATATACATAAATAAAATAATGATAAATCTAAAAAGCATTTAAAATAAGGCAGAAAAATACCTACGACTAAACCAAAAAGAACAAATAAAAAGAAAAAAAAAGTGATTAAAAAATTATATTTATATACACTACAATATACATATCTACCTCCAAAACATATACCTCTATATCTTCGAAAATATTAACTCCATATCACTATGGCACCTTTTTCATGTATTAGCTGTGAAACAAATTACAACTATAAACGTGTTTGTATTATAATGAAAACTACTGTGCTAGCGAATCGATTATGTTAATATTAAACACATAAATCCATTACCGATCGCAAGAAAAAGTGGTTCATGCTTTATCGATAAATAGAAGGTAATAGATTATGAAGTACAGCGTGTAGAGGTACAAAATTGGAACAATGAATCTTTAGGCAATATCCAAATATTCTGTATAAAGCGAGAGAGGGCTCTGCAACTAAAAATAACATGACCTACACTTATTTTTACCTGCAACAAAAGGGTTTGTGTTTGAGAAGGCAAACGTTGCATATTTGATGTGGAATCCTATATAACAACGTATATCTGAGAGAGAGGCTCGTATTCACAATATATCGTTGTTTTTTTTTTCTATACTTTTGCAATAAAAGTACGCGTTATGTGGCTTTTTATACGTCATTTTTTTCTTTGTGTGTTTTTTGTTAACCGATTTTAAAAGAGTACAATGTACGATTGTTTTTTTTAATGTTTATTATTGTTATTATTTCAGCCGTTAACTGTCCACTGTTGGATATAAGTCTTCCCCATAAGGGGAGTTTTGCCAGCGGTTGCCACGTTTGGCAGGCGGGTTGGCAACCGCAGTTAGACTTTTAGAGACGTTTTAAAAGGGGTGGTGCTGCCCATCCCTCGCCCTCCTTTAGTCGACTCTCACAACACCCACGGGAAAGGAAGGAGTGGCGTATTCTACGCCGCGACTACTTGGCGAGCTTTTTATGTTTGTTACCTCAGAACTCTGACATTTATAAACTTATTTAGAAAATTATTTTTTTATATATGGATCGTCGGATTGATCCCATAGAAATCCTATTAAAGTCAGTTCTGAGGTTTAATTTTTAAAATTTAAATAGTTGGTTTTGTAATGGTTAGTGTTTGTTTTTCTTTTACGAGTATGGAGCCAAATCTACTTGTACGTAATTTTTATCACTTGAAGAGAATAATGTAACATATCCTATCTATAAATACTTAATACGCCATATACACAATTAGGTTGTAGGTAAATTGTTTATGGTAAACGAACTCTCTGACATAAAATAATAAATGAAATATTTACAAAGAGTTTACGTTTTGATTGTATTTAATATACAAGAAGAATACTGTCGAAATAAATTGCAACCTACAGCATAAACGTAGTATTTTACGAAATACTTGAAAGGATAAAAAATGTACAATGTCGACACTGTAATTATGTAGAATTATTCACAGAGATCGACGAAGAAGTCTTTATTAAGTAGAAAAATTGACAAAACAAGTACAACGAGGAAAACGGCGTAAAAAAATCTTTAAAAAGAAAAAAATTTTTTCAAAAATATTGATAATATTATGGATGGCAGGAAATCGACAATTCTAATTTTAAAAGTTACTCCTTCGAAACGTATTGCAAGCAAGAAGAATAAAACAAAACAAAACTTTCACGGTACTAATTTTGATACTTGTATAGAATTTGTTAAAAAAAATCAATAGAGACTAACAGTAGGTCGAAAACGACCAACAAAAGTAGCGACAATTCCTTATTAATATTAAAAATATGAAAGTGAGTTATAATAAATCACTATGAAATTTGGAATACATAGATATAATCGTAGTGAGTGGCAAGAGCTCCGTCAACAAGAGCGCAGCTCTTAAACGGATAGATAGATAGGTATAATGTATAATAGAAATATATAGGACGGAAAAGAATATTAGCTACTTTTTTAGTGAACATATCTCAGTAAAAGTTATAAAAGTCATAAAAGTTGTTTTTTATGCAACTTAGAATGGCAAACCGCCGCCTATAGACATGAGCAGTACCAAGGACATAACAGAGTATACCGTTTCGCCCATGATACCATGTGTTGCTATTTCTGAGGACTCAGGTGTTAGTTATGCCTCTGTACCCTGTAAGTTCTCTGCCATTGATCAAGTAAAAATAATAAATAATTAATCAGCCAACAAACATGACATAAAATAAAGGGAATTAAACAATTTTAAACAACAGATGATCGCTGAACATTTTTATAAACTTCTTACTTATATTATACATAGATATTTTATATGATACTTAAAATAGCAAACAAGGTAATGGCCCACCTAATGGTAAATGGTAACCATCGCTTATAGACACGAACAATACCATGGAAAGAATGTATTATTATGCCTGTAGTATCACAATACATTCTTTGTTGCCCTCACGCGTTTTCATTCCTTAAGAACATTTCCGTATCCTGTAATTTCGCTGACAAATTCCATCCTACAAACCAACTTGTATATGATCCAACCGAAATATAAAAAAAAATCAATTAAAAATAATTTCGAGTACTAATACAGATTGTAACTAGAATTTGCCTTTATATAGAATATATTATAAAAGAAAAAATGATGTACGGGAATTATAACAAGTGCCATAAAAGCTAAAATATTTTTTTTTAAAGTAAAGTGCATGTTTGTACCGGCATCACGCAAAAATTATTGTACTAAATTTAATGCGGTTTTCTCGGTTGTGTTACTGAAGGTCTACCTTAAAAACTGGTGTATGTTTTATTTTGACAAATAGTGTAGAAGTTGTATATTTTATAAATTTTCCTACTTTGAAGCGGACAAAAAGCTAGTTTAAGAATAGGCAATTAAATTCGTATTTAATTTTAACCAGTCTACAACTGATTTATTCTTTGACCACTAAAAAACGACACAAAACAACTTACAGTGATCATTATGATAAAAACACGAGATATTCAACACCGCACTTAAAGCACAATTGGTGCAGTTGTATGTATGTATTTAGTTACAAACACATATAATAGTGTTTCATTACTCTGTTGTCAAATTCATATAATTTGGCTACTGCTTTGATTGCTACTGTAACAATAACTTTTTAACTTTTGAACAGAGATTAAAAAAAAAAGTTCTTTCTAAACATTTTTAAATAGTCAATGTTTTGTATTTTTACCGGTCAAGTTCAAATGTTACTTTAGCTAAAAATAACAGGTAAAGAAATTCAACTGTTGCTTTTTTGAATTTAATTTTAAAAGTTACGAATTGGTGGAAATAGAATAAAACAAAACTCTGTGGTGTTATTTCCAAATATTTTATTAACGCGAATAAAAATGCGGACTGATCCATCGCACCGGATAAAACTAAATATCGAAGTGAAATTTTACACCGAATAAAAATTGAAAATATCAGTATTGTTTTATTGAGAATTTCGTAAAATATAAAATATAGATAAAATTTATTTTTTTGTATCTTTAATACTGACTTTCATACAATCGATTTCACTGGATACAACTCTCGATAATGTCCGTCCATTTTTCCTTTAAGTTCTTTTACATCTTCCATGACATTTCGCGACTGACTCTTGGCCACAACAGAATATCAGTGTTTTGCTCTTTTGAGGGTAAAGCAAACTCAGCTTGAGTTGTGAATATTTTGTGTTACTATGACACCTCTGTCCCATTCGTGTTTCTACGGTGACACAGTTGTGTTTACATGGCTGTGTTTCGGTTTGAATGGTCGGATATAGCAGTGAATTTACAGTGTACAGATGAACAACATCCGAGTCCTTAGGAATGGCAATATATGGGGAGTATCATGGGCGAAACAGTATACTCTGTTATGTCCATGGTACTGCTCATGTATATAGGCGACAGTTACCGTTTTCCAATAGGTGGGCCATCACCTTGTTTGCCATTTTAAGTTACATAAAAAAATTGTTTTTTGTTTTATATATTTTGCTTTTTTTATATATACATTCTTTTATCTCTTTTTACTGTGTATGTCTGTTGTTGTTTGTGTGTTGTAAGTAATGCAAATAAATTACATATCTATCTAGACATATAATGCCAAAAACATTGCCAATGTATATCAAACGAGTCACAATTATAGAGAAATAATAATGTACCTTATGCACCTTCCTTATTACTTACCCAAGGAAGAGAATAAAGGAAAAGATACCAAAAGAAAATCATTTCAGTTACCTCCTAATATAATATCGATAATATAAAAATATTGCGGTCCACTAACTACTTTCCTATGAAGCAATGTAACATATGGCAATACAGGGTTAGGGGGTAAGGGGTGTCTACCAAACCGAAGCCCAATGATAGATAGTAATCATAAGAATGAACGGTTTTCCTTAAGATTTATTTATCACTAAAGTTATGGTAGTAAGGGGCTGCTTTGACTAGGCCCAAGATCTACTGTTTATTGACGAAATCCTGTGCCATCTACCAATTACATACTTCTTGAAATCTCAAATAGTATAGTACCCAATTATGTAGTATTGAAGTGTTTTTTTTTTTCATTTTATTAAGACGGAAAACAAAAAACTGCAAATTATTCTTAGTAACTACTTATTTATATTAGTGTGAGAGCATTGCGTCTGAGCATCTTCCGCTAGATTGGCAAAATATTATATTTTATGCCTTGCCACGATCGACTGGATTGTGAGTCGCGATCGATCAGTTGGCCACCCCTGGTACATAGCTTTAGTATATTCGGATTCAGATTCTTTATTTGCATTAAACATGGTAACATTAGATATTTAGTTGTGTATATTTTGAACTATATGTTTCACTAAAATACTGGTATGAAATATTTATTAAAATACTATAATCTAATCATTTTGTACATAATATAGGTATGTATAGTATATAGTGAGTGAAGGATAAGCAAGCTGAAGTGGCAATGGGCTGGTCACATAGCTCGAACAACCAACAACTGATGGGGAAGAAAGGTTCTTGAGTGGCGACCCCTTGTACGACGACCCCACACTAGATGAAATGACGATCACAAATGCATTGCAGGGAATATCGGTGGCACAGGACCGTAATAGTAAATAAAATAGTAAATATAGAGAAGTTGAAATCATCAGAATTATTATGGCTCAAATGATGATGATGATGATATATATATATATATATATATATATATATATATACATACACATGTCTCGTGATGGTGTAAATGGAGCAGTAACCCACCTACGCTACCCGTATATCCGAGGATGAAAGCAGGTCAATTAGCCCATCGTGAGGAATTCCACAAGAATTGTTCACGATGGTTTCCAGAAGGAAGCGTCTGTAAGTCGACTTGATAGAAGATATATTCCTAACAATGGAGCTGTTTTTTTTCCTGCGACTTACAATGGCAATTAAACTAACCGCCCACCTGATGGAAAGTAATAACAGTCACCTATATACATAAGCAGTACCATGGGCATAACAGAGTACACTGTTTCACCCATGATACCCCCCATGCGTTGCCATTCCTGACGAATAAGATGTTATTCCTCTGTACCCTGTAAATTCACTGCCGTATACCACCCTTCAAACCGAAACACAGTCATGCAGACATAACTACTCCACGGTAGAAACACGAATGGGAAAAAGGTACCCAGGCAAACGACTTTTGTACGAAGCCTCTGAAAACCTATCTGCAAATAAACCCCATTTACTAACAACCCCCCCCCTCAAGCTCAAGAAATGATCTATCAAATATAAAAGGGCTTTTCTAAAATTCGACTTGTAGTTCCAGAATTTTAGCGTCCAGTCAAACTCTTCCATTTTACATACATAGGTACTTCCATTTTATTATATTGGTATTAATATAAATAATAATTACGTACTAACATCAGCAACAGTGTGTGGTCCATTCCATAAACGAACTATAATAGACACGACATAAAAGAAATGATTCGGTTTGCATACATCAAACGATTTTAATTGAGAAGCAAATAAATTCTGACAAGCCCATTCGATTGCAAACGACCACTGAACAAACCGGCTAAATGGAAACCAACGTTTGATGGTCGTATTGCAGAATATTAACTGGCCCGCATCAACAAGTGAATAGTGTCAATTGTCAAAGACAATATCACTATATTGTTTTATAGGCATCCTTATTTTTTCGCGTATATCAAAGATAACCTAACCTAACTGCTTAAGGAGGGGGGAAAAGGATTGGTAGCAATGGAGTTTGACAGCCCCATTGCTAGCAATATACTTTTTTAGGTCGACCTCCACGTGGTTCCGCCTGGAAACCATCGTGAACAATTCTTGTTGAATTCGTCACGATGGGCTAACTGACCTGCTTCATCCTCACCTATCATTCTTCACTGGTGCCTCGTCGGTGTATACCGATAGCGCGGGTGGGGTTACCATTCCATTATCATCCATTAAAAAAAACTACTTAAGGAGTAAATTCCAGTATCTTTTTGAAACTCACGAACGTAACCTTGGTTCCAATAATACTCGCCAATTATCTTTCCCCTCTCACCGTACTGTATTACTGTATAAAAATAAAACAAAGTAAATAATTAATGCTGATTAAATAAAAAGTAGATTAAAAAGACAAGTAAATTGTAATGATTATAAAATTTAATTATTGTTATGAAAGAGCGGTTTCTCCTAACACAAGCAATCTTTGCTTAACAGGAGATACCAAACCCTGTAATGTAACTAACTACCTTTGTATAAAGAAAAATCTATTATTATTATTATTATTTTGATCTGGCAACCATAGTTGGGGCTAAATGAGAGCAGGCAACCCTTGGTTTTTGCGTTCGTCACAGCATTTCCATTCGAATGCCGTTTAATTCATCGAAAAGTTTTTGAATATGCAAATTGACGCCGAAATTAATTATGCTATATCTAATTAAATGTAATGACGGTCATTTGTTAGGCAAACTGAGTGCATTATATACTCATGTTTCAAATAAGTCACAATAAAAAGTCTGCAGAAGTCATCTATCTAATACAGAAGTCACAATTTTACAATTCTAACCACCAATGGGTTATAAATTATTGTTTTATTTGTAAATCTAACAATTCGCCTGCCTTGGCTTGCTTGGCACACGTAAAAATTCAGTTTTTTTTAATTAGTAAATTTATTTTTATAAAAAAAAAAAAAATTAAGGAAAAACCAGTTATTTTTATTTAAAAACTACTAAATCAATTTGGATATATTTTTTTTGGACCAATCTGTAAGTATTTATGTTCTTTTAGATAAAAAAATATATATTTCCAAATCGGTTTACAGTTCTGACGGAGTTGTGGGGTCAAAAATGTTTAAAAAGAAATACAATCTAATTTAGAACCTCATGGTTTAATTTGGTTGTAAATAGAGGTCACTATTTCCTAATTATATATCTTTCTATACATGAAATAATCCTTAAAATCGGTAAAATAATTCATAGATAAATAGATAATTTATTTGCATTACTTACAGCACACAAATAACAATACAAACTTACACATAATACATATATACACAGTAAAAAGAAATAAAAGAATGCAAAAAACAAAAAAAACAGCAACAAAAGAAAATAATAAGCAAAATATATAAAACAACAATTTCCTTCTTTCATGCGTGTGCTATAGTAACACAAAATAATCACAACTCAATTTATTGCTTTGCCCTCAAAAGAGCAAAACATTGTTTGAAATTTATGGATTAAAAACAAAAAATCTAATGATTCCTTTTTATAATGTTAGTGTACTAGTATATTAGACGGCACGCGTGCTCGAAATTCCTCAATCTTCAGCATCTTACAATAGATAGGGACAGATAAACAGATCGATATTAGAATTAATATCGCCCTGATTTCCCCACGGATATGTACATAATATAAACGTGTCCTGTGAACCAAGTTATCTGTTTATCTCGTTCGCTTCATCAACCCACCCACGTTGTTCATTAATTCCTAATTTCAGTTCTGTCATAAAGAAGATCAAGTTATCAAGAGGAAAGATTTCATCATTTGTTTGTAATAAATATGGCTGTTATGCCATAGTTTTATACCGTTATTGAATATTTTACTTAAAACAATATTACAATACATAATTGTGTACTGAACTATACCGTTTCATTTGTTTTCATTTTACATATTTAAATTAACTGTTCGCCGCAACATAATTGTTACATTTCTAGCTTAGACTTCTACGAGACAGGCTTTGCCTATTGTGGGGTCATAGTTATATTGTACCATTGGCTTTGTTTAAGCAAAATAAAGTTATTTATTATTTAAATTTTTAGAAAATTCACATCTCCCCTCTTAAGGAGAGGAGATGGCAAACTAACCCCCGGCAGAAACACAGTCGGCTAGGTTCAGGGCCCCAGGGGAGAGAAACCGGCGTACAATGCGGGCAGAATCTAAGAGCACCGCTTGCTGCATCTTTCCCGGGAGTGAGCCGCCTCGGAATCCCAACCGTCTGAGATGTTGTTCTAGAGTAGTTGGGATAAGACCGTTCACCGACAAAACAATTGGAATGATTTCGGTGGACGTTACCCCCCACATTTCGGTCACCTCGTCAGCCAAGTCGAGATATTTTCTCTTTTTCTTAGTTTCGGCTTTCATGAGGTTCTCGTCATGCGGTTTATTATTATTATTATTAATTGAGATTTCAAGAAGTATGTAATTGGTAGATCGTACAGGGTTTCGTCAGTAAACAGTAGATCTTGGGTCTAGTCAAGTTGACCAGCCCAGGTCTATGCCAATTCTGCTTCAATATAACTCAATAAAAGTATATCTATCATGTGGTAATAATTTATGAATGTATGTATCATATATCATCATCGCAGCAGCATCATCCTTTAACTGCACACTGCTAAATATAAGGCTCACCCTTGGGGGGTTTTACCAGCAGTTGCCACGGTCAACAAGTGGATTGGCAACCGCAGTTAGGCTTCAGAAATGTTTTAAGAGCGACGCTGCTGCCCACACCTAGCCTTCCTCGATACCCAGGTACAGGAAGGGATGGCCTATTCGATGCTGGGACTAAAAGATTGCGGCAAACCAATGAATCATTATAAAGTAGTAAATCTCTTGAGATTTATAAATACAAATGATAAAATTCTAAAGCTTTAACGATCTTAAAGTCTGTATATGGTAGGCGTTGGAATTCATAGAATGTAAACACTTCCATCGTGGAGAAGCAAATTTATTCTTAACGTCATATAAATAGAAATCAAAAAGAATTCACGGCGCGTCATCGAATAAAAAAATGGGACAACACGTCTGAGTTTAATTTTCTCCAGCAAAGATGGTAAGCTGACTCTTTTTTAACGTACAAAAGAGATTAAATTACAAAAAAGGAATACTTTTATAAAAATACTTTACTCTCTCTCTCTGTTTAGCGTAACGGTTGACTGATAGAGAATGCCATCAGGCATTAAGTCCGCCCTGTACACACATTTTTATGTTTGCAAAAGTATCAATAAATAACATAACATAAACATCAGTTAGATCATGATAAACAATGGATTCGGGCTTACAATTAGACAATCTTACTAATGCTCTTAAAGCACCACCAAAGCCTAAAACTCGCTTGTCAAGCGTGGTAACTATCGGCAAAACCTGGGGTGAGGGGGGGGGGGGGGGGTGTTGGTAATTTACAGTTAAGTTATATATATATAATAGTTATCCCATATTTGTATAATGCATCATATTTTATTTATCTATCCTTTGTTACTAACTATATAGCTACTAATAATTTATTATTAGTCATATTATTTTTGCACCATATATGTTATGTTTTATATACAAACCTTATAGACACTATCTCCTTTTAGGTTCTCAAGATTGAGTGGAAGAAATCCCTTTAAAGGATAAGTCTGCCTGTGTACATTTTTGCTATAACCTAATATCTATACTATAAGTGAATGTACAAAAGCATATAAATAAACAAATAAGGTGCAAATTATATTCCGGTTACCAAATCGTCCGTAGCAGTTAACAAAAACTGACCTCAAAAGCAATGGACTCTTAAACCAACCCTCGTTACAGCCGGTACAACAATTAAAACATTTTCATGGCACCCTCTCTACCCGGTCCCTAGGTGGACTCTTTAATTTTAAGAATGCTGCAACTTTGATTAGATTTTTATTTTGCCCATTACAACAAGAGTTTCCAGTATATTCGAGTTATAGCTGGATTTTTTCTTCTTAATAATGCTACAAAAACGTTACAAAAAGTTTCAAGCAAACAGCTTTTTTTTTAACTCTTGTATTCATCCATTTCTTATACACATTGCGGTCCACAAAAAAAAACTGTTCAACTGTGACCAAATCGGTTATTTTGGTTTAAAAACTAAACTATTGAATAGATTTTTTATTAAATCTCTATGGTACAAATTTGTAAGTGTAACCTTTCAGATAATAATATAAATAATAAAAATAAGTAAAAGTAGTTCATCTTCATCATCATCACTTTTGATCTCTATCGTTGTTTGTGTTATCGTATATAATTTATAAGTATGTAGGTATATTTATATATGTATATTTATATTTGTATATATGTATTTTTATTACATATTTGTATATTTATGTAATATTTGTTTAATATATTCTTTTGTATGTATATTTATATAATCTCTATTGTATGTGTTGTAACTTTTTTCACCGCATAACAAAATTTCTGTTTAGCCAAAGGTTGACTGCGAGAGAATGCTATATAGTTTTAAGTCCGCCTTTTGTACCAGACATTTTTTTTTGTAATATAATCAATAAAGGATAAATAAATAAAAAATAAAAAAATAATAATAAAAGAATTTTCCAAATCCCTTTAAAACTGTCAAAGTTATGAGGTCACTAACATTAAAAAAATATATTCAACCGAATTGGGAACATTCTTTCAAGTCGTTGGAGAAGGAATTATATTAATTTCTATAGAAACACGATGTCTTGACGAGAAAAGAGATATCTTTATTACTGACTGACGAAAATTTAAGAAAAATGTCAACAAAGCATACACGAGCCATCAAACGTGTAAAGTATATATAAAATATAGTTTAGTATATAATAAACAAAGCGCGACGTTAGTTAAAAGTTTTGTTATGCTACTTAGAATGGCAAACAAGCTGACGGGACACCTGATGGAAAGTGGTAACCGTCGCCTATAGACATGAGCAGTACTATAGCCATAACAGAGTATACTGTCTCGCCCATGATACTGCCCATGCATTGCCATTCCTGAAAACTCAGGTGTTATTACTCTATACGCTGTAAATTCACTGCCATATCCCACATTTCAAACCTAAACACAACCATGCAAACACAACTGCTTTACGGTAGAAACACGAATGGGACAGAGGTGCCCAAGCAAACGACTTTAAAAATAACATAAAAAAATTAGAGATGTTTTATTTACATTTAGTAATATCACAAACTAGAACAATCTAGAAAATAAAAGAAACTAAAGCTTTACAATCACAAAAAAAGATTAAAAAAAAACCTTTTTGAGTTTATTTGAATAAAGATGTATTCTATTCTATTGTATTCTAATATCATGTAACTATAATCAAAACCAAAGATCTTTTCACAAAGTGTTTAACCATTGTAACGTGCCAGATAAAATCCTGTCTCACTGACTTCAAGATATCTCAAGTCTATTATAATCTTTCCTAGTTTATCTACATTTAAATATCCAACAGCAGCAACAATGAATACTTCATTACAGTCCTCGTCTAATTACAGAAGATCTACGATAACAGCACGATCTTTCAAAATCCAAAGAATTAAAAATGTGTGAGTATAAATATTTAAGAGTTTCGACCAAGTAATATAATACTCCTCTGGCCAGATTGGTACTAAATATGTTTTCTCACAAACACACACAAACCACGAATTTTATATGGTCACACAAATTGAAGTAAAATGCTGGAGGAGTGTGCCATATCAACATAGATTTAACTTTAACTATTCTATATACAGAATAATATACAAATAGCTAGTGATGTGTAAATCTAAGATTTTACCCATGCCATACGAGACAATGATTAGAATTATATAATTAATAGATTAAAAACCAAAAATTTCGTGATACCTAAAAAGGTAAAAAATTCTAAAACTCAATAATCATTGGGCACGTCGCTTTAGTGTGGGAGCTCAAAATTTTTTGTTTTTCAACCCAAGTTTTGCATTCTTTGATGTAAATATTCCATTTAACAAGAATAACGCCCTTATAAAAGGATAGACAGACACTCATTATTGTTTCCTACAAAAGATTACAGCAGTAAACTTATTATAGATACAAATAATTACAAGAATTGATCACGGAGAAAAAACAGGTAATTTAACTTTCAGGCAATCTTTGGATGGAGAGGATTGATTTTAAACAGTTTAAAAACACCCACATAAAAACATAAAAATATATAAATACATATCTAAATACATACATACATAAAATATAAAGATATAAAATATTAGATGTCTAATAAAACAGAAGTAAACAATTTCGGTTCCACTCCGTATATATTTGGCGAAATTAATCAAAGCAGCTTAATGGTTCACAAAATTTCCTCGAGACAAAGAAAAGAGGCAGTATTTGAATTGCAATTTTTATAGAAAGCCGAGCAGACAACAATCATACGACATCACAAACCAGAACACCGAGACTGGAACCAATTTAGAAGAGGTCGCGTCCTAAATTGACCCGGACGGGAGACAAATCCGGAAAACACTGGGACTCATTCATTGAAAGTACTCTGCGTTGCTGAAGTGTGATTAACGCAACGTCCGAATAATGATAAGCGATTATATTCTTAAAAAAAAAAAGTTTAACGTAATAAAATAATAATATATATAAATAAATAAAATTAAAAATTTTAAGTCACCTCAGAAATATCTGAACGGATTTTAAATTGTAGCTGACAACCATCTCGATTACGTTAGCTTTCAAATATAAAAAAAAAAAAACAAATCCGTCTAGAACTGATGGAGTTACGAACAAACATTAAAAAAATACAATCGAATTGAGAACCTCCTTTTTTATAGTCGGTTGAAAGGGTATTAAGATTGCTGAAATGGTTAAAGCCAAAATAATTTTGTTACCCGATTACGCAATACGAGTAGCATTAAATGATTAACTCGACTTTATGGTCATCGGCGCCGTGTAACTTGATTAGTAGTGGTTAACTTAATTGGGGGGGATGAGGTCAGGTGTTCACGTAGCAGGTGACCAAAAACTTAACAATACTTTTTGGTGTATACTTAATTCGATGTCATGTGGCTCAGTGTAATATGAGATAAGCTTAGAAGCAGCGAATAATAGCTGGCTCTTGTTGCCAGGATTAAATCATTCCAAAGCCCTAATTAAGGGGTTCTCGGAAAATTACTTTAAGAAATTAATTCTTTTGACTAAAAATAATATGTTTGTATTAACAAGTACTCTCACTGGACACTAAACTAAACAAGCATATGGCCCAACTAGGTTTATGCCCAAAAAGTCTTTGCTGATTTTGTTCCAATGGGGATGAAAAGATACAGCACTTAATTTGTGGCTGTAGTCCACTCACACATAAACGATATATCCCCTTTGCAAAATACACTTTATATCCTGAGGAGATAGAAACATGGTTACAAAAAACATTTAAAAATTCCTATCATTAACAGGAATTAGCAGCGAACATTAAAAAAGGGCGAGCACCAAAGTTCATAGAGAGGTCGAGTGTCACAGGTTTTTTGGCTTCGAAAAACCCCATCTTTCAATATCAATAATATGAGATAACACTATCTAACTAGTATGAAAAAAATTTCAATTAAACAATGGTGGCGATTCTGATGCGCCATTCTCTAAACCTACCTCAAAAATGATGTTATAAGGACAATAAACATGTATTGTAAGGACCAATATGAACTAATTTTCTAATAGATTTATGTCAAACTCGTTATAATTTTAGTTTATGGTGGTCTATAGGACAATAATGATGAAGCTGTAGGACTGGTATGGGAATGTGACTGGTAGTTCGTATTATGAACAATCCCTTTCCACTAGCAGACGGTTTTGTAACCGCATTTAGACTTTGGGATGAAAAAACAATAATTTGGCGATTTATCAAATTAAAATTAAAAGATAGGGAGGAGGAGCGCGAGGAGGTCGACCTGGTTGGGTATATTGCTAGCAATGGGATTCTCAGTCTCCATTACTAACAATCCCTTTTCCCCCTATAGAATATATTACATATATCATCGTCATATGAGTCGTTAATTACTGCTGAATATAGGTATCCAGTATTGCTAGTAGTCGCCAGAGAGGAGGGTTTTTTTTAATGGATGATAATGGAATGATGACCCCGTCTGTGCTCTCGGTATACACTAGCTGGGCATCAGTGAAGTTAGCAACCGCAGTAGCTCTGGAGATATTTTAAAAGAGACGTTGCTGTCCATCCCTAGACCATTCAGTTTCCTTAATCACCTCTTACGACACCCACTGAAAAGGTAAGGGTGGTCCATTCTGTGTCCAACATTATTAGCTTGAATAAATGCTATTTCAGGCAGCAATCTATTCAAATATTTGAGTTTGCAATTCTGTATTAAGTTTATTGAAAGCATTTTCAAATATTCGACTTGCAGAACTTGATTCGTCTTTCATATTGATATAATAAGATATCGTATTGACCAAGTCAATATAATTTATTAGGGGGACGAACTAAGTTCATTATATATACTACAGCATTGCTTCACAGAAACGTATTTGATGTAGAAACCGGTTAAAAAAAAACGCCTTAATTATTAAGTTCAAAAATCGAAAAACGGTTGGACCGATTCGGTAATTTGTTTATTATTGATGCAGTCCCAGCAAGTTTCTCATGAACAGAAACATTGGCACGAAAAACGTCAAACCCTTATTTAGATTTTTTTCCATACTCCAATATCTTTTAACGATCACTCTGTCTGGTCATCTAGTTTATAGAACAATTAATGAATAAAATTTTAATATAAACAGCTCATTTCTTCTATTATTTACATTTTTTAATTCTTTAAAAATCAATTTCAAGAGATTCTGTTGCGCAATAGTTAATTTTAAAAGATATCTGGCAACGGCTTGATCTTCACTACTAACAAGTCTGTTCAAACCTTTTTAAAATAATTTTCTAACTTTAGACTTCATGATCAGACTCTGAGCACTACTGGATTATAATTTTTATTAAAAAAAATCAAACGAGGTCAAATAGAGATTTATTCAAGCGTAGTTCATAAGGTCCACCCTCCATCTTCATCTTAAGACCAGCTAGACGATAGCATAATATCGTATGGTTACAAACTACTGGTACTGTTTGAGATGGAATTGGGGATACATACGCGTATAATTATGACAAATTTCATCTCAATCGGACGCTACAAATGGTTAAAAAATACTAAAGGAATTCTAATATGTTTGTACTACTAAAATATACTAAAGGAAGTTAAATAAGTTTGTAAAAATTATTACTAATTTTGATATCGAGGAATTTAACTGAATTTAATCAGTAATTATACGTGAATTGGAATTTAATTTCCTTCACAGTGTGTGGGCAGGCTGAATGTGACATTTATCACAATGCTTTGATAGATACAAAGGGCTTTTGACTAGATGACTAGATATGACAACTAACAGGATTTGGTTACAGTATAGTCAATTATTTTAACAGTTTTTTTTTTTTTTATATATATATTTCTCATCTAACCTAATGTTACAAAGAAGAATTTTGTTTACAAACAATAATAAACTCAAAAATACTTAATTGATTTTAAAATTTCTTCAATCCAGAGAAAGCCCAAAAAAAACCGTACGAAGCCGGGTTGCTAGTGAAAAGTACAGTGTTTATGTTTATTGCAATTTGGCCCTAGCATAGAAAAAGTATATGGGAACTTAATGGTTGGTGGATGAGCAGTACCGTATCTCTTAAAATATCACCAAAACCTATCTACGATTGCGCACTCAACCCAAGCGTGGTAACTACTAGCAAAATCCGCCAACGTGAAGGCCAATGTTTCAGCAATGGGCAGTTATTATAACTATTACTTTATATTATAATTCTATTGTAACTCCGGTGATGTCAAGATGTTTATATTTACAGGCATTGACTAGTAAGTACTCTTGGAATCCTATATACCAAGTTTGGCCGACAACGTAGATTAAAAAAAAAAGGTTTGGCCGACTTGTCTAGACCCAAGATCTAGTGTTTACTGACGAAACCCTGTACGATCTACCAATTACATACTTCTTAAAATCTGAAATGAAACAACATAGTTCAATACACAGTTATGTAGTATTGTAGTTGTTATTTTTAATTTTATTAAGAGGCAAAACATAAAACTGCAAATTATTCTTAGTAACTACTTATTTATATTAGTGTGAGAGCATTGCGTCTGAGCATCTTCCGCTAGATTGGCAAAATATAATATTTTTTGCCTTGCCACGATCGACTGGACTAATAGTCGAGATCGACTAGTTGGCCACCTTGGTATACACTACTCCTGAAAATTAAAATAAAGTAACTCTTCTGCAAGTCAGTTTTCCCTTTTAAATTAAAAGCATTACATGTTCATAGCAAAGATTTTTACGTATCCAGGTCACCAGATGGCATTAATAAAATAGTTCAGCAGATACTGTAATCACTTACCAACACAGCATCAGCATGATCTTTACTAATGCATTCTAAAAATGGTTTATGTATTAATACGTATGGATCCATATTATGGATTACCACAAATAAAACCGACAGCAATTGTGACAAAACTAGTTAATTGGATTTAAAAACTAAACTCCGTATTATTATATTATTCTTATAAATTTGTAAGCATATCCTTTCAGATAAAAAAAAAAGATAATTTCAAATCAGATTAGAACTGACGGAGGTATTGAAGGGTGGGATATGGTGTGAATTTACTGGGTACAGAGAAATAACACCTGAGTCGTCAGGAATGGCAACGCATGGGTGGTATCATGGGCGAAACAGTATACTCTGTTATATATGTGTCCATGGTACTGCTCATGTCTATAAGCGACGGTTACCACTTTCCATCAGGTGGGCCGTCAACTTGTTTGCCATTCTAAGTTGTATAAAAAAAACTAATTAAGAATCTTTTTTTAAATCCAGTTGAAAAGATATAGCCAGCTTGAATATTTTGAGGTAGCTGCAGTGATTTTCAAACGACTGACTTGTAAATTAAATGTAGTAATTGTATTGATTTTTCAAGTTTTAAATTCGGCGATGCCGAAACAAGTTTCGAACTCAATAAGAAACCTTAATCATGAGCGCAGTTCAAGACTGTGTCGCAACCAGCACGCTTTTATCGCTAACAAACTTTTGATTGTAACAGAAATCAATTATTGTAAATTAATTTGATGGCAATATTTTTTTATATACAACTTAGAATGTCAAATAAGCTGACGGCCCACCTGATGGAAAGTGGTAACCGTCGCTTATAGACATGAGCAGTACCATGGACATAACAGAGTATACTGTCAAACAACCTGATGAAAAATAGTAATTGTTGCCTACAGACATGATCAGTACCATGGACATAACAGAGTATACTGTTTCGCCCATGATGTCCCCCATGTGTTGCCATCAGGTGATGACTCAGGTGTTATTCCTCTGTACCCAGTAAATATTGGCATCATGCAAAATTACTACACAAAATTAGAGACGATTTTCATAGTTGAGTTCGTGAAAGTCTAACTGTTCATTCCTTTAGGTATAACTAGTCGTTTCCCTCGGCGTTACCCGCCTTTATGTAGTTCCCGTATATCAATCCCACACGGAAGCCGTCAAATGTGAATAATTCTCACAGTTTTTGCAACATTTTTCACTGATGCTTCGCTCTTATTGGTCGCATCGTGATGTTATATAGCCTAAAGTCTACCTCGATAAATGGATTATCCAACACAAAAAGAATTTTTCAATTAGAACTAGTAGTTCCCGAGATTAGCGTGTTCAAACAAACAAACACTAGCTTTATAACATTAGTATAGATTATAGAAAGCATCTCCTAAATATAGAGAAACAATATTAAACAGGTTCTACTCCAAAAACGACAGGCGACTATTTTAGCTTACTTGTACAGCACTTCACTGATAAATTACAGATTCATATTTTCTTTTCACCATTTCATTTATTAAGTATTTATCTATATATTCCATATGTCTCACATATGTTTGACTATAAACTGACTAAACACTATATATTTGTCTTATTGTTGCTTGTTATTTAATTTCATCGTTTCGCACTGCACTCTCTGTATAATGCTCTTACGGAAGACCAGCGTCTGTGAGCCGTAAGGACTCCCGACATATACTGAATAAGAGCCTTTTTAATAACTAGAATTTGTTTTTATTGTTAACTTTTGTAATGTTTATGTATATCTCAGTCCTCGAGAATGGCAACGCATGGGGGGTATCATGGGCGAAACAGTGTACTCTGTTATGTTCATGGTACCGCTCATGTCTATAGGCGACGGTTACCACTTTCCATCAAGTAGACTATCAGCTTGTCTGCCATTCTAAGTTGCATAAAAAATAATGTCACTAAATTAATTATTTTATTTCTTGTTTTTTTCCAAATTTGGTATACGTTTCATCTAGTTATCAACCCATCTAGAAGTACTCTATTTGAATTTAATAAATGATATACCTACATCTGAAATCCGTGAGAAGTAACGGGTGAAAGCTAATTTTGTCTCGCCTGTAACTGTGTAATTAGAAAAATAAATTGTTAAGGCTGTATTTTGTAACAGAATACACATGAACTTTCAAATGGCTAGGTACGAGGAATGCGGACTATCCGGTGGGCAGTTAGCCATGGTGAACGACACTGTATTATTTTGACGGGATTTGAAATTCTGTGGACACTAATGTTACACATTTACGGTACGGCTGACCGCGATAATGCGACATCTCATTTCGACGATCGTTTTTTTTTTATACAACTTAGAATGGCAAACAAGTTGACGGCCCATCTGATGGAAAGTAGTAACCGTCGCCTATAGACATGAGTAGTACCATGGACATAACAGAGTATACTGTTTCGCCCATGATACCCCCCATGCGTTGCCATTCCTGAGGACTCAGGTGTTATTCCTCTGTACCCAGTAAATGCACGCCATATCCCACAACACAACTGCTTCACGGTAGAAACACGAATGGGACAGAGGTACCCAAGCAATTGAATATTGCACAGTCTCCCTCTGGTGACCATATATCCATCGTACGATGCATGTATGGATTACTATTCGACGTAGAAACATTATTTGCGTCAGTGAATCTAATAATGAACGCAAAGTACACATTTTGCTGGTCCAATAATTTGTATGAACAACTAAAATGAGACGGTTTACAATTTGGTTATATTTTACGTACGTGCGTGCGTGCGTGTGTGTGTGCACATGCGTGCATGCGTGCGTGCGTGTGTGCGTGTGTGTATTTGTTATTATTCTGTGTGTATTCATCTCAGTTATTTTTTAATGGGTGATGATGAAATGGTAACCCCACCTGCGCTATCGGTATGCGCTGGTGAGGCACCAGTGACAGATGATAGATGAGACTGAAAGCAGGCCACTGAAAATCAGCGTTATGTACAAAATAACATAGCACAATAACTGATTGACACCATTTTGGTGCTTTCCTTTTTCCTTTTATTTAATTATTTATGATTTTGTACACATACATTTTTAATATAGATATTAGGTTATAACAAAAATGTACACAGGCGAACTTATCGCTTAAATGGAATTCGAACCTGAAACGAGAAAGTTTGTTTGTTTTTTTTTTATTGTTAATTTTTTTTCTTACCCTCAGACTAGTTGGCCCATCGTGATAAATTCGTCTAGAATTAAACATGATCATTTGCAAGGGAATGGTGTGGGGGTCGACCTGACAGTAATAGGCAATAGGGTTGCTAGTCCCGATACATGTATTATTGGTATATAACATGTTCTCTTCTCTAATTGTGAAGTTATTTCATTGACTGTGTGAGCGTCTACGAAGTCTTATCACACTTCACTATTTCTGCCTACCCACAAGCGATCTGGCGTGAAGATAGACATAATAAACAGAGAAATTACATAAGCTTCACTAATGATTTATTAAGTGTTTATAGTTGCAAATGAGTCACGTTGTTTGGATATTAGCCAAAAATTTTCACAAAATAAAAATGTATTTAATTCACAGTAGCGTTCAAAGACGTATACGGTTATAGAAGGCGCAAGTGGCTCAATTTATTTATTTTATTTAAATAACTTTATCGACCAAATGAAAATATGTCACAATAGGCGGACTTAATGCTAGTAAAATTCTCTACTGGTGAACCTTTGGGATGAATGAAGAATCTCGAATACGGTACTTCATTATTATGATATGTAACGTTAATAATACTTAATAAATAACGTATTTATATTAAGCAGAAATAATAATAAAATAATTTATTTATTTATTTATTTATAGCAAGGCAACAGATTATAAATTAATACATTTATAAAATAAATATTACATAAAACGGCATTAAATTTGCACTCCAATAACTGCACTCTGCATAACATTCGATATTATATATACATTAAAAGAATGCGTTGCCATTCCTGAGGACTCAGGTGTTATTCCTCTGTACCCAGTAAATGCACGCCATATCCCACAACACAACTGCTTCACGGTAGAAACACGAATGGTACAGAGGTACCCAAGCAATTGAATGACGGCTATAAATTTAAAGTAACAAAATGGCAGCCTTAATGTAACATTGCAAGGATTGGTATAATATACATAATTGTATTACATATTTTATTTTCCTTTTATAATTATACATTATCATTGTATTAAAGATATAAATAAACCATATTCTCCAATTTTAGATTAATATAACAGATAATTGCCATGTGGTCCCGGAATAGAATGGGCCTTTCCTGTCCCATAGGTGTCGTAAGAGGCGACTAACGAAACTTAAAGGTTTAATAGTCGAGAGATAAGCAACAGCGTCCTTCTTAAAACATCACCAAAGCCTAACTGCGGTTGCCAACTCGTCTGTCAAGCGTGGCAACTATCGGTCTATGTTCAGCAGTGGACAGGTTCACTAAAACCCTTCCGTTCCGAATTCTTTCAAAAATACCTTTTGGAATGATGTTTTTGTCAAGTCTCTGGTATCTTGAGCGAAACAGAGTATTCTGTGATATTCAAATTTCCCATTTGTCATAGAAATGTGTAGAAAAAAAGTTATTAAAAATGTTTTCGACATTTTAATTTAAGAGTTTGGAATTTACGAGTCCTCTATTAAACAAAACTGGTAAACAAAAATACAAATTTACACGGATATTATATTAATTGGTTACATCTATTTAATCGATTGCTTGGGTACCTCTGTCCCATTCATGTTTCCACCGTGAAGCAGTTGTGTTTGCATGGCTGTGTTTCAGTTTAAAGGGTGGGATATGGCGTGAATTTACTGGGTACAGAGGAATAACACCTGAGTCCTCAGGAATGGCAACGCATGGGGGAATTCACTCATGGGCGAAACAGTATATTCTGTTATGTCCATGGTACTGCTCATGTCTATAAGCGACGGTTACCACTTTCCATCAGGTGGGCCGTCAGCTTGTTTGCCATTCTAAGTTGTATAAAAAAAATTATTAAATATAAATTCTCGATTTATATATATATATATATATATATATATATATATATATATATATATATATATATATATAGTACAATTTTAAAAGTATTTGATAACAACAATAATTTTTTTAAAGACGTAACTTTAATACTCTCCTAAAACAGCACGAAATAAACGAAATAAAACACTCAACTTTATTCCACACGTAAAAAGGTACGAAGTTCAATGGCACACGAGCCGCTTGTCTGTTCAGCCATTTTTATGCCTGTGACGATCCACCCCATTTTCCTACTTCACTCGTGCCATGAATTGCTCTGTACGTGCCTCCGTTCCCTTCCATCCAGTGGGCTGTATACACAATGGTAGTTATTGTGGTTATTCCGTATATATGTGACACCGTAAACTTGATAAACCACGCTCGCTCGCTGTGCGGCCGACGTGTACACCGTTGCTACGCCAGGGGCATCATACCGATCATAGCTTAGACAGGAATAGGCATGGCCAATATCGGTACCACTGCGATATCTATGTCGTCATGGTCGTAGTATAGTGACGGATCCTTATATGTAATCTTCGTCAGATCCGTCAGTATTCTACGACTATGACGATATATTGGGTTTCTCGGGACAGTCATTATTCATTATAGTCGGATTTCAATATTTATTTCGATCAGCGGGTCTACCATGAAATGAAATTCCGAAATTTCGGACTCAATTTCGTGTTTTTGTTTATACCAAAATCGCATCAATAAATGGAGTTTAACATTTCGTTCGTCATACATCATAAAAGTCCAAAGGAACAATATTTTAACATTTCCAAACGGCATGTATTGTGTAATTTTAACATCAAATTTCTGTTTCGTTTGACTCCGAAATTTCGGAAAACATTTCATGGTAGGCACTCAGGTTCTTCATTTCGATATTACGTATTGAATAACCAACATCCGGTATTGAGCTAATATCTAATATCTCGTATTGTAACTGTAATATACAGATATTGATATACACTAGCCACCCCTATGCAGGAATGATTAGTATGATATACTACCTATTTAAAATATGGTATGATATCGACGAGATTATGATATTAGCGAATTCTCGTAATACGCCAATAAATTCCAGTGTGTGTAAAATTTTATACGTATAAATTTATCATGTCGTCTCAACATCCTAATTCTGAGTGTCCTCTGTGATGTAACCAAAATGTTAGTTATTTGATTTTAACGTAAATTCCTAATACAAGTTAATAATTTGTATAATTTATAAACTGTTTGTCAATCAGTACTGATACATATTTAGGTATAATTCAAAAGGCCTTCTTATAAGGGAGTTTTGCTTTTTTGAGTAGTTGCCACGTTTGGCAAGCAGACTGGCAACCGCAGTTAGGGTTTAGAGATGTTTTAAAAGGAACGTTGCTGTCAATCTCTCGCCGGCATTGTAACAGTATTGAATACGAAATGATTTTTATTTGGATAAGGACTGGATAAGACCTTAAGGAATTTTTGGAGATATGCTATGCTTTATTGTCAATAGTTTCTGCAGCGTACGCATTATAAAGATTTTTTGGTTATAAGGATCTTTTTCACACCTCGAGTTACATTATCGAAGTTGTCATACGGATCCCTAACTATTTTCAAAATATTCTATAGCCTATGTTAATCAGGGATAATGTAGCATCCTAATGGTGAAAGAATTTTTGAAATCGGCCCACTAGTTTTTGAGTTAATTCATTACATACATCTCCATACAAATCTTTCCTCTTTATATAGTTTTATTAATTAGGCAGGCAATTTATTTGCCTTAACATTCATTTTACTACAGTTACTTAGAAGAAAGACACCTCCAGCGTATGGGTGCTTAATTTATGTTTATAAACATTAAGTACGTAATCAAGGGCACAGGACGTCAGAGGATCGCATTGACCTTTCGATGTAAATAAATAAACAGCGTGACCCAAATTCAAGGGTAAGGTTTTATCGGAGCTCGTTCGTGAAACGAAAGTAAGATGATAGACAGGTAAAGACCTTTTACACGAAAAAGGAGGGCGATGTTTTCAAAGTTCATGTATGTGGGTTTTTTTATGCCACCATAACTTCTAAACAACTGAACGGATTCGAATATATAGGGTACTTTTTATGGGATGGTAACGGAATGGTACCCTGCATGCGCTAACGGTATACGATGGTGGGGCACCACTGAGGGATGATAGGTGAGGATGAAAAGACAGATCAGTTAGCCGATCATGATGAATATACCAGGAATTTAGCACAAAATAAATAATTTCTTTAATCGGATCATAATTTTTTTCATGTTAGTATAAGATTTCACCTCCAGCTGCACTGGACTCGAAACAATATAAGCTTAGCTTATAGTAGCTTTTTAATTTCTTTTATCAATATGAAATATTGTGATAGTTATTTTAACCAGCATTTTTTTTGTTGTACACTTAACTCTTATTTAAAAAAAAAGCAACAGTGTGTTTCTTGCACGTTCTTCTCAGCTGAAATTTTATTCCGAACTGGGCGGTAGATTTATAGAAAACGACTATATTAAAAATGCTTATTATTAAATTTATTTGAATAAAATTACTTTCATTTATTTTTACTTTTTTTATAATGCATAGCGTTTTAGTGATTCTGGCGTGGACAGTCTGGATGTCTGGATGTCTGGAGTCTGGATTCTCCGCAATTACCTTTAGAATGCTGTTGGCGATTCCGCGAATCGTGCACCACAAGGAGAAATGTAATAAGATAAAATCTCTAGCAGGGAAGCCGTGTTTTTTAATTTGTACTATTTTAATTTTCAATTGAGCTTACATTCAATAATAGAATTTATATGAATGTAAATAAAAGTAAATTTTCAATTTGTACATCAGTGGTCGAAAACAGGCTAAATCACCTTTTTTATTTTATAATTATTTTGTCATTATCTTAGTATGGCAGTAACTAAAAAGGGATTTAACATTTCAAAAATACATTGTATTAAAAGTTAGAAAATATTTGAAATAATTATCTATAACTAAACTATCATTTAAAAAAGTCTTTCTAATGGCATATGTCAGCCTTGATAGCAATACCGAATGACTCGATTTATTTAAATATTCATAACACACTATACAACAAAGTACAAATAGATATATAATAAAAGAAATAAAACTGGTCAAATGTGTGTTGAACTCACACGGTCGATGTTCATACATAAAACAATTCGTAGATTTAGTAGTCTTTTGATAAAAAAAAAAAAAACTGAATAAAAAAAAATTAGTACTTGTAACTAGGAATTCCCTATTTGGGAGCCATAACTAAAAATTAAATCGCCGTATGGCTCTTCAATACAATAGGCCATCTCTTCCTTTCCCGTGGGTGTCGTAAGAATCGACTAAGAGAGGACAAGGGATGGGCAGCAACGTCCCTCTTAAAACGTCACTTAAAGCCTAACTGCTGCAAACATGGCAACTACTGGCAAAACTTAAGGCTTATGTTCAGCAGTAAACAGTTTAAGGCTAATATTGATGATGATGAATTAAAAATTAACAAGTATATTATGATTAAAAAGAGACGTCTTAACGATGTTTTATGGGCATATTTAGATGACGATTTCTCCCAACTAGTTTGCTCCGCAAAGAATTCCAAAAAGTGCTAATCACAATACTATAATAATAATATAATATAATAATAATAATATATATTTAATAATAAATATAAATAAATAAATATAAATAAATATACGTAATTTACACTTACTGCATGGGATGGAGGATAAGGCTATATATAGAGGATTCTTTTTATCCCGGTCGGTAAACATATACAGGCACGCGAACAAAAACGCTGACAAAAGCTGGTCAATATGTAAACGAACTATAAGTGAATAATTAAAAATCACAAAAGGAGACAAACTGAATACCATTTTGTGGGAATCGGTTAAAAAGACATCCACCATAGGTAATGAAAATCAAGTTGTGTCCATAACGGTGTGATGTGGGGACGTGGAGGTACACGAGTATCATCTATGTACGCTGGTAACCATTGAAACTTTACAATACATGGATATTGTTTAGAACATTAGCTATGTATTACCTAATGTACGAGTATTTATTACTTACTCTTTGTATTCACTGATGTTGTGTGTGGGATATTAACTGATAGATTTTGTATTACAATGTCTCAAAATTACTATTCAGCCGACTTCAAAAAAGGAGGTTCGCCACACGATCGTATCTTCTTATGAGTATTACTTCACAATTCCGTTATTAGAAACCAATTTGTGAAATATATTTTTCTTTCATTTGAGAGGATAAACTTTCAGTTTAGTCATATGAAAATTTTATCCAAATCGGTTCAGCAGTTCAGTTTCTAGATCAAAATGGCTGATTTTGCTACAATTGAAGTTAGTAGTTTTTTAGGGTTCCGTGCCTACAAATGAAAAAACGGAATCTTTATAGGATCACTTCGTTGTCCGTCCATCAAGACCCTTTTTTTAAAAATGCGAGGAGGTAACAAGTTGAAATTAATATCATATACTGAGGTTCGCAGAGGGGGGGGGGGGGAGTTATTGTTAATAATGGAGACTAAGGGCCCCATTGTTAGCAATATACCCAACCAGGTCGTCCTGCACCTAGTCCCTCCTGGAAACCATCGTGCTGAATTCGAAATCTATTCATCATGATGGGCTAACTGACCTGTCTTTTCATTCTCACCTATTACCCCTCACTGGTATCCGCCAGTGTATATTTTATAATCACACATTAAAGAAAATACTTTGTTGTGTTTCAGGTATTGTTACTTTGAAAAAAAAACCTTCATTATCATTCCCTTGTTGGAACATTATTGTAATAATGCTAACAGTATTGATTTCGGCTTGTTCGAATAACATTGTCTAAAAGCCGTGTTATTATTGAGAACAATCAAATTAGACATGTCCTCTAAAATATTTACGTAACTAACATCGTATCGCCAACATGCGCATTATAATAACCCGTCAGTATTAGTACAACGCTTTTTGTTTCATTAGAATGCGTTGGAATTCCATTGAGGTCCGCCATTGTCCGCATTCATACAGAGCCACAGCCATAGACGTATAAATAAATATACTGGTCAGATGTGACTTTCTCATATGGCACGAATGCGGCCACGCCGCTAAAACGTACCCACTTACCCTTCAGAACACGTCAAAGTTGGGAAGGTTACCACAAAGTTATTCGAGTTTAACAAATAATTTACCAAAGGAAAACTTTGTACAAAAGTCGCCTGTCGGTATCTCTGTTTCACTCATGTCCCTACAGTTACGTGGAAGTGCTTGGATGGTTGTGTTTCGGGTTCAAGGGCCCACCCTACATGTGATTTCATTGCCATCCTATTAACGTTATGAAAGCGAATGTTTCTAAGAGATAAATGGATATTTGTTACTCTTTCACGCAAAAACAACTGAATGGATTGGAATGAAATTTGGTATATGGCTAAGGTAACGCTAACATATTAAGTTTAAAAATTTTTCAGTTACTGATTCACGCAGGCGACGATAAGGGATACAGCTAGTATCACAGTATGGCAATGAAATTACAGGGTACAGAATAATGGGCGTTCAGCGTTTTCTGCGACGTGCATGGCGCCTTTCATATCTATTGACGTCCGTTACCAGTTTTCATCAGATGGATCGTCTATTTGTTTACTATTCTAAATTGCATAAAAAAAAAATAATATCACGCGACTCACGAGCGAATTAAATGCACTACGTCAACTACAAAGTTTGTAGCTTGCAATTCCAGGAAGTAGGACGCGAACACAATTTGCGTTTGAACGCCTCATATTAAGTGAAGTTTGGACCAAGATGAAGTGTATCGACTCGAATAATGTCTACTCATTTTAGCTTTAAATACAATAGATTATACCCGAAAATACAGACGTCGGAAAAGAATTCCATGTATGTATTTGAAAAGCGCCGTGTGATCACGCATAGAATGGGCCATCCCTTCCTTCCTCGTGTGTCGTCAGAGGCAACTAAGAGAACTTAATGTTTTGAGGATGGACAGCAGCACCCCTCTTTAAACATCTCTAAAGCCTTGTCAATCCGTCTACCAAGCTTAGCAACTACTAGCAAAGTCTCCCTTATGGACGAGGCCTATGTTCAACAGTGGACAGTGATGGCTGACATATGATGATGAAGAGAAATAAAGATACAAAGTGCTATATATTGATAAAAGGAACATTTATCACGTGTGAATACAATTCTTAAATGAAATCAGTTCTTACTGGACTAGTTTACAACCGCGGCCTCGTCCGCGTGACCGGTATATGTTACTGACCGAGATAAAGAGCCCATAATGATCAAGAAATAACGAACAAACCATACTTACCTTCACATTTGTAATACTGGCGAAGAAGTAAAGCTTCAATGGAGTGTCCATTCTATATATTCTTATGACACAGACGTATTATGCAGTAACTGGTCACCGGCGAATGCAAATACGCGGTCCGGCCTTACGATTGAGTCATGGTATGTCGGCGCCAACGACGACTTAATGTTCCAACCACTAGAGATTTTGCTCCGTTAAATAATAGCAATTTCTCCGTAAAATAGCGAGCCGTACGTAATTCCTTATAATATTACACTCAGTTTATCTCAACAGATTAGCTGCTGTTTATCTTCGCCTTCCAAAAAACCGTTTGCCGCGAAGCAAAGTCTATGCACAAAAACGTAATACCACATTCTAAATTTAAACATTTGTGTTCTTTTTTATGAATGATAATGGAATGGTAACCCTGCCCGCGTTAACAGAATACGAGTACACTGGCGGGGCACCAGTCCGAGATGATAGATGAAAATGAAAAGGCGGGTCAGTTAGCCCATCGTGATGAATACACCTGGAATTCAGCTATAGTTTCCAGGGAGAACCAGGGAGGTAGACCTGACAAGATATATTGCTAGCAATGGGACTGGAAGTCCGCATTTCTAACAATCCTCCCCTCTCGCTCATCAGCGTTCACAGATCGCATTTAAGTCGATTGGTACACATGTACAAACAATGCGACCACAAATAAACTGTCAGCTTATCTCATATCGGGTTTGCCGGAAGAAATCTCTTTTAGAGATAACCTTCGCCCTTTTTCATTGTTATGTGTAATTATTATTCTATTCTAATGCATTTTGCGTAGTAATACTATTAAAAATAGTAATTTGTAGTTGTTTGTTCGCGGTAGATATTTAAGAAAAATTAATGAGTGGTCCCGGCATAGAATAGGCCACCCCTTCCTTCCCGTGGGTGTCGTGAGAGGCGAATAAAGGAGAGCGAAGTATGGGTAGTCTGTCAAGCGTGGCAACTAGTGGCAAAACCCTTAGGGAGATACCTATGTTCAGCAGTGGACAGTTAAAGGCCGATATAATGATGATGATGATGGTCATCATCATCATGATGGATATGAGGGGTCTTAGTAAGAGTATTAGAAGCCAAAACAGTATTTGTTAATAATTATGTTCTGTCGGTATGTTTGTTCCGGTGTAACACGAAAATTACTGGATCAAACTGGATACAGTTCACAGTCGTATTCCTCAAGATGCTAAAAAACTTAAAGTCTAGTAATTGTTTCATTTTGATACGCTATCTGGAAATGCTATATTTCATTTTTCATTGGTTTCCCAAAAACCTCGTGTACGAAGTACACAATGCGAAAAGTAATAAAGGATTATTTTCCTATGCAACTTAGAATGGCAAAAATATGGCCCTGTAAATTCACTGTCATATACCGCCCTTCAAACCGAAAGACAGCCATGTAAACACAACTAATTGCTTCATGGAAGAAACACAGGTACCGAATGGAACAGAGGTACCCAAGTAAACTACTTTTGTACAAATTTCCCCTCTTTTATGACAACTAAAACGTACAAGTTACACAGTCTCGACCACTTGTTACACTCTAACAAGTTTTAAAAACGTAATATCTACCTACAGCGTCACGGAGCGAAAATAAACAAATGATATTAATTCCATAGCGTTCTAGAAGCTTACACATAAAAACAAAGAATAATTATTGTAAACCAGGAATCTCGTACACGGGGAGAAGACAGTAAAAATGCTGGCCAACATTAAGATCCTATTATATTTTTATTAAACGTGCATACTCTGTAACTTTATTAAATTGTTCTAATATCAAGAGACATATTAAGAATAGAACGTATGTTTACGGCAGCGTTTTTTTTTATACGACTTAGAATGGCAAACAAGCAATAACATATATGTGTGTCGATACACAATATATATATATATATATATATATATATATATATATATATATATATATTATTTATATAATATTTTATTGTACCTTTTAAAAAATAATACAGTAAATATGAATGAGAAGTGATACAAAAGGCGACCTTATCGCTAAGCAATCTCTTCCAGTCGATTATTAAAAGAGCACACCGGAAAATACTAGAAAAAGGGAAATTAGAATGACTTAACAGTGGTTTTGAAGCTAGCGAGAGCTTAAGCGCATCGTATAGAAATAAAATAAAAAATCAGCAAAAAAATTAACTTAGTTAAAACACAAGGAGATTCTAAATTTGCTTGTATTTTTTTTTTATATTTGGCAACTTATAACTCTGGCAGTTGTAAACCAATTTTTAAATTCTTTTTTTTTGCCTGAAAAGATATATTTACAGATAGGTCCATAGAAATTTTAACAAAATCGGTACATCAATCGGTAGTTATTAAATCAAAATAACGGGTTTTTCCATAAATGAAGTTTTTTTTAAGTCAATTCTGGTGCAATGTCGGTTTATTGTTGAATTTTGCTACATACTGTATATACTTTATAATACATTTTTAAATATTTCCGATATACAGAAATTTATGTATGACAATGTATGTCATACATAAATTTTTGTATATCGGAAATATGTTATTGTCACTGTACTCCTTTTATTTTGCCAATTTAATAAGTTGTGTGTAGCCATATTTGTTTGTACTTTTTATCGGTGTTTTACTTGTAAATGTACTTCTGTCAGTGTGCTGGATATGCGAATATATTTAATTACACTTACATTTACAACTTCAATCGTGAAAATACAGACGCACGCACGCAAGCACACAAACACGTCCGCACGCACTCACACGCACACACGCGCACTCAGTTTTTTTTTTTGATGGGTGAAAATGGTATGATAACCCCGCCTGCGCTAACGGGATACGCTGGCGGAGCACCAGTGAAGGGTGATAGATGAGAATGAAAACAGGCCAGTTAATTTGATAAAATCATATTTATCAGATCGACAACAAATTACAGAAGTGACAAGATTAAATTGGAAAACAAAAAAGCAACAAACGTTTACATCAAAACAGCGCACTGTAACATTTGGTGTACCCCAAGGTAGTGTGCTGGGTCCCCTTCTTTTCCTAATATATATTAATGACTTGCCTAACTTTGTTGACCAACCTATGACGTTATTCGCTGACGATAGTACAGTTACTGTAAATTGTAATGATATTAATTTATATGAATATATTATAAATAAATCTCTGACATCAATAATTGCTTGGTTAAAAAATAATAATTTGGTAATTAATTTAAAAAAGACTAATATTATACACTTTAATCAAAGAACACAATCTAAATCTAATATTAAAATAATATATGATAATAATATTATAAATGAAGTTGACACGGCTAAATTTCTCGGTCTAAATATTGACAAAAAACTAAACTGGAAAACTCATATAGAAGAAATAAACAAAAAAATATCTAGCCTGGCATATCTACTCTACAAGCTGTCTAGGACCGTAAACAATAACGTGCTACTTACAGCTTATCATGGTTTAGTAGAATCGATATTAAGATATGGCATTATTTTCTGGGGTAATTCAACAAATAAAGATATGGCTTTTAAGATGCAAAAAAGATGTATAAGATCCATGTTTGGATTGAATGTCACAGATAGCTGTAAGCCATTATTTACTAAACATAATATCCCCACTCTTCCGTCCTTATATATATTTGAAATGGCCTTATTTGTGAAGTTAAATCCAATCTTATTTCCACGTCTATCTGATAAAAATTATCGAAATAGACGTAATAAAAATCTATTGTGTATACATCCAGCCAAAACCACTTTATTGCAAAAAAGCATTATATGTATGGCCCCAAAAATTTATAATAAAATTCCAGATGTATATAAAAATTTAAACACAAACTTATTCCGGAAAAAACTGAAAATGCTACTGATTGACAAATGTTATTATAATATTGACGAATTTTTAAATGACAACCTTTAATATGTTTCTCTTTCGACATTTGCTATTGACATTGTAATTCCATTTGACTTTTTATTTAGTTTATATCTAATCTTCACAAAATATTAATATGTTTTGTAAGGCATGGATAGATGGAAGGCATGGATTTGCTTTGTAAGGCACTTGAAATTGCCACTGCCCTTGAAATAATATTTTGCACGCTAATGTTAGCAAAACATGTTAGGACTATACAAATCCTACAATGAACAACAAGCATGTCTTTGCACTTACTATGTACACATGTTTGCAAATAAATTTATCTTTATCTTTATCTTTATCTTTAGGCCATCATGATGAATTCATCAGGAATTAACCATGATAGTTTCCAGAGGGAACCGCGAGGAGGTCGACCTGGTCGGGTATATTGCTAGCAATGGGATTCTCAGTCTCCATTACTAACAATCCCTTTCCCCCCCGCGCACTCAGGTACACGATCACGATCGCACTGATGAACTCGTACTACGACATGATTTGTAAACAACGAAAATAGATTTAGAACGTGAAATCGCTTGTTTACAAGTAGATTTCGCATCGCAACAATCAGTTTTTTACTTCGCAAACTAAAATGAATGATTTTTATTCGATAATATCTAAAGAGATTCGTCTCTGTAACAAAGCTGAAGTTGGTACCAAATATTTTAGACTCCAGGTCATCCATATTTAGAAAAAAAAAAAAAAAACGAGTTAAGATTATCATTAAACAGTTTATTGATCCTAAATCTCGTGAGGGTCTTTTTTTGTACCATGTATTGGATCTGAGTTCCCAAGCACTTGCGTTTGCGCTTTTGGTGTACGCTCGCATATGCCAAAGTTTGCAGCTGGTTGACTTATAATATGGATGATGGATTTGGGCTTCAATATTGAGTGGGTACTGAGAGCATGATCTCGTGAGGGTCGTTGTTTTTTTTTTTAATTGATAATAATGGAATGGTGATCCCGCCTGCACTAACGGTATACGCTGGCGGGGCACCAGTGAGGAATAATAGGTGAGAATGAAAAGGCAGGTCAGTTAGCCTGTCGTGACGAATACGTTTGGAATTTAACACAATGGTTTGCAGGGCGGACCGCGTGGAGGTCGACCTGATAGAGTATATTGCTAGTAATGGGATTGGTAGTCCGCATTACAAACAATCCCTTCCCCCTCCGGGGATCGTTGTTGTAGTACTAAAGATTCAAAGATGTTTTTGCTTGATCTGTTTTAGAAAATCAAATGACACGTCTTCTTACTACACTGTTTTATTGTGAACTAAAGTAACAATCATTTTTTACTAATACTTATAAAACATTAGGTGACGTCGTGTATTGTGTTTGTGTGGGTTAAGTATGGGTGTATGGTACATCTGAATGGATTGGTGTGCGGACTGTATGTTAATATTACATAATTATATTCCTTTACTTATGTAAATAGTTACAACAGTCGTTTGTTGGGGGGAAAGAGATTGTTAGTAATGGAGACTAAGAATCCTATTGCTAGCAATATACCCTGTCAGGTCGACCTCCTCGCGGTTCCCCCTGGAAACTATCATGGTTAATTCCAGATGAATTCATCATGATGGGCTAACTGGCTTGTTTTCATCCTCATCGATCACCATTCACTGGTGCCCCGCCAGCGTATCCCGTTAGCGCAGGCGGGGTTACCATTCCATTTTCATCCAATAAAAAAAAAAGCAGTCGTTTGTTACATACGAGTATTAGAATTAATGCCACTTCTAACTTTATATAGGTCCGTATCTTTAATTTAACTTATTATACATATATATATATATATATGAAATATATAAATATACGATTTCACATTTAATTGTTTTAGTAATTTTTAATAGTCGTCATTGTTAACTTTAAACTGTATTTCGTTTATGTCCAATATCTTGTATGTCTAAAATTAACTGTGTATGTACATTTATTTTATTATTATCTGTTGTGTTTTCCAAATAGAATAAATAAATAAAATAATAAATAAATAAAATAATAAATAAGTAAAATAATAAATAAGTAAAATAATAAATAAGTAAAATAATAAATAAATAAGAAAATGAAAAGAGTGTAGTACAAAGCACTGAAAATACACAAATCCTCTTATTATTAAAAAAAAACATTCGCCAATTACCAATACAATGTCTAAAATGTAAATTTGTTTCAATTTTGACATTCAATTGCGACATTGCCAGTCTTCCGGTGAAAGCCTTAATTACAGATTCATTTGATTAAAACCCCCTACATGTCAGTGCCTTACATTTTGCACGTTACGTTTCAATTATTAACATCACTTGTAAATATTATAATCTCTTATATATAAAATTCTCGTGTCACGGTGTTTGTTACCAAACTCCTCCGAAACGGCTTTCCCGTTTTTAATGAAATTTTGTGTGCATATTGGGTAGGTCTGAGAATCGGCCAACATCTATTTTTCATACCCCTCAATGATAAGAGTGACCCTCCCCAATATTTTTTTTTAATGGACAATAAAAATATTCTCCAAATAATGTATATGGCAAAACTTGAAATTTGAATTTTTAGGAATAAAAAAACGAATTGGAACTTGGACAGGGCGTCTGTTTTGTGTACAATATGTGCAGGTATAAATGAGCGTGTCTGTGTGTGTGGGGGGGGGGGGGGGCGTGCGAATATGTGCGTTCACACAATTTGCAATGACGGACACATGTGTAGTGTACGATGATCATTTTAGCCGTTAATGTGAGGTAACCGCCGTGTCGGAATGCGGTCTCGCAGGTCCATCCAGGCAGGCTAACCGTCGCGACCTTGGAACGCTGTATACTAAGCCTTCCTTCCGCCATTACGAGTATTTTAAATATTCGAAACTAGAAACAGAAAGTAACGATAACGACCTAACATAACGTGCACGAGGTAGTTTTTATTTTTCGACCGCCATGACGGGTTCGATACTCGGTTGGATTAATTAAGGAAAACATTTTTTCTAAATTGTTCTGTAGGTACCCCTAGATGTTCGTTGCCTGGTTTTCCAAATTGAGGATATAGAATTTGAGAGAACACAGTGTATACTAACTTGAGGATCAAGTGATTTATGGGATGGTGTGATAGATACTTATTATTACTTTTAATGGGATAGTAACCCCGCCTGCGATATCGGAATAGGCTGCTGGAGTACCAGTGAGGGTGATAGCTGAAGATGAAACTCAGGTCAGTTGGTTTTAAATTTTTATTTTTATACAACTTAGAATGGCATAAAGCTGACGGTCCACCTGATGGAAAGTGGTAACCGTCGCCTATAGACATGAGTAGTACCATGGACATAACAGAGTATACTGTTTCGCCCATGATACCCCCCATGCGTTGCTATTCCTAAGGACTCAGATGTTATCCCTCTGTACCCAGTAAATTCACACCATATCCCATCCTTCAAACCGAAACACAGCCATGCAAACACAACTGCTTCACGGCTGAAACACGAATGAGACAGAGGTATCCAAGCAATCGACATTTGTACAAAGTCTCCCTCTGGTAAATTTTTAATAAAACTACGCAAGTTAAACTCAATCCACTAATATTATATAACAATTGGAAATAACCAAATATCCACCAATGTGCAATGTATCCCGTAAGCAATGCATATTAGGCTCCGATCTAAGGGAACTTAAGTTTCCTTTAAAAAAAAACTGATTCGCCCTCGTAATTTTTAATAAATAATTCCTAATTAATTTGTAGTAATGGATTACTACGAATTCATTTGGAATTAATGACGATGGTTTTATGGGGCCATGGGGAGGTTTATTTAATATATTAACTACAGGTTTAACTTACATGTAATTAATTAGAAAAAGCTCGACTAGTTTTGGGATCAATTCGTAAGACTTAGTCATGAGTGACTCTGACGCGAGGTTTATTTAAAACAAAATAGAAATTATTATTATATAAAAGGTACTTTTTAAATTAGTAAGTCTTTAAAGAGAACTTGGAAATCTAGTTAAAAATCGCATAGTATAAAGCAAATTTAAATATAAAGCATATATAAAGCGAATTTAATTTTATTTGTTATTTTTTATTTACCATAGTTTTAACTTATTAGACATCAATGTATAAAAAAATATAGTCCACAATTTGAATAAACAAGTATCAAATCAACTGCCAACAAACGCGATCTCCAAATATCTTCCTCGAACCATCCCTTTTCAAGGACAAGGACAAGGAAGCCCGCAAAATACGAAACTCCGAGAGGCGTTCGTGGACGTCAAAAATAGACAGGCACACAATCGTAAGGCGAACGACGTTTGCGTAGCTCTTAACAGTGTGACCCTTATTGTTTAGCAAGTAAGGACTAAATTCGAATAATCCGCCAGCGTTAAATCACATCACGTACACTCACACAATAGCACTGATGGCGAATGCCTCTTAGGAATGTTTTCGCGTCATACAACTTCGTTTTCGAATTTCGAACCATTGTTATTTAAACAATAAATCAAGCAATCAAGTGTTACTTAAGAAATTGTTTACATTATGGCAATACTGGTTATTAATACAGTATGTTCACTCAGCTCGAAGAACCGACAACTGATGGTGAAGAAAGGTTGGTGGAGGTGAAAATGGTTTTTTTTTTATAAAACTTAGAATGGCAAACAAGCTGACGGCCCATCTGATGGAAAGTGGTAACCGTCGCCTATAGACATGAGCAGTACCATGGACATAACAGAGTAAACTGTTTCGCCCATGATACCTCCCATGCGTTGCCATTCCTGAGGACTCAGGTGTTATTCCTCTGTACCCAGTAAATTCACGCCATATCCCACCCTTCAAACCGAAACACAGCCATGCAAACACAACTGCTTCACGGTAGGAACACGAATGGGACAGAGGTGCCCAAGCAATCGATTTTTGTACAAAGTCTCCCTCTGGTAAATGGTAACCCCGCCTGCGCTAACGGGATACGCTGACGGAGCACCAGTGAAGGGTGATAGATGAGAATGAAAACAGGCCAGTTAGCCCATCATGATGAATTCATCAGGAATTAACCATGATAGTTTCCAGAGGGAACTGCGTGGAGGTTGACCTGGTTGGGTATATTGCTAGCAATGGGATTCTCAGTCTCCATTACTAACAACCCCCAGCTGTGAAATTAGCCATAAGTGCCATTTTATTCTTTTTTTTTTAATTCACGTTTCTTTAGAGAAAAATCCCTTGCAGAGACGCTACTTACTTCTCTATTCACCCCACATACAGGCCAATATTCTAAAGTGTTTCACACTAACGTGACACAACCGTATGTCAAGTGAGTATTGCAGACTATGTTTGTACTATTTCAACTCACATTTCTTTGGGGGAAACATTCAGAGCACTTCATTAAAAGAACGTTAACGTTTATAAAACCAGCCTGTATATAATTCTGTACTCTTTGTGTACACCGAACCTGCCTCTGACTTCTAATTTTATGCTTTAACCGTAGTTTGTCTGGCGAGATTGCTTGTTAACGATAAGCCTGTTTAAACCGCACAGGATCAGGACGTAGCCAATTACAATTTTCTTATATTTTTCTTCCCTTTTTATATAATATATTGTTATTTCATTAACTCCTTTTTTTATACAACTTAGAATGGCAAACAAGCTGACGGCCCACCTGATGGAAAGTGGTAACCGTTGCCTATAGACATGATCGGTATCATGGACATAATAGAATAATTTCTGAGAACTCAGGTGTTATTCCTCTGTTATTTTTAGGGTACAAATTCACTGTCACTTATACACAAAACCATTTTACATATATATCAAATATAAATACTTCAAACCCCTTATAAACCTATCTTAGCTATTGAACTGTTTTGTTGTCTCTTTCTTTTGTGCTAAATCCCAAATTTGAAAGATAGTGACAGAATGTAATAATTAAAATATATTAGTAGATTTTATTTTTTATAAATAAAGGGGAAAGACTACTCGCGTAAAGATAAAAAAAATCATGTATTAATTTGGGGGCTTGCTCAAACTATGTGCTAAAGTTTTTTTTTTTTTTTACAACACAGGGGGCAAACGAGCATGCGGCTCATCTGATGGTAAGTGACTACCGCCGCCCATGATCACCCACAACACCAACGGCATTACAGTTGTGCTTATTCAATTAAACATATACTATATTGCTTGAGTAACAAACATCATACGACACCACTACCTTATTTTTTTTTGACAGGTATAATAAACCTGGATTACATTCATCTAGATGAAGCGATGTGACTTTAAAAGTCAATTAATTGTTGAAAATCCGGCCTCAATTGTGCTATTGATAATTTTATTATGAATAGTACATTTGAGGCCGGATAAATAAATCAATTGACGGCCGAGCAGCAATGAAAACTTTCAACCTCCTCAAGGATATGAAGACAGTTAATTGCCATTTGCTATTCCGACCGAGGTTTGTATGGTACGGATGTTTTAATCCAATTTACGAAGAGATAATTAACTTCAAATAAATCAAGAGACTTAATTTTAATTTCGTAACCTCGTAACATTGCAGTAAGTAAAGTTTGACAACAGTTATACACTTGTGTGTACAGACTTTGTACAAAAGTCGATTGCCTGGGTACCTGTGTCTCATTCGTGTTTCAACCGTGAAGCAGTTGTGTTTGCATGGTTGTGTTTCGGTTTGAAGGGTGGGATATGGCGTGAATTTACAGGGTACAGAGGAATAACAACTGAGTCCTCAGGAATGGCAACGCATGGGGGGTATCGTGGGCGAAACAGTATACTCTGTTATATCCATGGTACTGCTCATGTCTATAGGCGACGGTTACCACTTTCCATCAGGTGGGCCTTCAGCTTGTTTGCCATTCTAAGTTGTATAAAAAATCAGAAAAAAGTGTTTTTTTTTTTCTGATCTATACTGTAAAAAATATGATCTATGTATTATATATGTTACTATAAAAGCCCGGACATTGGTATATCTTAACTCTTTGCATATTTTTTTTATTGGTGAAATAAATCAAGGTGATATAATTAATGTTCAAAATTAAGGGAGAAATGGTTAAAAAAATAAATTGGACAGCTATGTTTTTTTTTTCTGCAATAGACATTAAAAAGGTATCCAGACACGATCAAATTCAAGTGAAATTGTTTTTTTTTTACATAATTGTTGGGCATTCAATGTTATGATGGAAATTTCCACCATTATTCAAAGAAGGGTTAAGTTTTAGCAGTAAACCTTATGATTTATTAATTTGAATTGGTAAATGTGAATCGATCTTTTCATACACGCTCGCCGGTTACGGGTACTTTTAATTTGGTCCCTTCTTCAGCAATGAATTGAAAATAAATACCTATATAATAAAACCTATAATCAAAATTGGTTGAAATAATAAAGAATAGAAGAGGCAAAATGCCGGGCCACCTTATACGACATGACGATTTTTTTAAGAGCATAGTAGAAGGAAAGATAGAGGGCAAAAGAGGAAGACTGAGAAATAACTACATGGGACAGATAAAGGAAACACTAGGTGTCATGTCGTATAGGAAGGTCAAAGATATGGCCTGGGATAGAGCTGGCTGGAGGAAGATGCATGAATTAGTTGCACCGACAAGAGGATACTCTTAAATGAAAAAAAAAAAAAACATTTAACTTCAGCTATTGTCGGCGTGTTTATAATTGCTGACGTATTATTGAAGTTGAAGATTGAAGCGAGCGGATTGATGTATTTTTTTTTATTATAATAAATAATGAAGCAATTCTGAGAAAAAAAAATATATTTATTTTTTTGACGGACTATTTCCGATGAGGAGTTTAATATGAAATACGTAGTTACTATTTTTATATTTCCTATAATCATACTAATTTGCATTGTGTGACTCCTTCAGCGTGACTGAGATATGTTTTTGACCTTCTACACTAATACACTAACAAATAACACATTTACAGTCATATTTATAATACTAGCGGCCCGTCCCAGCTTCGCACGGGTGGACATTTTTACATTTTAAAAAGTGGCCATTAAGGCTGCACACGCGACGGAAACTTAAAAATGGAGTAAATTCTCCTGTTTTCCCAACATTTCCCTTTACTGCTCTGCTCCTATTGATCGCAGCGTGATGAAAAGTATACTATAACCCACTCAGGAGTATGAAGAATAATTATACCAAGTTTCGATAAAATCCGTCGAGTGGTTTTTGTTTCTATAACGAACATACAGATAGACATACAAAAATTTTACTGATTGCATTTTTGGCATCGGTATCGATCACTAATCACCCGCTGATAGTTATTTTGGAAATATATTTCATGTACAGAATTGACCTCTCTACAGATTTATTATAAGTATAGATTACTAGTTTTACTCGCGACTTTATTCACATTATCATCATCATATCAGGCTTTAACTGTCCACTGCTGAACGTAAGCCTCCCCTGGGGGGTTTTGCCAGTAGTTGCCACGCTAGGTAGGCGGGCTGGCAACCGCAGTTAGGCTTTGGAAATGTTTTAAGAGGGACGCTGCTGCCTATCCCCCGCCCTCCTTTAGTCGCCTCTTATGGAAAAGGGATGGCCTATTCTATGCCGCGACTATGCTCACATGACCGGGATTAATTGACTTGAACATTTCAAGTAAAAAACAAAAGTACTTTTTATATTTAGAATAATCGAGAATTGCACAGAGATATTATTCGTGTCTCAACCGTGATGCAGTTGTGTTTGCATGACTGTGTTTCGGTTTGAAGGGTGGGATATGGAGTGAATTTACTGGGTACAAAGGAATAACAACTGAGTCCTCAGGAATGGCAACGCATGGGGGGTATCATGGGCGAAACAGTATACTCTGTTATGTCCATGGTACTGCTCATGTCTATAGGCGACGGTTACCAGTTTCCATCAGGTGGGCCGTCAGCTTGTTTGCCATTCTAAGTTGTATAAAAAAAAAGGAAAAACCGCGAAGTAAACTGGAAGATCGTCCACTTCGCGCAGATTCTGATCTTGGGATTAATCAGTTTCTAAAACTTATTGTTACAATGATGGAACTTATGGCTGGGAATAAAACTTTCTTACGACTCCGGGACACTTAACTATATTTCTTTTTCTATCCACGTAGCATTCCGGGATGGATGCGTGGTGTGATAAGAATTGATAAGATTAAGAAAAAGTATTGTCACTAGTATGTATTATAAATGTAAAAGTGTGCTTGTTTATTTATTATTTCTTGCCACCTTAACGGCTTAACCAATAACTATGAAATTTTGTATGCAAGTCCTATATGCGATAGAGATGGAGGTAGGCTACTTTTTAACCCGGTCAGTGAACATAGACGAAGTCGCAGGTAGTAACTAGTTTATGTATAATTTAGCATAGATCAATCGACTTTAGAGGAAAAATTAATTCCAACTTTATTATAGTTGGTCTAGAAAGGATTTAATTTTTTCATACAATATAATTTTTTGTCTTATATTTAAATATTTCTATTCTTATAAAAAAATGTTTCGCCGTGTGGTCCCGGCATAGAATAGGCCAGCCCTTCCTTTCCCGTGATGTCGTAAGAGGCGACTAAAGGAGGGCGAGGGACAGGCAGCAGCGTCCATCTTAAAACGTCTCCTAAACCCAACAGCGGTTGCCAATCCGCCTGCCAAGCGTGACAACTACTGGCAAAATCCCCTAAAAGGAGAATTTATGCTCAGCAGTGGATGGTTAAAGCCTGATATGTTGATTTAAATCTTGTTGTTTTAAAATCCGTTTAAATCGGACAGGCAAAGAGCATGGCCTACACCAGGGGTGGCCAACTGGTCGATCGCGACTATTAGTCCAGTCGATCGTGGCAAGGCAGAAAATACAATATTTTGCTAATCTAGCGGAAGATGCTCGGACGCAATGCTCTCACACTAATATAAATAAGTAGTTACTAAGAATAATTTGCAGTTTCATGTTTTATACCTCTTAATAAAATTAAAAAATAACAACTACAATACCACATATAATTGTGTACTAAACTATGTAGTTTCATTTGAGATTTCACCCGAGGGAGACTGTATAAAAGTTGTTTGCTTGGGCATCTTTGTCCCATTCTACTGTGACGTAATTGTGTTGGCATGGTTGTGTTTCGGTTTGAAGGGTGAGATATGACAGCAAATTTACAGGGAACAGAACTATAACACCTTGAGTCCTCAAGAGTAGGAATGAATGAGTAGTATCGTGAGCTACATAGTATACTCTATTATGTCCATGGTACTGCTCAAGTCTATAGGCGACAGTTACCACTTTCCATCAGGTGGGCCGTCAGCTTGTGTGCCCTTCTAAGTTGCTTAAAAAAAGATTTCAAGAAGTATGTAATTGGTAGATGGTACAGAGTTTCGTCAGTAAACAGTATATCTTGGGTCTAGTCAAGTCGGTCATCCCTGGCTTATACAACCAAGTGAAAAATATTAAAACGACATAGCAGAATTGTTTACTGCATACATTAAGTGGCAGAAAAAAAAAACAGACGACACTCCTTACTGTAATGTATTATTTATTACTCTTTTTATAATTAAATTATACTATTGTCTCGACACATTAACGGAATGACGTGGAAATGATGTGACTAAGATTATTGATTATATCATATTCCTTTTCCAAAAACGGTTACGTTTTATTAAAGTATTTTTTTATACAACTTAGAATGGCAAACAAGCTGACGGCCCACCTGATGGAAAGTGGTAATCGTCGCCTATAGACATGAGCAATACCAAGGACATAACAGAGTATACTGTTTCGCCCATGCTACCCTCCATGCGTTGTCATTCCTGAGGACTCAGATGTTATTCCTCTGTACCCTGTAAATTCACTGCCATATCCCATCCTTCAAACCGAAACACAGCCATGCAATCACAACTGCTTCACGGTTGAAACACGAATAAAGTAAGATATATGAATTATGTATTGGGCCAAATAGGATAGACTATTATGTTCCAATAATAAAGCTCATATTGTTAGTAATAATTAACTATGTAAATATAAAAATGTTAATTTGATTACAATGAATAAGTGAATCACTTTTGTACCAAACCGTTCTATATGTTATGGCAATGAGCGATACAAGTACATAATAATAATATATAGATAGATTACCGTGTAGGTCCCGGCATAGAATAGACCTCCCTTCCTTTCCCGTACGTGTCCAGCAGTAGCAGCGTCCCTCTTAAAACATCTTCAAAACCTAACTGCGGTTGCCAATACATCGGCTATGTATGGCAATTACTGGCAAAACCTCCAAATGGGGAAACTTATGTCCAGCAATAGATAGTTAAAGCTAAATATAGCATATAATGAAGATGTATAAATATATATGTACGTGACGGAGATTAGAGGTAGAAAACAAAAAAACATACAACCTCCTTTTTAAAGTCGGTTAAAAACAGAAGTATATAATTCAATGAACGCCAATAGTAAATAAGAACAATCTTAGTATAAATAATAATAGTTAATTATCCCTTGGTTAAAGTTAAACTAACTTTTATGATAGCAATAATTGGTACGTACGTGTGCCAATGGACTCCACGAAAGGTACTAATGACTTTCACTTCAAATGTAGCGATGTACTGTTACTGTAAGGGTGGCGCCCCCTAGTAACAGAAGTTACAAAGCTGCAAGCCTCCGTTATTACGGAGGCATCTGACCTTAGGAATCTTACCGTACGCCATTTCCAAAATTCGATACCTGTGAAATTCTCCAAAACGGTTTGAATTCGAGAAAACAAATTTATAAGTAATAAATATTAATATCAATATCTACCCTGATAACAACATTTTTCAAAAATATTTCAATTTGAAATCTTCGATTTTTTTCAATTCTTCATATTTACAACGTCATATGTATATATAGACAACATACATATAGACAAAAGATCCAAGATAATGTGACCCAAGATGACCATATGGTAACGTTTTTCCGGCCTCTGACATAATGCTCGGAATTAACATTCGCAAAGAATTACCCGCGCATCCCGGCTCGGGCGTCGAACCCACTGTCCGAACTGGGAGGTCGCCCACGCACTGCCTACTGCACGGACGGGTCTTAGAAGCTATTACTGATATACAATGAACATTATACTCAACAGAATGGTGCATTGTTCTAAAAGTTCACTGCACTTGACTAGAGACCAAAATCAATCAACGCGCTAACACCAACCACATCCAAATAACGAAACAATTTGACGGTCCTGAATGCGTAGTTCCTTCTACTTCGAATATAACACTACTTACACGTTCTAGTCAAATAATTTAGGATTTGGCTCCGGAAAAATCCGAGTCGCTTAAGCAACTTCATTCGTAAAGAAATAAAACGTATAATACCCAAAATAGAAGAGTTAATTCTGTCGATGGTAAATGTCTATTCGGAAACGGTAACGATATAGCGGAACACACTGATGAATATAGAGGAACCTCTTTTTAATAAAGTCTAATAAATAAATATTTATTTAGGTTTTAGAAGATTTCATTTTAGTGCACTATTAAGTACACCCAAACAAACCTACGTTTTTAACGATTCTCTTTTTAAGTCACTAATTTTTACACATTTTATGAATTTTGTTTTCATAAAATCAAAGCGCAAGATGATAAAATGTCATATTTACAAAACAATAATTTGAGACCAAATATTGTGAATTTACGATTTCGTAAAATTGGGCCATGTCTCGAAGTTGCCTTTCATGTTCTCTAACAAGGTGTCTAACGCCTGTTTCATCTTGTCGCTTCCTGGTTTCTCGTTCGCCAACAAGTCAGATATTTCCTCTAAATCGTCAATGTTGTCATCGTCTAGCTCATAATTTTCATCAATTAGCTTAAATAAATCATTAAGCAACACGGCGCCCTTTTTCAAAGGATCCGGCACAAATTTAAAAAGTTTATCGTGTTCCGTTATTATTTCATTTACAAAATCGAATGTGTCTCTTTGAACTATATCATCAGAATTAACAATATATTTTAATTTTTGCTTAAATTTTATATTAGATTTTATAAACCTTTATCAAGCATGTCTTGGACTATCCCAAAAATTCTTTCAGACGAATAGCATAAATGTCTCACCCACTGTGAAATAAATTGAGAATATTTCTCGTTAACTTCATATAAGGATAATAAATATATCGCAAACTTTAATCTATACAACATTTCTGAAGATCTTCAATTGTAGTCTTAAATTTTTTTCTTTAATCGTTTGATTGTAAATTTTTATTGATAAATAGAGTATAATACTATTACTGTTTGTAGGGAATAATTTAAAATGTTACCCAATATTAATAAATTTGAAATGTGCACAAAATAAAGCATGAATTCTGATGTCGTGTTCAATTTATTATTCTTCTCCATTATTTTTAGATTAGCCGGCAAATTGGTTTCGTACTCATTCTGTAGTGTGTTAAAAGCTTTATCTATAGCATCTAATTCGGCAAGAGATAGTTTGAATTCATTCTTCATATTTCTTTTTATTTATAACTACAGTTCTATAATTACGTTTCCTAAATGGGCAATATATACCATCGTACGGCACATCAGTTATTTTCAAGCCATCTACTGTATCATGCATTTCATTGTCCTCGAATTTCGTGCTGTTCTCCTTTATGTCATCATTATTTATATCTTTATTATTAAGTACTTTTATATTAATATCACAACTATCATAAGCAGTAACTGTTAAAAATAAAAGAGTAATAATAATATTTAATTAACTAATTAATTAATCAAAAATAATTATAAATATTGTTTTTGTATAAGATGCTTAAATATAAATGATTAATCTTCGAGTCATCTTCGAGTCTTCAAGTTGTCGTTTGGTACCGGGATAGAACAGGCCATCCCTTCCTTACCCGTGTATTTCGTAAGAGGCGACTAAGGAGGGCGAGGAATGAGCGAAAGCGTCTCTCTTAAAACATCTGCAAAGCCTAACTGCGGTTGACAATCTGTCTGCTATGCGTGGCAACTAGCTAACCTTCCAAAAGAGTGGCTTATGTTCAGCAGTGGACAGTTAAAGGCTGATATGATGAATCTTCGAGTCAGTATCTAAAGTCGTAAGATATTAGGCATAACGAATACTTAAACAAAAAAAAAAACAGTATAAAACAACCAACTAGTAACAATGTTATATTACTGCGTCGTTTTGCAACAAACTATTTCGACGACATAATTTACGATTGTGTAAAATGAAATTATTTAAAACAATAAAATTATATATGATCGTTTTCTCCTTTTACACCGTCTCGAATGGGGAAACATTAGAACTGTGTAGCACGTGTTTCCTAACGACCTCATATAAATGGTTACCGATTTAAGTACTTTTTTTAAAGTTCCTTTTTAGTCTTGTACTATTTTTATTTATTTTTTTTACTTTTTATTAATAATTCTAAGAACAAGTTATATATTATGTATTTATTTATTTTTATAAGTTATGACATACATATAATATCCATCATTTCTTCTGAACATTTATACCAAAATGGTTTTTAAAGAAATTTTGAATTATAATAACAATTGACAGTGGGACAGTTCGTAAATTATTTGTGTCAATATTGGATATAAACTGTCAAGATTAGTCTCGTATGGTCGGGTCAATAATTATACATACATACATATATACGCACACGCACTAGCACGCGCACACACACGTATGTATATATATATTAATTAATATCAGTATATATTATAATAAATAAATATATATACATATATATGTATTTATTTATTTATACTCTTACGCACATTAAAATCTGTCTACAGGGCGTAGGGCGTCTACAGGGATCAATTGTTACGCTAAACTCAGAGAGTAAATGGCAATGCATTAGTTACAATCAATTTCTGAATAAAATTAAAATACATACATAATATTACATCAACTAAACAAACGGTTCATATTAGTAAAGTTTTTTTTTTAAACAGGTTTAACTTTTTCTCCACACAATATTCATTATGAAAACTTCATAAAATCTAGGTGTACAGAAATAATTCTTCAGTTATGGTCGGACAGACAGAACGGATATACGGTTGTAAGGGTCCGGAAACGAGACGGAAAGTTGTTCCCGGTTATCCTGTGGCGGCCGCGTTCAACACACTGCCCTCTGTCGGCGACAAATGTATACGAAAAAACATTAAACGATCCAGGAAATTGTTGCCGTCATACAATGTTGTTCTTTCGACATAATGTTTTAAAAAATATATATAATTAAGTAATTAAAAACTGTATTTTATAAATTTTTTTATACAACTTAGAATGGCATACAAGCTGACGGCCCACCTGATGGAAAGTGGTAACCGTCGCCTATAGACATGCGTAGTACCTTGGACATAATAGAGTACACTGTTTCGCCCATGATACCCCCCATGCGTTGCCATTCTTGAGGACTCAGGTGTTAATCCCCTGCACCCAGTAAATTCACGCCATATCCCACCCTTTAAACCGAATCACAGCCAAGCAAACACAACTGCTTCACGGTAGAAACACGAATGGGATAGAGGTACCCAAGCAATCGTCTTTTGTACAAAGTCTCCCTCTCTCTGGTAAAATTAACAAGTTTTATACATAATATAATGTATTTTACTGTATTTATTTATTTATTAAACTTTAATTCACCTAGAAAGTGTAAATGGCGAACTTAACACCATATGGCGTTATCTATCAGTCGACCGTACACAGGAGCAACAGAGTATATAATTGACGGTGCAACGTAATAAACAATATATATATATATATACATACACACACACACATACAGGCTACGTTTTGTCTCGCTCAGTGAATATATACCGGTTACACGAACGAAGACGCAGGTAGAAGATAGTAAGCTATATGTTATTCTACTTTACGGGGTAAGACCGCGAGTCACAACTAGTTTTTAATATCAGTAGAATCCAAATAATACCAGTAACAAATAACGTCACAGACAAGATAACAACGTTATCAACATATACATACCTGCGAATACCGAAGCAGGCAAACTGTGAGTTAATTCTAATTGTATTTTTGTTCTACAACTTAGAATGGTAAACAAGCTGACGGCCCACCTGATGGAAAGTGATAACCTTCGCCTATAAACATGAGCAGTACCATGGACATAACAGAGTATACTATTTCACCCATGATACCCCTCATGCGTTGCCATTCCTGAGGACTCAGGTGTTATTCCTCTGTACCTAGTAAATTCATGCCATATCCCACCCTTCAAACTGAAACACAACCATGCAAACAACTGCTTCACGGTTGAAACACGAAACACGAACACAGAGGTACCCAAGCAATCGCCTTTTGTACAAAGTCTCCCTCTGATATAAAAATGTATACAATCTATCAATACATACTTATTGCGATTCATAAATGCGATTTTTTTTGAAAAATAGTGACATAAACCAATATGAAAATCCATTGGTAAGGGTCGACACTTTGGTCTCCTCTCGCGGGCTTGCAGTGCCTTCTGTACTCACTGTACCTTTGTGCACGCTTATCTCAAAAACGTCTTAACCGATTCGAATACAGTTTTCACTAATGCGTTGCGGTTTGCTCCACTTAACATACAGTGTTTGTTTTATTTCAATCGGTTCATAAATAAAAAAGTTATATCAATCTAAATAATCACATATAAAATGTTATAAAATAAAAGTCACGTTAAATAGCTAGTTCAAAATAATTATTAAACCTCTGTGAGAAAATCTTTAATTAACCTGATAGCGGGTAGTGTCCTTTGAGCTAACCAGTGTTGTGCCGAGTCGGAAAAAATCGAATTGTATCGAGTAGAGATTCGAGTCTTACTGAGTAACAAAATTGTAACTAGATAACCGTACTCGAGAGATATTTGAAATATAAGAACATACTCCGTCAGGTCGACCTCCACGCGGTCCCTGAAAATCGTCGTGGTTAACTGACCTGTCTTTATCTCCATCGTCTCAGCCTCGACTGGTGCCCTGCTACGTATACCATTAGTAAAGGGGGATATACACCATTCCGTCTTCAGCGATTAAAAAAAAAAAAATTATCTTACCAACATTTGGTGAATATTCTCCACACAATCAACGTACCTGTTAACAATAAAAAATATTTCATTAATATACTTGAAATTCTTTACAACAACCTTACAAATATAAATGTGAAAGTAAGCTTGTTTGTCACTTTATAGCGCCTTAACGGCTAAACCAATTACTATGAAATTTAAAATACACGTACTGTATAGAATGGAGAAGGATATATACCAGAGGGAGACAGTACAAAAGTCGTTTACTTGCGCACCTCTGTCCCATTCGTGTTTCTACCGTGAAGCAGTTGTGTTTGCATGGCTGTGTTTCGGTTTGAAGGGTGGGATATGGCGTGAATTTACAGGGTACAAAGGAATAGCACCTGAGTCCTCAGGAATGGCAACAAGGAGGGTATCATGGGTGAAACAGTATACTCTGTTATGTCTATGGTACTGCTCATGTGTATAGGCGACGGTTACCACCAGGTATTCTAAGGTCATTCAAAGTTACATAAAAAAAATAGGCTATTTTTAACCCAATGAGTGAACATATATCAACGAAATCGCGGGTAAAAGCTAGTACACATACAAAGGGACAACAGCGTGATAAAACAAGAACAAGATTCTCGTCCTGTGCCTCTAGACAAGACAAGTGGCAAGCGAATTCGTCGATGGAATAGACATCGCTAGCAAAGTACATGAGATAGAACGAGATAGCAACGCCGGATAACTCATTCCAACTCACGGACTCGCTAGCAATGTCGAATCCATCGACGAATTCGCTTGCCACTTGTCTAGAGGCCCTGAACTCGAATAGCATTGATAATCGATAGGGTTCACCACATCAGAGGCTGTAATATTATTACAGCTCCCGGGTACCTTCGGTACTAGTTTTAGCAAGATTGAATTTGGTTTTTCTTTCAACCACCTTCAAAAAGAAGAATATTTTTGTGAGTGTTGATATAAAGAATGGAAAACAAGCAATAGACAGCAGCAGTATATATGAGACATAGGAACAATAGAATGTGAAAGAATAAAGAATTAAAATAATCTCACGGACTCGCTAGCGATGTCGATTCCATCGACGAATTCGCTTGCCACTTGTTTAGAGGCCCAGGACAAACCTATGTTTTTTTTACTGATAAATATAATGCCCTATATAAGTACTTTTGTACCGGATAATAAAGAGAAGAAATATCTAGATTAATTTACTTATTTATTTATTATTAGTACTAGCGACCCGCCCCGGCTTCGCACGGGTGCACATTACATCACATCACATTAGAAAACTCTAAAATTATCAGTGTTTCTCTATTAATCTATATTATTCCTCTTGAATTACTCTATCTATTAAAAAAAAACCCGCTTCAAAATCCGTTGCGTAGTTTTAAAGATTTAAGCATACATAGGGACGGACAGACAGCGACAGCGACTTTGTTTTACACTATGTGGTGATAGCGATGTGATAATTAATAAAAGTAATGAAATTAACATTATAGTAAATGATTAATTTATTAATTTTAATTAAAAGTAAATACTATATTCTAAATTTGAAGTTTCATTTGACAGGTAAATATCCTTCGGGAGAAGGATTAACGTCAGGTAGGCGGACGATCGTGAATCCAAAACTTAGTGTAATATGACTGAAAACCTTAGATCCAAAAACATATTAAGCCGATCCCAAATAATTGGGATAAAGGCAGGCAGATGACGATTTCACGGGTTTTTCAATGAAAGTCAACAATGATGGTATGAAAAACATTTCAAACACAGATCAATATTTTGGTCATATTTCCTATTGGAATCTAATTAGATTATCAAAAATTTAATTTTCAATTCGACTGTTTTTTTTTATTTATTAATATTAAAAAATAAATCAGTACTTTTACAAACCTAAGTACTATAATAACTGAATACGGCTTGATTGAAGCCATATTCTTATAAAGAATATTAATCCAACTGAAACTATGTACTTTAATTAATTAAAAGTAATTAATACCTTATTCATTTATATATAGCTAATAACTAATTTAATTACAACTTGTCAATATCTAATTTAATTAAAAGGCAACAACTGATGTTAACAACTAATTTAATTAAAAGTAATTAAATTGAGTCCGTGAATTATTTGTCCGACAGTGGACAGTGTTGCCACGTAATTATTTAATATAAATTCAGTGAAATGCCAAATGTAATTATACAGCCCTCAAATGGAAATTCCTCGGGACCAACTTTAAGGGAAATGGATCTGGATGGTGAATTTTACCGCTGTTTCACGTTTAGTGAATCCGCCCCACTCCAACTACAGATTATATTGACGAGCGACTTACCTATTTTATCATCACGTCAACCCATTATCGTCCTATATATTGATCTTTCCCCATAAGAGGGGAAAATTATTTAAAAGCTTATAATTTAATAGTAACTTATACTGGTGTAGTTGAGGTCACCGATATATAATACTAGCGACCCGAACCGGGTTTGCTCGCGTTTTTCGACAATAAAATTCAGCACATGTTACTCGGTGATAACATAAATTTCTATAAATGAAAGTATTTTTTTAGATCGTGTATTTGTTTTGGGCGAAAGTGGGTCGATGACCTACAGAAATTTCAGGCAAAAATTGGAGCTGCGTTGCTGCAAATGAAGAGAAATGGAATAAGACGGAAGAAGCTTTCACCTGTGGAGGACAGTACACCAAGAATACATAAACTTGTTAAAATGTTAATATTGTAAAATCTTAAAACGTGTAAATTATAAGAAATAAAGCTGTAATAAGAATATTCTTTAGTCTACTGCCAATAGTAATACCAACAGGTTACGGGCCCAGAGACGTGGAGACGGCAAATAAAAATCATCATATTAGCTTTTATCTGTCCACTGCTGAACATAAGACTTAAATATGCAGGCGGGTTGGCAACCGCAGTTAGGCTTTGGAGATGTTTTAAGAGGGACGCTGCTGTCCATCCCTCGCCCTCCCTTAGTCACCTCTTACGACACCCACGGGTAAGGAAGGGGTAGTATATATACATACGTACGATTGCATTTACATTCTTTTTAAAAATACGTTAATAATTTCTTACGAGATCATGGATCTCGTAAGAAAGGAAGGTACTAAAAGCCTAACTACGGTTGCCAATCTGCCTGGCAAGCGTGATTCCTGATAAATCCACCTTATAGGAGAGGCTTATGTTCAGCAGTGGACAGTTAAAGGCTGATACGATATCTGCCCGCCGTGTTTTTTTTATACAACTTAGAATGGCAAACAAGCTGACGGCCCACCTGATGGAAAGTGGTAACCGTCGCCTATAGACACGAGCAGTACCATGGACATAACAGATTATACTGTTTCGCCCATGATACCCCCCATGTGTTGCCATTTCTGAGGACTTAGGTATTATTCCTCTGTGCCCTGTAAATTCACGCCATATTACACCCTTCAAACCGAAACACAGTCATGCAAACACAACTGTTCTACCCAAGCAAACGACTTTTGTACAAAGTCTCTCTCTGGTTTCTATACTTCTTGACACTAAAAGCTTTTTCCATCTTAACATGTGGAATTTAACGACATCAATGGATAACAATCAAATGACTAATGCTTAATTAACCACCTGATCTTATTAAACTCAATTCGAGTGTCGTGACCCTAACAGCTGGGTGGGGGCCGGCGCCTGCGCACGACGGCGCGGTTCACTGACATTGGCATGATAATATTGAATTAATATGCAAACGATGATTCAGTTGTGATCAAATGCAAAGAATTGGTCAATTACAAGTGGAATATACATCTCGAGGGTTCCGTATTACAGCAAATGTTTAAAACCAATAATTTTTTTTTTATTTCTTTAATGGATGATAATCCTGCCTGAGCTATCGGTATACGCTGGCCGGGTACCAGTGAAGGGTGACAGGTGAGAATGAAAAGCAGGTCGTGCTGAATTCCAGTTAAACGTTACGTCACAATAACCACTTTTTAAAATGTTGTAAAAATGTCCACCCGTGCGAAACCGGGACGAGCCGCTAGACGGTACCTATCTTTTGTCTTTTTTCTCAATGCTCTACCCAAATGTTGTTTGGAAGACATTGCTTAGCGATAAAACCGCCTTTTGTATCAGTTCTCATTATAATTAACTGTATTTACTATTTTATAAATAATGCAATAAAGTGTAAAATAAACAATATGAAATTTTTCCTTCAAAAGTTTTCAAAACAATTTCAGTTTACGCAAATAACACCCTTTTCTCACACAACTATACGTATTCATTTACTGTGAAGTAAATAATATACGAACTACATTGTTAATTAAAGTCCCTCTTTTGTGTATGTACGAAAATGGCTTCTAAAACGATACACGTAAAAGTCATTTTCTCCAAAATTGTAATTAGACGGGACGGCACCCCAAAATAGGTCATTTGAAAAACCCTCGTATGATTCAACAAAGATTCTCTTGTCGATGCTCTCCTGTGACAGACGCTTCTAATTGGCGAGCCATAAGCGACACCTTTATAGTCCGCTCAAGTGACAAGAGAACAGCGAGCTATCGAACTGAAATAGCTGGCGGAAAGAGATAATAATTGGGCATAATATACCTTACCATTTCAATATTCCAACGGGTCCCTTCAAAACCATCGTGGTCAATTCTTGAATTCATTATTTAATCGAATAGGCTCGACTAGTTCCGGAATCAATTCGTGATCCTTAATCATGAGTGAATTGTGACGCGACCACGAGCCTGACTATTCGAGCTGTTTCGACCTAATTATATGTAAGTTAAACCGGTAGTTAATAGATTAAAATATAATATCTTTTAACAATAAAAGTATATATGTATATATATATATATATATATATATATATATATATATATATATATATATATATATATATATATATATATATATATATATATATATATATATATATATATATATATATGTATGTTGCAAACAAGCTGATGGAAAGGCTAACCATCGTCTATAGACATTAGCTATAGACATTAGAAAAGATTTAACACACAATAGCGGATTTATCCCATAGGATTCTTTATATTAACGACTAGCGGCTCATCCCGGTTTCACACGGGTGGGCATTTTTACAACATTTTAAAAAGTGATTATTGTGACATAACGATAATAGTTGGACATATAGTATCGCGAAGTTTTTTGTAGTTATCGATATTGTAGTTATTGATATTTTCTTCAATATTGTTGAACATACTTTTATTTTATCACCACTTGTTTCGGCAGCGCACGGAACGAAAAATATTTTATACCATTTTATTACACCTTGAGTTACGTTACTAAAGTTTTAGTAAGGATCCCTAACCTTTTCTAGCAATAAATATAGCCTATGTTACTCAGGGTGAATTTAGCTATGTAATTGTGAAAGAATTTTTAAAATAGGCAAAGTAGTTTTTGAATTTATTCATTACAAACAAAAATACAAATCTTTCCTCTGTATAATAATGATAGATGAACTAAAACGCTACAACTCGTGCATTGGGGCACAACAACGATGTCGGAGCCGACAAGCGAGGGTTCCGTTCCGGCGAACGGGTCAGGATCGATTTTCTGTTCGCACAGGAATACTGTGTCACCCTCAGCCGAGAACTACACATTTGAACGGTATTATTTTAGTTCGCGTCACTGCTTCAATGAACATTATATATGCAGATGTTATTGATGTTACGGAAAGACACAAGTGATGTCACAGTATATGACAAGTGTACGTGGAGATGTTTTAGACAACGTTATTGATATACGTATATTGATTTCTTCTTATCAGTACTAGTTTTTACACGCGACTTTGTCCGAGATAAGTTCATTGATTGAGATAAAAAATAAAGCCTATGTTTTTCTCCGTTCCATATTGTATCTGTATATTTTATTTGATAAGCAGTAAAGGCGACAAGAGGTAACAAATGAGCAAACTCACTTGCAAGTTTAAAATATTAGAAGTATCACTGTAAGGACTTTTAAGGTTATCCTTAGTCCTATCTTCGTGATCGATTTGATTTCCTAATTCCCCATGGTGTATCCTCTCGTTTGACCAAGTCTCTTATCCTCAAAATCCCTTCTCACTCGTGTACGCGCTATAACGGATCCTTTACCGCCATGCTGCTAGATTGTGGAATTCTCTTCCCATGCCTATCCGTCAGAGTCAATCCCTAAAATATTTAGATTTAAAAGCATATTCTATCTTTATGAATATGTTTTGTTTATATATATATATATATGATGGGCTAACTGACCTGCCTTATCATTCTCACCTATCATCCCTCACTGGTGCCCCGCCAGCGTATACCAAACGCAGGCGAAGTTACCATTCCATTATCATCTATTAAAAAATAAACAATATGGGTACAGCTATCAAATTTGTATAGGAAGCTATAATATTTTTTATCACTTTGCAAGACTTGCATTTCAACATTTTCTCTACGCTTACTAATAAAACTCTCGCTGAATGTAGCGATTAATGACTCCATCAAACATCATGAAATACGAAATACACATAGTACTAAAGTGGAGAAGGACATGGGGTCACATTTTACACCGCGACACGAACTTATAATAACATCTTAAAAATAAAATACCGAGCACCAACTTCTGTACCTATTCACTTTAGATAATAAAACATTTTTATTCCTGGCAATAAAAAAAATATTTTAAAGGATTACTCTAGTAATGTATTGACATACAATGTTTTTTTTTTTATTTCGTAGGACCCCCGGGATAACCCGGGATCAATGGCACATGATAGACGAATGTTTTTAATCGAATTCTTGCATTTTTTTATGCAACTTAGAATGGCAAACAAGTTGACGGCCCACCTGATGGAAAGTGGTAATTGTCGCCTATAGACATGAGCAGTACCATGGACATAACAGAGTATACTGTTTCGCCCATGATACCCCCCATGCGTTACCATTCCTGAGGACTGTGGTGTTATTCCTCTGTAACCTATAAATTCACTGCCATATCCTATTCTTTAAACCGAAACACGACCATGCAAACACAACTGCTTTACAGTAGAAATACGAATGGGACAGAGGTGTCCAAGCAAACGACTTTTGTACAAAATCCCCCTCTGGTTTGATTATTAAATTCTTCTGCGGAGCAAAATCTACTTTCTGCAATTTGTAAAGGAAGTGAAATCCAATCAATACACGGATTTTAGAGATATCCAGTTCAGTGAGTCACTAGGAAATTGTCGAGCGAAATTTCTACGGAATCAATGTTGATTCACACACGAATTTTGCTGGCTACATTTGCTAACTGGTAAAATTTGTTGGCGGAAACACGCCTGCCAATCCTTTGGTTACCTCGTTAGCTGTGCACAAACTAGAAACTGCGGTCGGTTAGAGTTTATCAAATAAATATTTGTTCATTCATAAAACTGCTTTTATAAATGTGTGTGTGTATGTATGTATGTATATATATATATATATATATATATATATATATATATATATACATAAATTAAAATATCTATTATATTAAATTAATAACTATTGAGTAATAATATACTATAAAAAAAAAACCTCAGTTCTATACACAGTTACTGTAATAATACAGATAAGAAGGTTGTCGCAAAAAACATAGCGACAGAAAACAAAGATTATTAAATATATATATATATATATATATATATATATATATATATATATATATATATATATATATATATATATACCAAATGTATAAAATAGGGAGTTTTCATAGGGAGGTTTTACCAAAAAACTATAGCATGGGATTCTTAAAAAAAAAGCGGTTAAATAGATTTCTTCAAGGTCGGCGACGAGCGCGTAATACCCATTGTATTGCAGACGTTCGTAGCTGGACCGTATACTTCTTTCCCACCTTATTTGCGTAAAAAAAAACATTTAAATTTAGCTGAAAACTGTTTATATCTACATTTTCATAGACAACGCAAACTACAAAACCCACGGATAGACAACTAAGCGGTTGCCAAGAATGTATAACAAAGTTACAAACAATATACTCGTAGTTCAAAGAGAATATTCCGTACCGGGGAAATTCCTCGGATATGAGATGGAATACACAGCTTAGTAACGCATAGTTCACATGCCCTCTAGTGGCTAGAACTAATGATAATACTAGATTTACCTGAAGCCCCCTAGAGACAATATGGCTGAAATTTTGCTGATCAAACACACAGGTATACAATAGAGATTTTAGATTAGATGAGATTTAATGGATGACAATGGAATGGTAACCCCGCCTGCGCTAGTATACACTGGCGTGGTACCAGTGATAGATGACTGATGAGGATGAAAGCAGGTCAGTTAACCCATCCTGACGAATTCAACTAGAATTAACCACGATGGTTTCCAGGGGGAGCCACGTGGAGGTCGACCTGACAGGGTATATTGCTAGTAATGGGGATATTTGAGCTCATTACAAACAGTCCCTTTCCTCCTGGTATGCCGCAACTAGATATATTTATTTTTAGTATCAATGTTTACCACTAATTCATATGCATTTTTCCAATTGACTACAGCTAAATTTTGACTGGAAATTCCCACATAAAAATGTAAAAAAATAAATAAATTAACACAATTAACAAGAATATTTTCGATTAGTTTACGAAATACACCGACTAATAATGTTCCGTAAATAAAATCTGAATCACGGAAAATCAAAGAGTTCCCGTGGGATAATTAAAAAACTATTGTAACTTATACAGCTTCACACACAATCTACTTAAGTAGTCAATTTGACCTAAAGCAAAAAGTGAGAACGACATGTCATTTGTTAATTTTGGTCCAGTATTTCCAGACATAATAAATGGATAGGTACATACATCGATACATACTAAACAGGAATAACAAGTACCACACAGACGAAGTCGCGGGCGTCAGCTAGTAAATATATAAACTTAATGAAAAGCTAACCAAGTTACGAAGATATTACGGGAACTGTATGTTCCCCCGTAATTAATGAAATTAGTAACATTTCAATACAATTAATTGATTAATTGACAATTGATTTGTACTATACTGGATGTTAACACACCGTCTTGACTTTGGGGGAAAGGGAATTGTTAGTAATGGAGACTGAGAATCCCATTGCTAGCAATATACCCAACCAGGTTGTGTATATTGTTTATATTAGATATGTTATGAGAGGATATAATCAGATATGTTTTAAGAGGGACGCTACTGCCCATTCCTCGCTCTCTTTACCAGAGGGAGACTTTGTACAAAAGTCGATTGCTTGGGTACCTCCGTCCCATTCGTGTTTCTACCGTGAAGCAGTTGTGTTTACATAGCTGTGTTTCGGTTTAAAGGGTGGGATATAGCGTGAATTTACAGGGTACAGAGCAATAACACCTGAGTCCTCAGGAATGGCAACGCATGGGGGGTGTCATGGGCGAAACATACTCTGTTACATCCATTGTACTGCTCATGCCTATAGGCGACGGTTACCACTTTCCATCAGGTGGGCCGTCAGCTTGTTTGCCATTCTAAGTTGTATAAAAATAAAATATAAAATAAATCTCTTGCGAAACCAACTGGAAAGAAAGAGATGACCTATTCTATACCGGGACCACACGCGCGATTACACTGTGCATTAAAGTTTAAATAAATTAAGAACTCCCATACTAAACGTGGACTTTATAACTGTGACATAACATAGAGACTAAATACAGTTTAACATTTGCATATTGAAATGTAAAACTTCTCTATATCAAAGTAACTGCTATTTTATGTGTATTTAAAATTTATAATAAAATTCGCCAGCACTTCAAAAAATTACCACATAGTTATTTTAAATCCCAATTACAAAAATGGCTTATTGTTTTTGACCAGTGTTATTATTCAATTAATGAATTTTTGTAAATAAAAGTTAAATGAGTAATTAATTAATATTATAATAATATTGTTAACACAAATCACAGACCTACTAATACGTTTTAATATCAAATGAGATAATTGACATGAAATTGTAATTGACATATTGTTTTTTTTATAAGAATTGTTAATTTAATATTTAAGTATTTAAAATTTTGCATGTCTAATTGTGGCGATATATGTGGACTTGGTATTATTTTATCTATCTGTATATTTACCATATTTATTGCAAATAAATATTCATTCATTCATTCATTCATTCATACATCTGCGGGGTGCTGCATGTTATGTACCTACTTGTATATGCAACTTCTTATTGTACCATGCAGCAAGCGAAATAAATATGATTTGATTTGATTTAAAGTCGCTCAAAAACAACAACTGTTATGTTACATTTTGGTCGTTCCTCGATATTCCAGTAAACTTGCTTGTAAAGAAACTGCGCAAAGTTATCTTGTGACATATGGACAGACCAGACACGACTGCGCAGTCACGAGAAAATAATAAGGGCTCCCGCTTTAGCTGTCGAATCATAAAAGTTCGCCTTTTTTGTCAGCACAAATATTTCGTCCCAACTCAAACGCGTATCCACAATGAGTGGAAGCCGAAGAGTCGCGCTGGATTTGTATGTCTCACTTCTCGTTGTATTTCACGAGAGATTTTAAATTCCATGTGGCGTCGATGAAACGAATACGGAATATTAGTAATTTATTTGACCTTTTGCATTCAAAAAGTTAAACTATTAATGTTAAATATATCCTTTATTGTTTATTTATTTATATACTTTTGTATATTCACTTTTAATATAGACATTATGGTTGTAACAGAAATGTACACAGGCGGACTTATCCTTCAAAGGTCCTTCCAGTCAACTTTGAGAACTCAAAAGGAGAAAGTGTCTGTACGGTTTGTATATAAAGCATAACATATATAGTGTAAAATAATATATAATAAATTATATTATTAGTAGCTATATAGTTAGTAACAGAATATAAATTAATAAAATTATATATATATATATATATATATATATATATATATATATATATATATATATATATATATATATATCAGGTCGACTTCCACGTGGAACCCCTGGAAACCATCGTGCTGAATTCCCAGTGTATTCATCACGATGGGCTAACTGACATTCCTCTTCATTCTCACCTATCATCCCTCACTGGTGCCCGCCAGCATATACCGTTAGCGCAGGCGGGGTTACCATTCCATTGTATTCCATTAAAAAAGCCGGTCAAGTGCCAATCAGTCTCGCGCAACAGGGTTCCGTACAAAATAATCAAGTTTAATTTTTCTGTGAAATAACTACAATTTTATGGCTTTTTTTTACTTGTGCTACATGACATTGCTTCTTACCAAATTTCATGATTGTAGGTCAACAGGAAGTACTCTATAGGTTTTGTTTCCCTTTGCGAATGTCAAAATATGCGATATGAATGCAACATAAACGGCCGCATCATTTGATTGCGTCGATTTAGATGCTTGATTTTTTCACTGCTTTAAGAGATTGCAAATCTGAGTATATGATATTAATTTCAACTTGTTACTTCCACGCGTTCCTAAAAAAAGGATCTTGACATATGGATGAATGGACAACGAAGTGATTCTATTAGGGTTCCGTTTTTACCTTTGTAGGTACGGAACCCTAAAAATATAAGTATATAATAAAAACAAACTTCTCTTTTGTCTGGAATGCCCATCGCTACATAAATAAATTAGGTACGGAACTCCCCAAACTATTTTCTTATTAACTGCTCACACCTATGATTAATAAAAAAACTTTCTTCGTTAGTCCGCTGTCTGATTAGATTTAGGCCGTACCACTTGAGTAATATGAACTATAATTCCGTGCTCGCCACTCAAGGGCAAGTGGGAACGAAGTTCCTAATGTGTATCGACATTTGGATAGTTGTTTTATACATACATACAAACATATAGCAGATCTAGTTACAGGTTACTTAATAGTTTTTTTTTTAATGGATGATAATGGAAAGGCAACCCCACCCGCGCTATCGGTATACACCGGCGGGGCACCAGTGAAGGATGATAGGTGAGGATGAAGTAGGTCAGTTAGCCCATCGTGACGTATATCCATCAGGTGGGCCGTCAGCTTATTTGCCATTCTAAGTTGTATAAAAAAAAACCTCCCTGATTAGGGGGGGTTTTGCCGGTAGTTGACAAGCTTGGCAGGCGGGTTAACAACCGCAGTTATGCTCTGGAGATGCTTTAAGAGGGACGCTGCTGCCCATCCCTCGAGCATTAAGTTCCCTTAGACGCCTCCTGCGACACTCGCGCAAAAAGAATGGGAGACCTATTCTACGCCGAGACTACATAAGAAGGATATAAGCTACTATCGTGCCTCCCACCAAACTGTTTATAATTACTCCTCTCCATCCAAAGGTTGCCTGGAAGAGATCGCTTTTAGCGATAAGATCGCCCATTGTTTTTTCATTGTGATTATTTCTTGTAATTGTTTGTATTTATAATAGGTTTACTATTGTAGTCCTTTTGGAGGAAACAATAAAGAGTATCTATCTATCTACTTTTTATACCGGTCCGTATTAAACGTGAAAAAGGCGGGACAAAACTAGTCCGGTTGTAAAAAGACAGTAAAAGATTACACGGGCATCGGGTTAAATTAATAACGGCCAGATTACCGGGTTATTTCACAACGGTTCGCACAAGGTCACCAAACTGCTTATAGACATAGAAATTATATCATCATCATCGCCCATTTTAGATACATACCTAACTACTTAATATTAAATTTACACGGTCACGATACATTAAGGCGAAGCATCGCAGCCAACTGGACGGACACGTTGTTTTTTTAACCCTTCTTTGCATGATTTTTTTTATTGGTGAAATAAATCAATGTGATATAATTCATGTTTAAAATTAAAAGAAATATTGTTAAAAAAATTTGACAGCTATGTTTTTTTTTCTGCAATGTACATTAAAAAGGTATCCAGACACGATTAACTTAAAGTGAAATTGTTCTTTTATATAATTTTTAGGCGATCAATGTTGTGATGGAAATTTCCACCATTGTGCAAAGAAGGGTTAAATGGGTGTTAATGAAATGGTTACCCCGTCTGCGTTACCGGTATACACTGGCGGGGCACCAGTGAGGGATGATAGGTGAGGATGAAGCAGGTCAGTTAGCCTATCGTGACGAATTCCACTAGAATTAATCACGATGGTTTCCAGGAGGAACCGCATGGAGATCAACCTGATAGGGCATTATGCTAGCAATGGACCTGTTAAACTCCATTACTAACAATCCCTCCCCCCCTCCCGTACAGTGCGGTTTTAAAGATTTTATCCCGCGAACACTCAGACTGTGGGACGAGCTCCCTGCCGAGGTTTTCCCTAGAGACTACAGTATGGGGTTGTTTAAAAAGGGTGTATTAAGGTTTCTTCGGGTTAACAACCCGCACGTGACAAGTGTCCATAGACTACAGTAATTGTTTACCATCAGAAGGGCTGTATATTTGTTTGGAACCTTCGTGGTATAAAAAAATTTAATGGACGAGGTACGAACAACAGGGTGTCTCTTAAAACATCATTAAAGCCAAACTGCGGCTGCCAATCCGCCTGCCAAGCGTGGCAACTACTGGCACACCATACCCCCTATACCAACCCCATAAAGGGTATGGGGGAGGCGTATATTCAGCAGTGGACAGTTGATGGCTGATATCATGATGATGATTATTAAACTGTACGTATAACCTATCATCTTGAATCACTATCCATCCAGATTCCATCAATACCTATTGATGGAAAGCATATTACATTCCGTTGGGTAGTTTAAAAAGATATAAGTGTACAGACGGCGTGAAGCGACTTTATTTTATAGTGTGTAAAATATATGTGTATACATACACATATATGTGTGTATATATACCTTCATATACACATCTACACAAATACATAAAATACAAAGTTATAAAATAAATTACTAATATTATAAATTTGAAAGTTTATACTAATAAACTTAGCCTTGATGGCTTAACCAATCTCCATGATATCCATATATATACATACAAGTACTTATTGAAAAAATATTACTAGCAATGGAGAATAACTTTATTACAAAATTTAATACTTAAAATAATTAGGTACATGGTAAAATAAATCCGAACGCATCAATGGTATGCCATATCAATGCAAAGGTAGTTATGGTATACGACAAAATAAAACGTGACTATTTTACAAAACAGATTAGCGTTTCTAGAAATTATAACATAATCTTTTTTTATGAGTAAACACGCAACATAGTTTGAAGAATTTATGACATTACTGGAATTAATAATTTTCTTACTAACAGATAGATACTGTTTACTTTTTTTTTTCTTTTACAACACAGGGGGCAAACTAGCATGCGGCTCTCCTGATGGTAAGTGACTACCGCCGCCCATGATCACCTACAACACTAACGGCATTGCAGGTGTGCTGCCGGCCTTTTAAAAAGGAATATGCTCTTTTCTTGAAGGTTGTAATATCATATCGATTCGGAAATACTACTGCTAGAAGTTGATTCCAAAGAGTATACTGTTTCCTCCAAAAGATTACAATAGTAAACTTATTATAGATACAAACAATTACAAGAAATAATCACAATGAGAGAACAATGGGCGACCTTATCGCTAAGAGCGATCTCTTGCAGGCAACCTTTGGATGGAGAGGAGTAATTATAAACAGTTTGATTGGAGGCACGATGGAAATTCTATCATTTTTAAATATGGAGATGTAATATATATAATAATGTAAATATACATACCTACTCATTATTATATATTACACAGACATACATATACATACATACACACATACATACGTGCATATAAACATCTACACATATATATAAAACACAAAGTTACAAAAGAAATAACTAATATTATGAATTTGAAAGTTAGTTTGTTAGTGGTTTGACGGTTTAAACAATCACTATAAAATTTGGTACATACGTATATATTTGATTATTCAAATCTCTTGGTCGCTTCTTACGACACCCACAAGAAGGGATTTTTTTATGCAACTTAAAATGGAAAACAAGCTGACAGCCCACCTAATGGAAAGTGGTAACCGTCGATAATAGACACGAGTAGTAAGTACCATGGACATAATAGAGTACACTGTTTCACCCACAATACCTCCCATGCATTGCCATTCCTGAGGATTCAGATGTTATTTCTGTGAACACTGTAAATTCACTGCTATATGCCACCCTTCAAACTGAAACACAGCCATGCAAACACAACTGCTTCACGGTAGAAACACGAATGGGACAGAGGTGTTGCAGATTCAATTTAACATGTAAGAATGAACTCTTTTTATTATTGCACGTACTGGCCACTTATACTTTTTTACTATTAAAAATGTAATGCATTCTGTCGATTCTATTCAAATTTAGTAAAAATGGATGTTGAAAACGTAATATGTATTTTTATTGTTCTCGTCGTCCTTATAAATATATAATAGTTTAGCCGCATTTGCATCGCAGTTATCACAGTTTTCAACAAGAGGTGTCCAAGTAAACGATTTTTGTACAGTCTCCCTATGGTAGAATAAAAATACAATAAAAAAATTTACGTATTCATATAATAATAATAAAAAATCTTTTATTTTCAGGTATATACTCATAGTGTACAGTTATTATGATTAAAGTTTCCTTTTATTTATTAATTAAAATTTTTACATTATTAATTATTTATTAAAATAAATATATTATTCAATAATATACTATTAAAATAAATACATTATTAAATAAATATATTAAGATTACATTCTAAATATATTTATATCTTCACGGAGCTTATAAATATAAGCTCTTTGACGAGGTTTTCCCTAGGGACTACAATATAAGGCTCTTCAAAAAAGGTGATTTGAGTTTCATTCAGGGTCGGAGACGTGCACGTGACATCCCTGGTGGTACGCGCGTCAATAGGCTACAGTGACAATTTACCATCAGACAGGCGGTATGCTTGTTTTCCAACTTCTTAACAATGAAAAAAAAAGGGATTTTCCTATACATATTTTTTTGTTTTATTTGCGTGTTTTATTTAAACATAAAATAGACACTTAGTTATAATATATCCAATCAAACAAACATATTTAAATTGAAGAATGTGTTCGAAAACCAAAAAAGGCTCCAGTTATAGCAAAATTAGATAATTTGATCTAAAAATTAATTAATAAGCTACGCGTTAGTTATATATTTTTACGCGATATATGTTTTTCAATTATTCTTAAAATGTACAACGTTGTATATATAGGCTTTAATTGAACACTGCTAAAAATAAATTATATCCATAAGGCGAGTTTTGCCAATAGTTTTGCCACGCTTGGCAGGCGAGTTGACAACCGCAGTTTCGTTTTTGGTGATGTTTTAAAACACTGCTGCCTATGTCCCTACCATAAATTCACTTAGTCGCTTACGACACCCACGGGAAAGGAATGAGTTGGCCTATTTTATTCCGAGATATACAATGTAAATATACAAAAAGCTATGTAAATGTATAACGTATTCTTTAAAAAAAAAATCATCAATGACAAATCACCGATGTGAAGGCTGGCGGCAGCAGGTGAAGATAGATGTTTCAACGATGAGACATACTCGTATGCACGACTCACCCCAGACACTTGACTCGAATACTAACTAGCATATGAATAGCGTAACACGCAAAGGGTTAATAGTATATTTCAATAGAACTAAATTAAACGTTGGTTACCTTCTCATTAAGTATCTATTTAAAATATGTTTATATATGTGTATATATATATATATATATATACACATATATGTATGTGTGTATATATATATTTATTATTGACTAAAGCAAACGGTCAAAAGTACTTTTGACTGGTTAAGAGGTTTGACTGCAACATATACATACATAAATATAATATTAACCGTAGTAGCAGCGTGGTCCCGGCATAGAATAGACCACCTCTTTCTTTTCCGTAGGTGTCGTAAGTGACTAGTCCAGGGGTAGTCGACTTAACTAGACCCAAGATCTACCGTTTACTGACGAAACCCTGTCGGATTTTTTTTTTTATACAATTTAGAATGGTAAACAAGCTGACGGCCCACCAGATAGAAAGTGGTAACCGTCGCCTATAGACATGAGCAGTACCATGGACATAACAGAGTATACTGTTTCGCCCATGATACCCTCCCATGCGTTGCCAGTCCTGAGGACTCAGGGGTTCCAATAACAATTCCTCTGTACCCAGTAAATTCACGCCATATCCCACCCTTCAAAGCGAAACACAGCCATGCAAACACAACTGCTTCACGGTAGAAACACGAATGGGACAGAGGTGCCCGAACAATCGACTTTTGTACAAAGTCTCCCTCTGGTCATATAATTATGTAATTTACCAATTACATGCTTCTTGAAATCACAAATGAAACAACATAGTTCAGTACACAATTATGTAGTGTTGTAGGTATTTTCTTATTTTATTAAGAGGCAAAACATAAAACTGCAAATTATCCTTAGTAACTACTTATTTATATTAGTGTGAGAACATTGCGTCTAAGCATCTTTCGCTATTATATTTTTTGCCTTGCCACGATCGACTGGACTAATAGTCGAGATCGATCGGTTAACCATCCCCGATTTAGACCATTGCAAGTATTTACTAAAACAATCAGAATGTAATCGACATCTGACTTAGAATGTGTTTATTTGATCGAATTAGTTAACATTATTTGTATTGTGATTTCTTCTCGATTAGTTCATCGCGTGACTCGAGTAAGCGCGGGCGTGGGATGCTCACCCTTAACGTTGCCGACTCACTCTAACCCGATACGTGTAAGAGAGACGGGGCGAACGTGCCGACCGGTTGTACGATTGGTAAGAGTCATTTTTATTTTTGGTAACTCGCATTCTATTGTAATCTGTTTATAAGTTATCACATCATATGGTCCAAGTTAGAGAAGAGAGCGATTGTTTTAATATAAAAATAATTTGTTAGAATGTACATACATTCACTCTAACATCACATGGTACAAGTTAGAGAAGAGAGCGTTTTAATATAAAAATCCCATGTCACGAGGTCCGTTCAATGTAATCTCCGAATGGATTCAACACATTTGAATGATATTTTTAGTGTGTATAAAAGTTTTTTTTTTTCACTTTGCGAAGTAGGATATACTAGGATTTTAAGGTATTTGTACCGATTACAAAAAATGTAGATTGGGCATTTCATTGCATTTACTCAATCGATTTTAAAAATTCTTTCGCCTATAGAAAACTATATTATCAACTAGTAACATAGCCATATATTATTTTCAAAAACAATTACAAATACATGCGAAATATAAAACAATGTAAGCAGAGGTATCAAAAATTTGCCCATAAAATTCGTTATTTGACGTATACTGTGAACACTATTGGTGATACATAAAATAATGTACTACATGTATATAGTACTTATCATTGGCCACAAAACAGTCGGCGAGATATTAGATATATTTATAGTTTAGAAATAATAACTATTGTTTTTTTATTTTAATTAGTCGATCAAAATATGAGTAGAATCGAAAGATGATGGCATATATATATATATATATATATATATATATATATATATATATATATATATATATTCTTTGTTCAAAATTAACCTTTTTACATATATTGACAATTGTAGTTTTTTATAAAAAAAAATTATAAATAATTGAAATAGAACAAAATATACATACAATACATCAAGTCAACAGACGGTAATTTTATTTACAATTAATATAATTAATAAACAATATATACATACAAGAACCAGCATATTTTGCAAACATAATTAGTGGTCCTTCGAGCCGGATATGAACCAGCGACCTGTGGATGCACTTAAACAATACATGCGACGATTAGTTTAACAACTAGTTAGCAAGGGAGGGCTTATCTCTGAAAGAGATCTCTTCTAGCCAACCCAGTGTGGCTAGAGAGAAAATAATTTAATTTGGGTAATCTAGTGCAGGAAAGGTACCGGTGAAAATAATGTAAATACAACAAACACAAATTGTGAATAAATATATAAATAAATAAATAAATCTATCAAGATTTTCATTACACTATTATTCAATTAAATAGTTTTGTAAACAAAGTTGATTATGTACATGTAAATACCTCTAAATTATTCGAATCAAACATTTTACAATTTACGACACGTATAAAAATTTAAAAAATAAATTCCGCGGTGTGATTCAACTGCCATACGCTTAATATTGTCATTATCTTCCAGAGGTCCAAATAAAGTACAAATTTAAAATACAATCAATATTTTATCATTTTATTTATCGACCCGTGCGAAACCGGAGCGAGTAGCTAGTATTAAATATATTCTTGGAACACTTGGAACACATTTCAAAAATTCTAACAAATTCGATGTACCTTAAAAGAAGGGTAGAATTTCGAAATGCATGCATTTATTTTGTAATGTTTGTTAAAGCAAACAGCATATGAAGCATGGAGTTATGCTATAGGATTCAAACCTAAAACGTCTCATAAACCTATTTCAGGTATTGAACTGTTTTGTCTCTTTCTTGTGTGCTAAATTTCCAATTTAAAAATAATAAAACAGTGTTAAATCTTTGCAGATTGTGCTCCGAACCGTTAACGCTAGGCTCCAAACGGCAATCTAATAATTTGCTTGAAGATGCTTCGTTTGGAAGTGAAACACGTCGCAATATGTGCGTGAACGAAATGGTAGTCGGAGATTGATAGCTAATATGGAAGGTTGAGAAACTTCTGATAGTAATAGTGGTGGTCAATCGAGTGTTGGCAGTCACACACATACTAATGGTAGCGGAATTAAACAAAATAATTATAATAAAATAAATAGAGGAATTAAAATCTTCACCTTACGAATTGAGTGTTCTCTTAGTCTATTTATCAATAATACAATGTTTCAACCGTGAAGCAGTTGTGTTTAGGATATGGCAGCGAATTTACAGGGTACAAAGGAATAACACCTGAGTCATCAGGAATGCAACGCATGGGGGGTATCATGGGCGAAACAGTATACTCTGTTATGTCCATGGCACTGCTAATGTCTATAGGCGACGGTTATCACTTTCCATCAGGTAGACCGTCAGCTTGTTAGCCATTCTAAGTTGTATAAAAAAAAAATACTAAAAACTTAAGGGAATAAAAAAAATTCAATTTCATTTTTTAACAAACCCGTTGAATAAAACAGCAAGTAAAATAGAAAAAAATATTAACGATATTAGATTACGTAACTATTACCTATTATTTTCTCAAAGTATTTGCTATATCGGAGAACTCAATATAACTATTGATTTATGATTATTAAAAACTTATACGTACATACAATAAACAACATTAAATTCAGCACGTTAAGGTTTTAATTGGTTATACGAGCTAACAGTTACAAGCAATACAATACGTGTTTTCACCGAAAATGGAGAGCAATAAAGCTGTTTATCGTATAAATTAATACAGAATTGAATCGATTTGAGAATCCTATTATATAGGATAAATCGATACATAATGAAATTCTATTTGAACCGGAGTAAATTTGATATATTATTTATTACGTATACAATATTAGCGAAGGAGTCGAGTAATGATCTTAACTGCTTACAATCTTTAACACAATTATATGAAAATTAGTAAGTAGCACATTAAGTCGGATCTGTTTTACTCAATTTGACAGCACGAAACACTCAACTGAAGAGTTTTCAAGTATCAAAGTTAACATTCGATATGTGAATCGTCTGATATGCCAAAGAATGTATCTCGATTGAAAAAAAAAAAGAGATAAAATATGTACAGTGAACACTCTATATAAACAACTCATTTGAACCAATTTTAATAAAAAAAAAATCTTATTGGGATAAGTTGCTTATAGGAAAAAAAAGGAGTATAAGAATACTTACCGTCTGGAAAATATTTTCACTTATTTCTTTTACTAATTAAACTGAGTAGAATAAATAAAATATAACTGTATTTGAGTTTATATTCTAATAAAAAAAAAAACATGGCATTTGATATACGTGTATTTCTTTGAGAATACACGACTCCTTAACAAGTAAGAGAACTTATGGTTGAGGGGTGGGTAGCAGCGCCCTCTTAAAACATCTTTACAAGCCTAACTGGGATTGCCAACCCACCTACCAAACGTGGAATCTACTGGCAAAATTCCCTTTATGGGTTTATACTCAGCAGTGGACAGTTAATGGCTGAATTAATAATAATAATAATAAATTATATATAAGTACGTCATGTTTAGCAATATTTTACAATATTTCGTGGCGAAATCTAGATAAATTTTATACATAAGTACAAATATAAATTTAAATAAACAAATAGATAATATTAAAGGCAACTTATCTAAACGTGTCTTATCAAGTGCGCTGAAATCTGCTGCAACTATAAGCAACATTATAAATAGAGTGATATAGAATTTGTTAGCAACATATAAAAGGAGCGAAACTGAATGTTTAAAAAAAAACAAATATAATTCGAATAAATTAAAATGGTGTTCCACAAAAAAATCCGACTTCAATCGTGACAAAATCGAATATTTTTATTTAAAAACAAAAAACACTCATTTTGAATTTCCGTGACACCAATCCGAAAGTTAATAATATTCTTTCAAATAAAAGAACTTTTAGAATCACTTCAGGCATCTTCGAGTAATCGGTATACATACAATATATAAAAAATTTAAAGATTTCTGAAATCTCTCCCTTTTTTAAAAGTCAGTTAAGAATGACAAAAAAAAATGTTAATCCTCTCTACCAACAGGATACGTACTGCTGTTAACAAAAAAAGCTTCAAATATTTCTGCATTAAATAGTTAATAAATATATAAATAAAAGTACTGAGATTGAAATGAAATGAGATTTATTCATAAAAAAAAAAACATAACTGTAGTTTCTTAGCTAATATTAATATTATAGATTTATAAGGGTACAGTAATTATGGTTTTAGAACTGGGCTCCTAAATAGATTAATATAATAACCTGTGTTAAGGGACCACAGTCCGCCAGGGATTAAAATAACAAATAACAAAACTTATTCCGCTTTATCTTGGCATTCTCCGCTGCCGCTCGTCACTCAATGACTAGATCAATTCGTTGACATTGACAATCAGGGTTCGTTCACACTATCGATTGTATAATATAACCGTCGCGACATTTCGCTTTATTTATACGCAGCGTTCTGTATGGAGAGTTTGTTGCAGCCCAATAATTTGGATTACACTACTATTTCGATTCCACGAGTGCAGTCCTATGGAGTAATAGGGGAAAAGGAACTGTTACTAATGAGTTTTAACTGCCCCATTGCTAACAATATACCCTCCACCCGGTTTTCCCTAGAAACCATAGTGATTAATTTTTGTGGAATTCATCAAGATGGGCTAACTGGTCAGTGTTGGGGGGAAAGGGATTGTTAGTAATGGAGACTAAGAATCCAATTGCTAGCAATATACCCTTCCAGGTCGGCCTCCACGCGGTTCCCCCCGGAAACCATCATGCTTAATTCTTGTCGAATTCATCATGGTGAGCCAACTGACCTGCATTCATTCTCATCTATCATCTTTCACTGGTGCCTCGTCGGTGTATCCCGTTAGCGCAGGCGGGGTTGCCCTTCCATTTTCACCCATAAAAAAAAAACTGGTCTGTGTTCCTCTTCACGTATCATCTCTCGCTGGTGCTGCGCCAGCGTATACCGATAGCGCAAGCGTGTCTATCAATACATTTTCAGCCATTAAAAAACCTAATCCACCAATTTTGGGGGGAAAGGAATTGTTAGCAATGGAGTTTAACAGCCCCATTGCTAGTAATATGCCCTATTAGGTCGACCTCCACGTGGTCCCCCCCACCCCCTGGAAACCATCGTGAACAATTCTTGTTGAATTCGTCACGATGGGCTAACTGACCTGCTTCATCCTCACCTATCATCCTTCACTGATGTCCCGCCGGTGTATACCGATAGCGCGGGTGGGTTCCATAATCATTACATATAAAAGGAGCGACCCATTTCACATTCCATAATCACCAATTAAAACAAAAAAAATCTACAAAATTGGTTAGGTTTTTTTTATTTCCGACAACTATTTACATATAACAAGTTATATATAATCATTATGTTACGGTTTAAGAAGCATTTTTTTTTTGCGGAACAATTATTTTTGAAAACAAAAATATATTTCGGAAAATATAAAAAAAAAAAAACTAGCTATTTCTCGCGGCTTAGCCCGTACACATCAGTAAATTAAGTATCTAATATGTTATGTTTATATATAAAGCTATTCGTGTACCAAATTTCTTTCAAATCAATACACCGTTTAAGAGTAATTGAGTAACAAATATCTAGACATTGCCGTGAGAGACCAGGCCGTGTGGTCCCGGCATAGAATAGGCCACCCCTTCCTATCCCGTGGGTGTCATAAGAGTCGACTAAGGGAGGGCGAGGGATGAGAAGCAGCGTCCCTCCTAAAACATTTCTAAAGCCTGACTGCGGTTGCCAATCCACCTGCCAAGCATGGCAACTACTGGTAAAACCCCACAAGGGGGAGGCTTATATTCAGCAGTGGACAGTTAAAGGGTGATATGATGATGACGAAACATCCAGACATTTTTTTTTATACAACTCAGAATGGCAAACAAGCTGACGGCCTACCTGATGGAAAGTGGTAAACGTCGCCTATAGACATAAGCAGTACCATGGACATAACAGAGTATACTGTTTCGCCCATGATACTTCCTATGCGTTGTCATTCCTGAGGACTCAGGTGTTATTCCTCTGTACCCTGTAAATTCACGCCATATCCCACCCTTCAAACCGAAACACAGTCATGCAAACACAACTGCTTAACGGTTGAAACACGAATGTGACAGAGGTACCCAAGCAATCGACTTTTGTACAAAGTCTCCCTCTGGTAATTCATTCGCATACCCTTCACATTTATAATATTAGTGCAATAAATATGAGCTACGGAATCCTGGGGACGGAATGCCAGACGACTTTTAAATTTCACCGCGAGCCGCCATTATCCGAGCAAAGCTCCGTCTAGTGTAGACAAGGTGAACACCTTCATTTACATAAACCACTCGGCTTCTTCACATACCGCAACACGTGGGTTACAATGTTCTCGTCTATGCGATACATGTCTATGTAATTATACGATTACAAATATACATTATTAACTATCATTTCCCCGCGACATCGTCCGCGTGACCGGAATATGTACATTTCTATTTTTATCCCGGTCACAAAAGTAGCCTGTGTCCTTTCTTTATATTAAATAGTAAGCTAATATGCGATAAGCTTGTATGCTTGCTAAGTGTGTCAATTACTGTTAACACCCCTAGGGCAGTTTGGGCGGAAAGGGATTGTTAGTAATGGAGACTGAGAATCCCATTGCTAGCAATATACCCAGACAGGTCGACCTCCTCGCGGTCCTCCCTGAAAACTATCAATGGTTAATTTCTTATGAATTCATCATGATGGGCTAACTGGCCTGTTTTCATTCTCATCTATCACCCTTCACTGGTGCTCCGCCAGCGTATCCCGTCAGCGCAGGCGGGGTTACCATTCCATTTTCATCCATTAAAAAAAAACCCCTAGGGCAGGCTTATGTTCATCAGTGGATAGTTAAAGGCTGATATAATGGTGATGATACAAAGTATCCGATGTTAAAATAGGGATTACGATATAACCAACTAGTGGCAAAACTCCCCTTCTGATGTATGCTCGTGTCCAGTAGTGGACAGTTCTGATATAAATGATTAAATAGGCAAGTTTTATTTCATTTATCACACAAACTCTAAATGTAGTATAGTAACAAATCGAATAAATTCAATCGATTAATCGCTCTTCCACACTGTCTTTTTAATCGAGTTAATTCGATTATTTTTTTTTTGTATACGGTGAAAGTGGCTTGGTAACCCTGCCTGCGCTATCGGTATACACTGGCGGGGTACCAGTGAGAGATGATAGGTGAGGATGAAAAGGCAGGTCAGTTAGCTCATCGTGACGAATTCAACGATAAATTAGTCACGATAGTTTCCAGGAGGAACCGCATGGAGATGGGGATTGACCTCCCCATTGCTAACAATTCCTTCCCCAATTCGTTTGTTTGTATTTTCGTTGAGTTCTATGGAACAGTCTATAAGTGGTTTAGCAATACGTCTCGAAATGACGTCAGCCGGGTCGTAATTCGATTAATACCTATAAGCGACACCAGAACACTGTGACTAGATAAATTTCCGGTTAACGCCACTTGACCTTCGTCGGATAGTTAGTCGGAAACGAGTCGGGTGACTACGCTCCCCGCCGTTCACTGTATGGTAAACAGTGCAATTTTGTCGTCTATACCAGTATCTAGCCGCGAATTCGTTCGCGTAATCTATATATATATATATATATATATATATATATATATATATATATATATATATATATATATATATATATATATTCTGTAACTGTAGCAACAACTTTAATACTCTTTCTAGAACTCTTAATACCGATCTATTTGCCTTTTCGGGGGGAAAGGGATTGTTAATAATGGGGTCTAATAGCCCCATTACTAGCAATATGCGCTAACGGGATACGCCGGCGGAGCACCAGTGAAGGGTGATAGATGAGAACGAAAACATGCCAGTTAGCCCATCATGATGAATTCATCAGGAATTAACCATGATACTTTCCAGGGGGAACCGCGCTTAGGTCAACCTGGTTGGGTATATTGTTAGCAATGGGATTCTCAGTCTCCATTACTAACAATCCCTTTCCCCCCTTTACTCTGTATTTTATCCATCATTTTTATTTTTTGTTACAATTCCTCTTGTTTGTTTCGTATATATATATATTTTTGTTCACTCCTATTTTTGTTGCTTTGTGTACAGCGCCTTTTATCTATATTGTTGCTACTTGTGAAAACCTATTAGTGGCTTATTTTGTGATCATAAACTGTATCTATTTGCTTTATCTAGTGTAGCCCCAGTTTTCCTGTGAAGAAATAAATAAATAAATAAATAGTACAACAAAAACAACTTTGTTTTGTTTGTGTAAAAGTTAGTAAAACAATGTAAAAACTTTTATTCTACTAACGAATACTTGCAGATTAGCAATAATCAACGGAAACCACTTGTAGATACACGTACACCAGTTGTCGTATTTTGTGATTCCATTTGTATTATAATTTGTATAATGCATAAACTAAGTCATCGGAGTACCAACGAGTCATTGATGAAAAAAAATTAATTCAAGGGGAAAGGAAAAGATTTAAAATGCTTTCACTGTCAACCAGATATTGGTGTTTCTTATACATACATTGTTTATTTGCAACTTATTAATTTAGGTAAAATTGTGTACCACAAAAGAATATCTGACTTCAATAATCAAAATTAGCTATTATTATAAAAAATTTAAAAAATTAACTACTGAATCGCTTTTGAACAAAAATTTGAGGCAATTGGAAAAAAAAAGAATTTTCCAAATCGAATTACAACTGACCAAGTGATGAGGAAACAAATTAAAAAAAAGAACAACCGAACTGAAAATGAATCGAGCAAATTTTAAAAAGAAGCAGGTTCTCATTTCGGTTGTCTTTTGTTGTATATATTGTTACCTCATAACTCCGACAGATGTAAACAAAAAAAAAAAAGGTTTGAAAAATTCTTTTTGCAAATTTTCCGATTCTTATAATATAATACATCTATGCAAATAATAAAATAAAATTATAAACTTTCGCATTGTTTACACATAATTTTAAATTTACTATCGAGACTTAACTTTTTGGACCACTTTTCCACATTGTGGTCACGACATGACAGGACGTCGAAATAAAAAGTCAATCCACGTTGAAACGTCGGCAATAAAGCAGCAGGTATTTAGGTACTATTTACTTGCAAATTTTTCATCGCGTTAAGTCCCAATAGTGTATTTATAAACACAAAAAAATATTCATTTTTACTAATATTAACAATGTGAAACTGTTTGTTACTTTATAGCGCCTAAACGGCTGATTGGTTTAATCACTATGAAATTTAGTATACACATACTATATGGTATGGAGAAAGATATAAGCTACTCTTTATTCTGAGGGCCTACCACGAAAAGTTTTCCGAAACTTCGGGGCCGAACGAAACAAAAAATTGATGTTAAAATTACATAATACATGCCGTTTGGAAATATTAAAAATGTTAAAATATCGTTCTTTTGCACCTTTATGATAGGATGTATGACAAACGAAATGTTAAACTCCATTTATTCCAGTAAATATTATGAAAAAAGTGACTGTTAATATACACTGTTGATATATATGTATATGTACATATATAAGTGTATGACAAATCGGCAAAACCATTGATATTGCCGGAAATAGCGATTAATATTAGGTATTTATTTTATTAGTCATCCCAGTCATATTTTTTAAAAAGGTTACAACACTAAACAGCAAAAGTCAAATGAAATAAAACGTCATCCCGCCCGACCGTGCAAATGTCGGAAAATATATTTTAACTGAAAAGAATTACTATTTATTTATTTTAAATTTCAATTAAATAAATTTTAATTGAAATTTAAAGTATAGCTTTTTCAAAAATTCAAACTAAGAATTCGAATACACAACAAATATAGCCGGCGAAATGGAATTCCAAACTATAAATTAATCGGCGCCATTTTGTCTTTGTAGACTAGGGATTGCCGTTATGATCGACGGCGCAATCTTGAATAGATTAGTCGTGAATCAAGTTAAAACGATATGGCAAGGCATCTTGTGCCGATCCGCGGAGACGGGAATTGTATGTTCAGATCTGTCTCCTTTTGCATTTACGGTACACAAGAGAGGCACAGGGAGATCAGAATAAGAGTGGTCGAGAGGATAGTGGATAATTGGAATCGATACAAGGATTTTATAATCGGCGATCGATCGTACGGGGCACATATGCATAGTGCACCCGATTATAGGAATTTGATGTCGAGAGACGGCGAATACGGCGGACATGTGGAACTTCATTGTGTTAGCGAAATATATACTGATTACACATTCAAAGTTCATAGAAACGGTTGCTCTAGAACCATAGACTATGGAAGGGGAAGGAACGTAAAACATTTATTATTCTCGGGATATTACGACGCGGGCCATTATAGTGTTTTGGAGTATTATTGATTTTGTAACAATTTTAATAAAGTGTTTTTACTACTAGGTACTATCTGCAATTTTATTCTGCGATAAGATTAGCTTCCATAAAAAAATCGACTTGAAATGTGGCAAAACCAGTAATTATAACACCATCAGTAGTGAAACTATTTGGAAAATTCTTCCTTTACCTGAAAAGATATACTTACAGATTGATTCCTTATAAATATTATCGAAATAGGTACAGTAGTTTAGGTTTGACATCCAAATAACTCGCCACAAAAAAAAACTGTTTATTTTTTTTATGTACACATAATCTTAAATTGTATTAAACTATAAAATACGTTTGAAGATTACATATGCATATATATATATATATATATATATATATATATATATGGGACAAACAGGGGGGGGGATTGTTATGCAGACTACCACCCCCATTACTATCAATATACCCTGTCAGGTCGGCCTCTACGTGGTCCCGCCTGGAAACCATCGTGCTGAATTCCAGGTGTATTTTTTTTTGATGGGTGAAAATGGTGTGGTAACACTGCCTGCGCTAACGGTATACGCTGGCAGGGCACCAGTGAGGGATGATAGGTAAGAATGAAAAGACAGGCCAGTTAGCCCATCGTGATAAATACACTTAGAATTCAGCACGATGGTTTCCAGGGGGGACCACGGAAAGGTCGGCCTTTTCATTGTCACCTATCATCCTTCACTGGTGCCTCGCCAGCGTATACTGTTAGCACAAGCGGGGTTATCATTACATTACCATCCATAATAATAATAATAATAATAATTTATTTATTTGCTAGAAATGTGGTAATAATAATGGTCTTAAATATAATAGATCTACACATTTCGCCTTATCTAAAGGCATGCAAATTTAGTATTATAATTTAGTGGCTTACGTATATTAATAGCCTAGTAGGATCAATCCATAAATATTGGCAGCCGCAAACATACTAGTGGTAGCAGACTAAACAAATACAAATACAAACTAAACAAAAACAAATACATAACAAGTCAATAATATAACAAATGTCATACAATACAAATGAAATTACACATTTACATACATTCATTTAATTTTTTAAAAAGTCATTTATTAAATAAAAATTGCATTCCAGTAACCATTTTTTTAACCGTAATTTAATATATATATATATATATATATATATATATATATATATATATATATATATATATATATATATATATATATATATATATATATACACAGATAGTCGATATCCTTAGAAACGAGCGAGGAAATTAGCAACGCGAGATTGCTAACAATCATTCACAGATACCTTTGTATAAATCCGTATCTGTTTACATTACAAGTCTGTGATACGAAATTCGATTTCCGGACATTGCTCCCGGCGATAAAAGACGCCTAAACTTTTAAAATTCTAAATTTAAATTTTTTTTTTTTTTTTATAAGCAGTTAACTGTCCACTGCTGAACATAGCCTCCTCCATAAGGGAGGTTATTTTTTTTTATACAACTTAGAATGGCAAACAAGCTGACGGCCCACCTGATGGAAAGCGGTAACCGTCGCCTATAGACATGAGCAGTACCATGGACATAACAGAGTATACTGTTTCGCCCATGATACCCCCATGCGTTGGCATTCCTGAGGACTCAGGTGTTATTCCTCTGTACCCTGTAAATTCACGCCTAACCAACCTTCAAACCGAAACACAGCCATGCAAACACAACTGCTTCACGGTTGAAACACGAATGGGACAGAGGTACCCAAGCAATCGACTTGTACAAAGTCTCTCTCTGGTAAATAATAAATATTATAAAAAGGAAATCTTATGACTGTTCGTTTGTAATTAATAAACTTAAAAACGAATCAACTGATTTTAAAAAATCACCTACTTATAGAAAGCTGCATTATCTAAATATATTCGATAATTCAATCTACCCGTGTAAAGCCGGGACAGATCACTAGTTTTATATCAAATATTTAGTGCAACGTAATCTATATTTACAGACAGCAGTCGCTTCGGAAGGTGCATTACAAAATTCGATTTCCGGCACATCGATCTCCGATATAAATAAATACAACTGGCGCATCGTGCAACTTTACCGATGCACTGATGAAATTTCGCCATAAAATATTACTTTATACAATACAAACATAGATAGTTAAAAACTCGACTATTTCCTTATGTTTTGATCATGCCGTGTACGCATATTTTTGGTGGGGGGTTAGCTTGAACAAAACATTATTGTACTGTATAAATTTATGTAACCATGTTAATTCTCTGTAATGTGTAGGTACCTATTGAAATAAAAAAAAAATATTTTTTTTAATTCCTTACGAACTTTAAAATCATTGACATGCTATCAAGCAGGTGTCGTATAATATACGTCATCATCAGCCGTTCTGTCCACTGTTGAACATAAACACGCTTGGCAGGCGGATTGGCAACCGCAGTTAGGACTTGGTGATGTTTTAAGAGGGACGCTGCTAACCGACCTCGAGGGGGGAAAGGGATTGTTAGCAATGGAGTTTGATAGCTCCATTGCTAGCAATATGCCTTACTAGGTCGACCTCCACGTGGTTCCCCCTGGAAACCATCGTTAACAATTCTTGTTGAATTCGTCACGATGGGCTGACTTACTTCATTCTCACCTATCATCCTTCACTGGTGCCCCGCCGGTATATACCGATAGCGCGGGTGGGGTTACAATTCCATTATCATCCATTAATAAAGAAACATCCCTCGAGAGAAAGGGATTGTTAGTAATGGGGATTAGCAACCCTATTATTAGCTATATACCCTATCAGGTCGACCTCCTCGCGGTTCACCCTGGAAACAAACGTGATTGATTCATTGTTGAATTCCCTTCCATCAACCCACTTCGGTCAGGTACCATGACGTTTTGTGCATAAATCCCGGGTACTTAGACATTTATTAAGAAAGAAATCCGAAATGCCCACGAAAACGGGAAATAACGGGTTCCACGCACGCAAACCCAATGTAATTGTCAATGAATAATTAGCGTGCCGTTTTAAGTTAGCGTGCACGGAACCCTAAAATCGAGTCAATACGGGCCCATTGACATCCCTCCCATATGGCGAGTTAAGTTAATAAGTGGGGTCAAACATAAGGACCTTACTCAGCGGTACCGATGCCACGATAGACAAATTGTATTATAGAACAAAAGGCATAATAAATTTAACATATAAGTACTGAGTATATAATAATATAAGAATTATACGCATTCCAAATTTAAATATTTTCAAATTGTATAGAAAGTTGTATTTAAAATTTCTTTTTTCAATTTAAAGGCATTCCAATTTTAAATATTTTCAATACAGATACAAATTTGTATTTAGAATTTGTTTTCTTTTTTCAATTTAGAACACGAAGCCATATATATATATATATATATATATACAGTATTTCCGTAGATGGCTTCTAAATTAATTTATCATAAAGGTGAGAAATATATCGAATATAAGAAATATATATATATATATATATATATATATATACATATATATATATATATATATATATATATATATATATATCCAATGCCAATACAAATAATAAAAAATGTTTCAGCCAATACAACTGATCGGTTATTTTATAACATTTTATATGTGACTCTTTAGATTGTTATAACTTTTTTATTTATAAACCGATTGAAATAAAACAAATACTAAATGTTAAATAAACCACAATGCACTAACACATTCAAATCAGTTAAGCCGTTTCTGAGATTAGCATGCACAAACATAAAGACTAACAGATAAAAATTCTAAAAATCATTGTTTTGTGTTCTATTGTGTTCATAAAGCCTCCCTATGATAGTTTTTCTTATATATCTTCCATGTACAGACAGTGAACAAATACGATTTTATTATATGTATCGATTTAAATTATACCTATAGAAATGAAATATGGCACGCAGTTTATACGGGAAAGGTAAATTGAGTTGGCGTCTATAGAACTGCGTAGTAACTGAGAAGTTGCGAGGCAAATGTTTATCTTCATAATGCCAGAGAGGGAGGGTCAATGGAAGCAAAAAGAGTTTCACGACGCCCATTACACGATCATTCATTCGTGTCAGTCAATAACAGTGTTGCCAGCTATAAAATTTATATTAATGAATTTAAAATTCCAATATTCATTGTAATATTAAGAAATAACAATCTAAAGGACTGTTAAAAATTTAAAAATAATTCTAACAAAGATAAAATAATTCCTCATATTTTTTTTAATTACTAAATATAATAATACACAAATGTAATTGTTAAGATCCAATATTATTTCTTAACATAAAATATTTTTTATTGTAAAATTACAAAATAACAATGTAAAATTTATATATGGAAACACTGATTGATGTAGCATTGCAACACGGCGATCTGTTTCCGCGCTCTTCCGCCATCAACTTTCATACTGTCCACTGCGAATTTCTTATTGTTGTAAAATAAATAAATTAAAACAATTTCAGCGCATTTAATTTCAATAGTAATGCACCTTAAGAATTAGTTATAATCCTAACTAATATTATAAAAAGTGAGTTTGTCTGTATGTTACGCTTCCACGCCTATACCGCTGAATCAGGGAGAAGGGATTATTAGTAATGCTGAATATCAATCAGGGTAATTGCTAGCAATATACTCTATTAGGTCGACCTTCACTTGGTCCCCCCCCCCAGAAAAATTAAATACATACATATAGATTTTTGATCTTTGATCGTATTTACTTTGCTTATTTACTTATATATTTGTAAATATATATGTAATTTATAATAATTGCTTTCTTAATTTAAAATATAAATTCCGTGTGGTCCCGGCATAGAATGAGCCACAGACTTTCCCGTGAGTTTTATAAGAGGCAACTAAGGGGAGATAATAGTCGAGGGATCGGCAGCAGCGTCCTTCTTAAAACATCACCAAAACCTAACTGCGTTTGCTAACCCGCGCTGCCAAACGTGACAACTAGAGGCAACGTTCCCCCCCCTTATGGAGGAGTCTTATGTTTAGTAGTGGACAGTGATATAATGACGATGATGATTATAAAGAAAAAAAAGTTACTACACTATCCATCGTATATCAGTTCATTATATATATATATATATATATATATATATATATATATATATATATATATATATATATATATATATATATAAAATGGATGGTAATGTAATGGTAACCCCGCTTGTGCTAACGGTATACGCTGGTGGGGCACCAGTTAGAGATGATAGGTGACAATGAAAGCAGGTCAGTTATCCCATCGTGATGAATACACCTGGAATTGGGGGAAAAGGGATTGTTAGTAAAGGAGACTGAGAATCCTATTGCTAGCAATATACCCAACCAGGTCGACCTCCCCGCGGTTCTACCTGGAAACTATCATGGTTAATTCCTGATGAATTCATCATGATGGGCTAACTGGTCTGTTTTCATTCTCATCTATCACCCTTCACTGGTGCTCTGCCAGCGTATCCCGTTAGCTAGGCGGGGTTACCACACCATTTTCACCCATCAAAAAAAATATACCTGGAATTCAGCACGATGCTTTCCAGGCGGGACCACGTAGAGGCCGACCTGACAGGGTATATTGATAGCAATGGGAGTGGTAGTCTGCATTACTAACAATCCCCCCCCCCTGCTTGTATATATTAGTATCATTGTCTTTTCGCAATGTCCTTTACCCAAAGGTTGTCTGGAAGATATTGATCACTTCTCATTAATATTTACTGTATTTATTATTTTATTTTTTTTACTCGATGCAATAAAGTGTAAATAAATAAATAAATAAATAATAATAATAATAATATGTATATAAATAATTAATATCAATAAGTTTTCAAGTAATCACGTCGCAGTCAACACTGACTCACTGCTGTGTGCTTGCTATGTAAACATGAGTCATTACATTTGCAAGTGTTGAAGTCAAGTCTATCCGCCATATTGGATTTGCGTCATTTCAGCCGTTGTAGTTTTATTCTTTAACTATAAAACTACTATTGTTAGCAATGGAGTTTGACAGCCCCATTGCTAGCAATATGCCTTACTAGGTCGACCTCCACGTGGTTCCCCCTGCAAACCATCGTGAACAATTCTTGTTGAATTCGTCACGATAAGATAGGTTATCTGGAAGAGATAGCTCAGCAATAAGACCGCCTTTTGTACTACACTATACGTATTGAAAATTGTTTTAACAAATCATATTATGTTGGTGCAATAAAGTGTTAAATAAATAAATAAATAAATAAAATGCCAAAAAATTAGCATTTCTTAAGAGATGATTTTTGTGCATAATTAGCTCGAATCGATAAAACTAACTCTCATATTGATTCTAAAATAATAATTTTGCGATGACCTCCTCATTCTGAAGTCGGTATGAACGGAATTAAAAAAAATTATGAAGTTTTCAATAAGTATTAAAATGTCATTTACAATTGTAAATAATCGTGTAATTCTTGAATACAGCACATCTCTAGAAGACAGACTATGGTAGAACTACTCGCTCTCAACTTTAAAAACTTTATGCCCACCTGTAAATTGACAATAAAGTAATAAAAAATAATTTAAAAAAAAATGAATTTAAAAAAAGAACAACAATTCACGTTTCCGGCATATAATATATCGTGTTTTTAAACAATTTAAAATAAAAGTCTATTTGAATTTGGAATTCTCACTTTTGAATTTGGAACGCGTAATATTTATAACTCGTACGTAACCTTATTCGTGCCGTTTCGATGAACGCCCACTTATTTAACTCTGGCATTTTAAACGCACCTTAACTTATGAATGTCATTTCTCGAGGTTGCGCCGTCTGCAACTGATGAGTCATAACATACATGCAATTATATATATATATATATATATATATATATATATATATATATATATATATATGTCTATATTGTGCAAGACAAACATAATAAATCTATAAATAAATATAATAATAAATTACCTTAATTTTAATTTATCAAATAATATATCATATGTTTTATATATATATATATATATATATATGCTTGGGTACCTCTGTCCCATTCGTGTTTCTACCGTGAAGCAGTTGTGTTTGCATGGCTGTTTCGGTTTGAAGGGTGGGATATGGCGTGAATTTACAGAGTACAGAGGAATGACACCTGAGTCCTCAGGAATGGCAACGCATGAGATGTATTATGGGCGAAACAGTATATTCTGTTATGTCCATGGTACTGCTCATGTCTATAGGCGACGGTTACCACCTTCCATCAGGTGGGCCGTTAGCTTGTTTGCCATTCTAAGTTGTATAAAAAAAATATATATACAGTTGAAATTCATTGTCCTTTTGCAATTTCATCCATCACAAAATTAAAATGACAGCAACAAGGGAATGGAACGTTATCGATTACAAAAAAATAAATACAAAAATCTGTACACATTCGGCGAGGTCATCGCCCAGCATTAAGCTTTCCTGGGGGAGCGTATTGGGAGACTGTTAAACTCACCCAGTTGATAAAATAAATAAATACACACAGTTGATAAAATAATTAAAACGAATTTAGTACTTACTTCTTTTGAAAAACATTTTTTTTTCGACAAAACTTGTAGTAAAATTTAAGAGTTTTTTTTTTAATGGATTATAATGGAATGGCAACCCCATCCGTGATATCGGTATACACCGGCGGTGCACCAGTGAAAGTGGCCCGCCGGTGTATACCGTTTTTTTTTTATACAACTTAGAATAGCAAACAAGCTGATGGCCCACCTGATGGAAAGTGGTAACCGTCGCCTATAGACATGAGCAGTACAATGGACATAACAGAGTATACTGTTTCGCTCGTGATACACCACGTTGATTGCCATTCCTAAGTACTAACGTGTTATTCCTCTGTACCCTGTAAATTCACTGCCATATCCCACCCTTCACACCGAAACACAGCCAAGCAAACAACTGCTTCACGGCAGAAACACAAATGGGACAGAGGTACCCAAGCAGACAACTTATACAAAGTGGTATATGCAATTCCATTATACTAGCTAGATTGGTGACGTAATCTCATCACATGAGCACAAAAACGAATCGGATGAATCGAAAACACTCTCCTTTCGAATGTACACAAGTTTACTATTTAGGGGATCCGTTAAAGAGAATTTATGCAGCGCACGACACGAGGTACGAGATAGAATCCAAAGAGATCTTTTCTACCGCGAACGCTATCGAATCGTAACGGTCAAAACATTTCCCAGTTCGAACAGAATGCGTTAATTAATACAGGAAAAGCAGTAGTCTGATATAAAAGAGGAAAATTTCGAATTAGACGAAGTTCGAACGAGGAATCCCCTTCTTTCCCGTGGGTGTCGTAAGAGGCGACTGAAGAAAGTTAATGCTTAATGTTAACGTCTTAAAACATTTTTTTTATACAATTTAGAATGACAAACAAGCTGACGGCCCACCTGATGGAAAGTGGTAACCGTCGCCTATAGACATGAGCAGTACTATGGACATAACAGAGTATACTGTTTCGCCCATGATATCCCCCATGCGTTGCCTTTCCTGAGGACTCGGGTGTTATTCCTCTGTACCCTGTAAATTGACACCATATCCCACCCTTCAAACAGAAACACAGCCGAAACACGAATGGGACAGAGGTACCCAAGCAAATGACTTTTGTACAAAGTCTCCCTCTGATTATATTACAAACAACAGCAGTTAGCAACACTAAACTTGGCAATCACTGGTAAAACCCCCTTTATGGGGAAGCCTATGTCCAGCAGTGGACAGTCAACGGCTGATACAAATAATGGTAATGATGAACGAAGAAAATCTTTTCATTGCTTCTAATCAGGAGGCTTACCATGAAACGAAATTTTGAAGTTTCGGAATCAATTCCTTGATTTCGATCATACTGAAATCGGCCCAGTAAATGAAAGCTAAACGTTTTGTTCGTCATAAATTCTACCATAGAAGTCCAAAAGAAACGATATTTTAGCATTTTTAATATTTTTAGAAGGTATGTATTATGTAATTTTAATAGCAAATTTGTGTTTCGTTCGGCTTTGAAGTTTCGGAAAACACTTCATGGTAGACCCCTCTGATTACATTGCTTTACTGAAATATTTTAATTAAATCACTATAAGCCATCAAAGATCATAATAATTTGTTTCAATAGAATTATATAAGAATTTAATGAAAATTGAAACATATTTTGTTGAAACAATCACAAAACACTCTCTCTCACTCAAGAGATCTAATTCATTAGTAATTATTAAGTATTCATTCGATTAATCCATATTTATTTATAACACTATTTGGATATCGGCAGACTGTCTGGTTGTTTATTCATTTGTCTACATTTTTATTAAGTTTTATTGAAATACGACACCCGGGGGTCGATCATGAAACGGTCGACCCCAACTTCGTACCCCAAAACAAAAAGCGAACGAAAGAAGTAATTCGAAACGACCGTGAAGTTTCTTCGGATTTATTGATTTCGGACAGGGGCCGTAGAGTGCTTGGGAACGGAAAAGATGCGAGAGCGATCTTTTGTCATTCGATTACAAATTTAGGGAAAAATAAAGTCTATATAAATCAATTATATAAAAATGTACAGTTGTTTTTAAATGTATAAAATTATGAAGTTTTAAATAAGTTATATACTAAGACCTGTCATGGCTAAGTTGAAAGAGTGTAGGGTACAGTATAGTTCTGAATCAACAGTATTTCCGTAGATAGCTTCTAAATTAATTTATCATAAAGGTAGAAAATAGAGAAATTTAACACAGCAGAAACGTTGGAGTGACATTTATCAACAAAATAGTTTCATATATACGTAATCATAATACATTTTACCAGAGGGAGACTGTACAAAAGTCGATTGCTCGGGTACCTCTGTCCCATTCGTGTTTCAACCGTGAAGCAGTTGTTTGCATAGCTGTGTTTCGGTTTGAAGGGTGGGATATGGCGTGAAATTACTGGGTACAGAGGAATAACATCTGAATGAATGGCAACGAATGGGGTGTATCATGCGCGAAACAGTATACTCTGTTATGTCCATGGTACTGCACATGTCTATAGGCGACGGTTACCATTTTCCATCAGGTGGACCGTCAGCTTGTTTGCCATTCTAAGTTGTATAAAAAAAAATAATAATAATCATAAATTGCCGTGCGGTCCCGGAATAGAATAGGCCAGCACTTCTTTTCCCGTGGATGTCATAAGAGGCAACTAAGGGAACTAAATGGTCGAGGAATGGGCAGCAGAGTTTTTCTTAAAACATCAAAACCCTAACTGCGGTTGCTAGCCCATCTGCCAAACGTGACAACTACTGGTAAAAAAAACTTTTAATGGGAGAAACTTAGCAGTGGACAGTTAACGGCTGGTAATAATAAAAGTTATCCTAAAAATAAGTTTTATTATTTTTATTAATTACGAATCACAAATATATGTCAATTAATTTAACCTTGAAAGTAACAACATACTTTTGAGACTACTATAAGTTTTTCATTAACGTATGAAATCCTTTCAAAAATGCACGAAAACTACCAACATGTGGCAGGTTATTTTTTTTTTTTTATAGGTGAAAATGGAATGGTAACCCCGCCTGCGCTAAAGGGATACGCTGGCGGAGCACCAGTGAAGGGTGATTGATGAGAATGAAAACAGGCCAGTTAGCCCATCATGATGAATTAAATATAAATTATTTATGATAGTTTCCAGGGGGAACCGCGAGGAAGTCGAGTCGAGTCGATGGGATTCTTAGTCTCCATTACTAACAATCCCTTTCCCCCCTGTGGCAGGTTATTTACAAATAGTATCTATTTGTAAAAATATTACACAATATTTACTTACTATTGTAAAGAATTTTAAAGATATTTATGATTGGGACTATTTCATAAAAAGAACAAATTAAAAATATTTATTTCGTACTTTCACGATAAATTTATACGACAGGAAAGGTAAATTAAGTACTCAAATAATTAGACAAAGACTTATCATTTAAAAAAAAATTAAATATTTTAAATACGGAACAATATCATTTTTAACATTTTCACCAAAAACGAAAAGTCACCTCTTGAGCCTTCGTGTAATTTGAGGTTAAATCACGAAAAATGTTTTCGGTTTCGTTCGTTCGGACGTCTCGTTTGCGTTTGCGATGAAATAAACATTAATCGTCTTTGAGTCCGATTTCGGTATGAAAATGTTTCATGGTACGAAGTTTAAATACATTGCTAACAAATTGGTAACCTCAAACGTGCTACCGATATACACTGGTGGAGCACCAGTAAGGGACGATAGGTGAGGATAAAAGCAGGTCAGTTAGCTAATCGTGACCAATTCATCTGGAATTAACCTCGATGGTTTCCAGATCCGCGTGGATGTCGAAACCTGAAAGGCTATATTGCTAGCAAAAAGCTCGCTCGCCCCTATTATTAACTACCCCCCCCCTCCACCGGTAAGCTACTATTAATTTAAATATCATTTTTTCACTAAATTTGTTAAAATATTACAATATAAATACTCCCATGCAGGAGGATAAGGGATTGTTAGTAATGAGGATCTAATAGCCTTAATGCTAGGACCCTATCAGGTCAACCACGACGAGATTCCTCCTGGAAACCATCTTGGTAAAATCTTTACGAATTCATCACTGTCGGCCTACCGACCTGTTTCATTCTCACCTATCATCTCTCACTGGTGCCCCGCCAGCTTAAACCATTCCATTATCACTCGTTAAAAAAATACTCCCCCTCTCCCTTCGCCACTTTCGAGCTGACCTCACCCCCTCTCTGTGAACAAAAATGACTGTTCGAAAAAAGCACGCACCGCGCTCGGCACCCAAATACACATTTACGCATACAGATAGCTGTTTATGTAGTTGTGTCAATTATGAATCATGCCGTTTTTGTATGAAGTAACCGAGGTGTGGTTATACCAGAGACTACGATGAAATATTTTCCGAAATTTTGGGCCGAACAAAACAAAACTTTGATGTTAAAATTACACAATACATAGTGTTGGTAAAATTTAAAAAAAAAATTAAAAAATCGTTCCATTAAACTCTTACGGTAGGATCTATGACGAACGAAATGCTAAACTCCATTTACTGGGCCGAACAAAAATACGAAATTGAGTCCGAAAATACGGAATTTCATTTCACGGTAGACCCCCTGATTGAGATACTAAAATTCAGGCCTTGAAATAAAAAGTACCATTATCGTCATGTTATCATAATTTGACCTGTCGTATTGACTTTTCACCAATGATAAATTTTAGTACATACCTACTACCTCAATATGATAAATTAGCAACGAACTTTCACCCCGCTAATTCCGTGTAATCAATATTTGATACCTATCATACAATTGCTAATCAAACCAAACCTTACAGCAACGAATATAGAGTTCAAAACCCTAACGACAACGAATATTAGAGCGTTGAATTTTAAAATAAGTCCAGACAGTATGACAGCGTTCTTTTGTTTTCATTCTATATTTGAAAAAAATTAAAACAATATTTATTACCTGTAAAAAAAATAATAGTAAAAGAAACATGAAACTGTAGTTTTAAATGAATCTTGCTATGAGTATGTCCTGCTTTCTTAAAAAGAGAACTTATCACCGGTGGCTACCATTATCAATTCACTATCGCATTTGATAACGGTACGATAACGAAGTGTAGTAACACAACTGGCATTATTTTTAATATTAGCTGACTGTAGGTAACGATAATTGGCGCCAAATATAACTTAAAAATTGCCATGTAGCTCCCGGCATAGGCCACCCCTTACTTTCCCGTGGGTGACGTAAGAGGTGATTAAGGGAGGGCGAGGGATAGGCTGTAGCGTCACTTATAAAATGTTGCCAAACGTGGCAACTACTGGAAAAAGGGGAAGGCTTATGTTCAACAGTTGACAGTTTTTTTTTTATACAACTTAGAATGGCAAACAAGCTGACGGCCCACCTGATGGAAAGTGGTAACCGTCGCCTATAGACATAAGCAGTACAATGGACATAACAGAGTATATTGTTTCGCCCATGATACCTTTCATGCGTTGCCATTCCTGAGGACTCAGATGTTACTCCTCTGTACCCTGTAAATTCACGCCATATCCCACCCTTCAAACCGAAACACAGCCATGCAAACACAACTGCTTCACGGTAGAAACACGAATGGGACAGAGGTACCCAAGCAATCGACTTTTGTACAGTCTCCCTCTGGTGATATGAAGATGTCAAAATAAATTATCACTTCACGAATGTTCATTCGTAATAAAATAACTTATTAGAGCTACTGCAGTTAAACAGAATTTAACGATCCGTTTAGGCGTATTTAAATCTATCAAATTGTTCTAAAAAAACAAAAAAATCAGGACAAGTAATATACTTAAAGGTAAAAAGCCATTAAAAAAAAATTAAAAAAAGATAAAAAAAAATAAAAAAAAATACTATTCATTTATTGAAATCGAACAAGTTGTTTAGTCTACGTGTACGGCTAAAGAACCGAAAGCACGTAAATCGTAAACATTACGTACTCGTAATATTGTTTGGCAGTAAAAAGACCGCGCTAGTTAGTACGGATATCCAAACAATTAGTGCTTGGAACAAGAAATGTGTGTATGTAGGACACACACACACACACACACACATACCATACAGTACTAACGAGACATAATGTTTAGTTTATACAGAAATTGCCCGTTCTCTGGTATGAGTCACTATTTACGCGTAAGGATCGCCGCTCACTACACCACGGTACGTAATACGCAAATGGTTACGGACGTGTTTCGGTTTGAAGGGTGGGATATGGCGTGAATTTACTGGATACGGAGGAATAACACCTGAGTCCTTAGGAATGGCAACACATGGGGGGTATCATGGGCGAAACAGTATACTCTGTTATGTCCATGGTACTGCTCATATCTATAGGCGTCATCCATTAAAAAAATATACAAACTGCACTAGTTTGGTTAGAAGAGATCTTATATATACACGCAAATAATACGCAAGTATATATATATATATATATATATATATATATATATATATATATATATATATATATATATATATATATATATATATATATATATATATATATATATATATATATAAAGTGTTGCATGTAAAGATCTCTTCTAACCAAACTAGTGCTGTTTGTATATTTTTTTAATGGATGATAAGGAAATGGCGACCCTACTTACGCTATCGGTATACACTAGGATGAAAAGGCAGGTCAGTTAGCTCATCGTGACGAATTCAACGATAAACTAGTCACGATAGTTTCTAGGAGGAACCACGCGGAGGTCGACCTGATAGGGAATATTATTGGTAATGGGGAGGCTTATTTTACGAAAAACGACGGAAACGCGGACGAAGTCGCGGGCAACAGCTAGTAAATAAATAAAGTTGAAATTTGTCTTTGTGTTAGCGTTTGCGGTATAATCTATTTGACAGGCCAATTTCAATGCGTTTTCCATTCGAAGGTCGTTTTAATCTATATGATTCTAAAAGTCTATCAAAAGGGTTTAAATTCGTTTACACGAATTAATTTCGTATAACCCTCTGATGAAACTGTACTAGTCCAATACAATATTAAATTCTCAGCGCGAGACACCTATTTAAATCGGCAGGTTTATAGGAAACGAGACCCTATACGACTTTCGTATAATGACTTTTTAATCTCTGTTCTTAATTACATTTTTTAATGTTTAAAGTGGGGGAAAAGGATTGTTAATAATGGGTTCTAATAACCCCATTAGTTAACATACAATATCAGGTCGACCTCCACGCGGTTTCCCATGAAAACCATCGTGATTACTTCTTATTAAATTCGTCACGATAGACTAACTCCAACTGTCATCTTTCATGGTGATCCGTCAGTGGATCCGCTGGCGGAATAATCATTCCGTTTTCAGTTTTAAAAAATTTAAATGTTTTTTTAATGGACGATAATGGAATTGTATCCCCGCTTGTGCTAACGGTATACGCTGGAGGGACACCAGTGAAGGATGATAGGTGAGGATGAAGTAGGTCAGTTACCCCTTCGTGACGAATTCAACAAGAATTGTTCACGATGGTTTCCAGGGGAACTGCGTGGAGGTCGACCTAATAGTGTATATCGCTAGCAATGGGGCTATCAAACTCCATTACTCATTATCTCTTTCCTCCACTATTAAGTGTTGAACGACCTACATACACTTTATACATATCCCATAAGCATGGGATAAATGTGCACATGAACGACTCGAGCTGAGGCCAACGTAACTTTTTCTTCAAAGCAAAATCTGCCCTCGGTTTATTTAGTTTACATACTAACTAGGACGAGAAACAAAGCTCGTAAGCCGGTTGCCGATCAAAGCGAGCCTTTTCACAGGCGAATTCTTTACATTTCATACCAGATGTGACTCGGGTTTATAAGTATATCACATAATCATATTGGTTTTTGTATGGTTTTTTTTTATAAATTGAATGACTAGCGATCCTGCCCGGGTTTGTGCGGATAGATTAAATTTTCCAACATGATATATTGGTTATGTTACTCGCTAAGAATGTATCTTTTTACAGGTGAAAGAATTTTTAGAATCTGTTGTGTAGTTTCTGAGTTTATGGATTACAAACAAAGAAAACAAATCTTTCCTCTTTGTATTATTAGTATAGAAATAAATAAATAAAATGTTATTGGCTAAGAAAGAACTGTTTTTTTTTTAAGTTAATGTAAAATTAAACATTTTTTTAATAGTCAATAATAATTTATTATTTAACTATTGCCTCTTCGAAATGCAATTTCAACTATGATGAATAGAGAACAAACTTAGCTGTTGTTTTTTTTTTCAAAAAGTTGATTATATATATTGCTCCGAACTCCTTAGTTATTTTTAAAGGTTTTTATTTTTATTGTATTTTTATACTTTTGTTTTTACAATTATCACTTTTGCTCTTTGCCGTCGTAGTCTGTCTTTCGTAGTTTTCTGTATTATAGTTATTTTCCTTTTAAACCCATTGTTTGATTACATCATAAACATCAATATACTGTCCATAATATCGCCCACATATTATATATATATATATATATATATATATATATATATATACTCTCACACCACCAAATCTTTTCCTGTGCCAGCTGCTAGACTCTGGAATTACCTTCCAAACGATATCAGAATGGCGCAGACCGTCCTTGCGTTCAAAGCTCAACAAAAAGATTTTACAATACAATTGACAGTTGAGTTACTTATATTTATAATAGTTATTCTATGTTTATATATATATATATATATATATATATATATATATATATATATATATATATATATATATGCATGCCTATATATTAGATTATAAAGAATGTCTCCTTACAAATCTTTCCAGAGAAACGAGTCAACTTTTTCATATAATTCTGTAATGATAAATAGAAGTGATTCTTTTAATAACTACTATATTTATTTTATCTTCGTCTTATCTTCATCTTAAAACTTCTATGTTAATTTCTGCATTTTTTAAATATGTAAACAAACACTCATTTTATTTATTAAATAATACGTCAAAATAAATTGTATACGTAAGTATATAGAGCACTGATAAAAACAAAACGAGTCAGCTAATTTCACAAATAACTGACAAAAAGTTGACCCATTTTTGAGGCTCGAGGCTTCATCTATATAATCTAAGGTCTATATATACAACGGATAATTTAATGGACTTACTATGTTTGTCGTTTAGACAATCGTTTCAACTTCATCAGCAAGTCCCCTTCTGGGGGCGTACTGTACGTTGCGTTACAGCGTCCCGTCTCGTAAAACATAAAAAACAATAGTAAAAACAAGAAACAAACAACTCGTAAGTTTATAAAATTTCACGTTACACATATACATATGTATACAGACTAGTTGGTAATATATATAGCATATATTTTAGTTACAATATCTATATATCTGCCCAATATTGGATACATAAGTTTTCAGTTAACCAATATATTTTTTTATTATTATTTTTATTATGGAATTTCGCGACTGATGATTCCTGGCCGCAACAGAATATCAGTGCTTTGCGCTTTTGAGGGCGAAGCAATAAGCTGAGTTGTGACCATTTTGTGTTACATAACGTGTGCCATAACACGCAAGAAAAAAAGGAAAATTTTGTTTTATATACTTTGCTTTTGTTTTGTTTTCCGTTTTTCATTCTTTTATCTCTTTTACTGTTTACTATGTGAATGTTTGTATTGTAATTTGTGTGCTGTAAGTAATGCAAATAAATTATCTATCTATCTATCTATATAATATCAAGAACACTATCGGAATTAATATAGATATTAAACCGATACCCCCAAGAAAGCATTGTGCTGAATTTGAATTCTAGGTGCATTAATCACGATGGCACAACTGACTTGCCTCTTTATCCTCACCTATCATCCCTCACTGGTGCCCCGCCAGCGTATACTGATAGCGCAGGCGAGGTTACCATTCCATTATCATCCATTACAAAAAAAATGAAGGAATCAGTGATAAATATTGCTTATAGAAACATACTTTGATAGTAAATAAATATTTATTTTTTTCTTACATCGATAAAGAAAACAACATTTTTAAAATAATAAAGGGATAACAATAAATTAGTCTAAAATTATGTCTAAAAATGGGATGATAAGCCCTCCGCGCTATCAGTTTACGGATGGTAGATACGGGTGAAGGTTGGCCCATGGTGACGAACTCCGTATCAATTAACCATGGTGGTTCCCAAAGAGGGTCGGGTGGAAGTTTTTTTAATGAACGATAATGGAATGGTAGCCCCGCCTGCGCTATCTCTATAAGCTAGAGGGGTTACCAGTGAGGGATGATAAGTGAAGATAATCATGCGGAGGTTCAATGGGGTCAGTGAACTAGTAATGGTGTTCTCCTAAACAATATTAATTTATTTTTTTATACAACTTAGAATGGCAAACAAGCTGACGGCCCACCTGATGGAAAGTGGTAACCGTCGCCTATAGACATGAGCAGTACCATGGACATAACAGAGTATACTGTTTCATCTATGATACCCCCCATGCGTTGCCATTCCCGAGGACTCAGGTGTTATTCCTCTGTACCCTGTAAATTCACGCCATATCCCACCCTTCAAACCGAAACACAGCCATGCAAACACAACTGCTTAACGGTTGAAACACGAATGGGACAGAGGTACCCAAGCAATCGACTTTTATACAAAGTCACCCTCTGGTAAATATAATACTATACCAATACTATATACAAAAAAAGTTATTATTATTAGTATTTCCTATTCGATTAAGCCGTTTAAGTAATAAACGTGTAATACACAAGCTATTCGCCCCGACTTCGCTCAAATATAATAGATTTGAAGGATGGGATATGGCAGTGAATTTGCAAGGTACAGAGGAATAACAACTGAGTCCTCAAGAAAGGCAATGCATGAGCGAAACATTATAGTCTGTTATGTCCATGATACTGCTCATGTCTATAGGCGACGGTTACTACTTTGAATTAGGTGGGCCGTCAGCTTGTTTGCCATTCTAAATAGCATAAAAAAATCTTTTTGAAAATAAAACACAACCCATGTGATTGGTGGGGGGAAAGGGATTGTTAGCAATGGAGTTCAACATTGCTAGCAATATGTCCTATCAGGTCAACCTCCACGTTGTTCCCCTTGGAAACCATCGTGGCTAATTCTAGTTGAATTCGTCAGGATTGGCTATCTGCCCTGCTTTTATTCTCATCACAGATCTATCACTGGTGCCTCACCTGTGTATACCGATAGCGCAGACGGGGTTTCCATACCATTATCACCCATTAAAAAAAACCGCATATTTGCATTCAAAAGTACTAACAACCAATAATTTTCAGTCAAAACCACTTTTGACCAACCTGTTCAGTCGGGGGGAAAGAGATTGTTAGTACTGGAGACTGAGAATCCCATTGCTAGCAATATACCCAACCAGGTCCACATCCTCGCGGCTCTCCCTGGAAGCTATAATGGTTAATTCCTGATGAATTCATCATGATGGGCTAACTGGCCTGTTGTCATTCTCATCTATCACCCTTCACTGGTGCTCCGCCAGCGTTTACCGTTAGCGCAGGCGGTGTTACCATAACATTTTCACCCATCAAAAAAAAACATGTTCAGTCAAAAGTACTTTTGACTGGTTAAGAGTTTTAACTGCAAGAGAAATATTATTCAGATGTAGCCATAGTTATGGCTGTGTACACTGTGTACCGTTCAACGAAAATCTATTTCTGATCTATTCGAAAATTAAACAACCCGTGATTTTAATACATGATTTATTAATTCACGCCAGAATATTCCACGGGACAGATGTTGGCGCTGTTATTCTCTCACGGCTTGCTGTCCAAATGGTTAAACACAAACGTTTAATTATTTAATTGAATTATATTACAGGAGAGAGGTTTTGTACAAAAGTCGCCCAATTCTGTGTCTGAATCGTATCACTGATGCAAAGCTACTGAGCATGGCTGTTTGGAATTCACGCCAAGTCACTTGCGGGGTAGGCAGAACCGAATGCCAAAGACCTCTATCGATGCATAGGGTAAAAGTGGGTGAGACGCTATATAAGGAGAGATGCCATACCCCCGCTAATTCCGTGTGGGAAAGAAATACAGCCATGCAAACACAACTGCTTCATGGTAGAAACACGAATGGTACAGAGGTACCCAAGCAATCGACTTTTGTACAAAGTCTCCCTCTGGTTCAATCTATGCTGAAACTACACGACACACGAGCCTGAAATCTTTTTTGGGCAGTCGCATAAAAATACATTAATCCTTCGTATATGTGTACATAGCGGACTTGACGCTAAAACCATTCTCTCCCAGCCAACCATAGGGAAGTGTCAGAATACTCGAATGCGGTACAAAAATACATACACATTTTTTTTTACAACACAGGAGGCAAACGAGCATGCGGCTCACCTGATGGTAAGTGACTACCGTCACCCACAACACCTACGACATTGCAGGTGTGCTGCCGGCCTTTTAATAAGGAATATGCTCTTTTTTTGAAGGTTATGTTGTCGTATCGGTTCGCAAATACTGCTGCTGGAAGTTGATTCCAAAGAGTGGTTGTGCGTGGGAGAAAGTGCCTTGAAAAACGCACGGTGGAAGACCGCCACTCGTCCAGATGATTGGGATGAAATTTTAGTTTATGGCGGGTTGTACGATGGTGAAAATCAGCAGCAGGTATCAATCCGAACAATTCTTCAGAGCCACTCCCCATGATAAATTCGGTGCTTTACATATCACTTGTAAGTGTGATATAACATTGTACTTATTAACTGGTATGTAAAACACGTCAACTATTTTATCTTAATAGGCTGTAATTACACTCGGTAATGCGAGAGTATCCTTATAAGGCCCTCCGTGCCTGACAAACGCCGTCCGAAATAACCCGAGTCGGCCGTGACGAATGTTCTAATTGTTCCCAATTAGCTTTAATCTTTCAGGCCTATCGTTAATAAATATAATGTTCGAAATGAATGCTGTTCGCCATAAAACTAACGGGAGTTTTGGTAAGAAAACCGGAATGTTAAAAATGGCGGCATTTGCACTATGATTCAGCATAAGCGGAACCATAATTGAATAGGAGACAAAAATAATAATAATAATAATTAAAGCCGAAACAGAGAAAAAGAGAAAATATCTCGACCTGGCTCACGAGGTGACCGAAATGTGGGGGGTGACATCCACCGAAATCATTCCAATCGTTTTGTCGGTGAACGGTCTTATCCCAATCAGTCCGGAACAACATCTCAGACGGTTGGGATTCCGAGGCGGCTCACTCCCGGGAAAGATGCAGAAAGCGGTGCTCTTAGATTCTGCCCGCATTGTACGCCGGTTTCTCTCTCTGGGGCCCTGAACCCGGGCCGACTGTGCTTCTGCCGGGGGTTAGTTGCCATCTCCTCTCCTTAAGAGGGGAGATGAGAATTTTTGTAAAATTTAAAAAATAATAATTGAGTTCCATCATCATCATCATCATCGTCATCTCAGCCATTATCCGTCTACTACTGAACATTGACTGCTGGAAGAAACGGTCCCAAGTCCTGTACCCACTGACTCGGAAATGGAAAGGAATGGCAACGCATGGGGGGTATCATGGGCGAAACAGTATACTCTGTTATGTCCATGGTACTGCTCATGTCTATAGGCGACGGTTATCACTTTCCATCAGATGGGCCGTCAGCTTGTTTGCCATTCTAAGTTGTATAAAACTTCCCTATAATGAATTTGAGGTCGCCACTTCATCTAGTAAGGCGTCTTTTTTTTTAATGGGTGATAATGGAATGGTAACCCCACCCGCGCTATCGGTATACACCGGCGGGGCACTAGTGAAGGATAATAGGTAGGTATGAAGCAGCTCATCATAACGAATTTAACAAAAATTGTTCACGATGGTTTCCAGGGGGAACCACGTGGAGTTCGACCTAATAGAGCATATCGCTAGCAATAGGGCTGTAAAACTCCATTGCTAACAATCCCCCTTCTAGTAAGGGGTCATCCTACATTTCGTTTGTCCATACTGGGTCGCCACTCAAGAACTATTCTTCCTACAATTCTAATAATTAAGTTTACATTTAGTCAAATATCTTAGATAAATAATAAACGATATAAATTCTATAAATATAATAAAAGAGGAAATGAATTGTTGGTGTTTGTATGAATTGCTGGATATTTGTTACTCTTTCACGCGAAAACTACAAAACGAATTTTAATTAAATTTAAAACACGGATAAGTTACATCCTCACTTATGAAATGGGACACTTTATGTCCTAATTTCACGAGAGCGAAAACCCGAGATACAGTAACAATGCAATTATTGCCTCTCTCACTACATTAGATTGGCTTGAAGAGATCTTGCTAACAAGTTTAGAAACGAATCGCTGTATGTTTGTTTTTTTTTTACAAGTATAACAATACACCCAAATTGTGAATATTTCTCCTTTATTGATTTATTTAAATTATTTAAAAATAAATCCTTTTCAAACTGTTAAAACAGCTTAATATATAGATTAAAGACAAAAAGATTTGAACTCTGCAATGTGTTTGATAAACGGCGAAAAATATTTCCAAGACATTATCGTTATTATATATATATATATATATATATATATATATATATATATATATATATAATATCAGTATTGTTTTAATTTATATTAATTGTATTGTGTACTAATAATACATTTTCACATTAATAATGAAATAATTAATCTCATATTATCACCGTAATTGTGAATACAAATTTTAATTTATATTTTATGCACAGGCCCACTGACTCTTGGTAGAACTGACACTCATCTGATTTCCTTTTACTTATAAAAGAGTGTCACTTCTAGACACGCTTTCATGCTGACAAAATGTACCCCACTACCCCTCCCTCAAATAGGGTTGTCACAGATTTATACTAACCAGTCGTGACCCCGTGGTTGAAATTCGACCATAGCATATATTGTAATAAATGAATTTATTACGGTTATATTTCACATTCAGTAAGACTATAGACAATTTTTTTTTATACGAGTACCACTGAGGTGACAAACAAGCATACGGCCCACCTGATGGTAAGCGGTTACCGTAGCCTATGGACGTCTGCAATACCAGAGATATTACGCGCGCGTTGCCGACCCTGAAGAAACCTCTTTACTCCCCTTTTGAAGAACCCCATGCTGTAGTCTCTTGGGAAAACCTCGGCAGGGAGCTCATTCCATAACCCGAGTGTTCGTGGGAGAAAACATCTCGAAACCGCTTTGCTCGCGACCATTTAGGCTGTAGGGTATGAGGGTGGACTCCCTGTCGATGGCAAGCCGTACGATGATAGAAAGTGGCCATAGGCATCATATTGAATAATTCTTCTGAGCACAATCCGTTGTACAAGCGGTAGACCGCGCAGAGTGAGGCAAAATCTCTCCTAAGATTTAAGGGTTCGATACCGCTTGCAAGCCTGGGATCATCGACAATTCTCATAGGTCGTCGTTGGACCGAGTCGAAAGATTCAAGCTGGTATCTAGGTGCTCCCGACTACTTTTGACTGCATATTTGCGGTTAGGTTAGTTACTTTTAACTGTTATTTTAGTCAAAGGTATTATTGTAAAGCATACGGTCAAAATTACTTTTGACTGATTTTGCCAGTTAATAGTACTTTTGATTGGTTAAGAGTTTTAACATATGTTATATAGTCGATACATATTAATATTAAGATTGTTTTAAATAACCGCATTATCAATTCGAAATACATTCAGAACTTTTATAGTAATATTTGTCTCGCCGATGGAGTCCATTATGATAATTACATTGTTTCTTTTAAACTAGTTTCGATAAACGAAAAATACTGCAAAAGAGAAATGCAAAATAATACATAATAAATGTTTTTAAAAATCATAAACGTAAGTTATTATGAGATTAACGTTCAAAAGGCTTTTAAAGTATTAGGTATCTTAAATTCTAAACACGTCTCTATTCGATTAAATCATGTAGAAGAACAAAAGGGCAAAACCATAGGACGGAATAATAACATGTTTAAAAGCGTTTTTCACTTGTACATTATATTAAGAACACTTGTTATGTACAAGGTTAAATCAATGGCATACTACCATTAAAACAAAACATTTACACCAAAGAGAAATTGTCTCTCGGTATATGACCAAATATTTTGAAGCATCCATACTAACACTGTGCATCCAGCTGTTAAATTCGCTGAAAGGAACGCTCCAATTTTTGGCGTTCCTGATTCAATGAAAAAAATGAATGAAAATGAAAATTTCTCTTGTTTTTTTTTTTATATTGCACACTGTTTCCATGTCAACACTTTGAATTTTATAAAAAAAATAAGACCTAGGTTTTGGACTAAGTGAAAATTGTTTATTCATACAGGCCAACCTCTTTGCAGACGGATCGCAATCTCCGAAAGGAAGCGGGGAGTAAATGAATGCAAAAAATAGAAGACCGAATTGGTTGTTAGGTATTAAAGGTTTATACCCAGCAGTAGATTAGAACGTTTAAGATCAAAATATATGAGCTTCGAAATAATAAATGCAACTCAAAGTGATTTTATTTCAAAATATCTCAAGACACTCTTTATTGTTTCCTCCAAAAGTTTACAGTAGTAAACTTATTATAAATACAAATAATGATGTAAGGACAAAAGATGTAAGTTACAGAATGCAGTTCAAAATGACCATATTTTAGAATATTAAAGTCTCAAACGGCAAATAAATAGAGCTTACATACAAGCTTACCAGAGGGAGACTGCACAAAAGTCGTTTGCTCGAGTACCTCTGTCCCATTCGTGTTTCAACCGTAAAGCAGTTGTGTTTGCATGACTGTGATTCGGTTTGAAGGGTGGGACATGGCAGTGAATTTACAGGGTATAGAGGAATAACACCTGAGTTATCAGGAATGGCAACGCATTAGGGGTATCATGGGCGAAACAGTATATTCTGTCATGTCCACGGTACTGCTAATGTCTATAGGCGACGGTTATCACTTTCCAGCAGGTGGTCCGTCAGCTTGTTTGCCATCCTAAGTTGCATAAAAAACAATAATCGAGGGTTTTTTTTTATGGGTGAAAATGGTATGGTAACCCCGCCTGCGCTAACGCGATACGCTGGCGGAGCACCAGTGAAGGGTGATAGATGAGAATGAGAACAGGCCAGTTAGCCCATCATGATGAATTCATCAGGAATTAACCATGATAGTTTCCAGGGAGAACCGCGAGGTCGACCTGGTTGGGTATATTGCTAGCAATAGGATTCTCAGTCTCCATTACTAACAATCTCTTTACCCCCTAATCGAGGGATAGGAAACAGTGTTTGTCTGAAGAGATAACCAAAACTAAAGAGTGGTTGGTGACCTTACCAAGCGTAGCAATCACTAGCAAACCCCCCTTTATGTGGGAGCTCTATGTTCAACAGACAGTTAACGGCTGATAATTATGAATATAATTGTTTAAAAAAAAAATTGGTGCAACGGAACGTGTTTTTATCCTTTGAGAACACTAAGTAGACTTTTCATATATTGTACTAGTAAAATACTCTTTATTAATTTGGTCTAAAACTCAAATCTACATCCAGGCTAAAAGAACAAAACAAGAAAAAACAATTACATCGTAATTTTGTGCCCTATTTTGATTACCAAATCAAATTTAAAGACCCATTCATGGACTGATAATGAAATCAAATCGTCTAATAATATTATCTTACACTTTCGTCGTATATCTAATCATGGTGTTGTAAAATCATAAAAATAAAATAACAAAACCTACTAATCTAATCTTATTGAACACTTGTTAAGTAAGTAACTTAAGTATAAAGTTCTATTTACAAAGAGTTATTGAACTCGCAAGTTAGTTAAATGGAAATGAGGGTAAAAAACTTGCTGAAGTTAACACCGTTTCAAATCCATAATTACTGAGAAGTGAAAATAAAACTTTTCTCTTCACTTGCAACTGGGGGATAATTGACTAGTGTGGCTTGTAATTTAACTTCATACAGGGACTAGCTGTTGCCTGTGGATTTGCACATACGAGGTTTGTCCGGAAAGTACGTATAAAAGTTTTTTAAAAATTTTATTTTACAATTATTCAGGTAAATCAATTTTATCCCCTTCAAAGTACTCCCCCTGTGACATAATGCACTTGTGCCAACGCCGTTTCCACTGTGAGAAGGCTCCTTGAAAGTCCTCTGGTTGTAGGTTTCTCAGCTGCCCCGTCGTAGCTTTTTTTATCTCATTTATGTCCCCCAAATGCCGCCCCCGAAGTACCAATTTGGTTTTTGGGAACAAGAAGAAGTCACACGGGGCCAAATCCGGCGAATAGGGGGTGTTCGGTCACCGTAATGGAATTTTTACTCAAAAACTCACGGAACGATCTTGGCGCAAATTTTTTTCATTTGAAGTTCGTTTCTTAGAATTTCGTGGACCACGGTTTTGCCCAAATTAAGCTCTTCAGCCACCTGTCTGACCGTTAAACGACGGTCCCCATTAACACAAGTTCGAATTCTTTCCACGTTTTCGTCGGAATGTGAAGTGGAAGGACGTCCTGAACGTGGGTCATCTTGAACGCTTTCTCGGCCCTCTCTGAATCTTTTTAGCCACTTGTGGACGGTTGGTTCCTTCACAGCATCATCCCCATAAACTGTTCTGAGATCAGCAAAAATTTCACGGCCATTCTTGCCGAGTTTCGAGAGAAACTTGATTACGACGCGCTGCTCTTCAACGGAAGCGGGGTCCATGCCGACGGGGTTTCGTTAAGAGGTAACTTCACAGATGGCGTGACAAGCCAGTTCGCACCGCACGGCGGTCAGACCAGAACTGAAGCATTGTTAGGGACATAAGGAAGGGGTCCTGCGCTTACCTGGCCTCCCCACTCCTCTTTCTCGCATTCCAGAACACTTTTATACGAACTTTCCGGACAGACCTCGTATATTAACATATTCACTTTTTAAATTGAATTTAGCAAAAATCCTGTCTTAGAGGACTTGCTTGTATTATAAAATAAATCTATATTCCAAATATCAACTTTCCAGACTTAGTAGTTTTAGCTGTAAGTTGACAGTCAGCAGGACAAACTATCTTATATGTACAGATTACTAACTCCTTCTCTGTACGATCCCGGTATAGATTACTACTTCCTTTCTCGCTGGTGTCATAGAGGCGAGTAAAGGAATTTAGTGGTCGAGGGATGAGCAGCAACGGGACGGGCTGTTAAGCTTTGAAGATGTTTTAAGAGGGACGCTACTGCCCATCCCTCGCCCTCCTTTAGTCGCCTCTTACGACACTTACGGGAAAGGAAAGGTTGGCCTCTTCTATGCCGGGACCACACGGCGATCAGGACTTAAGTTTCCTTTTAATTAACAAATTTCATCAAAAACGGTTCAATTGTAAAAACTAAGTAAATAGTTATTTTTATATTTATAATATTAGTAGAGTAAACCACAATTTCATTATTGCTATATATTATTTTCTTTAAGAAATTACAGATTTATCTTTCAATTATTCAGAGTTAACAGATTCTGAAAAACAAGTGGTTTTAATATTAATCTATTAATCAGATTTAATTATGAAACATAATAAATAATGTGAACTTTAAAATATGCAAAATTTACAGGCCCTAAAATTAATCCTTGAGCAAACCCGTTGAAATTTCGATGGGCAATAAGTTAAACTTTCGATAGTACCTAAATCATGTCGACTTTGTTGTCCATATCCCAGAGGCAGAGTTTGTACAAAAGTCGTCTGCTTGGATACCTCTGCACCATTCGTATTTCTGCCATGAAGCAGTTGTGTTTGAATAACTGTATATTTCGGTTTGAAGGGTAGGATATGGCAAATTATACTCTGTTATATAAATGGTGCTGTTCATGTCTATAGGCGATGGTTACCACTTTTAATCATGCAGACCATTAGCTTGTCTGCTATTCTAATTTGCTTAAAAAAATATAAACCGTTTTCGAACTTACTTGAACGAGATAACATTTAATATATTATTAAGTATAGTATTATTCACAGTATCGATTGCTTTTGAAAAATCTACGCCTCGTAAAACACTGTGATCACCATCTTCCTACCCTTATCCCAATTATTATTTGGGGTCGGCGTAATATGTTTTCCTCTTCCATTCTTCTCTATTCCCAGTCATTTCCGCATTCACTCCCATTCTGGCCATATCGTCTTTCACACAATCCATCCATGTCTTTTTAGGTCTTGCTCTGCTCTTATAGCCATCTACATTTATTCTTAATACTTATATAATTTTAATCAATTTAATTTTCTTAATCCCAGATAATTTTAACCAATTTTAGAAATAAGTTACATTATAACATAAAAATAATTTCCACGCATTGCACATTACTTTAAACATGCATAATTCGATGTTGCAATATAATTTTAAATATTCATCTAATAAAATGAGCATGTTTGACAATAAATTCTAAAACAAACAGCCCTTCTCAATTCTTGTCCCTTCTGCCAATTGCCTTACAGGGGTATTAAATTAATGCAAAGTAAACATAGAGCTTTAAACGGGAATTCTAAAACGTGACTTGCACTTGATATTGTAACTTATTTTTAAGAAGCACTGCGAGGCAATGACGTAATTATATTGCATTAATGCATCAATGACTTAAAAAAGGAGATTTACAATTCGGTTAGATTTTTTTTTTTGTTTTTGTTACCTCATAACTCCGTCAGTTTTAAACCGATTTGGAAAATTCTTTTTTTATCTGAAAGGATATATTTATGGATTGGTCTTATAAAAACTTTATCAAAATGGGTTTAGTAGTTTAGTATGCAAATTAAAATAACTGGTTTTGCCACAAATGAAGTAATTTTTTTTAAACACAATTTAAATTAACTGTCAAGCGATGGGCAACAACGTCCTTTTTAAAACATCGCCAAAATTGCAGTTGCCAACCCGCCTGCTAAACGTGGCAACTACAGGCAAGACCTCTAATAGAAGGAGACTTACGATTAACAGTGGACAATTAACAGCTGAGATGATGATGATGATATGGTTAAAAAAGTAATTTAGTTTATTAACTCATATTTGACAGTGTAGGTTGCATATTTTCCTCTCTTTCTTTCTTAATTGTCCAATGCTGAACATAAGCCAACCTCTTAGGGGGTTTTGCGAGTAGTTGCCACGCATGGCAGGCGGACTAGCATGCATTCTACGCCGGGACCACACGGGAATTATTTATTTATATTTTTGTTTAAATACCTTTGTACAATGTAAATGTTTGTGTATACAAATAAATGTGTCTCAGATATTAATAAGCGGTACACACTTACACTAATTATCTTGTCCTCTTGTCCTATGATGAGAAACTAGATAAGCGGCATCTGGGAGCGTAACCTGTTAGTATCATGCTTTAATTAATCAGAAAATCTTGAACCGACGGTCACGGTGTTGGATAATTTAACCGCTGAAGTTTAATAAAAACAGTCGGTCCGTCTATCACTGTTAATCTATACTAATATCATAAAAAGGAAATATATGTTTTTTTGTATGTTTATTTGTATATATTTATTAATACGTTTTATTGGGGGGAAAGGGATTGTTAGTAATGGAGACTGATAATCCAATTGCTAGCAATATACCCAACCAGGTCGACCTCCTCGCGGTTCCCCCTGGAAACTATCATGGTTAATTCCTGATGAATTCATCATGATGGGCTAACTGACCTGTTTTCATTCTCACCTATTACCCTTCACTGGTGCCCCGCCAGTGTATCCCGTTAGCGTAGGCGGGGATACCATACCATTTTCACCCATAAAAAAAATACGTTTTATTTATACCCGTAGATGTCATAAGAGGCGACTAAAGGACGGCAAGGGATGTGCAGCAGTATCCCTCTTAAAACATCTTGAAGCCTGACTGCGTTTGCCAATCCGCCTGCCAAGCGTGGCAACTACTGGGAAAACCCCCCCAAGAGGGAGCCTTATGTTCAGCAATGGACGATTAAGAGCTGATATGACGATATACTGTAAGAGATCCCTCCATGGGATAAGTCCGCCATTATATATTAAATCTTTTAATATGTCCAATACAAATTATGTACAATAAAGATTTTACAATACAATACAATATCTAATATATAAAATTCTCATGTCGCGGTGTTTGTTACCAAACTCCTCCGAAACAGCTTAACCGATTTTTATAAAATTTTGTGTGCATATTGGGTAGTTCTGAGAATCGGCCAACATCTATTTTTCATACCCCTCAATGATAAGGGTGACCCACCCCTAAATATTTTTATTTATGTTTTTGTAAATTTTGTTTATTTTAATTTTATTATGATTTAGCATTGAAAAATACATACAAATTCGAATTTTCACGCTTTTACGATCAACCCCTGTTGTTTAATCTCAATTTTTATATGCCGTAATATGGTTGCAAGATGACAATCGAATATAATAATTGTAGTACGATATATTTTCATGTATCGTTCTAAAAATAATATATATGGTAAAACAACGCTTACCGAGTCAGCTAGTATTTTTATATATCTAGCGGAATGTAAATGGTTAAATATTTTAAATCTGTGTCAAATTTCTCATACAACCCCCTACTAATACAGGGGGGAAAGGGATTGTTAGCAATGGAGTTTGCCAGCCCTATTGCTAGCAATATGCCCTATTAGGTCGACCTCCACGTGGTTTCCCCTGGAAACCATTGTGAACAATTCTCGTTGAATTCGTCACGATAGGCTAACTGATCTGCTTTCATTCTCACCTATCATCCTTCACTGGTGCCCCGCCGGTGTATACCGATAGCGCGGGTGGGGTTACCATTCCATTATCACCCATTAAAAAAACCCCCTACTAATTGCCAGTAATAATCGTTTTTAAAATACAATGTAAGTGTAAGCGTTTTTCGTAGATAAATGATATCGATTGGGGTTGTATCATAGACTTGTTTACTCACTCGATTGACTCAATCAAGGGGTCTCAATTATATTTTATTTATCGTCATACATGTTACAGTTATCGCGTTATAATTAACTGTAGTTTTTAACCGACTTCAAAAAACCAGAGGGAGACTTTGTACAAAAGTCGATTGCTTGGGTACCTCTGTCCCATTCGTGTTTCAATAGTGAAGCAGTTGTGTTTGCATGGCTGTGTTTCGATTTGAAGGGTGGGTGGGATATGGCGTGAATTTACTGGGTACAGAGGAATAACACCCGAGTCCTCGGGAATGGCAACGCATGGGGGATATCATGGGCGAAACAGTATAATCTGTTATGTCCATGGTACTGCTCATGTCTATAGGCGACGATTACCACTTTCCATCAGGTGGGCCGTCAGCTTGTTTGCCATTCTAAGTCGTATAAAAAAAATGATGATGATGATGATTGGATGGAAAAGGGTATAGGAGACTTTTTATCTAGTCAGTAAACATATTCAGGCACGCGTACGAAGTCGGGTGTAAAAGATAGTATAGAATTATTAAAAAATGAGTTAGCACAAAACAAAATCGCATCAACACGGAATTTAATTAAACTTATTGCTTACAAAAAGAATTAAGTATTTATCAAAAATAAATTCGAATGTTCTAAATTCAAACAGACTTGTTTATAAGCATTTTTAAATCTTCAATTTTTTTTAATCTACTGCAGGTTTCGGAAGGTTGTTATCTGTTAAGAAGAGAAGAGAAGAGCCCGCAAGAAACTCAACAGTTACTCTTTTGACGCTTGGCAGGCGGATTGGCAACCGCAGGTAGGCTTTATAAAGATATTTTTATGAGGAACGCTGCTGTCCATCCCTCTACCATTAAGTTGTTTTAGTCAAATTCGACATCCACAGGAAAGGAAGGGGTCACTGACAGCATACTGTATAGTACGTATATAACAAATATCATGTATATATATATATACACATATATACATATGTTAAATACAACATATAAATATCAAATAAAAGAGAACACAATGATGACAGTCTTTTAATCATTTTTTATATTTAAACAAAATTGGAAAGATAGAATGTTTTTAAACTTTTTTTTAAGGAACTGTTAGACGGTCATAATGATCGGTTAAGCCGTTAAGGCGATATAAGGTGACAAACGAACTCACTTTCACATTTATAATATTAGTAAAGCCACCGCTATTCCTATAAATAGAAACAATGGTGATTCACATAAAAAAACCAAACTTTGATACCACTACCATGACAAATACGAACATACATATTTATTATCTGTTATTGTAACAAACATTAGGTACCTATCTAGGTTTATTTAATGGGTAAAAATGTTATGGTAACCCCGCCTGCGCTATCGGTATACACTGGCGGGGCACCAACGACAGATGACGGATGAGAATGGAAGCAGGTCAGTTAGCACATCCTTACGAATTCAACTAGAACTGGCCACGATGGTTTCCAGAGGGAACCACGTGGAGGTCGACCTGACAGGGTATATTGCTAGTAATGGGGTTATTTGACCCCATTACTAACAATGCCCCTTGCCCCCGATGAAAGCAGGTCTGTTAGCCCATCGTGATGAATACATCTGGAATTCAGCACGATGGTTGATATTCAGCAAGATGGAGACTACGTGGAGGTCGACCTGATGGGGTATTCGTATTGCTAGCAATGGGACTGTTACTGACATGAATGACTGTTTTCACCGCCCCTAATTTTTTTTATAAATGTTAATGAAATGGTACCTACGCTATCGGTATACGCTGGCGGGGCACCAGTGAGGGATGAAAAGGTAGGTCAGATAGCCCGTCATGATGACTACACCTGGGTTTCAGCACGTTGGTTTCTAGAGGGGCCACGTGGAGGTCGACCTGATAAAGTGCATTGCTAGCAATGAGACTGGTAGTCCGAATTACTAACAATCCCTTCTACCCTACCTGCCTAACCTAACGAGATACGCTGGCGGGGCACCAGTGAAGGGTGATAGATGAGAATGAAAACAGGTCAGTTAGCCCATCATGATGAATTCATCAGGAATTATATCATGATAGTTTCCAGGGAGAACCGCGAGGAGGTCGACCTGGTTGGGTATATTGCTAGCAATAGGTTTCTCAGTCTCCATTACTAACAATCCCTTTCCCCCTACCTAACCTAGTTAGGTTAGGTAACTTTAATTAAATGCGTAATGTACATGACAAATGATAAATACCTAATGCTTACATACTTACAGTTTTTTTAATTCATTATTTTTAATCTCACGCTGCTTTAGCAATATTATCGAAGTCTAGGTACATACATGTGTACTATTGTTTTTTTTTTTATAGATAATAAAAGATACCTACAAAAAGAAGTTACTGGCAATCAGGGCCGTGCCTGACGGGCGTTCATTGCGTGCACCGCACGCAGGCGGCCGAAATTAAGAGGCGGCCAAATCGTTACAAGTTGTTTACTGGGCCGATTTCGGTTAACCAAAAACTGATTTTTTTCCCGGTTTGATGCCCTGTGTATAATAATAAACATTAAAAATTAAAGTAGTTTTTTTTAATGTTATCCTGGGGGCGGCCATACAGACTGGCACGCAGGCGGCCATATACCCAGGCACGGCCCTGCTGGCAATTGACAATTCTTATTTTGAAAATCGAAACTCAAATCAATTAAAACCATAGATAAATAATAGTCATTGGTTTTTCATAGAGTAATCTGACTTCTTTTAGCCATTTTGGTGTAACATCGAAAATGATTAGATATCTATTGGAAGAGAGAACTTAAAAATATTATTTTAACTGCTAGTAAAATATTACATGCCTACTGAGGATTCAGCGACTCAGGATAGTTAATACTCATTGTAATATATAAATAAACTAGTTATTGTCTATGACGTCACTCAATGGATGATTTGTTTGACAGTCACGTCGGTACAAATAGGTACATGTACTTTGTAAGTACCTATCTTACAGGTAAGTGAATCATCAATGTTTTACGAAGACGGCTTACTCGACGTTGCCGATAATGGATAAACAACTATGAAACTGCATTATCTATAAAGATAAATCACCTACAAGTTTGAAGGGTAAAGGAACTCGGCTGAACTGGACAAACTGTAGTACACGTATTAAATCTAAATGTTAGCGTAGCTAGCATATTTATAGCGTAAGCTGCTTTAAATGGACGTAAACGAATACTTCGACGTAGTACACTCGCTCGTATGTAACGCACAGCGGACCTCCGTCGGTTGAATTTCAAAAAGCTAGACGCGTGCTCTCAGAAAATAGAGTTTTGGTTAAGATTGAAAATCGACCGCGGTAGGCCACGCAAGCGCGACGGCCACCCGGCATTCGGGCACTGTCAGAACAGAAACTGTTAAACAATTCTTAATGCGCTTAGCTCGCTCGCTTGCATGCTAGCTAGCCGGCCGCCGTGCCGGCAACTCGCTTACCTGTTGCCAGTTGTCCTCCAGCGACACCTTGTATTCGAAATATCCCGTGTCCGTCACGTCCTGCAACTCGCGGAATAAACTACCGCTCGGCAGTACATCCATTTCGCTTACATGTGGTTACGATCGAATTGCCGCCACGACGCGCGTGAACCTACCGCGCCAGTACGCTTTCAACTGGCGCCCCGCGACTCTTTCGAACCGTCCGCGAACTCCCCCCTCGCCCCCCACCGCACACATATCTCGCGTATAGACTAACAAACGACAGAGAGGACGCGTGTATAGCCTTCTTTTTTTTTTGTCCTTTTATCCTTACGGGGCATAAACCCGCATGTGCCTATACTAGGATTTGTACTATTTATTCGACATATAGGTAGACAGTTGTAGTGGCTGAAAGATTCATAAGAAATATTCGTCACTGTCAACTTTTCGGGTGACAACTTCAACGTTCAATGTTAGGCGGCGATTTAGAATTTTTCCTGATAAATTTGCCAAAGAGTTATAAATATATAAATTGTTTTCAGGAAAGGGGAAAGATCGTAAATTTAAAGGAACCAAAGAGAATATGTTTTAATCATTTAATTAACATTTATAGATAGATACACATACGGCATACGTAAATAGAGTAAAAACATTCGGCGTGCCTAAAAGAAAAATACATACTTGGGTTTTAATTTTCAATTTATATATATATATATAATTAAGTAAACAATGATCGCGTAACCATAGATTATGTAGATAGAGCATCGAATATCAAAAATGTATCTTTCGTCAGTTAATTTGACATTTGATTGATTTCTTTTTTAATCGAAATAAACCGCGCTCTTCATCAGTGTTGCAAGTAATTGGACTACAAATTTCCCAGGCCGGATCGATTTTTGAAATTGGAATTTAGAACTATGTTTTTTAACTCAATTTTTAATATATATATGTACATATTTCATATAAATTATTATGTAAACAATATCAAACAGTGATTTAGAAACAAAAACATATTTTGTAAAAATATCTCACACCAAAAACAACGCATACAGTAAAAATAAGCATCTTTACGAAGTATTATACATATTTTGTTTGTTTCGTTCTTTCAAATATATTCATAAGAATTTTATGGTTTTTATTTAGCAATTTTACCCCATAGACTTCTCCCACATTCTTAATATAAACTGCACATACCTAATTTATGTACACACTAGCCGATGCCCGCGACTTTGCCCGCGTTGTATTTGTTATTCCTGTTTAGTATGTATCAATGTATGTACCTTCTTATTTATTATGCCTGCTAAGACCAAAATTAACAAATGACGTGTCGTTCTCACTCTTTGTCACGTCAAAATGACTTTACTTAAGTAGGTTGTGTACTAAGCTGTATAAGTTACTATAGTTTTTTAACTATCCCACGGGAACTCTTTAATTTCCCGTGATTAAAAGTATCTAAAATGTTTACCTGGAATGTAAGGTACCACCGTGCAAAATTTCATTTAAATCAGTGCAACAGTTTTGGAGATTAGCCCGTACAAAAGATAGAGAAACAAAAAAATTTTAAAAAATCTGGACATGTTCTATTTCACTCCTAACATCCCTCTGGCCCTGTTTTTAACAGTATTTTCTCTATGTACAGACATACGACCTGTACAGTTTTATCATATGTGTAGATGGATGAAAACTTTGACCTGTTTTTGTATGGTGTATGAGTATCTGTTTGTATGGAGACACTCTACTTGACCCTGAAGTCTCTGTGACATATCTGTAATGTACATATTGTCATTTAATTTGGGATCGATTTGGATATTGTATGTATATATAATTATCATGTATCTCTTTACCACTATGTTTTTTTAATTATTGAATGTGCATTTTAGGTAAATTTAATTTATTTATAATCTTAATCTTATATAATTAATTATAAATATTAAATATTGTAATCTACATCTACCGTGAAATTTTAAAGAGGAAAGATTTGTATTTTTGTGTGTATGTATGTTTATAATGAATAAACTCAAAAACTACTTTGCCAATATCAAAAATTCTTTCACCATTAGAAAGCTACATTCACCCTGAGTAACATAGGCTATATTTATTGCTAGAAAAGATTAGGGATCCTTACTAAAACTTTAGTAACGTAACTCAAGGTGTAAAGAAAACGCTATAAAATTACGTTTCGTCGCGTGCGCTGCGGAAACTATTGGTGATAGAATAAAAGTATGTTCTACAATATTGAAGAAAATATCAATATCTACAAAAAACTTCGCGATACTACATGTCTAACTATTATCGTTATGTCACAATAACCACTTTTTAAAATGTTGTAATTGCCTGTGATGGGCTGGAGTTTGATCGTTTGTAGTTAAAATAAATAAACATAATCTGTATACTTTAACGTGTAACATGATTTTTTAATGCTAGGATTAAAAAAAGGAACTCTACCTTTTTGTTTATGCAACATAGAATAGCAAACAAGCTGACGGCCCACCTGATGGAAAGTGGTAACCGTTGCTTATACACATTTAGACCTTTTCAACATTGCTTAGAAATAACAATAAATTTTGTACCTACAATATCAAGACTGTGTGGCCAGCTATCTGCTCATTATTTAAAATCTTTAAACGTTTTCGAATTATGTTTCTTTAAGAAAATATTAAAATTGATAGATACATTTTATTGTTTCCTCCAAAAGATTGCAGTAGTTAGTACAATTTAATTAATTTAATTAAGATTCGTTGTTTATCAAAAGTTCTGAGGCAACGAACGTGAAAAAATAAAACCGAATTTGAGCACTTCCTCTTTTGTTGAAGTCGATAAAAAAGTTTCTGCACCATAGAAGCAACTTCGATGTTTAAAAAATGGAAATGGGACCAACGCGTGAGTGGAGCTTATTGACTGTAAAAAGAATTGCGCAAATCGGTTGGGGATCAGCGAAGAAATCACCATTGGCGCGTTTAAGATTGATCATTTTCCAGATTGGGCCTGATCGCTGAAAAACAGCACGTATGCACTCTCAAATATATCTTTGCAATGTTTTGCTAGCGTCCTGGAATGGGCACTGACCTATTCTGGGATGGGCACAGACCACTCTTCCCAACGTCTATAAACGACTAAGGAAATCACACAGATAAAAAAAGAAAATCAAACAAATTTATAACTTACTTTTGACAGTCACTTAAAAACTTAACCGAAAAGTTATTCTTACGATAGACAGATGTTCAATACATGTTTAGACTCACTACAAAAGCGCTTCTACAATACAAATCTGTTTATGTCCAAACAAAAAACGTCTAAACGTGTATTTTTTTTTTATACCACTGAGGTGGCAAACAAGCATACGGCCCACCTGATGGTAAGCGGTTACCGTAGCCTATGAACGCCTGCAATACCAGAGGTATTACGCGCGCGTTGCCGACCCTGAAGAAACCTCTTTACCCCCCTTTTGAAGAACCCCATACTGTAGTCTCTTGGGAAAACCTCGGCAGGGAGCTCATTCCATAACGTGTATAAAACGTGTTTAATTATAATAAAATATATTATTTATGCATCATTTATATAAGTATGTATCTATATAATACAATTTTATCTTTGGCTGTTAAACAGGTTACACTCTGGGTTTGTTGTACGCATCCGTGTAGCCTAACTTCAGGCTGCAGCTGAAAATCAGTGCTTTGCTTTTAAGCAATACCATCACTGAGCTGTAGCCTATTTGGGTCACTGCGACACACATGGCGAAACCATATTTTCATATTTTATCTTTTGTTGTACATTTTGAAAAGTGTAAATAATTTGATTGTTTAAACTCATTTGTAAATTTACGTGTGTCATAAATGGCTGAAATAAAAAGTTTATCTATCTATCTATCTGTCTATCTAATTTTGCTTAAATAAATTTTATTAGGTGATCATGTTTTTTTTTTTTTTTTTTTATACAACTTAGAATGGCAAACAAGCTGACGGCCCACCTGATGGAAAGTGGTAACCGTCGCCTATAGACATGAGCAGTACCATGGACATAACAGATTATACTGTTTCGCCCATGATACCCCCCATGCGCTGCCATTCCTGAGGACTCAGGTGTTATTCCTCTGTACCCAGTAAATTCACGCCATATCCCACTCTTCAAACCGAAACACAGCCATGCAAAACACAACTGCTTCACGGTTGAAACACGAATGGGACAGAGGTACCCAAGCAATCGACTTTTGTACAAAGTCTCCCTCTGGTATGTAGTCCCAGCCATAGAATAAGCCATCTTATCCTTTCCCGTGGGTGTCGTAAGAGGCGACTAAGGGAGGGCGAGGGATGGGCAGCAGCGTCCCTCTTAGAATATCTCTAAAACCTAATTGCTGTTGCCAATCTGTCTGCCAAGCGTGGCAACTACTGGCAAAACTCCCCAAGGGGAACGCTTATGTTCAGCAGTGGACAGTTAAAAGATGAAGAAGATGAATATCGAGGAATTTTAAAAGGCAATATATTCCAATATATTAATCTACGAGTATACTTATAATAAATCTGTAGAGAGGTCAATTCTGTACATGAAATATATTTACAAAATAACTATCAGCGGGTGATTAGTGATCGATACTGATGCCAAAAATGCAATCATTAAAATTTTTGTCTGTCTGTCTGTATGTTCGTTATAGAAACAAAAACTACTCGACGGATTTTAACGAAACTTAGTACAATTATTCTTCATACTCCTGGGCAGGTTATAGTATACTTTTCATCACGCTACGATCAATAGATGCAGAGCAGTGAGGGGAAATGTGTCCGTTACATCAAAACCACTGAATCGTGAGGAAGAACATAGGCTACTTATTTTACGAAATCGACAAAAACGCAGACGAAGTCGCGGGGAACAGCTAATACATAATAATATTTTTATTACACATAAACATCATCCATATACAATTTTACCAGAGGGAGACTTTGTACAAAAGTCGATTGCTTGGGTACCTCTGTCCCATTCGTGTTTCTACCGTGAAGTAGTTGTGTTTGCATAACTGTGTTTCGGTTTGAAGAGTGGGTGGGATATGGCGTAAATTTACTGGGTACAGAGGAATAACACCTGAGTCCTCGGGAATAGCAACGCATGGGGGGTGTCATGGGCGAAACAGTATACTCTGTTATGTCCATGGCACTGCTCATGTCTATAGGCGACGATTACCACTTTCCATCAGGTGGGCCGTCAGCTTGTTCGCTTCTAATTCTAAGTCGTATAAAAAATAAAAAAATACAATATACAATTTTATCTTATATTAGTTAATATAACACTTATGCATGTGACTCGTATTTTTTTTTAGTTTCAACACAACTACAAAAGATGTCTTGGTGATGGCAGATAACAGAAATGACATACTCTCGTGGCAATGACAGGTAACATACACCATGCTGGTTTGGTAATGGGAAATTGTATTCTAAACACACATTGACAACGAGAGTGGACATCAACTGGATTGCCTTTCCCATGTAGCCATTTTATAAGTATCCTAGGCACCCTACCAGTTGGCAGTGAGCTCAAAGAAATTTTTTATCATTAAATACATATTTTTCTTTATTTCTTAATCACTTATCTCTAATTATATATCTAAGTTATTTATACATCAATATAATTAACATTATTATGTTATTATACAACGAATCAAACTCAAAGGTTTATTAATTATATTATACATTACATTATTAAAATAAAAAAAAAATTCAAAATTCAAAAATCATTTATTCATGTAGGACATTTTAGCCGCTTATGAATGTTAAAGAACCTATGTGTTGTAATATTTAAATTTGCCGCCTTCTATTTTGTTCTGACGTTTAACATAGATTGATAGTTGTTCGAGACTTTTGACATATTCTTTTTAATCTGTGTTGTTCTCTCTTTAAAATAAAATGTTCTCCTGCTGTTTTCTGATTTTCACTTGTAATAAATTAATAAAATAGTTTAAATAAAACAACACTATGAGTTATTCCAATTATTTAATTATTTAATAAAATTTATATAATAGATAAATACCCTTTATTGTTTCCTCCAAAAGATTACAATAGAAGTCTTATCATCAAAATCATCATTTCAGCTATTATCCGTCCACTGCTGGACATAGGCCTCCCCCATAGATTGTAATAAGTAACGGTTCTGAGCCACCTGCGTTTCGTGTTTCAACCGTGAAGTACCTGTGTTTGTATGGCTGTGTTTCGGTTTGAAGGGTGGGATATGGCGTGAGTTTACTGGGTACAGAGGGATAACACCTGAGTCCTCAGGAATGGCAACGCATGGGGGTTATCATGGGCGAAACAGTATACTCTGTTTATGTCCATGGTACTGCTCATGTCTATAGGCGACGGTTACAACTTTCCATCAGGTGGATCGTCAGCTTGTTTGCCATTCTAAGTTGTATAAAAAGAAATCCTGCATCCACTGCATTTGAGATCGTCACTCCATCTAGTGGGGGGTCGTCCTACACTGCGTTTGAAATTGATTATAAATACAAACAATTACAAGAAAAAATTACACTGACAAAACAGATAGGCTAACTGACCTGCCTTTTCATCCTCAACAACCATCCCTCTCTGGTGCCCCGTCAGTGTATATTAATAGCGCAAGCGGAGTTACCATTCCATTATCACCCATTAAAAAAAAAAATTACACAAAAAATTTTATCTATGACTCAATCTGTTTTTTTTTTATTGGTGAAGATGGAATGTTAACCCCGTCTGCGCTATCGGTATACGCTGACGGGGCACCAGTGAAGGGTGACAGGTGAGGATGATGGCAGGTCAGTTAGCCCATAGTGACCAATTGAACAAGAATTAACCACTATGGTTGACTTAATCCGTTGGGCAAAGGTACGTTAAATGACGGGAATAAATAGTAATGTATGCTGTTCTTCACCCCATGTAGTACATATATACTAAAATTTATATCGATAGATTCAATCGTTAAGGCGCTTTGAAGTACAAACAAACAAACACTTTCACGTCCTTAGATACTTAATATTTTGCAAAAACTTTGTACCTCTCTTACGAAAATTGCGCGGAGGGAGGAGTATGAAATTTCACACACTTATAGCTTATATAGAGAAAGAGTGCAGAATTATAATATTTTTTTTTTAACTTATACTTAAAAAATATATTAAATCAATAAAAAAAACATTACACACAATACCATGTATTTTTTTATGGGTTAAAATGGTATGGTAACCCCGCTTGTGAGGCACCAGTGAGGGGTGATAGGTGAGGATGAAGTCAGGTCAGTTGATCCTTGATAATGTATTCGTTATTAACCAAGATGCTTTCCAGGGGATCTACGTGGAAGTCGACTTGATGGGATATTCATATTGCTAGCAAAGGGACTGTTAACCCCATTACTAACAATGACCCATCAATATACCCCATATTGCTAACAAATGGGGCTGATGGTACTAACAATCCCTTTCCTCCCGGGTTTGTTCGTTTGTTACCTCTTAGCGCTTTAAGGTGGACATATCGTCATGTGTGCCCCGGCATAGAATGGGCTACCCATTCCTCTCCCGTGGGTGTCGTAAGAGGCGACTAAGGGAGGGCGAGAAATGGGCAACAATATCCCTCTTAAAATATGTCTAAAAGCCTAAATTCGGTTGCTAACGCGCCTGTCAAGCGTAGCGTCTACTGGCAAAACTCCGTTTATAGGGAAGACTTATGTCCAGCAATGGGCAGTTAACGGCTGAAATAATAATAAAATTACTTATTTATGGAGAAATACATAGACTTCTATTTACCCCAGTCACGCGAACGTATACGCAAGTGAAAGCTAGTTGAACTAATAATATCAACTCTTACGAGACCCCATATGTCCAGAAGCCTCTAATATATTACATACTTGATCAACTATATACCACAACCTTAACTGTAGTTTGATTAAATTAACACAAAGCTACGTGTTAACTCGCAGATGAACGTGTCAAAGTTTAATGACGAGCAACAGGGAGGTAGGGAGCCGTTAGTAGTTGTTCGAGTATATATTAACTAGATGGACGACGGACTACCCCATACAAGAGTTATAACTATGAAAATACCCTTGCTAGCAATGGGACTGTCAGACCCCATTACTGACAAGTTTCTTCTCTCCTGACTGTTATAGCTTGTTAGAGATGGTCGATGGTCACCTAAACGTTAACAAAATAATTTATGATAGGTATTCCACAAAAAAAAAAAAACTGGAGCAATTGTAGCAAAACCAATTATTTCGATTTCTAAACTTACCTGCTGAACATAAATTTAAAAAATTTTGATGAGACCAATCTGTTGGTATGACCTTTCAAAAAAAATACCAAATAGATTTAAAACTGGCGGAGTTATGAGGTTACAAACATTATATATATATATATATATATATATATATATATATATATATATATATATATATATATATATATATACGTGATATAATTAGTACTTAAGTTTGTCTTTTGTTCTTTTGTTTGAAAATTTTTACAATATTGTTCACCGCTCTACCCGCTGACATTAACGCTCCTTTCCAGTTTGGGTTTTTTTTTTACAACACAGAGGGCAAACGAGCATGCGGCTCACCTGATGGTAAGTGACTACCGCCGCCCATGGTCACTCACAACACCTACATTGCATTGCAGCATTGCATAGCATTGCAGGTGTGCTGCCGGCCTTTTTAAAAGGAATATTGGGTCTGCTAGAAAAGAACTCATTTAGAGTTAGGCTCACCTTTATACATTTCCTTGCCTCTATCAGATTTTTATGCATTATTAGTGTGTACTTAATAAATCCTTTTATAATAAAGTATAAATAAATGAGAGAAAATACAATCAAATTAGGTACCTCCTTGTTTTTCAAGTCATTTGAATTTTTTTTTTTTTGTAATCCGATAGGTCCGAATAAAAATTTACTGACCCTTGTGAAATACAATTACCTAAAGCCGTTTAAAAATGGAATAGTAATCCAATTCTCACTATTAGTGATGAGAGGTAATACTCGTAGGCGAGGATTAAGTTAGCTTAGTTGACCCGTCGTGACGAATTCCCGAGGAATTAACACCGATGGTTTTTTTGAATGGGAACGAGCGACTGCAGCGTCGACAATTTCTATCGCGTCAACCTTAATTCCTGGTGAATGCGTCACGATGGGCTAATTAATCTGATCATCCTTATCGACCCTCCCCCCCTCCCCCTCACTGGAACCCTGCCTGCGCTATTGGAATGCGCTGGCAGGGTGCCAATTGCATTTCATTAATCATCCAATTAAAAAAAAACATAGCGTTTTCCTTAAAGGAGCACAGCATTCATTGGTAGCAATTGAGCCGAGAAGCGGACGATATATATCAAATAAATAGATATATTTCAGGCAAATACCGAATAACTATATATTGATCATTATGATATCTATCCAAATGTCGAACCCGATAGACGAGCCTTAAATCTATTTGTTGTGAGCGACATTGAAATATCTGACAACCTGATTAAAATTCGAAACTGGATAGGATGTCCGAATATAGATATTGAAATATACAGTTACGATATATAGATTTTCGATGTCAATACACGATACAATATTTTACATAACCTAATTGAGCCACTAATAATATAATACCATAACATAAGCAAAAGCAATTTTAAATTAAATAAAAAAAATATATATATAAATTAAACACAAGTCTCCCCCATAGAGTGTCATAAGGAGCCATTCCTTATGGCAGTTTACCATTGGAGGAATATTGTCAGTAGTTGCCACGCTTGGCAAGCGGGTTGACAAATGCAGTTAAGCTTCAGTTATGTTTTAAAAGAGACGCTGCTGCCCATCCCTCAACCATTAAGTTCCCCTGGTCGCCTCTCGACACCCACGGGAAAAAAAGGGGGTGCCCCATTATTGCCGGGACCATGCGAGACTTCACACTGTGTCTGTTTATAATATTGCTACGTGGGTGACATAAAATGTAATATGCGTTCATTAGAAAGTTCTCAGTGTGCTTAAAGTTATCTTAGTCTATCTTTATCTTAATCGGCGTTCCATCCATCAGCGTTATTCGTAAACGCGTGTACTCACTGTAAGGTAGCGACTTTCGCTTCACACAATACTAAGTGTGCAAAAAAATCCCTTTTCCAACGGGAATTATTTGGAACCATTTGGAATCCCTTTTATAATAAGTATATTGATGCAATCGATACCATACTAAATCAGAATCACAATCGATACTATACCAGAGGGAAACCTGATACAAAAGACGTTTGCTTGAGTACCTCCGCCCCATTCATGTTTCTAACATGAAGCAGTTGTCTTTGCGTCTTCCTCCATCAAGCGTACGCCCAAGGAGTGAAACTCTCTCCCTGCTAACATTTTTCCATTCAAAATATAATCCGCATCGATTTAAGACAAATATCAATAGGTTATTCTTGAACCTGCAAACTCCATCTTAGATCACATCATCGCTTTCCACTAGGTGAGATCATGACCCATGGTGAGACCCTTTAACAGTAAAAAAAAAATAAAATATAATAAACTCTCAAATTCAGTGTAAAGTATTTATTTTTTACTTATTTTTCGAATTACAATAAAAGTAATTTTTCTTCTTTTAATTTAAAAGTTTCCTCTTGTCGGTGCAACCAATTCATGCATCTTCTTCCAGACAGTTCTATCCCGGGCCATATCCTTGACCTCCCCATACGACATGACACCTAGTGTTTCTTTTATCTGTTCCATGTAGTTAAAAGTAATTATCGCTTTTATAACATACCATAGTACGGTATCGTACGATGTTATCGTCACGATAAAATCGTATTACGTTCAAAAGAAAAATGTATGTAATTGTATGTGTATGCTTTAAAATTTCCATACACGACCGGGATTTTGCTGTACTGTGTAAGCCCGCAATAACATCACGAAACATTAATACACCTAATCTTACCTACCGGTGGGAAAGGAATTAGTAATGGGGTCAAATATCCCCAATATTAGTAATATACCCTGTCAGGTCTACCTCTACCGTCTCCCCTTGGAAACCATCGTGGTTAATTCCAGTTGAACGCGTCAGGATGGGCTAACTGCTTTCATTTTCATCTATCATCTCTCACTGGTTACCAGTGTATATCGATAAGGCAGATGGGGTTACTATACCACTATCATGCTTTAAAAATAAACTTTACCTACCTACCTAGTATACCTTCATAAAATCATATACATTTAGACGGTTAACCTAACTAACAGTCTAACATTTATAAAATAATTATAGATTTTTTTTAACTCACATTGCAGCCATGTCTTTATCCATGTTACATAAAGAAATAATGTTTCCTTCAATGCACTGAGAATTTATCTTGAAATAAAATTTACTTTACTTTGTAGTTTCATAGTTGAGGTATTTGGAATAAATTCAGAAATAGTCTGTATTTCCTATAAAACTCTGTTTATGTTAAGAGATATTTGCGGTTAACAGTCGCTTCACTCTCGCATATACTCGTTGCGAACTTTAGTGCTCTAAAATGCGCAATGAGTTTTCACTGGGTAGTTTTAAGGTTGCGCCTAACGCAGATAAAACTGTAGAGGCCAGGCTAAGATGGTGCGGACATATAGTGAGGCGACCCGATTGCTACATTGTAAATAAATGACTTTTCATGGCTGTAAAAAAGAAAGGACGAGGTAGGTCGTAGACGACCTGGATGCCAATAGTCCGGAAAAATAGGAAGATGTAAAGATAGAAAGGCCTAACCGACAGGGGGGAAAGGAATTGTTAGTAATTGTTAGCATTGCTAGCAATATACCCAACCAGTTCAACTCGCGGTTCCCCCTGGAAACTGTCATGGTTAATTCCTGATGAATTCATCATGATGGGCTAACTGGCCTGTTTCCATTCTCATCGATCACCCTTCACTGGTGCTCCGCCAATGTATCCCATTAGCGCAGGCGGAGTTACCATACCATTTTCACCCATAAAAAAAAACTCCAGTTGCCAATCTCCCTGCCAAGCGTGGCAACTACTGGCAAAAGCCCCCAAGGGGGAGGCTTAGGCAGTCCAGCAGTGGACTGTTAAAGGCTGATAAGGTGATGATGAAACTGAAATCCAACGATCCAATTTAATTGATATAATTTTCATAATGATGGGCTAACTGGCCTGATTCTCATCGATCACCCTTTACTGGTGCCCCGCCAGCGTATCTCGTTAGCGCAGGCGGGGTTAACATTCTATTTTCATCCATCAAAAAAAAAAACATAGTGACACATACCAGCTAAACAAATGGCGTCTTGTGATTACAAAATCCGACCCCACGTAACGGGAAGAGGCGAGGGGGAAAAAGAAGAAAGAAATTGCATTACAACGTTTTTTTTTTTTAATATCCATCATGTAGTCAGTCTCTTCCTGACAATGAACAGGTATGTTGGCATATGTCGTGTAAATTTGGTCCTCCTTTAAGAATCCATCTCCTTAATTTTTTTTTCAAATTCAAATCCTCTTTATTCCAATAGACTTGTCAATCGTTTTACTAGATTTGTAAATCGTCATTTTTTTACGAATGCATGTTTAAGAGAGTTGTTATCTGTTCAGAAGAACTCGCAAGAAACTAAACAGTTACTCTTTTAAATCGCTGTTAACATTATGTGTATTTATCTAAATGTACTATGTCTAAAAATATATGGTCGTTAAAAAACCGTGCTTGATCGACAAATACCATGCACATTTGTCATACAAGTAATCGCTTAGTTTGTGTGTGTTTAATAACAGTTTTAAACTTATTAAAAGGCAGATCCAAAATATCCTTCGGTATTTTATTATAACTTTCACTGGCCAGTTCTTGGCAGGTGGTTGAAGGCCTGTAATTTGCTTCTCTTGAACCGTGCCACATATTTTAGTAACGTCCATTGTACCCCAAGTTTATTCGGATGATTATCCGGCTTAGTTTTTTTTTCTACAGATCTTTGAGATTTGCTCCTTAACATTTCATGAATCTGTGAATTACAAATAAAGGATATAATTGTCTTAATATTTAATATATACTTCATATTATATCGTGACGATAAAATCGTATGATATCGTACTGTACTGCGATATATTAAATAAACCGTGATTGTGAGCATCAGTTAGTACTTAAAATTATATAAATTGTAATTCTAAGAACATTACTTCAAGCAAATACAGAATAAAATAATAAGATTGATTTCCAAAAAGAAACTACATTCAGTTGTTGTAAAACCAGTTGTTTAGATTTAAAAACTAAATTTGTGACCCGAATTTGATAAATCTTGCGTTTTTCATGCGACTTAGAATAGCAAACAAGCTGACGGCCCACCTGATGGAAAGTGGCAACCGTCGCCTATAGACATGAGCAGTACTATGGACATAACAGAATACAATGTTTCGTCCATGATACTTCCCGTGCATCGCCATTCCTGATATCCTCAAAGATAGCGACAGAAATCACTTATTATATATATATAAAAAAAAAAACATTTTCCATCAGGTGGGCCGTCAGCTTGTTTGCCGTTTGCTATACTTAGCACTATGCTACTGCATAAAAAATGTTATGCATATTACATTCACATAGTGTATTCGACTTTAAATAATAAACAAATTATGGTTTGAACCATAAAATGGTCACTGTACGTTTATGATTATGCGGCGTTGGATATAAAATATAATTGAAGTTAATATTGGTATCTTAGAACATTATCGAACTGAACTGGGGCAAATCGTAAACTGTTACAGATGTGGAGCGTAGGTACATAGTTGATAAGACCAGTCTAGCTAGCTACAGAGTTGCTTAGAACTCTAGCTAAACTGTGAACTGGGTAATATTAAAACTATGAATCGAAAATTAACTATCCAAATAAAACATTTTTTTTGTTATATACAATTTAGAATGGCAAACAAGCTGACGGCCCATCTGATGGAAAGTGGTAACCGTCGCCTATAGACATGAGCAGTACCATGGACATAACAGAGTGTACTGTTTCCGCCCATGATACCCCCCATGCGTTGCCATTCCTGAGGACTCAGGTGTTATTCCTCTGTACCCTGTAAATTCACGCCATATCCCACCCTTCAAACCGAAACACAGCCGTGCAAACACAACTGCTGCACGGTAGAAACACGAATGGGACAGAGGTACCCAAGCAATCGACTTTTGTACAAAGTTTCTTCTTCTTTCTATTCTAATCCCAATTATTATTTGGGATCGGCGTAATATGTTTTTTATCCATGTTACTAAAACATTTGGCTTATAGTTTTACGACCGGCCACCTGCCTGACGTCAACCCATTTGCCATTCTAAGTCGTATAAAAACAAAAAAAAAACTTTAACCTTTTTATTTATAAAAAATATCAACCCTTTATAACAAGGAAATAACATGATTATAAAAACATACATAAATGCACTATAACTTTGCAATAACTGCTCAATAGCGACGTCAGATATGGATGATCTATAAACCTGTCGTAAACCTGTAATAGTGAAGTGTTATTCATGAGTGCACTACAGCAAGAGAATAAGGCGAAAACACCAAATAGAGCTAATATAACATTTTGGGGGGAAAGGGATTGTTAGTAATGGCGACTGAGAATCCCATTGCTAGCAATATACCCAACCAGGTCGACCTCCTCTCGGTTTCCCCTGGAAACTAACATGGTTAATTCCTGATGAATTCATCATGATGGGCTAACTGGCCTGTTTTCATTCTCATCTATCACCCTTCACTGGTGCTCCGCCAGCGTATCCCGTTAGCGCAGGCGGGGCTACCATACCATTTTCACCCATCAAAAAAAAAAAAAAAAACATTTTAACAATTAAAATAATATGTATTTGTATTTTATGCACGAAAAATTATTAATTCACTGTTGCGCCACCTGCCTTTTTCTATCTGTTCTCCTTTAACCAAAGGTTGTCTGTAAGAGATTGCCCTAGCGATAAGACCGCCTTTTGTACCTTTATGTGTATATTTCAATCTGTATTTATGTTAGTGTATTTCACTTGAATTATTCACTTGTCATTTTATATTTTTATTTATGGTGCAATAAAGAGTTAAATAAATAAATAAATATTTTTTTAACGAGAGATACGCTCTTAAAAAAGTAACGAATAAAAAAGTAAGTAATGAATCAGTTGAATGTCATACATACAAATTTTATTAAAATAGGAATATTTTAATAAAATTTGTATTAGACCATTTTAAATATTTCAATATTCCTTTCAAATAAAACATAATCTCGAATCTGTTTATAAATGACGATTCTCTGAGGTAACACGCATAAAAAAGACACAACCGAAACGAGAATTACCTTCTTTAATGAAGTTGGTTGAAAACGAGACGTTACACGCAGACTCTACGTATACCTTACACCAAATTGTCACTAAATATTAAGTTAGATTATGGGTAAGCGACATACGACACGACGAACTTATGAACATTATAATAGAAGGTAAGATAGAAGGAAGGAGGGGGAGAGGGAGACCGAGACATAGTTACATCAGGCAGATCAAGGAAGCAGTTGGTGTCGTGTCGTATCAAGAGGTGAAGAGACTCGCTAAAAATCGTAGTGAGTGGCAAGAGCTCCACCGACAAGAGCGCAGCTCTTAAATAGGATAGATGGGTAAGCACACTTAAATTCGTATATATTAATATATGTATATGTGGTCCCGGCATAGAACAGGCCATCCCTTCCTTTCCCGTGGGTGTCGTAAGAGGCGACTAAGGGAGAGCGAGGGATGGGCAGCAGCGTCCCTCTTCTCCATCTCCAAAGCAAAAATAAATGGCAACTTCATTAAAAAAATACAAAGTCCGCTAAAAGTAAAATAAAACATTATATAAGTATAATCAAAATTTACTTTATTAGAAATTAAGAGAAAAATATGTAAAATTTATGTATAATATAAAAAAAAAAATCATGTAAACTAACCATTAAGTAAACATTAGAAATCAAAAATGTACTAAATATGGGTCGATATTAATACCAATTAATCTATATATATATATATATATATATATATATATCCGGTAATGAGTAGTTAATATCTCATTGGCTGCTCAATACAAAAAATCCGATATCTTCAGATCAGAATTATATAAAAATTGTCATATAAAGCAAACATACAATCAAATAGTACATAACACATAATACAATCCATACAGAAATGCAATAAGTTATATGTATTCAGCCGGCAATCGGTTTCCAATTGAAGATCACTAGCACGAATAAATTTAACCACTCAAGCTTCAGACATTACGGAAATCTGTCAATTGTATGACCACTGAAACGATTTAACATACTCTGCTTAACTGTGCCAGTTATAATTTGAAGTTATTATCCTATTCTTATTGTATATAGTTATTTAATATTAATATTATTATTATTATTATTAAAGTTGTGTTTGCATGTCTGTGTTTCCGTTTGAAGGGTGGGATATGGCAGTGAATTTACTTGGTACAGAGGAATAACACCTGAGTGCTTAGGAATGGCAACGCATGGGGGGTATCATGAGCGAAACAGTATACTCTGTTATTTTTTAATGGACGATAATGGAATGTTAACACTGCCTGCGCTAACGGTATACGCTGGCGGAGCACCAGTGAGGGATAATAGGTGAGATGAAGAGGTAGGCCAATTAAGTCACCGTGAAGATTTTTATTAAATAGAATTTAAAAAAAAATACAGGAGAAGAAAAAAAAGAAGTAATTCAGCACAATGGTTTCCTGCAACCAAGTGGAGGTCGACCTGACAGGATATATTGCTAGCAATGGGACTAGTAGACCGTATTACTAAAAATCCCTTCCCCAGAGTATACTCTGTTATGTCCGTGTCAATGCTCATATCTATAGGCGACGGTTATTATTTCCAATCAGTTGGGCCGTCAGCTTGTTTGGCATTCTAAGTAGCAATAAAAAAAAATTATGTACTCTATGTGTAAAGTAAGTAGATATAATAAAAAAAAAAGTGAAATGTGAAATGGTTTCAGCTAATTATTGCACGATATTCTTGATAACGTATCTATAAAAATATTTATTCTACTACAATACGTGAGTAAAGGTGACATTTTACTCACGTATTTTCTTTAAAGTTTATCGCCTATTTTATACATATTAACTCTACCTGCGCTATCGATATTCAGAGAAGCAACTACCGGGTAATTATAGATGTGAAAGAGATAAGCACAGTTGTTTAATTATGACAAAATTTTGCCAGGTTACCGCAAAACAGGCCTGCGTGCCTAGTGCAGTGATCACTGCTAACTAAATTATGTATTAGCATTATTGTTAATGATAAGGACTAAGCTGTTATATTTTAAGTTAAGAGACGATAATTATGTTCATATGAACCTTTAACTATTCACTGCTGAACGTAAGCCTCCCCTTGGGGGGGCTTTGCCAGTAGTTGCCACGCTTGGCAGGCGGGCTAGCAACCGCAGTCAGGTTTTATAGATGTTTTAAGTGAGACGCTGCTGCCCACCCCTCACCATCCCTTAGTCGCCTCTTACGACACCCACGGGATAGGAAAGGGTGGCCTATTCTATGCCGGGACCACACGGCTAGATAGTGATGATGATGAACAAAATTCTGTCATCATTACTTTACATCACAGAAGGTATGATAACAAATGATATTAGCAATGCAAATCCATCAATCCCAATAACTTTATGTGCCTAGGCTATGGAGCTGCAATATGCAGATTACGGGGCTACAAAGCGAACTATACACCTACTGTTTTATTAAAGGCACCTACACTTAATTGAGATTCGGGAAATCATTTTGTATAAAACATTTGACCCTTCTAACATAGACTTCAAAATAATATAAATATAAATAAATAATACAGCAGAGAGAGACTTTGTACAAAAGTCGTTTGCTTGGGTACCTCTGTCCCATTTGTGTTTCTACCGTGAAGCAGTTATGTTTGCATGGCTGTGTTTCGGTTTGAAGGGTGGGATATGGCAGTGAATTTACAGGGTACAGAAGAATAACACCTGAGTCCTCAGGGATGGCAACGAATGGGTGGTATCATGGGCGAAACAGTATATTTTGTCCATGGTACTGCTCATGTCTATAGGTGATTTGACTATAAATTCTATACATATTAGCAAAATCAAATAAAAAAAAAAAAGATAAAAAAAGTAATAATAATAAAAAGAAAACAGATTATTAACTTATTGTATTATAAATAGGTAAACGGTTCAAATAAACAAAAAACCAATTAGTATACTAAATTCTAGAAAACTAGATACTATGAAACACTGGACAGGAATTATTCGAGGGCACAAATTGTGGGGAGAGGGATAGTAATGAGAATATCAGGTCGACATCCACGCGGTCCTTCCTGGACATTATCATGGTTAATTTATAGTGAATTTGCCACGACGGAATTACGGAGCTGCCTTTTTTTTTATACAACTTAGAATGGCAAACAAGCTGACGGCCTACCTGATGGAAAGTGGTAACCGTCGCCTATAGACATGAGCAGTACCATGGACATAACAGAGTATACTGTTTCGCCCATGATACCCCCCATGTGTTGCCATTCCTGAGGACTCAGGTGTTATTCCTCTGTACCCAGTAAATTGCCTTCATTCCCGTCGTATCACCTTCCATTATTGCCCCACTATTGTATCCCATAAGTACAGTTAGGTGCAGTTCCATCTGCGTCCATTAACACGTTGAGCGCCACGCGTATTTCTACAGCAATCTCGTTCAGGCCACGCGCGCCGCTTCGAAGCGCTGGTACTGCAGGAGCTGGTGTTTCCTATCGTAGTAGAAGGTAGTTTACGTTTGGAACGTGATTCCTATAGGCATTCATTGAACACGTTACGCACCAAGTCTGTTTTGTTTTCTTTGTCGTTTGACCTGCTAGACAAGATTTTATCGAAATATATCCGTAACCGGTGTTCCCTTTGTAAATTTTAAATAAATTTAATTTAATTTAATTAAAGTAAATTTTAAATAAATTTTCTGTAATTCCGTAAAATAGTGTAAAATTTTATAGTTCTCATGTTACACGCTGTCAGACACCGATGGCTGACGCGGCCTAAACGAAAAGTCTAGTGTCAGCCACCGATGGCTGACATGGCGCTCAACGTGTTAAAAAAAACCTCCAGACCAGAGGTAGTTCACACAAACTCATCTCTTAAATTGTCTCTAACGTGAAACAAACATGAGATATCACGCAAAGCAATGTTCTTATCATCACGCCACTGAGGTCGACAAAGGATGGCACCTCGCGATATATGTTGACATTTACAATATTATTGGCTGACCCGGCAATTTTGCCCCCCGCCGTGTCAACTGGATACTGAATGTCAGATTACGTTGGGCGTCGAATATTTTATCGTCCTTAGATATTTTGTTTTTTTTTTTACTTTATAATCTTAAATTTATCACTAGTTAACATTAGTTTTTCTTAATGCTTCCGTTTCCATTACTGTGAAGTGATAAAGATCAATAAATCTGTCAATGCACATATCAGAGAGTCTGTCAAGTATTAAATTGCTTATAACTTATTTGCTTGTAAGTTAGACTTATTGATAAATTTGATTTTTCAACGACTTGAAAAAGCTTGACCATGTTCGGTCGTATTTTTGTTACGTTAGTAACCTCATAACTTTGTCAGTTGTAACCGAATTGGAAATTTTTTTTTTCATTCGTACTTCTAGATTGATCCTGTAGAAATTCTATCGTAATCGGTCAAATAGTTTAGATTTTAAATCAAAATAAATAGTTTTGTCTGAATTGAAGTCTATTTTAGATTATTAAATTTTTTATATATAAGTGGGCACGAATAATAACTGAAGCGCTTTGCGAATGCAGTATTGATGCGAGGGATGATTATTTTGCGCTTTCTCTGGTCTGAAGGTTTTTGCGCGAGGAGAGGAGAGGTGTGGTGCATCATTGCTACTTTAAGTATATAAAGTTGACACATTATTTATTTATTATTATTATTTCTCACCACAAACAATTTAGGACTTAATATCTATAACTTGCAAAACACATTGTCAGAACTCTGTAAGAGAGGTCTGTTGTTAGTAATGGGGCTATTTGGCCCCATTACTAACAATCCCTTTCCTCCCATATATAGGTTTATATTTTTTTGTATTATTACTAAGTTTACTTGTATTACATTTTTAGAAGGGAACAATAAATATTTTTTAATTACATCATCGTAAATAATTGTCAGGGTTAAATGATTGGGTAGATATTCACCTAAATTCCAAGATCGTATTCCGGCATCAACTTTTGTATTATCAAATTTGGATCATTTAAAAATAATTGTCACTTACTCCGTCCAGAGAGCTCCAATAAACACCTGACGCGGCTTTTTTTTATGACAAAGTCGCTCTTTGATATAACCCCACTAACTTTTGTCCGCAGTTTCGCCCGCTTCCATACAAACTTTCATCCCCTACTTTACTTCTTCATGTCAACGTTTAAAAGAGTCTAAACTGTTGAGTTTCTTGCGGTCTCTACTCAACAGGTAACAACCTTCTGAACTCTGCAGTAGAATAAAAAAAAATTACGATTTGAAAGTGCTTGTAAACAAGTATATTTGAATAAAGATGATTTGAACTTAAATTTGATGATGAAGCATTCTATTTATGAAAGAATGTTTGATATCGATCCAGTAGTTTTTAAATTTATTCCTTACAAACATACGAAACCACTAATTTTGCCTTTATAATATTAGTGTAGACAAACAATTTTTTTATGCAACTTAGAATGGCAAACAAGCTGACGGCCCACCTGACGGAAATTGGGGAGGCAAGTCGTAATTGGCGTTAATATACGCTACGGAAGCCAGTTGGAAGAGCCAAACTCGTATAATTTGCCAATCGAGTACTTAGCTTTGTATAAACCATTGACACCAGAGTAGAGTAAAACAGAAATAAAGGTTGTTGCATGAAAAAAAAATAGATGAAAACCGCTGAAAAGAAATCGCGTGCACAGTTAATTGATAGAATAGAATAGAACAGAACAGAACAGAACAGAACAGAACAGTACAGAACAGAACAGAACAGAACGGATCAGAACAGAATGGAATAGAACAGAATAGAACAGGACAGAACAGAACACAATAGAATGGAACAGAACGGAACAGAACGGTACAGAACGGAACAGAACGGAACAGAACGGAGCAGAACGGAACAGAACGGCGCAGAACGAAACAGCACGGAACAGCACGGAACAGAACAGAACAGAACAGAACAGAATACAATAGAATGGAAAAGAATGGAACAGAACGGAACAGAACGGAACAGAACGGAACAGAACGGAACAGAACGGAGCAAAACTGAACAGAACGGAACAGAACGGAACAGAACGGAACAGAACGGGACAGAACGGAACAGCACGGAACAGAACGGAACAGAACAGAATAGAATAGACTAGAAAATATGTATTTCTCGAAACTGTTGACTCAGTTAAGACCTTAGGAATTATTTTGGATAATAAATTGCATCTTGACCTGCTTATAAATAATATAATTAGTAAAGCTTTCCAAATGTATGGCTTTGTAATGCGTACATGTCGTGTGTTCAAACAAATTTCGTCACCCATACATTTCTGCAAAAGTCTCGTTCGTTCTCAACTGGAATATTCTGCGTCCATTTGGAACTCTTTTTGTAATAAGTATATGGATGCAACAGACACTATATCATACTAGAATCATAGTACTATATCAGAGTGAGACTTTGTACAAAAGTCGTTTGCTTGGGTACCTCTCTCCCATTCGTGTTTCTACCGTGAAGTATGGTTGTGTTTCGGTTTGAAGGGTGGTATATGGCGTGAATTTACAGGGTACAGAGCAATAACACCTGAGTCCTCAGGAATGGGAACTCATGGGGGGTATCATGAGCGAAGAAACAGTATACTCTGTTACGTCCATGGTACTGCTTATATCTATAGACGACGGTTACCACTTTCTATCAGGTGGGCCGTCAGCTTGTTTGCTATTTTCAAAGCCATCTCACAGTCATGCAAACACGACTGCTTTACGGTAGAAACACGAATATAAAAAAAAACCACAAAATTTATTAAATATATTTGTATTACAAAGTATTATAAATAGAATAAGTATCTCGTATTAGGCAAAAGATTCTGGCCTAGCTGATGCTGTGAGTTCTTTTTTTATACAACTTAGAATGGCAAACAGGCTGACGGCCCACCTGTAGGAAAGTGGTAACCGTCGCCTATAGACATGAGCAGTACCATGAACATAACAGAGTACACTGTTTCGCCCATGATACCCCCCTGAGGACTCAGATGTTATTCCTCTATACCCAGTAAATTCACGACTGTCCAAATACAATGTGTACAGTTTCCAGCCAGTCCGTCTGTGAATAAAATAAAACAATATTTAATATTCAGAATGCGCTCTAATTAATGATAAATGAAACAGTGGGCATGAAAAATACATTAGAATGCCGTTTTAAAAAATCACTTTACCCTATTTACAAGCACTATAAACTCATCTCTGCTGGCAGTTAAATTCTTTATTTCACCGTTCCAACGTTGCAGTGAGAGCGACATTTTTCATATGCATTAATACTATCCAGTGAAATGAAAATATACCTACACTAAAAGCTTTCCGTTCCATTAATTTTATTCCACCGCTTTCTCGAAATTCGTCATCAGCACATTTTTATGTATGGTCACGAGTACATACAGCCGACTATTGTCACTTGTCGTGTTACCCTATTTTTCCGATCGATTTCATAACGAGAACGAAGTCCTCGATTCGGTTGTATGTTGTTGTTGTTTACCAGAGGGAGACTTTGCACAAATGTCGATTGCTTGGATACCTCTGTCCCATTCGTGTTTCAACCGTGAAGCAGTTGTGTTTGCATGGCCGTGTTTCGGTTTGAAGGGTGGGATATGGCGTGAATTTACTGGGTACAGAGGAATAACACCTGAGTCCTCAGGAGTGGCAACGCATGGAGAGTTACCATTTCATCATCACCCATGAACCCTTTTCCATTAGAGGGAAAGAATTTGTTAGAAATAAAGACTGAGAATCCTATTGCTAGCAATATACCCAACCAGGTCGACCTCCTCGCGGTTCTCCCTGGAAACTATCATGGTTAATTCCTGATGAATTCATCATGATAGGCTGACTGGCCTGTTTGCATTCTCATCTATCACCCTTCACTGGTGCTCCGCCAGCTTATCCCGTTAGGGCAGGCGGGGTTACCATACCATTTTCACCCATTATAGTACATTTATACCAAATATTTATTAAATAAATATATATTCAAAGTACTCGTAGATGGTTAAGCAGTTACACGCTAACAGGTAAACAAACAAACAAACAAGTAAACTCACTTTCACGTTTATAATATTAATAAGGATTACATTACAAGTACAAGACAAAAGAATGTAACTATAGAATATTCTAGTGCATGTATTACATTCATAATAAATCAAATATTTAACTCCTCTGGGTTCTCGCTGGAAAGCTGTAAAACAATGTTTCGCTTATAAAAACTTTTGCATACACATAAAAAAACTTGGAGAATTTCAAGCAACACTCAAGAGTACAAGAGTTCTTGTGGAGGTTTAGAAGGATACATCAATCATTTGGGTACTCTAATATAATACTACTGGATATATATATATATATATATATATATATATATATATATATATATATATATATATATATAGTCATAATGGAATGGCAACCCTGCCTTTTTTTTTTTTAACGTCTGGAAAATGCTTTATGCAGACCCATACACCTTGTGGGAGGTGAATGGGTACTGTGAGAGTCCCCCCGTAAGGTGGGGGTGTACCCACCAAAAACCAGACGATATAACCTCGAGGTGCCATATGTCGGAGACATGGGTTCGCTTTCGCACTCACCACATCTCCGACGGCAGCGACCCGCCCCTTGATGGTAAGAGCAGGTCTCCTCTCTCAAGATAGGGATGGCAACCCTGCCTGCCTATTGGTATGCACTGGCGAGGTACTAGTGACAGATAATAGATGAGGATGAAAGCAGCATATTGAATAAGTTGGTCCATAGTTCTCAATTCATAAAGAATTAATCAGACCTGAGGGAGACTTTGTACAAAAGTCGATTGCGTGGGTACCTTTGTCCCATTCGTGTTTCAACCGTGAAGCAGTTGTTTGCATGGCTATGTTTCGGTTTGAAGGGTGGAATATGGCGTGAATTTACAGGGTACAGAGGAATAACACCTGAGTCCTCAGGAATGGCAACGCATGGGAGGTATCATGGGCGAAACAGTATACTCTGTTATGTCCATGGTACTGCTCATGTCTATAGGCGACGGTTACCACTTTCCATCAGGTGCGCCGTCAGCTTGTTTGCCATTCTAAATGGTATAAAAAAAATGTATCTTTTTTTTTTATGTTTGTTACCTCATAATTCTAAAGTATATTCTAAAAAAAGTAAACCGATTTGGGGAATTCTATTTTTTTTTTATTTGAAAAGATAAATATTGGTTGAGCAGTTTAGTTTTTGAATCCAAATAACTGGTTTTAACACGGCTTAAATCGTTGCTTTGTGGAACACGGTATTGGTCCTAGAATCATATGATCTCATGTTCTACTCGGTTGTTATTTATTCTCCATTAGGGGGAAAAGGATTGTTAGTAATGGAGATTGAGAATCCTATTGCTAGCAATATACCCAACCACGTCGACCTTCTCGTGGTTCCCCTGGAAACTATCATGGTTAATCCCTGATGAATTCATCATGATGGGCTAACTGGCCTGTTTTCATTCTCATCTATCATCCCTCACTGGTGCTCCGCCAGCGTATCCCGTTAGCGCAGGCGGGGTTACCATATCATTTTCACCCATCAAAAAAAAACCCAGTACATTGAACAAAGAAAAAACCTATTTCCTTTTTACATCTCCAAACTCAAAACGAATTAACGCCTTACCATTTCGTATTAGCAAATATTACAGACCGTCATTTGCTGAGTCAATTTAATCATTCAATAAATGGTTCGAGTCATCAGATTAGGCGTTAATTGTCCACTAGTGAACATATGCCTCCTCCCCCCACCCCACAATTGGAGGTTTTACCAGTAGCTGCTATGCTTGGCAGGCCAGTTGGCAACTGTAGTTATGTCACTTATGATCTTTCAAAAGGGACACTGTTGTCATTCCTCGACCATTAAGTTCCCTTAGTCGCCTCTTACGACACCCACGGGAAAGTAATGGACAGCCCATTCTATGTCGGAACCACACTATAGAACGAATGTACCCTATAAAAATTCAAATTAATTGTATCCTTACTAATATAATAAATAAATAATAATATTTATTCAAGAAAGATACAGTTGCATAAGGTACAAGTTACAATTTTTACAATTTATATTCAACGAGGAAATATCTGCATTACCATCAGTCCCCAAACTAGGCCTGACCTGTGTCTTGGGGACTATGAGTGCGATTACCTATTTAAGTAATGGAGACTGAGAATCCCATTGCTAGCAATATACCCAATCAGATCGAATTCCTAGCGGTTCCCCCTGGAAACTATCATGGTTAATTCCTGATGAATTCATCATGATATAATAACTCCCCTGTGTGGTCCCGGCATAGAATAGACTACCCCTTTCTTTCCTGTGGGTGTCATAAGAGGCGACTAAGGGAGAGCGAGGGATGGGCAGCAGCGTCCATCTTAAAACACCTCCGAAGCCTAACTACCAAGTTACCAAGCGTGGCAACTGCTGGCAAAACCACTCTAGAGGAAGCTTATGTTCAGCAGTGACTGTTCACTGCTTAAAAGCATTTGATTTATGATGATGATGAAAACTAATAAAGTGATAAAAAAATACTTTTAAAATAGCAACCGGTAGATCCACAGCAAATGTAATGAACATAATTCATTAGTGTATTATTATTTAAAATATAATACTGAATGTCTAAGTTCAACGTGCCTTCAGTCTAGCTAGATTTTATTTAGCCTAGACTCTAGAGCTGTTGAATATTTAATTACCAAGCTTGGTATCCAGCCAGGTTGTTCCATATTCGGTCAATAACTATCTCGGTCTCATCCTATCACATATAACATTTATTTTTGATCTCCAATTGTATTTTGTTGTATGTATTTCGCGCTAACGCCACAGGTCAATGAAATTAAAGGATATGGAATTGTAACATCTTAGTTTTTTTTTTTTATAATGGATGATAATTTTTTTTAAAAGGATAATAATGGAATGGTATCGGTATACACCGGCGGGGCACCAGTGAAGGATGATAGATGAGGATGAAGTAGGTCAGTTAGCCCATCGTGACGAATTCAATGAGAATTGTTCACGATGGTTTCCAGGGGGAACCACGTGGAGGTCGACCTAATAAGGCATATTGCTAGCAATGGGGCTGTCAAACCCCATTGGGGATGATATTGGAATGGTATCCCCGCCTGCGCTATCGATATAAGCTGGCGGAGCACCAGTGAGAGACGATAGGTGAGAATGATAAGGCAGGTCAGTTAGTCTGTCGTGATGAATTCATTTGGAACAGAACACGACAGTTTCCAGGGGGAATCGTGAGGAAGTCGACCTGACATCCTGGCACTGCTAATTCCCATTTTTATCAATTCCATTATTATATCCATTATGATACAGTTTTTTTTAGAGACACCAACATGACAAAGATTTCTTTGGCATTTTTAAATAGATATGAGTAAAAATCCATGGCACTAAAACTGTTATATGTACATTGAAAGGCACAGTCGAGAGAGAGATTTAACCCTTCTTTGCATAATGTTGAAAATTTCTATCATAACATTTTATTTATGGGTTATAATGGAATGGCAACCCCACCCGCGCTGTCGGTACACACCGGCGGGGCACCAGTGAAAGATGATAGATGAGGATGAAGCAGGTCAGTTAGCCCATCTTGACGAATTTAACAAAAATTGTTCACGATGATTTCCAGGGGGAACCATATTGAGGTCGACCTAATAGGGCATATTACTAGCAATGGGGCTGTTCTAACTCCATTGCTAACAATCCCTTTCTCCTCCTATCATAACGTTGAATGCCCAAAAATTACATAAAAGAACAATTTCAAGTTGATCGTGTTTGGATACCTTTTTAATGTCCATTGCAGAAAAAAAACATAGCTGTCAAATTTATTTTTTAACCATTTCTCCTTTACTTTTGAACATGAATTGTGTCACCTTGATTTATTTCACCAATAAAAAAAAAAACCTTGCGAAGAAGGGTTAAATCGGTCCTACCGCCATCTATCTGACGTTTGATAGAGTTCCATTCGTTCCGATCGCTTAGAGCACTGCCGACGGTGTGGCGTTACGCAATGGTGTGAATGAAGCGAGCCGCCGCGGCCGCCGCACCGCCGCACGCCTGCGCCGGCGCAAGTGGGGTTGGTATAACAACGTTCACACTTCCGGATACATGATAGTGAAAGCTTGAGCTGGCTGTGAGCCGGTGTTCTGAGGATTACATCCTGGTCTTCGGGTCACGTGACGACTTGCGAAATAACGTGAGTGCTATTTTTTTTTTTATTAATTTTATTTCATTTGCGAACGCGAACTGTTTATTTTACTGATTTAAAAAAAATGTGTTCTCATTTCGAATGTTTTTTTTTATTCTTTAAAACGAAAGAGATTCACAATCAGTTTGTTGGGATTTTTTGTTGTGATTGTTATGCTTACGCGATTGCGTTGCCAATTCTAAATTGCTTTTCACAATTCTTTTACAATCGTGTAACTGTGTCTCGCGGCTTCTCATGTGGTCGTATCGCGATGTTGGACTATCTGGAATTTTCCACAAAAATGAGCAAAAATTGTATGATTTTTCAAACCCTACCAATTTGGTGTAGTAATTTTTTCGTGATACCAGAACAAAAAATATACGGACAGACAGACATACAACATTTTTATTAAATATCGCTTTAGCATTTACTGGTCTTATTTAGGTTCCTAATTTTTTTAAATATCTCCCATTTACATATATTATCTAGTTACGATATAGGGTTCATTCCCGTGCTGGTCCCATGTAATGTTTTTTGAACTGAAGCTGTTGGTTTTCTTTGCGGAGCAAAAAACTGCTTGTTGAGTAGCAAAAGATCATTGTAAATATAGATATATGATTTCACGTTTTAAATTAATATACCATAAACTGTATAGATAGAGTGTGCTTATCGAAGCATTTGTATGAAAAATACAGGACAACGTTTTTATATACCGTGAAGCAGTTGTGTTTGCATGGCTGTGTTTCGGTTTGAAGGGTTACTGGGTACAGAGGAATAACATCTGAGTCCTCAGGAATGGCAACGCATCATGGGCGAAACAGTATACTCTGTAATATCCATGGTACTGCTCATGTCTATAGGCGACGGTTACCACTTTCCATTAGGTGGGCCGTCAGCTTGTTTGCCATTCTAAGTTGTATAAAAAAAAAGCGTAAATAGGGTTGCCATAAATACATTTATTACTCAGTATGTGGAAAAATTAAATTGTATAGTTAAAATGAAATATATAAATGAAAAAAGATTAACTATGTATAATGATTCGTAATGATGCTTATTTTTATTGACTATTTTGATTTATGCCTATGTATAGACATAAAATATGTTTTTGTTTATAAATCATTGAAAATGGGCAGCCATTTTAATTATTATATATACATTTATTTGTAAGCAATACGTAGTTACGTATATCTATATTATAATAGTAAAAATCAAATTAAAAACGATTCCAAATTGAAATTTATAACGATCAGATCTGGGAAATATTTAATCGAATTACTGGCAATAATGAGAAAGAGCGCGTTTAGTTTTGGAATAAAAAAAATATGCAAGCAACCATACGTCAAATTATCTAAATTTTGACACGTTTTTCATGCTTGATGCTCCATCTATACAATCTAAGTCAATATCTATTTTCAATGTGATTCACATACTTCACGTATACTTCACATTATGTGAAGTATCTACAAAACAGACGCCATCTATACTAATTTTAAATGTGTACATTATTTGTTTGTTTGTAATGGATAAACTCGGAAACTACTCAACCGATTTTAAAAATTCTTTCACCCATAGAAACCTACATTATCAGCGGATAATCCAAGCTATATACAGTTTTCAAAAATTCTATCTACCCGTGCGAAGCCGGATCGGATCACTAGTTCATACAATGTACATGTGTGTTTGTGTATGTGTATACAATATATTCACGATAGATGTCGCTTTTTCAACCGATATCAAAAAGAAGGAAGTTTTTTATTTCAAAACACAGGGAGCAAACGAGCATGCGGCTCACTTGATGGTAAGTGACTACCTCCGCCCATGATCACCCACAACACTAAAGGCATTGCAGGTGTGCTGCCGGCCTTTTAAAAAGGAATATGCTCTTTTCTTGAAGGTTATGATGTCGTATCGGTTCGGAAATACTGCTGCTGGTAGTTAATTCCAAAGAGTGGTTGTGCGTGGAAGAAAGTGCCTTGAAAAATGCACGGTGGAGGACCGCCACTCGTCCAGATGGTTGGGATGAAATTTTAGTTTATGGCGGGTAGTAAGTTCACATTTCGTTTGTATTTTTTTCTGTATTTGTTACGTCATAACTCCGTTAGTTTTAAACTGATTAGGAATTTTTTGTTTTTAATTGAAAGTATATACTTATAGATTGGTTCATAGAAATTATATTAAAATCGATTCAATAATTTAGTTATGGAATCGTAATAACCGGCTTTTAAAGAATGAAAAAATGAAAAAAAAAATTCGTATCAAAATTGATACAAGATAGTTTTTGTGACCTTCTAGTAAGTGTCACCTGTATCAGAAGGTCACGCTCCTCCACAACCATGAAAATACAAATCATAGTGCCATAAAATTAAGACATAAACATAATCTAGTTTTAGTAATAAGTTTATCTAAATGCATGCATGCGTGTGTGTGCATGCATATGTGTGTGTGTGTGTGTGCGTGTGCGTGTGCGTGTGCGTGTGCGTGTGCGTGTGCGTGTGCGTGTGCGAGTGCGTGTGCGTGTACGTGTGCGTGTGCGTGTGCGTGTGCGAATGCGTGTGCGTGTGCGTGTGCGTGTGCGTGTGCGTGTGCGTGTGCGTGTGCGTGTGCGTGTGCGTGTGCGAGAGCGTGTGCGTGTGCGTGTGCGTGTGCGTGTGCGTGTGCGTGTGCGTGTGCGTGTGCGTGTGCGTGTGCGTGTGTGCGTGTGCGTCTGCGTGTGCGTGTGCGTGTGCGTGTGCGTGTGTGCGTGTGCGTGTGTGTGTGTGTGTGTGTGTATGCGTGCGTGTCAGTGTACGTGTGCATGCACGTACGCGAACATGTACCAATTGTGTAGTGTGTATGTATGTTGTATGAGTGTTTTGACAGAATTAAAGTCGGTTTTTGTTTTTGTGGAAAGCAATCTTAACGTTGTGGAGTAAGCATCACCTGTTTACATATAATGTCGTAATTGTGTTACCGTGCCTCGTTGACCTTCCCATGGTTGCGGGGCCAATCACCTCACATCTGAAATCTGTTTTTCTATTTTCCCAATTTAATAAACAACTAAGTTGGTATTTCATAACGAAGTATCGCTACGTTCCAATCATCTGTCAATTTCCAAAAATAAATATTTTTGATTGTTCTTTATTGAATTACGTAAATTTTGGAATTGGCGTGAATTTACTGGGTACAGAGGAATAACACCTGAGTCCTCAAGAATGGCAAGGCATGGGGGGTATCATGGGCGAAACAGTATACTCTGTTATGTCCATGGTACTGCTCATGTGTATAGGCGACGGTTACCACTTTCCATCAGGTGGGCCGTAAGCTTGTTTGCCATTCTAAGTTGTATAAAAAATATAGATTTCATAAGCAAAAAATCTAAAAATGAATTAAATCTCTTCAAAATGTTAATATAAAAGTTTAGCTAGATTTTAAGTTAATCCGTAACGCAAAACCGTATCCAATTTGGGACTGCAGTTTTAGTTTGATATCAGAACAAACATTTAGACAAATAGACAGACAAAACTTCTAATATAAAAATTTGTATTGGCATCCATAAGTCATATTCAGACTTCTCGTTGATTCGTTGGATTAGTTTTGATGATTGTTGATTGACTGACGAGAAAGCTGACCAAGGAGTGATGAGTATTTGGAAGCGGTCCATCGCTGCAGATAGAGAGGCTTAATATTAGCTTTTTTTTTTAATGGATAAAAATGGAATGACAGCATCGCCTACGCTATCGGTATACACTGGCGGGACACCAGTGAGAGATGATAGGTGAGAATGAAAAGGCAGGTCAGTTTTTTTTTTTTGATGGGTGAAAATGGTATGGTAACACCGCCTGCGCTAACGGGATACGCTGGCGGAGCACCAGTGAAGGGTGATAGATGAGAATGAAAACAGGCCAGTTAGCCCATCGTGATGAATTCATTAGGAATTAACCATGATAGTTTCCAGGGGGAACCGCGTGGAGGTCGACCCGGTTGGGTATATTGCTAGCAATAGGATTCTCAGACTCCATTACTAACAACCTTTCCCCCCAAGGCAGGTCAGTTAGCCCGTCGTGACAAATTCAACAAGAATTAACTACGATAATTTCCAGGGGGAACCGCGTGAAGGATAAAGTACATTGCTAGCAATGGGACTGTCAGACCCCATTACTGACAAGTTTCTTCTCTCCTGACTGTTATAGCTTGTTAGAGATGGTCACCAAAATAATTTAAGATGACCAAAATAATTTAAGATAGGTATTTCACAAAAAAAAAAAAAACTATTACAATTGCAGCAAAACCAGTTATTACGATTTCTAAACTTACCTGCTAAACATAAATTCAAAAAATTTTGATAAGACCAATCTGTTAGTATGTCCTTTCAAATAAAAAAAAAAATACCAAATAGATTTAAAACTGACGGAGTTATGAGGTTACAAACATAAAAAAAAAATATAACACAATCTCAATCTCAAATCTGGGCACCTAACCGGTTCTTTTCGCATAGCGCCGCGTTGTAAATAAAATGACATAATATATATGGCGTGTCATAAAGAGCTTTGAAAGTGAAAGTGGACGCCGTGGTCCAATGCTCGCAAAAACAAATCTCGCTTACAAATTGACCATGATTTGTATTAAAAACTGTTTCATATTGCAAAACTGCTTTGCTTGTGTTTTTATTTATATATATATATATATATATATATATATATATATATATATATATATATATGGGCGGGAGAGATTACCATTCATTTTCATCCATTAAAAAAACAAGATATAAATGCAAATGGGACAGAGGTACCAGAGTAGACGACTTTCATACAAACTCTTCCTCTCGTAGTCTCAATGTTTTTAAAACTATGCAAATATTGTTACAATAACAATAGAAACGTGTAACAATAGAAAGTTCCTATCAATATATTTTGTAAATATTAAACGAGCATCCATTTTACTTCACACCTGTTAAATACCAGGTAAACGTAAATACCTATTTAGTATATATTAATACTAGAAACATGCCGACATTTTGTTTTTTTTTACACAACTTAGAATGGCAAACAAGCTGACGGCTCACCTGATGGAAAGTGGTAACCGTCGCCTATAGACATGAGCAGTACCATGGACATAACAGAGTATACTGCTGCGCCCATGGTACCCCCCATGCGTTGCCATTCCCGAGGACTCAGGTGTTATACCTCTGTACCCTGTAAATTCACGCCATATCCCACCCTTCAAACCGAAACACAGTCATGCAAACACAGCTGCTTCAATAATTATAATATTTCTTATACGAATACTTATGTTAGTTTATTCTATTAATAGACAGTCGTATTTGTTCCCCTTTTTGTTTTACGAAAGCTTCTCCCTCTTCCAACTTTTTCTAGCTTCGGTTATACTTCACTAGGGTATAAATATCATATTCATAATTATATATGTCGTTAACTGTCCTCTGCTGGGAGGAAAGGGATTGTTAGTAATGGAGACTGAGAATCCCATTGATAGCAATATACCAAACCAGGTTGACCTCCTCGCGGTTCCCCCTGGAAACTATCATGTTTAATTCCTGATGAATTCATCATGATGGGCTAACTGGCCTGTTTTCATTCTCATCTATCACCCTTCACTGGTGCTCCGCCAGCGTATCCCGTTAGTGCAGGCGGGGTTACCATACCATTTTCACTCATCAAAAAAAAAAAAACCCATACGGATCTTTTGTGCTTCCCCCTGCCTTATACTATCATTTCATAGATCCTATGTGTTACCCTAACGATATCCCGCGGTTTAAGATATCTGTAGTCCCCTGGTTCTGGATAAGCCGTTCCCAGTAGACTCATACGCATGCTCGCTAACGAATCACAGTTGCACATCAAGTGTTCCATGGATTCCGATTTCTCCCCGCACAGTCTGCACAGTGTGTCCGAAGATAGACCCATCTTGTGTAGTATATGCCAATAAGGCATAAATAAGGCATGGGGGTACATATACTACACCTTTGGGGGTTTTACCAGTAGTTGCCACGATTGGCAAGCGGATAGGAAATCGCAGTCAGGCTTTGGTGATGTTTTAAGAGGGACGCTTCTGTCAAATACCTCGACCATAGATTCTGACAGACAAGACGAAATTTCTAAATATTATTATATTGTTTTATTTTATATTAATTTTTCTCAAATAACTCCCATGTATGGATATTGTCTAGTTAATTTCTTTTTAGATTTAATTAGTAAGGCACTGATTTACGCGGCCAAAGCCGAGGATTACAACTAGTATTGTGTAATGTGGGAAATAATTAAAAATTAAATTAATATGTAAATTACCTATGTAAAATAACCTATCTGTAGATTAATTCAGTTTTTTTTTATGGGTGAAAATGGTATGGTAACCCCGCCTGCGCTAACGGGATACGCTGGCGGAGCACCAGTGAAGGGTGATAGATGAGAATGAAAACAGGCCAGTTAGGCCATCATGACGAATTCATCAGGAATTAACCATGATAGTTTCCAGGGAGAACCGCGAGGAGGTCGATCTGGTTGGGTATATTGCTAGCAATGGGATTCTCAGTCTCCATTACTAACAATCCCTTTCCTCCCAGTTGTTAATATTTGCATGCCATTTGATGTGGCGAAACATAACGGACATCTTGTAAACTTGACAAATGCAACATCTTATCTACAATGTTTCTGGCAAATAAATTTAATTTCATTTGCTTCTACATCTACACTTATATTATAAAGATGAAAGATTTGTATTTTTGTGTGTATGTATGTTTGTAATGAATAAACTCAAAAACTACATTGCCGATTTCAAAAATTCTTTCACCATTAGAAAGCTACATTCACCCTGAGTAGCATAGGCATATATTTATTGCTAGAAAAGATTAGTGATCCTTACTAAAACTTTAGTAATGTAACTTGAGGTGTAAAAAATGCTATAAAATATCTTTCGTCGCGTGCGCTGCGGAAACTATTGGTGATAGAACAAAGTATGTTCTACAATATTGAAGAAAATATCGATAACTACAAAAAACTTCCCGGTACTATATGTCCAACTGTTATGGTTATGTCATGATAACCACTTTTTTTATGTTGTAAAAATGTCCACCCGTGCGAAGCCGGGACGGGCCGCTAGTATTACATATTAATGTGTCGATTCTCATTTAAGAACCAGTTACGTTGAACACTAGTAAATTTCTCGGCTACTGTACGTATCGGCATACATATATTAATCGTGTTTTTAAATATTTCGCGTGATCCACACGCGTCGCGTAACCAAACGTAATGTTGCGCGCCATTTACCAATCGGCCGCGTTACATCTATGCAATGTGTGTCTCGGACACTGCTTTATAGGAAAATTACTTTAAACTTCATTGATTTCATCTCGTTAAAAAATGTATATAGTGAACTTTTTTTTTATTTAATTTCAATTATACACACACATATATATATATATATATATATATATATATATATATATATATATATATATATATATATATATATATATATATATATATATATATATATATATATATATATAGTTTTACTAACTATAGATAAAACTGTTGTAATTTTTCTGTTATTTATTATTTTACCATTATATTTAGCCGACATAAAAAATGGATGAGTTTCTTAATTCGGAGGTGTCTTTTTATGTACCTCATAATTTCGTCATCGCTATAATTACGGTAAATCTTAAATTATATATTTTTTTGCAATTAAATTGTCACTAGAGCGAATGCCGAAATCTTGTACTACTAAAAAGCCGAGTATGTTTGTTTTGTTATACCTCTATTTAATTTACAAGTATGTACACAGTAGACATCCGCAATATCAGAAAAAAAATGCAAGTGTTCTCGGTTTTTAAGAAGGAATATGCTTTTTTCTTCTAAACGTTTCAACGTGTTCTGTTAGATTGTTTTTGTTTCGATATGATTTTTTTTCATTGATATTTTTATTTATAGCCTCCTTTATACACTCTTCCGTATTTTTCAGGCTGTTTCGCTGATTAATTTATGTTGTTTTAATAAATTCTGGGTTAAACTTTTATTAAGATTTCTGTTTCACTATTGGTTTTTACTATTATTGCCCTCTAGTGATACCTACCTCAACTAGCAAAGACGGAGTATAGCTTCACTCTCTCTAAAAGTTCAATAACTTATTCACAGATGGCGCTAATTAGACTCAGGTTTAAAAGTGTAAAGATTTATAGGTTTTATAATTTCTAGTTACATTTAGCAATTTCAAAGATAATGGTTTTTTTAATCGATTCTTGCACGTGCTATAAAACTAAAAGTAACCTTCTGATTGTCCTGTTATTCGGTTCTATGTAAATCAGTTTTTCTTATGTACTTACCCCGTTTTATACTGTTTTTCCAATTTTGCTGAAAATCCTGGCATTTAGGACTCAACAACAATTCTCTTGATGTTTTAAGTTTTCTTCACAATATTGTATAATTTTGAGTTAATAAAAATGTTATTTATATTTTTTATATAAATGACCCGGTGATCTTCGTATTAATTACAGCGCCATCTATTAAAAGAAATCCAAAGTAGATTTTTTTTTAATGGGTGATAATGGAATGGTAACCCCACCCGCGCTATCGGAATACACCGGCGGGGCATCAGTGAAGGATGATAGGTGAGGATGAAGCAGGTCAGTTAGCCCATCGTGACGAATTCAACACGAATTGTTCACGATGGTTTCCAGGGGGAACCACGTGGAGGTCTACCTATTAGGGCATATTCCTGGTAATGGGGCTGTCAAACTCCATTGCCAACAATCCCTTTTCCCCCAAATCCAAAGTAGTGCCCCATACAAAATATTCTGACTTTTTGCTTAAAATACCACTACATTATAGAATATGGGAGAAAATAGAAGTATGTAAATTGATTAAGCTCTTTTGAAGTATTAGCGAGACTAACGAACAGCAATTAAGTTGATGTTACCTATGGCACAGTAGCGCCCTCTCGCCCTGAACAAATTATAAAAACTATTATAATTCATTTCCTAAAATTAATAAATGCTTAAGAGTGAACAAATAATGATCCACGAATTTATTTCTTTTCATTTCAGATGTGGCTGGCACTGCTAGCCGTTGTGCTAGTAGTCTGCTTACTACTATATTTGAACACACTCAAACCCAGAAACTTTCCACCTGGACCTAAATGGCTACCAATTTTCGGCAGCGCCATAGAAGTCTCCAAGCTTCGAGAGAAAACCGGCTATCTATACAAAGCGGTGAAGGAGCTCTCTACTCTCTATTGTAAAGATAGTCCACTTATTGCTCTTAGAATCGGCAAAGACAGAATTGTCATGGTCAACAGTTTAGAAGCAAATAAAGAGATGCTTGCTAACGAAGACATTGACGGAAGACCCAAAGGAATCTTCTATCAGACCAGAACATGGGGGGAGAGACGTGGAGTTCTTTTAACTGATGGAGAGTTATGGAAGGAGCAGAGAAGGTTTCTGCTCAAACATTTAAAGGAGTTTGGTTTTGGAAAACGCGGCATGGGTGATATAGCTTGTGTTGAAGCTGGTCACATGATTAAAGATGTCCTGAATATTATAGGGAGTGAAAAAGGAGCAACAATTCAAATGCATAATTTCTTTAATACATACATTTTGAACACGCTGTGGACTATGATGGCCGGGATCCGATATAATCCAAATGAACCTGAGATGATAATACTGCAAGGGCTTCTGTTCGAATTATTTGCTGCTGTTGACATGGTAGGTGCTACTTTCAGTCACTTTCCGATTCTGAGTGTAATTGCCCCAACTATGTCTGGCTATAAAGATTTTATTAAAACCCACAAAAAGATTTGGGCGTTTTTAAGAGAAGAGATACAAAGACACAAAGAGAGGTTCAATCCAGACAAAGAGGACAAAGATTTTATGGACGTCTACATTAGGGTTTTGAGAGAAAATGGTGAGGTGAATACGTACTCCGAGGGTCAGTTGGTGGCGATGTGTATGGATATGTTCATGGCGGGAACAGAGACGACCAGTAAGAGTATGAGTTTCGGGTTTAGCTATTTGGTGAGGGAACAAGAAGTGCAGAGGAAAGCGCAAGAAGAAATCGACAGAGTAGTAGGGAGAGACAGGCCACCAAACCTCGATGACAGAGACAAGTAAGTTAATATTAATTTATTTCAAGTTTTACCTTTATCACCCATATCTATTGACTATTGAATATATACCATCCACAATGACTTCTACTATTAACAAACTCTTTTTTTCTACGTCCATCCGTTTCTATCTTTTTAATAACATTGTTCCGTCTAGAACAGGGTTTCTTAAACTTCTCACAGTCACGGACCAGTTTAACAATTTAAACAATTCCACTTCAAATTTAGGAAAAGAAAATTTAGTTATTATTTAGTCTTAAAATTTAGGAAAAGAAAATAAGTAATTTTAGATAGAAGAAAAAAAACTTTGGTAGTTTCATTATACTTGCTACTAATTTATAATGATAAATTTAAGTATGCTTTTGTTTGACGCTTGACATCGACGATGCGTCTCGTCGAGTTCACCACACAATTCCCTAATAAATATTTTATACAGTTAAATAACCTACTGCGGACTCCCAATAATATGCTACGGACCCCTAAGATCCCACTTTAAGAAACCCTGATCTAGAAGGAGGGCGCTTTACGACTTCAATTAATGCCAATTTTAAAACTTTACCTTCATTTTATATGATGCTTAGAATAACAAACTGTCTGTCTACCTGATGGTAAGTAGTAAGTCGCGTATAAACGTACTTTAGTAAGTACTTTACATTATTCACAATTTCGTGTATAATATAGTATATGTCATATTTGTAAGTATATTTGTTATTTATATATATTTATTCGTTTATATATGTAATTTTAGTATGTATGTATATCAATAATTAGTAGTACCGCATTCGAGTATTCTGACACTTGCCTATGGTTGACTGGGAGAGAATGCTTTCAGCGTTAAGTCCGTCATGTACACATTTATGTACTAATGAATAAATAAATAAAAAAATAAATAAACGTAAGCAGTAGGTACCATTGGCATCGCAAAATTGCACAGCACTATGATTGATTTCCAAGGTACCCCTTACGCATTGCTTTAGGGCTATGGTTTTATGCCTCCGTATCCTATATAACTGCCATACAAACTCTTCGAGATGAAACAGAGGCATGCAAGCAAGGTGGCGGGAAATAATTATTCTTTTTAATTTCGATTTTGGAAAAAAGTAGCCACTTTAGCCAAGATAACGTGGTATAAAGTATACAGATTTTGATAACGATTAATTTATTTTGCTTACAGCATGCCATACTGTACTGCCATCGTCCATGAGAGCGTCAGACACTTCATGGGGAGGACCTTTGGCGTGCCACATCGTGCGTTAAAGGATACTAAGCTTGCTGGATACGATATACCCGAAGTAAGTTATATTCTGCTCGAATTATTGATAGTCAACGCCTTACTGTCCGACTTGACCCACTGAAACTGCGCAGTGATGTTGCATCTCTGTGCATCTTCTACCGAATTTATCATGGGGAGTGCTCTGAGGAATTGTTCGGATTGATACCTGCTGCTGATTTTTACCACCGTACAACCCAACACATACTAAAGTTTCATCTGGACGAGTGGCGATCTTCCACCGTGCGTTTTTCAAGGCACTTTCTTCCACGCACAACCATTCTTTGGAATCAACTTCCAGCAGCAGTATTTCCGAACCGATACGACATCACAACCTTCAAGAAAAGAGTATATTCCTTTTTAAAAGGCCGGCAGCACACCTGCAATGCCGCTGGTGTTGTGGGTGATCATGGGCGGCGGTAGTCACTTACCATCAGGTGAGCCGCATGCTCGTTTGCCCCCTGTGACGTAAAAAAAAATTCATTTATATCTTATTAAGCTTATTCACTTATTTGCAAATAAAAAATGACAATATTTGTAACATAGAAATAGTATAAGGCATAGACGTTTTTTTTTATTTGTTTAAAATTCCACCGTTAGTGTATCTAATTACATTAAAATATCATATAAAATATATTCTTATCGTTTCGGATCCTGCCCCCTCCCTCACGTCCCAGTCTTGCCTGGGCCAGTCCAAAGTATTAGAACTCCCTACTAATAAGACCAATTTTTTTGGGAATTCCTTCTCATTTCGTGCTTCGAACTGTGGAACAGACTATCTGCTAACATTCAGAATAGTACATCATTATCCATCGTCCATCATTTCCTTCAAGAAAAGATTGAAATCTCACCTTTTAACTAATAATATATATAAAAAAAAAAAATCTATTCCTTCCAGGATACCATGGTCGTGAGCAATTTCACCAACATCCTACTTGACGAGGAGTTATATCCAGACCCTTACTCGTTCAGGCCAGAACGGTTCCTGGTGGACGGTGCTGTGAAGCTCCCCGACCACTACTTCCCATTCGGCATCTTCAAACACCGGTGTTTAGGCGACGTTTTAGCTAAATGCAACATCTTCGTGTTCACCACGACGATGCTGCAAAGATTCTCCTTTTTACCAGTTCCGGGGGAACCGTTGCCGTCTCTGAACCATGTAGATGGCGCCACACCATCGGCTGCGCCGTTCAAAGCTCTAGTTGTACCCAGGGCGTGATTTGTATATAACTTTTTGTAAATAAATATGTATATATATGCCTAAATATAGCTTTATCTAATAAATCTAATCCTATCTAAAAATCTTTTATTACATAAGTCATCGCTGTTTTTGGTGCCAGTTATGTGGTCCCGGCATAGAATAGACCATTCCTTCCTTCCCATGGGTATCGTAAAAGGCGACTAAGAGAGGGCGAGGGATGGGCAGCAGCGTCTCTCTTAAAACGTCTCTAAAACCTAACTGGGGTTGCCAATTCGCCTGCTAATCGTGACAACTGGTAATACCCCTAAGGGGGAGGACTTATGTTCAGCAGTGGACAGTTAAAGGCTGACATGATGATAATGATTTAAGTTACAAGTCCGACTCCATATGGAATACTCTTTCTTTTTCTCACTTTTAGACGAGCTCCTAGTCACCAGCTTAGGCCTCTTAATTTAATTCAGAGGCGTAATATGAGAATATTACAATATGACAATAATATGACAATCCTAAGTTAACGTTCACCATCAGACTGACCCTATGCTTGTTTACTTTTTTTTATACAACTTAGAATGGCAAACAAGCTGACGGCCCACCTGATGGAAAGTGGTAACCGTCGCCTATAGACATGAGCAGTACCATGGACATAACAGAGTGTACTGTTTCGCTCATGATACCCCCCATGCGTTGCCATACCTGAGGACTCAGGTGTTATTCCTCTGTACCCAGTAAATTCACGCCATATTCCACCATTCAAATCGAAACACAGTTATACAAATACAACTGCTTTAAAATTGAAACACGAATGGGACAGAGGTACCCAAGCAAACGACTAAGTTGTTTGCTACCATAGTAGTATAAAAAATCTAATACCTAACTTTTATGTAATATGAAATGGCAAATTAGCTACACACCTAATTGCAATCAATGAATATCATTAATATCCCATCAATAGTGTATAGACATGAATAAGGAATACACTGTAATGATTTGTTACCATACATGTGCTGCCATCTGTGTCGAAGGGTGATACAGCTCTGTACCCTGTAATTTCCCTGCCAAATAAAGCCTTACCATTTGAAGGGTGGGCCCTTCAAACCGAAATATAGAACTGTACGCACAGCTGCTCAGCGGTAAAACACTAGTGTTAAGTGTATGGTAACCCCGCCTGCGCTAACGGGATACGCTGGCGGAGCACCAGTGAAGGGTGATAGATGAGAATGAAAACAGGCCAGTTAGCCCATCATGATGAATTCATCAGGAATTAACCATGATAGTTGCCTGGGGGAACAGCAAGGAGGTCGACCTAGCTGGGTATATTGCTAGCAATGGGATTCTCAGTCTCCATTACTAACAATCCCTTTACCCTCGCGCAGATGGGGTTACCTACTATTCGGCTCTCATCCATTAATACCAATTAAATGAAATATCTTTTTTAATCACAGATAAACATTTTATTATCTATAATATTGTATACATTAGACATTCATTGACTGAAAAAAAAAACGACACTTTGCAATAAAAAAAAAATTTGAATCTCTCATACTAACACGGAGCTTTGACACAAAGTTAGTATAGGAGAACCAAAGCTAATTGTCGATTACCAAAAATATATAATATTTATAAAACACACTCTTGCCTAATTACGAAAAACAATACATATAAAAAAAATCGTAACTGGTCGCTGTCTGTACGTGGAAGATATATAAGGAAAACTATCATGGGGGGGGGGGGGGGGTTAAGAACGCAATAAAACTCAAAACAATGATTTTTAGAATTTTGACTCTGTCTGTACGTTTGTGCACGCTAATCTCGTAAACGGCTTAACCGTTTTGAATACGGTTTTCTCTAATGCGTTGCGGTTTACTCCACTTAACATTTATTGTTTGTTTCATTTCAATCGGTTCATAAATAAAAAAGTTATATCAATCTAAAGAGTCACATATAAAATGCTATAAAACAACCGATCAGTTGAATTGGCTGAAACTGTTTTCATTACATGTATTGATTTTCGAAAATTCCGTCCACTAGAGCGAAGCCAGGTCGGATCGCTAGTAAAAAATATAAATGCCCGTTTATTATATTTATATTATATAATAAATGCCTTAAATTTATACAAATTATTCCAACAGCAATAATAGTGAGGTACGTACACGTGAACACTTGGCAACGAACAATGAAATGACTTACTCTTAAAAATTACATCTAAATCACAAAAATATATTAACATTATTAAAAAAAAAAAAACATTAGTTAAGTATGAACTGAGCATATATTTGGTTACATTATCCAGTTCGAGTGCGGTCATACTCGTGAACGGATGACGCTTGCAACGACTAGTCTGTCCATTGCTATAGTTTTAATAATTTGTCATAATCAAATCGTAATATATTTCTTTTCGTACATTTTCGATGTACATTTTCGTGTCAAATACGTAATTATTACGAGATGCCCGATCAGAATTAGTTAATATATCTATATAATATAATATTTGGCATACGAGGTCTGTCCGGAAAGTTCGTATAAAAGTGTTCTGGAATGCGAGAAAGAGGAGTGGGGAGGCCAGGTAAGCGCAGGACCCCTTCCTTATGTCCCTAACAATGCTTCAGTTCTGGTCTGACCGCCGTGCGGTGCGAACTGGCTTGTCACGCCATCTGTGAAGTTACCTCTTAACGAAACCCCGTCGGCATGGAGCCCGCTTCCGTTGAAGAGCAGCGCGTCGTAATCAAGTTTCTCTCGAAACTCGGCAAGAATGGCCGTGAAATTTTTGCCGATCTCAGAACAGTTTATGGGGATGATGCTGTGAAGGAACCAATCGTCCACAAGTGGCTAAAAAGATTCAGAGAGGGCCGAGAAAGAGTTCGATGTTCGGGGGATTGTCCATCAAGAATTCGTCCCTCCAGGCCAGACAGTTGATGGAAAATTCTACGTCGATGTGCTCAGACGCCTCAAAGCTCGTGTGGTACGAGTTCGTCCAGAATTGGCGCGAGAGGGGCGTTGGATTCTTCACCACGACAATGCCCCTGCCCACACCTCTCTTGTTGTCCGTGAGTTTTTGAGTAAAAATTCCATTACGGTGACCGAACACCCCCCTATTCGCCGGATTTGGCCCCGTGTGACTTCTTCTTGTTCCCAAAAACCAAATTGGTACTTCGGGGGCGGCATTTGGGGGACATAAATGAGATAAAAAAAGCTACGACGGGGCAGCTGAGAAACCTACAACCAGAGGACTTTCAAGGAGCCTTCTCACAGTGGAAACGGCGTTGGCACAAGTGCATTATGTCACAGGGGGAGTACTTTGAAGGGGATAAAATTGATTTACCTGAATAATTGTAAAATAAAATTTTTAAAAAACTTTTATACGTACTTTCCGGACAAACCTCGTATTTTGTAAACAGTTTTAGTAAAAAAGAAGTTAAATTATTATTTATAATGTAAAAAAAAAATACTTAATATAAGAAATAAGAAATAGTCTAATATTATATTTCTCTCTGTCTTAATTTAATACTTTTGAAAAAGGCATACCGAGATGGATTAGCAAATAAAATGTCTTTTTCTCAAACACGCTTGGAAATGTGAGCATTTTTTTGACAATCTTCATCGAGATAAATCAAAATTGCCGTACTGGCCAGATACATGCGCGCAGCGGCCGGCAAAAGTTGTATGAAAATCCATATCTGTCGTGTTTTGCGGCCAGATAAATTACTATGTAAACTCATATCTGTCCTGTAATTTTAAAATGGAATGACCTTTTACTTCGAAACATGGCTACCAACCAAGGAGGTGACTAATAAAAGGTTTTATTTAAATTTCGAACTGGCTTGCAAACAGAAAGCTGTTTATTGAAAAAAAAAAAAAAACAAAGGAACATTATGGCGCGTGAAAAATTATAATTGTTCGTTATTCGTCATTCGAAGTCGAACTTAAAAAGTAAAATTGTGTATCTGATTTCCGCGCATTGTTTGAGAAAAGTACTATACAAGCCTTGCCACAACTAGGCATTGATGGACTTACGTATGTGTGCCTCGGCTACGCCACGGCCCAAATTTGCACGTTCGTCCATCAATGCCTCAGTTGCTGGCCGCTGCAGTAATGTACTATTTTTTTTATATATGAGCGCAAATAAAAAAAAAATGATATCATGATTAATTTTATATACCCATCTATAAGAACACATTGTATGTATTTCGTAGTGTATGACAATGGACTGTACAACCACATACTGTTGTTTTCCCGCATTTTTTGTAACGGTCGCCTGTTTCAAAAAGTCTATGGATTCATGTTTTTTTGCCATCGTCGCAAAACCGTAGTTATTTTCCAGTGCTCTATGGTTGGCGTATTATTATCACCTAGCGCGGCTTCGGGACAATACACAAAGTCATATAAGATAGGAAAGACGACTCATAAACATCCGCAAGCTAATAAAACACAAGAAATAGAAAAAAAAACAAACTAATTAAAAAAAAAAAAAACAGGATAAAGGACCACACAAGTAAACAAATAGAAAAAGGAAAGTATTTTTTTTATATGCAACTTAGAATGGCAAACAAGCTGACGGTCCACCTGATGGTAAGTGGTAACCGTCGCCTATAGACATGAGCAGTACCATGGACATAACAGAATATACTGTTTCGTCCATGATACCCTCCAATCCTTTGCTTTCCAAGGGAGACTTTGTACAAAAGTCGATTGTTTGGGTACCTATGTCCCATTCGTGTTTCAACCGTGAAGCAGTTGTGTTTGCATGGCTGTGTTTCGGTTTGAAGGGTGGTATATGGCGTGAATTTACAGGGTACAGAGGAATAACACCTGAGTCCACAGGGATGGCAAAGCATTGGCGAAACAGTATACTCTGTTATGTCCATAGTACTGCTCATGTATATAGGCGACGATTACCACTTTCCTTCAGGTGGGCTGTCAGCTTGTTTGCCATTCTAAGTTGTTAAAAAAAAAAAAACATACGAAATAGGCTGAAAAAACCGAAATCAAAGATTGCTAATATTAAAAACAGGGATAGTGTAAAATTATCTTTTAGTAAAGAAAAATAACCCGATGCTGTTACAACGATTTATTTAGAGTCAACCGATAATAATGTAGAATATCAGATACTACCGAGAATTGTCACCAGTAAATCCTTGGCTACGATTGTATAAAATATGGCCACGTTAGAAACTACACATACCACATAAATATGATCTCACTACTCAGCACTCATCACTGCCAATCAAAACTACCTTTATAACCCTTAATACAACCAAAATAATGCTACAAAACGTAGCTCAACATCCCAACATTATTAGTGTTTCATCAAACGTATATATAACTATTTTTCAACAACAACAATCCTACAATTACCACAAACAACAACACTCCTTCAACAACAATCCTACTCAATAACAACAATATAAAGATAATCCAATTCACTCTCGGCGGAGGATATAACGGACAATATTTTTTTATATATCAAAATAAAACTATTAAACGTAACTGTTTCCCTTGGACAACCCAGCAAGACCTGCATTTTAAAAGCCCATAATGAAGAAGAACAAATTTACATGTACAGAAATAACGAAACAATATATCTATAAAAACAAAAACTAAATAATTATATATATAAACCAGAAGTTAAATAATAATAATGATATAAATCTTGTAAAAATAACCATCTCTAATTGTAACATTAAATTGACAGAGGCTTCGATGGGTAGCATTATATCTAGGACGATACAAAAAAACAATAAAACAAGTAACGTAATAAACTATTTCATAATTTCAAACAATCTTCACATGACAATAATCAAATCACATAATATAAACAGCAAACATAAAGAAAATAATGATACAAAACGTAACGATTCCTCAACAACAACAATCCTACAATTAATATACACAACAGACAACAACACTCCTTCAACAACAATCCTATTAAACAATAGCTATATTAGTCTTATAAATATAAAATATAAAAAAATAACAAAGTATTCATTTAAAAGATGATAACCTAAAGATAAACTATACAAAATATTAATAATACAACAATATCTTAACATCAATTCCCCCATTACAATAAACGAATCGCATAATATAAACATCAAACAACCAAAATAATAATACAAAACGTAACGAACCCTCAACAACAACAATCCTGCAATTAACGTACACAACAGTCAACAACACTGTTTCAACAACAATCCTATTAAACAACAGCTAAATATAAAATAAAAATAATTAACAAAGTACAAAATTCCTTTTCTAAGATAATATAAAAAATCTAAATAAAATAAAACTAGAACAAATAATACATAATATAATAATTGCTATCCAAACAAACATGTAACAAAATCTTCAAACTAGCAAGAAACCATCAGATGCCTGGTGATCTAATAAATTGCTTGAAGATGTCTTGTTTAGAGGTAAAACACGTGTCGCAAAGCATGCTTGGACGGAATTGCAGTTGGAGATTGATGGCTAAAATATTGTAGGAATTTTAGTAGTAATGGTGGGAATTAAACAAAATAATTCCAATGAAATAACTAGTGATATGAATGGACGGCAAGATAACATTTGTAAAATATTTAAGACTTCGGTGATGTTTTAAGAGGGACGCTGATGCCCACCCCTTGCCCTCCCTTAGTCACCTCTTACGACACCCACGGGAAAGGAAGGGAGGTCTATTCTACGCCGGAATCACACGGTTTCACAATGAACACAAGAAAGACGTGTGGGACAGAGTTACCCCTGCAGACGACTTTTGTACAAATATTCCTTCTGTCAGAAGGTGCCTCTGACCACATATGGTCAATATACCTCAGGGTCAGAGCCCATACAGAAAACAAAGCAATGAAACTGCTTATACGGTAGCTACGGATAAGTAATTGTCATACTACGATCCATTGAAGTGACTCGAAGTAAGACCTAATCCAGGGCCATGCTGAGGTACCACTGGGCATAAAACATCGACAGGAGTCGACTTTCTGTCGATTCTATTGGCTAATTATCTTCAGCACTCGCCTCTGCACGTGTCTGGTAAAGCTGTAAATGTCATCAGAAGCTAAAACAATTATCTACTTATGTAGTAAGTTCAAAAAATTCAACGTCATTTCTGGAAATCAATATTAGCTTCAAGCTAATGCTCAATTATCCCGACTTCATTCTTATATGTTCCGTATGAATAACTCGCCAGGGCAAACCAGGAAGGCAGGCAGGGTTGCCAGTCCATCATCAACTATTGAAATAAATCGGTATTTACATTTACTGTACTACTATTTCTGTTTTTATATTAAGATATAAGTTACAATATCGTAGGAAACAACTGTTTATATTTAAGATAAATTAAACATAATACGACAATATATAATTCAAACCGAAATTTAAGTTTACCACTTAAAAATTACATAAAGATATTATATGAACATTTAAATTTACAAAAATACAAATCACCTATTACAAAATTACATTAATTTCTTTAATTGAAATCACATTTTAAAATTTGTTCTTAAATTAACCAATTGAATAATACGTGAAATTTATTTAAATATTATAATCAATATTTAATTAAATTTTACAACAAATTGTGTAACAATTATTATTATTTGAACAGTGGAATTACTCACCAATACAATAATCAATAATTGGATAATTAACAAATTTAATTTTTATTTGTAATCAAAGTACATAATTATTTTATTTGTATAAAAATAAATCTTACACTTAAGTAAACATGTTTTGACAAATAAATTTGTTCAGTACAAATTATTACGAACTATTAATTATTTAATTAATTAATTCCTATACATTAATCATTGTAAATGAACAAACAGAATACTAACTCGATAGACTACGACAATGTTATCAATACGAATGTAATTAATGGAAGGTTACTGACCCTGAGGAAGGTCTAGACTAATCTACAATGATTGAATATATAATGTGCTGATTGAGGAGTCAGTGACCTCCTTTCGACTTCTTCAGATAAGTTATATAAGTACATAAAGCGAAAGATATATGTAAAGATAGTGGCTCTTAGTTCTCGCTCTCGCTGCCTACACCGCAAGGGACTTGACGTAAATATAAAGATCGGACCCCGTTACTAAAATAGTACGTAACATTAATAACACACAGCGTAAGATTAAATATTTGCAAGCACTCCGCGGTAATTTCTTAATAATATAATTATATGAAGTAAGTACTTCGAAATAATCAGGTGACTCTTTATAATACTTAAATTTATTAGCATTAAGTCCTTCCACGTATCGGTTGGCAGAAGCGCCTTACATATACCAGCATGATCTCCTCTGCTATGCTTGGAATAAATATAGCATGCCTTACTTCGATAATTGTATCGTTTATACAATAAATGGCAAAAAGCCAGTCCAAATAATGTGTTCATTTTATCCACTATTATTTTGATAAAAAGACATGCCAAAATTTACAAATTTTGTTCAATATAGTAAAACAGCATATAATTAGTGGTTTACGAGCGACGAGTACCGATAAAAAGGTTAGATTAATTGAAACTAATAAAAATAAATTGTTATAAAATGTAAATATTTATAATTAATAATAAATTTTTATTTTATTTATAATTGGCAAATAAAAGATGTTATTATATTAATTCTAATTAAAAATTACCATCAATTTTATAAAATTTATTTCAATTCAGAAAATGGTTTAATAATGTTAAAATTTAATTTTATAATAATTTATTATCTAAAGGTCATACATATTTAATTATTGAATTATTAATATATTTATTACCAAAAATAAAGTATTTATTTGAGCTATAATGAGCATTTATTGGCTTCGAGAATTTTTTATGAGCGTTTATTAAAAGTATATTTTACAGATACAAAACGAGCAATTTTTTTAATTAAAATATCAAATATTTGCTTTTAAGTTTTCTAATATTTATTATTAATAAATCTGAATGTTGTTCGAATTTAATTTGAAATTAAACAGTAATTAAAAATGATCAAATTAAATAACTATTTAAGTAAATTAATATTAAAATTAAAATGTTCTTCTAAATTTAAAAATATATAAGTTTGTAAACATAACTGAATGTTGGTCATTCAATGATGTTTAAATGGCTGGACAGATTTTAATTAAATTTGGTACACTAATAGGTCATGTTCTATATTAATTAATTAACACAGGAATTTCTTTATCATGGATATTTATCATGGGTATAGGCACGAATAAAAATTGCATAGTTTTATTCTATTAATATATTTGAAAAAAAAAACACATTTATATAAATAAATATCAATTGTACAATGTACAGTTTGAATAATTCTATTTTTGTTGTGTTTCTTATTGACAGGACAAGATTTGTATGAAAAAAATTACTTGAAATATTGCACGGAAATGTGGAATTTGGAAGCCGGGGTGGGCAGATAATTTTCAATATCAATATAATGATAACTGGTGCCATATATATTTTATACTTTTTTTTTAATAAAAAAAGAGAGAAATGAATAAATATAAAATATACTTATATATTATTGTGTTATATTATTTATTCATACACAATAATGATCAGAACAGCGACTTTGACCTCTAGTTCTTTAAATGTCTATTTCTCCTTCCTAGGCAGCCAAGACAGAGGCAGCTTACAAATATTGCTTTCAATTTTAGCAGTAAGATTTGCCTAAGTGCGTAACTTTACAACAACATGGGCATCTCTTGCCCGCCGGATGATGTGTGGGCGGGCGAGGTAGGGGCCTCGGGGTATACCCCACTACCCCGGCTTCAACTCCGGAGGCGACGATCACCGGGTCGCTGGGTTCGTCAGCCGGCACACACTGATGGTCTGTGTATGCCGGCGTGGTGTCTTACGTAACTTTGAAAACAGCAAGATGCACATGAACAGCCATAGATGGCGCTGTACTGTCCCGATAGACTTCGTAAGTGTACGCGTAAAACAAGATGCCGGATATTGCCATCTCGTTCTATCTCGTGTATGCGTACGCGACAACGTGTTTGTCGATAGATTCGTTTGCCACTTGTATAGAGTGGGAAGGGGAGGGCTGGTGGGGTGTTTGACGTACGAAATTCGGCGGTGACAGCGGCGGCGGTAAAGATAGTGGACTCTAATACTTTATACTGTTTTTTTTTTAAATGAATCTTTTTTTATTTTTTTTTATGCGTACGCGCGTATGTACGCGTAAAAATGCGTATGACAGTAAGGATTTAGATGGGTATTTAATTTAAAATATCCACTTTATTTTATATTAAAAAATCAGCTGTTAATGAATCGACTGAAATAAAAATATTAATGACAAAGTTATTAGTACTTGTGTTTGATTTGTTTATATCGTATTGTGTTTGAAATACATATATAGTTATATTCATTTAATGAAATCTGCTAAATGTAATGTTTTAATTCTGCCAAATTTTTGATGACATACTTTTTTTAGTGCAAAATTTGTAACTCTTGGATGGAAACTAAAAAAATTTTGGGTTTGTCAACTTTATTTTTTTTTACATATATACACATAGAACAGACAAATACATATATGGATATATTTTATTTTTTTTACTTCTATTTAACATTCAATAGGCATTTGATAGCGCGACAATATTTTCTTACGATTAACACATATAAATATTTAATAAATCTTATTTTATATTAATATTAATATACTACCGTAGCTGACCCCGTGAATGTTGTTTTACCACTTATTGCGAAATTTAAAAATCGCAATTAAAATACATTGATCGTAAAAGCGTGAAAATTTGAAGCTGTATGTATTTTTAATGGTAAATCATAATAAAATACAAATGTAAAAATTTATCAAAAAAATAAAAAAAATATTTTTTGGGGAGGGTCACCCCTATCATTGAGGGGTATGAAAAATAGATGTTGGCCGATTCTCAGAGCTAACCAATATGCACACAAAATTTCATAAAAAACGGTTATGCCGTTTCGGAGGAGTTTGGTAACAAACACCGCGACACGAGAATTTTATATATTAGATTAATATAAGATAAGAATACTGTTATTAAAATTAATATTTAATATTTATTTATTAATATATTAATATTATTATATTATATTAATATAATATTTATTATTTATTTATTAATATATTAATATTATTATATTATATTAATATAATATTTATTATTTATTTATTAATATATTAATATTATTATTTTATGTTAATATTAATAAAAGATAAAAATGTTAATACGGTAATAAATAAACATTATTCAATATATTTCATAAACAGATGATTAGATTATATTTTTTTTTTATTTTAATAATATTTTTTAATTCTTACTTTTAATATGCTTAATTAGTTAACGTTTACCGTGTCTGTTAGACTTATATCTACGTTACTATCTAGTTTCACGTGATGTCTACAATTAAAAATCTACCCCATGGGGGGCCCTGACGCTGACTCATCCTGACTGGCTCCCGTCAGGAAAGTGTCACCGCCTGCAGTGAGATTAGAGGGCCTACCATGAAATATTTTCCGAAATTTCGGCCACGAATGTAACGGAAATTTGATATTAAAATTATATAATACATGCTGATTAAAATTATTAAAAATGTTAAAATATCATTCCTCTGGACTATTAGGATAGGATTTATGATGAACGAAATGTTCAGCTCCATTTACTGGGTCGATTTTGGTACGAACAAAAACACGAAATTGAGCCCGAAAACTTGGATTTTCGTTTCATAATTGTATATTGTTTTATAATTGTATATTATAGTGTTTCATAATGTAATTTTAACATCAAATTTCTGTTTCGTTTCGCTCTGAAATTTCGGAATATAGTATATATATATATATATATATATATATATATATATATATATATATATATAGTAATCTAATATTGAGTTAATTCGACATAAACATACAATAACATTATGCGAGATTATAATTTACGAAATATTTAAGAAATATATTTCATACTATATTATCTTTGTGCTGTTACCAGCGATGCAATACTAATTAGACATAAAATATTAAGAGTATATTAGTAACGTGGATATATGCTACGTAACGTGAATAGGTATTGGCAAATACTTCTCTCTGCTTACTCCATTGGGACCTGGCGTAAAGATATATTTCTATATATCAATAATCAGTATGTTTAACTAAATACGTCAATACGAATTGGTGGTTAATTTATTTTTCTTTTCAATTAAAAATTTTTGGTACTTATAAAGATTATAAATTGAGTATATATTCATTATTGCACTTGTAAATTATATTATTAATGCATTTATAAATATTGTGAGCAAAAGTGGATTTATCTCTGACAGAGATCTCTTCCAGTCAATCCAATGCAGTTGGAATGCATGTTGTTAGCGGGCAGCTGAAGTGCTACAACTATTAATATTTAGTGTATATATAAACAAATATACAGTTAAATAAAATATTAAAATATATAACATAAATACATATACTATAAATAAATATAATACCTACCTACTTGATGACGATTATCTAAATTATGGAACTAATTTATTTACTGACAAGATTCATTTTAGCTCCTCTTATGTTACAAAATAGACCTCCATGTGTTCAATAGCGGATAGTTCATGGTTGATATATTAGGAAATATTTTTTTTTTACTACGAAAGTGTAAACGGCCACTGTAGACTGAATAGGCCTTGTCATGTTTTGCAGGTGGGTTGGTAACAGCAGTTAGGCTTAAGGATCGTCCATTACTCCACGTCCTCGTGATGTTAACAATTTTTAAACACACTCCTACCTGGGTGGGGTTAAAAATTGGTGGTGGGGTTTCAGGGTGTTTTTTCCAAACACCATCTCCCCCTTTTCGAGTTTTACGTGATTGATGAACGACCCCTTTGAAGATGTTTAAGAGGGACGCTGCTACCCATCCCTCGTCTTCCCTTAGTCGGTTCTTACGACAACCACGGGAAAGGAAGGGGTGGCCTATTCTATGCCGGGGCCACTTAACGTAATATATCGAATGGATTGAATGAAATCATTTCGTGGAGGACGAAATCGCATAACCATTTTTTTTTAACTTTGAACAAGTAATATACTTTTAATTAAAAAAAAAAGGTTATACCTGTATTAAATAAATCGAGTCTTTCGCTGAGTCGAGTATTTTGCCTTTTTATGAATTTGAATTTTTTATCTATTTGTAATATTTTTTAATGAATGATAATGGAATGGTAACCCCGCCTGCGCTATCGGTATACGCTGGCGGGGCACCAGTGAGGGATGATAATTGAAGGGAACCACGACGGTTTCCAGAGGGAACCGCGTGAAGATCGACTTGACATGCTAATATGTTATGTATCCTACACTGATAGTAATGGGGCTATTAGTCCCCATTATTACACCGATTACAATACCTACTTACACCGGAATAAGCAAAAAAAATTCTAAATGGCAACTTTATTAAGTAAAAAATACAAAGTTAAAACGTTAAGCTAAAAGTAAAATAAAACATTATATAAGTATAAACAAAATTTACTTTATTAGAAATTAAGAGAAAAATATGTAAAATTTATGCATAATATAAAAAAAAAAATCATGTAAACTAACCATTAAGTAAATTAATTACAAAATATTAAATATAAAATAATTACATTAGAAATTAAAAAATATATAGTACTAAATATGGTTTGATATTATTTTACCATGAAGTCTATGACTAACAGACTTCCAAAATCTAGCACCAAGATCGTATATGGTCAAAATTAGTGGAATATATATGTATATATATTACATATGGTGTAGTATGAAGTACATAGGTATGAAAATCTCTAATATGTTCATCAAATTTTGATGCAAATTCTAGTTAAATCTATTTTGATTAAATGTACGTGTAAATAAACATTACGTTAAAAAAAAGTGATAATAATTAAAAATAATAAAATAAATGTTGTTAGAAATTGAGCAAGCCACCAACTAAATTAATAATTAAAATAATACATACAACACAAATAATTTAATTATAAATTAAATTAATTTAGGCAGGTAACACAATTGATAACACAAATATGGCATTATACGAATCAGAATATATTGTATCATTATAATATTACAAATATTATATACATATATATATATATATATATATATATATATATATATATATATATATATATATATATATATATATATTCTATACCTGTAGAGTTACGAATTATTTTTTTGTATAACCAATAAAAGAATTCTATTTCATTATATGTAACATATATATATTTAGTATATATCAGTATTTCAGCCATTATCCGTCCACTGGACATAGGCCTCCCCCATAAAGTATACGACACTAAAAATATTTCAGTAAAAGATTTAAGATTACTAAATGGAACACGAATCGATCTTGTTACTTAACAAACTTAAGGTTAACTTAAGGTCTATTAGACCTTAACGTAATACTTTTTTTACACACACGCATTAAAACGTAAACGTAAAAATTAATACCTAATATATTATATCTAATAACTAATATATACACACGCGCAAACACACACACACATACACTTACACACACACACACATACAATTACACACACACACACACACACACACACACATACACACACACACACACACACACACACACATACACACACACACACACATACACACACACACACACACACACACACACACAGAGAGAGAGAGAGAGAGAGAGAGAGAGAGAGAGAGAGAGAGAGAGAGAGAGAGAGAGAGAGAGAGAGAGAGAGAGAGAGATGCACCCATGCACATTTACAGCCTGTATATTGCTTGTATACAGTGGCTTTAAATATTACATTACTCACTCATGTAACTGGGTAGATTAAATTTAAAAACTAACTTTGCAGTAGTTATACTTTTTTAAAGTTTTTATAATATAAAATGGAAAACAAATTTTTACAATATATTTTGTTTTTACAATTTATTTGAAAAAAAAAAATAGAAAAGAATCATTAAGTCTAACGAATATATTTTATATACAAGAAATGACATACTTTTTAATTAAATTAAAAATAGATATGTCACGTCCTAAAAAGGGAAACGTAATAGTTTCCCCCATAAGCCTTCAATGGTGGGTTTGTCTTTTATATAATATATACTTATATAATACTATATTTTAATCTAAGTACATAATTATAGATATCAAATAATTACACAACTTCACAAAAAAATCTATTACTACAGAGCTCCCTTACGTTTATTTTGACATAAGAATAAGTTATGGGGTTTGAGATTTGTATGCAACTTAGAATGGCAAACAAGCTGCCGGCCCACCTGCCGAAATGTGGTCATTGGGTTTCCTATGGATTTTAAGTTTGATGAGCTTTTTTTAAACAGGGGGCAAACCAGTATGCGCCTCACCTGATGGTAAGTGACTACCGCCGCCCATGATCACCCACAACACTAACGGCATTGCAGGTGTGCTGTTGGCCTTTTAAAAAGGAATAAGCTCTTTTATTGAAGGTTACGATGTTATATCGTTTCGGAAATACTGCTGCTGGAGTTTTGATGTTTATGCGTTAATTTTGTTTCTTTTTTAAATAAAACCTCACGTATTGTAATTAATTGTAGGTCTGATTCAGTTACAACAGGGTCGATTATGTCTAGTAAGGCTCGGTTGTCTTTATGGGTAAAATGTCTGTTTTTTTGTGAAGTCGTGTCATTTTAAAATACCGTAAAAAAATTAATATAACAACATAATTTGATTACGTTGCATTTAATATATTTATTTTACACGATTGGTTGGAATCCTTACTACTAATATTATAAATGTGACAGGGAGTTTGTTTGATGTTTTATAACACCTTTACGGCTTAATCGATCATTATTAAATATTATATATGGAATAGAGGACATTTATATACTTATTGATTCATGCGGACGAAGCCAATGGATATAGCATGTATTTGTAAGTTTAAAACATTTATATCAATTGTACAGAAAAGTTTACAATTCATACCGCTACCAATGACAATGGCTAGTTCAACTCGTCCCTACCGACTTTACACCCTGGGGGGTAAGAGTGGCTTTTACCCACCTGCCCCTACCATTGTGGGATCAGTAGGGACGATTGGTAGCGGTTACGGTTTTAAGTATTTATTTTAAAAATACTAAAACCCTGAAGTAATATACTGTTACAAGAATTTTACTTTAAAAATGTAATATTAAAATTATTGTAAAATTTTTATATAGTAATCAAATTTACAATATATATTGTATTATCATTTTATATGAGGATGTCGTGGCCTCTTTGAGCGGTTTCCTCGGTGGCCTCTTTGAGCGGTTTCCTCTTTGCCCTCTAAAATATTCAACAAATAAAAACTAACTGCTTTTGATAAGACATATCAATACGACCAATATAGAGGACGAATATGTATACGATGTTTATAGGACATATAGGATAAACGACAAAATATTTTGAATCTACACTGAACGGTGAAAATGTTCAACTTGACAATATTTGCCCATCTTACAGTGTCTATTGAACTTTACGATTTAAGAAAAATACATATATGTATGTACAATATGGGTATTTTGAAATAAGAATTACGAGATTTATCGAGCACGAATGAATGGAGATGTCGGTAGGGACCACACTGGATGGACGTACTCGTATGTCGACCAAAAAGGCGATGTGCTGAAGAAGGATCAAATTCAAAGTACCTGTAACCGGTAGGCGTGTATAAAAAGATTGATAAATACGAAGGAAGTGAAAGAGGTTTGTTTGAATCGAAGCATTTGGCATTCCATTGTTTCTGCCTACCCCAATGGGAGACGGGCGTGACAGATATGTACGTATGTATAACAATTTTCAGTGGTAGATTTGATTCCAACCAATCCGACTAATGTTTACAGACTATATAAAAATTGTAAAATTAAATATATAATAATTAATCACATAAATATATATTTTATATGTACAAAAATGTATAAAGTATAAGTATATATCTTATCACCATAATAAATGCCGTAACGATGGATGGATAATCGGATGGATCGATATTTGTTACTCCTTTACCTAGTAACTACTGGACGGATTTGGATGAAATTTGGTATGCAACTTAGAATGGCAAACAAGCTGACGGCCCACACGATAGAAAGTGGTAACCGTCGCCTATAGACATGAGCAGTAGCGTGAACATAACAGAGTATACTGTATCGGCCATGATACCCCCCATGCGTTGCCATTCTTGAGGACTCAGTTGTTATTCCTCTGTACCCTGTAAATTCATTACCATATCCCACCCTTCAAACCGAAACACAGCCATGCAAACATGACTGTTTCCCGGTAGAAACACGAATGGGACAGAGGTGCCCAAGCAAACGACTTTTGTACAAAGTCTCCCTCTGGTACACGTGTAGGTTATATTCTAACTTAGCATATAGGATATTTTATGTACTTATTGATCGATGCGGGCGAAGCCGCTGGATATAGCTTGTATTTATATAAATTTATATACTATTTATAGTGTCTATAAGTTTAAAATATTTGTGTCAAATGTACAGAAAAGTCCGCAATTCATACCGCTACCAATAATTATGGCCAGTTCTATTCGTTCCTACCGACTTTACACCCTGGGGGGTAAGAGTGGCTTTTACCCACCTGCCCCTACCATTGTGGAACCAGTAGGGACGATTGGTAGCGGTGTGAATGTTAAAAGACTCAAAGTATTTATTTTAAAAATACTGAAACAATTTTTTTGTTTGTTGTTAGAAGAATTTTATTTTAAAAATGTAATGTAAATCTAAAATTTTTAATATAGTACTCAAATTTACAATATATATATTGTATTATTGTAAATTTGAAATTTACAATATATATATGGGGACGTCGTGGCCTCTTTGAGCGGGTTTCTTTCTGACCGCTAAGGGGTTTGACAAACAAAAACTGTCTTACGAGGTCTGTCCGGAAAGTTCGTATAAAAGTGTTCTGGAATGCGAGAAAGAGGAGTGGGGAGGCCAGGTAAGCGCAGGACCCCTTCCTTATGTCCCTAACAATGCTTCAGTTCTGGTCTGACCGCCGTGCGGTGCGAACTGGCTTGTCACGCCATCTGTGAAGTTACCTCTTAACGAAACCCCGTCGGCATGGAGCCCGCTTCCGTTGAAGAGCAGCGCGTCGTAATCAAGTTTCTCTCGAAACTCGGCAAGAATGGCCGTGAAATTTTTGCCGATCTCAGAACAGTTTATGGGGATGATGCTGTGAAGGAACCAACCGTCCACAAGTGGCTAAAAAGATTCAGAGAGGGCCGAGAAAGAGTTCGATGTTCGGGGGATTGTCCATCAAGAATTCGTCCCTCCAGGCCAGACAGTTGATGGAAAATTCTACGTCGATGTGCTCAGACGCCTCAAAGCTCGTGTGGCACGAGTTCGTCCAGAATTGGCGCGAGAGGGGCGTTGGATTCTTCACCACGACAATGCCCCTGCCCACACCTCTCTTGTTGTCCGTGAGTTTTTGAGTAAAAATTCCATTACGGTGACCGAACACCCCCCCTATTCGCCGGATTTGGCCCCGTGTGACTTCTTCTTGTTCCCAAAAACCAAATTGGTACTTCGGGGGCGGCATTTGGGGGACATAAATGAGATAAAAAAAGCTACGACGGGGCAGCTGAGAAACCTACAACCAGAGGACTTTCAAGGAGCCTTCTCACAGTGGAAACGGCGTTGGCACAAGTGCATTATGTCACAGGGGGAGTACTTTGAAGGGGATAAAATTGATTTACCTGAATAATTGTAAAATAAAATTTTTAAAAAACTTTTATACGTACTTTCCGGACAAACCTCGTATATAAGACAAATGAATACGACCAATATAGAGGACGAATACGTATACAACTTTATATAGGATATATAAATTAATAGTACACATATTGAAAATATAAATATGGGATGGAGAAGTATATAGGCTATTGTTTACACTGTTTAGCTAAGTATAGGATGTATTACTATTATATTGTAAAGTAAAAAAAAAAACATGAGCTATGCGTAAAAAAATTCAAAGAAAGAGAGGACATATTTATTTACAATTTGTAAATGACATTAGTATCTAAACTACTTTGGTGCAAAATGCCTTATATTTAGTTGAATAACAATGGCACAAATCAAGACCATACCATTTATTTGAATTACAATCAATGTATTTTGATCGTAATTAAAATAAATAGTACAAAAATAATTAAAAGAAAAGAGTTTAAGTAATTTTTGGTTTAAATTTATTATTAACTAGCGGCCCGTCCCGGCGTCGCACAAGTGGACATTTTAACATTTCAAAAAGTGGCCATTAACGCTGCACACGCGACGGAAGCTTAAAGATCGAGTAACTTCTCCCGTTTTCCCAATATTTCCCTTCATTTCTCTGCACCTATTGATCGTAGCGTGATGAAAAGTATACTATAACCTGCCCAGGAGTATGAAGAATAATTGTACCAAGTTTTGTTAAAATCCATCGAGTAGTTTTTGTTTCTATAACGAACATACAGAGTGACAGAAAAAAATTTTACTGATTGCATTTTTGGCATCAGTATCGATCACTAATCATCCCCTGATGGTTATTTTTGAAATATATTTCATGTACAGAATTGACCTCTCTACAGATTTATTATAAGTATAGATTAATACAAACGAGGAATGTCTCTGTCAACAAGGCATTATAATTATACTGTTTTTTAAATTAAACTACATAATTTTATGACGTTTATAATTTATAATACACAGTAAACGATTACTTGAAAGACAAAAAATGGTATCAGTTAGACCATGCACGAACATTTCAATGACCATGTCATTTTTGACATAGTACATTTAAATAAATACACAGAATGTTAACAGAGATTTAAAAGAGTTGTTGAGTTGTTGAGTTGCTGTTGAGTTTCTTTTGGGCTCTTCTCAGTAGAGTAACAACTGTCCCCTATAGTAGATTTATAAAAAAATACGATTTAAAAGATTGATTGGCAGAGAATGCTACTTGCATTTTGTACCATATTAAGTTACTTACATCAATATATAAATAAATAAAAGCACTAGTAAATAAGGTTTCTTGAAGATAAAGATTATTTAAATTTGAAATACGCGAACAGTTGCTGAAATGCTTATGAATTTGGGACAAAATGTACCCTTAACGCTTCGATCGCTGCGAATTCCCCAGACGGGTTCAGTGGGTCACTTCTGTAGTGCATCTGAACTCGAGTGGCGATATAGTTTCGCGAGTTTAAAAGAAACTGTTTCAATGCCTATGAGAAATATATAGCGGAAACATCCAGTTTTCTTAAACTGTAACTATTAAGAACTCAGGTGGTGTGTGTAGTACATCTCCAGGGGGGTTCCTCGACTCACTACCGTTTCACGAGTATGCGTAGATTGACTGCGAATGTAATATGAAAATGCTTACTATTGCGTCTATTGTAATTGGTGTTTTGATACACTGAATTAATTAGGGGCATTGCCCTCATAATACACAATAGGAAGGAATAAAAGAAGCGACCAGAGAGCCTATTATGAAACGTTTTTTCGAAATTTCGGAGCAGTACGAAACACAAATTTCATGTTAAAAATACATGATATATACCGTTTAAAAATATCAGAAATATAAAAATATTGTTCCTTTGGACTTATATTGTTTATTGTACAAAAAAGTAATAGCATCAGAAAAACAAACATAATAGTGCACAAGGGCGAGCTTATCTCTAAAAGAGACTTCTTCCAGCAAACCCAATATGAGAGAAACTGACAGTTTATTAGTAGTTAAACTAAACTAATATGTCTGAAAATTTGGAATTTCATTTCATGGTAGACCCCAAGGACAGTAGGTTACGCACGAAGGAGATGTTTTCGATGAAGATGCCTAATTTGAGAAAAAATTGTAAAGTTACTAAGTTTACTGTCTCGGTATTGTTACGTAGGTATTCTAATTAAATGGCGCTGGTTGTGAATAAATATTAAATTTTACACTCGTGTATTGCATCTATTTAGAAATGGTAGTGAAATGAGAACGCGCTGCGTATGAGTATGACTATTCCACTTATTGTTACCGTTGTTTTTGTTTTAAATATACATTTAAATCTAGTATGATACTTTTAGGATCACATTTTTTAAATGCACATTTATGCCTTAAAATTTAAATATCTAATAAGCCGCGATTGCTTTTTTACACGTGTGTATTTATTTACAAATGATAGTGAAATGAGACCGCGCTACATATGAATATGACTACAGTATTTTTTTTACTATATTTTTTTTAAATATACATTTATACTTAAAAATTTTAATTTTTAAATAAGCGGCGATTTATTTTTTACATATGTTTATTTACTAGTGATAGTAAAATGAGAACGAGCTACATGTATATGTATATATATATATATATATATATATATATATATATATATATATATAATCACGAAGGTGGCAAACTACTGTACTGTAGCTTCTGACGTGGGGAAACCTCAGCAGGGAGCTCATTCCATAGCCTGAGCGTTCACGGGAGAAACTTTCTTTTAAAGCGTCATATACGTAATTTAGGTTTTTGCGTCTGAGGATGAATTCCCTGTCGATGATGAGCGGTACGTTGTTAAGAAATGGCTGTGGGCATCATTTCAAACAATTACTCAGAACATTATTCGTTATACAAGCGGTAGAACACACAAAGGGAGGTAAATTCTCGCCTTAGACTTAAGGGTTCGATACCGCCTATGCGGTTGTGATCGTCGAATATTTTCACAGCTCATCTTTGAACAGAGTCAAGAGGACCAAGCTGTTATCCAGGAGTTCCAGACTACAGGTGAGTTTTTAAAAATCAGCTTTTGTTTCAATATATATTTACGTTTATAAATTTAAGCCTTTGAAATGTGGTGCTGGAGAAGGATGGAGAAAATTAGCTGGAGGGATCGGATTAGCAATGAGGAGGTCCTGCTTAGGGTTAAGGAAAAAAGACAAATTATTAGAACTATTGAGGACAGAAGGGGAAAAATGTTAGGACACTTGATACGACACGACGAACTTATGAACATTATAATAGAAGGTAAGATAGAAGGAAGAAGGGGGAGAGGGAGACCGAAACATAGTTACATCAGGCAGATCAAGGAAGGAGTTGGTGTCGTGTCGTTTCAAGAGGTGAAGAGACTCGCTGCAAATCGTAGTGAGTGGCAAGAGCTCCACCGACAAGAGCGCAGCTATTAAATGGATAGATAGATAGATAAATTTAAACCCCTTATTTATAAAACGTCAAACCTCTCATAAACCTATTTTAGCTATTGAACTGTTTTGTCTCTTTTTTTTTTGTGCTGAATTCACAATTTGAAAGAAAGTGACAATACAGTGTAATAGATAAAATAGATTTATAGATTTTAACTTTTATTAATAAGAAGGTAAATGTCTAATAAGCCGCGTTTGTTTTTTTACACACGTGTATTTATTTACAAATGATAATGAAATGAGATGCCTTACATATGAGTACGATTATTGCACGAATTTTTAGGATCACATTTTTTAAATGCACATTTATACTTTAAAATTTAAATATCTAATAAGCCTCAATTGTTATTTTACATATATATATTTATTTACAAATGATAGTGAAATGTGATGCCTTATATATGAGTACGATCATTGCACTTATTTTTAGCATTGATTTTGTTTTATATTTACATTTATACCTAAAAATTTAAATGTCTAATAAGCCGTGATTACTTTTTACACGTGTATATTTATTTACAAATGATAATGAAATGTGATGCCTTATATATGAGTACGATCATTGCACTTATTTTTAGCATTGATTTTGTTTTATATTTACATTTATACCTAAAAATTTAAATGTCTAATAAGCCGTGATTACTTTTTACACGTGTATATTTATTTACAAATGATAATGAAATGTGATGCCTTATATATGAGTACAATTATTGCACGAATTTTTAGGATCACATTTTTTTAAATGCACATTTATGCCTTAAAATTTAAATACCTAATAAGCTGTGATTCCTTTTTTTACACGCGTGTATTTATTTACAAATGATAGTGAAATGAGCCGCCTTACATATGAGTACGATTAGTGCACGAATTTTTAGGATAACATTTTTTAAATGCACATTTATACTTTAAAATTTAAATATCTAATAAGTCTCAATTGTTTTTTTACACATATGTATTTATTTACAGATGATAGTGTCTGTGGTGTTTGAGGTGACATTATTTACACACGAATATTTATTTAGAGACAATAGTGTAATGAAGGTGTGGTAAGGATGTTTTTTCCTTTAATATTTCTTTTATTATTATTTAATTATAGGAGAGGAGATTTAAAATTGATTAAGTAGTTTTTGAGTTTATTTATTATATCAACAAATATACAAAAGAAACTTAAATCGTTTCTTGTTATAATATTAGTTCACTAAAATACTACATTTGTGATAAATGACGGTGTACTGAGCACGCACTAGATTTAACTATTATAAATTATTTTATTTATTTATTTATTTTAATATAAACTAAACTAAACGCCATGGGTTCCATAGTGTACTTTATGTACATTGTACCGTTCATGGCTATAGGCGACGGTTATCACTTTCCATCCTCATAGTGGGCGTCCGACTTGTTTGCCATTTTGAATTACGATGATAAGAGTAAATTTTTTCAGAGCGGAAAAATTTTAACATAAGCTAGGGGCTCAGTTCCAGCTTACGTTACTAGTAGCATTTCTAAGTTACAAGACTAATCTAGTCATGAATTATGTATATAGGTATACAACTATTATATATATTCGCTAATACAATCTACATACAATATTTATATACTAAATACACTAACACAGCCCGAGAAGATTTCAAAATGTATATACAGATAAAAATATGCTAAAAAGTAATGAAACTACAAAAGTATAAAAGTACAATATATATATATATATATATATATATATATATATATATATATATATATATATATATATATATATATATATATATATATATATATATATATATATATATATATATATATATATATATATATATATATATATATATATATATATATATATATATATATATATATATATATAATAACATATTTTTCACATAAGAATGCGTAACTCGATGAGAGATGGCCAAGTAACACGTATGCTTAAAATTCTTCTTAGAAATCGTAAAAATATGATACCATATCAGAAGTTAATAATCCAATAGGTACTTACTATAGGCCTCATTTTATTGTTTTATCCAGTACTTGCCACGCTTGGCAAGCTTAGCAACTGCAGTTTTTTTTTTGATGGGTGAAAATAGTATGGTAACACCGTCTGCGCTAACGGGACACGCTGGCGGAGCACCAGTGAAGGGTGATAGATGAGAATGAAAACAGGCCAGTTAGCCTATCATGATGAATTCATCAGGAATTAACCATGATAGTTTACAGGGGGAACCGCGTGGAGGTTGACCTGATAGAGCATATTGCTAGCAATGGGGCTGTCAAATTCCATTATTAACAATCCCTTTCCCCCCTAGCAACTGCAGTTAGGTCTTTTAGATGTTTTAAGACGTTACTGCTCAGTCCTCGACCATTATGTTCTCTTAGTCATCTTTCACGAAACCCACGGGAAAGGGGGTGAACTATTTTATGTCGGCGATTTGTTTAACATATGTAACAATATATGTATATATTTAAATTATGGGTACCTTAACTGGACATATGCCAATAAGGCATATACTACACACAAGATGGGTCTATCTTCGGACACACTGTGCAGACTGTGCGGGGAGAAATCGGAGTCCATGGAACACTTGATGTGCAACTACGATTCGTTGGCAAGTATGCGTATGAGTACTGGGAACGGCTTATCCAGAACCAGGGACTACAGATATCTTAAACCGCGGGATATCGTTAAGGTAACACATAGGATCTATGAAATGATGGTATAAGGCAATTTCGTGTATAATATAGTATATGTCATATATGTATAATTATATTTGTTATTCATATATATTTATTCGTTTATATATATGTAATTTTAGTATGTATGTATATAAATAATTACTAGTACCGTATTCGAGTATTCTGACTCCTTCCTAGGGTTGACTGGGAGAGAATGCTTTTAGCATTAAGTCCGCCATGTACACATATATGTACTAATGAATTAATAAATAAATAATAGTGTAATTAAAATTTCATTAAAATTGTACCAAAAGATGAAGCATAACAAATATAGATATTAAAAAATCTGTTAAGACGTGGTACGAAACGACATGAAATATGTATTAGCTTTAAACAAACATTTAAAATAAAAAAAGGCCATGTGACAGAACTTTTTGGCATCTGTTTAACTGCCTACAAATTGTAGGCGTGGAAATTTAATTCTATAAGGATAATAATTAAATATGGATATAAGGCTAGTTGGTGATTTAAGATAAAAGAAAACAAATTTTTTTATGCAACTTAGAATGCAAACAAGCTGACGGCCCATCCGATGAAAAGTGGTAACCGTCGCCTATAGACATGAGCAGTACCATGAACATAACCGAGTATACTGTTTCGCCCATGATGTGCCATGCGTTGCCATTCCTGAGTACTCAGGTGTTATTCCTCTGTACCAAGCAATTTCACTGCCATATCCCACCCTTCAAACCGAAACACAGCCATGCAAACGCTACTGTTTCACGGTAGAAACACGAATGGGACAGAGGTGCCAAAGCAAACGACTTTTATCATCATTACATAGTATAAAACAAAGTCTATTCCCGTCTGTCCGCCCCTATATATGTTTAGATCTTTAAAACTACGCAATGGATTTTGATGCGATTTTTTTTAATAGATAGAATGATTCAAGAGGAAGGTTTATATGTATAATACATGCATAATATAGTAGAGGAACACTGATAAATTTAGAGGTTTCTAATGTGATGTAGTATGAGTCCGTGCGAAGCCGGGGCGGGTCGCTCACTACACTCACGGTCTCCCAAAACATGCACTAGAACTAGAGCTTCATTTTACAAAGTCAAAAATTACAAATAACATTTAGAAATTCTATCTTATTTATCATTAAAAATATCAATATCTGTCTGCTGTGCAATCAGAGAATTGAGCAAAGTACAGGTGCGAAACGGCGGTGCCGATAGTAATCGACGTGCACGCAATCCCATGCAGCATTGGGGTGCGTACAAAGAATAACGGTTGAGAGCCGCGGGATTGTCTATTCTGCCGTTGAACAACAGATCTTATATGCTATTATATCTTCAAGGGTAGAAGGCTATGTGCTTATTAAAGAATATATATAAACAAATTCAGCAGTTAATACTTTTAACACGAGTCCAATTGCGCTGCAGAAGTAACCTACCAAATTCAACGGGTGAGTTCTCAGCAGTTAGATCGTTTAGGGTCAACTTTGTCCCAGATTAAAAAGCATACCGTCTCGTAATTATAAACGTCATAAAATTAGTAAAGTAGTTTAGTTAGTAAAAAAAAAAAAAAGAAAAAAAAAATTGTTACGATTCATTACAATCAGCTACTTCAGTCTACTGATGGACAAAGGCCTCTACTAAGACACGCCACTGAGTACGATGTTCAGTTCTTTATTACCAGTTTCTTTATTACCGACAACTAAAAGGGATGAGTTTAGGGGATATAACATCCCCCTGTCTTACTCCTCATCGCAGATAAATATGATCAGTTTGCTGATTTTGTATTTTTTTTTTTTGTTGGATGAAAATGGATTGATAACCCCGCCTGCGCTAACGGGATACGCTGACGGAGCACCAATGAAGGGTGATCTATGAGAATGAAAACAGGCCAGTTAGCCTATCATGATGTACTCATCATGAAGAATTAATCATGACAGTTTCCAGGGGGAACCGCGTGGAGGTCGACCTGGTTAGGTATATTGTTAGCATTGGGATTTTTAGTCTCCATTACTAACAATCCCTTTCCCCCACTGATTTTGTATTTGGACATTTCAACACTTGGATATATCGTCAGTCAATTTTGGATCAATGCAGAAACTCCAAAACAGACCAGGTCTCGATAGAGTTAAAAGGCATTTTTATAATCAACAAAAACTAGACACAATGGCTGCCTATATTCTTCTGTGTTTTACATAATCTGCCGCACTGTGTAAATGTACCTATGGTGTCGTATCCACTTCCAAACCCGGCCTGTTCAGGGGTTTGAAATTCGTCCAGTCGTCGCGCAAGACGGTTGTTCTTGGTGACCGTTGAAACAACTTGAAGGCTCAGCAGCGAGATGGGTCGATAGTTTTTCGAAAGTATCTTATCTCTAAAAAGAAAACGACCATGCCTGCGGTATCTTCCCAGTGAAGAAGACTGAGTTGAAGAGTTCCTGAAGCTCTTTAGTATCAGAGTGCCTCCTGCCTTCAAAAGTTCAGATGTAATTCTATCTTTACCGGGGGTTTCCTTTTTTCTAGTTGTCGGAAAGGCATCACGATCTCGTCACGACTGATTTGTGGCAGTTCGTCCGTGTATGGCGTATCAAGGTAGCTCTGGTCGAAGGACTCCTCAACCTCCATGAGAAGCTTCGCCATAGAAGTTGTAATAGTACTTGTGGAAGTAATTAACTTCGTCAAGTGACTTCCCCCCAGCTGTGGGACGAACACTTTGGTTCCCAGACTCTGATCTATTTTTTTTTAATATAAAATTTAATTATAATACTTAAGTGTAATTATTTAAAATCTTATGACGTCTCCATACTGCCGTAAGAGATGGTAATTTTTTTTTTTAATATGTGTCAGATTAGAATTATTAGAATTATTGAGGACAGAAGGGGAAAAATGTTAGGACACTTGATACGACACGACGAACTTATGAACATTATAATAGAAGGTAAGATAGAAGGAAGAAGGGGGAGAAGGAGACCGAGACATAGTTACATCAGGCAGATCAAGGAAGGAGTTGGTGTCGTGTCGTATCAAGAGGTGAAGAGACTCGCTGAAAATCGTAGTGAGTGGCAAGAACTCCACCGATAAGAACGCAGCTCTTAAATGGTTAGATAGAGATAGATGTGTCAGATTGTTTTTTTTTTCCAGTTCGTAAAGTATTTATTTTAATTAGTATTTAGTATTACTATTTTTTACCTTGAAACCTCACATCAAATGGGAACGTTGATTTTTGCTATTCTAATTTTAAAAAATCAATCAATCCAACTAAATAAAAAAAAAAAATGTAAAATATAAAAATAAAAAAGGTACATGTCGGCGCTCATAAAACACTTAAACCTCTAATATATTGAACAAAATGTAATATTTTATATTGTAACAATATATAACAAGATATTTTTCAAATAAAAACATTTTTTTTTGGTCATTCCATTGCTGCGTTCATAACGACCCGCGACTTACGTTTTTTTTTTTGGTTTGTTTTTTATTTATTTATTTATTTAATATAACACTTTTAAAATACTTAAACGGTAATGTCAAATGTAACAGCTTTGGAAGCATTATATTAACTATTATTAAACAATTAACTCTACAATTAGTCTTATATAGAAAGAGTCCGATCGTATTTTCTTTTTTATTTCTTTATGTCAATAAAAATATAAAGGAGAATTGTGTACCAAGTCCGTGAGTTAATTTAAAATACAAATCCGAAGCCTGTTTAGAAGCGTCAAGTAAGCCGTAGATCGTAGATAGCTTAAACTTTTAATTAACTATAATCATAAACAAAGTATTTATGAATGTAGAAGGATTGGATGTCATAGAATCATTTAGTATATTCTCTATTAAAAAATATGCTAAGATTAGAGTTGCTAAATTATATCAATCCATGCTTTAAGATATATAGATACTTTGATGGACTATTTAAAATCGTTATCTGTAATGACAGATAATACATGGGTTGAGGGGGTGGGGGGGGATGATGCTAGTGAGGTGCTATAGGATTATAAAAGTGTCGCATCAAATTACATTTTGAAGTGAACAGTATGAATAACTGACGGTCATTTCTTTTTTCATCGACAGGGGGCGCTGTGACAGTAACTGCCTCGGGGGCGCCAGGTAGGCTAAAACCCCATCTTTCAATAAACAGGCTTTCAAAAAATTATACGCAGTAAATTATCAGGAATTCGGAAAAATCGATCATAATATCTGATATGTAATAAAATAATGTATAAAAAAGTAAAAAAAAAAAATTAAGCCGTAGATATCATTTCAAGTCCCTTAAAAATATGAAAAAAAAATGTATTAGGTATTGATACTGGTATAAAATTAAGTATAGGTACATCGGACATTCGGGTAAACTCAATGTATATATATATATATATATATATATATATATATATATATATATATATATATATATATAATTTTTCTTTACAATAATCAGTATTATGGTTAATCACATCGAATAATGTAAACGTAGTGACATATTGACGCAATGATCATACGCCGCTCATAAGAATGGAAGATCAGAATGTTAAACTTGTTACCATATTCTAGTTTACTTAATTAGTGTCAGCAAATCTCTATAGTGCAGTCATTCTTATCAATAATATCATTAAAATTTAATATTTACCCACTTATCAATATTGGTAAATACGAACACACATACGCACACACATATATATACATATATATGTTTGTATATACATATATATGTGTATAAATCAGTGTTCATTCCCGTCATATCCTAACCACAGTCAAGCTCCGAGTCAGGCCCCGTTTACACAGTGACAATTGGATGCAATAATTGTGCGTCGTGAATAAATTAGTGAAAACTATTGTTACCCCTTAAACACTATTGTATTATGTAGAATTTATATATATTTTTTTTTGGTGTTTTATTACACAACGTTTTATTATTTTGTAACTTCTTAATTGAAGTTATGAAGTAATAAAACAATATTAATTGTTACATTAGTAATGAATTATTTTATATTTTATTAATTGAATATCAAAGTGTAATTGTAAAATATAAATGCGCACACGCACGCTCTGTCCTATGTTACGTACAAAAAAGTGTACTTAAATGAAAAATTAAAATATAATGAGTGGGCATTAACAGATATGATTACGAAACAGCCTCTTAGAGACTGATGTGGTTATAAAAAAAGAAAACTGTAAATAATGCTACAGTTTTAAAATAAACTATTCTTTTTTTTTTTTTTAGTTAAGTCTTTTTAAATTTTGACGTAGAAGAACTATCACTGTGTAAACACGCCATTAAAATGGCGTTCCCAGTGAAACTGGTAACGTCTGCATTACGTGTCGAAATTCAAAGGAAATAAAACAAATCCATTGTATTCCCGCGTGATGAGTTTAGAAGTACGTTTATAGAACTAAAGTAGCACTGACGTTTAGTTAAAAAATTGTAAGTGAGGAAAATATCTATTGCTTAATAATTTTTACTTCAGTATGGATTCTTTATTTAATAATATTTCTACATAAATTAAATTAAATTGCTAACTAATTTAGAATGGCAAACAAGCTGACGGCCCACCTGATGGAAAGTAGCAACCGTCGCCTACAAACATGAGCAGTACCATGGACATAATAGAGTATACTGTTTCGCCCATGATACCCCTCTTGCGTTGCTATTCCTGAGGACTCAGGTGTTATTTCTCTGTACCGTGTAATTTCACTGCCATATCCGACCGTTCAGACTGGAACACAGCCGTGCTATCACGACTGCTTCACGGCAGAAAAGCGAATGGGACAGAGGTACGCAGGCGACTTTTGTCTTTGTACAAGAGTCGACTGCTCCCTCCTTCCTCTTCCACACCTCCCCCCCTAAATCGCTCCCACCCTTTCCCCGCCTCCCTCCGATAAGTTACACTACTTTTAAACCATCATTTGGAACCGTGAATCAGTTGTGTTTGCATGGCTGTGTTTCGGTTTGAAGTGTGGGATATGGCGTGAATTTACTGGGTACAGAGTAATAACACCTGAGTCCTCAGGAATGGCAACGCATGAGGGGTATCATGGGCGAAACAATATACTCTGTTATGTCCATGGTACTGCTCATGTCTATTGGCAACGGTTACCACTTTCCATCAGGTGGGCCGTCAGCTTGTTTGCCATTCTAAATCGTATAAAAAAAAACTGTACAAAGAACTATCATAAACTTCCGCTTTGACAAGCAATGCAAACGTTATGGGCCCATCAGTCCCCACTATATGTATACTTGAACAACAATATTTACATCTAGTCAAATCTCACTATATAGTCTTATACTACATATACGTTACTCAACATGAATTTGACAATTGCCAGCCGGGGAGTCCATTTTTCACTTCACCAGTCGCTCTATGGTGTTGTCCCATTGTGTTTTAAAATTCAGTCATCTAGAATCAATCGGTTGCGATCTGAGATCGATCTGAAAATGGACGGAACCCTTGTACATATTTACAGACTGGCGATCCGACCCGGCTTCGCACGAGTGGACGGAATTTTCGAAAATCAATACATATATAGTGAACGCTCTATATAAGCAACATTCTTTATATTTTATTTATTCTACTCAGCTTAGTTAGTAAAAAAAAAAAATAGGTAAAAATATTTTCCAGACGGTAAGTATTTTTATACTCCTTTTTTCCCCTATAAGCAACTTTTCCCTATAAGATATATTTTTATACATATTGGTCCAGATGAGTTGCTTATATAGAGCGTTCACTGTAGCATAATAAAAAAAAAAAACTAACAGCCAACTGATTGGTTATTTTATAGAATTTTATATGTAATTCTTTAGATTGATATAACTTTTTTGTTTATGAAAATTTTTTCACCTACTTTAAACCCCTATTACTTCAAGATCAACAAATCACCCCCCAAGTCTCTACACAACGCCCCCATTTTTTTCTGGGTCTCTTATCGCTTCCCTTTAGGCCTGCAGCGCCCACAGGGGGGCGTTATCGCCTACTTTGGGGAAGGCTGATGTAGAGGAACCGAAGGTCTTTGATTCGGAACACCCATTGTCTCTGCCTACCCCAATGAGAGACACGCGTGAAGAATATATATGTATGCAGTATAGTTATGATTACCTCGCTCAGAATGACCCAGTAGTTGCAGTCTCTGGTGATCTTGAGCCTGATGGCTGTAATGGGGCCGATATCCTTCTTCAGTTCTCCGTCAGCGAGACCGAACTCGTCGAATACACCCACTTGGGTGAAATTACTATAAACGGGCAACACCTCCACTGCACAGTCGTACAACTTGTCAGAGACATGTTCTACGTTACCACTGCGGAATGTGTACCTGAAATTAAGGATAATATATAGGACAATATCTATAAATTGCAGTTGCTATATCTATATATTGCTGTTGCTATATCTATATATGGCAGTTAGTCTATATATATTTCAGATACTATATATTCATATAGCAGTTACAATATCTATAAATTGCAGTTGCTATATCTATATATCAGAGTTGCTATATTCATATATCGCAGTTGCTCTATCTATATACTGCATTGCATTTGGTATATCTATAAATCGCAGTTGCTATATTCATACATTGCAGTTGCTATATCTATACATTGCGTTTGCTATATCTATATATCGCAGTTGCTATATACATACATTGCAGTTGCTATATCTATACATTGCGTTTGCTATATCTATATATCGTAGTTGCTATATACATACATTGCAGTTGCTATATTCATACATTGCAGTTGCTATATTCATACATTGCAGTTGCTATATCTATATATTGCGTTTTCTATATCTATCTATCGTAGTTGCTATATTCATACATTGCAGTTGCTATATCTATACATTGCGTTTGCTATATCTATATATCGTAGTTGCTATATACATACATTGCAGTTGCTATATTCATACATTGCAGTTGCTATATCTATATATTGCGTTTTCTATATCTATCTATCGTAGTTGCTATATTCATACATTGCAGTTGCTATATCTATATATTGCGTTTGCTATATCTATATATCGTAGTTGCTGTATTCATATATTGCGGTGGCTACTTCTATATATCGCAGTTGCTATAACTATATAGTGCAGTTACTGTATCTATATATTGAGCAATAACGGATATATTAAATAATGGATATCTAATACCGAAATACAGAACTTTATCGAAATGTACACAGATATCTGACAAGATTACAAACAAACAGTCAATTTTTTACTCTTCATAATTGTAGTATAGATTCCTCTGGTAAAAATTTTTAGTATAAAATCATTATCATTATCATCATCAGCCTTTAACTGTTCACTGCTGAATATAAGCCTCCCCCTTGGGGGGTTTCGCCAATAGTTGGCACGCTTGGCAGAGGAATTAGCAACCACAGTTAGGCTTTGGAGATGTTTTTAGAGGGACGCTGCTGTTCATCCCTCGTTCTCCCTTAGTCGCTTCTTACGACACTCACGAGAAAAGAGGAGTGGCCTATACTATGCCGGGACCACATGGCCATATAGTATAAAATGGTTATAATTAAATAAATTGACATTACCAGAGATTGAAAATCACCAGAGAGAGACTTTGTACAAAAGTTGATTGCTTAGGTACCTCTGTCGCATTCGTGTTTCTACCGTGAAGTTGTGTTTGCACGGCTGTGTTTCGGTTTGAAGGGCGGGATATGGTGTGAATTTACTGGGTACAGAGGACTAACACTTGAGTCCTCAGGAATGGCAACGCATGGGGGGTATCATGGGCGAAACAGTATACTCTATTATGTCCATGGTACTGCTCATGTCTATAGGCGGCGGTTACCACTTTCCATCAGGTGGGCCGTCAGCTTGTTTGCCATCCTAAGTTGTATAAAAAAAATTGTTAAAAAAACAAACCTCTCGAGAATGATGGGTTTGTTGAACCAAAACTCTATTAAATCTCCCTTCTTCGGCTTCACTCCCCAGAAGTAGGTTTGACCGTCGTAGGCCCTCCTCAGCGTGTGATCGGTATGTTCCTCGATAGTGGTTCGAACATTTGCAATGGGCAGGTTGCTGTGGGGGTAGAAGGTTGGTACTGCGCCATATTGGGCATCCTGTGAATGATCATTGATGAAGTATCATTTAATGCTACTATTTATCATGTAAAATTGTATGAAAAATTTGATCCATTTTTTTTCGAAGCATTTGTATGGAGACACTCTATTTATACAATCTAAGGGTGAAATATATATGTATGATGTTGCTATACTTGGCCTATTTTCTTTTTCAGTTATATTCTGTGTGTAAAATCTCCTTCACCTTACCTTAATCTTCTGGATCTTGCCTTTGAGAGAGGAATACAGCCCAATGTGTTGGAATAGAGATGTTTTAAATTTTGGTCTAATTTGCAGTTTGCTTTGGCCACATGCTTTCTGAAAATTATATTTGAAATGTATATATTATATTATTTAATTATACATATAGCTATATTCTTATATAGACGTCATGTAGTTCCGGCATAGAATGGGCCACCCCTTCCTTTTCCTTGGGTGTCATAAGAGGCGATTAAGGAATAATACCAAATATTGGGGGGGGGGGGGAGGGGAAGAGGGATTGTTAGCAATGAAGTTTGACAGCCCCATTGCTAGCAATATGCCTTATTAGGTCAACCTCCACGTGGTTCCCCCTGGAAACCATCGTGAACAATTCTTGTTGAATTCGTCACGATAGGCTAACTGACCTGCTTCATCCTCACCTATCATTCTTCACTGGTGCCCCACCTGTATATACCGATAGCGCAGTGGGGTTACCATTCCATTATCATCCATTAATACCAAATATTAGATTAAGATATAGTATACTTATTATTAGAAGGGCCAAATTAAAAGTACTCGTAACCGGCGAGCGTGTATGAAAGGATTGATAAATGTGGAAGAAGCGAAAGAGGTTTGTTTGAATCGAAGCATTTGGCGTTCCATTGTTTCTGCCTACCCTAATGAGAGACAGGCGTGACAGATATGTATGCATGTATGTATACTTATTACCTTAATCCATGTGGATAAAGTACCATAATAAAGTTGTAATTATCCACTTAGTAATAAATCGTAAAGTAATTGTCCACTGCTCAACATAGGCCTTCCCCATGTTTTGCCAGTAGTTGCCACACTTGTGAGGCAACAGGTTGGCAAGTACAGTTAGACTTTAGTGATGTTTTAAAAGGGACGCTGATGTCCAGCTCTTGACCACTGAACACCATTAGTCGCCTCTTACGATACTCACAGGAAAGATATGGCCCATTCCATGGCAAGACTTCAAGGCACAAAAATGAAAGACAATAGTTGCATACCGAAGTTTTGTCGATGGTGCATACACGGTCTGCTAGGTAGCTTTCTAGAAGCCAGTCGATTGGCATATTGTTGTAAAACAATTGCACGTATACGATGAACTTGGCCAGATCCGTCGACCTGAACAGCTTCCCGATACCACCGACGTGGCAGTATTCTATGAAGAACCAATCGGGTGTCCTGATTGTCGTATCCGCTGTGAACTGCTTGATATCCTAAAGACCGACAATTTATTCCGGTGATGTGAGAAATCCATTGTTTTAGTAAGTACCAGAGGGAGACTTTGTACAGAAGTCGTTTGCTTGGCCACCTCTATGCCATTTGTGTGTCTACTGTGTCGCAGTTGTTTGCATGGCTGTGTTTAGGTTTGAAGGGTGGGACATGGCAGTGAATTTATAGGGTACAGAGGAATAGCACCTGAGTCCTCAGGAATGGCAACGCATGGGGGTATCATGGGTGAAACAGTATACTCTGTTATGTCCATGGTACTGCTCATGTCTATAGGCGACGGTTACCACTTTCCATCAGGTGGGCCGTCAGCTTGTTCACCATTGTAAGTTGCATAAACAAAAAAAGTATTATAATAACATTAAGAAACTGTTTTAATTATTTTCCTGAATTAGGTGTCATTTTACTGAAGTCGGTATCATTTGTTAGTCGAATAGAATTATTTAATTTAATTCCGCTACCATTAGTGTGTGTGACTGCCAACACTCAAAGATTGATTACGTATGTATATCAATAATTACTAGTACCGCATTCGAGTATTCTGACACTTCCCTATGGTTGACTGAGAGAGGATGCTTTTAGCATTTTTTTTTTGATGAGTGAAAATGATATGGTAACCCCGCCTGCGCTAACGGGATACGCTGGCGGAGCACCAGTGAAGGGTGATAGATGAGAATGAAAACAGGCCAGTTAGCCCATCATGATGAATTCATCAGGAATTAACCATGATAGTTTCCAGGGGGAACTATGAGGAGGTCGACCTGGTTGGGTATATTGCTAGCAATGGGATTCTCAGTCTCCATTACTAACAATCCTTCCCCCCCCCCCCCCGTTTTATGCATTAAGTCCGCCAATTACGCATATATGTACTAATAAATAAATAATTCTTTTTTTAAATAAAACAGAGGGCAAACGAGCAGGCAGCTCACCTGATGGTAAGTGACTACCGCCGCCCATGATCACCCACAACACCAGCGGCATTGCAAGTGTGCTGCCGCCCTTTTAAAAAGGAATATGCTCTTTTCTCGAAGGTTACGATGTCAAATCGGTTCGGAAATACTGCTGCTGGAAGTTGATTCCAAAGCGTGGTTGTGCGTGGAAGAAAGTGCCTTGAAAAACGCACGGTGGAGGACCGCCACTCATCCAGATAATTGGGACAGAACTTTAATTGAAATTTACTCGAATAATTCTAATCTGAAATATATATACCTGCATATAAGACTTCTTCGCAATGACGTCATCTTCTAGCATTAAATAGAAGGTGCCTTTGCTCTGTGCGTACGCCATTAAGTAGATGGTATCGAGGTTCTGTTTCGTTCGCCATCTCACTCTTTTGGCCGAGTCCCCGAGGGTGTTGGGCAGGGACTCGAAGTCGGGGTAGTAAGAGGCTGCAGGTGCTATGACTTCTATTAAACCGCTGTCCACTTGTTTTGAAAACCTGAAAAATAATAACAGGCTGACCTGTACTCGTTTCTACATCCTTATAAATATTATAAATGTGAATGTGATTTTATTTGTTCGTTTGTTAGCTTATACCACCTAATTAATGAAATATATTATTTATGCATCATTTATATAAGTATGTATCTATATAATACAATTTTATCTTTGGCTGTTAAATTGGTTACACTCTGTGTTTGTTGCACACGTCCGTGTAGCCTAACTTCAGGCTGCAGCTGAAAATCAGTGCTTTGCTCTTAAGCAATACCATCACTGAGCTGTAGCCTATTTGACTCACTGCGACACACATGGCGAAACCATATTTTATCTTTTGTTGTACATTTTGAAAAGTGTAAATAATTTGATTGTATAAACTCATTTGTAAATTTACGTGTGTCATAAATGGCTGAAATAAAAAGTTTATCTATCTATCTATCTACCACCTTAACGAGGGGGGGGGATTACAAGTAATGCGGACTACAAGTCTCATTGCTAGCAATATACCCTGCCAGATTAACTTCCACTTTCCATTATCATCCATTAAAGAAACACCTCAACGGCTTAATCACACTATGAAAATTGGTATTCATGTACTATATGGAATGAAGAAGTTTATATGCTATATTATAGTTTATTGCCAGCAATATGCCCTATCAGGTTGTCTACCACGTGGTTCCCCCTGTAAACCATCGTGGACAATTCTTGTTGAATTCGTCACGATGGGCTAACTGACCTGCTACATCCTCACCTATCATTCTTCATTGGTGCCCCGCCGGTGTATACCGATAGCGAGGGTGGGGTTACCATACCATTATCATCCATTAAAAAAAATGTAGTTAGGCTTTGGAGATGTTTTTAGAGGGACGCTGCTGTCCAATCCTCGCCATTCCTTAGTCGCCTCTTACGACACCCAAGGCAAAGGAAGGGGTAGTCCGTTCTATACAAGGATCACACTATACTATGATATTACCATAAAATTACTATGTTGCTATATCGTTGTTGTGCAGCGAAAATTCATCAACTACAAAAAACAGATTCTGAGCTGCTAAATGCTATCAAAAACATTTGTAGAAAGAAAGCATAGCTTACACTATGCTTATCGCTGGCAGTGAGGATGAATATGATAGCACGCAGGTTTGCGCGGTGCTCTAGACAAGTTAAAACTACGCTATTTAGATCACATTGCACATCTTTCTATGCATGCAACCTGCGGGCTGTATATACTCAAAAATCCTACAGCGACCTCCGTATCCAATATAATAACGCGTTCAGGGTGTTGATGGGGCTGCCACGATTCTGTAGCGCGTCAGGGATGTTCGCCGAGCATTGTGTAGATTGTTTTTATGCCACGATGCGAAAAAGGTGTGCATCCCTGGTGCGCAGAGTACGTGCCAGCGCCAACAGCATCCTGAGTACGATGGCGAGCAGGCTGCACTGTGTGTACGTTAATCACTGCTGCGCAATTTCCAATGGAATTGTGCAGCGGTGATTATCTGTATATTATTAATTATATATTGTATGTGTGTGTATGTGTATTGTGTATGTAAATTTACTAACATTAGTTTTTAAGAATATTGTTACTAATAAATATTTAATGGACCAAAAAGTCCGAAATAAAAATTATTATTATTATTATAGCTTACAATTTCATAAAACTATGTGTAATGAATGAAATTTGAATATTTATTTTTTTACACTAAAATAAAAAAAAAATCAATTTAATTTGTTTTCGCGGAGTAAGGTCCGGTAGAATTGGTACTTAGGTACCTATTGACATTCTGTAATTTCAAAAAATATGAAAAATATAATGCTTATATTGTTTAAAATAGGGTAGATTATTATATTTCAAACCAAATGTGGCAAAAAAATAGGTTTTGCCAAAAATTTTAGTGATTTTTCGCTGCACAACGACGATATATACTTACATAGATTCAATTTGCCTGGCCGTGTTGAGGATATACTCCATGTCCGTCTCGCCTACCATCACAACGATCAGGGTCGAGTTCATATAATCATCAGTCAATCCGTCCACCAAATGCTGTAATAAAATATAATTATATTATTTATTAATTTTATTTTATACTTTATTGTACACACTCATAATATATAAAGGAATATGAGAGAGGTAAGCATATGTACAAAGACGAACTTAAAAGAGATCTCATCCAGCAAATCCAAAGTGGAAAGGAGCATCAATGTTAGCGAGTAGAGTTGTACCATATATATATATATAGTAATTCAAATGTAGGTATGTAACTATGTAATAACATTATAAAATATGTTTTTTATATATTTATTGTATATTGATTTATACATACATAAATACATAGGCAAAAACAGTGGAACGCCAAATGCTTCGATTCAAACAAACCTCTTTTGCTTCTTACACATTCATCAATCTTTTCATACACGCTCGCCGGTTACGGCCGTTATTAATTTATGTATAATTATTAAAAATAATATGAGCATTTATTATTCAGACTACAATATATATATATATATATATATATATATATATATATATATATATATATATATATATATATATATATATATATATATATGACATCAGGGAAGTGGCAGGAGTAACATAGGACAGAATGGCTCAAGAAAAGCGAGAATGGAAACAATTGGAGGAGGAATAAACGAGGAGCAATTACTAAAATAAATTCATATGTTTCATTAAGTCTTTTCATAGCATAATGTTTGTTTTACAGCAGTGTTATTTGGTTAATTTGATCTGAATAAAGGCTACATTTTTTTATTTATTGTTATTTTTATACCTATGGAATGGTAAACAAGTTAACGGCTGTTTTATCTGTACTAATCTTCTATTCTAATAATTAAAGATTAAAAAAAAACCGGTTTCAATTGTAATAATATCAATTCCTTTGATTTAAAATCTAATCTATAGAATGTTCAAGGGTAAAAACGATACAGTTAAATATTAACTCAATAATACCTAGTTAAAATGTGTGTGACATATCTAAATGTTTTTATTTTTAAATATATTTACATTATTACATGTATCTCATGTCTATATTTTAGAAATAATAGAATTTCAACGTGCCTCCGATCAAACTGTTTATAATTACTCCTCTCTATTCAAAGGTTGCCTGGAAGAGATCGCTTTTAGCGATAAGCTCGCCCATTGTTTTCCCATTGTGATTATTTCTTGTAATTGTTTATATTTATAATAAGTTTACTATTGTGTTACAGTAGATACCTATCAAGTATTACGACACACCCTCAACGACGATCGGACCACCTAGCATGAAGCAAGAAGGTGCGCTACCGAGTGAGACACCTGTGTCCAGTCAGCATTTCAATTCTTACAGCAAAAATACCCATTTCCTTTATGTTTGATTTTATATAACTTCACTTACGGATCACACATCGATCTGAACACACTTATTATTGTAATAATTAATTTTAGAATAAAATTTAGTTATATTTATAAAATCACAACGGAATCAATTCCGTTACAAAATCTATTATATGACGGAAATATGGCAGACTTTCATGTACCTTTTTATTTTTCTCAAAAAAAAAAATATGAAGATAAAGAATAAAATGTAATTTTACAGGAGGCTACACTTTGTTTTTCTGAAATTGACCTCCTTTCAAAGGATGCTATCGATTCCACCGTGTATACAAGTAAATATTGTGTACCCCAACATCACACTGCAACCAAATACAACACTTATTTCCGTTTTGAAGTGCAGAGTCCAATATAAAGCGAGGTTGTTTGTATTGACATAAATTCGTAACTTGGAAAATATATTTGTCAATAGCAATATGCGAGTTTCATTTTCGTCCAATGAATGGGTTTATTCCGAATTGGGTGGTAACAAGTAGATTTTGTGAAAAAAATCAATACTGACTTTAAACGTGGTGAAATAAGTTGTTTTTTGTGTGAAATAAGTTGTTTTGATTGACAAATCAAATTATTGAACTGAATTGTGTTTACATTTCTATGGAGTCAATCTGAATGTATATCCTTTTAGAGAATATATATATATATATATATATATATATATATATATATATATATATATATATATATATATATATAGAATCTATATATATTTTTATATACAGATTCTAAACATATATTATTTATGTATAGGTTAAGAATCTCCTAGTTTTTTGAAAGTCGGTTGATGAATTAAAATTATGTGTCTATGTATATATATATATAACGTTTTCGACAATTGTTTCGACTTATCTGCAAGTCTTCATCAGGAGGCGTACAGTGCTTGTCAAAATACCAAACATAGCGAGTTAATAAAATATATATATAATCTCAGCCATTATTCGTCCATAGCTAGACATAGGCCTTCCCCATAGTTAGCAGGTTTTGCCAGTAGTTGCCACGTTTGGCAAGCATGTTGGCATCCGCAGTTGGGCCTTTGGTAATGTTTTAAGAGGGACACTGCTGTCCATCCCTTCACCCTTAGCTCCCTTAATCACCTTTAACCACACCCACGGGAAAGAAAGTGGTGGTCCATTCTATGCTGGGACCACACGAATAAATTAAATATCGTTAAGTATGCACATGTTTTAAAGATAATTAAAATTCTATTTCGTAAGAATGTGTGATCAGTGAATCAACTTACACTAAGCGTGACTAGAAGGTAGCTCTCTTTGTCCCTCTTCACTGTTGGTATCCCCAAAACGATATCAGCAAACGTGTTCCCGGCTTTCATGTGGTACGCTGGCCGCAAACTTAATGGATCGTTCATTAGGTGCGGCAGCAGTTGGTACACGAACGGGACCCGCAGTGGCTGGAGATTCTTCGGCGAAACACCGGCGGCCGCGCGTGATCCTGAAACCGTATTTTTCCTTTACTTTATGGACAGATGGAAGTTTTAAATTCAATATTGGCAAACGACCAGAGGTAGACTTTGTACAAAAGTCGATTGCTTAGATACCTCTGTCCCATTCGTATTTCTACCGTGAAGCAGTTGTTATTTTTTATTTTATTTTTTTTATACAACTTAGAATGGCTGTCAGCTGACAACAAGCTGACGGCCCATCTGATGGAAAGTGGTAACCGTCGCCTATAGACATGAGCAGTACCATGGACATAACTGAGTATACTGTTTCGCCCATGATACCCCCCTTGCGTTGCCATTCCTGAGGACTCAGGTATTATTTCTCTGTACTCAGTAAATTCACGCCATATCCCACCCTTCAAATCGAAACACAGCCATGCAAACATGCGATTTTTCCATTTATGTTTACTTAAACAATGAATTGAAACAATGAATTGAAGAAATTTCAATAAGGAAAATGGCGACGGTTACCACTTTCCATCAGGTGGGCCGTCAGCTTGTTTGCCATTCTAAGTTGTATAAAAAAAAACTTAATAAAATAAAATTAAAAATTAATAATATTAAATACAAATAAATTACATATATATAATAAAAGGAAGTCTAGTAAAAAGAAAAGAAAAAAAAATACGAATAATATTAAAAAATAACAGATGTTCAACGCAGGCTCAATAAAGTTGAAACGAAAGAAAAAAAAAATTAAAAAGAATAATAAAAGAAAAACAAGTACGGAGAAAACTGTGCGGTGGCAAAGGGAATGGGCATGCAACTTACGTTTAAATAGGAGTACACTGAAGTTGGTTTCGATTAAAAGAACAAAGTATTACAAAGTTTAAAATCCGTAAGATAACGGTCAATGAGTCAGAGATGAAACCAGATCGATGAGAGAAACTAGAACTTGTTAGTTTACGAAGGCAGCACTCTCATTGTCGTCTCCGTAAAAGTGATTTTTCTACGTACATACTCAGAAGAACTCGAGTTGTGGATAATTGAAAAAAGCGTTAACAAAATACGCAGCTGTCTTCGTTGCCGTATACGAGTAGGAAACTATTTCAGTTGAGATCGGAATTTGGAAATATGATCAAATTTACGGACACTGTTATTTTATTTATTTATTCAGAGGGAGACTTTGTACAAAAGTCGATTGCTTGTGTACCTCTGTCCCATTCGTGTTTCAACCGTGAAGCAGTTGTGTTTGCATGGCTGTGTTTCGGTTGAAGGGTGAGATATGGTGTGAATTTACAGGGTCCAGAGGAATAACAGTTGAATCCTCAAGAATGGCAACGCATGGGGGGTATCATGGGCGAAACAGAATACTCTGTTATGACCATGGTATTGGTCATGCCTATAGGCGACGGTTACCACTTTCCATTAGGTGGGTCGTCAGCTTGTTTGCCATTCTAAGTTGCACAAAAAAATCAAATCTTTACTCTTTATAATACTAGTATAGATGTACAGACATAATCAAGTTATAATTCAATTATATTAGTAAAATATATATAATAAATACTACTTGCAAAAACAAGGACAATTCTCAGCTTATTTTAAAATATTATATTGCATTCGAACAAAATCGAAGCAAAATCGAACAGCATAATTCCGGGGACAAAAGTCCCTCTCAATCATAAGTCAATGTAAGCAATAACAACAATGCCACTTGCACAAGGGACGACACGTACGACACACGTCAGAGATATTATTGTACAGCAGCGTTTCTCAAACTGGGAATTAGAATCCCATTGAGTTCCTGTTCAATATTACATGAGGGTCTTAATATGATGGGAGTAACTAATATATAACAATATTTATATATTGTAGTTACTACATCATTAATCTTTCAACTGTGTCATGCAAAATGGTGGAAAATCCACATCTGTGGCGTCCCGTGAGCGGACTTTACACAGACTAGGTATTGTTAGCGTATAGGTTTAAAAAACCTGATTTTTCCGAAATCTAATTGGAATTATACAAAATTCAGATTAGATTTGTATTCCAACTAGATACCTTATGTAATTTCTTACACTACACTCGACTTGAATTGCAATGCAACTGTTCTATGAGAAATAACATGGGGTCACCTATAAATTACCTTTTATTTTTCAATTATTAAAAAACTAAGAGACATTGCTGGATGTACAATTATATATTTTTTGTACAATATTATATACTTGATAAAATAAAAATAAAATGGCTTATGTTCCAATATTTTTTTTTTATACAGCACTTGTTTATAAACATGGACCAAAGAAGTCCCTCTTCAATTGACACTTAAGTGGGTCTCATATTTCATTAGTATTACGTACATTCTTGGCGTCAGGGACATGAGATGGTTTGTTTTCAATAATTTAAGCTTATCGCCAAGCTAGTTTTGACAAAACAGTATATATGACATTATTATCTATATGTCCGTTAAGCGGACGCGACACAGATGCACATTTTTTGACGCGACGCAGTTGAGAGGATATATTGTCCCAATCCCCTATATAATCATCGGTTATACAAAATTTAATATTTATTCTTTATATTGCAGTTTTAAATTACATTATTAATGCATTTATAAATGTTGTGAGCAAGGGTGGACTTATCTCTGACAGAGATCTCTTCCAGTCAACCCGATACAGTTGGAAAGCATGCAGTTAACGGGCAGCTAAAGTACAAGTATGTATTGGTTATACATAAACAAATATAAAGATAAACAGTTAAATGAAATATTAAAATATATAATAGAATATTACACAAATACTTATAATATAAATAATATTTAATAATATTTTTAATTTGTTGTCAAAGATTTCTTTTTTATATAATTTTTCTTTAATATACAGTCAGAAGTATAATTTTTCCTATTTTTTTGTATTCTAAATTATAATAAATTTTTTTTAATGGTTATGGTTATACATGGTTTATACATACATGGTTATATATGGTTATACAGGTATTATTTTCATAATTATATGAAACTAATACCTGTGTAAGAAAGTAGTAAGAAAACATTAGTGTTTTTCTGAAAAAAATCTTTTATTAACGTCTGAGCATTATTATTGACAATGTTGGTGTAGTTTTCAATAGTATTTGTTTGTTTAATTTTGTTTATATTTGTTTAATTTTATTTAATTTAGTATTGTCTAATTTTGTGTTTCGTTTACTTGTATTTTATTTTGTGCAAATTCTAGTGGCTACCATATTACTATTTAAGTATATAATTATGTATTATTTTAGCTGTTTTTTTTGCCATAAATAAATATAATATTCAAATGAAGAACTTGATCGAAAATAACTATATCTATAGTTACGTCATTTACTGTCAATTGTTTTACTTGTTTAGAAAAACTTACAGAAAACCTAATTGCTTCTCATGAACAAAAAAGTATTAATTACTTTGGTGCTTGTCTCTTTAAAGATGACATTTTTTTTAAAAATGACTCTTTAAAATCACCTCAGAACTGTAGTCAAGGCCTACAATCTTGATATCTTGCCTATTCAAGCTACCCACTCCTTTCACAACTGCTTTCCTTCTTTACTCGATCTTATCTTAGTTGTTTCTCCTCTTCTTGTCGTAAAGCATGGACAAAGTTCTGCTGATGCATTTTCTTGTAACGGTCTCATTTTATTCTCTTACCAAACCCGTTCCCCAAAATATAAACACAAAATCCTTATGCAGCGTAACTTTGGAGCTATAGATACTGATCACTTGCAGAAGGGCTTAATAGATCTGGACTGGACATCAGTACATAATGCTTCTGTTGATGGCCTAATTGCATTATTTAAAAGTCTCATCACTGTCTATGATCATCATGCATACATCTATCTAGTGCGTGATAGACACCTATCTACACCTTAGTTGACACAAGAGATTAAAACTATTCAGGCTCAAAAGATCATGGCCAAAACTAACATTTTTCAAAATTTATGGTGAAGAATTGACTAAAAGACGATAATTTTAAGATTATTTCTACGCTTTTTAAAGTACGAGTGAAACATCTTCGAATGAATTTTCTCCAGTAAATGTTATTTTAACACTTTTAACTTTGTTATTTATTAACCATCATCTTCTACCCTTATCCCAATCATTTGGGGTCGGGCGTAATATGATTTTATCCATGTTACAAAAAGATTTGGTTTTTAGTTTTACAACCGGCCGGATTGGTTTTTAGTTTTGTTATTTATTGACCAATTAAAAAAAAAATCAAACACTACTGTAGAGGGAAAGCTTTAAATTTTGTAGTGATGTTATTAGAAAATACTATAATAGACGCTGTATTTTAAAAAAAGTATACATTTTTTTTTGTTTTTCTCATATTTTATTATATATATATTTTTTAATAATAATTTAAAAAAGAAATTTACATATTTCAAAATTTAATTTATGCTTTTATTCTTTTGTTGGCCGCATAAATTAAAATCATACTAATTTTGTCCAAAATATAAAATGTCTGTGTGTATATAAATTTGTCTTTTATAAATTTATTCCAAATTATAGTTTACAGAAGTAGATTTATTATTTTGTTTAGAAATATAGGAAATATCTTTTTATAACATATCCAAATACGCTAATATAAAGCCAATTGTAAAATAATAATTATTTATTGAATTCCTCATTATTTGTCCGCCATTTTGAATAATAAGCGTAATTATGTATTCTAAATTCAAAAAATGTCTATTAAGCGCGTTGCCTCTAATGAATATGGTGTTGGTGAAATCCTTCCACTATTTCGATTTTTTTTAATACCACAAAGATTGTAAACAAGCGTATACACATCTTGTTTTCAAAATTTGCATTTATTTAAGCTTATAATTTTTTTCAATTAAATTTTTGTCTTTTAATGAGTCGGCACACAGAAACTTTGAGAAACAATGCAATAGTACAAAAAAATCCGTTTAGAGTACCCGGAGGACTGCGCCGTGAGAACTGACCCTGTTTGTGCAGGCTTTTATGCAATTTACAACGGTTTATTATTATGCAAACATATGGGTTTGTTCCCAACATACTGCATTTTATACATTAATACCTTTATTTGTTGTTTGCACATTACTGCAGCGGCCAGCAACTGAGGCATTGATAGACGATACGTGAGTCCATCAATGCCTAGTTGTGGCCAAGGCTTGTATAGTACTTTGCTCAAACAATGCGCGGAAATCAAAAACACAATTTTACTTTTTAAGTTCAATGACGAATAACGAACAATAATATTTTTCTCGTGCCATAATGTTCCTTTGTTTTTTTCAATAAACAGCTTTCTATTTGCAAGCCAGTTCGAAATTTAAATAAAACCTTTTATTAGTTACCTACTTGGTAGCCATGTTTCGAAGTCAAAGATCATTCCATTTTTAAATTACAGGACAGATATGAGTTTACATAGTAATTTATCTGGCCACAAAACACGACAGATATGGATTTTCATACAACTTTTGCCGGCCGCTGCCCGCACGTATCTGGCCAGTACGGCAATTTTGATTTATCTCGAAGAAGATTGTCAGAATAATGCTCACATTTCCAAGCGTGTTTGAGAAAAATATAATTGTGAGTAGATGATGTCTGTAGGAGACCATAATCATCATCAGCGTATCAGCCTTTAACTGCCCACCGCTGAACATAAGCCTCCCCCTTAAGGGGTTTTGTTAGTAGTGGCCACGCTTGGCAGTTGGATTAGCAACCAGCCTAACTAGCTTTGGAGATGTTTTGGACGCTGCTGCCCATCCCTCGCTCTCCCTTACTCGCCTCTTACGACACCCACGTGAAAGAAAGGCGTGGCTTATTCTATACCGGGACCAAGCATGTTTGAGAAAAATATCATACGACTCATAATCTAAATATATAAATTTATTTTAGCTATTGAAGTGTTTTATCTCTTTTCCGCTGAATTCCCAAAGAAGCAACACACTCCATTAGTTAAAATAGGTTTATAGGTGGTTTCATGTTTTATTCCCATACCTGTAACAAAAGGTTTTGTACTCACGTCGCCTGCATGGGTACCTCAGTCCCACTCGCGTGTTTGCCGTGAAACAACTGCGCTAGCACAACAGAATCCGAAATAAGGATATCCGCAGACGAACCAAGGTCATTAACACAGCCCAAAGGATAAGCAAGCTGAAGTGGCAATGGGCGGGTCACATAGCTCGATGGGGAAGAAAGGTTTTTGAGTGGCAACTCCTTACAGGCAAATTTAGTGTAGTACGATCCCCCACTAAATGGAGTGACGACGAAATGCATTGCAGGGAGTCAGTGGATGCAGGTGGCGTAGGACCGTTCCTTATGGCAGTATATGGGAGAGAGGGAGACTTTGTACAAAAGTCGATTCCTTGAGTACCTCTGTCACATTCGTGTTTCTACCGTGAAGCAGTTGTGTTAATAATACCTGAGTCCTCAGGAATGGCAACGCATGGAAAGCATAGGTAGTCGTACAAACGAGAACCCGGGATCCAACATAAGCGCCTCGAGGTACGCCGTGTGGTTTTTAGTGGGTACGAATCCCACACACCCCAGCTGCCCGCCCTCCGGCAGATGGGACGGTCTTGCTGAAGATTTTCCACACGAAATAAAAAAGGTAAGAGATAGATCACTCACCAGTCATATTCTTCAAAAGCGCCACTACTTCTGGTGACATTGTAGACGTGGAAACATCGTCCGCTGATGTTATGCCCCGGACATCTTCCCGACCTAGTAATTTCGCCTGAAATAAACGAACCACGATTACAATACAATCAACATCATCATCATTATCATCATATCAGCCTTTAACTGTCCACTGTACATAAGCTTCCCCTTTAGGGGAGTTGCCACACTTGGTAGGTGGATTAGCAACCGCAGTTAAGTGTTGGAGACGTTTTAAGTGGGACGTTGCTGTCCATCCGTCGTCCTTCTTTAGTTGCCTCTTACGACACCCATGGAAAAGGTAGGGGTGACCTATTCTATCCCGGGACCACATGGCTACACTTATAATTTTAGAAAAAAAAACCTAAATTAATGCCATAATTACACAATCGCCATAGGGTAGTAACCTTCTCCTTGGGGTAGTTTCCACTACCCCAATGAGAAGGTTTATGTTCAGCTGTGGACAGTTAAAAGCTTATAAGATGGTGAATTATATTAAGAGTAAAAATGACTTTGCTTGTTACCACTTGTTTTTTATGGGTGAAAATGGAATGGTAACCCCGCCTGCGCTAACGGGATACGCTGGCGGAGCACCAGTGAAGGGTGATAGATGAGAACAAAAACAGGCCAGTTAGCCCATCATGATGAATTCATCAGGAATTAACCATGATAGTTTCCAGGAGGAACCATGACCTGGTTAGGTATATTGCTAGCAATGGGATTTTTAGTCTCCATTACTAACAACCTCTTTTCCCCCCGCTTGTTACCACTTAGCACCTCAACGGTTAAACCAATCACTATAAAATTCGGAATGCATGTACTATATGGGCTGGGAAAAAGACGGGCTTACCACTGTTAGTAAACATATCCTATATTCGAGGTGTTTATAAAATTGTCCTTGTGTTGACCACGTGATAGCTATTTAGCACCTGCTGTGGAAAAATGTATTGTCACGCCACTACGCTAGATACAAAATCAAGCACCTTGGTTATTAGAAATATTTTGTTTAATTACCGTGATTGGTAAATAAACCTAATCAAATAACGAATGATATGGACTTCCCCAAGATAACACTAACTTCAATAGAATACTTATGTTATCGTAAACCATGGAAAACATTTTATTTCGTATTTAACATTAAACCTACCGACATTTCATAATACCTAATCCTACCATGAGCGTCAAATGACCGCTTTAAAATAATGTATGTATATTAATATAGGAAGAGATTTTAGCCAATTGGATAGTAAACAAGTAAATTATAGTTAGTTGTAAATATTGAAAAATGGCTTGTATGTATATTACAGGACAAGTCAATGAGTTACATGGTGATACAGCAACGTTATACATAAAAAATGGTCAATTGACCGCGCTTGGTAGGTTTAGTGTTAAGAGCTGTGCTCTTGCCGGTTGGGCTCTTAAAACTTATTACGATTTTCAGCGAGTCTCTTCACCTCTTTATATGACACGATACCTATTTTTTCCCTGATATACCTGATGTAATTATGCCTTGGTCTCCTTCTTACTATATATATATATATATATATATATATATAGCCTACTTTGCAGTTTTTATACGTGAAAAACATTTTTGCAATCGCTTGAGTAGTGTTTGAGTTTATTTTTTTTATTTTATCTTTATTTGGTCTCCTAGCAATTGTTACACTGATAAGATTTAATATTAAAATTACTGTCTATTTATACTTAGTGTACAATCATTTTAAAGGAAACACAGCATGCTAATTAACAAATAAACTATAATATGGCATAACAAACTCTTGAAGTATTTGACATTGGTATTGTTTTTTAGATTCAGTAGATGATTGCTTCACATAAGTTTTTTAGCTATTTAAATTAACTGCAATGCTTTCCTATAGAAATCCCCTTCTGTATCGAAGTGAATATCCAAGTGTTGCTTGCAATCATTCAACAGCTTGCAAAGACGTGGTACAGTTTACCCATTATTATAGCGTTTTCTCCACTTCAGTTGTCCCTAAGGGTAAAAGGGGGAGGCCCCCATCTTTTTCCACTTCTCCTTATCTGTAGCAATATTTGTCCAATTTTTTCCTACTGTCTTTATGTCATCAGCCCATCTCTTTTTTTGCCTTCCAACACTTCTTTTTCCTGCTGGACCTCGCCATTTTGTTGTTTGGAGAGTCCACCTTTTCTCTTTGTACCTCACTATATGACTAGATAAATATATATACATATGGTATAAGTGCATAGAATTATCATGTACAATTGATTAAAAGATGTGATTTCAGTCTTCTCTCGAAGGAAGTAATGGAAGGACTATCCCGTATGTCAGCAGGTAGCCTGTTCCACAGTTGCGCAGCGCGAAATGTAAAAGAGTTTCACATTTCGTGCTGCGCAACATTCGTGGACACTCATTATTATACATGGTTTCTTTCATACATGTGCTTATATTACTTGCATACACCCACTCTAACTTGTCTGCCTCGCTTTGGAATCATAATTTATGTTTGTATAAATAAAATCCGTTATTGGCTGTATTCATAAGACACTTAGCATGAAAGGTATTTTTTAAGAGCTTTGGATTTTTGTATAAAATAAAAAAAAAAAACCTCCTAAGGGAGAGGTTTATGTTCAGCAGTGGACAGTTAAAGGCTGATGATGATCACTAAATAACAAATCGAAACTCAATCAATCAATTAAACAATTTTGTATTTTTACTACATATTACTTACCTGTAAGGTAATGACGTCCTCCTGCCGCGTCCGGTACTGCGACTCCAGAAAGTCAAGGTTTGCTCGGATCTCGGTAAGCTGCTGCTCCATTTTGTTCTCGCAAGGAAGCTGGACTGGAAACAAGGAGAAACAAATTTCAATAACAATACATTTCTTACAATACTTAGAATGGTAAACAAGCTGACGGACCAGCTGATGGAAAGTGGTAACCGTCGCCTATAGACATGAACAATACCATGGACATAACTAGGTATACTGTAATGGCCACGAAACTGTTTATACTATAGTATTGTGGCATGTGGTCCCGGTATAGATTGAGATAGTGGTCCGGGCCACGTCTTTTCTTCCCGTGGGTGTCGTAAGAGGCGATTAAGGGAACCTAATGGTCGAATAATAGACAGCAGCGTCAGCGTAAAGTTGCATAAAAAATTTACTATATCCCTATACTGTTAGAAAATAGCAGATAGACAAATAGGTATGTCTTACTTATCTCAGGTTTAATTTAAACACGCCAGGTACATACATTTTTTGCATATTCATGAATTTCCAATACGTAGACATGGCCCTTCATAACTTATCAACGTCAAAGTGAAATAACTGGCGAGATGTATTATATTTAGATAAGTAAATATACAACAATAAAATAGCATTATTTGAACATAATTACCGATAACGTAAGAGTAAAGCTAGACTGCCTCCCTTTATGTGGTTTTTTCTTTAATGGATAATACCTGGCTGGCGGGGTACCAGTGAGGGATGATAGATGAGAAAGAAAAGGCAGGTCAGTTAGCCTATCACGATGAACACACTTGGAACTTAGAACGATGGTGCTACGACGACGGTGTCGGAAGGTAGAAATGTTTTAAAAACATAACTAGATTTCAATTAAGAGGTGTCTTTTTACGGCGCATGGAAAGTGGTATGGCCAATATATCGATTTACATACATACAAAAAACATACAACCGTTTTTATTACAAACTACTTAAAAATACGCACTAGCTGTATAGGAAAAGGAACAAAAAATTACCTGTTCAACATTGTAATTTAATCGATCAATTTACGATTTCGAATCGATTAATTATATAATTATGATAATGATTGATTTAGGATGCGTATGGTCTTGACCAACAAACACCATTTAGGGAACACGATGACTACGTATAATGTATACATACATACATACATATCTGTCACGCCCGTGTCCCATTAGGGTAGGCAGAAACAGTGGAACGCCAAATGCTTCGATTCAATCAAACCTCTTTCGCTTCTTCCACATTCATCAATCCTTTACGTATAAGGTATATAAGCATGTCTCATTGTATCTCACTGTGATGAATTGTGAAGAGGAAATAAATCTATTTATTTATTTATTATTTTATTATATATATATATATATATATATATATATATATATATATATATATTTACAAGTATCACATCTCCATATTTAGAAATAATAGAGTTTTCAACGTACCTCTGATCGAGATCGATGAGAGATCGCTCTTAGCGATAAGGTCGCCCATTGTTTTCTCATTGTGATTATTTCTTGTAATTGTTTATATTTATAATAAGTTTACTATTGTAATCTTTTGGAGGAAACAATAAAGAGTATCTATCTATCTATCTTGATACTATTTACCTATAAATCCCGATTGTGTATTTAAAATATATGTAAACAACGCGAAAGTTTAAAATTAACTGATTTACCTGCTACATAAACGAGAAAGGTAAACCAGTCTATGTCCACTCTCACTGTCAATGTATGTTAAAAATACAATTTCCCATTACCAAATCAGCATGGTGTACGTTACCTGTCACTGCCATGAGAGTCTGTTTTATTTGAGAACTGTCATTTCCATGACAGTATGTCGTATACACGTTGGACTGTAATCTGGTCTTTACAAATGTATTATGTAGTAAGCTAAGATTCTGAAATTTTTGGTTGTAACTGTACCAAAAATAAAAAAAATCACTCGTCATTTGCACAAGTATAATAAATCTGTAGAGAGGTCAATTCTGTACATGAAATATATTTCCAATACAACTATCAGCGGGAGATTAGTGATCGATACTGATGCCAAAAATGCAATCAGTAAAATTTTTGTCTGTCTGTCTGTATGTTCGATATAGAAACAAAAACTACTCTACTCGACGGATTTTAACAAAACTTGATACAATTATTCTTCATACTTCTAGGCAGGTTATAGTATACTTTTCATCACGCTACGATCAATAGGAGTAGAACAGTGAAGGGAAATGTGTCTGTTACATCAAAACCACTGAACCGCGAGGAGGGACATAGGTTACTTATTTTACGAAAAACGACGTAAACGCGGACGAAGTCGCCGGGAACAGCTAGTCTTGCTAATATATAATGAAATTGTCACTGTCACAGACGATGACTGTATGATATATATATATATATATATATATATATATATATATATATATATATATATATATATATATATATATATATATATATATATATATATATATATATATGTTTTGTAAACAGTAAAACAGTACTTTTTTGCAATTTGTTTTTAATTTTGTTTAACTGTCCATTTGTACGTTTCCTATATTCACAATTGTCTTCTTGGAGGTCTCATTTAAAATCTAATATATGTTTTATTTTGATACGCCATTTGGCCTATTTTTATAGTTTTCTATTTATGTAATCCACGTGTACAAAGCAGTGAGTAAAAACCTAGTTCATTAACTAGTTTTATACAAGTTAAAACAATAATATTGATAGCAATACAAAACAAAACTTTGTACAAAAGTCGATTGCTTGGGCACCTCTGTCCCATTCGTGTTTCAACCGTGAAGCAGTTGTGTTTGCATGACTGTGTTTCGGTTTGAAGGGTGGGATATAGCGTGAATTTACTGGGTACAGAGGAATAACACCTGAGTCCTCAGGAATGACAACGCATGGGGGGTATCATGGGCGAAACAGTATACTCTGATATGTACATGGTACTGCTCGTGTCTATAGGCGACGGTTACCATTTTCCATCAGGTGGGCCGTCAGCTTGTTTGCCATTCTAAGTTATATATATATATATATATATATATATATATATATATATATATTGCCATATAGTTATTAGCAATTGTTATTATACAGTTGCATTTGTTTTAAACAATAACACAATGTCCCAGGTGGAATAGTTCTGAACGAGGTAAACAGATCTTTGCAAATAATAACATTATCTTAAACTTGATTATTATGGAAGTACCAAACTATGTAAAACTATACAAGTATATAAGTAATCTATTAAATATTGTTTGAGGGCAAGTTCAAGTTCTGGAGAAGACTGACACATCGCCTGTACGTGACGGTTCTTTTTTATACAACTTAGAATGGCAAACAAGCTGACGGCCCACCTGATGGAAAGTGGTAACCGTCGCCTATAGACATGAGCGGTACCATGGACATAACAGAGTATACTGTTTCGCCCATGATACTCCCCATGCGTTGCCATTCCTGGGGACTCAGGTGTTATTCCTCTGTACCCAGTAAATTCACGCCATATCCCACCCTTCAAACCGAAACACAGCCATGTAAACACAACTGCTTCACGGTTGAAACACGAATGGGACAGAGGTACCCATGCAATCGACTTTTGTACAAAGTCTCCCTCTGGTGAAACAGTAATGTGTCATTGGCAAAAAGATGAGAATGTGACAATAACATTACGTAGGCAAAATACCCTAATATCGGGGTGAATGGCACTAAATAAGAAAACTGGCCAATAGGCCATTTTAGTATAATCTTTTTTGTTTTTTTTTTTTTATTTAGTTTAGTACTAATAGACTTTTGATTAGATTTTTTTTTTATTTTTATTTGCGACTATGTTAATTTTTATATGTACCAATGTATTGATTGTTACATTTTTTTTTCGAATACATTTATTCAAAATATTCTTTGTTACATAAGTTTCAGAGACGTTTCCTCCCACGAACACTCAGGTTGTGGAATGAGCTCCCTGCCGAGGTTTTCCCAAGAGACTACAGCATGGGATTCTTCAAAAGGGGGGTAAAGAGGTTTCTTCAGGGTTGGCAACGCACGCGTAATACCTCTAGTATTGCAGGTGTTCATAGGCACTGGTAACCGCTTACCATCAGGTGGGCCGTATGCTTGTTTGCCACCTCAGTGGTATAAAAAAAAGTTGATAATTATTGTTTCTTTTTTATTTATTTAGCATTAGTACTTATAGACTTTTGATTAGTTCTTTTTTTTTAATAAATTTATTTTTATTTGTGACTGTTCATTTTTATAACAATATATTGATTTTTACATTTTTACCCCAATATAGTTGTTAAAAATGAAACTTTTTAGATAAGTTGATAAATAGTATTATTTTTTTAAAAAGAAAATTAAAGGCAAACAAATAATAACAAAATATATACACACAAATATATCACGTCAATAGACGGAATTATTATTGAAATTAATATATATATATATATATATATATATATATATATATATATATATATATATATATATATATATATATATATATATTAATTAAAATCAGCACATATATAAACAACAGTTTACGTGTATATATAATAACTTCACGACGAGTTAAATAAATAGGTTGGACGACTTAAAAAAAAATATTTGTTGTTAAGCCAAATCTACTTGTACATATGTATTATGTGTCTAAACTTTTTGGGTGGAAATGGAGTTCCTATAAATTTCCTTTATTTTCTACTTTATGGGGACAAAACCAGTTATTCAAAAGCGATATTCATAAAAATTCAATGGAAGTCTATGAGACCTGTATATATATCCTTTTAGATAAAAAAGAATTTCCAAATCGGTTTAGAACAGACGGAGTTATGAGGTAACAAACATAAAAAATATATATTCGAATCGACAACCTGCTTCACGCGCATATTAATATAAATATAAGCTATTGTTAATAAAAATATAACTTAATTTGGAATAAGTAAAAATAAAATTAAATTAAGAAGGTATCATAATAAAAAAAGAAAATAAAAAAATAAAGAATCGACTGTTAGGCGGAACGAAGTTCGCCGGGTCAACTAGTTAGTATAATATAACCTTGTTGCGCATGCATACTACGTTCATACCAATAGTTGCGACAGTGGCACGCTTCTATCTACGCACATCGGGTCACTGACCGATTTAACGAAAGATATACGAAAAAAAAAATACTTTATACGGAATAACATTCAGTACTGGGGGGAAAGGGATTGTTAGCAATGGAGTTCGACATTGCTAGCAATATGCCCTATCAAGTCGACCTCCACGTGGTTCCCCCTGGAAACCATCGTGAACAATTCTTGTTGAATTCGTCACGATGGGCTAACTGACCTGCTTCATCCTCACCTATCATCCCTCACTGGTGCCCCGCCGATGTACACCAATAGTGCGGGTGGGGTCACCATTCCATTATCACCCATTAAAAGAAACATCCAGTACTGAACTTAGGGGCCTTTTTCAATGGATGATAATGGAATTGTAACCCCTGCGCTATCGGTATACACCGGCGGGGCACCAGTGAGGAATGATAAGTGAAAACGAAAGACAGGGCCTCTAGACAAGTGGCAAGCGAATTCGTCGATGGAATCGACATCGCCAGCGAGTCCGTGAGATAGAATGAGATAGCAACGCCAGGTGACTCATTCCAACGACGATGAATTCGCTTGCCACTTGTCTGGAGGCCCAGGTCAGTTAGCCCATCGTGATAAATACACCTGGAATTCAGCACCACGATTTCCAAGGGGAAGTACATGGAGGTCGACCTGTCAGGGTATATTGCTAGCGATGAGACTGGTAGTTCGCATTACTAACAATCCCTTCCCCCCTGAACTCAGGGGCCGTGTGGTCCCGGCATAGAATAGCCCTCTCCTTTCCAGTGGGTGTCGTGAGAGATGACTAATGGAACTTAAAGGTTGGGAGGTGGGCAACAGTGACCCTTTTAATGATCTTATTTGCATGTATTTTTTTTATTAGTAAAATAAATCAAGGTGATATAATTCATGTTCAAAATTAAAGGAAAAAATAGTTAAAACAATAAATTTGACAGCTATGTTTTTTTTTCTGCAATGGACATTAAAAAGGTATCCAGACACGATCAACTTAAAGTAAACTTGTTTCTTTAAATATTTTTGGGCATTCAATGTTATGATGGAAATTTCCACCATTATGCAAAGAAGGGTTAAAACATTTCCAAAACCTAACTGTAGTTGGCGACCCGCTTGCCAAAATTAGCAACTACTAGAAAAATGATCAACATCAGTTTAGAAGTTTAATTGTCAAATTAAAATAACTGGTTTTGGCACAATTGAAACCGGTTTATTATTTGTAGAACAAAATCTTTAATTATTGTCGTGAATTTTAAAATGCTTTTGTAGTTTTAGTAATATACTATTTTGCTAGGATTTTTTTTTTTGTTTGAAACTATGTTAATAAATACTAATACTAGTTTTATGAAATAGATATCATTTAATAACATACAATTCACTTGAATTTTCAATGCGAAATTGTGTTTATTATGGATCCAAATACAATTTACTACGCAATAAGTAGTACATATCTTATTCACAATGTTTCTGGTATATAAATTTCATTTCATTTTACCATGTTCCTTAACGCTCTCTCCGAAACTGCTATATAAAATTTTGAATATAATAACTCTGTTATTCTATATATATATATATATATATATATATATATATATATATATATATATATATATATATATATATATATATATATATATATATATATATATATATACTAATAATTAATATTTACCTAAACAAAGTATATAATGGACATATTTAATCTTTCTTAACTGACCTTAAATAAGAGTTTTTTTTTAACATCTCTATAAATTATTGATACCCATTAATTTCTCTCTTTTTCTGATTAGGGAAAGAAGATAAAACTTTATATGAGAATTCAGTTCAGGGTACGATACCTAAAGAAGATAAAAGACTTCTAAAAATTAAAAAAAAAAACAATAAAAAAATCCATTATACTAATTAATTCTGCTTGGCGCTTGCTCAAGAGTCAAGAACCTACATACGTATTTAGTCAATGAGGACAAACATATTCTAACGGACAGTGTGTTACTAGTAGGGTGCGCACGCGCACCTATCTCGTTTTGGACTCTGTAAAAGTAGTATACAATCAAATATGTCTTAACACATATCTTATTCACAATGTTTCTGGTAAATAAATTTCATTTCATTTTACCATGTTCCTTAACGCTCTCTCCGAAACTGCTATATAAAATTTTGAATACAATAACTCTGTTATTATATATATATATACAAACAATTACAAGAAATAATCATAATGAGAAAACAATGGGCAACCTTAACGCTAAAAGCGATTTCTTCCAGGCAACCTTTGGATGGAGAGGAGTAATTACAAATAGTTTGATCGGAGGCACGATGAAAATTCCGTCATTTTTAAATATGGAGAAGTAATACATGTAATATAAATATACATCCCTATCTCATATATATATATATATATATATATATATATATATATATATATATATATATATATATATATATATATATATATATATATAGTTACGTGCATATAAACACCTACACAAATACATGAAAACATATAAAAACTGCTTACATGTACACATAAAATAAAATGTTATAAAATTTTTAGATATTTGAAGAAATAAAGTAAAATAAATAAATTAATTTAATAAATATTTTACATAATCCTTTACGATACAAATTGTCTGCTTCTAAACGATGTCTGATAGAAAATGCTACTCGTATGTTTTTTGAACTATAAACTCTGTCTTTTGAACCGTGCACTACGACTCATCAATATTAATTTAGCCAAAACCATGTCCCATTGATGTACAAATTGATTAAAACTTACACTAACATTCTCTTCTCTCTCTCTTTTCATTTAAGAGTATCCTCTTGTCGGTGCAACCAATTCATGCATCTTCCTCCAGCCAGCTCTATCCCAGGCCATATCCTTGACCTCCCTATACGACGTGACACCTAGTGTTTCCTTTGTCTGTTCCATGTAGTTAATCCTCGGTCTACCTCTTCCTTTTTTGCCCTCTGTTTTTCCTTCTACTATGCTCTTAAAAATCGTCATGTCGTAGAAAAATTCTATTTTTATTGAACATATTCGAAAAATATATAAAACGCTTTTTAATAATTCCTTTGTCTATAAAAAGCTATTTTATCAGCGAGTAAAATGGTCTTTATTTTGTTTAAACAAACCAGGACGAATCCGGGGCGGGTTGCTAGTAAATAAATATTTCAAGACGAGCCCGTGCCGTTTAAATTGTATACCGATGGTTTATTTGTAAAAACAAATCTCCAGACCCTTGACAGTGGGACGATCACGTTTGCAAATAAATCAAGAAGTCATTGGACACAATTTGTTTTACTTTGTCAAGTGACTGTTTAACAGTTTTCATTAATTAGGTAAACAAAATACATTGATTATTAAAATTTCGTGTTTCTACCGTGAAGCAGTTGTGTTTGCATGGCTCTATTTCGGTTTGAAGGGTGGGATATGGCAGTGAATTTACAGGGTACAAAGGAATAACATCTGAGCCTGAACAAAGCCTGAGCAAAGGACGCTTCCTTTTTAAATATGCCTGTAATTTAAATTTTACACTGTATTCCCAACACGTTAAAGTTTATATTAAAAACCATAACTGTCAACTAACGTCAAATGCTAATCAAATGCCCGTTAAATATGTATCGTAGGGCGCATTGCATATCCTCAGAATAAAATTTGAAAAACAATAGACTCACTTTCCTGAGAACTACACTTTAGAAAAACAACTTACAATAACACTAGCGACCCGTCCCGGCTTCGCACGGGTGGAAATTTTAACAACATTTTAAAAAGTGATTATTGTGACATAACAATAATAGTTGAACATATAGTATCGCAAAGTTTTTTGTAGTTATTGATATTTTCTTCAATATTGTAGAACATACTTTTGTTCTATCACCAATAGTTTCCGCATCGCACGCGACGAAAGATATTTTATAGCGTTTTGTTTTACACTTTGAGTTACGTTACTAAAGTTTTAGTAAGGATCACTAATCTTTTCTAGCAATAAATATAGCCTGTGTTACTCAGGGTCAATGTAGCTTTCTAATGGTGAAAGAATTTTTTAAATCGGCAAAGTAGTTTTTGAGTTTTTTCATTATAAATATACATACATTAGTGTAGATGTAGATTAAGCTGACGTGTATCCGTTGTTGTTTAACAAATAATCCAATATTCTCGACGAGATCGTGTGGTTTATAAATAGTTAATCGTTAACATATTTATAAAAAAGGGGGGGGGGAAGGGATTGTTAGTAATGGAGACTAAGAATCCCATTGCTAGCAATATACCCAACCAGGTCGACGTCCTCGCGGTTTCCCCTGGAAACTATCATGATTAATTCCAGACGAATTCATCATGATGGGCTAACTGGCCTGTTTTCATCTATCACCCTTCACTGGTGCCCCGCCAGCGTATCCCGTTAGCGCAGGCGGGGTTACTATTCCATTTTCATCCAATAAAAAAAAATTATAAAGGGCGTTTATCTAAAATGTATTATTGTAAAATGTAATGCACGTTTACATATACGTTTACATTATGTTTACACAATTCAAATTTGACACTGTTTAAATTTAATTTGAATTGTATATGTATATATAAAAGTAACAGACCTACAAACAACATACATATGTTAGGCAGATCTATTTTGTTGTTTTTAAAAAACAATTTAAGATTGTTGTGTATAGACCTACATAGAAATAGATGTAATATATTTATATTATATTCACAACTCGTTTCTTTTTTAATAAAACAGCCCATGTTACTGTCGTATAATGCAACTGTTTATAGGTGAAAACATTTTTTTTTATACAACCTAGAATGGCAAACAAGCTGACAGCCCACCTGATGGAAAGTGGTAACCGTCACCTATAGACATAAGCAGTACCATGGACATAATAGAGTATACTGTTTCGCCCATGATACCCCCTATGCAATGTATTCCTGAGGACTCAGGTGTTATTCCTCTGTACCCTGTAAATTCACGCCATATCCCACCCTTCAAACCGAAATACAGGGGGGAAAGGGATTGTTAGTAATGGAGACTAAAAATCCCATTGCTAGCAATATACCCAACAAGGTCGACCTCCTCGCGGTTCCCCCTGGAAACCATCATGGTTAATTCCTGATGAATTCATCATGATGGGCTAACTGGCCTGTTTTCATTCTCATCGATCACCCTTCACTGGTGCTCCGTCAGCGTATCCCGTTAGCGCAGGCGGGGTTACCATTCCATCTTCATCCAATAAAAAAAAACGAAACACAGCCATGCAAACACAACTGCTTCACGGTAGAAACACGAATGTGACAGAGGTACCTAAGCAATCGACTTTTGTACAAAGTCTCCCTCTGGTAAAATTCTTAACAACAGTTTAGTTATTTTTTTTATATTCTATGGTTTCGGAGATTAGTGTGTACGAATGTTGTGACATGGAATTTATATATAAGATTTCGTGATTTTCAACTATAAAGTAGTAAGTAGTTCAAATAATCCGCAAATGATTTTTTTAAGTAACTTAACATAGCAAAGAAGTTATCGATTTGATAAAAAGTGACAATCCTCGCATATATAGGAAGACATGAATTAGATACTGTTGTAAATAGCAGGATGCAGTAATAAAACATATATGTATTTGTGATACAAAATAAAAAGTGTAGTAAAAAAAAATACGAGACATGTCTTATAAAAATCTGACTTAGAACAAACTTAAAAATAATACATTGTTCTAAAAAAACCTCAGTGTCAACAGCCAGTATTAAAACTTCAACGGATACACTATACATACATAGACACTATATGTATATATATATATATATATATATTAATATATATATTTTAAAAATTATATATATATATATATATATATATATATATATATATTAGCTACCAACTAAAATAGATTGACAGTTTCCCAATACGCTCCCTTTATTTAACTATGTTAAATATATTTATTTATTTTTATTTATTTATTTAACACTTTATTGCACCAACATAACATGATTTGTTAAACAATTTTCAATACGTATAGTGTAGTACAAATGCGCGGTCTTATTGCTAAGCAATCTCTTCCAAACAACCTTTGGGTAGAAGGAATTAAAGCATAAATAGGTAGGTGGCGCGTTAAAAGAAATAGATTTGTAAAAAATAATATCTGTGACAGCATAGTCATATACACATACATAAATAAACACATACATCCAAACATATACATATATATACATACACATATAAATATATATGTATACATATACATATATACGCATAAATACATACAAATATACCATACTAATACACATATATAATAACACACATAAAACTGGAAATACGTAGGACTAAGTGATTATAAGGATAGGTAGTGGGATTTAACTAAGTTTTTAAAAATGGGCAACGATTGAGCGCACCGTAATTAATTAAAAATATTATAAAATATAATTAATTAATCAATTTCAAAATATAATTTATTGCGATTTATTGCGGTGTTCGATAAATTTCCCAGTCAATATGTCCAAGTTCGGATACTAGTTTATAATACCGTTAAGCAGAGTTAATGCCAGTAGAAGAGGGGAGTGCATCTTCCCCATGGGACATGGGAAAAACCCCTTCGACGTGCCCGAGCATAATTAGTGGGCGCTCAAATGGATATAGATACCAGGATGCCCCCTTTACATTTACACGCTTTTAAAACTCAATTAAAGCCATCTTTCGTTTTACTTTAGTGAGAAAATAATCCGAAAATAATATATTATTTTTCAATTTTAATTGAATTTACAGGGTGCAGAGGAATAACACCTGAGTCCTCAGGAATGGCAACGCATGGGTGGTATCATGGGCGAAACAGTATAATCTGTTATGTCTATGGTACTGCTCATGTCTATAGGCGACGGTTACCACTTTCCATCAGGTGGGCCGTCAGCTTGTTTGCCATTCTAAGTTGTATATAAAAAAAACCGACTCAAAATGGACTCATTTCGGTTGTATTTTACGGAAGACTTGTATTCTTGTGTGTATCTTGTATTCTTCTGTCATGTATGTAATGAATAAACTCAAAAACTACCGATTTCAAAAATTCTTTCACCATTAGAAAGCTACATTCACCCTGAATAACATAGGCTATATTTATTGCTAGAAAAGATTAGGGATCCTTACTAAAACTTTAGTAACGTAACTCAAGGTGTAAGAAAAATGCTATTAAATATCATTCGTCGCGTGCGCTGCGGAAACTGTTGGTGATAGAACAAAGGTATGTTCTACAATATTGCAGCGTCTCTTTTAAAACATCTCTAGAGCCTGACTACGGTTGCCAACCCGGCTACCAAGAGTGGCAGCTACTGGCAAAACACCCCTGGGAGTTTATGGGAAGGCTTATGTTCAGCAGTGGACAGTTAAAGGCTGAAATAGTTATATATATATATATATATACACAGTGACGCAGTTACCTTCACGTATTACTATTTGCGAAGGGCCATTCTAGATCATACAATGTGTGCAGTACATTGTACTAACATGTTTATTATGAATTATGTAAACGCAATTAGACAGCTCCAATGTAGTGTGATTTTATGGTTATATTTACTTGTATATTACTTACTAGCTAACCCGACAGATGTCGCTCTGTAAAAACACATGTTTGACGTCAAGCATTTGATTGAAATGATCGAACCGGCAACCGTATAAACAGTTTCTATGGGAAATAGAGATGTTTTAGTTTTCTTTTTTATATCATTTTTGCGTGCAATTTTTCCTCGGAATGTAATGGATTTTAAAAAAAGAAAATTTACCGACTTGCTCTAGACATTTTCGAGATGTGCGCTTAATTTTCTGTTTTTTAAATTCTAAAACTCTGGATAAGGAAACGGAATTCTCGCATGTCTGTCTGTCTGTCCGTCTGGCCAATTTGTTCTGAAAACTACTAGATCAATTGAGTTAAAATTTTGTATATCGATGATCCAACCAAAGACCAGTGTAAATAATTAACGTAACGTAACGGTGAAAGACGTAAATAAATGAATATCAAATATGGCGACCACTATTGTGGGGTAAATGTTTAAAATAAAAATATAGTGTAATATATCAAATGCAAAGGCTTACAAGAATCTAATATATATATATATATATATATATATATATATATATATCATCTCTGCTCTCATCCTCATCCATCCAACATTAACAATTTAAACAACAACACAAAATAGGAAAACTAGTTTACATGACAGAAAAACCTATAAATCTGTGACATTCAAAGTTACATTTTTTTTATGGGTGAAAATGGTATGGTAACCCCGCCTGCGCTAACGGGATACGCTGGCGGATGATCGATGAGAATGAAAACAGGCCAGTTAGTCCATCATGATGAATTCATCAGGAATTAACCATAATAGTTTCCAGGGAGAACCCGAGGAGGAGGAGAGGTATAATGATAAAGGACGTGACCCAACAGTATGCCTTCAACGCTTCATTCACTGGAGTGTCACTTCCACCAAGATATTCATCCTTATATCCTTGTAATTGTAATATTAAATTTAATAAAACAATAATACTTACCGTTCGATAAACTGAAGACAAACAGGGAGAGTACTAGAAGAGACAAGAACACCAGGCAAATGGTGAACCGCTTACGGGGGCCGCATGCGCAGTTGCCCATCGCGCGGGACACACACCCGGTGGCGTGACTCATTGTGCGTCTGTTAACAGAGAAAAATTATCATCAAAAACTGCCCAGCCGTGAACACTGCGCGAACTACAATATGGAAAAGCAAGAGGTACTTTAATCAATGAATCAATGGAATTGAACATAAATTTAACGTATTTACAAAACAAAAACTATTAACAGATATTCTGTTTCAATGAAACTTAATTAAAAATACCGACAAAAAATCAACAGTTTATATTACAAATAGAAAATCGATTAGTCGATTAGATTAATCGATTAAACGATTCGATTTGTTACTAATATCGATTAGAGAGTACTTTTGTGTTATAGAAATATACTTAAACTTTAATGCACAGTAAAATTCTATTGTATGTACATTTGGCTAACTCTACCAGTCAACCATTGGGCAAACCTAGAAATACATAGGCGGTGCATTTTTGAATAGAGGAAAGGAAAGCAATCCTTGATAAATTCATAAATAAATAAATAAAATATTAAATAATAAAATATAAAACAACTGTAATAGAAGAGCCAATAGGTAGTAATCTATAACTCAAACAGAGTAACCAGTATAGTAATAGTGTTTTGTTCAAGCTCACTCTCCAAAAATATGCGTACACAATACATAACATTTCATTTTCATTTAAGAGTTTCCTCTTGTCGGTGCAACCAATTCGTGCCATATCCTTTATCTCCCTATACGACGTGACGCCTAGTGTTTCCTTTATCTGTCCCATGTAGTTAATCCTCGGTCGGACAATATATAACACTTTCTGTTAAATGAAGAATTTACGTCAAAAACAAAATGACCAAACATTTATAATTATTGTCTATAATTACTCCTCTCCATCCAAAGGTTGCCTGGAAGAGATCGCTCTTAGCGATAAGCTCGCCCATTGTTCTCTCATTGTGATTATTTCTTGTAATTGTTTATATTTATAATAAGTTTACTATTGTAATCTTTTGGACGAAACAATAAAGAGTATCTATCTATCTATCCATAAGTTACTATATTTTAGACGTTTGACGTTATTATAAATCATCATATTAATAAAAAAGTAAATATAACCACGACTAATCCTTTAAGAGATAGACAGAGGCAACTGCCGCTTGTTGACAATCGTAAGAAGCTATAACAAAATGGCTACCTTTCATTGAGCATGTTTGATGGCCAACAAAATATTACGTTGGCACAATATAAATGTCTATATAACATAAATAATACAATTGAAAATATTAACTATATATAAATTATATATATAAGTGGCAATATAAGAAGCTATTTCATTTTAAATTTAAAATATTTAACGTCAATCGTTTAATAATAAATATGTATTTAAATCTCTTACCTAATCCAAACTCCGCAGATAACTTCAATGTACATTATGACTAATTATTACCTAACACTATACTATATATATTTAAACACAAACACACCTACATTTCAAATTAGGAATCAAACTTTAATTAGTGGAAAAAAAAATATATAAAATAAAACATATAAAAATCATAAATAAATAAATAAAACCAAAATAACAAAACTGAAATCTAGTTTTAATATTCTCGTTTGAATATAAGGAGAACTGATTTGTTACAAGCGATTTACAAAAACTTGCATAGGTTACCGAATTTGATGATTCTTTTTGCATTAGTTCTTTTAATCGGACGCTTAGTGAACTGGGAGTGCGTGGGAAGCGTTTTTTTTACGCAGTCGTATGCAAATTCTGTCTGGAAATAGGAACCTCTTGTATTTACCCAGATGTTGATCGAGATAAAGAGGACGCCTTTGCCCAGCATTGGGACACAAAGAAAACAGGCTACAAAAAGACGACAATTATTGCGATAAAAAAACAGATTTTATTTCGTAATAATCACTTTAAAAGTGATGACACAGTCTTACCACATTGGAAATAATGGCGATGATGAAATTATAGATCTTGCATAGTTCAAATTACTGGAGGAGATATTGCGTACCAAACGTACATAAAAAAATGGGTCGTTTAAAACAAGTGTTTGGAAGTCGCATGTAAATAAAATATATAGAATATTTAATAAAAGCTAAATACTTAATACAAACCGCGAAACACAATTATGCACTTAAAGAAACACTAAATAAAGAAACGTTCACACTAAAAGGGAAAAATCGGCGACGGCGGACCACGCTCTATTTGGAAAATACCGAATTAAAATAAAAATAATAATAAAAAAAATTGAATAAAAATATATACATACTGATAAATTATTCTTCATCAGTGAGATGATCATATTTATTTTTAAACTGATCATTACAAACTACGACAATTACAATTATTAACAGAAGAAGCATGATGACGAGAAAAATTATACACGCCCTTTCACTAGTGTTATATCTGTGAAATAGGAATCATTTTTCGTAAAAAAAATGCACAAGTAGATAAACGACAAAATCTTCGTATCTCGCACACTAACTTGACAGCTGAACGCGCCGTGTCAGTATCGGAGAAAAAAATAAGTTTGTTTGTTTTAAAAAAAAAAAAATTCACTAGTAAAACACTGGATCAAAGGATGTCTATGATTTAAATTTCACTACAAATATAATATATATATATTTTTAATTTAAAAAATATTTCCGGTCCAGATCCAACTTGGTCGTAGCCCGCCGTCGCCGATTCTACGGGATCCGCTCAAATTGCCCGATATTTAAACGCTGATTTCCCGCCCCTTGGAGATGTCATGCGCGACTCTATTAGGGCAAGGTGACACCCTACTTCTGATAGTGTTATGGCGAGTGCATCCAAAGTACATGCAAGCTCCTCCTATGGGTGTGTCAAAAGGAAAGAGACGGAAGTTTTGTTTATGCGCATAAAATTTTGGAATAGTGCTCCTTATACATGTAATAAATATAATAAAAAAAAAAAATTCTAAAATAGTTTTCTTTTTCAAGATTAAAGGTAAAATATTCTTTGTATTTTATTAAATAGTACGTCCTTATATAAAAATTAGATAGTATACAATTATTTTTTATTGTATACTATTCTAAATTAATATTTAGTTCTATTTAATTTAAATGTAATTTTTTATTTATTAACAAGTATTCATAATAAATAATTAACAGTAAACAAATACTATATATTGGAATAATAAAAATAACTAAAAAAATCTTACGTAAATTATATTTTTAATGAAAAAAATACACGTAAGGCATTCGTTTTTTTACAATTATAGTATATACAATGAAAATATGTGTTCCACGAAAAAAAAACATCTTTAGTTGTGTTTTACTACAGTTCTTTTGATTTTTAAAAAATAATTACTGTATCGATTTTGATGATTTTTTCTCGAACTAATCTGTAAATATATCCATTGAGATGAAAAAAATAGTTTTCCAAATCGCTTTTTAATTAACGGAGTTATGAGGCAGCAGACATAAAAAAATACCACGTGATTGAACCCCCTCTTTTTTTCTTTGAAGTCAGTTAAAAATATAAAATATTATAATTAGTTCTTTACCACACTTTTAGATAATAAAATAAAATATGTACGGAATAGTAATGTCATAGGCTTTTGTCGATAATTGCCGTCGCTGTGAACATATCACCCAACACGATGATATTACGTGTTAATCGAGAAAATTATTATTAAATAAAACAAATAAATATCTTTACGACCTTAATATGCAATCGTTATTTTTAAGATGATTAAAGATTGTGTCCCACAAAAAAAAACCGACTTTAATTGTGACAAAACCAGTTTTTTATTTTAATTTTTATACTAAACTACTGAACTTTTCGAGATAAAATTTTTACGGGACTCATCTGTAAGTACCTATATTTTATCATATTAAAAAAAAAGATTTACAACTGACAAAGTCAAAACAAAAATATTAAAAAAAAAAAAAAAACTATAACCGAGTTGAGAAACTCCTTCTCTTTGAAGTCGGTTGAAAAATTGAAAAAACTATACCCGTCACAATATTAATAATATAAAAATGTAAAATAAAAAGAAAAAAATAAACAATCCTATAAATTGATTAACATAAAACCTAAAACTATATTTTGTGGAAATTGTCTATTTTAGGATAATTCCATATTTAAACATTAAATAAAGACAATTAAATGAATCATATTATTCATAAAAAAAATCCCTAATACCAAATAAATTCTTGTTAATATTATAAAAAAAAGTTAGTTTGTTTACTTGTTTGTTGTTACCTCGTGGCGTTTTAATAACCGCCAATCGTTGCAAAAGACTTACCGACGTTTAACTGCCAATAACGCCTAATATGAACAAAATTTTTTACAAAAGTCACAGATAACATCCTAATTATTAATTTAATTCATTTAATGCGTTCTGTAATAGTAATAAAACATTTTGTCACATTTTACATCCCGTCGGACATAACAATTAGAAGCGACAACGGCGACACCTTTAGAATTTTCATAAAATTATATTTATAAAATCGTCTGGTAAAACATTTATTGTGCATATTTACTCTATATAATTGCATGTAATTGTCGGTTTAATTCAATTTAATACGATAAACAACAATTTAATGCAATTAAAATAAATTTTTAATTCAACTACTTTAACTTATTCTTAATTTAATTTGTTTTATTTTAATTAAATATAATTTAAAGTCAATTTAATTTAGGTGATTTCCTTACATCTTATTTATTTATTACTTACTTACAATTGTAATATTATTAACTTTATATAATATCTTACATGTTCATGCATGTTTTATTTAAAACATTTCTCAATTAAGTATTCATATATATTAATTACAGTAACATTTTAACTAATAATATAACCAATAACTATTTAATTGTGACTAGCGATAGATAGATTTTTCGAAAATATTATATAACCTATGTTACTGTTACCCTTCCCCCCCCCCCCCCCACCTTCTTTAAGCTAAATTAATATCATAAAGAGGAAATATTAGATTTTTTCTTTGCAATGGATAAAACAAAAAAAAAAAATACTTAACCGATTTCATCATAGGTCATATTTTATAAAAAAAAAAGCCATGAAAAATCAATCAAAAATATATAGGTGAAGACTAATAGCTATATAATAAAAATATATTTATTTATTCTATTTATTTATTATTCACTGATTAAAAAACATTATCGCTACTAAAGACGGACTTATTGCTATACATCAATATCTACCAGTCAACATTTGGAAAAAAACAGCATTTCTATTTTTTTCCAAATGTTGACTTGGAGAGAATGCAGTGAAATAATATTGGAAATTGTTATGTATCTAGATTGGCTCACAAATTATTACATTGCCCATATCTTAGCCAACCTATTACCAACAATATTTGGTAATAGCTGATCACATATACATATAAAAAACCGGAAAGCGGATACGCAGACACTACTTTCCATAATATGTCCCAACAGTATTTACATAAAACATTGTATTATTCTAATTATAATTCCACTAAACTTGTAAATGGACTAAGATTTTGTTAAAAAAAGTTGACTTCAATCTTAATGTATTTATAATATTTTTTTTTTATAACTTAATTTTTTTTCCACTGATTTCAAGAAAAAAGGAAGTTCTCAGTACTGTTATTTTTTTTTTATTTAGATTATTTTATTCTTCATAAGAGAAACAGAAGCCAAAACAAAACACATTCCCAAAGGGAGATTTTGTACAAAAGTCGTTTGCTTGGGTACCTCTGTCCCATTCGTGTTTCAACCGTAAAGCAGTTGTTTGCATGGCTGTGTTTCGGTTTGAAGGGTGGGATATGGCAGTGAATTTACAGGGTACAGAGGAATAACACCTGAGTCCTCAGGAATGGCAACGCATGGGGGGTATCATGGGCGAAACAGTATACTCAGTTATGTCCATGGTACTGCTTATGTCTATAGGCGACGGTTACTACTTCCCATCAGGTGAGCCATCAGTTTGTTTGCCATTCTAAGTTGTATAAAAAAAATATTTATCTACCTGTCTTATGTATGTTAGTTACGGTATTACACAAAAACTACTGCTGCAAATTGGATGCTGACCTAAAAATCTTGATGGGCCATTTAAAAATTGTTCTGTTTAACTGATTTTCCTATTTCAGAACCCCATGCGTACGAAGTAAGTAAACAGCTAGTGTTTCCCGCAATACGATATGTTCGATTTATATTAAAATTTTGCTCTTTTATTTATTTCACAGAGAACCGAATAAAAGTGAAAGGATAAGGGCTTACTGGATTCCGTCTACTGCCTTTTCTTTAGTCCCAGGACTAGTTTTCAGCCTTTCGGAAATTTCCACACATCATGAGTTCCTTTTTTCAACTATCATAAACTAACAATCGCATTTTTTTTATACAACTTAGAATGGCAAACAAGCTGACGGCCCACCTGATGGAAAGTGGTAACCGTCGCCTACAGACATGAGCAGTACCATGGACATAACAGAGTATACTGTTTCGCCCATGATACCCCCCATGCGTTGCCATTCCTGAGGACTCAGATGTTATTTCTCTGTACCCTGTCAATTCGTGCAACAGAGGGCGCTTGTAGTTATACAGCATGAATAGGGAGGGAGTTTTAGAAGGAATCATCGGTTCTCTAACACAATATAACAATGACCTATTGATTTTATAACTTCTTGCTTGTGTACGAACACCTAAATACAATCAAAGAAAAGTAGATAATGGAGTCGGTACTAAAACAAGCATCTTTATTATTAAAATTTAAAATTTATTACAATTAGCCTTTGCTCGTGACTTTGTTCTTTAAGTTTTCAAAAATTCTTTATTAAAGAATTTTTAAAAATTTAAATAATGAATGACACAATAATACAGAAAATATGTGCCCTATCGTGACACAATTTCAATGATTGGATAATATTGTAACAGACTCATTAACTATTTCTTATATAAAAGAAAAAGGTTATCCTCTTCTCTCCTACTTGCTGTGCCCAAAAGGGTCCATAATTTAAGCTGTTTTGATATCTACCAACCATATTATGGAATGTAATAAGAAATAAATGGGGGGAAAGGGATTGTTAGTAATGGAGACTGAGAATCCCATTGCTAGCAATATACCCAACCAGGTCGACCTAATAGCGTTTCCTCCTGAAAACTATCATGGTTAATTCCTGATGAATTCATCATGATGGGCTAACTGGCTTGTTTTCATTCTCACCTATCACCCTTCACTGGTGCTCCGCCAGCGTATCCCGTTAGCGCAGGCGGGGTCGCCATACCATTTTCACCCATCAAAAAAAAAGTTTTGTCGTTACAAACATACAAATGTTCAAAATTCCAGATGTATACATCACGAGCGGCTAACTGACTTGCTCTTTCATTCTCAGTTATCATTCCTCACTGGTGCTCCGCCAGCGTATACCAATAGCGCAGGCGGAGTTACCATTACATTATTATCTATTAAAAAAATTACTAGATAGACCTGTATTTATACATTCATTATTAATTCATTGAACACAAAGACAACTATATAAGTTGACAAAACATCGAAGTTGGACAAAACATCGAAGCACAAAAACGGGTCAACTTTTGTCAGCTAATTGTCAAATTAGCTGACTCGTTTTTATATCAGTGTTCTACATACTTACGCATAAAATGTATTTCGAAGTGTTAATTAATAAATGAGTATTTATGCATTAAAAAGATGTAATAATTATAAAATAAAATAAATATAGAGGTTACAATGAGAACACTCATGACTATTTATCACGCAAAATTCTAACGAAAAAGTCGACTCGGTTTTCTCGAAGCATTTCTCTGGAGACATTCTATCTATATAATATAAGGTTAGAATATAACCTATCAGAGTACACAATTTCATAGAAATCCGTTGAGCCGTTTGAGGGTATTTTTTTTTATTGGATGAAAATGGAATGGTAACCCCGCCTGCGCTAATGGGATACGCTGGCGGGGCACCAGTGAAGGGTGATCGGTGAGAATGAAAACAGGCCAGTTAGCCCATTGTGATGAATTCATCAGGAATTAACCATGATAGTTTCCAGGGGGAACCGCGAGGAGGTCGACCTGGTTGGGTATATTGCTAGCAATGGGAGTCTTAGTCTCCATTACTATCAATTTCCTCCCGATAGTGCGGGTAGAGTTACCATCCCATTATCACCCATTAAAAAAAAACATGGAATGGTAACCCCGCCTGCGCTACCGGTATACGCTGGCGGGGCACCAGTGAGGGATGATAGGTGAATAATGAAAAAGCAGGTCAGTTTCCCCCTAGCATTCCATTACCAACCATTAAAAAAACATATATAGTTACTTATATATACACTATATTTGTGCTGAATCGCTTACTTGAATCCGTCGCCCGTTCCCGTTATAATTTCTGTGAAGCCCTCTATGGCCTTAACCTACATTCTATAAGAAATACTCCTGTACAAATATTTAATGTTTGCTAAAGACCAACACTGCGCCCCGACTTATTTAAATGATAGATAGACAGATAGATAGATACTCTTTATTGATTCCTCCAAAAGATTACAATAGTAAACTTATTATAAATATAAACAATTACAAGAAAGAATCACAATGAGAAAACAATGGGTGAGCTTATCGCTAAGAGCGATCTCTTCCAGGCAACCTTTGGATGGAGACGAGTAATTATAAACAATTTGGTGGGAGGCACGATGAAAAATAATAATCATAATGAAATTGTAACCCTGGCTGCCCTATTGGTTTATGCTAGTAGGACACCAATGAGAGATTATAGTTGAAGATCTGAAAATATATAGATAAAGCATTGAGAGACAAAACGGATCAAAATTTACACACGCACACGCACACTCACACACACACATTGACACATTTTGTTTCTAAATTTAAACACAGAGTTTTTTTAGTGTTACAAGTAATGAAATAAAAAAAATTCCAGATTAGTGGGGTGAATCTCTACCAGAGGAAGTCTTTTGTACAAAAACTCGTTTGCTTGGGCATCTCTATCCTATTCGTGTTTACCGTAAAGCAGTTGTGTTTGCATGACTGTGTTTCGGTTTGAAGGGTGGGATATGGCGTGAATTTACTGGGTACGAAGGAATAACACCTGAGTCCTCTGGAATGGCAACGCATGGGGTGTATCATGGGCGAAACAGTATACTCTGTTATGTCCATGGCATTGCTCTTGTTTATAGGCGACGGTATCACTTCCTATCAGGTGGGTCCTCAGTTTGTTTGCTATTCTAATCGATCGATATTGAAATTGAGACGTTTCGCACTCTCAAATATCAATACTAGCGAATAATGATTCCATATTGTTCTAATAGATGCATATTAGTGTAAACTGCCGATGCAAACCGATTCCAATTCTCACCAAATCCCTAATTGCTGTTTCACGAGCGCAATATGGAGTCGTCACTGGCAATAGATTGGAATGATACTAATATTGGATTGATGAGTAGAACTGAAGGTCGATTATTAAAAAAAAAATCTAATTAAATATTTTAATAATAATAAAAATTCTATTGTCGCCGATCCTTACCTTCGTGTATTATTTAGTAATACTAGCTAACCCCGTAAACGTTGTTTTACCACTTATTGCGAAATATAAAAATCACAATTAAAATACATGGGTTGATCGTAAAACGATGAAAATTTTAAGTTGTATGTATTATTCAATGTTAAATCATAATAAAATAAAAATGGAAAAATTTGTCAAAAAAGTAAAAAAAAAAAATATTTTGGGGAGGGTCACCCTTATCATTGACGGGTATGAAAAAGAGATGTTGGCCGATTCTCAGACCTACCCGATATGCACACAAAATTTCATAAAAATCGGTTAAGACATTTCGGAGGAGTTTGGTAACAAACACCGCGACACAAGAATTTTATATATTAGATAGTATAATAATATAATAGCTCCATTGCTAGCAATATACCTTATCAGGTCGACCTTCACGCGATTCCCACTGGAATCTATCACGGTTAATTCTTGTGGAATTCGTTACGATGGGTTAACTGACCTACGCTTATCCTCATTTATCACCTTTCACTGGTGCCCCGCCAGCGTATACCGATAGCGCAGGCGGGGTTATCGTTCCCTTATCATTCACTAAGAATTATTTATTCCTGTCAATGTACACGGTCATGCGGAAAAAGTTGCGGATTAAAACTTTTTTTTATACAACAGAATGGCAAACAAGCTGACGGCCCACCTGATGGAAAGTGGTAACCGTCGCCTATAGACATGTGCAGTACCATGGACATAACAGAGTATACTGTTTCGCCCATGATACCCCCCATGCGTTGCCATTCCTGAGGACTCAAGTGTTATTACTCTGTACCCTGTAAATTCACTGCCATATCCCTCAAACCGAAACACAAGCATGCAAACACAACTGCTTCACAGTAGAAACACAAATGGAACAGGGGTGCCCAAGCAAACGAATTTTGTACAAAGTTGGTAAATACTATGGTATGCCATTCCTGAGGAGTCAGGTGTTATTCTTCAGTACCCTGTAAATTTACAAATTAAACTATTGAATTTAAAAAAAAAAAAAGACACGAAACCTACAATTAGAGCTAATTACAACGAAACTAAGTTGATCATTGTACAAACGCGTCACGTGAAACAACTGTAAAAGCAATTCATTGCCAAGGCTGGTTTCATTTGGACACGTTATATAACAGTGGGCACATTGTATTACGTTACTGTAAATAAGCGACCACTAAATAATCCCATATGAGTTGCTATATATTATTGTACAGTCGATAATGATGATTTTAAACATCGTAGGCAATATAGGGCAAAAGGGCAGAGGGCAAACAGTAGGGCAAAAGAGGAAGAGGAAGACCGAGGAATAACTACATGGGACAGATAAAGGAAACACTAGGTGTCACGTCGTATAGGGAGATAAAGGATATGGCCTGGGATAGAGCTGGCTGGAGGAAGATGCATGAATTATTTGCACCGACAAGAGGAAACTTTTAAATGATAAAAAAAAGGCCATATAGCTGATCATTTTACACACGACTGTTAAAAAAAGGTGTGCTGTATTTTTTTTATACCACCGAGGTGGCAAACAAGCATACGGTCCACCAGATGGTAAGCGGTTACCGTAGCCTATGAACGCCTGCAATACCAGAGGTATTACACACGCGTTGCCGACCCTGAAGAACCCCCTTAACCCCCCTTTTGAAAAAGGCCATGCTTTGTTTCGGTTTGAAGGATGGGATGTGGAAGTGAATTTTTAGGTTGCAGAGGAATAACACCTGAGTTTTTAGGAATGGCAACGTGTGGGGGATACCTTAGGCGATATATCTGTCACGCCTGTCTCCCATTAAGGTAGATAGAAACAATGGAACGCCAAATGCTTCGATTCGAACAAACCTCTTTGGCTCCTTCCACATTCATCAATCTTTTCACACCCGCTCGCCGGTTACGGGTACTTTTAATTTGGCCCTTCTTCAGCACGTCGCCTATTTGTATGAAGACACTCTATATAATCGTAAGTGTTGCGTATTTTTAGTTTATGAAAAAAAATATATAAAAAAAATACATCTCAACTTTATCTCCGAAGTCTGTGAAGCGACAGATCTGAAATACTGACATTTTGTAAAGGTGTACATGATTATTACATGAAAAATAATACAATTAGTTTATGTAAACTAATACCTTTTTTGGGAAATTACCTAAATAAATGCTAGCTTTTTAGATTCCAGTATTACATTTCTAGCTGACCAATACGACATACGTTCAAAAGCTCCACTTAATTTGAATAATTTACGTTATAATTTAAATTATAAACTCAGAAAACAAGTGGCAATGTTTCGTCCACAGCAATAGCCCCAATATGTAGGATTATCATCCTTACTAATAATAATATGAAAGTGGGTTTGTTTGTTAGATCATTCAGTGGACTAACTTCGGTAATACTCGTCCGTATTACGTATCCACCGTTGAACATAAGCCTTCCCCATAAGGGGAGCTTTGCCAGAAGTCACGCTTGGGAAGCGGGTTAGCAACCGCAGTTAGGCTTTTAGAGATGTTTAAAAGGGACGATGCTGCCCATTCCTTGCCCTCCCTTAATCACCTCTTACGACAGCTACGGGAAAGGAAAGGATGGCCTATTCTATGCCGGGACCACACGGCGATTTACATACTATTATATTTTATTTTATTATATACTAGTTTATTACTGTACTATATTATACTGTACTGTAAATTCCTCCCCTCCATCCAAAGGTTGCCTGGAAGAGATCGCTTTTAGCGATAAGGTCACCCATTCTTATCTCATTGTGTTTATTTCTTGTAATTGTTTGCATCTATAATAAGTTTACTATTGTAATATTTAGGAGGAAACAAGAAAGAGAATCTATCTATAGTACTACGTAATATTAGAAGATTATTTTTTATAAATTTTACATTTACACTCGTCTTTCACAACTTGTAAAGTTCAATGTTACAAAACGTGTAACGCCAATGTGTCTCGCCCATTGTTCTCGGACGAATTTGCATTACGGAGTTCTGAAGTAGAAAAAAAAGCATAAAAAAAATACAACCGAATCGAGAAGCTTCCGATTTATTTGAAGTTTGTTTGAGAGTGCTCAATTTTAAATTATCGTGAATATTTCTTTTCGATTTTCATTTCTACGTGTTTATAGATGGTTTAAGTAGATGGATACTGTAATGTAATAAATAACATTGGGGTAAACATCTACGAGAAAAAAAAACTATAGGATATATACGTAATATCCTGTTACAGCAAAATCTATTATGTAAACACTCAAGTGCAACATGGCCATGTGACCCCGGGATAGAAGGTAGCAGCGTCTCTTTTGAAGCATCATTCAAGCCTAACTGCGGTAGCCGACCAAGCGAAACGTGGTAACTACTCGCAAACAGCCAAATAGGGGGAGGGAGGGATTATTAGTAATGTGGACTCCCAGTCCCATTGCTAGCAATACACCCTATCAGGTCGACCTCCACGCGGTTCCCTCTGGAAACTATCGTGATTAATTTATCGTTGAATTCGTTACAATGAGCCAAATCAATAAGACCTACTTTTTCATCGTCACCTATCATCCCTCACAAGTGCCCCGTCAGCGCATATCAGCGTGGGTGGGGTTACCATTCCGTTATTATTCATTAAAAAAAATAGGTGAAGGCCATGTCCAGCAATGGACAATTAACGACCGACACGAAACTCCCAAACATTACGTGTTTACCCATTCTGTTCGAATCCCAACGGACCGAGTGACCGGTATGAAAATATTTCAAGTTATTATCAATGGCAAACAAGCTGACAGAGGTACCCAAGCATGTATGATGTAAGAAAACACTCAATATTTGTACATGTGTGTGTATGTGAGTGTGCGTATAAACTTCTGATAGTCCTTCCGTAGTGAAAGATGTGGGTTCGAATCCCAACGGATCTAGATGCCGGAAGATATATTTTTGCAAGCTATTACTAATATGTAATTGCTTGGCCGCGTGTCCATGATCAAATGCGCATGTGATGTAGGGCGTGTAATCCTTGCAAGTTGTAATTACATACACAGTATAAATATCATAGTGTTAAATAACATGACCGATCCCCAGTGTCCTAACAACAACTTAACCTAAAATTTTGTGACGTCATCCACGTAAATGTTAATTACTTGCACGTGTAGGGTTGTCACTTTATTCAAAATTAAGGATATAAGTAAATTAAAGTTGACTGAGAGGGAATGCTATAAAGCATTAAAATAAGCATTTTGTACCAATTATTTTTTGTAATGTGGTCAATTTTTTTTTATGTAACTTAGAATGGCAAACAAGCTGTCCTTCAAACCGAAACACAGCCATGCAAACACAACTGCTTTACGGTTGAAACACGAATGGGACAGAGGTACCTAAGCAAACAACTTTTGTACAAAGTCTCCCTCTGGTAAATATATATAGAATATATAAATACATAAGTTCAAAGGGAAATTGCTAGCAACAATTTAAGGGAGCGTTCTACCAATTTATCTAAATATTTTCACCAAAGAACTTTAATTTGATGATAGAAAAAAATCTATTAAACGGCGCGTCCAGATGTTAAGTTAGTGTGGGTGAAGCTCATAACATTTTGTGCCCACAGGAAATGAAGGGGTGATCTATTCTATACCGGGATTACACGGCCATCAACTTGAACCAAAAAATCAACTTAATGTATACTAATTATTAATAATATTTGTTTGTTTGTACGCGCTAGTCTTTGGAACTACTAGTTGGTTTTGCAAAATTCTTTTTGCATTTGATAGTTCATTTCTTGTTAAAGGTCTCAAGCTAATCAACGTCACAATACAACCACGGATGAAGCCGCGGAATACAGCTAGTTTTATTAATAATGGATATAGAACCAAACCAAACACGACAAAAAACCTTTTCAATTGAAAATAAAATCTTCTTAAACCAACTTTTAATTGGCGAATCGTATCAATTTGATAAAAAAAAATCTAAATAATGTTCTCATTTTAATTTTTTTAAAATACATGTGGCAACCCTAGCAAGCGATGTATCTATATTCGGATATACCTACACATCTCAAGCAATCGATTCACGTGTTAACGAGGCTCCCTAGCGATGTTGGACGCATTCAGGCGGAATATTTATAAACAGGGCCGCCCGTCCGCCCGTCCACGTATAAATGTTAGAACACAATAGCCCAAGATTTATCAACAAGCACTCATTAACATTATGTACCTACGTAAGATAATGTTTTATGTATGTATTAGCGTAATGTTTTATGTCTACACTTCTACGATGACGCTGGAATGCAAAATGTGTTAAGTTCCATTTTGAGCGATATAAAATTATAGATATTATATCAATGTGAATAAATTCTGTTTTTCCTTGCAACTTAAAAAAGGGGGTTTTCGATTCGACAATTTTTTATGTTTTTTAACTCCGACGGTTGTAAACCTATTTTTGTTTTTTTTTTTTTGTCAATCTGACAGAGTTCAGCTTCGGTTTGGTTCCAGAGACTTTTTTTTTCTTAAATTGTCTGAGCACTTTAGTTTTAAAACAAATTAACTGGATTTATCCCGACTAAAGTCGAGTTAATTTTTTTATTTCTTAAAAATCATAAGGTAGACTTTTTACAAAAGTCGATTGCTTGAGCACCTCTGTCCCATTCGTGTTTCAATCATGAAGCCGTTGTTTGCATGGCTGTGTTTCGGTTTGAAGAGTGGGATATGGCAGTGAACTTATAGGGTACAGAGGAATAACACTTGAGTCCTCAGAAATTGCAACGCATGTGATGTATCATGGGCGAAACAGTATACTCTGTTATGTCCATGGTACTGCTCATGTCTATAGGCGACGGTTACCACTTTCCATCAGGTGGGCCGTCAGCTTGTTTGCCATTCTAAGTTGTATAAAAAAAAGTGACAGTTCAGTCGGTAACATTTGACTGTGGTTCGAACGTCTGAATTTTCGAATTCGTACTTGGAGCATTTAGAAAAAATTCTATCACTCGCTCTGTGCTTCGGGCATAGATTTTTATTTAATGGATGATAATGAAATGGTAGCCCCGCCTGCGCTGTCGGTATACACTAGTGAGGCAGCAGTGAGGGATGATAGGTGAAAATGAAAAGGTAGGTCTGTTAGCCCATCGTGATGAATTCAACGATTAAATTACTCACAATGGTTTCCAGAAGGAACCGCGTGGAGGTCGATCTGATAAAGTATATTGATAGGAATGGGGACTAACCTCCCCATTACTAACAATCCCTTCTCCCTCGGGCATAGAATTGGCCTCTCATTCCTTCCCCGTAGGTGTTGGAAAGCGACTGAGGGAGAGCGAATAGGCAGCAGCGATTCTTAAAACATCTTCAAAGTCTAACTGCGGTTTCCAATCCTTCTGCCAAGCGTGGCAACTACTAGCACCCCCCAAGGGGGAGGCTTACGTTCAGCAGTGGACAGTTAAAGGCCGATATGGTAATGATGGTGATAATTCTAAAAGAACTCTAGTAATGAACTGAAATTTTAAATCATGCAAGAAGATACCTACAAAGATAAAATTAAAAATTATGAATTTGACGGCAGAAAGTATTCCAAAAAAAATATTCAAAGAAAAATATAAAGAGGCAAAATTTTTTATTACGAGTGTACGAGTAATTGATACCAAATTCGACTTAAACAAAAAAAAATAAAAGAAATAAAGAAATAACAAAAATTCCAGTAAAGTTCAAGTAAAAGTAAGAAATAAAATAAAAAAAAAAATAACAAAAATTCGAGTGAAGTTTTTAATTCCAAACATTTTTAATACTCACCTTTTATTATTCTACGGCATTTTTTTTTTATCATTCGCTATGCAAATTTATTTAAAGGGAACAAAAAAGACATTTCGCTGTTATTTTTTTTTTAAATTCTTTTTATAAATTTGTTCGAATATAACCTACCAACCAGTCTCTTTTTTCATTTAAGAGTTTCCTCTTGTCGGTGCAACTAATTCATGCATCTTCTTCCAGCCAGTACCGGGTCATAAATATTAAGGTATTCATTATCATCGTCATATCAGCTTTTAACTGTCCACTGCTGAATATAAACCTCCCCTTAGGGGTTCTGCCAGTAGTTGCCACGCTTGGCAAGCGGATTGGCAACCGCAGTCAGGCTTAAGAGATGTTTAAGAGGGACGCTGCTGCCCATCCCTCGCCGTCCCTTAGTCAATTCTTACGACACCTATGGGAAAGGAAGGGGTGGCTACCCCTTCGTTCCATACCGAGACCACACGGTCAATTAAGATTTTTTTTAATGGGTGAAAATGGCATGACAACCCCGCCTGCGCCATCGGTATACACTGGCGGGGCACCAGTGAGAGGTGATAGGTGAGGATGAAAAAGCAAGTCAGCTAGTCTATCATGACGAATTCAACGATAAATTAGCCACGATAGTTTCCAGGAGGAACCGCGTGGAGGTCGATCTGATAGGGTACATTGATGGGAACGGGGACTAACCTCCCCACTTATAATTTACTTAAACAGAGCAGTATAAAGAACTCTAGATTAGAACTCAGATTATATAGAACATACAGTGTCACCATACAAATGCATCGTGAAAACTGGGTCAACTTTTTCATACAATTTTGCGTGATAAATAGTTATGAGTGATTCCTTTATAACTTCTATATTTATTTTGTCTTAAAAATTTTTGCACATTTTTAATGCGCGAAAGCTCTTTATTTATTAAATAATTAAATATAGATACGTTAAGATACATTAAGTAAGGTGCGTAAGTATATAGAACGCTAATTAAAAAAAAACGAGTCAGCTAATTTGACAATTAGCTGACAAAATGTTGACCCATTTTTGAAGCACGATGCTTTATGTTATATAGATTCTGTATTAGATAGATTTAAGCATTGGAGCAAATTTGTAAAAATAAATCAATTGCAGTTCATAGAGTTAAACTCCATGGGTCCCGAAAGACATGATATTCGTCGTCAATCAAGGGTGACCGTCATCCGTCAACCAAGAGTTTTTTTTTTGATACAACTTAGAATGGCAAACAAGCTGACGGCCCACCTGATGGAAAGTGGTAACCGTCGCCTATAGACATGAGCAGTACCATGGACATAACAGAGTACACTGTTTCGCCCATGATACCTCCCATGCGTTGCCATTCCTGAGGACTCAGGTGTTATTCCTCTGTACTCTATAAATTCACGCCATATCCCACCCTTCAAACCGAAACACAGCCATGCAAACACAATTGCTTCACGGTAGAAACACGAATACCCAAGCAATTGACTTTTGTACAAAGTCTCCCTCTGGTAAGTTAGAGTTAGAGAGTTACTCCGATAGAGTTACCGTTATCCTTTCATTTCGGCCAAAAAATTTGCTCAGAGGCGTCAGGCTAATCAGTATTCTTAGAGATCAACGACAAAGGTATCTCTACAAATCAATACGACGATATTACATCGAGGTTACGCCCTAATTTCTACAGTCCTTTTTTTTACTTTTAAGTAGCTTTTAAAAGAAATATTCACAATTCCTAAGATTTTTTTTAAATAACATTATCAATGCGGAGTCGAATGTTACAATATTTCTTGCAATCAATACAGTTTGCTCTCGTGTTAACAATGTCGTGTTAATTTTGTGACGACTGTATATCGTCATAGTCGTAGAATACCGACGGATCTATATATGTAACATTTGTCAGATCCGTCAGTATTCTACGACTATGACGATATGTCGTTTGTCTTATTACAGAGTAAAAAACAAAATGCTCGTCGCGATGTCAACATGTAAATACCTATACGATTCCCCACGTTCTAAATTCAAATATTTCGAATATAAATTTAATATTTTTTTTAGTATATGTTTTACGGCGATGGATACAAGTTTTTTTTTAAACTAAAATTTAAATATACGTTCACAATGTTGCATGTATGAATTATTCAGATTTTATACGTATTTATTGCTCAAACGAAAAAAATTTTTAATATCAACAGTTATATAGTATTATTTGTTGAATAATGACTATCGTGAGTCATACCGTATTGCAGAGATTTTTTTTTTTGATGGGTATAAATGGTATGGTAACCCCGCCTGCGCTAACAGGATACGCTGGCGGAGCACCAGTGAAGGGTGATAGATGAGAATGAAAACAGGCCAGTTAGCGCATCATGATGAATTCATCAGGAATTAACCATGATAGTTTTCAGGGGGAACCACGAGGAGGTCGACCTGGTTGGGTATATTGCTAGCAATGGGATTCTCAGTCTCCATTACTAACAATCCCTTTCTCCCCATTATTGTAGAGATTTACTGGGTTTCATTGACGTTCCTCACGTAAAATTATTTGTTAATTCTTTGGAAAACATATAGCCTGAACTATCAACATAGCCAAGTCACAATCAGGTTGATCGATAGCCTAAATTTAGACGTCTTTATCATCATCACCTCAGCCATTATCCGTCCACTGCTGAACATAGGCCTCTCCCATAGAGTCCCATAATGAACGGTCCTGAGTCCCCTGAAACGTCTTGATACTTAAAAGTAGGCATTCTAATGGGCAGTCCAGTAAAACAGTTACCTATTCCTGATTCATTTTACGGCAACTTATAATGCAACTTAGAATGGCAAACAAGCTGACGGCCCACCTGATGGAAAGTGGTAACCGTCGCCTATAGACATGAGCAGTACCATGGACATAACAGAGTATACTGTTTCGCCCATGATACCCCCCATGCATTGCCATTCCTGAGGACACAGGTGTTATTCCTCTGTACCCAGTAAATTCACGCTATATCCCACCCTTCAAACCGAAACACAGCCATGCAAACACAACTGCTTCACGGTTGAAACACGAATGGGACAGAGGTACCCAAGCAATCGACTTTTGTACAAAGTCTCCCTCTGGTAAATCAATATGTGTACCTATTTAGTTACGAAAAAAAATTCTATGATTTTAATAGTTCTTTACGAAATATTGTTAATTACTAAGTTCTATAGGTAGGTACCAATTACGATAATCTTTAATCTAAAATAAATCTTTAAACCCATTTCTTAATTTACCAAAGGAATGTTAATGGGTTGATAAATTACTTTGAACTTCAAAAAAAATATAATAAAACTAGGTAAATATATTAAATAAAAAAAAAAAAAAACATATAATTAATTCGTATACGTAATGTACGCGTAGGTAAGCACCTAGCTTAATTTATGAATTTACCTATCTATGTGCAGGTTAACTGCGGGCAAATAAAAAAAAATAATGTCTATTTACAGTTTACTTTTTTTTTAACTACACATTTAAAAAAAAATTCAGATTTCAATATGCCGATCTACGTTTTTCCCTATATACACAATTTACCAGTAATAAATTTTTTTTTTTTTTAAATTAGTACTTCCCTGTCTACTTATATACATAATATTAAATTATTAGGTACCATTTCAAAATTAGGTAATTTTTATTTATATTTTTATATTAACGTAGCATTTGCGTCAATAAATTTAACTAATGCAAATCAGTTTATTAATAAAATAACAACCAATAAATACATATTTAACTACGTAAACACAGTGTTATTTATATTTAAAATTTTAATATATCACAAATTTTTGTTTAATAAATCCATTCTCACATATCTTTGTAGTTACATATTGTTGTTGATCGTTTAAAAACATTATTTCCTCATTAATATGAGTACTAAACAGTTTATTTAAAAATACTTTATATTTTTAGCATTAAAAAAAATAAATATAAAACATATATCGCCCTATATTCTTTTAAATAAACAAAAAAATTACACTTACCTTGTAAATCCGAAAAGAAACATTAAGATCACATAGCTATTGGCACATCGATAGAAAGTCACATACGTACAATTTGTAAATAAAATTCTTTATTCAAATGTAATTCAAAACATTATAAACTTGTAATAATGAATTACTATAGGTTATTTTTTTTGACACTTAGGTTGAAATGACGCAAGAGCGAGACAGAATCCCCTCCTACTAAGCATGCTGTAACGCTGCTTTACCGATATAACGTAAGTGACATTTGTCTCAATGTTGCCAGGACATGTCTGACTTGTGCTAAAAATCGGCAGTATTATTATTTGTAGTTATTATTAAAATTCTAAATAAATATAAATATATACTACAAGGAATACAGGTAAAAATAAAATATTTAATAGAAAAAGATAAGTATGTACAAAGAACGCTGATAAAACTATTAGTAATTGTCATGAATAAAAAAAAAATGTTTCACATTATTATGTTGTTACAAAAATAATCTCATGGCTCTTCTTATCGAGAAAATGAACAAAAATACTCAAAACTATAATTATTTAAACTCTTGTCGTTTATAAAGCTTTGACATTCACAAAAGAGGTGTATAGAATATTATTTCAGTTTCCTGTGGAAAGATACATTTGTTGATACATTTTATTTTTACTTCGTTTTCTGTTTATGTCTAAACAAAAGAAAGTCTATAATGTTACATATAAAATGTGTTAAATGTATAAAATTTTATTATAATTATTTACAAATTTAATCACACAAAATTACAAATATGAATTATTAGACTGGCTACTATCACTTCACACAAAGATTCATTAAATACTGTTTAGATAAATAGTGTTTTAAATATGATTTATTCCATACAATATTTAGTTATATAAATACTAATATTGCCCGCAATTCAACAGTCCGTGTGACTGGGATATATTCACTAACCGGGATAAAAAGTAGCCTATATCCTAGTCCATCGCATATAATACGTATACTAACTTTCATAGTGATTAGTTAAGTCGTCGAGGCACTAAACGATAACAAACTCACGTTCCCATTTCTAATATTACTAAAGAACTTCAATATAAGTATGTAACTCTGAAAATGAATTTGCCATAGTATTCTAAATACATCACTAATTGTACAAATATTTGTTTATATATTAATTACAGTTATTGTTTAATTAATATTAATCCTGGTGCTACATATCTGTAATCTATGGTAAATATGAGTTTGTTATAGTATTTTAAAAACATCATTAATTATATAAATATTTGTTATTATATTAATTGTAGTAGTTGCTATTTAGTTAATATAAAGTCCTGGGTATATGGGAGTTTGATTTATCATAGTGGATTACCTCATATTGAATGCGACAACCCACAGCGAAAAGTCAAATGCATTTTTGTTGCCGTTTTTGTTTTATTAGAATCTAATTAAAATTCTAATACTACCTAGTATCTATCTATCTAAACTATCTAAAGGTAAAATTTTGTATAGATTTGACATCTCATTCTAGTGCTTGATTACCTATTTTTGAAAGTAAACAATAAAGGTTTTATTTCAGATTAATTGATGGATACAGAGTAGTTTATTTACATACTGGGGCTGATTCTGAAGTACCATTTTTCTAAACCTGTCTTTTTATGTAATATTTCAATATGGTAATATTGGAAAATTTCTATTTTATAAAATAATATTATTGACTTAAATCTATTAGAAAATTAGTTTAATTTCTTTTTTATTCACGTCAAATTGAATTTTTGATTTTAGAAAAAAGGTTTATAGAAACGGCGCCTCTGAATCGACCCACTGTTTATTTATAAATAAAGATGAAACTCAAACAAACAATCTCCAATGTTATTGGCTAGAATGCAATCTGGCATTTACTTGTTTATGCGTGTTATTCTAGTGCATGAGGCACTCCATGTTTGTATTGCCATCTAGTGAGTAAAAAACTAAACAGTAATTTTTTTTGCTAATCGTAGCAATTACTTTTTAACTAAGTACTTGCATATAATGATAGAGGGCGTTAGTATTTATTGTTACAATAATCTAATATTAAAACTGATGCTGATGATGAATTAGAGATTTCAAGTAAGTAATTATATAGTATTTAGATTCGATAATCTATTATATGTACTCGTATTCTAAATACTTGTATTCAAGGGTTTATGTGATAAAAGTTTGTATGAAAGTTTTATTGTATTTAAAGCTAGAAGAATAAAATTTCTGTTCGTAAATTAATAAAATACTTTTTAACTGGAAACTTTAAACTTGAAACTGGAAACTTTATTTCGAAAGAGAGATAAAAATTCGTTTTGGATTTCTATTATTTTCAAAGTTAGAAGTTATTAATTTTTTTTAAAAATTATTATTAGAAACGTCAGCAGTGTTTGGAAATTCTACCCTTATGAGAGGTTGTAATGTGGTAAAAAAATATTGTAGAATGGTTTTTTCTATAACCATACTGACTTTTGCAAAAAACTGTGTATTATTCTAGAAACGTACACGTTCACTGTTATTATTATAATTTTTTCAAAAATTTTATAAGATGATTGGTATAATTTTTTTTTTTAATGGGTGAAAATAGTATGGTTACCCCGCCTGCGCTAACGGGATACGCTGGCGGAGCACCAGTGGAGGGTGATAGATGAGAATGAAAACAGGCCAGTTAGCCCATCGTGATGAATTCATCAGGACTTAACCATGATGGTTTCCAGGGGGAACCACGAGGAGGTCGACCTGGTTGGGTATATTGCTAGCAATAGGATTCTCAGTCTCCATTACTAACAATCTCTTTCCCTCCGATCGGTAACATTGCTGTATGGTGGTAACTGGAAACATAAAAATTTATTCCGCTTTTTGAAAACTATTTTTCAAAGCTAACTTTGAACGTTTAGGAAATAAACTCACTGTTCTATTATTATCCGATGACGTAAGAGTCGACCTTAAAACTTTGATGGCGCCCTCTAGTGATTAAAAGGGGTACTGATCCTCCTTTACACCTCGACACCATCTTTGGGCCTCGACACTTCCCTTGGATTTTACGTCAATACCCAATGGGGGTGTCAAGGTCGCTCCTCTAATTCCGCCCCCTTTCCTAAACACATCACACACACAGCTACAGATCATAGTTTCCTTTAGCATTCACACAGAGGAATTAAACAACAATTTACAACATACAAAATGTATACTCGCACGATCATCCAAATTCATCTGTTACCATAGACAACGGTAATCAAAAGATCTGATTGCCAAAAAGTGGGCCCCATCCATCAACGAAAACAAAATATTGCGCAACGGTTACGCAAGGGTCGTGGGTTCGCAGCCCGGCCGAGACAATGATGATATGACGGTCGTGTAATGATAGAGACGGTGCCACATTTAGTTTTGTGACCGCTCTCTAGGAAATTGCCTACTGGCTATGAATTTAACACGGTATTATTCTAAAGAGCTATATTATGTATGTACTTATGGCGACTTACATTAGTTACGCGTTATATGGCTTAAACTTCTACCGGCGGCCTTTTTACGGAACTAATTCATTTTCAAAATTCACCATATAATTGTAATGTATGATATTATGAATATTTTATTGAATTATGCGGTATTATGTGTAAGTCCATATTACTGGTTGTTTAGATAGATAGATAGATAGATAGATAGATACTCTTTATTGTTTCCTTCAAAAGATTACAATAGTAAACTTATTATAAATATAAATAATTACAAGAAATAATCACAATGAGAAAACAATAGGCGGCCCTATCGCTTATAGCGATCTCTTCCAGGCAACCTTTGGATGGAGAGGAGTAATTATAAACAATTCGATGGGAGGCACGATGAAAAATTTTGTTAGTTCTAAATATGGGAGATGTGATACATGTAATAATGTAAATATTATCCCTGCTCATTATTAAATTTAATTAAATAAAATAATTCTAATTAAATAATCAAAAATATTATAAAATATTCATTGTGTGATCCCAGGATAGGAAAGGCCACCTTTTCATTTCCCATGTCGTAGGAGTCAACTAAGGGAACTCAATGGTCGAGAGTTGGGCGGTAGCGTTCCTCTTAAAACATCACCAAAGCCTAACAGTGGTCGCTGACCCGTCTGCCAAGCGTGGCAACTATTTTTTTTATACAACTTAGAATGACAAATAAGCTGACGGCCCACCTGATGGAAAGTGGTAACAGTCGCCTATAGGCATGAGCAGTACCATGGACATAACAGAGTATACTGTTTCGCCCATAATACCCCCCCAGGCGTTGCCATACCTGAGGACTCAGATGTTATTCCTCTGTACCCAGTAAATTCACGCCATATCCCACCCTTCAAACTGAAACACAGCTGGTGTAGAAACACGAATGGGACAGAGATACCTAAGCAATCGACTTTTGTATAAAGCCTAACAGTGGTCGCTGACCCGCCTGCCAAGCGTGGCAAGTACTGGCAAAACTTCCTAATAGGGTTAGGCCTATGTTCATCAGTGGGCAGTTAATGGCTGGTATGATGATGATGATGATGATAAATGTGAAGGGAGTTTGTTCATTTGATACCTACTAATCACTATGAAGTTAAGTATACACTTGTATGTATGTAGTCTTATTGCCAGCAGCATACCGTATCAGGTTATATCATTCTGATGTCGCGTGGAAATTCACGTGATATCCCTGGAAATCGCGATATTGGTTAATTCTTTGTGAATTTCTTACCATGAGCAAACTGACCTGTAAACTGAAACAAGTAGGTCAGTAGATTACGATATATTTTTTTTAATAACACAGGGGGCACACGAGCATGCGGCTCACCTGATGGTAAGTGACTACCGCCGCCCATGATCACCCACAACACTAACGGCATTGCAGGTGTGCTGCCGGCCTTTTAAAAAGGAATATACTCTTTTCTTGAATGTTATGTTGTCGTATCGGTTCGGAAATACTGCTGCTGGAACTTGATTCCAAAGTGTGGTTGTGCGTGGAAGAAAGTGTCTTGAAAAACACACGGTGGAAGACCGCCACTCGTCCAGATGATTGGGATGTAACTATAGTTTGTGGCGGGTTGTACAGTGGTGAAAATCAGCAGCAGGTATCAATCCGAACAATTCCCCATGATAAATTCGGTAGAAGTAATAAATAAGTATTAAGTTACAGAAGTACCTCTATGGTTCGCCGCGTCCAATTCGCTGGAGGGCCTACTCGAGTCCGTCCCTTAGCAAATTTTACTAAGCAAACAATACAGATCATATTCGAAACATTTTTTTTTTATTACCAAACTAGGTCAACAAGATAACAGATCTCCGTAGCGTCTCTATGGTTCACCGGAGCCAATTTGCCGGAGGGCCATATTGAGTGGTCTCACCAAATTTTACTATGCAAACAAATAAATCTTGCTTTAAAGTGATTTTATTAGAAAAGTGGGTCACTGAGTTGCTGCAATGGGTTACCGGAACACTTTCGTGCGTCAAATCAAATCCAGTTTGGAGCAAGTTTGAATAGTCCCTCGGGAGATTTATGAAACAGTATACTCTGTTATGTCCATGGTACTGCTTATATCTATAGGCGACAGTTACCACTTTCCATCAGGTGGGCCATTCTTGTTTGCCATTCTAAGTTGTATAAAAAAAACCCTGTAAATTCACTGCCATATCCCACCCTTCAAAACCGAAACATAGCCGTGCAAACACAACTGCTTTACGGTAGAAACACGAATGGGACATGTTTTGTTTCGCCTATAATATCCCCCATGCGTTGCCATTCCTGTGGACTCAGGTGTTATTCCTCTGTACCCTGTAAATTCAATTGAAATAGCCTATAGGAAGGCTTAGCACCATCGCCCTAAAACCGCGGCCGCAAAGTAAAAGTGGCGGAAATCAGTTTAAATGAACGCATCAAAAAGAACAATAGTCGATGTGGTAATTGTAAGTAGAGTTACCCATGCAAGGAGGTGTTACGAGAGGCGGCATGGGAAAATTATGGTTTATAATTTTTATTAAAGTAAATTTAATAATAACAGACGTGTGGTCCCAGAATAGAATGAACATTCTCTTCCTATAACGTGGATGTCGTAAGAGTGGACTAAAGGAGCTTATGGTGGAGGGATGGGCAGCAGCGTCCTTTTTAAGACGTTACCAAAAGCCAAACTGCGGTTGCCATTCGTGGCATTTATTATTTCAGCCGTTAACTGTCCACTGCTGAACATAAGCCTTCCCCATAAGGGGAGTTTTGCCAGTAGTTGCCACGCTTGGCAGACGGGTTGGCAACCGCAGTTAGGCTTTTAGAGATGTTTTAAGAGAAACGCTGCTGCCAATCCTTTGCCCGCCCTTAGTCCCCTCTTACGACACCCACGGGAAAGGAAGCGGTGGCCCATTCTATGCCAGGACCTACTCGGCGAAGCGTGGTAACTACTGGTAAAACCTCTCGTATGGGGGTGTTCTATGTTCTTTTTTTTTTGGCAAACAAGCTGACGGCCCACCTGATAGATAGTGGTAACCGTCGCCTTTAGACATGAGCAGTACCATGGACATAACAGAGTATACTGTTTCGCCCATGATACCCCCATGCGTTGCCATTCCTGAGGACTCAGGTGTTATTCCTCTGTACCTTGTAAATTCACGCCATATCCCACCCTTCAAACCGAAACACAGCCATGCAAACACAACTGCTTTACGGTTGAAACACGAATGGGTCAGAGGTACTCAAGCAAAACGACTTTTGGACTGTTCAGCTATAAAAAAATCTATTTTTATAGCTGAACAGTTAAACCAGTGTTTCCCAATATAGGGCCCATGCTCCACAGGTAGCAATTTAATGGTTAAGGGAGGGCAATTAAAAAATGGACTCGAAGCAATGCTCCGAGCTGTTTAAATGCAATGCTACGAGTAGATATCGGTGACAAATTTAACAAAAAAAAGTTAATAAAAAAAAAAATGCTGTAAATATTTATTAGGTTAAATTTCGTTTGACGTTACCAAAATATTAACTGGGCGATTAGAGTCGTCAAGTAAACTTTGTCGGGAAAAATTATGTATGGGGACATAAAAATTTTAAAAATGTTCAAGTGGGGCATGGAACAGAAATGGTTGGGAAACACCGAATTAAACCATAATGGGATAGTAACATTTTCAATTTTATTGTGATTATATACAAGGATAGGAGTCTCATTTCATACCATAAAAATCCATTAACACCTACCATGGGATTGATAGGATATTTTCTTAAAAGTGTTAATGACGTCGATTGATTCCTCATCTCTTTATGAGGGAATTAATGGGTTGTTATGGCATGTCCTTCCATAAGCCAATAGGCCATATGGTAAGGAGGGTCGCGTAATTATCAGATACTTAGAATCCGGCACCAAAGCGCGTATTTATAATCAGACGCAGTTGCGTAAATCATGGAGATCCATAGATAAATTGCGTAATTCACATCAAAACATTCTTATGGACACGGCTCAAGTTATTAGCTAATGGTGAACAATTATATATCTAAATATAAATTTTAATAAAATTAAAATGTAATAATTGCCGTGTGATCCCGACATAGATACAGTGCGTGTAGACGTGTTTATGTCTATAGGCCACGGTTACCACTTTCCATCAGATGGGATGTCAGCTTGTTTGTCATTCTAAGTTGCATTAATAAAAAAAAACAGGGAGACTTTGTACAAAAGTTGATTGCTTGGGTACCTCTGTCCCATTCGTGTTTCAACCGTGAAGCAGTTGTGTTTGCATGGCTGTGTTTCGGTTTGAAGGGTGGGATATGGCGTGAATTTACTGGGTACAGAGGAATAACACCTGAGTCCTTAGTAATGGCAACGCATGGGAGGTATCATGGGCGAAACAGTATACTCTGTTATGTCCATGGTACTGCTCATATCTATAGGCGACGGTTACCACTTTCGATCAGGTGGGCCGTTAGCTTGTTTGCCATTCTAAGTTGTATAAAAAAAATCTAAAAAATGTTAGTAAAAGTACTTCTAAATATGTTTCTTTTTTTTATTACTAACAACATCATTTCTATTCTGATCGATGATACTTTCATCGTTTTTTGAAATATTTTTATTTATATAATACACATAATTATTTACTTTTAATTTAACTAATATTTAAAAAAATAGTGTCAAATCCGTGTGGTTATATTAAGTTATTTTTATACGTAGACTATGTATTTTTAAAAGCTAGATTTTGCCCGATATTGTTTATTCTCGTTCTATCGTATTGTTTAAATAGAATGTTCTTTTTTCCGCGTCCGCGGACGCCTGTACTCGTAGCCGCTACCACCTGTGCCCTGTACCGTACATAGCAAACACCTACGCTATGTAATAACGGTGATTCTATTCACAGCACACTCGGACAATTTCTCCACTGCAATTGACGACACTTAGGCTATATGAGTACAGGTGGATTGAAAAATCTATTGACCGCTTACTATTTTTTTTTCTCGTCCATCGTCCATTCCGATTCCGTCTATCAATATTTCTGAAGATCTCTCTACTGTCATCTGTTCCACTCACTCCACCGCTTGTATATGTTACAGTTAAAACTGTTAATCAGTCAAAAGTAGTATTGACTAGCAAAATCAGTCGAAAGTACTTTTGAATTTACTGGGTACAGAGGAATAACACCTGAGTCCTCAGTAATGGCAACGCATGGGGGGTATTATGGGTGAAACAGTACACTCTGTTATGTCCACGGTACTGCTCATGTCTGTAGGCGACGGTTACCATTTTCCATCAGGTGGGCCGTCAGCTTGTTTGCCATTCTAAGTCGTATATATATATATAAAAAAAAAAAAAACTATTAACTCGTTAGATGTGAATAAAAAGAGATATTTATTAAATGTGAAATCGTTTATTACGAAAAATTTGGCATTACAATCAATACAAAGAAAACATACTATCCTAACCTAATTAAATAACTTACTTTTAAAGAGTTTTGGCTGATACAACCAGTCAAAACCACTTTGGACGGAATCACTTAGTCAAAAAGTTACTTTTAACCAGCTCCATTGGGCAAAAGTACTTTCAACTGTTTGTTTTGTTAAAATTGACTAAAGCATACGATCAAGATTACTTTTGACTGGTTAAGATCGACTGGGCGATTGTATTTTTTTTATGTTTATCACATTAGAATTTTGTCATTCGTTAACCGATTGGGAAATTTTTATATACATACATACATATCTGTCACGCCTGTCTCCCATTAGGGTAGGCAGAAACAATGGAACGCCAAATGCTTCGATTCAAACAAACCTCTTCCGCTTCCTCCACATTCATCAATCTTTTCATACACGCTCGCCGGTTACGGGTACTTTTAATTTGGCCCTTCTTCAGCACGTCGCCTATTTGGTCGATATACGTCCGTCTAGGGCGGCCCCTACCCCTCTTTTTTATTTGAAAGCATATATTAAATTTTTATTGTACCCATAGAAATTTCAACGAAATTTTGTTTTTTTTTTTATTTAAATTGCTAAATTGATCAACCTGTTCAGTCAAAAGTACCTTTGACTTATTTTGCTAGTCAATAGTACTTTTGACTGGTTAAGAGTTTTGACTCCAACATATACAAGGAGATTTTTTCGCCCCAATTTTCTACTTTTTCGATATGGTTATTCAGGCTCGTGCTGAAAATCAGCGCTGGAAATAACCCCTGTGTTGTCGCATATTTCTCTAAAATAAAGTTTCTTTCTTTCTTTCTTTGAAATATCACCTGTCATCTATCTCGTCATGATTCACTCGTTCTGATGGGATGCACTTACACACGTTCCAGAATTGATATTTATTTGTATATGTGAAGTTCGGTTAGGCTGTTTATCACCTGTCGGTTTGCACGGTAAATAACCAAAATGATTTCCATGGGGACACGGCGGCGATCAATCTGACCCATATTGCTGGCGTTCGGGCCACTAGACACCATTGTTACGCTTCCCTCTATGCCAGCCTTTCCCAAAGTGGGCGATAACGCCCCCTTGTAGGCGCAGCAGGCCTAACAGGGGCGGTAAGAGAACCAGAAACAAAATGGAGGCGTTGTGTAGAGACTTGGCGGGTGATTAGTTGGTGAAAAAATGGATGAGGCGCTAAAAATAATTTATTCTCAAAGTGGGCAGTGGAAAAAATAAGTTTGAGAACCCCTGTTCTGTGCGGTAGTCGCGTGTCGGGTCACGTTGCATTCAAACGTGATATGCGAAATGCGATCGAGTGGGATCAAAGCATAATAATTTGGGATCAAATAAAACTTGCCATATTGGATTGGGTATTTGCACAAGACGCGTCTTCGTCCATCGACTATTTTTACCGATTTCAGAAATAGGAGGTTTTCAATTCGATTGTATTTTTTTTTATGTTTATCACTTTAGAATTTTGTCATTTGTTAACCGATTGGGAAATTTCTTTTTTATTAGAAAGTATATATTTAGTTTTTATTGTTCCCATAAAAATTTTAATTAAATCGGTTTAATAGATTGGTTTTTAACTGGTTTTATCATTGTCTATATGTATATATATTGCTATTAAAAGTTTTATATTTTTTTTTATCAAAACATGTCGTCGGCGACTGTACACTTGTAAGCGCGATGTTTATCCTACTGAGGGGTCTCAACCTGGTTGCGTCACCGTCCCGTGACCTTTCGCTTCTGTTGCTGTTCACATTACTCTCCTTTTGTAACGTAATCGGTTAATTCACTTGTTACTAGACAATAAATGTTTTTATTACGAATAACGACCACTGTGGCGCTGCGGTGGACACGTAGCTTTGCGTAATTGACGTCACGGGTTCGATTCCGGATCGGTCCAGTATAAGACATTAACAGTTCAGATTGGATTCAAATCTGGCTGTTCTGGGATGTACCTCCTGGATGATGATTCGTCACGGTGGGCAAACTGACCTGCTTCATTCTCACCCCTCATCATCCCTGGTCATTGTTGTCATCCCTCACTGGTGCCCCGTCAGCGTATATCGATAGTGCTGGCCATTACCATTCTATTATTTATTATCCATTAACCCTTCTTTGCATGATTTTTTCTTTGTTGGTGAAATAAATCAAGGTGATATAATACATGTTAAAAATTAAACGAAAAATGTTTAAAAAAATAAACTAGACTGCTATGTTTTTTTCTACAATGGACATTAAAAAGGTATCCAAACACGATCAACTTAAAGTGAACTTGTTCTTATATAAATTTTGTGCATTCAATGTTATGATGGAAATTTCCATAATGCTGCAAAGAAGGGTTAAAAATAAAAAAAAAAAAAAAAATGTCTTCTTGCAGTCGTTTGGGTTCACTCCCGTGTCGGTTCCGTGATCGTTGAAGTAACTCTTTTTTTTTTTATAGAACTAACATTTTGCGGCCATTTATGTAAGTCCGAAACGAGTTAAAATTGTAACTGGTCCATTTTATTTTATGTCGACAAGTGAAAGTGACCCTAGAGTCATTGTTAAGCTCACCATTTGTTAAACAATAAAATGTTAGACAGCGCAATAGATTCTGTGCATAAACACCTCGGTGTTACGGTACAAATTCGTATGTGTGTTATTTTCGAGATTATTTTTAACTATATACATAATTTACAATTACGTTTAGTGCTAGAACAATGATACTGCGTAATTATATTCTATATGAATTATTTTTGTAGGTTCGTGACAGAGCGCCATCTAGTGTCAAATGAAATAGTCTGTGTACTACTGGTTTTTTTTTTAAATTGATGATAATGGAATGGTAACCCCCGCTAGCGCTATCGGTATACACCGGCGAATATAGTGAATACACTTGAGATTCGGCACGATGGTTTCCAGGGACCACATGGAGGTCGACCTGACAGCATATTAGGACTGGTATTTCGCATTACTAACAATTCCTCCCCCCCTCCTTGACAAATTTGAGTTAGTTTAATATTTTTATGAGTATATATATATATATATATATATATATATATATATATATATATATATATATGTGTATTAATACTTTATACTATAATTTCATTAAATTACTATTTAATTTAATATAACAATTGTTTTGCACTTTTAATTAATAAAATAATAAATTAACTTTATGTAGCACACATTTAGTTTAATATATTAACAAAATTAATCGTAAAATGTATCGTTTAATAGAACAATAAATAACACAACTACACGTACAAACAGATTTTATTAAAAATTGTGCCATACAAATTGTAATAAAACCAGTTATTTTGATCTAAAAACTAATCTACTGAACCTATTTTGTTTTTTTTATTTCTATGAAATCAATCTGTGAATATATCCTATTAGATAAAAAAAGAATTTTCCAAATCGGTGTAGAACTGACAGAGTTATGAGGTAACAAACATAAAGGAATAAATCAATAAAGAATAAATTAATAAATAAGTAAATAAATAAACAAATAAGTAAATAAATAAATAAACAAACAAACAAACAAATAAACAGATAAACAAATAAATAAATAAAGTACAAACAAACCGAGAATCGCTTTTTGAAGTTAGTTGAAAAAAAAAACTATAAACCCATTATTTTCAGTTCAATATTACCCTATTGTTAAATTAAATGAAAAAAAAAAAATGTTTAATATACAGTTTGGACTTTATTAACTTCTTTTTTTTATTATAGTCTTTATAGTAGTATATACTTCGTAGAAATCATCTATCAGTAGATGGAGTCATTGTATTCTCGAACAATGCAGACACTGCAAGATGATGCAGTTTTTATCAATCGCATCTCTTCAGAAACAATGGCACGGTATACGTTTCCCCTGTTTGTACAATTATTAACGGCCTTCAATGGAAATTAAGTATATGCAGCCAAATGATCGTATCAGAAAGCTTGATTCATCGTTCAAAGCCACCATTCGACTTAGGAATTTTTCACACAACCGGTGTACGAGCGTGGAATGGGCCATCCCTTCCTTTCCCGTGAGTGCGTAAGAGGCTAAAGCAGGGCGAGGGATGGGCAGAAGCGTCTCTCTTAAAACATCTTTGAAGCCTAACTGCGGTTGTTAATCCGCCTGGCAGGCGTGGCAAATTTGGGCAAAACTCCCGCTTCAAGGAGAAGCCTTATGTTACAGTGAAATAACGCTGGAATGACGATGACGATTCGACTCAGGGATTTTTCACACAATCGGTGTACCGGCATAGAATGGGCCATACCTTTGTTTCCCGTGAGTGTATAATAGGCGATTTAGGGAATTTAATTGTAGATGAATAGGCAGCAGCGTTTATCTTAAATCATTACCAAAATCCCAATATCCCAATCAATATCCCAATCCATATCCCAATGTGACTGTCAAACCTGCCTGCTCAGCCATAGCCGTGGTCTATGTTTCTTTTTTTGATGGGTGAAAATGGTATGGTAACCCCGCCTGCGCTAACGGGATACGCTGGCGGAGCACCAGTGAAGGATGATAGATGAGAATGAAAACAGGCCAGTTAGCCCATCATGATGAATTATTCAGGAATTAATCATGATAGTTTCCAGGGGGAATCGCTAGGAGGTCGACCTGGTTGGGTATATTGCTAGCAATGGGATTCTCAGTCTACATTACTAACAATCCCTTTCCCCCCTAAAATTGGCGAGGTCTATGTTAAGTAATGGACAGTTAACGACTGAGGAAACTAAGATACACTGTATTTCAAGGAACCAGGAACCGAGTACCTGGGGTCACGACCTAGAACATCCAGATTTGAGCAATTTAGAAAAGTTTATTTCCTAATTCGACCCGGGTATCAAACTTAGAACTTTATTTACGCAAAGCAAACACGTTGTCCATCACTGCAGAATGCTATATATGTATTAAGTACACTTTTTGCACCAAACATTATTTGTCGGTCAATAAAGAATAAATAAATAAATGATTAAATGAAATAAATGTAATAAATAAAATAAATGAAATAAATGTAATAAATGAATTAAATGAAATAAATGAAATAAATGAAATAAATGAAATAAATGAAATAAATGTAATAAATGAAATAAATGTAATAAATGTAATAAATGTAATAAATAATATAAATGAAATAAATAAAATTAATAAAATAAATAGAGAGAAGGTTCGTTTTGTGAATATATGATGGGATTTTTGTACGGTATGTTTATTTAGAGCGCCTAACTCGATTTGCACAAATATTTACATTACCAACGCGTTTACGTTTACTCGGTAAGTGTAGTGTGAAATTAGTTCCCGCGACTATCCGCTAGAGGCGCAGTTGAGTTTCGTACCCGAACTATTCGAAACGTATTGCTACGCTTGGTAGATTGGCAACCGCAGTTAGATTTTGGTGATGTTTTAAGAGAGACGCTACTGCCCATCCCTCGACTATTAAGTTCCCTTAGTCGCCTCTTACGACATCCATGGGAAAGGAAGGGGTGGCCCATTCTATGTCAGGACCACACGACACAGAATCTTCAAAGTCTATAAAGGGGGGAAAGGGATTGTTACTAATGGGGGTCAAATAGCCCCATTACTAGCAATATACCCTATCAGGTCGACCTCGACGTGGTTCCTCCTGGAAACCGTCGTGTTTAATTCTAGTTGAATTCGTCAGGATGGACTAACTGATCTGCTTTCATCCTCACCTGTCATCCCTCACTGGTGCCCCGCCAGTGTATACCGATAGCACAGGCGGGGTAACCACGCCATTACCACCCATTTAAAAAAAATTTTTATAATGTCAAACAAATAATGAGCGCTTAAAAAATCGTGTCGTATTTTTATAGGTTCAAGTGAAAGCGGGTTCATCAGATAGTCCATACGCTACTAAACTTGATTCTGCATCTAGATTTCTATGCTTACACGTTAGGGTTGTCAATCGTTCTTTACATTTTATTATTCGATTTTAAAAATACTTCGTCTCTTAGATTTTTTTTTTAAAGTAAGTAATACATAAAATACAGCGGTATATTCGTGTCTATCTCACCAATTATGAATTTATTTCGATGATTATTTTCCTTTTTGAAGTCTTTTGAGATTGATGTGAACATTTTCGATTAGAAAAAAAAAATATTAAACTTTTGTTCCTTAAAAAATATGGGAAAGTAACAAAAAATATTAGTATTGTTTAGTTTTTATCTAACATTTAATAAGGGAATGTATTGGGATATCACATAGCATAGTATACATTATGCTATGTAATATCTCAAATATTATTATACATATGTTTTTTGATAATCGTTTTTAGTGTACACATGTATATTAGAAGTAATTATCCCATCCTTCTTAAGCCGATTAATAATTAACAATTTCGTTTAATTAATTGGTATTTATTATTATTATTTATAACACCCCCCCTCCTCCTCCCTCTAGAAATATCGACATCATCTCAGTCATTCTCTCTCCACTGATGAACATATGCCTCCACATAGACTCCCACAAGCAACAATCTTGAGCCACCTGTATCTACTGATTCTCTGCGATGCAATTGAGGTCGTCATTCCATCTAGTAGGGGGTCACTGCGTTTGCCCGTACGGGGTCGCCATACAACCATCATCTTTCAGAAACCATCGTCGTTAATTCTTGTAGAATTCTTCAAGATGGGCTAACCGACCTGTTTTCATCCTCCCCTATCGTTCTTTACTGATGCCCCGCCAGCGTATATTGGTAGCGTAGGCGGGGATACCATTCTACTCTCGTCCATTGGGGCAGAAGGGATTGTTAGTAATGGACATTAGCGAACCCTATCAGGCCGACCTACACGCGGTTTCCCCTGAAAACCATCGTGATTGGTTTGTTGATGAATTCGTCACGATGGGTCTACTGACCTGCTTCATCATCTTTCATCCCTCACTGGTGCCCCGCTAGTATATACCGATAGCGCATGCGGAGCAACCATAATATATATGACACCTGAGTCCTCAGGAATGGCAACGCATGGGGGGTATCATGGGCGAAACTGTATACTCTGTTATGTCCATGGTACTGCTCATGTCTATAGGCGACGGTTACCACTTTCCATCAGGTGCGCCGTCAGCTTGTTTGCCATTCTAAGTTGTATAAAAAAAAAATCCATTATCATCCATTAGGTACAAAAAAAGTGAAAATTATTATTTTAGTACAGGTTTGTCGATAAAACAGTATTTTTGTGAAATTATCAAATTGAAATAACGATGTTTACTTTTTAATTAACTCTCGTCTATTAAAAAGAAAAAAGAATGAAGTGACAACCCTACAAACATGTCGTAATGTATGTAACCTGCCGGGCATGACTATCGATCACGGCGCGTCGCGAGGTAGGCACCGCGCACCGGCGCATACGCATACGAAAAGCTTGTAAGGATTCAGGAACTATGCGAACAGTTACGTCACGTTCGTTTCTAACTGTTTAAAATTTGTTTTTTTTTTGTTTATAAATGTAATTGCGCTTGATTGTCTGTTGTCAACGAACTGACGAACTTTTTACATAGCTGTTTAGGAGATTATATCTATTTTATAATTATGTATGTATATAGAAAAATGTACTGTCAGATTATTTTGTTTGGTTCGTTTATGTTTTGTCATTGTTTGCTATATATATATATATATATATATATATATATATATATATTTATAATGTAATATTATGTAAGATGAAATATATAAAAATCTTGGAAATCAATATCCGGGTCCGGTAAAAAAAATACTGCACTAGTATTCACTAAGACCTTAAAATAAACGGCCTATTTAGCAAATAGATGTACGGACGTTTATTTAGTTTCTCTTGCGTTCCGCACCTCCGTAAATATATATATATATATATATATATATATATATATATATATATATATATATATATATATATATATATATATATATATATATATATATATATATATATATATATATATATATATATATAATAATAATTTACTATATATATATAATTTACTATAGTTTATTACAATAAAACTAAACGAAAAGGTAATCAAATTATGTTAAATAGTGATCGCCCCGTGGTCGAAATATACATCGTAATAAATGAATTTATTATGGTTATGTGTGACATTCAGTAAGACTATGGTCAAATAATATTAAGGACAAACAATATTAATCTATACTCAATTTGACCGCAGACTTTAACAATAAACAAAAGAGTATATATGCGTGTGTGTGTGTCAAATGCATGGTAGTGTGTGTAATGTTTTATTTATTGATTTAATGTACTTTTATATGCATAATTTAAAAAAAAAAATATTAGCATTCTGCAGTCCTTCTCTATGTATAAACTATAAGTGTGCCAAATTTCATACTCCTCCGTCCGCGAAATTTTCTTAAAGAGGGTTACAGAGTTTTTGCTTCACGTATTAATAGATAGATAATATTACAGTAACGTTCTCACAATGAAATAAGTAAATGAAACATGTAATTTATTAGTCGATATTTTATTCATTCTATTATTTAGTTATTCATTTGTTTACATTTACATTAAACTCTATTTTTTTTTATACAACTTAGAATGGCAAACAAGCTGACGGCCCACCTGATGGAAAGTGGTAACCGTCGCCTATACACATGAACAGTACCATGGATATAAGAGCGTATACTGTTTCGCCCATGATACTCCCATGGGCTTTCTTCTTTTTTTTTATCTGAAAGGATATACTTACAGTTTGCGACCTTAGAAATTTTATGAAAATCGATTCATTAGTTCAGTTTTTATAGCAAAATAACTGGTTTTTGTCGCAATTTGAAGTCAGTTTTTTTTTGGGACACAATCTTTAAATATTTTTAATAGATCTTAATGGAATGGTAGCCCCGCCTGCGCTATCGGTATACGCCGGCGGGGCACCAGTGAGGGATGATAGGTGAGAATGAAGGCAGGTCAAGTGGCCCATTGTGAGAAATTCATTAACAATAAACCATAAAAGTCTCCAGGGGAATTCGCGTGGAGGTCGACCTGACAGTATATATTACTAGCAAATCCTCATTACTAATAAACTCTTCTTTCCCCCAATAGACCGTACTTAGGAAATCGACGTAGGTATCACGTTTAAGGAAGCATTGGCATCGATGACCTCGCGACCCCCCCTTTATCTCCCTCCACTGGGGGCAATGACCTGCGGTTCATACACTCCTTATAGCTTTAATGGCGAACGTATTATATAATATGTTATTGATTGTAGAGGTATATTGATTAGTTATATAAGTAATAATTATATATTATATTTATATACATTTATACGAATGTAGTATTGTTGCAAAATTTCAATAACCTTCTTTCAAAAATAATATGTGATGCGTGTATGTATGTATTTCATGTTCCATTCAATTCCTTACATCTGTTTTTGTATGACTGACAAGAAAATAAAACATATGCATATATATATACATTAGGAAACTTTTACATATAAAAAGAAAACTAAATTTGTAAACGATTTACTAAAAAAAACATCAAAGTGCCCTCGTAAGATCTATCCGTGCACAAAATTTCATTCAAAACTGTTCAGCAGTACAATATGTATTTATAAACTTTCACTCACATTCATAATGTTAGTAGAATTCATACGTCAATAGGATTTTTAGTCGAATTTCATAAAAAAAGTTCTCAATTTGACTGGAACAATGTCAGCTGTACACCTAAGTTTTTTTTATGTAACTTAAAATGGCAAACAAGCTGACGGCCCACCTGATGGTAAGTGGTAACCGTCGCCTATAGACATGAGCAGTACCATGGACATAACAGAGTACACTATTTGGGCCATGATACCCCCCATGTATTGTTATTCCTGAGGACGCAGGTATTATGCCTCTGTACTTTGTAAATTCACTGCCTTATCCCATCCTTCAAACAGAAATACAGCCATGCAAACACAAGTGCTTGTTTAAAGGATTGTTATTAATGCGTACTACCAGTCCTTTTGCTAGCAAAATACCCAACCAGGTCGACCTCCACGTGGTCCTCCCTGGAAACCATCGTGCTGAATTACAGGTGTATTCATTATGATGGGCTAACTGACCTGTTTTTTCATCGTCACCTATCCTCACTTAATGATCACCGCCAGTGTATCATTAGCGTAGGCGGGGTTACCATTCCATTATCATCCATTAAAAAAAATACAACTGCTTCACGGTTGAAACACGAATGTGATAAAGGTGCCCAAGCAAACGACTTTTGTACAAAGTCTCCCTCTGGTAAAAGATCTATTAAATATAACTACTAGCGGCCCGTCCCGGCTTCGCACGGGTGGACAATTTTACAACATTTTAAAAAGTGGTTATTGTTACATCACAATAATAGTTGGACATATAGTATCGGGAAGTTTTTTGTAGTAATCGATATTTTCTTCAATATTGTAGAACATACTTTTGTTCTATCATCAACAGTTTCCGCAGCGCACGCGACCAAAGATATTTTATAGCATTTTTTTTACACCTTGAGTTACGTTACTAAAATTTTAGTAAGGATCCCTAACCTTTTCTAGCAATAAATATAGCCTATGTTACTCAGGGTGAATGTAGCTTTCTAATGGTGAAAAAATTTTTGAAATCGTCAAAGTAGTTTTTGAGTTTATTCATTATAAACATACATACAAAAATACAAATCTTTCCTCTTTATAATATTAGTTTAGATATACTCGTATACGATTGACAATCCTATCCTTATATATCTACATCGAAATCTCATGATTTATTTGTCTGTATCGATGATCTGAATGGGAGATCAATCATGCTTGAATGCATTAAAATTTTTGTCATTAGACGCGAACTTTAGACAATACAAGTTGTAACTTAGACACTTATTTTCGAGTCTAGACATAGTTCTTGTCTACAGATGGCCTGTAGTTTATCTTGTCACGTCTGTACGTCGATAGTCAATTTATACATTAACTCAATGCATAAAACACTCCATCATTAACAGTCATTAAGTCATTCAAGATCGTTGATAAATTATCATCATTTATTACCGGTCGTATACCGCGGCATTGCTTGTGTCAATTCGAATAAAATTATCGTAGGTTTTATTTTATAGGTTACCATTTATCTTTGTGCCAAATTTTCTTGAAATGTTGATTTTGATTTGCTCTAATTTCTTTGTTTTTTTTTTTTTAATCAAAGACATATTGACAGCAAGAAAATTGTAAATTTCGAATTAAAATCCAAATTTTATGAAAAGAATTTTAATGTGTTAACAAAGAAGCAAAAAAGTTACAAATAATGCTTCTATAAACCCGAGGTTTTAATACATCGCAGTAAATTTTTTTTTATACAACTAAGAATGGCAAACGAGCTGACGGCCCACCTGATGGAAAGTGGTAATCGTCGCCTATAGACATGAGCAGTACCATGGACATAACAGAGTATACTGTTTCGCCCATGACACCCCTCATGCGTTGCCATTCCTGAGGACTCAGGTGTTATTCCTCTGTACCCAGTAAATTCACACCATATCCCACCCTTCAAACCGAAACACAGACATGCAAACACAACTGCTTCACGGTTGAATATATTTCTTCTATTTATCATCATCATTAACTGCCTACTGCTACTCCCCCTTGGGGGACTTTTGCCAGTAGTTACCACGCTTGGCAGGCGAATTGGCAACCGCAGTTAGGCTTTGAGTATGTTTTAAGTGGGACACTGCGGCCCATATTTCGTCCTACCTTAGTCGCCTCTTACGACACCCACAGGAATGGAAGAGGTGGTCCATTCTATGCCAGGACTACACGAAGAGGTTATAATTTGTTGCAGTTGGGGAGAAAGGGATTGTTAGCAATGGAGTTTGACAGCCCCATTGCTAGCAATATGCCTTATTAGGTCGACCTCCACGTGGTTCCCCCGGGAAACCATTGTGAACAATTCTTGTTGAATTCGTCACGATGGGCCAACTGACTTGCTTTCATCGTCACCTATTATCTTTCACTGGTGCCCCGCCGGTCTATACCGATAGCGCGGGTGGGGTTACCATTCCATTATCATTCATTAAAAAAAATTTTGCAGTTTAAATAGTTCGGATATTTTAGTAAAAATATGCAATAATAAATTATTTTCTATATTTTATGTTAAACTAAAATGTAAATGTTTACATTTATTTGGCAATTCCACGCAACGTATTATTAAGTAAAAACTTAATACTCAGATTAACTTAAATGCAATAAGTTAAATAATCGAACCCATAGTTTCATATCTTGAATAGATGACAAGTATATTACATTAGTATATAAGTAAGGGGGGAAAGGGATTGTTAGTAATGGAGACTGAGAATCCCACTGCTAGCAATATACCCAAACAGGTCGACCTCCTCGCGGTTCCCCCTGGAAACTATCATGGTTAATTCCTGATGAATTCATCATGATAGGCTAACTGGCCTGTTTTCATTCTCATCTATCACCCTTCACTGGTGCTCCGCCAGCGTATCCCGTTAGCGCACGCGGGGTTACCATTCTACTCGTATTTTCACGCATCAAAAAAAAGTATATAAGTAAAGAGAGTAAATATATAAGTAAGAGAGAGAGATAGAGTAAATAATCAGTAAATTAACTCGTATTTTACATCAAATGTAAAATACAAAATGATTTTACTGGTTATTTTTGATGTATGTACATCCAGCTAGATCCAAGTTTAAGGTAGGGTAAAAGAACTTTTTGATAAGGCAGAAGGCACAATTAAATCGTTTTAAAAAAGCAAATCTGCCTGCCTTTTCGAGACCTTTCTTTTTAAGGTAGGCCCTGTTATAGTAGGGCATTGCACCTCAATGCCCCCCTCCCCCCTTAGCTACGGCTATGTGTATATCTCACCTAGAATTGTGTGTGACATCAACCAAATAGTACATAGGCACACTTCAAGTCTAATAAGAACAGTCTTTGTTCCCACCCGGTGGGTAGTCTCAGGCGTGGGTGTCCGCCGCACTCCATCCATTCTCACACTTTCGCTTTTTTTTTTTATTAATTGGCCATACTTTCAACGAACGTATATTCTAGTAGGCGATAAAATTAATCATTTGTTTTGATATCGTAGTACTTACGTGCCTGCCTCTCGTTATAATTGTATGGGCGCATCTTAATCTCCAAGATCTAGTTTCTTGTTCTTGTTTGTAGTATTAATGAAAAGATAAAAAGTCTTTTTTTATTCTAAAAAGATTGAAGGCCATATTATCTTTAAACCAATTTAAAAAAAGGTTGTATTTTTTATGTTTGTTATTCCATAAGGCGTATTGACGGCAGTCAATTATGAACGGATTTGGAAAGTTCTTTTTTATCTAAAAGATGTTACAGATTAGTGTCATTGAAATTTTATATAAAAAAAAAGCTTTAATAGTTTCGCTTTAAATTCCAAATAACTGGTTTTGTTAGAACTGTTACTAATATATAATGTTAATTCCTAACAATAAATGTTGATGCAAAATAGAGGTGATGTAATTTGAAACATTTGTCTGTCAGTCTGTCTGTCACAATTGTACACCCTGTTTACTCGTACGCGTTGAGGGGAAAGGGATTGTTAGCAATGGGGTTTGACAGCCCCATTGCTAGCAATATGCCTTATTAGGTCGACATCCACGTGGTTCCCTCGGGAAACCATCGTTAACAATTCTCGTTGAATTCGTCACGATGGGCTAACTGACCTGCTTCATCCTCATCTATCATCCTTCACTGGTGCCCCGCCGGTGTATACCAATGGCGCGGGTAGGGTTGCCATTCCATTATCATCCATTAAAAAAAAAAGCTCGTACGCCCCTCGAGAAACTTTCTTCTCCATCAATGTATTTTTAAATATGTGCACGGCATACCGCCATTTTGAATTGTCATTTTTTTTCTTTTAATACCACACTTAAATAAATTTCCATGATATATTATTGTAAATAGAGAACATACCATCAGCATACCTACCATCATTGTCAATCATTCCTTATGATATCCCACTGCTGGGCAACGGCTTCGTCCAAATGTTTCCACCGCTAACTAAATCTCGTTTCTGCTGTAATCATGACTCTATCGTCACCACAGAGACATCGATCGACAAATACCTCTGGCTACCTCATTAGAGTTTATAGCCGTGAATATATTTATTACATTTTACTTCAAAATTGTTTCGCTATTGGGTAGGGTGCGTGTTAGCTCAAACAGTGTCCTGAAGACAATTGCTGGTAAAATGGACTGTCCCATCCTAAAATATTGGATGGGACAGGTTATTAATGCAAGAGCGTCATGACCGCTCATTTCTTACATAGGTTAAGTCAATTTATAACTAACATAATGGGCCTTATGTAGTTTGAGTAAATTTTTTTTTATACAACTTAGAATGGCAAACAAGCTGACGGCCCACCTGATGGAAAATGGTAACCGTCGCCTATAGACATGAGCAGTACTATGGACATAACAGAGTATACTGTTTCGCCCATGATACCCCCCATGCGTTGCCATTCCTGAGGACTCGGCTGTTATTCCTCTGTACCCAGTAAATTCACGCCATATCCCACTCTTCAAACCGAAACACAGCCATGCAAACACAACTGCTTCACGGTTGAAACACGAATGGGACAGAGGTACCCAAGCAATCGACTTTTGTACAAAGTCTCCCTCTGGTGAGAATAAATATTATTATTATTATTAGTATCGAATGACAAGTATTGCGTTCAAATAATTTCAAATTCTAACTCTCTGATTTAATATCAATTTAACAATAAAAAAAGTTAATGAAGTAGTAAAGTTTTAAATTTACACGATCGATTGACGAGAATTTAATGAACTCACGATTACCTTTTTCCGTCAAATGCGACTTCATTAAAATTCCTCGCAGTTATGTAAAGAACTTCAATTTAAATTTAGCTATAAAGGGGGGAAAGGGACTGTTAGTAACGGAGACTAAAAATCCCATTGCTAGCAATATACCTAACCAGGTCGACCTCCACGCGGTTCCCCCTGGAAACTATCATGGTTAATTCCTGATGAATTCATCATGATAGGCTAACTGGCCTGTTTTCATTCTCATCTATCACCCTTCACTGGTGCTCCGCCAGCGTATCCCGTTAGCGCAGGCGGGATTACCAATTCATTATCATCCAATAATAAAAAAAAAAATATAGTTATAAACATTTTAAAATGGTCTATTTATTTTTTACCCTGTGGTTAAATTTTATATAACACTTCTAACATTATCCGTGTCTCAGGGATATGTGGGATATGTAAGTCAGGGTAAAAAGTATCATATGCCCTTCTCCATCTGAATCATCATTTCAGCCATTATCCGTCCACTGCTGGACATAGGCCTCCTCCATAGACTGCCATAAAGAACGGTCCTGAGCCACCTGCATCCACTGACTGCCTGCAACGCATTTCAGGTCGTCACTCCATCTAGTGGGGGGTCGTCCTACACTGCGTTTACTCGTACGTGGTCGCCACTCAAGAACCTTTCTTTTCCATCGGTTGTCGGTTCTTCGAGCTATGTGACCAGCTCATTGCCACTTCAGCTTGCTTCTCCTTCTCAATATTGCTTGTATATCAAATTTTAAGAGCCCATGAGCATCGAGGCCAGGGGTTAACAAACAAACATACTCACTTTTATATTTATAACATTAGTAAAGATTTAAAATTAGATTTTTTTTTTATATTTTAATTTTTTTTACACAAAACTCTCCAAGTCAAGGATCGCTCCCAAATAAAATGTCTCATATTTCTCAACTTATATATTGCTAAAACTTATAAAAAGTCACATAGTAACACATAAAAACAAACTTGTACTATATAATTACCGGGCGGCGCAATATGCGCACGCGCCGGTACAGACTCACGACGGACAAACAAAACAACGCAAATAAAAACAATTCGAACTCTTTGAACGGTGTAAAATTAAAAAAAAAAAAAACAAAAAATTCTATTGCTCACATTTTGCGTGTCCATTCCGCTCCTCTACTAATAAAAAATACTGAAAACATTGTTTTTTTTTATACTTTTTAAATAATACGTTTTCACGGTAAACATGTCTGATCATAGAATTTTCATTAGTAGAAGAATCACCTTTTTTTTTAAAAAAAAAAAGAATAACTAAAACAATCTTTAAACAAAATGCTTACATTCATTTTTGTAAACAGAATGTAAGCATTTAAATAGCTTAGCTTTAATATATAGCCTCACGATATCTTTGAAATATGTAATATAGAAATAGCCTGTAATAAATCTCGACGTTACAATACATTATTTCAAAGTTTTTATCTATTTTTTAATTAATACCCTAAGTCTAATAGTCGTAAAATACGACCGTGGACACTATCAGACCGTTGTCTTGACGAGCAAAACAATGGAATGGATATCTTAGAACTCAAACCGTTTAGGAAGTGAACATATCGGACAAAGAGATGGTGGTAGTTACAATTTTAATGAGGTACACATTTTTGAAATACACTTTTGTCTATGCTCACTTCCTAAGGCGCACGCAAAGCCAAATGATAATCGCGTATGCTTCCGAGGAGTGAAAAGTTTGAGAAAAATTTTGAATTCGCTTAATGCCAATAACACATTCGCCTTCGCGTACGCCTCTCGTAACAACACAGATACTGTACTTACCGATTGGAAAGCATCTCGAGTATATTATAATATATTTACAAACACATCTTGGTATGGTTGGTAACAATTAGTTAACAAAATGACTATGTAGTTATATGTCTATATGTACAAAGTGTCATGGTTGGTACCTTCTCTAGTCCCATCCGTGGTGCTCGTGGTGTATCGGTACCCAAACCTTTTGCCATACTGGCTTCCACACCTTCTTCCACGCTGGCACCTCGATGGTCTTCCACACTGGCACTTGGATCTGTTTCCATTTCTCTACCCAGATTTTCTTTTGTACCGGCACCCAGATCTCTTTCTTTACGGTCTTCCAGATTTGTACTTTCTCCTCTACCCACTCCTTCTTTTTCTCTGTCACCCACGCCTGCTTCTTCTCGGTCCTCCAGATTTGCTTCCATTCTTCTTTCCATTCCAGTTTCTTTTCAGTTACCCACTCCTGTTTGTGCTCGGTACGCCACACCTTCTTCCATACTGGTTTCCAGATCATCTTCTTCCTCCAGAGGTCGTGGCTGGTGTACTCCCATCCGTGGTCGTCCTTTCCTAAATATTTCTCGCCGGGCACGCCCTCCTTAACCCAAGCGGGTATGAAGTTCTGTTTCCATTCTGGAACCTGTATGGTTTTCGTTACCGGTACCTGAATCTCTTTCCAAACTGGTTTCCAGATCTTTTTCCAGTCTGGCACTTGTACTTCCTTCCACACTGGAACTTGTACTTCCTTCCAGATAGGCTTCTGCACTACTTTCCAGGCAGGCACTTGCTCCTCCTTCCATTGTGGGATTTGCTCTGTTTTCCAAGCGGGCACCTTTTCTTTCTTCCATTCAGTTTTCCAAATCAGCTTCTTGTCCGTTTTCCATATTTGTTTCCACTCCTCTTTCCAGACGAGTTTTTTCTTCCAAACTCCTTCTGGTGGTGAGTGCCATCCTCCGGGGGACCTCTTCTCCCTGGAGAGAGGTGTGTCCACATCCTTGATGGGTACAGCAAGTGATGCTGCCACTGCCAGCACCACCCACAGCTGTAACACACATAAAAAATAAAAATAATGAGCAATTAAAAAATGGAATTAAACTTTCTATTTCATACTCGCGAAATAATTCGAGGAAAGTTATTGTTTAAAATTTGAATTGCAAAATATAAAAATTTTGCGTTTTATTTACTTTATAATTATCTAAAAATAATTGTTGTATACGCATTTGATTTGCATTGAAATGAACTTTCACATTGTTATTCAGTAGTTTTAAATTTTTAAGTCTCTATACGTTACGATGTATTTGGGGTTTATATTAGAATGTATATTTGAATAATTGATTGACGGTGCACGGGTAATGCGACATATAAAAATTAGTGATACTATACAAAACGGGATCGCGAAGTTTTTTCTACGACTCTATAAAATTACCCACTATTACATATAATTCATTGAAATCGATCGCCCGCGTAAATATATGTCGCACTATACCCGCAACGCACTGTCACTATGTATCACTGTATTGTAAAAACCACAAGTAATGGCCACTTTTTTTCATTCACTTTTATTTATTTATTTATTTTTTTCTTTTTACTTTTTTTTTTAATTTACAATTCACATTACAATCCATGCGACCCACCGTGAAGGTCAGCGTTCTCATTTTGGTTTCAAGTCCGCCGCCGCGACTGACTCAGATGTGTGAGCGCAGGCTTTTTATCATTGCGCCCCTCTACGGCCGGGCTGGGCAGACGTGACGCGTTTTCCCAACATATCGTCGTGACCGGAGATGAGATGGTTTTTCTGAACTATTCCATCAATTGTGGCCGCCTAGTTGAAACATTGCCTGGATACCATCACGCACATTCTATTATGCAATATTGTTTATCGATACACTGTATTTGTGGAAATATATATATATATATATATATATATATATATATGTCTGTATGTATGTATATATATATATATATATATATATATATATATATATATATATAATACTAGTTTATGTCCTCGACTTCTTTTGTCAGAGTGGGTAAGAGATTATTAGAAATAAGAAAAAAATATACCCTACCAGGTCTACATCCATGCGGTTCCACTACATCCTTGCGGTTAACCACTGTGGTTAAAATTTGACGAATTCATCACGATGGACCGACTGACCTGCTTCATTCTGATTTTACCAGAGGGAGACTTTGTACAAAAGTCGATTGCTTAGGTACCTCTGTCTCATTCGTGTTTCTACCGTGAAGCAGTTGTGTTTGCATGGCTGTGTTTCGATTTAAAGGGTGGAATATGACGTGAATTTACTGGGTACAGAGGAATAACACCTGAGTCCTCAGGAATGGCAACGCATGGGGGGTATCATAGGCGAAACAGTATACTCTGTTATGTCCATGTTATTGCTCATGTCTATAGGCGACGGTTACCACTTTCCATCAGGTGGGCCGTCAGCTTGTTTGCCATTCTAAGTTGTATAAAAAAAATTCTCATCTATTATTGCTCACTGGTGTCCCACTAGCGTATACCAAGTGTATAGCGTATACTGGGCTATTGAGCCCAGGCGGGGTTACCATTTAATTTTCATCTATTAAAAAGATCTCCTTTTAATAGAATAGAATAGAATAGAAATCATTTATTCAAATAAACTTACATTGAAGCACTTTTGAAAAGTCATTACATTTTTTTTTAATCTACTTTTTTAATCTTATATATATTCTTTATTGCACTTGTAAATTACATGTAATATAGCATTTATAAATATTGTGAGCAAGGGTGGACTTATCTCTGACAAAGATCTCTTCCAGTCAACCCGATATAGTTAGAAAGCATGTCGTTAGCGGGCAACTGAAGTGTTTTTACAGAATTAAGGCGACAAGACCAACACTGCACTTCATTTCATTGGTGCAAAAACCACGCATATAAAAAAAAAAAGAAAAAAGGGGTAAACTTTTTCATACAATTTTGCGTGATAAATAGTTATGAGTGATTCCTTTATAACTTCTATATTTTTTTTTTATAATTTTATATTAATCTATTCTCAATTTAACCACAAACTTAATTCAATATAACATTAAAAAATTTAAAAATATATATATTTAAAGATAAAAAATTTCTTTAAGAAGACTTCTATATTTATTTTGTCTTACAAATTTTGCACCTTTTCAATACGCAAAACTAATTTTATTAATTAAATAATACGTCAAGATACATTATGTGCGTAAGTATATAGATCAATAATAAAAAAAAAACGAGTCAGCTAATTGAAAAATTAGTTGATAAAAACATAACCCGTTTTTGAGGTTCGATGCTCTATCTATACAATCTTAAGGCTGTACATAACTATTTACGTTACAGAGAGTGTTCCATTTTTAAAATGAAATATTTTGTTGTATTTTTTTTTAACGGGTGAAAATGATATGGTGACCCCGCCTGCGCTAACGGGATACGCTGGCGGAGCACCAGTGAAGGGTGATAGATGAGAATGAAAACAGGCCAGTTAGCCCATCATGATGAATTCATCGGGAATTAACCATGATAGTATCCAGGGGGAACCGCGAGAAGGTCGACCTGGTTGGGTATATTGCTAGCTATGGGATTCTCAGTCTCCATTACTAACAATCCCTTTCCCCATTTTTTTTTGTATTAGGTACCTAAGAAGTTTTCTATTTAAAATTTATTTCTGTTTAAGATGTCACTAATGATTTCTGCCTCTATATAACAGAAATGCAGTACGTGTTGTCGGTTGCAACTGATAAATGCGCCCATTATGGCATTAGTCGTGTACCATCAATCAACTGATGATCCGTGCCAACGCTGCCATAATTTGTAATTCCATGTACGAACATGTTACATAATATAACACAATATTACCGGATTTCTAATTTCGTGATGGAATTTTTTTTTAATGTTTCTCTTTATGTGAACGGGTGTTAAAAATCTGCTATATTTTAAATTTTAAATGAATAATTTTAAATTATACATTTAATATTTTAAATGTAGCAGATTATATTAATAAATTGGCTAATAAAATAGAGTAAAATAACATAATGGCTATTTTACGTTATTTTAAAATAAATAAACGCCATGTGGTCCTAACATAGAATAGGCCACCCCTTCCTTTCCCGTGGGTGTCATAACAGGCGACTGAGGGAGAGTGAGGGATGGGCAGTGTCCCTCTTCGAACATCTCCAAAGCCTAATTGCGGTTGCCAATTCATCTGCCAAGCGTGGCAACTACTAGCAATATCCCCAATGGGGAAACTTATGTTTAGCAGTGAACAGTTAAAGGCTGATATGATGATGATGAACATAATGGCTGATTTATTTATTTTTTAATTTATTTAATGTGTGCGTGTAATTATTTTTGTGTTGAAAAAAGTTAAAATTTAAAGTTTTGTTTCAGCTTTTTCAACTTGTTAATTTGAATTAAGAAGAATGAAGAAATTAATCTTTTTTTATTATTATTGTTTATATTTTGCTTTACAGGTTACTCTCTTACTATATGAATATATTCATTTCATCATCATTTCAGCCGTTATCCGTCCACTGCTGGACATAGGCCTCCCCCATAGACTGCCATAAGCAACGGCCCTGAGCCACTTGCATCCACCGACTCCCTGCAATGCATTTCAGGTCGTCACTCCATCTAGTAGGGGGTCGTCCTAGACTGTGTTTACCTGTACGCGGTCGCTATTCAAGAATCTTTCGGTTGTCGGTTCTTTGAGCTATGTGACCAATATGAATATATACCCCTGACTCCCTGCAATATGAATTTAATAGATTAAAATATTTGAAATTAGAACACGATATACCGAAATAGATTTTGCTGGGCAACAACTAGTTTTTTGTTTTTAAAAGAGAAACATTCGTGTATTGAAAATAAATAAAAAAATAATAAATTGTAATTGTTAATACAAAAATGACGTGATACTAGTTATCTGGCTCGGGTACATACAGATAGATGGAATTTTCGAAAATAATATATAGCTTTTACCTGCGATTTCATCCACGTGGTCCAAATATGTTCACTTACTGGGTTAAAATTAAACCTTCTTCATCCCATATGGTACCAAATTTCATAGTGATTAGGTAAGCCGTTAAGGCGACATGAGATAGCAAACAAACGAACATACATACAAACTCACTTTCACCTTTGTAATGGTAATAAAGTAATAACTCGCTGATAATATAGCTTTTTAAAAGTAATAAAAATAAAAAAAGAATTTTTAAAATCGCCTGATTAGTTTTTAAGTTTAACCATAATAAATAAACAAGTAAATCGTTCCCAATTATTCTATTTTATTTTTATTTTTTATTCTTTATTATTTTGCTATTTATTCTCGTAATATTAATATAGACTAAAACAGAAAAGAATCATTAAAACTGGCCCGCAGACTCAGGTACGACACGTACGTAAAACACATTACTTTCCATTTTGCCAGGTGGGTAATAAACCTGTTCAGTGGTAATGATACCTTACACCCATTCAAGTGAAACAAGTCGTCGCAATTATAACGATTGTATAGTTATTTATTATAATTGTCAAGAACTTTTGTTACGCGCTTATAAGACTAGCATATTTTATGTATAGCACTACATCTGGAGCCATATACTCTATGGTTGCGACCGTAGATATAGGTCTAAATAGATGTCGCAATGGTATGTATTTTGATTTCTTTTTTTCGCAATAAAATAAACGTTTTTGGTCAAAATAGAGTATCAGTGTTCTGCTCTTTTGATGGCAAAGCAATAAACTGAGTTGTGACCATTACGTGTTACTGTGACATACTCAGGAAATAAAAAAAAAAAATATTTATTTCTATGCTTTTGTACATTATAGTATAGATATTAAATTATTAGAAAAATGTACACAGATTTATCCCTTAAAGAGATTTCTCCCAGTCAACTCTATTGCAGGTATTCATAGATTACGGTAACCACTTACCATCGGGTGGGCCGTATGCTTGTTTGCCACCTCATTGGTATAAAAAAAAATTCTCTATTGCACCTAATAGAGGCTCGTATTGACAGGCGAAGTATATCTAGACACATCTACGTCTGTGGTTTCTATTGTGTGTCAAACAAAACCGTTTGTCATTCTCGCTGCAGACGGCATTGGGTGACCTTTACGGTATAACAGTGGAATCACGTAATATCTTCGTAATAGGTTCTCGGTTCGATTCCCGACCAGTGTGTCAGTGTAGACATGCCATTTCACTTATTACTTATTAACTTTTTCAGACAGTATGACAGTAGTTTAATATTATTGTTAAACAATAGCTGTGTTAGGTTTTTTTTATTTAATTTATTTTATACACGGTTCTGGTGTTGCCCATTATATCACATACAGGAAAGAGACGGAATTTTAAAAATGGAAGTGGAGTAATTTTAGGTATTAGTACTCGTGCGGACATAGTTACTATTGCCAACCGTTTAATGTTCCATTTTTAAATTTAATTGAAATTCTTTTTTATTTATATTTTTCTATACGGCCAACTACATATTTAACGAAAGTATAAAAAAGGAACTGTTTTCTACTTTAAATTTTAAAATACACGCATGTACATTGGTAAATGACTAAGAACATCAAATATGTTACAAAGTGATAGTCAAGTAGGACTCTCGCCCACACAATATAGGCTCGAAGCTGATTTGGCAAGGGTATGACATTTTTTATAAGTTCTTATTATTTTTAAATTTAGAAGCAGAATTAATTTTAAATGAATGTAGTTGGTTACAATTAATTGTGTTGTAGCTGGATAATTAATTAATAACGAATAAATAAATAATTGAAATAAATAAATAAATAAATGAATAAATAATGAATTATGAAATAAAACCACTTAATTGCAGTGAGGGCAGTTTTTTCCCTTGCCGTATGCTACACTCGTTTTAGTACATATGTAAGGGAGGAAGGGATTGTTAGTAATGGGGTCAAATAGTCCCATTATTAGCAATATACCCTATCAGGTCGACCTTCACGTGGTTCCCTCTGCAAACCATCATGTTTAATTCAAATTGAATTCGTCAGGATGGGCTAACTTCCTTGCTCTCCTCCTCATCTGTCATCTCTTACTGGTGCCCCGCCAGTGTATACCGATAGCACAGGCACCGGGGTTTACCATACCATTATCACCCATAAAAAAAAGTACATATGTGAATTTTCCCAACTTAGTAGCAATTGGAAACAACATATTGAGTATGTAGTTTCCAATTGCAAAGTTTGGGGGGAAAGGGATAGTTAGTAATGAGATTTGACATGCCCATTACTAGCAATATAAACGATATTTTTTCAATTAACCACGATAGTTTCCAAAGGGAACCGCGTGGAGGTCGATCTGACGGGGTACATTTCCAGCAATGGGTCTAGTATTTCGCATTACCAATAAACCCTTCCCCCTGTGTGGTCATTTCCTTATAAGTATCATCGTCATCGTATCAATCATTCACGGTCCACTGCTGGACATAAGCCTTTATTGAACATAAGTGGAGTTTGCCAGTAGTTGCCACCTTTGGCAGACAAGTTGGCAACCGTAATTAGGATATTCTAAGAAAATGGCCGCTGCTATCCATCCCTCGACTATTACCCTTATTCGCTTCTTACAACACCTGCGGTACCGTCATCATCATAACTCGGTTCCAGAAACCGTTTCATAATCAACATCATGATCTCAGCCATTATCCGTCAACTGCTGAATACAGACCTTCCCCACAGACTAAAGCAGTTGTGTTTGCATGGCTGTGTTTCGGTTTGAAGGGTGGGATATGGCAGTGAATTTACAGGGTACAGGGGAATAACACCTGAGTCCTCAGGAATGGCAACGCATGGGGGATATCAGGCGGGTATAATGGGCGAAACAGTATACTCTGTTATGTCCACGGTACTGCTCATGTCTATAGGCGACGGTTACCACTTTCCATCAGGTGGGCCGTCAGTTTGTTTGCCATTTTAAGTTGTATAAAAAAAATGCATTTGAGGCGGTCCCTCCATCTATTTGGGGGGCGTTCTGCATTTACCCGTGCGAGGTCGCTACTCAAGAACTTTTTTTTTAATAAGCATATATTTCTGTACAATTGGAAGTACCTATTATCGAATGTTAATTGCTTAAAATGGCGAATCGCACTTGATTTACCTGTATAGGGCATGACAAGCACGCCGCCATGTTTAATTGCGCCACGTTCACATATGTATGTCTAGCAAACGCTTAGTCCTTCCGCGAATCTCTCGAACTGTTTGGACTACTAATAAACAGGCAGGGGGAGACTTTGTACAAAAGTCGATTGCTTGGGTACCTCTGTCCCATTCGTGTTTCAACCGTGAAGCAGTTGTGTTTACATGGCTGTTTCGGTTTGAAGGGTGGGATATGGCGTGAATTTACTAGGTACAGAGGAATAACACCTGAGTCCTCAGGAATGGCAACGCATGGGGGGTATCATGGGCGAAACAGTATACTCTGTTATGTCCATGGTACTGCTCATGTGTATAAGCGACGGTTACCACTTTCCATCAGGTGGGCCATCAGCTTGTTTGCCATTCTAAGTTGTATAAAAAAAAGGCAAACAACTCTGTAAGCCGAGATAATACGACGGTTGATTAACATAATCCAGAAGAATTAAAAAAAAAAGTAATCGCAGAAACACAAAACATATTACTCTAAACGCTTAATACTTTTTTTATAAAAATAAAATATCAAAATATCTATTTTTATATTTTAACCACGATATACAGTAATATTTACTCATTATTTCATCAATTCCGTGTGGTCCCGGCATAGAATAGGCCATCCCTTCCTTTCCCGTAGATGTCGTAACAGGCGACTAAGGGAGAGTAAGGGATGGGCAGCGTCCCTCTTCGAACATCTCCAAAGCCTAACTGCGGTCGCCAATCCATCTGCCAAGCGTGGCAACTACTAGCAATATCCCCAATGGGGAAACTTATGTTTAGCAGTGAATGGTTAAAGGCTGATATGATGATGATGAACATAATGACTGATTTATTTATTTTTTAAATAAAGCGTGTCATTTTTTTGGGTCGCAAATAGTTAAAATTAAAATTTCCCTTGGATGTCGTAAGCGACAACTTAGGGAGAGCGAGGGATGGGCAGCAGCGTCCCTATTAAAACACCTCTAAAGCCTTACTGCGGTTGTCAGTCCGCCTGCTAAATATAGCTACTACTGGCAAAACCTCTCAAGGGGAGGCTTATATTCAGCATTGGACAGTTAAAGGCCGATATGATGATAATCATGATATGGTAATATAATGATGTCTAAATACCAAATTTTACATGAATCATTTAAAATATTACGTGATTCGACGACGTATGGCAATGAAGCAATTTCCTTTTGATAATAAATAAAAAAACTACACTATTCTTGTCTCAACAAGTTAGAAAAAGTATAAATAAAGATTGAAACCAATAAATTTAACTTTGAGAGTTAATAACCGCCATATTTATTTTATGGTATCGTTATGGAGTCTCTAGCACTCCCACATGCAAAACGAATCGAATGATACTCAATTTACTAAAATCCGTTAAAATATTTAGCCTACATGTTATATCAATGTTACATAAAGTTATTTCAAGTTAAACTTATTCACTTTACTAATACAGAATGCAAGATTTGAATGTTTGTTTTGTATGTATTTATTGAAACTTTTTAATACACAGTGGAGTTCTATGCACATGTCAATAATTGGGCAAACCGAGAAATCAGTAGGCGGTGCGTTAATGTATTGAGGAAATATAAGGTAATACATAATATATGTATATATTGTAAACATATAATTAGACTTATTTAAACATACACGTAATGTGTAAAATAAATACATAGAATAAATGCATAAATAAATATATAAGATATTACTTTAACAAACAAGTAACTGTATATTTGTAGTGGATAAACTTAAATATATATATATTCTTTATTGCACTAAAACATACAGTAACAACAATAAGTTAATAACAATGTTAGCAAACGCGAACTTATCTCTAAAAGAGATTTCTTCCAGTCAACCTAACACAGTGGCATAGGAAGTAGTGAGTGAGCAGTAGCAGTGCAAAACAGAAGTTTAAATAAATATTTACATAAATTATATATATACAACATATAAATATCAAATAAAAGAGAACACAATGATGACAGTCTTTTAATATTTTTTTTATATTTAAACAAAATTGGAAAGATGTTTAAAAAAATCTTTCACCTATAGAAAAGCTATTATATTTATAAATATATTTAACAGCTAATTAATTCAACAACTAATTAATATAAATATAAATTAGCTATTAATATATTATCAACGAGTAACATATATATTATTTTCAAGATACTGTTATATAGATATTGTGCATGACGCATTTTTTTAATTCCTTTTTTAATTTTACTCGTATTAAAAAGATGTTTTCTGCGTCAGTTTAGTTTTTGTTTTGTTCGCTTTTTTTGCTCCGTTGGTTTGCTTTGTATATTTTTTTATATAATTATACATATTATTTTTCTAAAAACACCGCGTTTCCATACCAGCAGACAATTCTTTCGCCCACAGATATATAGAATAAAAATTGTATAGAACCAATCGACTTGAAAATTTCTTTCTTTTTTGAAGACGGTGAAATATGCAATTTACTTATTTATTTATTTACAATATTCATTCATTCATTTATTTATTTATAGAATCGCCAATATAAAATACAACAAACTATTTCAATACAATACATTAATGAATTAGGGCTAACTTTTTTTTATGCAATTTAGAATGGCAAACAAGCTGACGGTCCACCTGATGGAAAATAGTAACCGTCGCCTATAGACATGAGCAGTACTAAGGACATAATAGAGTATACTGTTTCATCCGTGATACCCCCTATGCGTTGCCATTCCTGAGGACTCAGGTGTTATTCCTCTGTACCATGTAAATTCACTTCATATCCCACCCTTCAAACCAAAACACAGTCATGCAAACTCAACTGCTTCACGGTAGAAACACGAATGGGCAGAGGTGCTGAAGCAAACGACTTTTGTACAAAGTTTTCCTCTGGCGAGAAACTTTTCTAACGTTTAACAGAAACCGCAGCATAGAAACATTAATAAATGGAATCAAATTAAATGCTGTTAAATGAATGAAAGATATTAATAAAATTAACAAATAAAGAAAATTATGATTAAATTATTTAAATTGAATTTAAATTAAATTATAAATAAATAATACGTGACCAGGCTCATCAACATTTTAATTTAGACATAAGCATAATGATATATTTAGTAATTAATATCAAGGTATTGCTTAATTTTAACAATACGATTTCAATACGATGAGCCGTTCGGTTTCGTAGCTACGAAAGATTTTAAATTTATTTCGGCGACGTCCAAATATACTAATTGTGACGTACCTTACTTGTGACGAAATACGCATGACTTGTTTTCCAAATCGTGAGTGCTTCGTCACGCAGGCTACCCCGCGTGCGTTCTTCACGTTCTTCCACGCGTCGCATTGTTGCATTCCGTACAATTCAATATGACAGGCCTATAAAATCTCTTTCTTTTCATTTAAGAGTTTGCCTCTTGTCGGTGCAACTAATTCATGCATCTTCTCCCAGTCAGCTCTATCCCAGGCCGTATCCTTGACCTCCCTATACGACGTGACACCTAGTGTTTCCTTTATCTGTCCCATGTAGTTATTCCTTGGTCTTCCTCTTCCTCTTTTGCCCTCTATTTTTCCTTCTACTGTGCTCTTTAAAAAATCGTCGTGTCGTATAAGATGGCTTAGCATTTTGCCTCTTCTATTCTCTATAAAATCAAAGACAGCTAAATCCAAGTCTGTCTAATGTTAGGGAAACTACAAAACAACTAATATTTTGTTAAGGATATGGAACGATATTCTATATTTTAAACCAGTTTAAAAAATAAATAGAATATTAGTAATATTTTTTTTTATATAACTTAGAATGGCAAACAAGCTCACGGCCCCCCTGATAATTAATTTAATTTATAGAACTTTTAATTCCGATGTTTTCCCAAGAGACTACAGCATGGGGTACTTCAAAAGGGGAGTAAAGAGGTTTCTTCAGGGTCGGCAACGCACGCGTGATACCTCTGGTGTTGCGGGTGTTCATAGGCTGCGGTAACCACTTACCATCAGGTGGGCCGTATGCTTGTTTGCCACCACAGTGGTATAAAAAACAATTAAGAGAAATATTTGAGTACAGTGTGAAAAGGAATTTTATGGTGCTTAGCTGCCTTTGATTTTATAGGACTCATATCACCCGTGTTTATTCGCATACAGGATCCGTGAAACAAGGAAGTGACCAGGAGAATTGTTGTTCAGACTCTCTTTGACTTGTATAGGGGGGGGGGGGGGGATAGCATGAATTAAGTAGTGGTCACCACGTGGTCACAATTCGACCATAACATGTATTGTAATAAAATTTATTATGGTTATGTGTGACATTCAGTAAGACTATGGACAAATAATATTAAGGACAGACAATATTAATCTATACTCAATTTGACCGCAGACTTTAATAATAAACAAAAGAGTATATATGCGTGTGTGTGTCAAACACATTCACACACACATAGTGTGTGTGTAATGTTTCTTTTTTTATTGATTTAATGTATTAATTATGCATATTTAAAAAAAAAATATTATTATTCTGCTCTCCTTCCTATAAACTGTAAGTGTGCGTTTCATACTCCTCCGTCCACGCAAATTGCGTAAAAATAGGTACATTTTTGCTTCGCGAATTTATATATAGATATTTAATATCTAACCATTTAAATACATAGTTTTTGGACACATAAGTGTCAGAGTATCATTCGATGTGTATTAGAAGAAGGCAACCTCATAACTCTTGACACGAGAGGGCGTCACTGACTTCTGAACAGTAACAGTAGTCACATACAACTTTACCGCCAATATTTTTTGCTTTTAATGGATGATAATGAAATGGTAACCTCACCCGCGCTATCTGTATACACTGGCGGGGCACCAGTGAAGGATGATAGATGAGGATGAAGCAGGTCAGTTAGCCCATCGTGAGGAATTCAACAATAATTATTCACGATTGTTTCCAGGGGAAACCACGCGGAGATCGACCTAATAGGGCACATTGCTGGCAATGGGGCTGTCAAACTCCATTGCTAACAATCCCTTTCTCCCCTGGCAACCGTTAGGCTTTAGAGATGTTTTAAGAGACACGCTGCTTCCCATCTCTCGCCCTCCCTTAGACACCCACGAGAAAGGAAGGGGTGGCCTATTCTACGCCGGGACCAAACGGCAAGTAGAATAGAATTGTTTAGGCCCAATTAAATATTCAAAATTTCAATACAACCAGACCTTCCGCGGAGGTCACACGGGACCCACCACAAGGTTTTGTTGTTTATGTATTCAATGTGACAACCCTATTGAGAACTGTGTTGCGCTACACGGAATATATTTAGCTGGTGTTTGTGAACTTGACCCAACACTACAGCGGCACTCTTTGTCACTCTTTCGCCATTATCACACGCCATATATTTACAATTATATAATTGCAATGCAATAATGTTAAAATTGGAATAAACATCAATGCTTATGTTTTATGCCATTAGTACTGGTATTAATAGTGATACTGTGGCGCCCTCTGGTGTTTTTTTAATCACAGTACTTCTAATATTGGTGGTTATTATAGGAACGAACGAGAGGGGTGAATATAAAAAAGATATATATATATATATATATATATATATATATATATATATATATATATATATATATATATATATATATATATAACAAGAGCGAAGAAGGAAGCCTTCAAGAAAGAAGACACCACGCCAGCATACACAGACCATCAGTGTATGATGAAGAACCCAGCGACTCAGCGTCGTCGCCTCCGGAGTTGAAGCCGGGGTAGTGGGGTATACCCCGAGGCCCCTACCTCGCCCGCCCACACGTCATCTGGCGGGCATGAGATGTCCCTGTTTATTGATATTGGTGGTATGGGGGGAAAGGGATTGTTAGCAATGGAGTTTGACAGCCCCATTGCTAGTAATACGCCCTATTAGGTCGACCCCCACGTGGTTCCGCATGGAAACCATCGTGAACAATTCTCGTTGAATTCGTCACGTTGGGTTAACAGACCTGCTTCATCCTCACATATACTGGTGCCCCGCCAGTGTTCCATTCCAGCCATTCCATTATCACTCATTAAAAAAATCCACGGTTGCAAATCCGTCTGTCAAGTGTGGCAACTGCTGGCAAAACCCCCCAAGGGGGAGGCTTATGTTCAGCAGTGGACAGGTAAAGTCTGATAAGATGATGACGAGACAATTCTACTGCCATGTGGTCCCGGCATAGGATGCCACTCCTTCCTTTCCCATGAGTGAGGGAATTTAACGATAGAGGGATGGGCAGCAGCGTCCCTGTTGAAACATCACCAAAGTCTTTATTGTTTTGTCATACTAAAGATTTGCTCTTATTAAGACTGTGTATTATTTTTTCTTAAATACCCCTCTATGTACAGATATCGGTTCTTTATAATTTTATTATATTAGTTAGATTAAGTTACCAGATGGCTTGGTAATAGTTTTTTTTATTTATTTTAATTATTTATTAATTTTTTCTCACTATTCTTTTATATATAATCTTGCTGGTTTCATTTCTTTTTATACAACTTAGTATGGCAAACAAGCTGACGGCCCACCTGATGGAAAGTGGTAACCGCCGCCTATAGACATGAGCAGTACCATGGACATAACAGAGTATACTGTTTCGCCCATGATACCCCCCATGCGTTGCCATTCCTGAGGACTCAGGTGTTATTCCTTTGTACCCTGTAAATTCACGCCCTTCAAACCGAAACACAACCATGCAAACACAACTGTTTCGCGGTTGAAACACGAAACAGCACATACATACATTCCAGATCTAGTTTACAGAGATATAACGAGATACGCCAAGAAATAAAATGAATGAATGAAGAAAAAAATAACTATTAAAACATGATTATTATTAAACATAAAAAATAACTAACCAAAAATGCTTATTATTATACATAAAAAATGACTATTCAAAAATAATCATAAAAATGACTATTCAAAAATAATCATAAAAATGACTATTCAAAAATAATCATAAAAATGACTATTCAAAAATAGTCATAAAAAATAACTATTCAAAAATAATCATAAAAATGACTATTCAAAAATAATCATAAAAAATAACTATTCAAAAATAATCATAAAAATGACTATTCAAAAATAATCGTAAAAATGACTATTCAAAAATAGTCATAAAAAATAACTATTCAAAAATAATCATAAAAATGACTATTCAAAAATAATCATAAAAATGACTATTCAAAAATAATCATAAAAATGACTATTCAAAAATAGTCATAAAAAATAACTATTCAAAAATAATCATAAAAATGACTATTCAAAAATAATCATAAAAAATAACTATTCAAAAATAATCATAAAAATGACTATTCAAAAATAATCGTAAAAATGACTATTCAAAAATAGTTATAAAAAATAACTATTCAAAAATAATCATAAAAAATGACTATTCAAAAATAATCATAAAAATGACTATTCAAAAATAATCGTAAAAACTGACTATTCAAAAATGATCATAAAAAATGACTATTCAAAAATAATCATAAAAACTGACTATTCAAAAATAATCATAAAAATGACTATTCAAAAATGCTTAAGTTTACTTGAATAAAAAATTATATTTATTTTATTTTTATTTAATAAAGACAGGACCCTTCGAGGTGAAGAACGACCAGTGTGCGATACTATTGCTATATCATCTAGCATAAAGGAACGCAACATTTATGATTATGTCTTAATGCAATCATAAAAATGTAATTCAAGAAGTTGTTTTTACTTATTTAATGTATTCTTACGTTATGACATAAATACATACAATGTTTTGCATTATTTTCTTTGTATTACGTAATATCTTTGATTTTGCTAATAAATTATTGCTTCATTATATCGATTCTTGGTTTGGCGCTTTCGTCAAATTAATATATGTGAATTAACAGTCGATTTAAATAATACTCATAATTATTATATATATGTATATGTATATTTATTTATTGTTGTATCGTATATGTTATACAATAAGTAATATATTCATATATTTATTTATTTATTCATTAGTACAAATATGTGTACATGGCGTACTTAATGCTAAAAGCATTCTCTCCCAGTCAACCATAGGGAAGTGTCAGAATACTCGAATGCGGTACTACTAATTATTGATATACATACATACTAAAATTACATATATAAACGAATAAATATATATGAATAACAAATATACTTACACATATATGACATATACTATATTATACACGAAATTGAGAATAATACAAAGCACTTACTGCTCGGATAAAGATAAAAAGTGAGCGTGAACGTTCTTTTTTGAAAGACCGTTTAGTCGGTAGTCTCTTAATGGCATCAGGAAGCGCGTTCCAGAGTCGTGAAGAATGTAGGAGAAAAGAGTTTGAAACGTAACCAGTACGGTGAGAGGGGAAAGATAGTTGGAGAGTCTTATTGGAACGAAGGTTACGTTCGTGAGTTTCAAAAGGATGCTGGAATTTACTTCTTAAGTAGTTAATATAAATAATATTTTCTATAAGGTCCATTTAATAGTGTTTTATATATTTAATCCTGCTTCACGAGTGCTACCTGGGGACCCACTGAAATTCAGCGTTGCAGCACCACGCCGCAGCTTAAGCTGAGTGGGGATCATTCCGTGTCATTTATTAAAAATAGGACAGGGGACTTTACAAAGTAGATATATCATTTATGAATAAAAATAGCATGTATTATATATATAAAAAAAAAAGACATAACCGTGACTCGAACTTGCACCTCTCCAATCCGAATACCATAATATAACTCTACAACGGTCATACATATTCATGAAAGTTAATTTTCGCCGCGTTTTATTTCTCTATTGCATCAAAAATATGATTTGAATAAATAATATATAATAGCAATAAATAATGTTAATGAACGGTTTTCTTGTTTTATGATTAACTGACCTATGCCCCTCGGCGATGCTTACGTTTTTGAACGTTATGGCCACTGATTACCCACGGCCATTCAAACGTTAGCCGTGTGGTTCCGCCATAGAATAGGTCACCCCTTCCTTTCCCGTGGGTGTCGTAAGAGCCGACTAAGGGAGGGCGACGGATGGGCAGCAGCGTCCCTCTTAAAACATCTGTGGCCACATTTATTGGATGATAATAGGATCTGCTTTCCCCCCACAAAAGATCAGTTAACGCATCATGATGAAAAGGTCTGGGATTCAATTCATGATGGTTTCCAGGGGGTCACGTGGTCTACCTGACAGGGTGTATTGATAGCAGTGAGAATTGTATTCTGCTTTACTAACAATCTCCCCCCCCCCCCCCCACTCCCCCTTGCGGTAATGATGCTGGCAACAAATTCTTACTAAGATTATAAATGTGAAAGTGAGTTTGTTTGTTACATTATAGCGTCTTAACGGCTTAACCAATAACTGTGAAATTTGGTATACACCTACGAAACATAAAAAATGAAGAAGGATATAGGCCATATTGTATCCCAGTTAATGAACGTATCCCGATCACATTAGGGGGGAAGGGATTGTTAATAGTGGGGTCTAACAGCCTCACTGCGGGGGGAAAGGGATTGTTTGTAATGGGGTCAAATAGCCCTATTACTTGCAATATACCCTGTCAGGTCGACCTCCACGTGGTTCCCCCTGGAAACCATCGTAACTAATTCTAGTTTAATTCGTCAAGATGGGCTAACTGACCTACTTTCATCTTCATCTGTCATCTCTCACTGGTGCCCCGCCAGTGTATACCGATAGCGCAGACGGGGTTACCACACCATTATCACCCATAAAAAAAACAGCCTCACTGCTAACAATATACTCTAACGGGTCGACCTCCACAAGGTTTCCCCTGGAAACCATCGTAGTTAATTATTGTGGAATCCCTCACGATGGGCTAACTGACCTGCCTTTTCATTCTTACATATCCCTCACTGGTACCCCACTAGTGCATACGGATAGCGCAGGCGGGGTACCTATTACATTATCAATTATAAAAAAAATCCCGGTCACATGAACGAAGTCGCGGGTAAAAGGTAGTATCTAAACATCTTTAAGATTCACATCTGAGCGTAATAATAGAATCATTTACCGTAGGGTCCCATAAAAGTAATTCGTTAAGTGTACCGTGACCTCAACAGTTTAGATGGAGCTACTGTACTTGTGAATGGCCATTAAGATTTGTCGCAACCACGAGCACGGAATTAAATAGATGTAGCAATTGTATGTATTTTGCGTGTCAATTTTCGCCGTACAAGTATTTCCAACTCACTTACTCACCTGAACTTTGATCAATAATCTACACTTATAATAAATCTGTAGAGAGGTCAATTCTGTACATGAAATATATTTCCAAAATAACTATCAGCGGGTGATTAGTGATCGATACTGATGCCAAAAATGCATACAGTAAAATTTTTGTCTGTCACTCTGTATGTTCGTTATAGAAACAAAAACTACTCGACGGATTTTAACGAAACTTGATACAATTATTCTTCATACTCCTGGGCAGGTTATAGTATACTTTTCATCACGCTACGATCAATAGGAGTAGAGCAGTGAAGGGAGATGTTGGGAAAACAGGAGAAGTTACTCCATTTTTAAGCTTCCGTCGCGTGTGCAGCCTTAATGGCCACTTTTTAAAATGTAAAAATGTCCACCGTGCGACGCCGGGACGGACCGCTAGTCTAAAATAAAGGTTTCATATCACTATTTCATTCACATACCTGTTTTTTTATAGCCAACGTTTCGCCGTGGATTGGACCACGTATCGTACAGGACTCAGAAGCAGGTATGTACTATTTACTTGTGAAGGCTTTTACTTCGCATTAAGTCCTGATTTTGTACTTAAAATATATGTAAACAACGCTAAAGTTTAAAATTAACTATTTTTTTATACCATTGAAGTGGCAAACAAGCATACGGCCCACCTGATGGTAAGTGGTTACGGTAGCATATGAACACCTGCAATACCAGAGGTATTACGCGCGCGTGGCCGACCCTGAAGAAACTGCATCACCCACCTTCTGAAGAACCCCATGCTGTAGTCTCTTGGGAAAAGCTCGGCAGGGAGCTCATTCCACAACCTGAGTGTTCGTGGGAGGAAACAACTAATCTAAAATTGTGAATTTAATTAATTAATTTTTGATTTACACTACTATTGGACATCAGAACATCTTATGGTAAGTTCGATCATTAATTTGTTAACATTTTCGTTAAACTCTATTCAAATATTTATGTGACCATATGGTCATATGGCCGTGTGGTCTCAGCGTAGTATAGGCCATCCCTTCCTTTTCTGCAGGTGTCCTAAAAGACGACTAAGGGAACTTAATAGTAGAGCTCAGTACTTTGTATGTGTGGCTTCCAGAAGTAAGAAAAGTAATGAAATATATCTTCTAGATATATCTTTGTATCAAGATAAAAAAATATAAACCAGTTTCTAAGTTAAGGAACATAACTTTAAAAGAACCACTTTCAAATTGATCCAGTAGTTATTGGATCTTATCGTATATTCGCATATGGAGTCAGCTAAGCTGTTGCAACCAGCTGGGTTTTTTTTTCTTTTTTTTTATCTACTACACAGGGGGCAAACGAGCATGCGGCTCATCTGGTGGTAAGTGACTACCGCCGCCCATGATCACCCACAACACCAGCGGCATTGCAGGTGTGCTGCCGGCCTTTTAAAAAGGAATATGCTCTTTTTTTGAAGGTTATGTTGTCGTATCGGTTCGGAAATACTGCTGCTGGAAGTTGATTCCAAAGAATGGTTGTGCGTGGAAGAAAGTGCCTTGAAAAACGCACAGTGGAAGACCGTGCATTTTTACAGATAAACAATAAATTACAGATACAGTAAAATCAAAATGACATCTGTCATACGCATCACGTACAGTATCTGAGAATACCGCAATCTTTGTACAATATAAATGACTTCTCAGCGTGTAATATGTTTTTGACGGAAACAGTAAGGCGATCCAATGGATTCACTTACGGTTCATTACGCGGTTGCGTAATAGGTGAAAATATCTCATAAGGTACGCAAGTTCAATTCTCACAGTGAGATAAGATAAATAAACGTTCAGACTTTTTAAATTATGATATAACATTTTAATTTGAGATCATGTTGCCAGTACACAATAAAGCAATTTCAGCTATGCAATATGCAAGTAGGTCTGTTTTCGTTTCTTTTACGAGCTTTCATAAAAGTGGAATGATAATGCAATATTTTTTTTTAACCAATTTTACGCCCACGTCTATCCCACTAGAGTTTCTGACTTGATTACTTGGCTTTTGGTGTTTTTTTTTTTTTATACTGCTGCTTTTTTTTAAACTGTCCTGCCTAAGCTAATGGAATGAAATAGTGACCTGATCTGCATTATCGTGATCCTGATCTGCATCATTCCAGTGAGAGATGATAGACGAGGATGGAAGCAGGTCAGTTAGCCCATCGTGATAATTTAACCACGACGGTTTCTAAGGGAAAACGCTTGGAGTTTTTTTTTTCAATTAGTGATAATGTATTGGTGACCCCGCCCGCGCTATCTGTATACACCGACGAGTCAACAGTGGATGATGATAGGTGAGAATGAATGTAGGTCAGTTGGCCCACCATGATGAATTCGACAAGAATAACCAAGATGGTTTCCAGGGGGAACAGCGTGGAGGTCAACCTGAGATGGTATATTGCGAGCAATGGGGTCATTAGACCCTATTACTAACAATCCCTTTCCCCCCAAACGCTTGGAGTGTCGACCTGATAAAGTATATCGCTAGCAATGGCTCTGTTAACAATTTCTTTTATAATATAACTAGAGAGTAAATAACTTTCTTTGGCCAATGACCTAAAAGAAACCACACATATTACCAAGCTGTAACCGCGATATATTAGCGTATTTCATTACCATTTTATATACACGTGTTACATTACCCTGATTATGTCTTTATAACACAGTTTAATGTAATATTAATGTAACCAAACGTACTTTATCTAACCGGTCATATAGTACTCAAAAACAGTCTTGATAATTTACGGTTGATAGTTTACAGTCTTGATCATTGATTGATAGAAATGAATTTATTTTCACTTTTATTATTACATACATACATACATATCCGTCACGCCTGTCTCCCCTTAGGGTAGGCAGAAACAATGGAACGCCAAATGCTATGATTCAAACAAACCTCTTTCGCTTCCTCCACAGTCATCAATCTTTTCATACACCCTCGCCGGTTACGGGTACTTTTAATTTGGCCCATCAGCACGTCGCCTATTTGGTCGACATACGTCCGTCGTCCGTTTATTATTATTATTTTTTAAATTCTACAAAAATTTACATCTCCCCTCTTAAGGGGAGGAGATGGCATTATTGTTAGTATTATATTTTTTATTGCACTTGTATATTACATTGTTAATGCATTTATAAATATTGTGAGCAAGGGTGGACTTATTTCTGACAGAGATCTCTTCCAGTCAACCCCTGAAAACTATCATGGTTAATTCCTGATGGCTAACTGACCTGTTTTCATTCTCATCTATCACCCTTCACTGGTGCTCCGCCAGCGTATCCCGTTAGCGCAGGCAGGGTTACCATTCCATTTTCACTCATGAAAAAAAAACCCAGATTTTTAAAAAGTAGAAAAAATAACTCGACTTCAGAAATCCAATTAATTTGTTTTAAAACTAAAGTGCTAAGACAATTAAAAAAACAAAAATCGCGGAATAATAACGTCAATAAACATAAAAAATGCGAGCATGTAGGAATCGCGGGATGCGTAACTTTAAACTAGTAGATATTGCACGCGGAAATCGAGGCATGCCCGGACAAAGAGTTAATCTATTTGAATTGAGTTCAAAAATAACTTCACAGATGTAATGAGAAACCTTAAAAACGCGACCCGTTTAATAAATGATAATTGAATGATTGATCAACATTTACAAACCTTTGCGAGTGACACGGCGCGGGTCAGTATTTTCGAAAGTGTACCTAACTGTGCGTCACCAACTCGTTACAGTAATGGGATCGACAGCAGACGGAAATTTGTATCTGGGACATTTATTTTAATAAATACCACCAAAAAGGGACAAGGCCATTATGAAATTGTACATTAAATACGTGTATAAACTAAACTTACCTAGTCCAGCCATAAGTTCAGTTACAAATGAAAATGCATTTTTTTTTATGAAGTAATGTAATATTAACGAACAGAGTTCGCTAAGCAGGCTCCCCTATCTCTTGCATTGAAACGACTCAATGATATTTTGAGCCAGTATCCGCAATTGGATGTATTTGCCTCCAACTTGCTGGAGTTTCGTCGAGTGACCACAGAGTATTTGTCTTCAGACGTTTTTGTTTAAGTCTTTTTATATTATTCTTGTTATATATGTATACTATTCCTTTTTTATATGTTATTGTACTCATGCTTTCCTGGGTGAACGTATTAGAAGACTGTAAGGCTCACCCAGTGGATGTAATTAATAAATAAATAAATTACTAAAATTTATACCTACATAAAGTCTCAGCAAAAAGAAAAATAAACAAAATATTTTATTCGAAATGGGTACCTTTGGCTTTTATACAGGCCTTTAATCCACAGACCACGAATCTATAGATTTACGCAATTTTTCTAAGGGAAATTTCGCTACTATTTGCTCCAAAGATTTTTTAAGAGATTCAATATCGCCGTATCGTTTAAAGCAAGCCATGTCCTCTAAAATTGACCATAATTTGAAGTCGAAGAAGAAGTGAAGGGTTGAGGTCTGGGCTAGACGAGGGCCAGTCTTCAGCCCTTATAAAGTCCGGAAAGTTGGGTTCAAGCCAGGCTTGGGTAGTTCGTGCAGAGTCCTGTTAGAAAGTCCACGGTATATTTTTAAAAAGTGTATTGCTGAGAAGTTTCACAACACGATCCAAGACTGTATCTTGATATACTTTGGCTGAAGTTTTCACTCCTTTTTCACAATAATGTAGTTTTGTGACTCCTTGATAAGACACGACTATTTGTCCCGGACAATCAACATATTGTGGTGACGTAGACAAAATCGCGGGTGAAAGCTAGTGTAATATAACTAGCGACATACGATGCTTTCGAAATTTCTAGAATAACAAAGTTTGTATCTAATTTGTTGGCAATTTTCACCGAGCTAGACTTCTCGAGTAACCTATTACATGTAAGATACTAAGCACGTAACCGTCAGCTTCATTTGTCAAAAAGTAATGAATTGTTTTGGAGTTTTTTTTTTATACTACGAAGATGGCAAACAAGCATACAGCCATCCGGCGAGCTGTATGCTTACTGTTGTAAACGGTCATAGGCTATGAACATCTGCAACAATAGACGTCGTATGAGCATGTCGCAGACCCTGAAGAAACTTTAATATAGCCTTTTTGAAGAACCCCATACTGTAGTCTCTAGTGAAACCCTCGGCAGGGAGCTCATTCCTAAGTCTGAAGGTTCGCGAGAGGAAACTCCTTTGAAACTGTACTGTATGCGACCATTTAGGTTCTAGCTAGAATTAATTTCCTGGCAAGATATATATTATGTATCCCAAATGTATAATGTCTCCTACAAAAAAAATATCCTAATCTGAAATCGGTCGTGTGAAAATTTTAATCCACTTACTTGCAACGCTGAATAAAAAGGCGCACTATGTTTTGGTTTAAAAAAATAATATAATATATAAATAAATACGCAGTCAGCCTAAGTGCCGCTTTACTGACCTTTTTTATCTGTTTTTCACACTCTATGTTTTATATAATCTATATATATATATATATATATATATATATAAATTAATGCCACTTTTCGTTGTAATTCTATAACTCAAGAACGGGCTTACTTATCCAAACCAAATGTTTAGGCTTTGTTCGGACTATTTTGTAGATGGTTTCTATGAAGTTTGCACAAAATCGGTCGAGCGGTTCTTCATTTATCACATTTTTTGTAACAAATGAATTCAATAAATGGCGGATCATTTTGTTAATGAGGATTTTTGTGTCAAATTCAAACTTTTTTTAAGATGGAGATTGTGCTATCAAATTTAAACTTTTTTCAGTGTTGACAGTATAAGCATGTTGTTATGTCATTCATGCGGTCATTTTTTTTTTTATTTCACTTTATGCGTAGCGAAGCACGTACCGGGCCGCTAGTATAACATACAATATAGATATACAATTCCACGTTCTAAATTGAAATACTTTGAAAGTAACGTGTTTAAAATGTTTTATCATTTATTGATGAATATATAATTTTTTAAAATTAGAATATTGATATTAGGTAGTTAAATCTCTGTCGTATAGCTTGACATTCTTGCGTCGTGTGTCTCCATGTATACAGACATAGCTGTGCTATGTGATGTTTGCAGTATTCAAGTCTATGCCTGTATAGACGAGCATTTCAAACCGCATACTGATCCGACCCCTGCACTAGAACCGGTCGTGGTGCTGTAACGTAATCACGTGAGAAATTTAGCGTTACAAATCGGACATTATAAAATTGCATGAGTTTGCGTTTAAATGATTATGTATGAGTTACATGTAATATAAGAACTGCTATTATATTGACATAGAATTAATGAAAGGAAAAAGCAAGTTATTCAAATATACATTGATATAATATGCTATTGAGAATATGACTTGATGTACAATTTTCAAGATGTTAAAATTGCTCAAATACTTTGCAAGAAAACAACTGCTATCTTGCAAACATACATGCATACGCACACGCGCGCGCCTGCTCAAACACACACACACACATACACACACACACACACTCTCATACACACACACACACACACACACACACACACACACGCATACACACACACATACTCCCATACACACATACCCACACACACACACACACACACACGCACGCACGCACGAACACACGCACGCATGCACACCCACACACACACACACACACACACACGCGCACGCACGCACGCACGCACTCACGGACGCACACACACACACACACACTCATTTAGATGACTAGAAGCAAATAAAAGTAGTGAAGCAAGTAGAATAAATGCTTGCAATAAAAAATAGTTATAATATGTTAATTTTATAACAGCACATACTCTCTCGTATTACATAGATTAATTAATTTTACTTAATTAATATTAGAGGAACATTCATCTCGCACACAAAATTATTTCCGCGTCATATGTAAAAATAAGTACAAATAAGTAATATTATATTATATTATCACAACGATCCGTAAAATGCAGGGATGGGACAGATTTACAGAGATTTAAAAGAGTAACTATTGAGTTCCTTTCAGGCTCGTCTCAACAGATAACAACTTTCCGAACACTCCTGTAGATTATAAAAAAAAATGACAATATAAAAGTGTTTTCAAAACAAATGTATTTGGATAAATATAATTAGATATTTAATAACTAATGATATTCATGAAATTTCAGAACTTCATTTAATTATACACTTTCCAATTTAAATGTCTAAATAAATGATTAAAATATACAGAATTAATTACATATTATTATTATATAATACTAAAATTAATTATATACCATTTAATTTAATAGGCGAACTTTAAATAATTAAGTAATTAAACCAATTTGGAGGAAATTGTTAGTAAATCGATAGGTTTAACACACTAACTTACATATTTAAATTGATTTTTGGAATTTGACCTGTATAATAGGTACTTAGAGTTTGTTTTAATTAAATTTAATGAAAATATAAATGAGTTAAATTATCCAACCACACGACAGTCTAGTGCTGTCCAACAGAAGTAAAAATAAAAGATAATTAACGATCGAATGTTTCAATTTGTTTCAAATTTTAATAATTTAAAATGTTTCAAATGTTATTAATTTAATTTAGTGTTCGTTTACTCTTTTGTTAAGCTAATTATAGGGGACAGAGGTACCCAAGCAATCGACTTTTGTACAAAGTCTCCCTCTGGTGAAATTTAATGATTCTAGGTCAACAGGAAGTACCCTATAGGTTTCGATTCCCTTTGCGAATGTCAAAATATGCGATATGAATGCAACATAAACGGCCGTATCTATTGATCGCGTCGATTTAGAAGCTTGATTTTTTCACTGCTTTAAAAGATTGCAGACATGAGTATGTGATATTAATTTCAACTTATTACTTTCACGCGTTCCTAAGAAAAAAAGGTCATGACAATATGCTGCTGTCCATCCCTCTACTACTAAGTTCCTTTAGTCCCGTCTTACGACACCCACAGGAAAAGAAGGGGTGTATTCCATGCCATGTATGTATTGCATGGTGGGGGGTATTCTATGCCGGAGTAACACGCATTTAAATACATATATCACATATGATTATCAAAGACATGCTCCCTTACACTATTACGTATATTTCGAATCTTAGACTGTAGACACAAATAATTGTGATTATTTCTGTCTACAGTCTGAGATTAAGAACTAACTAATGATTATTTTGGAGAGAAATAAAAAACAAATGCATAATCATTATGTCCGCAAGATAATCATCCTGCAACAGTCATTACACTAAGAACAATAGTTGCCTGTTATTTGTAATATATTCCGACCTTGAAGACTGGCCAGAAGGCGTACGTATACTTTGCGTTTTTATAGACGAAGCCGGTGTTTTAGTATTGTATATTTATAGTTTATAATTTAATGAAAATGAAAACGGACATTCTGCTTATGTTCATTAGTGGTATAAATGAGAAATCGATTAATGAAATGAAACAAAATAAAGTGAAATGAAATGGAATGAAGCGAAATGAAGTTAAATGACGTGAAATTATGTCAAATTAAATTAAATGAAGTGAAATGTAGTGAAATGACGTGAAGCGGCGTGGAATGACGTAAAATGAAATGAAATTAAATGAAACGAAATGCAGCAAAATTAAATTAAATTAAATATTTGCTTTAAGCGGTCTCAAAATTATTAACATAAGCCACGTAGTACTAAGTCTGGCGCCTGTTTAATTGCCTTAATGTAACGATTGAACATTTCGATTTGTTTTAAATTTCATTTACAAAGTGTTTTTTGGATAAATTAATAATTTGTTTATTTTTTTTATTATAATCTGTTTTAATATAATCTAATGAGTCCCTTCTCCCTCGACAACCGCAGTTAGGCTTTAGTGATATTTTAAAAGAGGCGCTGTTGCCCATCCTTCGACTGACTAGACTCGATATGACGGCCTTCTGGTGTTATGGTTATATAAATAGATTGAATATTTCAATGTATTACTAATTTTATTTAAAGAGTATGTCTTTGGGAATTCCTATAAAACTTGGTTACATTTTCATGAAATTCTATTGAGTCAGACTACACCTAATGCGTACGGCCTGTCTGATGGTAAACGGGATTACGGTAGCCTATAGACGGGGTTGCCAACCTTTAGAAAACCTTAATACGCCCTTTTTGAAGAACCCTCTGCTCTCTAGGAAATCTCTCAAGTCTCTAGGAAAAGGTAGTTCTGCTGATTCTGCCTCGGTAGGAAGATCATTCCATAACCTGAGTGTTCGCGGGAGGAAGTCCTGCAACCGTACTATGCATGACCATTCTAGTTCTAAGGTATGAGGATGGATTCCCTATCGATGGCAAGCGATACAATGGTAAAAAGTGGCTGTAGATATCATATTTGAGTATAAAGTATCAAAAATGTTCCAAAATCGCAACGCATGGGTACACAGGGTTTTTTTTTCACAACACAGGGGGCAAACGAGCATGTAGCTCACCTGATGGTAAGTGACTACCGCCGCTCATGATCACCCACAACACCAGCGGCATTGCAGGTGTGTTGCCGGCCTTTTAAAAAGGAATATATTCTTTTCTTGAAGGTTATGTTGTCGTATCTGTGATGCCAATGAGTTCCTGACTATAGGCGTCAATCATCACTTTCAATGACCGTCTGTCCACAATTCTAATTATTGCATAATTTTTTTTAAAGTAAATAAATGGCATACACTCATAGTTTATGAGTCATGTCGCAATTTGCATTTTTTATCTGCAATTCAATGGAATCGTACCAATAGTTTGAGATTACAGAGCCGCTCCTACACTCGTTAAGGCGCGGCGTTTATATAAAGTATATATAAAGTTAATATATATTATATATATATATAATTTAGACGAATGACACCAATAAAGCGAAATGTAGTTAAGACATACACGCGGTGGGATGTATTGAGTAAGCCACTGAGATGATGAGGCAGTTTCGGCTGCTTAAGATATGGTTAAACATAATTATAGTATTTTTTTTTATACAACTTAGAATGGCAAACAAGCTTACGGCCCACTTGATGGAAAGTGGTAGCCGTCGCATATAGACATGAGCAGTATCATGGACATAACAGAGTATACTGTTTCGCCCATGATACCCCCCATGCGTTACCTGAGGACTCAGGTGTTATTCCTCTGTACCCTGTAAATTCACGCTACTCGTATATCCCACCCTTCAAACCGAAACACAGCCATGCAAACACAACTACTTCACGGTAGAAACACGAATGGGACAGAGGTAATTATATATTTATATTTATATATTAATATCATAGCAGCTTCTAACTGTCCATTGCTGAATGTAAGTCTTGTCCTTGGCGGGTTTTGCGTGTAGTGCCCACGCTTGGCAGACATATTGGCAACCGCAGTTAAGCTTTGGGGATGTTTTAAGGGGGACGCTGCTGTCCAGGTGCCGAACCGGTACACCGCCGACGTCATCAACCAAAGTCATTCGTAAGTCTATTCTATTACATTGTAATCATCACTGATGCTTGACTCACATCATTTGTCATACAATGTTATTTAATTAAATACCAAACAATAACAACAATGCAACAATAAAGTGCAGTTATTAAATTATCGTAAGCCATAAATGTTGTATAAAATGAACATGGCTAGTTTATGGGAAATTGTTATGGGAAAGAATAGAATAATCTTTATTATACAGTTTTGTTTACAAGCTTCGTCGTTAATTTTTATGACTCCACCTCTGAACTACTATGGTGGCAAACAACAATATAGAGGGAGACTTTGTACAAAAATCGTTTGCTTGGGCACCTCTGTCCCATTCGTGTTTCAACTGTGAAGCAGCTGTGTTTGCATGGCTGTGTTTCGATTCGAAGATATGGCAGTGAATTTACTGGGTACAGAGGAATAACACCTGAGTCTTTTGGAATGGCAATGCATGGGGGTATCATGGGCGCAACAGTATACTCTGTTATGTCCATGGTACTGCTCATGTCTATAGGCGACGGTTACCACTTTCCATCAGGTGGGGCGTCAGCTTGTTTGCCATTGTAAGTTGTATAAAAAAAAAATACATTCTTGCTAATTTTATAAATGTGAAAGTGAGTCTGTTTGTTGTCTCTTAACACCTTAACGGCTTACCCAATCAATGAAATTTAGTACATAAGTACAAGATGGAACGGAGAAGGACATACACTTCTCGGTATACCGGTCACGTGAACGAAGTTGCGGGTTAAAACTATGCTTAAAATAACTTTTTTAACAGAAAATTAGAATCCTTGTTCCAAATCCATATCCACGGGAAAGAAAGGGGTGACAGATACAATATTATATAATTGTATTAAAACTGAACTATGTTGTTTCATTTGTGATTTCAAGAAGTATGTAATTCGTAGATCGTACAGGGTTTCGTCAGTAAACAGTAACATAGATCTTGGGTCTAGTCAAGTTTGACCAGCCCTGCTATAAGAGGTTTTGTTCTTTTCTTTGGAGGTACAGAACCCTAAAAAGAAATATAATATTAGTAAGGATATTGAATTTCATCCATTTTGAGACATCTTCTGTGTATAGGCACGGAGAGCTTGGCCTGATCCCCGGGTGGCCAATAAAATACTTTTATACCGCCATTATGCATAACATTATAATACAAAATGGCGTTTTTATGTAACATGGCGCCAGCGGTGTGTTTATAAGCGTTCACGGTCCCATTTTGTCACACTAAATACTTAATTATATATATGAAAAATCGATTTTTATTACCTACCAGTACTAGGTATCTTTTGAGGAAAATAATACTTAAATATTGTAAAAAAAAACCGACTTCACTTGTAATAAAACTAGTTTTTTCGATATAAAAACTATACTTCTGAATCGATTTTGATGAAAATTGTATGGTACCAATTCATAAATATATCCTTTCATAAAAAAAAAAGAATTTTACTGTAATTCGAATGCTGAGTCTTATTTAAACCATTAATAGTTAAAATAAACGATTTATTATTATAGTAATTATTAGGAAAGTGGAAGCAATTGGGGGAGGCCTATGTCGATAGACAATCTGACCAACATAATGGTTGCTAGTAAGCTATCTTAGTAATAAGTAGTATGTAAGTTAAAGTAAAATTGTGGCCAGCGAATAAAGGCTTTATTATTATTGTTATAGTAATTATTTATTAATCAATAAAACTTCCAAGAATCTTTACAATTTTTGTGCTTAATAAAATTTTCAGGTTTTGTGACATTGTCATGGCCCATTGTTTTTTAAGTGCCATTTAAAATATTACTTACAGCGCTCGAATCGTAAACGTATGACAGACGGACAATAAGAATCAATGTTAATGTTTTAAAAAGTAATTGGGTACAATAATCGTTTGGCATCGTCATATGGGACCTTCTATAAATACAGTTTTGTATATATATCAGACAGAACTTTGTAATGTGTTAAAGGTTCCGTTAATTTAAAAAGTCATTGTTTTTTTTTTAAATATAACTAGTCTGGCCATAAATACTGTTACATAAAAACTTTTCTTTTCTTGGCAACTTTTTAATTATTTTGTATTTGGAACACGTTTATTATTTTAAAAACTTCTTTCGATTTCGCGCCATTTCACATATTTTTTCGTGTTCGTTATCAAATAACAATATGGAATGCGGTGATTAAAGAAAATAGGATTGCAGTGATCGCCTTGCACAAAGTGGGTGTGGAGCCGTCGGTCGTATTCCAGGCACTTTAAAAGCTCGGTATCAGCCGTATGTTCGTATATCGTACTATCAACATATACAACAACACTTTCTCGAAATCTTTATCGAGAAAGTCAAAAAATCGGGGCGGTCACGTGTTGTTAGAACTACAAAGGGAACAACCTTTAACGGCATTAACAAATGCTGTTTTAGACAATATATATATATATATATACTAGCTGACTCGGCAAACGTTGTTTTACCATGTACATCATTTCGAGAACTATAGATGAAAATTTATCGTACCACAATTATTATACTCGATTGCTATCTTGCAACCCTATTGTAGAATAGCAAACAGGTGTTGATCGTAAAACGGTGAAAATTTGAGCTTGTATGTATTTTTCAATGCTAAATCATAATAAAATAAAAATGGAAAAATTTTTCAAAAAAATAAAAAAAATTATTTAGGGAGGGTCACCCTTATCATTGAGGGATATAAAAAATAGATTTTGGCCGATTCTCAGACTTACCTAATATGCACACAAAATTTCATAAAAATCGGTAAAGCCGTTTCGGAGGAGTTTGGTAACAAACACCGTGACACGAGAATTTTATATATATAAAAACCGTAGCCTATCGCCTCAGAAGTTGACAACATTCCAAACCTTGTAGTAGAAGAAATTAATTATTTAAATTGATTAATCATTTATAAGTGATCAAAAACAAGTTTATTTGTATAAATATTAACTCGTTGATTATCATGCTGCGCCTACTCACGTCGAGAGGATCCTAAAAGATCCAATAAGCCTTATAAGGCATAATGATGTAAATGTAGACAATGACCTTAGAGGAACAATTTATTGCTCTCTCCTTCCGCAGGTAAAATTTTACAATACTGGAAGGTTGATAATTTTTTTTTTTGTGATTGTAATAATTTTATAGCAAAGTCCATAATTATAAGCGTCGAAAAAAGGCGCCTACAGGCATAAAGATAGGGTTGTCAACCGTCCGGGTTTTCCCGGATTTGTATTAGTTTAGAGGGCGTCCGGGGAGCGTCCTTGTGGGGGTAATTAACAAGGTTTTGTTTTCATAACAGAGTATTCTTTTTATTGGATGAATATGGAGTGGTAACCCCGCCTGCGCTAACGGGATACGCTGACGGGGCACCAGTGAAGGGTGACAGATGAGAATGAAAACAGGCCAGTTAGCCCATCATGATGAATTCATCAGGAATTAACCACGATAGTTTCCAGGAGGAACAGTGAGGAGGTCGACCTGGTCGGATATATTGCTAGCAATGGGATTCTTAGTCTCCATTATTAACAATCCCTTTTCCCCCCCTAACAGAGTATATTAATAACTTGTTTTATTTAAGGAACAGAAAAAAAATTCAAACTGATTATTAAAACAATTTGGAGAATAGAATAGTTTATTTGCTTTGAATAGGTCATGACAAAGTTCTTATAGAATACATAAGTAATATATATATATATATATATATATATATATATATATATATATATATATATATATATATATATGTATTATTTTCATATTATCCCATTAACTGTCCACTGCTGAACAAAAGCAATATAATGCCCCCCTTGACGTTCCTCCACGCTCCCCCGATTTGGTAAGCTCTGTTACATTGCAATGGATGCTTAATTTCACGACTTACAATTTCACCCAGTGAACAAAACAAAATTATGCTGTTTGACCGTTACGTTTGATGCAACATTCCGAACGTAGGTTTGTATGGTTATATAACATGATAATTGCATACTGGCGTTATTATTTTATTTACCACATGTTGAAAATAAACACAAAACTATTGTGTTGTGCAATTAATGAATTATTCATTATTTATTGAATAATATTTCTTTATTAACATGTAATAATTCTTTTTCATCTATATTTTATTTATTAGTGTGACCCCATTGGCGGTTGAACAGTTCAAGGGCTGATTCATTATTGTGTGACAACAAAATCTATGTATAATAAAATAACATCATCGTTTTCCTGTCCTTATCACAATTATTGTTTAATACATACATATATACATATCTGTCACGCTTGTCTCCCATTAGGGTAGACAGAAACAATGGAACGCCAAATGCTTCGATTCAAACAAACCTCTTTCGCTTCTTCCACATTCATTATTGTTTAATGTCGGCGTAATATGTCTTTTTTTATAAGACTTAGAATGGCAAACAAGCTGACGGCCCACCTGATGGAAAGTGGTAACAGTCGCCTATAGACACGAGCAGTACTTTAGACATAACAAAGTATACTGTTTCCGCCCATGATACCCCCCATGCGTTGCTATTCCTGAGGACTCAGGTGTTATTCCTTTGTACCCTGTAAATTCACGCCATATCTCATCCTTCAAACCGAAACACAGCCATGCAAACACAACTGCTTCACGGTTGAAACACGAATGGGATAATGGTGATGATGTTTTTCTCTACAATCCTTCTTTATTTACAGCATTGCAGTTTGCTCCACTTAACATTTATTGTTTGTTTCATTTCAATCGGTTCATAAATAAAAAAGTTATATCAATCTAAAGAGGGACATATAAAGTGCTGTAAAGTAACTTGTAAAGTAATTGGAACTTGTTGGAAGACATTTCTATGTACAGAGACCGGTTAGGCTTATATTGTGAGTAACCAAATAACTTATGGTTTAATGCACATGCCTTCACAAAACGCTTTTATATTTTTAAACGATATCCTTCTGTCATACTAGACCAGAGGGAGACTTTGTACAAAAGTCTTTTGTTTGGGCACCTCTGTCCCATTTGTGTTTCTACCGTGAAGCAGTTGTGTTTGCATGGCTGTGTTTCGGTTTGAAAGGTGGGATATGGCAGTAAATTTACAGGGTCTGTACCCTGTAAATAAAGGGGTAACAGTTGAGTGCTCAGGAATGGCAATGCATGGAGGGTATCATGGTTGAAACAGTGTATTCTATTATGTCTATGGTAGTGCTCATGTCTATAGGCGACGGTTACCACTTTCCATCAAATGGGTCGTCAGCTTGTTTTGCCATCGCTAAGTTGTATAAAAAACTTATGGTTTTAAGTATATGCCTTCAAAGAACACTTTCATAATTATTAACGATATCATTTCTATCACGTTTAGTTCAGTGAAATTGACTTCCTGATCTGTATTTGTAAAACATCGAGTCTTGGTGACCTCTTTATGTCCTTTATGATTGGCCTAGCGCGGGTCCCATGTACTAATGTTGTATATAATCTATACTTATAATAAATCTGTAGAGAGGTCAATTTAGTACATGAAATATATTTCCAAAATAACTATCAGGGGGTGATTAGTGATCGATGCTGATGTCAAAAATGCAATCAGTAAAAGTTTTGTCTGTCTCTCTGTATGTTCGTTATAGAAACGAAAACTACTCGACGGATTTTAACGAAACTTGGTACAATTATTCTTCATACTCCTGGGCAGGTTATAGTATACTTTTCATCACGCTACGATCAATAGGAGCAGAGCAGTGAAGGGAGATGTTGGGAAAACGGGAGAAGTTACTCCATTTTTAAGCTTCCGTCGCGTGTGCAGCCTTAATGGCTACTTTTTAAAATGTAAAATTGTCCACTCGTGCGAAGCCGGGACGGGCCGCTAGTAAGTAAATAAATATATATCATTCAATTAATCGATATTTGATTTATAATATTTTTGGACATGGTATGGGCGACACAGAAATGGTGAATGACCTTTATCTGATTTCGAAAAAAAGAAGACGATTCAGATTGATGAATGTGGAAGAAGCGAAAGAGGTTTGTTTGAATCGAAGCATTTGGCGTTCCATTGTTTCTGCCTACCCTAATGGGAGACAGGCGTGACAGATATGTATGTATGTATGTAAGACGATTCAGTTGTATTTTTTTCCGTTTGTTATTTTAAAATTCTGTCATTTATAAAATAATTTTATATTATTATTATATCTCCTTTTTATTTGAAAGAATATGTTTTCAGATTGGTGTATTCAAGATTTCATCAATTTCGATTCAGTAGTTTGGTTTTTGAGTCAAAATGAGTGGTTGTTATCACAAATGAAATCTATTTTTTTTTTTGTATTACAAAACCTACTAGTCAATTGACTTCAAAAAGATAGACTAGAATAGAACGTAATTGCCGAGGGATGGACAGCAGCGTCTCTCTTAAAATATCAAAGTCTAACTGCGGTTGTTGGGGAGAAAGGGATTGTTAGTAATGGGATTTAATTTACCCATTGCTAGCAATAAGCCCTAACAGGTCAACCTCCACGCGGTTCCCCCTGGAAACCATCGTGGATAATTCTAAATAATAATAAATAATAATTCTAATAGAATTCGTCTCGTTGGGCTAACTGACCTGTTTTCATCGTCACCTGTCATCTCTCTCTGGTGCTCCGTCAGCGTATACCGATAGCGCAGGCGGGGTTATCATTCCATTGTCATCTATAAAAAAAAGTATTATAAACTGGTACTGGTTTTTCGGTATGTGCCGACGACGCAACCTGTTCGCACCTTGAATATATATGGTGCATCAAATATGTTACGACCATATTGACCTGCCGTAATGGACTGGTGGTCGGATAATGAGCAATTTGAAGTCACAAATCCACTATAAACCTATTGTGAAGACACTCTGTCACAGGTCATTTTGAACCGACTTCGAAAAAAGGTGGCACTCAATTCGGTTGTTTTTATGTTTATTACCTCATGACTCCATCAGTTCTAAATTGATACGTAAAATTATTTTCTATCTGAAAGAATATACTTATGAATTGGTGCCATAATTATTTTTTATACAATTTAGAATGGCATACGAGCTGATGGCCCACCTTATGGAAAGTGGTAACCGTCGCCTATAGACATGAGCAGTACTATGGACATAATAGAGTATACTGTTTCGTCCATGATACCCCCATGCGTTACCATTCCTGAGGGCTCGAGTGTTATTCCTCTGTACCATGTAAGTTCATGCCATATCCCACCCTTCAAACCGAAACACAGTCATGCAAACACAACTGCTTCACGGTAGAAACACGAATGGGACAGAGGTACCTAAGCAATCGACTTTTGTACAAAGTCTCCCTCTGGTAAAATCCGACTTTTTCATGAAATACGAACATTTCATGAAAAAGTCGGCTTTATCGTGAATTGATTCTAAGGTCTAGTCAAATACACAAAAAAAGCCGGTCAAGCGCGAGTCGGATTTGCGCAACGAGGGTACCGTACAAAATCATCAAGTTAATTTTTTTGTGAAATAACTACTAATTTACGGTTTTAGGATTTTTTCATTTACTTATGATACTCGTATTTAATTGTGACATTGCTTCTTACCAAATCTCATGATTCTAGATCAACGGGAAGTACCCTATAGGTTTCGATTCCCTTTGCGAATGTCAAAATATGCGATATAAAGAGAACATAAACGGCCGTATCTTTTGATCGCGTCGATTTAGAAGCTTGATTTGTTCACTGCATTAAAAGATTACAGACCTGAGTATATGACATTAATTTCAACTTGATACCTCTACGCGTTGCTAAGAAAAAAGACTCTTGACAGACGGGCAACAAAGTAGTAAGGGTTCTGTTTTTTTCTTTGGAGATACAGAAACCTAAAAGTGAAGAATTCTGCTATTTGAAAATGATATAAAAATATACGGAACCACTCAGTGAACAGTTCGACTTTGACCGGATTCATTTCTAACTCCATTGTGTGTACTCGCACGGAGGCATTGTAAACACAGGCAGTGTGAAACACGCAAATTAGTGTAACTAACGTGTATTCAATGCGCAATTTTAATTAGCTTATTTATTTTTTTGTGTTCGTTATCACGTAATTATAATATTATTTAATTAATGCCATTATCGGTATATATATATATATATATATATATATATATATATATATATATATATATATATATATATATATATATATATATATATGGATAATGGCATTGAGAGAGAGAGAAAGAGAGGGAGATTTTGTACAAAAGTCGTTTGTTTGGGTGCCTCTGTCCCATTCGTGTTTCTATAATAAAGCAGTTGTGTTTGCATGGCTGTGTTTCGGTTTGAAGGGTGGGATATGGCTGTCAGCTTGTTTGCCATTCTAAGTTGTATAAAAAAAAAATCATGCTACATGAAATTACCCCCTTCGTAATCATATCGTAAAATAGTTACTGACGGCCCACCTGATGGAAAGTGGTAATCGTCGCCTATAGACCTGAGCAGTATCATGGACATAACAGAGTATACTGTTTCACCCATGATACCCCCCATGCGTTGCCATTCCTGAGGACTCAGGTGTTATTCCTCTGTACCCTGTAAATTCACGCCATATCCCACCCTTCAAACCGAAACACAGCCATGCAAAAACAGCTGCTTCACGGTAAAAACACAAATGGGACCGAGGTGTACAAGCAAACGACTTTTATACAAAGTCTCCCTTTGGTCACTGAGCTACTATTTCTTTATCAAAATTAATCATAATCGGTCCAGCATTTAAACCGTAAAAGTATAACAAACAATATTTGAGATAAAATTATATTTATGAAGAAATTGTTAAACCAATGCAAATTTTCTGTTGAACTGTTGTATTGATATAGCAAATTAATATTGTGTGTATGTTTGTGTTGTAGAAGTGAGTAAACATTTCGCATGTGGACGCTAATGCGACCGACATAAACAAACACGAGCCGAGTAACACCAGGTGTCGACATTGGGTCGACGAGAGGGAACCGAAGTTGTCATATGGTAGGTCACTGTTAGCGTATATACTCTAAACTCACGGTAATTAGGAACTGTTTTTTTTTTTTCAATGGATGATAATGGAATGGTAACCCCATCCGCGCTATCGGTATACACCGGCGGGGCACCAGTCAAGGATGGTAGGTGAGGATGAAGCTGGTCAGTTAGCCCGTCGCGACGAATTCAACAAGAATTGTTCACGATGGTTTCTAGGGGGAACCACGTGGAGGTCGACCTAATGAGGCATATTGCTAGCAATGGGACTGTCAAACTCCATTGCTAACAATCCCTTTCCCTCCAATTAGGAACTGTTAGTACCTATAAAACAGTGTTTTTTAAAGAGTGGGTCGCGACCCCTTGCGGGGTCCCCGAGCCTCTACAAGGGGGTCGCGGAAGGTCGCGAAGCAGTGAAAAATCAACAGTTTCGTAAATACATCAATCAATCAATAATACATAATGAAGTATGTATAACAGACGTCGATTACATGTCTGTTTCAGATACTTTATTATGTATTATTTATTTTATTTTATCGATACCTAACTGTGAATATAAACACAACTGTACGGATTTCATAATTGTACTATAATAAAATTCATATACATTCGAAACCGTGGAGGGTAGGGGGTCGCAAGATATTTTTACATAATAAGGGGGTCGTGTCATGAAAAAGATTGAAAAACACTGCTGTAAGGTGATAAGTGAATGCGTAGAATTCGGTTATCATTCCTACCATTAACTGTCCACTGCTGAACATAGGCCTCCCCATAGACTTATGTCTTTTTCCATCCAAAACATTTGGCATAAAATGGCGTAAAATGTCAAATTTCATAACAATGATGCCATTGACGCGTCAAAAAATAAGACAAACAATCTATTTTTTATGCAACTTAGAATGGCAAACAAGCTGATGGGCCACCTGATGGAAAGTGGTAGTCGTCGCCTATAGACATGAACAGTAGCATGGACATAACAGAGTATACTGTTTCGCCCATGATAAATGCGTTGCCATTCCTGAGGACTCAGGTGTCATTCCTCTGTACCCAGTAAATTTACGCCATATCCTACCCTTCAAACCGAAACACAGCCAGGCAAACACAACTGCTTCACAGTTGAAACACGATTGTGACAGAGGTACCCAAGCAATCGACTTTTGTACAAAATCTCCCTCTGGTAAATATGACAAGACCAACAGAATAACATAAAATTAAGATTACATGATTATATAATAACATTATTGTATTATTTAGAATTCCAAGATTTTATTTAGAATTACAAGAAAATAAAAGAAGACGAATGTAGCTGTTTGTACAAAGCACCTAACTCAGCATATGTGGGGGGAAAGGGATTGTTAGTAATGGAGACTGAGAATCCTATTGCTAGCAATATACCCAACCAGGTCGACCTCCTCGCGGTTCCTCCTGGAACCATAGTGGTTAATTCTTGTCCAATTGGTCACTATGGACCAACTGACCTGCCTTCATTCTCACCTGTCACCCTTCACTGGTGCCCCGTCAACGTATACCGATAGCGCAGGCGGGGTTACTATACCATCTTCACCCATTAAAAAAAAATACGTAATTCACGGACATACTTTTACGTTTATTTTTTTTCTTTTTTTGTTTATTAGAGGCACATGTTTTCAACTAATCATCCAATACTAAAGTTACTATGGCAAACATGAGTAAGCGGAGAGCTTTCTATGGCGAGCCTCCTTGTGGTGACCTTCGATGCGTTTTACCAATTAATACATTGCTTACATTTGAAATGTCATTCAGCTGAACAGGACTTTTACCTAACGCAACTTCTTACGGGCCAAGGTTTGGCAAACAAATAATTGATTGTTCGATTTTGAGATCTGTACATGTGTAAATACGACATATTTTCTATTGACGGAACTAGGACAAATATTGGATGTGTGTAAACCATTAAAAAGTTTGTACAAGCTACCGATTAGTCATAATACAGCATGAATACCCAATATATTGTACTGTTGACATTTCAATTGAAACGTCATTTCGATGCACATGCATTAGGAAAATCTATATATATATATATATATATATATATATATATATATATATATATATATATATATATATATATATATATATATATATATATATATATATATATACAACACACACATTAAGCAATCGACTTTTGTACAAAGTGTCCCTCTTAAAATATATTTTAATTAATCGATAAATAGACAGTGATCGATATGTATATATGTATGTATTACTTTATAATACTATCACTTGGGGGAAAGGGATTGTTAGTAATGGAGTTTGACAGCCCCATTGCTAGCAATATGCCTTATTAGGTCGACCTCCACGTGGTTCCCCTGGAAACTATCGTGAACAATTCTTGTTGAATTCGTCACGATGGGCTAACTGACCTACTTCATCCTCACCTATCATCCTTCACTGGTGCCCCGCCTGTGTATACCGATAGCGCGGGTGGGGTTACCATTCCATTATCATCCATTAAAAAAAAATACTATCACTTTTATGTAAACAATTGTTTTGTATAGGTCATAGGGAAGGCGAGGAACGATATATGAGACGTAACTTCCCACATACCTCCGTCCTTGTTTAATGCAAGCAGTTGTTAAAGGGACGAATATAAATTCGTCCCTTTCTAACGAATTATAATATGAGAAGGGAAATCGTAAGTAAACAAAGTAGGAAGTGTTGGAGCGAATGAAGTGAACAAATATACAAACATTATGATCGTATGTCTGTTTTATAAATTTATATACATTAATACTATAAGTAAGTATTTAAGACTTTGTTTCACAAACAAACCGATTTCTATTGAGGCAAAACCTTTAATTTTTTTGCTTTATGCAGACCCATACACCTTTATGGGAGGAGAATGGGTACTGTGGGAATTCCCCCGTAAGGTGGGGGTGTACCCACCAAAAACCAGACGATATACCCTCGAGGTGCCATATGTCGGTGACACGGGTTCGCTTTCGCACTCACCACGTCTCCGATGGCAGCGACCCGCCCCCTGATGGTGAGAGCAGGCCTCTTCTCTCAAGATAGGGTGGGTGACGTGCTCACCCCACCACACGGGCGGCCGCGCCGGTATATTAGCAACTGTGGCAAAACCTGTTATTTCGATTTAAAACAGAAAGTACTTAATTAATTTCGATAAAATTTCTATAGGACATCTGTAAGTATATCTTTTATGCAACTTAAATAGCAAACAAGCTGACGGCCCACCTGATAGAAAGTGGTAACCGTCGCCTATAGACATGAGCAGTACCATGGACACAACAGTACACACACATACAGTTTCGCCCATGATACCCCCCATGCGTTGCCATTCCTGAGGACTCAGTTGTTATTCCTCTGTACCCTGTAAATTCACTGCCGTATCCCACCATTCAAACCGAAACACAACCATGCAAACACAACTGCTTTACGGTTGAAACACGAATGGGACAGAGGTACCCAAGCAAACGACTTTTTTACAGTCTTCTGATGAAATGAGATGTTTGTATATAACAATTCAGTGCTTTAATGACTCAAACAATCGTCATGAAAATCGTCTTTCAAACCAAAACACAGCCAGGCAAAATTATTATTATTTTTTTTTTACAACACAGGTGTCAAACGAGCATGCGGCTCACCTGATGGTAAGTGACTACCGTCGCCCATGATCACCCACAACACCAGCGGCATTGCAGGTGTGCTGCCGGCCTTCTAAAAAGGAATATACACTTTTCTTGAAGGTTATGTTAATAATAATATATTTTTATTTATTTATTTATTTATTTTCTAATTTATTTTCTATTTCTAATATGTGTAAGGTTATGAAGGTATAATAATAATATTATATAATTTTGGACACATTCCGTCCTAAATAAACAAGGGCCAGTGTGATGGCTTCTGTCGATACAGTTCTTGCTGCACACACATAAAACTGTTCAGAATATTAATTGACGTCGATCGTCGAAGCTGATACGTAAACTATGTAATAGTTAAGTAAGATTATGCCAAGTCATGCAACGTAAGTGTTTGTAATGCTAATTTTACTAGCTTAAAAGTCAATTGGTGATGCATGCTGTACACGATTGAAAGAAATAGAATAGATATATCACTTTCTAGTAACGAACTTAAACCTCGTGTGCGTGGCCTTGGCGGAGTTACTAACTAGGTGAATTCCATTGTTAAATGTTTCGTAAGTAAATATTACGGTTGAATGTGATAACAGCCGCTTAACTTTACGTGTAATTTAGACGAGAAAATTTGACTAATTTCGGGACATTCCGGGGCCCTTAGTCGTGAGCAGCTATGACGTCTACAGCTCGCGCTGAGTGGACGCGCAGTCAAGCTCGTGTTCGCATTATGACCGTAGTTGATTAAATATATTTTACTAGAGGGAGACTTTGTACAAAAGTCGATTGCTTGGGCACCTCTGTCCCATTCGTGTTTCAACCGTGAAGCAGTTGTGTTTGCATGGCTGTGTTTCAGTTTGAAGGGTAGGATATGGCGTAAATTTACTGGGTACGGAGGAATAACACCTGAGTTCTCAGGAATGGCAACGCATGGGGGGTATCATGGGCGAAACAGTATACTCTGTTATGTCCATGGTACTGCTCATGTCTATAGGCGACGGTTACTACTTTCCATCAGGTGGGCCGTCAGCTTGTTTGCCATTCTAAGTAGTATAAAAAAAAAAATAGTTCGTATGGTTTTGAAACTAGTCGAGTTTTCTTGACTATAACAATTAAAAGAGTTTTATATAAAAAAAAAAGCTTCAGTTGTGGCATAATCAGCTATTTTTATATTTAAAAACTAAACTGCTGAAATAATTTTGATAAAAATTTTATAGGACCAAATTGTAAGTACATGCTGTCAAATAAAAGAAGATATTTCTAAATCGGTTTATAATTGATAGAGTTATGAGGTAACAAACATAAAAAATACAACCGAGTCGAATCCCTCTTTTTTAAAGTTGGTTAAAAGTACCGTAAGTGAATCCGATTATCGTTACATTAAGACAAAACTAGGTGAAGGTAGTGTTACACAAAACGGGCAGATTCCTCGTTCTATTTTTTATTTGTTTTTAAATGACTTTTTTACGACCCTCGGATTTACATGCTAATGGCCCAATTGACGAAAAGTGGTAACCGTCGCCTATAGACATGAGCAGTATTATAGACATAACAGAGAATACTGTTTCGCCCATGATACCCCCCATGCGTTGCCATTCCTGAGGACTCAGGTGTTATTCCTCTGTACCCAGTAAATTCACGCCAAGGTTTTGACAGTAGTTGCTTTGGTTATGTTTTAAAAGGGACGCTGCTGTCCATCCTTCGATCATTAAGTCCCCTTAGTCGTCTCTTATGATACATAGGGAAAAGGAAGGGTCTACAGTTGGATATATCTATAATGATTTATAATTTATGTAAATATTTATTTTAGTTTCTGTTTAGCACTACTACTGCCCACTCACTACTTCCTATGCCACTGTGTTAGGTTGACTGGAAGAACCACTTTACATTAGGTGGGCTGTCAGCTTGTTTGCTATTCTAAGTTGTATAAAAAAAAACCTTCCAATAACGAGAGGTCTATGTTCGACAGTGGGCATTTAACAACTCATATATTAATAATATCTGGTGTGAATGTTATAGAAATGAGAGACGACCTTTTCTCTTCCATCAATACCTAGGCAAATCCAATATATAGGTATCGGAGTAGTACGGATTACCGATATCGCGCAGTCCACATGAATGGGGGAAAAGAGATTGTTAGTAATGGAGACTGAGAATCCCATTGCTAGCAATATACCCAACCAGGTCGAGCTTCTCGCGGTTCCCCCTGGAAACTATCATGGTTAATTCCTGGTGAATTCGTCATGATGGGCTAACTGGCCTGTTTTCATTCTCATCTATCACCCTTCACTGGTGTCCCGCCAGCGTATCCCGTTAGCGCAGGCGGGGTTACCATACCATTTTCACACATAAAAAAAAGTGCACATGAAAGGTTAAAGGTGAATGTGGACTATGCATTGGCTGGTTGATCTGTTTGGAAATTTAATTGGACGTTACCTCACATTCACTATTGAATAGATTCAATTCAAACATTGAAATAACAAATCGAATAACACTGTGGAGTCATACAAATTTGTACATTAAATCCCATCAAAGTCTTACAATGTCGTAATGAATGGAGCCTCACTATTATTTCGACGTTAATATTATCTATGGGTGTTATCATATGTGATTTGCTTTACTCTTCAAAACATATCTGATGGCAAGGAATTAGACTGGTTCCCTGCCCGCACCGGTGGCCCTCCCAAAGAGGGTTGACGCCAGGCAGGCGGCCGGTCGTAAAACCAAGCCAAGTCTTTTTGTAATATGGATAAAAAACATATTACGCCGACCCCATATAATAATTGGGATACAGGCAGGAAGAAGTTGTCTATGGCTGTTAGCTGTGAACGTGATAAATTCAGTAAAAGAAGCGAGTGGTGTTTTTTTTTATGCAAATAAGAATGACAAACGAGTTGACTGCCTCATTGATGGGAAGTGGTAACCAATGCCTATAAATTTTTGGATTACTGATATCCAGAATTGACTATAATGTCCGTTATATTTTTTCTTTCTTACATACATTTATTTATTTATTTATTTATTTACACTTTGTTGCACCAAGTAAAAAGAGAAATAACAAATACAGTAAATATTAATGTGAAGTGATTCATAAGGCGGCCTTATCGCTGAGCAATCTCTTCCAGACAACCTTTGGTTAGAGGACATTGAGAAAAAGACAAAGGGTAGGTGGCGCACTATTATATAAATATTATCATATACAAACATATATACATAGATACATAGACATACATATATAATATATACACAATTAAATATATACATAACATACACATACATACTTAACAGCACACATACAACAGAAAAAAAAAATTACGAAAGAAAACGAAGAGAGAACACAGGAAAATAGCACTAATATACATATAATTCTTCCACTTTGTGTTTATATTACAAAATTATAAGTCTAAAACACAACCTTTTTGCCATTTGACAGCCATCCCAAAATCCATCTATCTCTCTCTCTCTCTATTTTCTTCCTTTTCGGTCCTGCCATTTCGTTTTATCTCATTTTATTTTAATCATCATATGTTAGTATGGGAGCATTATTTTTTTGTTGTTTATCGATAACCCTTCACCAGATGAAAACTTCGTACAAAATTCATCTGCTTGGGTACCACTGTCCCATTCGTGTTTCTACCGTGAAGCAGTTGTGATTGCATTGCTGTTTTGATTTGTAGAGCAATGAAATTACAGAGTACAGAGACTTAAAACCCTAGTTCTCAAGAATAGTAAAGCGTTAAAGGTATCGTGTTATGGTACTATCAGGTGAGTCGTAAGCTTGTTTGCCATTTTTAGATGCTTAAAAAAGTTCTATAGGAACTTTAGTTTTACAATAGTAGTAAAGTATTTTCTAAAAAAGGTATATAGTGTGATTGTGTGGCATTTATAATATATTTATTTAACATATATAATATAATTTACTTATATATATATATATATATATATATATATATATATATATATATATATATATATATATATATATATATATATATATATATATATATATATATATATATATATATACATACAATATATACAATATATTTACTTTACATTAACAGAGATATAAAGAGTAACTATTGAGTTTCTTGCGGTAACAGCAGATAACAACTTTCCGAAATCTGCATTCATAAAAAATTACGACATAAAAGTGCATGTAAACAAATCTTTTTGAATAAATATGAATAAGTCGAATTTGAATATCATAGATAGATAGATACTCTTTATTGTTTCCTCCAAAAAATTACAATAGTAAACTTATTATAAATATAAGCAAATACAAGAAATAATCACAAAATGAGAAAACAATGGGCGACCTTATCGCTAAGAGCGATCTCTTCCAGGCAACCTTTGGATGGAGAGGAGTAATTATAAACAGTTTGGTGGGAGGCACGATGAAAAATTCATAAATGAAAAAAAAAATTATAATTTTTTTTGACTTCAGTAAGATTTTGTAAACACACAAACAACTTTATCATCATCATATCAGCCTTTTAACTGTCCACTGCTGAACATAAGCCTTCCTTTGAGAGGGTTTTGCCAGTAGTTGCCACGCTTGGCAGGCGGATTGGCAACCGCAGTTAGGCTTTACCGATGTTATAAGAGGGACGCTGTTGCCCATCCCTCGCCCTCCCTTAGTCGATTCTTACGACACCAACGGGAGAAGAAGGGGTGACCTATTCTATGCCGGGACGCACACAGGCGCACACACACACACGCACACACAAACGCACACACATGCACACACACACACACACGCACGCGCACACACACACAGAGAGAGAGAAAGAGAGAGAGACACACACACACACATAAATAAATACACAATCATTGCGATTAAATGGTCTACATTAGCACGTTCCGTTTCGTTGAGTTTCACTGGTAAATCTAAGAAAGTTGATGGGAGGTTACATGTAGTTGCAAGTACTTATTAGGTAAGGTGAGAGGTGCTCATTTATCTATTCACGTACAATGATGTTACAATTTTTCAAGCATTCCACACTTCTGCGTTTTCTTTGAGTGTTACTTGTAACCTTAAGTAGCAGAAAGGTTAATAACCTTACAACCATGCTGTTAGAAAAAAACATATTATTATTATGTCGAATTAATTTTTAAAATGTTAATGTAATTTTAAATAATTACAGTTTGATTTTGATATTAACCTATTTAATTAAACTGCATGCACTACAAATGTTAAAATAATTTATTGCCCTCAATGGCCGATGAACGATAAGATTTCAAATATTTGAATTTAGAATGCGGAATCGTGTCTTTAATAGGTTTTGCTTCGGAAAAAGTTACAATATTTAAATTTAGAATTTAGAATATCGAATCATGTTTTGTACTCATTTTATCCTGCAAAAAGTAACGGCGCATCTATTGCCTCAAAATCTATTTTAAAAAAGAAAACAAAATTGGACTATTATCAAGATTAGGACCCAAAAAAAAAAAATAAACAATGTTCAGTTAAAAAAAGATCAGTCAAAAAAAGGAAAAATGTTCAGTTTACTGACACTCTTCTTAATCAGTGTATAATACAATTTATTTTTATTTTTATGCAGCTTAGAATGGCAAACAAAGTGACGGCCCACCTGATGGAAAGCGGTAATCGTCGCCTATAGACGTGAGCAGTACCACGGACATAACAGAGTATACTGTTTCGCTCACGATACCTCTAATGCGTTGTCATTCCTGAGGACTCAAATGTTGTTTCTTTGTACCCTGTAAATTCACTACCATATCCCATTCTTCAAACCGAAACACAGCCATGCAAACACAACTGATTCACGGTTGAAACACGAATGGGACAGAGGTGCCCAAGCAAACGACTTTTGTATAAAATTTTCCTCTGGTAATATTACAAATGAAATACAAGGAAATATTGTATGTCATGAGACACCGTCATAGTAAAATTCATCATCAAAACATAGGTTACACTCGTAGTGGATTGCAGAAATGACTCGCGCCACCAATCATCGGGCCTCCTCATCGGAACGTACTGTAATCATCGAATTTCACATGATTTCATCTCACGACGGAAAATAACCGGGTCATATGAGATGTATGGTTAATAAAAATAATCATTTTGTATTTAGCAATCGACGAGTTACGTAACACAACATAGACGTGAACTATGGTCTTGTATATTTGGTTAACGAAACTGGCGGACAGTTAATTGCATTTAAAACGGTTCTTGTAAACGTTCACGACAGGAGGTTTGCTCGCGTTTGAATTCTTTTTTTTTATACAACTTAGAATGGCAAACAAGCTGACGGCCCACCTGATGGAAAGTGGTAAACGTCGCCTATAGACATGAGCAGTACCATGGACATAACAAAGTATACCGTTTCGCCCATGATACCCCCCATGCGTTGCCATTCCTGAGGACTCAGGTGTTATTCCTCCGTACCCAGTAAACTCACGCCATATCCCACCCTTCAAACCTAAAAGGAGCTATGTAAACAGCTGCTTTACGGTTGAAACACGAATGGGACAGAGGTACCCAAGCAATCGAATTTTGTACAAAGTCTCCCTCTAAATCTTTTCTCTTCATAATATTAGTATAGATAAAATTGTGGTGTAATTCAAATGTTTATTTTTTTAATTTAAAACTCTTAAAAATATATAAAAGAGTATTATTATTATTAGCTCAATTTAATTTGATCATTATCTTAGACTCGTTTATGTGAAATAAAATAAAACATTAAATATTTTTATTAAAAAATAAATTAAATTAATAATTAGCCAAAATAATATTTATGACCAGTACCCGATCCAAAGGTCCTTTATTCGATTGCTTTCTTCCATAATTACTTTTACTTTTTTTACTTTACTTTAATTTTTTTTATTTATTTCAATTATTTAATTACTTTCATTAATAATTCCATAATACGAGATTAACGGAAGGATTCACATATCTGCATATTGTGTGTTTTTTTTTTTCATAAAATTTAAAGGTGCTAGAAATAAGCGATGCGTGTCTCTAATATAGTTGCTGCTGGTCAAAATCATTTTAGCCTTATTGCTAAGAATACACCCTATTAGGTCGACCTCCGCACGACACCTCCTGGAGATCATTGTGATTGATACTGAAATTCGTTACGATGGGCTAACTGACCTGCTATCATCTTCGCCTATCACCTCTCAATGGTACCCCGGTCAACGATTGGTATATGAGCTGGCATACCGATAGCGCAGGCAATGACAAACAGCCATTCTAAGTTGTATAAAAAAAAGATGTATAAAAAAAAAAAAACTAATTGAGGCAAAAGACACTAAGACCGCCATTATTCATCACCGAGCTAAACTAATTGACATTGCAAATGTAGCTGTCACAACGAACTATTAATAGCCACAGATGATATAACAGTTATTAGTGGCAATGCCTATTCTTATTTTAAATTTGCAATCGATAGCAAATCACCGATTTGCACATCACTAGCTCGGCCCAAGGACACACGCGTGCGCCAAAACAAGTGAGAATTGTGAAGGAATCGCACGGAACTGGGCGGCCAGTGTTGTAACCTTTTGTTTGTGCGTATTAGTCAACTACGGCCAGTGGTGCCAATTAGCTAACGGATCTAGGATTGGAATGCCATAGAAATGCTATGAAATTGAAACAGCTTTACAATAGTACTGCTTGATCGTTTATATACACACAAATTGATGATTACAGTCGTGTTTCTTGTCTGTTCTTCTTAACTACCAGAGGGAGACTTTGTACAAAAGTCGATTGCTTGGGTACCTCTGTCCCATTCGTGTTTCAACCGTGAAGCAGTTGTGTTTGCATGACTGTGTTTCGGTTTGAAGGGTGGGATATGGCGTGAATTTACTGGGTACAGAGGAATAACACATGAGTCCTCAGGAATGGCAACGCATGTTTTTTACGCATATTCTAAGTATCATTTAGCTAGCTAGATAGACTGTCATATCTGTCTGTTTACTGTAAATCTATCTATTTACTGTATGTATAATCTGGTAGTATTGTTTTATTGTTACCCTATTCCCTTTGGCCGCAACAGAATATCAGTGCTTTGCTCTTTTGAGGGCGAAGCAATAAACTGAGTTGTGACCATTTTGTATTGTTATGGCACACGCACAAACGAAAAATTGTATTTAGTTTTATATATTTTTTAATCATTTACGTTATCTCGCTTTTTATGTATATAAATATATGTTGTAATTTGTGTGCTGTAAGTAATGCAAATATGGTAGATCATCTATCTATCTATCTATTTATCATATCAAATTCTATCCAGCAATAAAACTTCGAGCATCGCCCTGCCCATAGTAACTTCAAGCTTTTTCATATGAGCAACCGTGTAAGATTATTTTTGGATTCCGTGAGTAATCATTGGCAACACGTACCGGTTAAAGTCCTTCGTCTTCAAATTTTGAAGAATTTTGGATATAAAAATGTTAGTAACATAATTGCTTATATATTTTTTAAGCAACTTAGAATGGCAAACAAACTGACGGCCCACCTGATGGAAAGTGGTATCTGTCGCCTATAGACATAAGCAATACCATCGATATAACAGAGTATACTGTTTCGCCCATGATACCCCCCATGTGTTGCCGTTCTTGAGGACTCATGTGTTATTCCTCTGTACCCTGTAAATTCACGCCTTATCCCATCCTTCAAACCGAAACACAGCCATGCAAACAACTGTTTCACGGTAGAAACACGAATGGGACAGAGGTGGCCAAGCAAATTGCTTTTGTACAAAGTCTCCCTCTGGTTATATGTTATATATATGTTAAGTAACTTAACACTTCACTATTAACATATTAAGTATAATGACGACTTTGTTTGTAAATTTAAAAATATCCACATTATTGTGTTAATATATTTCCGTGAATGTAACGAAAAATTGTTATAAAAGATTTTAATTAAGACCGAAACCGGTCAAGTCCATAAATTATGGAATGTTTTTAATAACAATATAAACGTGAATTTATACATAATAACATGTATGCGAAGCTGGTCGCGGTGGGTGTAATGAAACTCCATGATTCGTGTAACTGTTTTTTTTTTATGACTAATAATGGAATGGTAATCCTGCCTGTGCTATCGGTATACACTGGCAGGGCACCAGTGAGGGATGATAGGTGAAAATAAAAAGGTAGGTCAGTTAGCCCATCGTGATGAATACACTTAGGAGGGGGGAAAGGGATTGTTAGTAATGGAGACTGAGAATCCCATTGCTAGCAACATATCCAACCAGGTCGACCTCCTCGCGGTTCTCCCTGGAAACTATCATGGTTAATTCCTGACGAATTCGTCATGATGGGCTAACTGGCCTGTTTTCATTCTCATCGATCACCCTTCACTGGTGCTCCGCCAGCGTATCCTGTTAGCGCAGACGGTGTTACTATACCATTTTCACCCATCAAAAAAAATACACTTAGGATTTAGTACGATGGTATATCGCTAGCAATGGGACTCGTAATTCACAATTCTAACAATCCCTCTCCGCCCCTCGTTCAGGACTAAAAAATGCTGTGTAATGTTATCAAGCGACATTTATTATAACTGGTAATCTTAGCTATGTATATGGTAACAAAATTACTGGGTAACGTGTCTCAACATCATGTGATTAGTGTTGGCAACGAGTGACTTCTCTGATGCTGCAAGCGTTCATCGGCATAGCCACTCAATATCTGGGGGAGAGCATGCGGTTGTAAAGACGTTGCATAAAAATGGCGACCCCATTTTTAAACAACGAATTTACAGTCGACACTACACTACTTGTTCTTAATACTCATTTTTATAGTTTTGAAACAAACTAATAATATTTTTTAGTTCAGGCCGCAGGGAGTGGAAGGGATTGAGTGGCAGCCATGGGCGTTATGATCACAAGTGACCTAGGGGGGAAAAGGGATTTTTAGTAATGGGAACTAGTAACCTTATTGAGTAGCATTACATACTATCAGGTCGACTTTCAAGCACACTAAAATATTATAGATTTTTAGAGCTGTGGATTTTGTAATAATAAATAAATAAATATTAATAAAGTTTCTATGGAACTGATCTGTAATACTAAACAGATCCTTTTAGATTATAAAAGAATTTTTCACACCAGTTTACAACTGACAGAGTTATGAGGTCACAATTAAAAAAAAATGTACGACCGAATCGAGAATCTTTTTTTTTGAAGTTATTTGAAAAGGAATGAATTTTTTTTTATGGCTGAAAATCGAATGGTAACCCCGCCTGCGCTAACGGGATACGCTGGCGGAGCACCAGTGAAGGGTGATAGATGAGAATGAAAATAGGCCAGTTAGCCCATCATGATGAATTCATCAGGAATTAACCATAATAGTTTCCAGGGATAACCGCGAGGAGTTCGACCTGGTTGGGTATATTGCTAGCAATGGTATTCTTAGTCTCCATTACTAACAATCCCTTTCCCCCCAAAGGAATGTATTTGAAATATTATTTTTGACAACATAACCTTTTTATTAGTTTATCTAACACTTAGCCTGGTTGTAATGATGTCTGCGTATTGGCAAAGTTGTTTAAATATAAAAGTACACTTAAATGACGAGACTATGTTTGGATTTTGCAATAAATGAGCGTTGTATCAGTCTTATCAAATCAAAAACTTGGTGTTTTTTTAGATAAATATTGACGTATCATAATTGGATTCTGAAGTAGTTACTGATGACAGGAACCTTGATATTTTATTGGACATATAATAAATTTGGTAAGAATAATACGACCATTTTGATGGTAAACATTTTTTTTTATAACATAGAAGGCAAACGAGCATGCATCTCACTTGATAGTGTTTTTTTTTAATGGATGATATTGGAATGGTAACACCGCCTGTGCTATCGGTATACACCGGCGGGGCACCAGTGAGGGATGATAGGTGAAAATGAAGCAGGTAAGTTAGTCCATCGTGACAAATTCACCAAAGAATCAATCACGATAGTTTCCAGGGGGAACCGCAAAGAGGGAAACTTTGTACAAAAGTCGATTGCTTGTCGAGTACCTCTGTCCCATTCGTGTTTGAACCGTGAAGCAGTTGTGTTTGCATGGCTGTGTTTCGGTTTGAAGGGTGGGATATGGTGGGAATTTACTGGGTACAGAGGAATATCACCTGAGTCCTCAGGAATGGCAACGCATGGGGGGTATAATGGTCTTTCAGAAAGGAATCTGCTCTCTTCTCTTTTTTTTCTGCTGTCTACAGACTAGTTCGTATTCATGTATCACAGTATCACATCTCTGAAATAGAATGTAGTGTACCAAGAATTACTTTATGATAGATATTCTTCCAATATTATAAATGTGAAAGTTCAAATCTTTTATCATGACTCTGGCAGAAATATGGGTTGTTTTTGAAGAAAAGAAGAAAGGAGAAAGAAAGCCAGGTCGGATCGCTAGTCGATAAAATGAAGTTCCATCAAAACACCATAATACAAACAATGAATTACATTTATTATTTTATTATAAACAATATAAAAAGAGCATAAACTTTGAATCCGTAGACAGAAGGCGAAAAAATAAAAAGAAATATCAATATTTGACAAATAGAAAAAAACCATACGTCTGAGTCTATAACAAAAAAAAAAAAGTAAAGCGAAGCGTACTCTAAAGTTTTGAAACAAAGCAAAACAAAAGCTGAGTAACCAGTGTGAACTATTTGTCTCATAATTACATAACAAAAGAACCGCAACTCACTGACGGTAACCGCAAAGTGTTATGTCTTTAACCACTACCGTCACGCATGCTCACAGTAATCCATGTCTAACGGTGTACAAAGAGTAAAAAAAAAAAAATATTTACTGAATGAACTAAACCGGTTGATAGAAAAACAACGAGAGTATGGCTGTATGTTTCTTGTCCATTGCCTCATTACATCGGACAGTAAAAAGAGTATTTGTTTTTGGCGGGAAATGATCTATTGTTGGTCATTATTAAAAAAACTGAACGACGAGAGGTTAATGTTTAGAAATTCCCACGGTATTACAACAATAATAGAAGCTTCTGGTCAATTTTTTTTTCTTAATTATTCTTGATGCACAACGATCATAGACTATATGAATCTAGAATATAGTCCATTTATGTACCAAATTTGCTTTTTTATGGCAGCTTTACGGCTTTGGATATTTCCTTTTAGCCAATCTTTAATATCTATTACTCTTATTGTCTCTCCTTTCGTTTAAGAGTTTTCTCTTGTCGGTGCAACTAATTCATGCATCTTCCAGCCAGCTCTATCCCAAACCATATCCTTGACCTCCCTATATGACATGACACCTAGTGTTTCCTTTATCTGTGCCATGTTATTAGTTAGTTATTCCTCGGTCTTTCCCTTCCTCTTTTGCCCTCTACTTTTCCTTCTACTATGCTCTTTAAAAATAGTTGTGTTCTTTAAGATAGCTTTGCTTTTTATCTCTTCTTGTATAGATACTCTTATTGTAATGGTACCATATTTGATTTAGTTAATAATAGTCTATCATCTTTCTTTCTTTCTTTATTCTTTATAGTACACAAACGGTTATTAAAATGTAAAAACAAACATAATAGTGCACAAATGCGAGCTTATCTCCAATAGAGATTTCTTCCAGCAAACCCAATATGAGAAAACTGACAGTTCATTAGTAGTTACAGTCATACATGTGTAGCAATCGATTTAAATGTTATAGTTAAAAATAAATAAATAAAATGCCTTTACAATTGAAAAGACCGATAGGTATAAATAAAAATATATATAAGTAAATACATATAAATAGATAGATATATATTATATATAATACACAAATATAATAATCTGTTTCAATATAACTTAATAATAATATAAATAAACAAATAACCGATCCAATTATAAGACAGTCTTCTAAATTCCAATAGTACAAGTCAAAAGTCGATTATTTTTTTGACGAACGAATGAAAACTCTTAATTAAACATGGTTTAACCATGTTTAATTAAAAGTGTTCATTGCATGGCTGTGTTTCAGTTTGAAGGGTGGGATATGGCGTGAATTTACTAGGTACAGAGGAATAACACATGAGTCCTCAGGAATGGCAACGCATGAGGGGTATCATGGGCGAAACAGTATACTCTGTTATGTCCACGATACTGCTCATGTCTATAGGCGACGGTTACCACTTTCCATCAGGTGGGCTGTCAGCTTGTTTGCCATTCTTAGTTGTATAAAAAAAATCATTATCACATTAGCTTTAAACTGTCCACTGCTGGACATAAGCCTCTCCCTTGGAGGGCTTTGCCAGTAGTTGCCACGCTTGGCAGACGGATTGACAACCGCAGTTAGGCTTTGGAGATATTTTAAGAGGGACGCAGCTACCCATCCCTTATTCGCCCCTTACGACACCCACGGGAAAGGAACGGGTAGCCTATCCTATGCTGGGACACACACGGAATGGAGAGGAGAAAAAAGAATGGAGAGAAATAATTAAAATTGTAATTGCTTGAGTAATTTATTTTACAAAGTATTTTTTTTAATGGCTGATAATGGAATGTTAGCCCCGCCCGCGCTATCGGTATACCTTGGCGGGACACCTGTAAGAGATGATAGGTGACGATGAAGCAGGTCAATTAGCCCATCGTGACGAATTCCACTAGAATTAATCAAGATGGTTTTCAGGGGAAACCGCGTGGAGGTCGACCTAATAGGGTGTATTGCTAGCAATGGGTCAATTTTTTTTTATAGGCGATAATGAAATAGTAACCCGCGCTATCCGTATACCATACACCGGCGGGGCACCAGTGACGGATGATAGGTGAGGATGAAACAGGCCAGTTAGCCCATCGTGACGAATTCAATGAGAATTGTTCACGATGGTTTCCAGGGGGAACCACGTGGAGGTTGACCTGATAGGGCATATTGCTAGGGCATATGGGGCTGTCAAACTCCATTTCTAACAATCCCTTCCCCCCTATGCAATGGGTCAATTAGACTCCATTACTAAAAGTGCTGTCAAATTTCAAAATATTGGTAATAATGCTTAATAATGGTAATTGGTGGTAAACAATGGTCAAATTTCATTAAAATTTGACCATCATTTCATTAAGATCTATTGAAACGTACTGTCGTAAGCATTTATAGTGTAAGCTTTGCTTATTAATAGTATGTAATAAGATCAGTGATATTTATTACACAATTTAATCATTCGTGTACCAAAGGTTAATTATCTGCCATGGCACTCGCAGATCACCTCAATACGCCGGGGCGTCGAACCTAAGACATTTGAGAAGAAAGCGCATTATGCAACATGGTAAACATTTGTTACAAGATTGTACGACTTGTGATCAATAATGTAATGCTGTATTATTAGCTTATTAATATAAATTTATTTATTATTCATATAATATAAGTAAGTGTGCATGTGGAGGATTTAACACCTAATGGTGTTCTCTACCAGTCAACCATGAGACAAGCAGAAAATTCAATAGGCGGTTGCATTTATTACTAACATTTGTATAAATATTATTACTACATATCACATACATACACAAATACACACACACACACACACACACACACACACACACACACACACACACACACACACACACACGCACGCACGCACGCAACCACGCACACACGCACGCACACACACACAACTATAATTCTAATAAAAATAAATTAGAACGGCAGACAAGAGAAAATAAAGGGGGAAAAATAAATAAATATAATAATTATAGCGATTTCCAAAAATAAGAATTCCAAATTCATCATCATCATCATCATCCCAGCCATTATCCGTCCACTGCTGGACATAGGCCTCCTCCATAGACTGCCATAAAGAACGGTCCTGAACCACCTGCGTCCACTGACTGCCTGTAATGAATTCGAGGTCGTCACTATTGTGTTGGTTTGTCGCACACTGCGTTTGTCCTTATGGGGTCGCTACTGGAGAGCCTCTCTTTCCAAATTCGTCTGTACTATTTTAAGTGACACGTACACGATTATGAACCGATTTTTATGATTATTTTTGTAATCGACAGAATATAATTTTATGTTAATGTTGTTACGATTGAAACTGCTTCAGAGAAAATATCCGGTTCTATACTGAAATATATTAAATTTTATATGACGAAGTAGTCATGGTGGAAGATACGTAAATTTCTGTATCTTTATGGAGTAAATCTGTTCGTATCGGGGGGAAAGGGATTGTTGGTAATGGAGACTGAGAATCCCATTGCTAGCAATATACCCAACCAGGTCGACCTCTTCGCTGTTCTCTCTGGAAACTATCATTCCTGATGAATTCATCATGATGGGCTAACTGGCTTGTTTTCATTCTCATCTATCACCCTTCACTGGTTCTCCGCCAGCGTATCCCGTTAGCATAGGCCGGATTACCATACCATTTTCACCCATCAAAAAAAAAACTGTTCGTATCAGAAGGTCTACAATGAAATATTTTTCGAAATTCAGTTGTTTTGGCTGAAACGTTATGAAGGTAGATATATCGTATTTTAACTCAAAGGATATTTTATATACCGATTCAGGCGGGCAGCGCCGCGGGGAGTAGCTAGTATTATATAAAAAAATAAAAAAAAAAATTACTATTGGCACATTATTAGATATATCTGTGCCTCTAGTGAGAAAGGGTTCAATTCAAAATGGTCACTTTTCAGGAGAGCCAAAAAGCTATTTTAAATAAAGAAAAAAAATTCTGCTGCTTTTATTATTTGCTAATTGAACAAGTCAGTGATTGCATTTATAGTAATTTTTTCTCCTCTTTCTTATGAAATTGTCGGTTTTTGTGTAAAACCTATAGTTTTAAAAATAATTCTATTATACCTAATCACACTTAAGAAAAATATTAAAATTATGATGTGAAAATAGTTTTAAGTTGAATTAAAACGATTTTATTGAAGTATTGAAGAAAAACAATGTTGTGTATTTTACGCTATAAAAAATAATCGCTATTAAATGGTGTAAAAGGGTTCAAATCGAAGTGATTCATTTTACAAAAATAATTTTTGTAAAATATTGTAGTTTTATTTCTAATTATGACTTTTTTACCACAAATATTTTGTTAATTGTAGCCTTTTACATGTTTACTATCTCTATTGTTTTTAAAGATATCGTTACGATTCTTATACCATTCGAAAGAGAAAAATTTGCTTATTTAAAGTAGCCTAAAAAAGAAAAAGGCTATACTGGAGTTATACCCTTTCTCACTAGAGGCACAGATATATCTAAAAATAAATGTATACTATCTAATATACATAACAAGACAAACAGTATTTCCTTTTCGTAATCGGCTAAAGACATCTGGCGGGTTATTGGCATATAGCTCGTATTCGCATCTGATTGCTATGTAATGCATCGTGGGTTTTATGAGCGGTCGCGAGTTCGTTTCCCTGTTGGGTAACACTTCGCTGCGACATGTAAAAGACGAAAGCACTGGCGAAATCCTCAAGCACGGATCTAGGTTTGCATAATTATTATAAACCATTGGGAACTAGTTTTTTGTTCTCGACTCCGTCTGAGTTCGAGACCAGTATGTCATGATAGTTTTAAAGTACTTGTATGCCAAATTTCATGCTGATTGGTCGAGCCATTCAAGAGTAAAGAGGTGACAAGCAAACAAACTTAGTTCTATAGGGGGGGGGGGGGAAGGGATTGTTAGTAATGGAGTTTGACAGCCCCATTGCTAGCAATATGACTTATTAGTTCGACCTACACGTGGTTCCCCCTAGAAACCATCGTGAACAATTCTTGTTGAATTCGTCACCATGGGCTAACTGACCTGTTTCATCCTCACCTATCATCCTTGACTGGTGCCCCGCCGGTGTATACCGATAGCGCGGGTGGGGTTACCATTCCATTATCATCCATTAAAAAAAAAAAACTTAGTTCTATATTTATAAAACACGAAGGAAAGAGAAGAATTCATGCGCCACTTTAACTTAAATAAATTGAATGTTGGTCTTATTCAATCTATGTTAGCTGAACTTAAACCAGATATTTTTGAACATCTGTGTAAATTATTGATGCCCATTAATTCTTCTCTTTCCGCGTCTAGGGAAGGTAGATAAAGTTTTGTTTGAGAAATCAGTTCAGGGTACGATAGGACTGATATACCTGAAGAAGGTAAAAGCCCTTAAAATAATATAAAAAAAATAAGCTGTTCCCCGTGGCTATGCCCGCGTGCGTAATTACATTTGTAAAGTATTTATTTATTTATTTTATTGTATAGGAGATGTTTTGAGAGGGACGCTGCTGCCTCTCCCTCGCTCTTCCTTAGTCGCCTCTTACGACACCCACGGGAAAGGAAGCGGTGACCTATTCTATGCCGGGACCACACGGTACCATTTTTTTCTGCCATATACTGAGTAATAAATATACATTTTGGTATTTTTTTTTATACAACTTAGAATGGCAAACAAGCTGACGGCCCACCTGATGGAAAGTGGTAACCGTCGCCTATAGACATGAGCAGCACCATGGACATAACAGTACACACACATACTGTTTCGCCCGTGATACCCCACATGCGTTGCCATTCCTGAGAACTCAGGTGTTATTCCTCTGTACCCTGTAAATTCACGCCATATCCCACCCTTCAAACCGAAACACAGCCATGGAAACACAACTGCTTAACGGTAAAAACACAAATGGGACAGAGGTACCCAAGCAATCGGCAACCCACACACGCACACATGTATAAAAAAAGTCGATCTGTTTTTGACGAAGAATTAGTTTAGAAACACACTATCTATATAATTTAAAATATTACATTATAATCCGTATAACCCGGGAAGCACAAGCCGGTCAAGTTATCCGTCGTAACTTGATCATCCACCATCCCACTTCCTACTTCTGCATTCTCACAATTAACTTACCGCGGTCATAGATTAAATTGACTACAGAACAGAACACTAGTTTCAATATGTTTCAATCAATCGTGAATTTTGCCATGGTGTTTAAATTTGGAATGAAATAAAATAACAGTAATAAAAGCAAATAATAATAATAATAATCTTATAATAATAATATAATAATAATAATCATTTATTTACAAAATATTGGTGATTGCCAGTAGCAGATCTTAAGTTATTGTTAAGTAATTGTTCATATAATAAATAACAAACTGTAAACATTAATATTAAGATTTAAGTTCTACGTGTTTAGTGTAGGAATTAAATACGTTTTTGAACATTGAACTTCGATTCCCAGCTTATATATACATATAGAAATAACAATAAAAATATTTACAGTAATCGGTATGGCTGGAGAAACAATAAAACCGCCACACACGCCACGTAAACTATATATTTGAACTAACAGAAAGAAATGTGTCAAAAAACATCTGTTTTACTGCTTTAAGAGATTGCAGGCGTAAGTATATGATATTAATTTCAACTTGAAACTGATCTAACAAAAGGGACCTTAACAGACGGACGGACGGACAACGAAATGATCCTACAAGGCTTTTGTTTTTCCTTTAGAGGTACGGAACTATAAAAAGACCAGCTGACCAAGGTGCCAGCTATAATTGGTTCAATAATTTTCAACAGACGGACAATTTAACAAAACACAAATCTGCAATATTTTCTTTTTTATTTAACTTATGTAATTAAAGAAATAACTTCCCATTCTCTTTCTCTCTAAAATATTTCTACTCATTTACATTTCCCTACGTAGTATAACATTTCCAAAACCTGTCCCCTTCGTTTTCCTTACAGAAGCAAAAAAAAAAAAAATACACATCCAAATATATAAAACAAAATTATATCTAAACAACAAAACAGTTGTTTAATGAACAATATGAAATTGTTTTATATCATTATCAACATTATGAAGTCCCATCAGCAATCAGCAATTATGAAAGCTCCTTTCCATTTTTGGTTTGTTGGACGAGAACTCTTTTAGAGTTAAGCTCGCCTTTGTACATTTACTTACTTACCTCTGTCATATTTTCATGTACTATCAGCGTGTAGTAATAGCAATGAGGAGGTCCTGCTTAGGGTTAAGGAAAAAGACAAATTATTAGAACTATTGAAGACAGAAGGGGAAAAATGTTGGGACACTTGATACGACACGACGAACTTATGAACATTATAATAGAAGGTAAGATAGAAGGAAGGAGGGGAAGAGGGAGACCGAGACATAGTTACATCGGGCAGATCAAGGAAGGAGTTGGTGTCGTGTCGTATCAAGGGGTGAAAAGGCTCGCTGAAAATCGTAGTGAGTGGCAGGAGCTCCACCGATAAGAGCGCAGCTCTTAAATAGGATAGATAGATAGATAGATCAGCGTGTACAATAAATGTAATATAGTAAATTGAAACGTTGATTATCAATATTTAACGCAATGAAAATGAGTACCTACTTTGTCGTCACTGTCCCTCTGTTCCTCGTCTAATCTATGCCCAGCCCGTGAGAACAATACGTACTTGAACTTACGTTGCGATCGTCACACAATCCTGAGAATGGAATCATCTTTAGAGATCTGCAGAAAGCGCCTATAATTGGAGTTATTCGAATCACTCCTGGACAATGGCGGCGCAAGAAGTCGTCATTGCTTTGTTATGCATTTTAGACAATTGCGGCGTTGTGTAAACGCTTATCATGTTTTTTTTTTTGTAGATAATTGATTATTATCTGCATTATGGAAGTCTCTGTTTGTTTTGGATTTGGATAGTTTAAGGTTTTTTTTTTTATGGGTGAAGATGGAATGGTAACCCCGCCAGCGTATACCGATAGCGCAGGCTAGGCAACGCATGGGGGGTATCATGTGCGAAACAGTATACTCTGTTATGTCCATGGTACTGCTCATGTCTATAGGCGACGGTTACCATTTTCCATCAGGTGGGCCGTCAGCTTGTTTGCCATTCTAAGTTGTATAAAAAAAAAGAATACTACTTATAAAGATTTGCATGCTTTTAAATATAACGAAACATATTGAAAAATAAAAATAAAAAACAATTGTAACATATTATTATGTAAATACGTTTTTGGCAAATAAACATAATATTTTTATCATTTTAATTATTATTAATAATCTATAAATAGCAGTGGGAAATTCTTTTTTTTTTATCTGAAAGCATTTATTTACAACTACACTGCGGTCCCGCCATAGAATGGGCCACCCCTTCCCTCCCGTGGGTGTCGTAAGAGCCGAGTAAGGGCAGCAGCGTCCCTAAAACATCACCAAGTCCTAACTGCGGTTGCGCATCCACCTGCCAAGCGTGACAACTACTGGCAAAACTCTCCTTATGGGGAAGGACCGTGTCCAGCAGTGGACAGTCAATGGCTGAAATAATAATGTATATTTGTATATGTATATATATATTAGTGAGTAGGGATATATACATTGTTACATGTATAACATCTCCATAATTAGAAATAATAGGATCTTCATCGTGCCTCCGATCAAACTGTTTATAATTACTCCTCTCCATCCAAAGGTTGCCTGGAAGAGATCGCTCTTAGCGATAAGGTCGCCCATTGTTTTCTCATTGTGATTATTTCTTTTAATTGTTTGTGTTTATAATAAGTTTACTATTGTAATCTTATGGAGGAAACAATAAAGAGTATCTATCTATCTATCTATCTATATTTACAAATTGATTCCATAGAAATCGTATCGAAATCGGTTCTGTGGTTTAGTTTTTAAACCGAAATAACTGGTTTTTCCACGAACGAAGTCGATTTATTTTTGTGGGACACAATATTACATTTTATACTGTGCCCATATGTTACGTAGGTATATACCAATTTTAATATTACTCAAAGCTATACCAAGAACTTAGCAAGTGTTAATGGCGTAAGTAAACCGGTAACAATTAGGTCCGATCGCGGTGATGCGGTAATACCTACTCGCGTCAACCATATGATTCCGGGGTCACGCTGCAGTCCAGTGACAGACTAAGGGCGGGCAGAAGGGGCAACCCGCCTGAGGACTTTGGTATTCTATATATAGATAGATAGATACTCTTTAATGTGTCCTCCAAAAAATTACAATAGTTAACTTATTATAGATATAAACAATTACAAGAAATAATCAAACATCCTTTGTATGGAGAGGAGTAATTATAAATATGCTAACATGATGAAAATTCTATTATTTCTAAATATAGAGATGTGATACATGTAATAATGTAAATATATATCCCTACTTATTATTATTATTATATATATATATATATATATATATATATTATATATATAAATAAATGTGCATGGTGTTAGTTAATCATGCACGGGCTTTTAACGACCATGTAATTTTAGACATAGTACATTTAAATAAATACACATAATGTTAACAGAGATTTAAAAGAGTAACTGTTGAGTTTCTTGTGGACTTTTCTCAGCTGATTCGCAGCAGACAACTTTCCGAATCCTGCAGTAGATTTAAAAAATTACGATTTAAAAGTGCTTGTAAACAAGTCTTATTGAATAAAGATGACTTGCATTGAACTGAATTGAATTGAAGGGCCTCCAAACGTCTTCATTTTCTTCATCTATATCTAAATTATATCACCCTTATTCATAAAAATGTCTAAACTCTCATAAACTCATTTTAGCAATGGAACTGTTCTGTCTCTTTCTTTTAAGTTAAATTTCCAATTTAAAATAAAGTGAGAAAATAGTAAAATAGTTAAAATAGATTTGTATTAGTTGTTATAAATAAGGAAATAAACACGTTTATTTAAGTCTAAATTAAATTTCACTTGCAAGATTTTAACTAAATAAACATTAACACTTATATATGCAAATGTGAAATAAATAAAAAGCTTGTAAAGTTACATCAATTTCTTAAACCGGGGGCCTCATTTGCCCCCCACGCCCACCCTCTATCGGGCATAGTCCGTCCCTGCTGCAGTCAGTGTGAAAATAATAAAGGACATAGCAAAAGTCAGATGTATTTACGTAGTATATCATTAATTGAACATACCATTATGTCTAATGCTGGATATATCCACTGTGGGTTTGCAGGAAGAGAAATCTTATCACAGTTACGTTCATCTTGGTATTTGGTATACTCGTATACTACCGTCTGTTGATAGTACGATATATGAACAAACGGTTGATACCGAGCTTTTAAAGTGCCTGGAATACGACCGACGGCTCCACATCCACTTTGTGCAAGGCGATCACTGCAATCCTATTTTCTTTAATCACCGCATTCCATATTGTTATTTGATAACGAACACGAAAAAATATGTGAAATGGCGCGAAATCGAAAGAGGTTTTTAAAATAATAAACGTGTTCCAAATTCAAAATAATTAAAAAGTTGCCAAAAGAGAAAAGTTTTTATGTAACTGTATTTATGGCCAGAGTATATTATATGAAATGGAATCGCCGTATGTGACCTGACGTAGAATGGGTTGCCCCTTCCTTCCCTGTGGGTGTCGAAAGAGGTGAATAAGGAGGGCGAAGGATGGGCAGCAGCGTCTCCCTTAAAAAAAGCCTAACTGCGGTTGCCAACCCGCCTGCCAAGCGTGACAACTACTGGCAAAACTCCCTTTATGGGGAAGGCTTATGTCTAGCAAAAACAATATAAATAATAATATGGAATGGAGAACGTATGACCTTCTACTGTCAACCAGAGGGAGACTTTGTACAAAAGTCGATTGCTTGGGTACCTCTGTCCTATTCGTGTTTCTACCGTGAAGCAGTTGTGTTTGCATGGCTGTGTTTCGGTTTAAAGGGTGGGATATGGCGTGAATTTACTGGGTACAGAGGAATAACACCTGTTCTCAGGAATGGCAACCCATGGCGGGTATCATGGGTGAAACAGTATACTCTGTTATGCCCGTGGTACTGCTCATGTCTATAGGCGACGGTTACCACTTTCCATCAGGTGGGCCGTCAGCTTGTTTGCCATTCTAAGTCGTATATAAAAAAAGATAAAACCGCTTTTTTACTTCATATGTGTAATATACATGTCGTCATCATCATAGCAGCCTCTAACTGTCCACTGCTGGACATAAGCCTCCCCCTTGGGAGATTTTGATAGTAGTTGCCACACTTGGCAGATTGGCTGATTGGCAACCGCAATTAGGCTTTTTTTAATAGATGATAATGGAATGGTAGCCCCGCCTGCGCTAACGGTATACGCTGACAGAGCAACAGTGAAGGATGATAAGTGAGAATGAAAAGGTGGGTCAGTTAGCCCATCGTGATGAATACACCTGGAATTCAGCACGATGGTTTCCTGGGGGGACCACAAGGAGGTCGACCTGACAGGATATATTGCTAGCAATGCCTTGCCCCCGCAATTAGCCTTGGGTAATGTTTAAAGAGGGACGCTGCTGCCCATCCCTCGCCCTCCCTTACGTCTCATACGACACCCACGAGATAGGGAAAAAGGGATTGTTGGCAATGGAATTTGACAGCCCCATTGCTACCAATATCAGGTCGACCTCCACATGGTTCCTCCTGGAAACCATCGTGAACAATTCTCGTTGAATTCGTCACGATGGGCTAACTGACCTGCTTCATCCTTACTTATCATCCTTCACTGGTGCCCCGCCGGTGTAAACCGATAGCGCGGGTAGAGCTCCCATTCCATTATCACCCATTAAAAGAAAAGACACCCACGGGATAGGAAGTGGTGGTTGTATACTGAAACCAAACGATTCTAAATATCTCTTTAATTTTCTATAACACACATTATTTTTACATTCTATCCACCTACCCCACGACGGAAATGTCGTGAAGATATTTATTGTTTACATTTATCTTCCCACGAATTAAACATGGGCCCACCTTTAAATATATACGTGCAACAGTTTCACAAGCGGACAGCTAAACGGTAGACAATTCTTATGCTCGCTTTGTTTTTGACTTCACGTCGCAATCGCTCGTAACTAGGGTTGCCACTTGTACTTTATTTCTTAACTAGCGACCCGCTCCGGCTTCGCACGACTTTAATACTGATACTAAACAGCGCTGCCAGCCCATTAGAAAACTCTAAATTTATCAGTGTTTCTCTACTATATTATGCATGTATTATACATATAAACCTTCCTCTTGATTCATTTCTATCTATTAAAAAAACCGCATCAAAATCCGTTTCGTAATTTTAAAGATCTAAGCATACATAGCGACGGACAGACGGGAAGCGAATTTGTTTTATACTATGTAGTGATGATATTTTCTATTATTCTTTATATATATATATATATATATATATATATATATATATATATATATATATATATATATATATATATATATTGAGTTGTGAATCTATTTATTTATTAACTGATAAAATATGACATAAAAGTCGGGCGCAATGGTAATGGTAATCTCTATCAGCCAATTTAAAAAAAATGCAGAGATACTTAAAAATGGTTTAGCATAAAAAAAAACTTTTATCTTAATAAATATATACAAGTAAACTAATATTTTTATATACTCATACAATATAATGTACAAGGGGGAAAGGGATTGTTAGTAATGGAGACTGAGAATCCCATTGCTAGCAATATACCCAACCAAGTCGATCTCGTCGCGGTTCCCCCTGGAAACTCATAGTTAATTCCTGATGAATTCGTCATGATGGGCTAACTGGTCTGTTTTCATTCTCATCTATCACCCTTCATTGGTGCTCCGCCAGCGTACCCCTTTAGCGCAGGCGGGGTTACATTATCATTTTCACCCATAAAAAAAATGTGCATGTAATATGGGTATAGCCTAGTGTTAATATAACACAAGTATTTGTTTTAAAAATCATAAAAAAAATAATAAAATATGCTTAAAAATAAATACATACTTTATTTACTTATTAACCATGTGGATGAGTGGCGGACCTTCACCGTGCCTTTTTCAAAGAAATTTCTTCCACGCTCAACCACACTTTGGAATCAACTTCCAGCAGCAGTATTTCCGAACCGATACGACAACATAACCTTCAAAAAAAGAGTATATTCCTTTTTAAAAGGCCTTCAGCACACCTGTAATGTCTCTGATGTTGCGGGTGATCACGGGTGGCGGTAGTCACTTACCATCAGGTGAGCCGCATGCTCGTTTACCCCCTGTGTTATGAAAAAAAAAAACAAATACTTTATTTAAATGCAATTTCCTTCATTAGATTGCTCAAACCGAAGTTGGCAACCCTAAACAAAACGGTCGCCAACTCTGTTCTAAATCAATACGACTTTATATTATGGTGGATTCACTTTAAGCATGTGACGTAAACGACCTTGCCTGACTATTTCATCATCAACGATGGTGACCTTGATGGTGAAAACATGAAGAAAACACCGCTACGTGTTGTGGGTCAGTCGGATATTAACATCGGTAATTAGTCAATTTGTAAGCTATTTACAGTGTAGTAAGGTAGTATTTTGTATTTTCACAGCTACAGAATCACTTGTTCACTACTGATTCGTAAGAGGTAAATATTTCAAATGCTTTATTAATGCTTCTAAAATCCAAAGCGTGTATTGGAATAATCTATCATTCACGCTTCAATCTTTACTAATATTATAAGGCTGTGGTCCCGATGTAGTTTCGTACTGAATTCTAGGTGTATTTTTTTTTGATGGGTGATAAAATAACTGTCCGACTTGACCCACTGAAACTGCGCACCTCTGTTGCATCTCTGTGCATCTTCTACCGAATTTATCATGGGAAGTGTTCTGAGGAATTGTTCGAATTGATACCTGCTGCTGATTTTCACCACCGTACAACCCGCCACAAACTAAAGTTTCATCCAAATCATCTGGACGAGTGGCGGTCTTCCACCGTACGTTTTTCAACTTTCTTCCACGCACAACCACACTTTGGAATCAAGTTCCAGCAGCAGTATTTCCGAACCGATACGACAACATAACCTTCAAGAAAAGAGTATATTCCTTTTTAAAAGGCCGGCAGCACACCTGCAATGCCGTTGGTGTTGTGGGTGATCATGGGCGGCGGTAGTCACTTACCATCAGGTGAGCCGCATGCTCATTTGCCCCCTGTGTTGTAAAAAAAAAATGGTAAATCCCAACCGCGCTATCTGTATACACTGGCTGGGCACCAGTGAAGGATGATAGGTGAGGATGTAGTAGGTCAGTTAGCCCATCGTGACGAATTCAACAAGAATTGTTCACGATAGTTTCCAAGGGGAACCACGTGGAGATCGACCAAATAGGGCATATTGCTAGCAATGGGGCTGTCAAACTCCATTGCAATCCCTTTCCCTCCTAGGTGTATTCATCACGATGGACTAACTGACCTGCCTGTTAGTTTTCATCTATCATCTCTCACTGGTGCCTCGCTAGCATGTATTTATAGCGCAGGCGGGGTTACCATTCCATTATCTACCATTAAAAAAAATTCGATGACTACAAAGTAACAATAAACAGTGAGGTACAAAGTCAACGGTACCCCTTCACCAAAATTATTATACTGCCCAGTTCCCATTCTTACAAACAAACTACAAAATATCTAATTGCTATTTTTAGTGACAACACATAATTATACAAAGCCGTGGAATTTCAGTGCCCACTACAGATGGGCAAAGCACCGGGTTTAAACCCGGTGCTTTGGTAAAAACCCAATAAACACCCATAAACTCCCATAATCACCCAAAAAAATAGGTTTTTACGTATTTTTTTGAAAATATGTAAGTAATACCAATAAATTATTTTTATAAATTGTATTGATCAATTCTACAATATTAAATAAAACGTTAACTAATAATATTTCAGGAAATTTTAAAAATCTATATATAATAAAATGAAAGTAATTAATTTTCAGTGTTTTCATGTTGCAGTTGATCAACATGTTGGCCTTTTGCTTCCCGTAGATACTTTAAAATTTCTTCATAACACCTCGTTCGCACACATGGCCGTATATATTTAAATTCTTGAGCTACTAACAGTCCGAAATACTCATTTCTTTTATCCTCTTCTCCATAAATTAAGCATTTAGAACAGTTTGTTTCTTCTTTCAGTAAATTTTCTTTTACTTTATCCTCGTTTTTTTCTTTGTTGCGACGACGCTGGGTAAATCATCTGGACACTGGGTCTCACTATCGCCAAATATATTTGGAGATCGGCTTCGGCTACGGCTTGGCAGACATTTTTTTCTTTCTACAATTTTAAATTAAATTTATTAGAATAAATGCTTCGAACACACGCGATCTAAGTACCTTTTGTGTTTATTATACCTTACCTACCTAGGTATAAAAAGAGTACTTACGTAGATTTTCTTTTATTAACTGTTTTATACGAAGATCTTGATCTCTCAAATTAGCATCCATTTTACTTCCAGTGATTATCAACTAAATTAATAATCCACAAAGTATTAAATAACGTTTTTATGAAATATTTAGCACAAAAACAATACCCTTTAAATATCGATCGTCAGTAACTGTGGCTGACTTACCTATATTCTAGCAAGCAGGACTGCCAGATGTGAAGGGGAAATCCCCAATAAATTGTTGCATGTGACTGATGATGTGAGCATGTTCGTTTCATAATAAAAATGTTGCCAGGTAACCAAAAAGTCGTATGTTTTTGTGCGAATTACGATCATAATCTTTACGATCGTACATTAAAAAATAGACAAATAATAGTATGAGTACGATTTAAATCGTATATCTGTCAACCCTGCTAGCAAGACAGCGACAAAATCACGTTGCATAACAATGTAGCCCAAGCTTATATCTTATGAAATATACGGAAGAGATACGGACTTAGAAAAAACAGAAATGTTGTTCTTTGTGGAAGTCATTGATGAAATTCTATGTATTTTAGCCCGCAAACTTTCTTCAAACAAAAACAACGCCATCTAGTATCGAGTTCTGTAATTATCTCTTTGTTTATGGATTTGAAGTAAGACCGCCACGCATGCAATACATTATGACTGGGGATTCCCCTATTCGTCGACGCTGAATATGAGGCGACGACAATCACTGTCAAACGTGTTCACTATTACTCTGACTCTGGTAACGTGACTTCCTGGTAACGTGTTAGGTAGGAAAAGCAGTAAAAAAGTGCATATTAAGGGAGCAGATTTGAAATAATATTTATACTTAACAAGAAATAATTAAAGGTAAGTGGATTTTTGAATGATACAATTATATCATGATCACTTAACAATTTTAACTTAAAATTAGATGTATTATTACAAGCTTTTATTTAGCTTGCGTTATGTAAATAAAAGTATGTAGGTATGTTCGTATGTTGATGCAATTATCCTCAATCCTCAACCGACTGGGATAAAATTTTCCATACACGTTTATTTTGGATGATAGTGCATAGTTAGCTGAGAGTCGTCATTGGATAATAATGGTGGATAGCCTAAGATGTGTACTAGATATTTATTTTTAACATAATATGCGTAAGTACCTAATCGAATTAAAGAAGTTGCTGAGAAAAATACAGAACAATACGATAATAAACTAGCGTCTGCGTTTAATCCTCCGAGGAGATGTAATTTTACAAAGGTTTTTTGTATTTATTTTATTATTTTTTTAATAAATTTATTGTAAATAACAAGAAATAATCATTGTAAAAAAATAGGCACTCTATTGTTGAATTTTCGTCAGACCAACTAATCATCGTTCATTTTTTTAGGTTCAATGGGGAGACCTAAAGATTTACGCATATGGGAGCACTACCGTACTTTACCACACAAGTCTGTTTCTTGCAAGCTTTGTAATAAGGTCTACAAATTCAGTAATGCTGCCAAAATGCTTCAACATCTTATCACTTGTCCAAAATCTCCAGAAACATTAAAAGACTCTATGAAACTTATAAAAGATAGCTCGTCCAAAACCAAAATGTCTGGACTGTCAGAGATAGAGACAAATGATTCTTTTATAAGCCCCTCGTCGTCTGCTAACACTACAATAAATGCTGAGTTTCAAGACACCGATGATCATATAAAAACAGAATTAGCGAGAGCTATATTTGTAACAGGGACGCCATTATCGATGGTGCAACATCCTTTATGGATACAATTTTTCGAAAAATTGCAACCAAAATTTAAAATACCTTCACGTAAAGCTTTAGCGACAAAATACTTAGATAAAATATATAGAGAAATGCGTTTTGAGTTAAATGAGGAACTAAATGCTTGTAGTTACTTACACCTTCAGTGCGATGGCTGGTCTAATTTAAGAAATGAAGGAATAATAAACTTTCTTATATCAAAACCTCAACCTGCATACGTTAAAAGTTTGAATACAGAAAGTAATCCTCACACTAGTGAATACCTTAGCCAAGAAGTTGAAAAAGTAACGAAAGTGTATGGAGCAAATAAGTTTCTTGTACTTATTGGCGATAACGCTAGAAATATACAAAAGGCATTCGAATTAACAAAACTCAAATATCCACATGTTGTTCCTCTCGGTTGCTGTGCACATATCCTTAACTTGTTGTGCCAAGATATTGTAAAGATACAAGAAGTAACTGTGTTTATTATGCAAGCCATAAATATAATAAAAACTGTTAAAAGGAGTCAACGATTAAGTTCCTTGTTGATAAAATCAAGGCAGGGTGAAGATTCTACACAAACACTAAAATTGCCTTGTGCTACAAGATGGGGAAGTCATGTTACTTCGTTAAAAAGTTTGAAAGCAAATAAGATAGCTTTGCAAATATTAACAGTTAGAGAAGATGTGGTAATTTCAAGAGATATTAAAGATTTAATTCTAAGTGATGATTTCTGGACGAAGACAGGGGAATGTATAAGTATTTTGGAACCAGTCACTGAAAGCATATTTTACTTAGAGAGCGACCAGAATCGTTTGCATCGCACATACATTACATTTAGAGATGTACAAGCTAAGATACGTTTTGCATTAAATGAGATTTCGACATTGAGCGAAGAAAGCAAACAGCAGATTCTAACATCAGTATCTTCAAGATGCAATATGGCAATGAGGCCAATACATTTTGCAGCATATATTCTAGACCCCAGGACTCTAGGAGTCGAACTTACTCAAGAGGAAGAACTTAAGGGTATGGAGTTTATCTACAATTTAAGCCAACACTTAAGTTTGTCAAATGTAATGGCAGATTTGGCGTGTTATAAAGCTAAAGAAAACTTTTGGGCCAGAGGATTTGTATGGAGCTCATTAGATAGCATTGAGCCCCTAATATGGTGGAAAGGTATTTGTGGTTCCACTGAGTTAAGCAAAGTAGCGATTCGTATTCTATCAGCTCCCTGTACTTCGGCAGCCACTGAGCGTTCCTTTAGTATCCAAGGCTACATACATAATAACAAAAGAAATCGACTTACAACTGAAAGAACTGAAAAAATTTCATTCATTTGTTATAACTGGAATCTTAAACATAAAGCTGAATGCGAGGACATTCAGTTTAATGAAGAAAATACCTTAGAAGCTTTCATTGAGCAAGTAAATGAACATAACAGTTTAGACGAAATAGAGCCTATCGAACCTATACAATTCATCGCTTGTAATAACTCTGAATCTGACAGTGATTGACTGTAGTTTTACATTTTACTTTCATCTCTTTCTTAATAAACTCAAAATCAAATTAAAAGTTTTTTATTCTGTAGGCTGCATAATAATATTGTCTATGTCCAGTATAGTGGACGTCTTGCGGCTGAGATGACGATGATGAAGTACAAAATCATAAACACCCAAAAATTTGGGTGTTTATGGGGTTTAAACCCAATAAACCCAAAACACCCGGTTTTTACCCACCAGACTTTAAACCCACCCAGGTGGATTGCCCATCTCTAGTGCCCACCGTTATGGCATCACCTCACATCTGTAGATGGCCAACTTAGATTCACCGATAATTATGCGCCGTGTACCATAGAGGTGGGCTAGTATGGATATGACATAGCTTGTTTTTTTTTTTTTACCCAAAAAAGAAAGGCATGATCTTAAGTCGACACGTTTATTTATTTTTTAAACTTATCATCCATATAAGCCATTGACTGTCCATTGCTGAACATAGGCTCCCCCCTGGAAGAGGTTGTTAATAGTTGCCACGCTTGGCGGACAGGTTGGCAACGGCATTTAGTCATTAGGGGACGCTGCTGCCTAACACTCGTCTATTAAGTTCCCTTAGTCGCCTCTTACGACACCCACGGGAAAAGAAGCGGTGATCCATTGAAAGTTGGGACCACATGGCAATTTTTTAAGTAACTAATTAACGCTTAATTATAATTGAAAAAAAAAAACTTAAAAAAGTTGGAGATTCTCAATTCAGTTGTATTTATTTTAAGTTTGTTATCATAACTCCGTCAGTTGGAAAATTTATTTTTTATCTGAAATAATTTTCTGACAATTTTGTCATGTAGAAATATTATAAAATCGGTTCATTAGTTGAATATTTAAACCAAAGTAACTGGTTTAGTGTCAATTGAAGTTGGATTTGTTTGTGAAACACAATCTTAAATTACTTATTTGTGAGGAAACGTCTTCGGTAGCGGTCCGGTCTTTAGAATATTTTAAACTATGGTTGAAACTTTGTACACATTTTTACACACACATTTTTAATTTTTTTATTGGTAAAATAAATCAAGGTGATCATAATTCATATGCAAAATTAAAGGAAAAATGGTTAAAAAAATAAATTTGACAGCTATCTTTTTTTTTCAGCAATGGACATTAAAAAGGTATCCAGATACGAGCGACTTAAATTAAATTAAGATGGAAATTTACACCATTTATGCAAAGAAGGGTTAAATTCTTAAAATTTCGTGAGGCCGTGGCATGTTATCGTAGACTGTCTGTACACGAGTGTGCACATAGATACCGCATCCACGTAATCATTAATATTCTAAGCTCCACCGTCGCCATTCAATCCTATATTTAAATGTTCAATTACATAACTCCACCAAACTGAGACATAATGCTTTAATAAAAGTAAGAATCGAGCGCTGACACTGTGAATTTGTGTAGAAATTGATGTACAAGTATATACACGATTCGATTCATCTTGGTACAGTCAGCTCCATATAAAGGTGTTTTATTTTTATTTTTAATGGGTGATAATGAAATGGTAACACCATCCGCGCTATTGGTATACACCGGCGAGACACTAGTGAAGGAGGAAAGGTGAAGCGGGTCAGTTAGCCCATCGTGACGAATTCAACAAGAATTGTTCACGATGGTTTCCAGGGGGAACCGCGTGGAGCTCGTCCTAACATGACATATCGCTAGTAATGGGGCTGTCAAACTCCATTGCTAACAATTCCTTCCCCCCCCCCCCCAACTGTATTACTTTAGGTGTATGATATATGAGATTCGATAGAGATTCTGATTGGCTAGTCCACCGCGTGATATATTTACGGCGCTGACTGTACGGTCGATTGATTAGTGAGTTTCCTAACTTGTTGATTATACAACGTGTAAGATTTATCGATTGTTTATCTATAAATGTTCTGTCCACGTGACAGACATTTGATAAGTGCCTGGGTATGCAATCATTGTATAAAGGTCACAGCAGTACGGTGAATATGTAAAAGAAGTTGCAAAGGTCATAGCAGTACGGTAAAACATGTAACAATATGTAAAACAAGTTGCAACAAAATTAAGAATTTCTGTTATATTTAAATAGATCAAATCAAATCAAATCAAATCATTTATTGCACGAATATGGGTCCATACATTAGTTGAAAAAAATAATTACATGTCCATTATTCCATATTCTACCATATCGGCATGTACAATCTAAAATTATAGTAATAATAACTTATAATAATAAAAATAATGTCAATAATAATAATAAAATGTAAAAAATGTCAATAAAAATAATTAAATTGCATGTCTAATATTTATCACTGTAGTAGTCATGCAACGTATAGTAACATTTGGCTGTCAAATATTCTTTTGCTTTTTTCTTAAATACATTTAAACTGTTTATTTCCTTAAATGCTTTCGGGAATTTATTATATATTTTAGAGACCATACCGAAAAAACTTTTATCAAATAATGCTGTGACGTGAGGCTGAACGCGAATTTTATCGGTATTACGGTCACTTTTTAACTTTTCAAATAAAAGTTTATTCTTTTTCACAAACAACATTGTTTCAAGAATATAAAGGCTTGGAAAAGTCAGGATATTCAGTCTTTTGAATGAAGTCGTACATGTATCAGTTCTTTTCAAATTGCACATAGATCTAATACACCTTTTCTGAGTCTTGAAGACTATATCTCTATATGTCGAATTGCCCCAAAATATGACACCATACCTTAGTAAGGATTCAACATATGCATGATATGCAGTCAATACCGCTGTCTGATTAACAATCTTAGACAACATGCGTAATGCGTATGAAAATTGGTTTATTTTGCTATTAATATTTTCTATATGATGTTTCCATGTCAGGTTATTATCAATCGTTAATCCCAAAAATTTCGTAATTTTCACTTCATTTATTTTTTTTCCATTAAAATCGATATTAAAAGATGTCAAATTATTTTGACGATTACTAAAATTCATAAAATGTGTTTTATCTAAGTTTATCTTTAAATTATTTTCCTTTAGCCAGTCTATTAATATTTTTATTGTATTGTTAATATTTATTTCAAGTTCATTCGAATTCTCATCACTACATATTACGGTACTATCATCTGCAAATAATATCATAGGGTTAGTAGTTATATTTGGGATATCATTTATATATATCAGAAACAATAATGGGCCCAAAATACTTCCTTGTGGTACGCCATATTTTACTTCTTTGAAGTCTGATATAAAATTAATTTCAACTTTTGATTTTGGACATATTCTGTTGATTTGCGTTGCTTGCGTTCTACCACTTAGGTATGACTTAATGAAATCTAATGAAATCCCTCTGATACCATATGTGTGTAATTTCTCAATTAAGGTCGCATGATCTACATGGTCAAATGCTTTTGAGAGGTCCATATATAAAGCACAGACGGGTTTCCTATTATCAACGTGGTCTACAATTTTTTTCAAAAATTTATATATAGCCAAATTTATATTTTTATTCTTTCTAAATCCAACTTGTTCCTCTACCAATAAATTATATTTTTCTAGAAAATTATAAAGAGCTTTATAAATTACCTTTTCAATTATTTTAGAAAATATAGGTATAAGTGCTACTGGCCTATACGATGACATACATTCGCGATCTGCTTTTTTATATAGAGGTTTTATAATACTTATTTTTAATTTATCGGGAAAAATTCCATTTTCAATACATAAGTTTATAATATAGCTCAAAATTGGTGCTATCTGAGTAGCTACTTCTTTTACAATTTTTGTTGTAATATCATCGTAACCAGTGCTATTAGTGTCTTTTAAAGATCTTATTATTGTCAAAATTTCATCTGGATTTGTAGGTCTTATGAATAAGGAACTTACATTATTCGATGTCATATTTCTTGCTTTGAAATTATCATGCGGTTTAACTTGCTCAATAAAAAAATTATTAAATAATTCCGCTATTCTATTAGGATCAGTTATTTTTTTGTGATCGTTGTTAATTTGTGTTATATAATTCTTAGTTTTATTTTTATATTCATTAATTATTGTCCAGGTGGCCTTCGTTTTGTTTTTAGATGTCTTAATAAAGTAATTGTTTTGTGCTTTTTTTGTTAATTTCATTATATTTTTTAGTCTACTTGAATAGGTTTTGAAGCACTTTTTATTGAGAAGATTTGGATCTTTTCTGTATTTCCAAAGCAGTTTTCTTTTCTGTCTAGAGCATTTTATAATACCCTTTGTAATCCATTTAGGTCGTTGATAAGAACGCATTCTGATTCTCATCAATGGGAAACACATGTCATAAAATAACTTAAATTCATCAAAAAAACTATTAAATGCAGTATTTGGATTGTTAGTATTATATACGTCTTTGAAATGGATGGCCATTAGACAATGCTTAAATTTTTCTATATTTTCTTTACTATAATCACGCTTCATTATAAACCAATATGGGTTACCAAACTTCTCTGAGACCGGACACATCAATAATTGCGCTGTGTGGTCTGAGAGAGCCAATTCAAGTATTCGAGTTTTACAGTCTTTCATATTATGTCCAAAATTATCAATACATGTACCACTACATAGACGCGTTGGATCGTTGATTGCTAACTTTAAGTTGAATCCTTGTAATAACTGTTTAAATTCGAAAGAATATTTATCGGCTTTCAACATGTCAATATTAAAGTCTCCACATAACACTATCTTTCTTTTTTTGAAGCAATACATGCTTAATAAATTGTTTAAAGTTTCAAAGAAAGTTTCATAAGATTCCTGGGTCACTTTTGGAGGTCTGTAAATGCATATAATTAAAATATTATAATCTGTCAATTCCATCCCTGTACATTCGATAATATTACTGATACTTAAGCTCTCTATTTCATTCATAACCTTGTATCTGTGATTCTTACGTACCAAGATACACGATCCGCCATGTCTGTTACCTCTAGAATAGTGAGTGACTAATGTATAATTGGGTATTTTTAATAGGCTTGTATCACTTTTCATCATATTGTGTTCAGTTATACAAATTACGTCAATTGCTTCATTTTTGTTCTCTAAATTATGTAACTCTACAGATAGACAATCTGACTTTCCCAATAAGCCATTTATATTTTGATGTAATATGTTAATATGATTAGGTGCGAAAATTATTGTTTGTAGTAGTATAATTGTTATTCTGATTGGCGTCCATATTAATACGAGAATATTCTTTAACCTCACAGGCATTGAAATGGTTCGCTTCGGTTTGTGTATACTTATCACTAGTTGTTGATTGTTTATTTAATAATTTAAGTCGGTAATTAATTAAATTTGTTTTGTATTCGATTTGTAAAATATCTTTTAATAAAGTCCTACTCACAAATAATGAAATGCTTGCCCTGTAAAGCCGTTGTCGAGAATAGTTCATGTCAATATACGTTACATTTTCATATTTACCACATATAAATTTCTATTCATTATTAAGTTTTTTCTCATTTAGAACGTGATTAAAAGGTACTTCAGAGATTAATACATTAGTATTAGATACAGTTTCTAGCCAAATATTTATACGTAATCGAAATTCATACGGGTTCACATCATTCGTACCTCCTAAGACAATAACAAAGTCATTACGATTTAATTTTTTGATCAAGTTTGTCTCTGTATCAAGAACATTTTTAATTTTAGCCCCTGGTTTCCAAAAACAGGACACACTATAGTTGGAACCCAATAGTTTTTGAAGATGACTCTGCAAGTACCTTCCTTGCTGGTCTGCTATTATGATAACGTGGCGCTTCTTCAAATCTTCTCGCTCATTAACTATATTGCTGCCAGAGCCAGCGATGACAAAGTCCAAAGCGGCGGTTATCGGAGGACATGTATTATTTATACTGGAATTTGGTTTATTGGTTTCGTCAGTTAAGTCGATATCGATTTGTGATTTTCGCGTTTCATGTTTTACTGGACTCTGTTTCTGATCGATAAACGGTGTGTCTGTAAGCGTCTTTCGTTGGTTTGGAGTGGATAAACTTGAAGTCCTTACACGTTTATGTTTTCGTTTCCTCAGTGGTGTCAAATATTTAGTGTTGGATACCTGTTTTCCAGAACTTAAGTTATCGTTGCTATAGAAACCTACCCTCTTGTACATTTCAATAATTTTCTGACACTTTTCCAGCTCAGATTGAAGATGTCTATTTTCACTGTTTAAATTTTCTATTTCTAGGTTAGCGCTGCTTAAGTCCATTCTAAGTTTATAATTTTTTTCCTGTATCTCAGCCATTGTCAGCGAGTCATTAAATGATGTATTTGGTAAACTCACAGCCGTTGTTTCAAATAATGAAGATTCATTACTGGAAATATCATTTAATGAATTTTGTTTAAATTGTTTTCTAACGGTTACATTTTCATTTTCCATTCTTAAGTGTTTTTATTATTAGCACAATATAAAATATTCCCTACTGAAACTCAAGATAAATAGCAGAGAGGTAGTGTATATCAACGCAGAGAAAAAGTGTGCATTTATGATGCAAACAGTTTATTCTGTATTTATAGTCACTCTTAATAAATTATTGGTCTCATTAATCACCATACATTGTTCTTAGCCCTTTACCAAATTAGGACTGCGTAATTATCTTGTATAAATAATATTCATTCTTCCCTTAACCCTTTCAGAATTAAGATGTCGCTGAATATAACAAGTTGAATTTTGTTACGAGTATACAAAGTCCAAAGTCCAACTTTGAGTTTTTTAAACAAAATTTGTAGGTAGTCTGTTAACTTTATAAATTTAAAAATAACCACTATTCTACATGAAAAATATTTAAAATGTATATAGATTTGTGTTCGTCACTATTAAAAGAATGTACTCATATAAACAAAATTTACAAGAATTAGTTATTTCCTCACAGTTTCTGCACAAATATAAAACGTAAAATTTTCATTGAATTATCAACATTAACTTTCAACCAACACTATCACGTGATACTTATACTATTATTTATCTATTTTTAATAAATTTAGTTCTAAATGTTTTCTTTATGAATATTAAAAAAATATTTTTCCTAGAGACAATGTGTAATGTACCGCGCCACCGAGCGAAACTAGGCGTTATCTACTACTAGATAGATAGATACTCTTTATTGTTTCCTCCATAAGATTGCAATAGTAAATTTAATATTAATATAAATAATTACAAGAAAATATTACACTAAGAAAACAATGGGCGACCTTATCGCTCAGAGCGATCTCTTGCAGGCAACCTTTGGATGGTGAGGAGTAATTATAAACAGTTTGATAGGAGGCACGAAAGTCTGTTCGTTTTTTAAATACATAAAATCTGACTACGGTTGCCAATCCACCTACCAAGCGTGGCAACCCTCCCCCCCCCCGCCCTTCACCCGTCCAAGGAATGTTCAGCAGTGGACAGTTAAAGGCTGATATGATGATGACGATGATTATATACGTATATTAGTACATATACGTATATTTTGCATGATATATATATATATATATATATATATATATATATATATATATATATATATATATATATAACTGACTTGGCTCTCTTTGAATGAGTCATCTGGCATTGCTATCTCATTCTATCTCACGGATTCGCTAACGATGTCGATTCCATCGACGAATTCGCTTCTCACTTGTCTAGAGGCCCTACTCTTTTATCTCACTTGTCATGTCTCACTGGTGCCCCGCCAGCATATACCGTTAGCGCAGACGGTTTTTTTTTAATGGGTGATAATGGAATGGTAACCCCACCCGCGCCATTGGTATACACCGGCGGGGCACCAGTGAGGGATGATAGGTGAGGATGAAGCAAGTTAGCCCATCGTGACGAATTCAACAAGAATTGTTCATGATCGTTTCCAGAGGGAACGAATCGACCTGATAGAGCATATTGCTAGCAATGTCGAGCTCCATTGCTAACAATCCCTTCCCCCCCGCGCTGACGGGGTTACCATACCATTATCATGCATTATACAATACGATAACCCGTATAGACTTGACAATTGTTATTGATATGTGTTATCAATTCAACAGCTCTGTAATCGTGGTGGCGGTCGTTTGGACACATTTGTCACTCGTTCTGCGAGGAGTACACAATGCCGTGCCTCAAGATTTTAACTAATATCCCAAAGAGCAGGATACCTGCCGATTTTGTCGACAAAATCCTACCACTGCTGTCGAGGGTGGTGAACAAGCCTGTCGATGTGAGTACCACAGTATTGCTGAGCATTTACTCGTTTTGAACGTTTTAAATTGCTGTTTCTGTTGTATTTATATTTACCAGAGAGAGACTTTGTACAAAAATCGATTGCTTGAGCACCTTTGTCCCATTCGTGTTTCTACCGTGAAGCAGTTGTGTTTGCATGGCTGTGTTTCGGTTTGAAGGGTGGGATATAGCGTGAATTTACAAGGTACAGAGGAATAACATCAAGAACGCATGGGTGCTATCGTAGACGAAACAGTATACTCTGTTATGTCTATGGTACTATAATGGTAATATGGTCCTGGTTGCAGTATGTAATTTAAATGAAAATTTTCGAAGATATTACAGATTTAAAATTCGATTGCGGCGGTACCGGCCGGGGGGCTGGCGGCGTTATTTATGAGTAGTGTCAGCATTGCACCCATGCGAAGCCGGGACGGGTCGCTAGTATTTTTTTTATTCAACTTATAATGGCAAACTAGCTGACGGTCAACCTGATGGCAACCGGTAACCGTCGCCTATAGACATGAGCAGTAGCATGGACATAACAGAGTATACTGTTTCACCCATGATACCCCCCATGCGTTGCCATTCCCGAGGACTCAGGTGTTATTCCTCTGTACCCTGTAAATTTCAACCTGTGATTGGAAATTTTAAAACATTCTAAATTTAAATTCTTTGTTCCACATTCGGTTTCTATTTTCAAGTACTTCTTAATACGTTATTTTAGTGGACAGCTGTATAAATGAAATAAACAAATATACGAATATATTTTCTTTGTCGGAATACCTAAAGATTGTGCGTCACAAAAATTTTTCGAATTCAATTATGATAGAACCAATTATTTGGGTTAAAAAGTTAAGCAATAATAAGCTAATTTTAGCAATTTAAATCTTGTCTATATTAAATTCGTGATTATTGTAACCATTGTTTCTTCTTTGTGAAGCAAAATACTGCTTATTGCGAACAATTCTGTATTCTAAATTTAAATATTTTCAATACGATTTTTTTTTTTAGTACGTTTGTTCCGTTGTGGAACAGGCTAAGGTCGGAGACCATGCTGCCTAGTCTTTAGTCAATACGATGTTTGTGTTTTGTCAAAATGACTAATTTACTGTATTTTTTTTTCTTGCGAAATGCCAAAGCCATTGATTACGGAATAGAATAGAGTGTTGCTCGTTGTGTTTACGGCATTGCTAATGCGTAAGAGAGGGATAGACATATAAAAGCGGATCTGCCTTTTGACTAGTCCGTAGAAATCAAATTCATCAAGATATGTCACTTGGTTTTATTGGCCGTATAACCCTGCCAAATTCAGATACAACTTGCTTGCATACTTTCTACATAAACTGTGTCGAATATATAATCTAGTAATGTAAAATTTGGTATTGATAAACAATTGACATATCAGTTTGAGCAAAAATTTTACATAAACATTTTCTATACACTAGCCTGCTATGAACTAAGAAAAATAGCAACTGATGGTGTATCTTTCGTTCTCTTTTTACTAATTATATTTGCATAAGAAGAAAGGAGGCAATCATATGATTTACAGTTTTTATTTTATCACTCCTTCTATGTAATTCCTTGTTCTTAGGGAAAGCCAAAAATAAAAGAAAGCCATGTTTTTTTTATGGGTGAAAATGGAATGGTAACGCCGCCTGCGCTAACGGGATACGCTGGCGGGGCACCAGTGAAGGGTGATAGATGAAAATGAAAACAGGCCAGTTAGCCCAACATGATGAATTAACCATGATAGTTTCCAGGGGGTACCGCGCGGAGACCGACCTGGCTGGGTATATTGTTAGCAATGGGATTCTTAGTCTTTATTACTAACAATCCCTTTCCCCCCAAGAAAGCCATGTTAAAGCGGCTAGTTTGAATCTGCAAATTGTACGTATCGAGCGCCTTTAAAACAAATTGTAAAGTAAACAAAATCCGCTAGAATTTTATAACCTTGGACGTCTTTGTAGCGACTTGGCAAATAAAAATAGTACATATAATCTTATGGTTACATAATGTACATATAATAGATAAGATATTCGCTTACGTTAAACGTGTTTTGTTTGGGTTTTAATATTGTCATTGCTATTTATCAAATTTAGCTATTGTAGTGAACATATTTGAAGATATAGCTCTTTTTTAAGATGATAGTTTGAAGAGTGGGATATGGCGTGAATTTACTGGGTACAGAGGAATAACACCTGAGTCCTCAGGAATGGTAACGCATGGGGGGTATCATGGGCGAAACAGTATACTCTGTTATGTCCAAGGTACTGCTCATGTCAATAGGTGACGATTACCACTTTCCATCAGGTGGGCCGTCAGATTATATATGTACTCGTAATTTACTATATTATATCACGAACACTCAGGGTATGGAATGAGCTCCCTGCCAAGGTTTTCCCAAGAGACTACAGCATGGGGTTCTTCAAAAGGGGGGTAAAGAGGTTTCTTCAGGGTCGGCAATGCGCGTGTAATGCCTCTGGTATTGCAGGCGTCTATAGGCTACGGTAACTGCTTACCATCAGTTGGGCTTGTTTGCCACCTCAATGGTATAAAAAACAAATACATAATGAAACCTACTGCAGGCACCGGTCTCTCACAAAATTGTTCACACATATTTAATTGTACCTCAAATAGTTTTTACTACCTTTTGTGAGTGAGAAAATAAACCATTAATTCATAAATTTGTATGATATTTGAAAAAAATATTGCAGAAATTCCTGTGTGTCATATCGGGAGATTGCCAAGTAACGTTCGGAGGCGAATCTACATCGCCTGGCGCAGTCGCCACCCTGGAGTCCATCGGAAACCTCGGACCTGTTGAAAACAAACTCATCGTGAAGGAAGTCTCCGCGTTTGTCGAAAGGGAATTAGGAATTTCACCAAATAGGTCAGTGTTGTAGAAATTTCATTACTTTTACCCGACTTCAAAAAAGGAGGTTCTTTTTATACAAATTAGAATGGCAAACAAGCTAACGGTCTACCTGATGGAAAGTGGTAACCGTCACCTATTGACATGAGCAGTACCATGGACATAACAGAGTATACTGTTTCGCCCATGATACCCCCCATGCATTGCCATTCCTGAGGACTCAGGTGTTATTCCTCTGTACCTTGTAGTAATCTTTTGGACGAAATAATAAAGAGTATCTATCTATCTAACTAGTGGCCCGTCCCGGCTTTGCACGGGTGGACACTTTTGCAACATTTTAAAAAGTGGTTATTGTGACATAACGATAACAGTTGGACATATAGTATTGCAAAGTTTTTTTGTAGTTATCGATATTTTCTTTAATATTGTAGAACATACCTTTGTTCTATCACCAATAGTTTCCGCAGCGCACACAACGAAAGATATTTTATAGCATTTTTTTACACCTTGAGTTACGTTACTAAAGTTTTAGTAAGGATCCCTAACCTTTTCTAGCAATAAATATAGCCTATGTTACTCAGGGTGAATGTAGCTTTCTAATGGTGAAAGAATTTTTGAAATCGGCAAATTAGTTTTTGAGTTTATTCATTACAAACATACATACACACGAAAATACAAATCTTTCCTCTTCATAATATTAGTGTAGATGTAGATAAATGAAACTTATACAAATAATAAATATATATATATATGAATTAATTTCTATTTTTCAGGTTCTTCTTATCCTTCTACGATCTCAAAGGTTACAACGTAGGAAAAGGTGGTGTTACGATTGAATAAAAAAAATGTTGCTTTATCAATATCATTTATTGCGTTATAAACAAGAATATAAGGAAATATGAAAATAAAACGAACAGATTCTCGTCTAATAAATGGTCTTGTATTGTTGGATTCCGTAATAGTTTTTTTATTAATTTGTACTCGAGAAGGACAATAGTTTTATATGCCTAATAAATAATCATTAACTGTTTTTTTTGATGGGTGAAAATGGTATGGTAACCCCGCCTGCGCTAACGGGATACGCTGGCGGAGCACCAGTGAAGGGTGATAGATGAGAATGAAAACAGACCAGTCAGCCCATCATGATGAATTCATCAGGAATTAACCATGATAGTTTCCGCGAAGAGGTCGACCTGGTTGGGTATATTGCTAGCAATGGGATTCTCAGTCTCCATTACGAACAATCCCTTTCCCTCCAATCATTAACTGTTATCCATTCATGCCCTGAGTGGAGTTTGCATCAAAAGCATTCTCTACACAATGAAACTGTTTAAAGTGTCTGTTAAAAATAATCATTAACACTAAAACAATCATCCATTCTATGTAACACATATCTTGTGTCAAATTCTGAATCATGCAATGACAAACTATTATTGTAAAATAAAAATATATTTCACTATTTTTAATATTTTTATTTATTTATTGCATTCACAGAATGCAATGTTTTTATACAGGTATAAATCCAGTTCCTTACACGATGCCATGTTGGGTGTGGCGACGTCTTAAATTGTTTGTCATTTGTAAATTCTAAATCTTTAATTATTTATTTATTTTATTATACGTTTTATAACATCAAGTTATTACATAAACAAACATACACATTAACTGAAGTTACACAAATAAGAGCGTAAGTTGATATAACATAGCAAAGTATTTGTTGTAAGATCACATCACTAGTGTATATGGGACATCACTAGAGGTGGACACTGATTGGTTGATTAATAGTTAATTAAATAAACCATCTATTATTAAAAGACTATAAAAATATAACTATATTATTTTTTTATTATTATTTATTATTTATATATAGGGCGTTGTGCCAGTACATACCACGGTTGCTATGCGAAATGGCAAATGCAGTTAAATTTTGGTGATAATTTAAGAAGGATGTTGCTCCCTTAATCGCCTCTTACGACGCCCACGAAAAAGGAAGGGTTGGTCCATTCTATGCCGGGACCACACGGTATATGTTACATTACTTACAGTCTATATAAATTAAAAAAAAAATACTATTTGTACTATTTCTACATATGGTCATATTTGAGGTTACATTTGCCAATTTATTTTTAAATCTGAGATTCTGCTTGTGAATATTACTAGCTTTTCCTAATAAATTTAAAAAAAATATCTTTATTCAAAAAAAAAAGTTAAATGATTTGTGAGTTTCAATGTTCATAAAAATTACAAATTCCAGAATGTAGATGCAGGACAGTATCAATAAATTTATACTTTAATTTACTTTACACATATATTTTAAATACCTATGTTTACATGTAATTTAGTCGAAGCGAACTTTTTGTAAAAACTTAAACTAGTGATTAGAGCACAAAGACTTTTTTATTATGTTTAGGTATATATATATATATATATATATTGTATATTTTTATATTTTGTAAGAAGGATCACAAACATTAATTTATTAACAATCTGTGGTCTGTTACATGTACATATGTAATTTTACTTAAATTTTAATGAACAAATTTTAATCTAGTTTGGTATGCAAAATCTACCGGCTGTTACATGCAATTTTACTCAAGTTCTAATGAACTAATTTTAATTTAGCTTAGTATATAAAATCTGTGGTCTGTTACATATAATTAGACTTAAATTCTAATGAACCAATTTTAATATAGTTTGTTATGAACAATCTATGGACTGTTTTACATATAATTTTACTTAAATTTTAATGAAAAAATTTTAAGTTTTTGCCCTTGATTTCGTACGCGTAGTCTTAAAAAATAGAAATCACAGATTAATCAATAAAATATATGTACCACTTCTAGATGGCATGTATAATCATACATTAGTTGTTAAGTAAGAACACAACATTCGAAACCGTATCCAATTTTGTGCAGTTGCTTTTGCTTGATGCCAGAACAAATATATAGATGGAAAGACTGAAAAAAATTCTAAAAACTTTGATTTCTGTTGCTCTTATTAAGACCCATAAAATATTTTTTTTTTTTTAGTAAATACCACGCATGTACATACATTGTTAAGTTACACTTTAACTAAATTAGTAAGATTAGCAAAATAATATAACCGTCATAAATAATTAAGATATTACGATCACCATCATCATCATCCTCATATCAGCCTTTAACCGTCCACTGCTGAATATAAGCCTCCCCCTTGGTGGGTTTTGCTAGTAGTTGCCACGCTTGGCAGGCGGATTGGCAACCGCAATCAGACTTTAGAGATGTTTTAAGAGGGACGCTGCTGGCCATCCCTCGCCTTTCCTTAGTCGGTTCTTACGACAACAACGGGAGGAAGGGGTGGCCTATAACTATGCCGGGATCACACAGCAATATACGATATTACAAGATATTACGAGACTAATAAATAATTTAATACTTCTTCAATGATTTTGTCTTTCCATTGACGATGCCTCTTCGTCCGTTGTATCTGTTATATATTTCAAAAGACCAGTATTCATTACATTCTCATCAACTATACTGTCTTCTTCATCCCAAGATGGCGGATCATGTTCCTGCCACGTGTCATATGGTTTACTGTCCTCAGTTATATCATTGACATCATTTTCGGTGTCGTCTTTGGCGTCATCTGTTTGCTCTGCATTATTATCTTCCGTATACGATTCATCGTTAGATAAGTCCTTTTTTCTATTTGCTCCATACTCTAATTGTCTTTCAATTCTATCAGCTCGTACTTTCCATTTAATTAGGTTCCTCATTGCCATTAGGTACATCGGTTTCGTGTTCGGTAGTATCTTATAGAGCATTGTGTAGCATGGAATACAAATTTGGCGTAGGAAACCGACCTGTGAATGTAGAAAATATAGATTGAACAGTAAAGAATAACGGATGTAGGTAAATTTCATGTTTTATAATGTTTTTTTTTTTTTTTTTATTTTTTTTTTTTTTTTATACAACTTAGAAGGCAAACAAGCTGACGGCCCACCTGATGGAAAGTGGTAACCGTCGCCTATAGACATGAGCAGTACCATGGACATAACAGATTATACTGTTTCGCCCATGATACCCCCCATGCGCTGCCATTCCTGAGGACTCAGGTGTTATTCCTCTGTACCCAGTAAATTCACGCCATATCCCACTCTTCAAACCGAAACACAGCCATGCAAACACAACTGCTTCACGGTTGAAACACGAATGGGACAGAGGTACCCAAGCAATCGACTTTTGTACAAAGTCTCCCTCTGGTATTTTAGTTACATCTCGCAACTTCGCCCGTGATGTTGAATACCTTATTCAACAAATCAGGTATTAAATGTAATACAGATGTTTCTTATTCGACTGGTAGCTTCAGAGATTAGCGCGTTTAAACAAACTTTTCTTTAGTATTATAGTATCTTAAGTTTTATTACGTTCCATCATCAATTATATTTTCTATTATTATGAATCTAAATAAACCTGAATCAACTATGAAAATATTTCCTAAATTGACCCAACCTAGAATCAAACCCGGGACCTCATTTGAGTAAAGCTCATCATTGCACCACGGAGGTACATAAACAAAATAGTGAGGTATTAACCAAGATACAGCAATCAATTTTTTTTAATAAATATACCTGGCTAGACGGCTGCTCCTCGGGTTTATTTCTGTCCATCATGGCAATAGGTATTCTTCCAGCAGCTAGCTCTTTGTCACCTTGGTCGTAGAACTCCTCAAAGATAACCTTCACGGTCTTGATTTGGACCTCCCAAGGTTTGGCTGAAGCTGATAAATCTGAGGCAGTCATTGATATTGCCAACGCAAGATCTCTGTGGAGGAAAAGTGAACGAAAACATAAATTGTGATGATCATAATCATTCTTAAACTTACTAGAGGCCATCACCATCATTTCAGCCATTATCCGTCCACTGCTGGACATAGGCCTCCTCCATAGACTGCCATAATGAACGGTCCTGAGCCACCTGCGTCCACTGACTCCCCTGCAAAGCATTTAAAGTCGTCACTCCATCTATTAGGGGTTCATCCTACACTGCGTTTGTCCGTACGGGGTCGCCACTCAATAATCTTTCTTCTCAATAGGTTGTCGATTCTTCGAGCTATATAACCAGCCCATTGCCACTTCAGCTTGCTTATCCTTCACTTTCACTCACTTTGTGGCTTTGGTTCTTTTGCGAAAATCTCAATAGCTCTTACTAAAAATGTTAATGTGAATTTTTTTAAATATGTCTGTTACTCGATTAAGCGTAAACGGCTGAACTTATTCGAATGAAATTTGGTACACAGATGGCTTTATTATTTTAACACATTACTTGAGGAGGGGGGGGGATTATTAGTAGTAGGGCAACCACTAGTGACATAATTAGAAGAGGATCATTTGGAATATTGATCAATGAGATTAAACACTGGCCACTGTTATCTGTTATCACAAATTCTACGTTATCTAAATTAACTACCCACTTCTAATTCAGTATCAACTTACTTACTTAATAAATTGGCTATAGCAAATATTTTACATATAACAAAACGCACTATTATTACAACAGGCGTTTAAATTTTTTAATCATGGCTTATTAAAATTAAATGAGAGAGAAAAGAAAGGAATAAAGGAAGAAAACAAAAAGAATTATTTATTATTATTATTGCAACATCAGGTATTAACTGTCCGCTGTTGTACATATACTTCAGAGGGAGACTTTTTACAAAAGTCGATTGCTTGGGTACCTCTGTTCCATTCGCGTTTCAACCGTGAAGGAGTTGTGTTTGCATGGCTGTGTTTCGGTTTGAAGGGTGGGATATAGCGTGAATTTACTGGGTACAGAGGAATGACACCTGAGTCCTCAGGAATGGCAACGCATGGGGGGGTATCATATGCGAAACAGTATACTCTGTTATGTCCATGGTACTACTCATGTCTATAGGCGACGGTTACCACTTTCCATCAGGTGGGCCGTCAGCTTGTTTGCCATTCTAAGTTGTATAAAAAAAAAAGACTTCTCTTATAAAGAGGGAAGGAGGTTGCCAATAGTTGCCATGCTTGGAAGGCGTGTTGGTGACCGCAGTTAAATTATAATGATATTTAAATTTTAATAATGCGAACTACCAATCCCATTGGGGGGAAAGGGATTGTTAGCAATGAATCGAGAGCCCCATTGCTAGCAATATGCCCTGTTAGGTCGACCTCCACGTGGTTCCCCCTGGAAACCATCGTGAACATCAATCATCGTTTTTGAATTCGTCACGATGGGCTAACTGATCTGCTTCGTCCTCACCTATCACTTACTGGTACCCCGCCGGTATATACCGATAGCACGGGTGGGATTACCATTCCATTATCATCCATAAAAAAGCCATTCCTATTTATAGCAATATGCCCTGTCAGGTCGACCTGGTGGACGTGATCTCCCTTACAAACCATCGTGCTGAATTCCAGGTGTATTCATCACGATGGGCTAATTGACCTGCATACATCGTCCCTCACTGATGCTTCGCCGGTGTATACCGATAGCGCAGGCGGGGTTACCATTCCATTATCAATCATTAAAAACAGGCTACGGTAACTGTTTCGAATGGAACGGGCCGTTTGTTTTTTTGTAAAAAAACAAAGGACGTTCCCCTTGATGGGGAAGTGCCTATCATAGCCCATAAACATTTACAACACAAGGGATATAGCTAGTTCGTTGCTGGCCTTTTAAAATTCTATTAACTACTTGCTGCTACCATACTAGTATAAAATGATAAGCAAAAAAAAGTTATTCAAATGATTGTTTAAAAAATAATATTCACCGGTGACTAGGTATATTCCAGTTGAACCGAACACCAGCACTCTCTTTGTAGAGCTCCTTCATCTTCTCCAGGTTTGGGAAGAAGGCAGCCAGATCGGTCGCCAAGATTGCTTGTCGTATGTAGCCCAAAATCACTTTGTACTCCTCGCTCGAGAAGTGAGAGAAAATGTTGTGGCCTTCCTATACATGTAAAAAAAAAACATATTAGATGACAACAGTGATGCATTGTTAGAAAAGAATATAACTTAATTAATTTACTTTAAATTAGAAATAAATATTCAAAGATCTGTTTTAAAAAATCTAAATTGCATTTTCTATCATTTAGGACATGAAAACGGCAAAATATGTTACTGTTTATGTATACTGTTTCGCCCATGATACCCCCCATGCGTTGCCATTCCTCAGAGGACTCAGGTGTTATTCCTCTGTACCCTGTAAATTCACACCATATCCCCCCCCCCCCTTCAAACCGAAACACAGCCATGCAAACACGACTGCTTCACGGTAGAAACACGGGTGGGACAGAGGTACCCAAGCAATCGACTTTTGTACAAAATCTCCCTCTGGTAATATGATACAGATATTATGGCCATCACAGTGCCTCTTAGATATCCATGATGCTGTTTATCCCTGTAAGCGATGATTACTACTTTTCATCAGGCAAGCCCTCAACGTATTTGTTAATCAAGTATCATAAAAAAATAAGCGACCTGCTGCAGAATATTGACAGTGATGTTGAAGTGATGGTGTTCAAGTGTAGACGTTGTGTACATAGCGGCTAATGGCGATGCGGTCTCGCTCATATACTTATTTGTATAGCCACGGTGATCCAAATCATGGCAAAGGCAAGCCACGAATAGAGCTAACCTCTGTACACGAAAAATTGTGATGTGTTAGATTTAATTAAAAAAAAAAAGACAAGGAAAAAATATTTTCTGAAAAAGAAATGATCTGTTTGTTACATTGGTTTAAACTGTAGTACTTGAATTATTGTTAATTATATTTCTTTTGTAGATTAGTATTTACATAAGTTGTTTATTGCATACGCAAATTTAGTTATACATATTCTTTTATGTATGTATGTATCATTCCTTCTGTATAGGCATTCATTATTAGTTGTTATTTTCTTTACTTATTCCAATAATAGAGCGTTCGTGATTTTTTGTTCATCTCAAAGATTATGTTAGGTAGACAATGCTACTAGGATTAAGTCCGCCTTTTGTACCTTATTTTATGTTGGTCAATAAAATTATTTAAATAAATTAATAAGTATTGTTAGTTTAACCAAAATATAAAATTCAATTCAATTTCCACATAGAAATTTAACATATAAATACAGTTTTAATATTGTCCTGAAATCTAAATCCCGCAACGATGCTGTCATAAATTTGTTACAAAGTAACAAATTAAATTTAAATTCACTTAGTCCTTTTTGCTTTACTAAATAGAAATTGGAACTACTTTACTAACCTACATATTCATAATCTGCAGCATTAGTAAGTAAAATATCAACATAGATAATATTAATTTTACAATTTTATTTTTAGACTACACTTTGCAAATAATGAATTTAATTTCATTAAGTACTCGAATATAGTTCTTATATGCAAATCTTTAAATCTCAAAATTTCAATTAAACATTTAACTAAACATTTCACGAATTTCACTTACCATTTTGTAATCAAAACGTCTCCGGATATCATTCTTTAAAATGACATACATAGAGTGAGCAACTGCCCAACCGTGGTCGAAATTATGATAAGGTACTGTCCTATAATTCTTTTTCACAGTCAAGATAAATCTTGTTACGGTCACAATATCAAACTTGGATATATCGAACAGATCGTCGAACATCGTAAGAACTGATTTACATTTTTCAAATTCATTTAATTTGTATGGGTCTAGGGAGAAGTCATTCAATTTTGTATAGTGAGGCTCTTCATCATTGAGTAACGCCTGGACCTCATTCTCCCTGCACGTGCTGTGGTAACTGAGTACCTCCAAAGCAACTCTGTACTTCTGTTCCTTCCTCATTATTCTGTCGTACAGCCGAGCGTGGTGAAGAGCCAATCCAAAGAATGTTGAGAAAATCTCAAAGGCCACTTCATCGTCGTGCCCGAAAGTGTCGTCGTTCCGTTTGTTGACCATTTGGACGACTCCAATCACTTTGCCTTCAACTTTGATTGGCATACATAGGATACTGACAGTTCTGTATCCGGTTGCTTCGTCTACTTCTCTGAAAAATATTTGAACTTATTGGCCATAAAACACGTTAGGGTATAAAAGAAGATCAAAGAGAGACTTTGCACAAAAGTCGTCTTGGGTTATTAACATTACCAATATTTCTGCCACCAAGAAGCTGTAATGTGCTTGTATGCCTATGCTTCAGTTTGAAAGCTCAAATCTACATATACAGTACATGATATGGAGACATATTTATTTATTTATTCATTTAGGCACAGCAACAGTAATACAATTCACATTACATTGACCATAATAAGCTTTATAACTTGGATCTTTATAAATCACAGATTGGAAAAGCAATGCCCGAGGGTTACTCTTTGTGTTACCGTGCATTCTGATAACAAACCCAATATGGATATCAATTTACTGTTTACTGTTCACATCGGTTACCATTTTCTATCAAAACTAAGACTTACCTATTAAATCTATTATCCAAGTACGCATCAGGTATATTCATTGTCTCCCCTGATAATGCCACGTGGCCAGCGATACCTCTATTGATGGGCATCCTTATCTCCTTTTTCTCCATGTCCCTGTCTTGACCTGGTTCATATTTGAGATCGAAAACAGTAGACACTAGTTCAAAGTTCCTATAATCCACCAGGAACAATGAAGCACGATCAGCGTTTACAAGTTTTTGGGCAAATTCCAAGATTCTTTTTATTAACTGATCCAACGATACCATCTCTTCAAATATTGCCCTAAAAGTGATCATAATTATTATTATTACAAAGTGTACTAAACAAAATCTCAGTGATAATGTTTATTATGTTATGTAAGAATTTTCAAAGACGAGTTTCTGAATTCGCCTCTATTTTCTTTGTGTATATATCGAGCAATATTCACTAATTCTGAATCCGTATTTGTAATTATTTTAGTAATCGACAGAGTTTGTTCTGGTGTTGATTATTTATTAATTTTGATAGTGTTGACGTTTAAATTATCTATGATAACATGGCATGCCTTTCCAATATCCAAACAATTAAGAATTATTAAGATCAACTGTCTCGGATTATTGTCGGTTTGCTACTGAAGACGTTTCCTTACAAAAACAAATAAGAGCACCACATTTGTATATGATCAAATACATTGAAGAAAAAAGTTAAAGAGACATGCTTTGTTAAGGTAGACAATCTATAACTGTTTTACTTTTCGAATCAAAATGCTCTTGCCTAGCATTTACTTGTTGACGTATGATGATGCATTCTAAATTCAAATATATTGAGTCTTCATAAAATTCTAATATTGTATACATGAGCATTTTATTCGTTTTAAAATAAGAATAGAAAGATTAAGCATTTGTAAATATTAATTGTGTCTCAATTGAATTAAATTCAATTTGTTTTTTATATGTAGTAAAATCTACTAATGAACTTGAGTAACCTCACTACGTCCAATAGGAAGTCGGACATGTTTCTTTCTCTTTTCTTCTCTTGGTACAGCCCACAGTAGTGTATGGATAAGCTCCCCCACATAAGAAAACACGTGCACAATTCTTCTTCGACATCCGAAAATGAGTCGTCCACTCTCCAAAATTCGATTAGGTATCCCGTTTCACCAGTAGACGTCAGAATCGGTTGATACATGACATGATTGGCATTTTTCTTAAAAGAAAAAAAAAAGAAGTGACTACAGCTTGAATTAACTTAATACTCATTAGGAATTCTGTATGACTGATTACAAAAAAAAGTTATCTTCTTTTTCAACCGACTTTAATTTTCAATTCCTTTTCATATTTTTTTTTTATGTTTGTTTCTCACAGTCATAACTCTGTCAATTCTAAACTGATTTTAAAAATTTCTTTTTTTAAATCACTTTATTAGTTCAATTTTTGAATCAAAACAATTTGTTATGTTACCATTGACGTTTTGTTTTGTGGAGTAAGTATACGATACGATAGTACGAGTGTTCCATAATATTTAAGTATAAATTTCTTTAAAGATTAAAAAGTTTTTAAGAAATCTATCCATATAATATAGACATATGACATCGTTGACGTTCTTGCATTCCTAATGAAGAGAAATAGTTCAATTATATAGTATTTTGTAATATTAAAAAAAAAATAAGAACATTTTCGTTGAATGCTCTCAGTCGACTTGATTTCTTCCAAAATCTTGAACAATTATCAATATATAATAAAAACAATATTAAACAATAAATATAAACCTTTCTATTCAATCAATCTATCTACTGATGAAAACCGCATTAAAATTCGTTGCGTAACTTAAAAAAATCTGATCGTACAGACGGAGGTAAGCGCCATTTTGTTTTATTACTATGCAGAAATATTTACCATATTCTTCAATTTCGACATTTTGAAAAAAGAATCTGGATTCTGCATATGGACGTCTGGTTTGTCCAAGCCGGACAGACGTACGACGTTGCCATTCTTAGCTATTTCCAAAATCAGGGATACATCTGTCATTGCTCGAGTCAGAGTGATGTACGGCCTCTGGGCTGCGCTGAACTGAAATTAACAAATGTTTATCAGCCGACTAAGAAAAAAGAGTTCAGAATCAAGTTGCATTTTTTGTGTTTTTTTTTTATACCACTGAGGTGGCAAACAAGCATACGATGGTAATCAGTTACTGTAGCACTTTCTCTTTAAAATGACTGTATCATTTGGAAACCGATTTGGAAAATTCTTTATTTATCAATCAGGATATACTTTCAAAATGGTCAAGTAGAAATTTTATGCGAATCAGTCCAGTAGTTTAGTTTTTAAAATTAATTTCCTGGTTTTGCCACGATTGGAGGAAGCGAAAGAGGTTTGTTTGAATCGAAGCATTTGGCGTTCCATTGTTTCTGCCTACCCTAATGGGAGACAGGCGCGACATATATCTATCAAAACAATCGTAATTGTTATATATATATATATATATATATATATATATATATATATATATATATATATATATATATATATATATGTATATATATATATAATCGTCTACTACTGAACATAAGCCTCCCCCTTGGGGAGTTCTGCCAGTAGTTGTCACGCTTGGCAGGCGGATTGGCAACCGCAGTCAGGCTTAAGAGATGTTTAAGAGGGACGCTGCTGCCCATTCCTCGCCCTCCCTTAGTCGCCTCTTACGGTACCCACGGGAAAGAAAGGGATTGCTCATTCTATGCTGGGACCACACGGCCAGGTCACGAACTCTATTTATGTACTAAACTTTTAAATCTGTCCAGCGTGGCAGAGATATATTCACTAACAGGGATAAAAAGAAGCCTGTATCCTTCTCTATTCCATATATTTATTTATTTTATTTATTTATTTATTCATTAGTACATATATGTATACATGGCGGACTTAATGCTACAAGCATTCTCTCCCAGTCAACCATAGGAAGGAGTCAGAATACTCGAATGCGGTACTATTAATTATTGATATACATACATACTAAAATTACATATATAAACGAATAAATATATATGAATAACAAATATACTTACACATATATGACATATACTATATTATACACGAAATTGAGAATAAAGTACTTATATTATATAGAGAATAATATATAGTGCTTGTATACAAAATTCCGAGATTGGTTAAGTCGTTAAGATGTTATAAGATGACAAACAAACAAATTTTTACATTTATAATATTAGTAAGGATAAATTAAATTAAAAATTTAAAGTAACTCCCGAAATGCCTGTCCTATATAAGTTGTAGCTAAGAATTATCTAGACCTCGAAAACTTTCATATAAAAAACCGCATCATAATCGGTCCATTGTTAGGAGATACGGCGCCACAAACAGATACACAGATACACAGACAGGTCAAACTTATAATACCTTTTTGCATCGATGGTTAATTAGTAAGGACTTACTAACAATTATCAGAGTATTGACTAACAAATATCGAACCTGCAGACTGCCAAAAGCATAATTTAGACTTACCTTGGTGTAGTCAAATACAAAATACTGCACGACTTCTGGATGATCGGGTGATAGTTTAAAAATACGGTAAGTGTCGACTCCAATTACGTTGGCAATCTTTGTTGCCAACTCCACAAGTAGATCCTGTTCCGAGAGATCGTTCTGTAGAATATGGCGCAACTCCTGAAATCAGAGGGACACATTCTATAAGAGTACCAGGATATTTTTTTAATAGATGATAATAGAATGGTAACCCCACCTGCGCTATCGGTATACACTGGCGGGGCACTAGTGAGAGATGATAGGTGAGGATGAAAATGCAAGGTCAGTTAGCCCATCGTGATGTATAAACTTGGAATTCAGCACGATAGTTTCCAGAGGGGGCCACGTGGAGGTCGACCTAACTCAGTACATTGATAGCAATGCTACTGGTAGTTTACATTACTTACAATCCCCTTCCCTCCTTCCGCATTCGCAGGCAACTGTCTATAGTATAAATTTGCCATCAGATGTGATCTGTTTGTGTATCATTTACCAGAGGGAGACTTTGTACAAAAGTCGATTGCTTAAGTCGAAGCAATTGTGTTTGCATGGCTGTGTTTCGGTTTGAAGGATGGAATATGGCGTGAATTTACTGGGTACGAAGGAATAACACCTGAGTCCTCAGGAATGGCAACGCATGGGGGGTATCAAGGGCGAAACAGTATACTCTGTTATGTCCATGGTACTGCTCGTGTCTATAGGCGACGGTTACCACTTTCCGTCAGGTGAGCCGTCAGCTTGTTTGCCATTCTAAGTTGTATAAAAAAAGAAAATTCCAAGCAACTGAAAATTACAAATTCTTACCGCAAAAATCTGCTTTCTTGAGTTCACCAACTTATACTTGTGTTTAGGCTTTTGCCTGCTTTCTAATGAAATGATCTGAAAAATATTAGAAAATATTAATAAGCTGTATACCTACTTTTATTAACTGAAACACTAATGTAATAACAGTACGAATCCTTTATTGGCAAGAATTTATAACTTTAAGTCCAGCTTGCGGTTCCAAAATCGAATTTCATCTCGCGCCCCAAATTATCATATAAAACATTGGCATTCGATAAGTCACTTTAGAATTATATTTTTGACACCAGATGGCGCCAGTTCTTGGATACGAGATCAACGTTACACCTTATCCTTTGTACATTGCTAAACCACGATACATACATACATACATATCTGTCACGCCTGTCTCCCATTAGGGTAGGCAAAAACAATGGAACGCCAAATGATTCGATTCAAACAAATCTCTTTCGCTTCTTCCACCATCATCAATCTTTTCATACACTCTCGCCGATTACGGGTACGTAAACCACGATCTCTCTGGTATTTCGTTACAAAGATCCTACGCCACTTGTAACCAGCGACACCCTGCGACACCTTTGAGATCGTCACTTGTGGGAGATCGTCGACACTCCGATTGCCTGGATGTGGTCTCTGTTTGACGGTCCACGACCTTTTATCATTGTCACGTAACGTTCCATTGAATTCCAGTTAGGAAAGCTCTTAATTGATATGTGTGTATTGTAATTCGACTCGTATTATAAATTAACTGATGCCCGCGACTTTGTCCGGTATTTTTTATTCATGTTTAGTATGTATCGATGTATGTACTTATCTATTTATTATGTCTGGGAATACTGGACCAAAACTAACAAATGACGTGTCGTTCTCACTCTTTGCCTAAGGTCAAAATGACTTTACTTAAGTAGGGTGTGTATTAAGCTGTATAAGTTACTATAGTTTTTTAACTATTCCACGGGAACTTTTTAATTTTCCGCGATGAAAAGTATCTAAAATGTTGACTAGGAATGTGAGCTACTACGATGCAAAATTTCATTTTAATCGGTACAACAGTTTCGGAGATTAGCCCGTACAAACAGACAAACTCTGTGTAGAAACAAAAAATTTGAAAAAATCTGAATGATTTCTATTTCACTTCTAAAATCCTTCTGACTCGGTTTTTAGCGGTTTTTTTTTTATTACGTACAGACATTCGACCTCTACAGTTTTATTATATATATATATAGAGTATTATAAATTATTAATGTGTAAAACATACTTACGCTAGGTGATTTCAATTTATGATGTAACCAATTCTCAATATCCTCGGCAGGCACGCACTCGGCGACGTAACTCTCCAGGAATCGTTTGTGGCGATTTAGATAATTCGTTATTATAATCTCTTCCTCATCTGAACACAGATTAACCATAATAATTACCAGAGGGAGACTTTGTACAAAAGTCGATTGCTTGGGTACCTCTGTCCCATTCGCGTTTCAACCGTGAAGTAGTTGTGTTTGCATGGCTGTGTTTCGGTTTGAAGGGTGGGATATGGCGTGAATTTACTGGGTACAGAGGAATGACACCTGAGTCCTCAGGAATGGCAACGCATGGGGGGTATCTTGGGCGAAACAGTATACTCTGTAATGTCCATGGTACTGCTCGTGTCTATAGGCGACGGTTACCACTTTACATCAGGTGGACCGTCAGCTTGTTTGCCATTCTAAGTTGTATAAAAAAAATTGAAAAAAGAATTAATAATAATGAAAAATATCGATGTTTTACTGACATTTTTACACGTACATTTTTCATGCCATTATTTAGGCAAAACATGTATGTATATTTATAACAAGTTACTATTTTCCTCTGAATTCGTATACTATGCTTTACGTATAATTATTAACAAATACTTGCCTTTGTAATGATCATTTCGAACTTTTGGAGGAATATTATTCTTGCCTGAAACAAAACAAGTATATATCAAATTGTATACAGTTTATGCCCAAAAGTAATAAGAAAAAAAATAATTAAAGAATGTGTCCCACAAAAACCTGATAAATGGCGTAAAATGTCAAATTTCATAACAATGATGCCATTGACGCGTCAAAAAATAAGACAAACAATCTATTTTTTATGCAACTTAAAATGGCAAACTAGCTGACGGCCCACCTGATGGAAAGTGGTAACCGTCGCCTATAGACATGAGCAGTACCATGGACATACCAGAGTATTCTATTTATATATATATATAGTATATTTCACCCATGATACCCCCCATGCGTTGCCATTTGTGCCAATTGTAACAAACCCAGTTATTTTGGTTTAAAAGTTAAACTACTGGACTGATTTTGATGAAATTTCTATTAAACTAATCTGCAAGTATATCCTTTTAGATAAAAAAGAATTATCCAAATCGGTTTAGAACTAAAGGAGTTATGATGTAACAAACATAACAAATAAAAATAATGCAACCGAATTGAAAACTCCTCTCTTTTTTAAATCAGTTGAAAATATGATATGTTTAGTAACAAAACAAACAAACAAACAAACAAATTATCAAGTACCTTTCTTCTCTTGACTCCTCACAGCGGACCAGTCCATGAACGCAGAGCTTCTGGCCATGCAGCCGCGATGGTACCGAGACCAGAACCTCTCTGTAGACGCCCTCAAAGGATCAACAGGAGAACGGATACCTGTAAAATTGATATTTCAAGATTTACTTCCAGTTTTAAAAATAAATATGCGTTATAAGTAAATAATTATGTCACATATTTTTCACCACATCTGAATTAACAATGATGATTGATGTTTGATATTGTTTTTCGAAAATTCTGTCTACTCGCGCGACGCCGGGTCGGATCGCTAGTATAGAAGAATATATGATATTTGTTTCTTTTTTCGATCTGTATTTGCAATTGGCTGCAAGGGTGAGTGCTGAACGCACTGCAAGCCCGCGAGAGAAGACCAGAGTGTCGACTCTTACCAATGGATTTTCATATTTGTTTATGTCACTTTTTTTCGCAAAATTTCGCATTTATGAATCACAAATTGGTATAAAAAATTCATAATTTAAGATTTAACAAAAAAACCGACTTCATTTGTGGAGAAACCAAATATTTTAATTAAAAAAACCAAACTACTGTAGCGGTTTTGATAAAATTTCTATAGAAAGGAACTAATCTCCCATATTTAGAACTAACAAAATTTTTCATCGTGCCTCCCATCAAATTGTTTATAATTACTCCTCTCCATCCAAAGGTTGCCTGGAAGAGATCGCTCTTAGCGATAAGGTCGCCCATTGTTCTCTCATTGTGATTATTTCTTGTAATTGTTTATATTTATAATAAGTTTACTATTGTAATCTTTTGGAGGAAACAATAAAGAGTATCTATCTATCTATCTAATTTGTAAGTATATCCTATCAAAAAAAAAAAAGAGTTTTCCAAACCAGTTTAAAATATACGGAGGTAACAAACATAAAAACAAAATACAACGTAATTGAGAGGGGGGAAAGGGATTGTTAGTAATGAAGACTAAGAATCCCATTGCTAACAATATACCCAATCAGGTCGACGTCCTCGCAGTTCCCCCTGAAAACTATCATGGTTAATTCCTGATGAATTCATCATGATGGGCTAACTGGCCTGTTTTCATTCTCATCTATCACCCTTTACTGATGCTCTGCCAGCGTATCCCGTTAGCGCAGGCGGGGTACTATACCATTTTCACCCATCAAAAAAAAACTAATCGAGCATCTTCTTCTTTTAGAAGTCAGTTATAATTCGAGCACCAGAATTAATCATGTTTTGACCAAAAAAAAATTTGAAGCATAGATTATTAATATTAATTTTAAGCTGTCATCTAACCTGAAGATAGAGCTGCTTCTCCATTCAAGATCGATGGTAGGAGTCTTGGAGATCGAGTCTCCGGTGTCCGGCCAGCGGACTGCATTCCGCGCGGGAACCGCGAAGTTAACTGTAACACAAAATGCAGTTTTATTTATTTATTTAGTTTTTTTATTTATAAAAATAACCGCAAATTTGCAGTCAAAAGTAATAATAACCGACAATTTTTAGTCAAAAGTACTTTTGACTGATTTTGCTAGTCATTCTGCACCATGGTGGACCGTCAGTTTGTTTGCCATTCTAAGTTGTATAAAAAAAAATGAAACGACAAGTTTATTATACAACAAAAACATATGATGCTTTCATAAGTTAAAAAAAAACAATTATTTTTGTTTAAAACCTAAACTACTGAATCGATGTTTTTTTTTGATGGGTGAAAATGGTATGGTAACCCCGCCTGCGCTAACGGGATACGCTGGCGGGACACCAGTGAAGGGTGATAGATGAGAATGAAAACAGGCCAGTTAGCCCATCATGACGAATTCATCAGGAATTAACCATGATAGTTTCCAGGGGGAACCGCGAGGAGATCGACCTGGTTCGGTATATTGCTAGCAATGGGATTCTCAGTCTCCATTACTAACAATCCCTTGCCCCCCATTGAACCGATGTTGATTTTTTTTTAATTTTTTTATACAACCTAGAATAGCAAACAAGCTGACGGCCCACCTGATGGAAAGTGGTAACCGTCGCCTATAGACATGAGCAGTACCATGGACATAACAGAGTATACTGTTTCGCCCATGAATAAATCATTTACAGCAATCAATCTGAAGGTACATTTTTTCAAGTAAACAAGAATCGTCTCTGAAACGACGGGGTTGCTAGGCAACAATTACAAGGAAATATTCACAACTGTATTCGGCCTTTCTATGGGCTACGATCTTATTATAATGATTCGATACGCTTTATCAGTTTTCAATTTTTCTTTTATTGTATTGACGTCATAATTTTCACATGAAAGTTTATTTGTGGTCGTTTGAAATTACCTCAAAGCCCCGCAAGTGTAAATGGGCTTCGGCCCTCCTATAATATTTCGGTCGATTATTGTAAAAACGAGATTGTTTACTTGTTTTCGGTATAGGTGTTTATCAACGGTGAACACAGTCGACAATTCATATTGAATTTTTTTTTTTACAACACAGGGGGCAAACGAGCATGCGGCTCACCTGATGGTAAGTGACTACCGCCGCCCATGGTCACCCACAATACCTACGGCATTGCAGGTGTGCTGCCGGCCTTTTAAAAGGGAACTTCATTACGATTCAGTAATTCGATGATTACTTTATTACTTGTACTTTTGAACATACATACATACGTACATTTTGGTTGGCAAATTGCAAAAGTTTTTGCATTGACAGAAATGATATATTAAAAAAAAAACTATTTAAAAAATATACCTTCTTGTTTATATAACTTAGAATGGCAAACAAGCTGACGGTCCACCTAATGGAAAGTGGTAACCGTCACCTACAGATATGAGCGGTACCATGGACATAACAGAGTGTACTGTTTCACCCATGATACTCCCCATGCGTTGCCATTCCTGAGGACTAAAGTGTTATTCTTCTGTACCCTGTAATTTCAGTGCCATGTCCCATCTTTTCAATCCAAACACAGTTGTGCAAACACAACTGCTTGACGGTAGAAACACGAATGGAACAGAGGTACCCATTGAATTCGTCACAATGGGCTAACTGATCTGCCTTTTCATCCTCACCTATAACCTCTCACTGGTACTCCGTCAGTGTATACCGATAGCGAAAGCAGGGCCATGCCATTTTCACCCATAAAAAATTTGATTGTATTTTTTTTCTTTTGAACCGAAGCATTTGGCGTTCCATTGCTTATGCCTACCCTAATGGGAGACAGGTGTGACAAATATGTATGTATGTAAGTTTATTACTTGCTAACTCTGTGAATATTTGTAAATCGAATTGAATTTTTTTTATCTTATAGACTAGTTCTATAGAAAATGTATCAAAATCGAATTATAATTTAATTTCTGAATCAAAATAACTAGTTTTTCCACAATTGAAGGCGTTTTTTTATTGAATACAATTTAATTGCTAGGGAAGAATTTGTTTGGAGACACCCCACTTTTATAATTTAAGGGTGCGACCCAATCGATTGAGTATTGCAGATTCTACCATTGGTTGTAAAGGATTAATTATTTCTAAGTTTGCACACGGACCCCTAAAAGTGAACCCTTCCAAATAGAGAGGACAGGGTATAAATTGATTATAACGAAAACTCATTAATCCCGCGACTTCATTCGTGTTTACCCAATAACAAAAAAGCCCTCGACAAAATTACATTAAACATCATAAATACTTTTTGCGCCATCTGTTATCGATTAATGTCACTACATTAATCGATGATGAAAGATGACTATAAGTGTAGTGGAACTATTTGACAATTGACGAGTTTGGAAAAAATAACAATACAGCCGATTTGGAGATAAGTTGGCCCATGTTTAACATAATAGGTTATTTAAATCTTATCAGGAGGATGCAAGCGTTTTTACGTTAAATGCTTACTCACTTACATCAATATACAAACTGCGTTTAGTGGGGGAAAGGGGATTGTTAGTAATACGAACAACCAGTCCCATTGCTAACAATCTACCCTATCAAGTTCACCTTCACGCGGTCCTTCTGAAAAAACGCTGTATGCTCTACGTGATATGTACAATAATATTTTTAAGATTATGTTGGGACTTCCAAGCTCTTGTAGTGCTTCAGAAATGTTGGCACAAGCACGGATTGATGGTTTCCATGCCATCACTCGTAAGAAAGTAGCGTCAATAGTGAAAAGAGTGTGAGGGAGTGACAACGCTATTCTTAAGATAATAGTTGAGTCCATGCATCTGTGATAGGGCATCCCGTTGGGACGATGACTAAAACACATTTTTTTTTATACATCTTACAATGGCAAACAAGCTGACGGTCCACCTGATGGAAAGTGCTAACCGTCGCCTATAAACATGAGCAGTACCATGGACATAACAGAGTATACTATTTCGCCCATGATACCCCCATGCGTTGCCATTCCTGAGGACTCAGTTGTTATTCCTCTGTACCCAGTAAATTCACGCCATATCCCACCCTTCAAATCGAAACACAGCCATGCAAACACAACTGCTTCACGGTTGAAACACGAATGGGACAAAGGTACCCAAACAATCGAATTTTGTACAAAGTCTCCCTCTAAAATAACTATGCCCCGGTTATTGTCGCCCTGACCGAACGTCTTTCTTTAGGTGTATGATTTAATAAATTATAACCACGTAATTTTAAATCTACTATTAACAAAATGGATCTTGTTCTCTGAAATTAAATACATTTGAATTTTCTGAAATCTACTAAATATATCTAAATATCTAAATAACAACTCGTATCAGAATGTAATTGGCGATTTAGAAAAAATAATCGGTGAAACAGACAGACGTCGACAGCGACTTAGTTTTATATTGTTAAGAGATGACGAATATTGCGGTCATTAAGCGACTAGTGTAGTGGGGCAATCAATTCGACAGTTTGTACAAATATTTATTGACATCACCCTGAACTCGCGGTCCCCCTAATACATTACACTGAATTAATATTTTAATCGCTTAAAACCTTTGTTGAAGGCAAATAAAGTTGTATGGCCATTCTTCATTACCAATATTTGTCACGCGATGTTATCAACCGACTCCAAAATGAGAGATTTTCTTTAATTCGTTTGTTTTTTTTTTTTATTTTCACATTTATTACCTCGTAACTCTGTTATTTATGAACCGATTTGGAAAATTATTTTTTATCTGTAAGAATATACTTAGTTTTAGTTTTGGTTTAGTTTTAAAATTTTATTTTTTATGTTGTTTCAAATTATTTAGTAGTTGATTTAAAAAACTAAATTACCGAATTGATTTTTAAAAAATATGTATAAGACCAATCTGTAAGTACATCCTTTCAGATAAAAAAATCCAAATATGTTCATAATTGACAGAGTTACGAGATAATGAATATAAAAAAAAATACAGCTGAAATGAGAACCTCGTCATCGATTAAAAATATGGGTTCAGTTCATATTTTATAAAATATATTAATTTAACTAAATATCGTATAATCTATATAATAAAGTCGATTGCTTGGGTACCTCTGTCCCATTCGTGTTTCTACCGCGAAGCTGTTGTGTTCGCATTGCTGCATTTCAGTTTGAAGGGTGGGATATGGCAGGTAAATTTACAGGGTACAGAGGAATAACACCTGTGTCCTCAGGAATGACAACGCATGGGAGGTATCATGGGCGAAACAGTGTACTCTGTTATGTCCATGGTACTGTTCATGTCTATAGGCGACGGTTACCACTTTCCATCAAATGGACCGTCAGCTTGTTTGCCATTCTAAGTTGTATAAAAAAAAATTTAAAAAGAATCACTAAATGTATTGTTGAGCGCAAAACTCGAAAACGATTAAATTAAATCGGCTATTCAAATCTCGTTAAAGTTAAGAAAGGTTCTCATGAAGGGAAAAATTTAATAAACTTTTTCACGCAAACGCAAACAGTTCTTAGCTGTCAATTCAAGCATATCAATTTTTCAGATGTGCATTGTTTGTTCCAGCTTGACAGATAGGATCGTTTTTATCCTGTTAATTAGAAATAGAGCCAGAAGATGGCGCTAGGGGGCACAACAACGATTTCCGGATCAGAAAGTTATGATTACATTCTCACTTATTATTATTAGATATAAACCAATCAAATATAACTGCAGTTCGACAATTTTCCTGTCCAGTTAACTTAAACCAAGTTTTAATTGACCGATCGCTTGGGTGTTGTTGATTTGAGACGATAATTTAACCTACTCCAGTAGGAAGGGAGAGGACAGCCAATTTTCAACTTTTAATTGTATCTGCGTTCCCCTATATGTTTAATATTCCCTATGGATTTAATGGGAATGTATAAATACAATTATCTGTTACATGTCAGGTTCAGTGTCAATTCGATTTCAAATCATATGGTCGTGTCGCTCTTGTGCTCCAGTTCGTACTTAGGTAAAAGACATACCAAATTAGTTAACGCGCTGAGCCGACCGTGATCGTCGCGATCACTTACATAATAACATTACGCAAAATATATTCAGTGTTATTGTCAAGACCTTACAAAAAAAAATGACTTCGCAAAACACTTTTAATATTGAAACGAAAACAGAACGTCTATTATATGATTATTATAAAGAGGAAAAAGCCCATAGAGAATCCTTAGAAATTTTAGTAAATGATTTAAAAAGTCAAATTGAAAATTTGAAAATACAACTTGATACCGTCAAAACAATCGATATATTAAATAATAAAGACGTGAGCGGCATAGAAACGGTTCCTCGTCAGGCCACAAATAATATAAATGAAGAAGAGCTAGCAAAAAAGACAGAGTCGGAAGAGTATCAGGGCAGAAAAAAGACGACGTTGGAAGCATCGACTGAAGAAAAAAATTATAATAAAAAACTTCCCTTGCCACCACCTATCATAGTAGCAAATATAAAAAATTACCAGGACTTTTATGACTTTTTAACAGAAAATCAATTAAAAGACTCATTTCGCGCCAAAATAATGAGTGAACGAAACATTAAAATAATCGCCAATGATGAAAATTCATATAGAGGTATCACAGCATTATTGGAAAAAAATAATCATCTGTGGTACTCTTATGAAAATAATCGAGGTAAGCCAGTTACAGTTATAGCAAAACATTTGCCTTCCTCGTGTGAACCTGCTAAAATAATAGAATATCTGTCATCTAAGGGTTACAAAATACAGGATGCGGTCAGGAAATTAACTTGGAAACACAAGGAATCGACAAACACGTTTCTTCTATCGTTTCAAAACGATGAAGACATACATAAAATATTTGACATAAAATACATTCTTGGTTGCAGAGTTGAAATATATCCTATCAAAGCTTTAAAACAGATTCCGCAATGTTTTATATGTCAAGCATATGGCCACACAAATAAAAATTGTTCTAATGAACCTCGGTGTAAAATATGTGCAGGAAATCATTGGACTAAAAAATGTAAAATACCAGCAGAAGCGAAACCACAGTGTGTAAACTGTGGAGAAGCACATCCTGCTTCTTACAAGAATTGTATAGTAGTCAAAGAGATACATAACCTAATGAAAAATGATTCAGAAATACCAAAAACAGTAGAATATAAGGCAATTGGCCCTCACACAGTAAAAAACATGACATATGCCCAGGTAACCAAGGTAACTAGCTCAATGAAAAATGATTCAAAAGCACCAGAAGTAGTAAATGAAACAATTGACTCTCAAATAGTAAAATACAATAAAAGCAATAGCGACTGCCGCGTATTAAAAAATATGACATATGCCCAGGTAACTAAGGTACCCAGCCTAATTAAAAAGGATTCAAAAGTGCCAGAAATGGTAGTAAATCAAGCAAAAAACGATAAAGAAAATAACAACTGCCACCTATTAAAAAATGTGTCATATGCCCAAGTAACTAAAGTACCCAGACCAATGAAAAGTGATTCAAAAACACAGAAAATAGTAGTAAATAAGGCAATTGATTTTAAAACAGTAAAAAACAATAACGAAAATAACAACTGCCATCTATTAAAAAATATGTCATATGCCCAAGTAACTAAGGTACCTAGCCCAATGAAAAATAATTCAAAAACAACAAAAATAGTAGTAAATGAGGCAATTGAATCTCAAGCAATAAAAAACAGTACAAATAACGAAAGCAATAATAGCAGTAAAAATATGTCATATGTCCAGGTAACCAAAGGTAGTCAGCCGGCTTCACATCAATATGATACTACCATCAAATAAAAGATAAATAAAATTTTTAACATCGTGATATATTTCGATAATAGGCTGAGAAACTAGAATTCAGTACTAAAAATACTGAGATAAACAGATTCGAAATGAACTACAAGTAGCCCCAGATGTAAAGAACTAATGTAAGTCTAGTATCCGAAACACATTTCACTAAGCAATGTTTTCATCGAATTAAAAGAATATTAAATTGCATTACATCCTAACAATATTGCTGAAATTATAGGAGGAAATGCCGATATTATAAAAGATGTCCTTCAGTTTGAAAATATCAAAAAGGTACCCAAGCTGTAACTGTGAGCATAAAAACCAAGAGTTATTCTGTGATTATATCACGTACATATATAATGCCCACCAAAATGTGTCCCGAAAAAGGAACAATACTTAAATCTCTAACTTTACATAACTACAACAAAAAAATATAAAAAAAAAACATACATATCTACAAAAACTTTTTTTAATAAAGACTTAAACGAATTTTAAATGATAGAAATCGCATAACATGTTAGTAAACTACACTTACAAGAAAGCAGTAAACGAATTACAAACTGCTTTAAATTGTTTTAAAAATTAAACTAAAAATTGGGGCATTAAATTAAATGAGATAAAATCATCTCGCATAAATTTTACCAACAATAAACAAGATTATTACTGTACTTAAAGAGTCTTGTTATACCTTATGAAATTACAGCCAGAACTTGGACATGACATTTGACGCAAAGCTTTGCTGGTACATATCAAAAAGAAACGCGATGAATTAAATCTTTGATACAAAAACATATATTGGTTACTTGCAAAGAATTTTAAATTGTCAGGACATGATAAAGTAATGTTATATAATCAAGTCTTTATAACAATTTGGACTTATGGTGTACAATTATGGGGATGTACTGAACATAACCATATGAAAATTGTACGTTTCCAAAATAAAGTACTCAGAATAAAAAGAGTACATTAGTAATATTTTTCACCGTGAACTTAAAGTGTATTTTACAATAAAAGTAGCTCGTAAATACGCAGAAACTCAAAAATAAGTATAGAAGGAAAGACGCTTGATTGAATCTTTCAAAGGAAACAAATATGTGGCCGCACCAAACAAACTTGGCGACGTATGGTTCTAGCAGAAGAAGACAACGTTGGGAGGATGTGGAATGAGCTGAAATAAAGATCAAGATCAATGCTATTAAAGAATCACTGTGGACACCCACTGCGACATCCAGGGGATGCAGAAAATTAAGCGAAAGAAAATCAAGAGCAAGGCGAAAACGAGGTTTATGATTTTGACAGGTATGTATGTATGTTAATCTCTTCCTTAATAACTTTTAAACTACTTATCATAATTCGACAAAAGTGGTTTTGGTATAAGCGTTCTGGTCGTCAGCTGATTATATGCTATGTAACGTCACGTTACATTCAACATGGCATCCTCTAAAAATTAAATTAACAATGTCGTGTAGAATATCAGATGATATGACATATATGGGGAGGGATCAAAAAGTAGTGAGAATGAGATAGAATATAACGACTATGAGACAGCTTTCCGAACGAGCGGTAGATTAAAAAAAATGTAATGACTATTCAAAAGTGCTTCAATGTAAGTTTATTTGAATAAATGATTTTCTATTCTATTCTATACTATTGAAACCTTAATAATTTATTTTTCTACATCGTCTCCGAGTCTCTCTACACACCGAGTCCAGCGCTTTTCCAATGCTTCAATCCCTTTCAAAAAAAGTTTTGTCTTGGTCCTGCAAAAAGCTTTCCACGGCATCCATCACCTCGTTATCGTCCTCGTACCTGTTTTCCCTTAAGTATTCTTTCAATTTGGGGAACAGATAAAAATAGCTAGGCGCCAGATCTAGTGAATAAAGGAGGTGGTCAACCAATTGGAATTCCATTCGTGTTTCAACCGTGAAGCAGTTGTGTTTGCATGGCTGTGTTTCGGTTTGAAGGGTGGGATATGGCGTGAATTTACTGGGTACAGAGGAATAACACCTGAGTCCTCAGGAGTGGCAACGCATGGGTATCATGGGCGAAACAGTACACTCTGTTATGTTCATGGTACCGCTCATATCTATAGGCGACGGTTACGACTAATTACTATGAAATTTTCTATACATATGGGTTGAAGAAGGTTACAGGTTATTTTTTGTCCCGATCAGTAAAGATACGAACCACGTGGACCAAGTCGCAGGTAAAAGTTAGTTTTTAGTTGATTTAATAAACAAAAAAATCCAATAAATAAATATCATAATTTAAATTGATAATATGAAGATATATTTTTAAATATAATTAATTTAAAATTAAGAACTATCAATTTATAATAAATTTCAAGTGAAATTAGTATTATTTTCTATTTATTAATACTTTTTTTTAAGCATATTTTTAATTGTATTCAAAATAGTCTTAAACTTTTGAAATAAGAATTGATCACTTCGATTAAAAATAATTCTTATTTTCACACGCTTAATACTCAATTTCATCTAATGGACATGTCATTACATGATGTAACCGTAGACAACGTATGTAACATTAATAAATTGTTTCCAAATAAAATATATTCATAGATCTAGAATAACACCTGCGAACCTACTTAACATTCTCTTTCTATGGCTTAAAATTTGAGTAGCACGTTATCATATTTGTCGTTCTTTTTTTGAAAACATTACAACAACTGAATGTAGTTTTTTTTTTTTATTATTTCGACAAGATGCTTAATTGATAATTATAAACACACAAAAACATTTGTATATTATTAAAAAAAACTTTATTTTTGTTGTACATGTGTCATGATAGTATGTAATAGTTTATCCCTTTCTAGTATTAAGAGTCTCTGTCAATTGCGTACGTGATATGTTATTTTTTTTAGCTGTATTATTGGTAAAGGGAACTAATGATTTCATTATTAAAAATATACCTTTGTAATATGTAGATTAGGTTTATTTTAATAAATATAAACTACTCTGATTAATAAGTCATAAACAATGAGTGACAGAAACTATTGCCTAGTCCTAGGATGACAATTAACGTTAAACCTACATTGAAAAATGTGTTTTGAAACACAGAAATTCAAAGTTAAAAGTTACAATATACAAAAGCAGTTTTTTTTTTAATTAATACATCGCAATACCACGTGAAGTCCACGTCACACTGTCCCATTTGTATATTACTAAATCAGGGGGAAGGGATTGTTGGTAATGGGGACTAGTGTCCCCATTGTTAGTAATATACACACACACAGGTTGACCTCCAAGGGGTTCTCCTTGGAAAACATCCTGGTCAATTCCAAATGAATTCCTCACGTTGAGCCAACTGACCTGTCTTCATCTTCACCTGTCATCACTCACTGGTACCCCGTTAGCGTATACCTATGCCTATATGTGGCTATATTATTCCATTTTGATCATAAAAAAAAACATTATAAACCTATACTGTAAAGTATTATTCGATTAACATTCATTAAAAAAAAGTACCTTAATTTTATCCGATTCGGCCATCTCGACTCTGCCTCGACGCGTGCAACCGCCGCGAAGCGCTGTCGACAACGGTCCTTCGACCGTCCCTTCTTGACGTAGCGATGTACTACGATGTTGGCAACTTATAGGAAAACCATCAATGAACGCCTCCGAAAGTAATATAAACATCTGTACAATATAAATATATAACGCAGCAGCGAATCGTCTCAGTATTGCGCGGGTTTTTGCAAATAAAATTCCGGCTCTATTACTCTGTGATAACATAGCTTTCAACAAGGAGCAACTTTTTTTTAAATCGTTTAATTAGATTTCCAGTTGGTCTATAAAAAAAATAAATAAAAAAAACAACCTTTTCTGTGTATAATATTAGTTTAGTTATAAAGATTTGTTTATCATAAACAACTACATTATTATGGACGAAAAAAGTTTTTCTCCCGCCAAAAAAAAAAAACAAAATAACGTCTGTATTAGCCAAAAAAAAAACAAGTGAATTGCGAAACCTTTTTGTCTGTTTCTATATCAAATTTACATGTATGTTAAAAATCGTGACATGATCAACACAATAATTTTTCTAACATCTAACAAAGCGCGAAGAAAATTCAATTTGGGTGACAAAAAATGTAACAAAACAAATTTATTCAATACTAACTTTCGCTCGCGGCTTCGTGCGGCGTGGCTTTAAAAATATGTAAGTACTTATATATTTTATCTCTACACACATAAAATAATCTTGTCGTGTGTCTGTATCAAACTTTATAATATTTTAAACTTATCTGTATCCCAGTATAGACAACTGTGTGAGTCCCAGCATAAAATAGGCCATCCCTTCCTCACCCATGGGTGTCTTAAGAAGCGACTAAAGGAACTTATGGTTGAGGGATAGGCAGCTGCATCCCTGTTAAACATTTTTTTTTTACAACTTAGAATGGCAAACATGCTGACGGCCCACCTGATGGAAAGTGGTAACCGTCGCCTATAGACAAAAGCAATACTATGGACATAATAGTACACACACATACAGTTTCGCCCATGATACCCCCCATGCGTTGCCATTCCTGAGGACTCAGATGTTATTTCTCTGTACTCAGTAAATTCACGCCATATCCCACCCTTCAAACCGAAACACAGCCATGCAAACACAACTGCTTTACGGTTGAAACACGAATGGGGCAGAGGTACCCAAGCAATCGACTTTTGTACAAAGTCTCCCTCTGGTAAACATGTCTAACAACTTAACTGCGGTTACCAATCCGCCTGCCACGCGTGGCAACTACTGGCAGAACTCCCCTTATGGGGAAAGCTTATGTTCAGCAGCGGAAAGGCTAACAGCTTTATAATATTTAGGTATATAAACTTACTGGCAAAAAAAAAGCACGTCTACACTGAAGACGGATATGTTTTGTTTATAACACCAAATACTACACGAATAGTTCCACAAATAACTGCCAATTGACACAAAAAATGGTATAACATAATATAACTGCTACCACTTCTTAATACACTTAGTAATTACAGTTAATTAAAAAAAACTAACTAAAAAAAAAAGAAATTAAATTAAAAAAAAAGGACGAGAATTGATCCTTTTTTATTAAACCATTGGACTGTCTTATTCGTTTTTTTAGATTTTTATTAAGTTTAATAGTAATAGAGTGTATATACGTCTGAAACAGATACGAAATGTCCATACCGCGTTATCAGATTATACGATGGTCCTGTCTCTAGTGTTATTATCAATCGGTATAGCGCCACAGTTGGTTAATTAAATTTTTCGAGTATCTTTGTTCGGCAACAATCGAATCGGAAACCTATAGTTAAAAGCAAAACAGCTGCTATGCAATATGAGACTGTATCCTTTCTAATATATATAAGGGGGGAAAGGGATTGTTAGTAATGGAGACTAAAAATCCCATTGCTAGCAATATACCCAACCAGGTCGACCTCCTCGTGGTTCCCCCTGGAAACTATCATGGTTAATTCCTGATGAATTCGTCATGATGGGCTAACTGGCCTGTTTTCATTCTCATCTATCACCCTTCACTGGTGCTCCGCCAGCGTATCCCGTTAGCGCAGACGGGGTTACCATACCATTTTCACCTATCAAAAAATAAATATATGTATGTATTTATGTATTGATATAATTATGCTTATTTACTTATTTATTTAAAACTTTATTGCACCAACATTACGGGATTTGTTGAACAATTTTCTATAAGCACAGTACTGTACAAAAAGCGGTCTTATTGCTAAGCAACCTCTCCCAGACAACCATTTATTTTTATTTACACATGTGTAGATCTATTTTTTTAACGCACCACTAATAATTTTTTTTATATGCAAATTAGAATGGCTAACAAGCTGACGCTGTCATTCCTGAGGTGTTATTCCTCTGTACCCTGTAACTTCGCGCCATATCCCACTCTTCAAACCGAAACACAACCACGCAAACACAACTGCTTCACGGTAGAAACACGAATGGGACAGAGGTACCCAAGCAATCGACTTTTGTACAAAATCTCCCTCTGGCAACATTATTCAAATAGACATTCGTTTATTTAAAATTATTTTCCAAAAAGTGGAGTGGGTGGAGGGGTGTTCTACTACTATGTTGACAAATAAGCATACAGCCAGTCTGACGGTGAACGGGGTAAACGCAGTATATGGACACCTGTTAGATATGTCTTTTACAATAGCGCCATTCTCGTTTCTATGGTGGGCACTGGACAATTCCGGGGTGTGCATGCCGCCCCCCCCCCCACACACACACACCTTCACCCAATATGGATATGTACGCCAATATAATATATTAATTGTGATAAAATTGATAAACACAACACATAATAACTGAGTTATTTAGAATATGTTCGTTTATAGAAAGTAGGTTAATGCATATTGTAAGATAAACTTGTTATAAGTAAACAAGTCTTTATTCTGACAATGTCGCTAGATGTCGCCGGTTCATTTCCTGCAGATTACGGATTTATATATCCTTTATTTGTAAATTTATTTTATACTCTGTCTTGTTTTGTTTAAACTTCTAGATTTTTATGTTTAAATATAAAAAAATAATTTCATATTTATGAATGATACTGATGTTTCTTTTTTTCCTAAACTAGCGACCTGATTGTGATAAAACTAAAATGAGAAACCTAAGCTGATTTAAAAAATATTAACATAATCATACATTTTTTTAAACTACTATTGTGGCAAACAAGCACGTTCCGTCTGATGGTAAAGGGAGTTACCGTAGCCTATGGACATAACTACACCAGGAATCCCACACGCGCAGGTGAGGTTACCATGTCATTTTCACCCACTAAAAAAGAACTAATATACCGAAAGCGCAGGCGGGGTTACCATGTCATTTTCACCCATGAAAAAGAAACTAATATCATTTCCTAAACAACCTTTTTAGTGTTACTAACTCTATCACTTGACAGTTGACAGCTGCATCCTCGCCGTGACAACTTCACAAAATTTTGAACTAAATATGAGTTATCGAAATCATGGGCTTACAAACACCTCCCCCATAAAAGGAGAAGGGCAGCCATGCATCAATGGTTGGATACCAGAAAGATGACATAATGACCCCAAATCAGAAGCTCATAGCTGGTTGCGTCTCTGGAATGGCCACTCGATTCATGACTCAGCCTATGGATATAGTAAAATTAAGGACCCAACTGCAGAATCTGCAAGCACTGGACAAGAAGAAGATCTGGTTCAGAACGACTAGGAAGATCTTAAGGGAGGAAGGCATCACTGCTTTCTGGGCTGGTCATAATCTTGGACAGGTATAATATAGTTTTTTTTTAATGGGTGATAATGGAATGGTAACCCCACCCATGCTAACGGTATACACCGGCGGGGCACCAGTGAAGGATGATAGGTGAGGATGAAGCAGGTCAGTTAGCCCATCGTGACGAATTTAATAGGTTTCCAAGTGGAACCACGTGGAGGTCGACTTAATAGGGCAAATTGCTAACAATGGGGCTGTCAAACTCCATTGCTAACAATCCCTTTCCCCCCGATATAATATAGTATTTACTAGCTTTTAACCCATGACATCGTCCACGTTGCAGTAGCCATGCAAACAACTGCTTTACGGCAGAAACATAAGTGGGACAGAGATACCCAAGCAAACAAGTTTTGTACAGTCTCCCTTTAGTGGTATTATTGTAATGGATAAGTTATCAACTTCAATGACTGTAATGATGTAGAAGTTTGACTCACCGTATGATGATCGCGAGTTCAATCCCCTCAGAATAAAAACATTTATTTTTTATTTTGGTTTGGATGTTTTCTATACCTCATCATCGTCATCGTGATCATCATCAAGAGGTTTCACAATTTGATTTTTTTTTATATTTGTCATAACTCCGTCACTTCTAAACCGATTTAGAAATTTCTTTTTTTTCTACTTCTAAACCCCGATCCTCTCATTGTGGGTCAAAATTATTATAGGGGCCATAAAATGAATTTTGTATTTTTTTTTTTCTCTACTAACATAGTTTAAGTCAATTGTTACTAACAAAAATGGATCTTAGTAATCCGTAAATAAAGAAATATTATTATTATTATTATAAACCGATTTGGTAATTTCTTTTTTTTCCACTTCTAAACCGATTTGGAAATTTCTTTTTTTTTCTACTTCTAAACTTATTTGGAAATTTCTTTTTTTTTTCTACTTCTAAACCGATTTGAAAATTTCTTTTTTTTCACTTCTAAACCGATTTGGAAATTTCTTTTTTTTCACTTCTAAACCGATTTGGAAATTTCTTTTTTTTCACTTCTAAACCGATTTGGAAATTTCTATTTTTTTCATTTCTAAACCGATTTGGAAATTTCTTTTTTTCCCACTTCTAAACCGATTTGGAAATTTCTTTTTTAGAATAGAATAGAACAAATATTATTATTATTATTATATATTATTATGAGCTGTACATTACAATTTTTCATAAGATGTTATTAACGTCTTAAAGGAAAACAGCCTACCCATACATCGGACATACAATACAATTAATTACATAACATTAATTATTATACAATCACACAATAAAATCGTCAATAAAGTTAAAAATAAAATAAAGCACATCAATCAACAGTCACAAACTAACTCATGGTCACCATTAGAATATATTAATGATCACCTTATTATATATTAATTAAATTATTTATAATGTCAATATAAAACAAAAATGTCAAAAAGCAAAGAATTCATTCAAATTGTAAAAAACATTTTCGAGTAGCCATTTTTTTTAATAATAATTTGAATTTAGTATCAGGCACTTCTTTTAGGTTATTTGACAAATGATTATATATTTTTTAAGCTATTATATAACTACTTTTTTTATATATCATTAAGTTAGTTTGCGGTAAATATAAATGATCATATTGTCTCATTGGTACATTTCTAAGACGAACTTCAGGTTTTTTTAATGGAAAAGGATATAATTACAGTTTGACCTTACATATTTTTTATCAAAATATATTCATTCGTTTAGTTTTTAAAACAATATAACTGATTTTGCCACAACTGAAGTTTTTTTTTTTGTAATTTCAGATCCACTCAATATTGGCAGTGACCTCACAGTTCTATATCTACGAAGTATCAACTAAATATGTCGCCGGTCTATCGCAGGACAAGGGCAAAAGGTAAGTTGTTATCTATACTAGTGTTCACCTACAACTTTGTCCGTGTTATCGGAATAATATATTGATTGGACGAGATAAATATAAATTGTATTACTCCATCCATTTGTATGTCAAATTTGAAGACGATTGGTTTTGCTCCAAAAGCGCAAACAAACAAACAAGTAGTTACAAACACTTTCATATTTATAACATTAAGTAGGGGGGAAAGGGATTATTCGTAATGGGGTCTAACATCGGCGTTGCTACTAATATACTCTGCCAGGTCGACCTCCACGCGGTTCCTCCTAGAAACTATCGTGGTTAATTCTTGAATTTGTCACGATGGGTCAACTGACCTACTTTATCTTCACTTGTCATCCCTCACTGGTGTCCCGCCAGTGTATACCGATAGCGCAGGCGAGGTTACCATACTATTATCAGTCATAAAAAAAAAAAACTATTTGTTCATCAGACGCCTAATAGATATAATATAGCAAATTACTATAGCGACTACAACTGCTTCAAATTACACGCAGGCATTTAAAATAAAAAATGTTGATTCGAAAATTAATTTGAAATAAGAATTTCATCACAATTCTAAAAAAAAAATGTTGATACCATATTTATTTTGCTGTGATTGAAGCTAGCGTTTTTCTTTTTTAATACCTTTTTTTTTATAAGTCCACTGCTGAACATAGGTCTTCCCCATACATTGTCATAAGAAACGGTCCCGAGCCACCTGTATCCACTGGTTCCCTTCAATACATTTGAATTTGTTACTCCATCTATTGGAGGGTTGTTTTACCCTACGTTTGTTAGTACGAGGTCGCCACTCAAGAACAAGAACTCGTTTTTTCTATTAATACAGAAGATTCCCCATCCTAAATTCAAATGTTTTTATTCAATGTGTCTACAAAACATCTCGGCATTTATCGATATATTTTTGCTTTTTTTTTTTAAAGAATCTGTGTTAATGTAATTTCATTCGTCTTAGTTTCTATTGCTAGCAATTTAGGATGTATTTACTATTTATTAATAAGACGCCTAATATAATAAAATAGCAAAATATCGTAGCGACTACAGCTGCTTCATATTGTACACAGGCTTTTAATTGGAAACTAAGTTTATTTTAATAAAATAAATTTTTTTAAGCGTAATTATATTTTATATTGTATATATATTTAATATTTTATAACACTACCCATTTCTATTTGTCTTTTTCTCAATGCCCTCTACCCAAAGGTTGTCTGGAAGAGATTACTTAGCGATAAGGCCGCCTTTTGTGACATTATTTTTGACACATTAAAATTAACTATTTTTTTTTATAAATAGTTCAATAAAGTATATAATAAGATATATTACCTTCACTCGTTAAAAAAATCTATTTAACTTATACTAGATCAGTGCTTTTCAACCTTTTTCATGACACGACCCCCCTAGTATGAAAAAATATTTTTTTTATATAATTTTTATATATAATTTAAACCCCGACTTATTTGTTAATTTCTATTAATCGTAACATACAAATGTTTTAGTTATCATTATTCTTAACAAATCTATGTTTTTAACTTTGTTTTTTTTTTTATTGCGATAGTTTTCGCGACCCCCTATAGAAGTCGCGACCCCCTAGGGGTGAAAAATATAGATCTAAATAACCGAGTGACATAGGTTCTAAATCGATCGACATATCAAAAAGTTGAAATTTTCAATATAGTATTATTATATCATATAAGTCACTAATTGCCCACAATTGAACATAGGCCTCCCTTTATGCCTGGGTTTTGCCAGTAGTTGCCACGCTTGACAGGTGTTTTGACAACAGCAGTTAGCCTTTGAAAATGTTTTAAGAGGGACCATCCATCGATCTTTTAATCCCCTTAGTCGCCTCTTACGACACCCACAGGAAAGGAAGGGGTGGCCTATTCTATGGTGGGACCACACGGCAGACTTATTTAGTGACCCACGTTCTAAGTAAAAAGTTAAAATTTTCAATGAAGTAATATAAAAAAAATAATAAACACTGGATCGACGTTATTTCAGACCATATCTATTTTTCCTATGCGGCGTGTTCTCCGGCTGCTGCTGTGCTACTCTGGTGCTACCCATAGAGGTGATCAGAGTGAGGCAAATGATAGTGAAGGAACAGTACCGGGGCTTGTTCAACGGTGCCAAAGCGGTGTACAACCATGGGGGTATCCTGGCATTTTATGAGGGTCTCAGCGCGTCTTTACTGCAGGTAACTTAATATAATTATATGCAAAATAATACGATAAATTATAATATACTTTTTTTATGAGTGATAATGTAATGGTAACCCTGCCTGTGCGGGGGGAAAGGGATTGTTAGTAATGGAGACTGAGAAACCCATTGCTAGCAATATACCCAACCAGGTCGATCTCCTCGCGGTTCCCCCTGGAAACTATCATGGTTAATTCCTGATGAATTCATCATGATGGGCTAACTGGCCTGTTTTCATTCTCATCTGTCACCCTTCACTGGTGCTCCGCCAGCGTATCCCGTTAACGCAGGCAGGGTTACCATACCATTTTCACCCATAAAAAAAACAACCCTGCTTGCGCTATCGGTATACGCTGGCGAGGCACCAGGGATGATAAGTGGCAATGAAAATAAGTCAGCTTGTCATGAATTCCACTAGAATTAATCACATAGTTTCTAGGGGAACCGCGTGGAGGTCGAACTGATAAGGTATATTGATAGCAATGGGGACTAACCTCTCCATTACTAATAATCTCTTCCTCACGAATCTTGCCTGTTGTCTGCCATCAATGTATAAACAAACAACATGTAAGAACAGATAATATAAAAATTTTGTCGACGAAAGTGAGGGAGAATATCGTGACTCTAAACTTATCAATTTAGTAATGCCTATCCAATTGCTTGATATCATTTTTGTACCTCTTTTTAACCATCTTCAAATAAAAAGGGATTTCCCAATTCAGTTGTATTTGCTAATGTTTGTTACCTCACAACTCCATCAGTTTTAAATCGATTAGGAAAATTGGTCTTTTCACTTGTAAAAACATTTTATTTATTTATTTTAACTATAACATTTAAGTCGATTGCTACACATGTATGACTGTAACTACTAATGAACTGTCAGTTTTCTCATATTGGGTTTGCTGGAAGAAATATCTATTGGAGATAAGCTCGCATTTGTGCACTATTATGTTTGTTTTTACATTTTAATAACCTTTTGTGTACAATAAAGAATAAAGAAAATTATCTTTTTATTTGAAAAATATACTATACTATACTATACGGATTGGTCCCATAGGCATTTTATCATAATAAGTTCAGTTTGTTTAGTTTTTAAATTAACATAATTAAGTTTGCCTTAAATGAAGTCGGTTCTTTCGTGGAACACAATCTTAATTTGGCTATTTTTGAAAATTTTATTTAATCCCAATACCTATCCTTATAATCACTTAGTCCGCCTTACTTCCTACCAGAATTATGTGTGTTATATATGTATGTTAATATTGTACATATATACATATATATATATATATATATATATATATATATATATATATATATATATATATGTATGAATATAATTGTACATATTTATACATGTTTAGATCTTTTTTTTTTAACGCGCCACCTACCTATTTATTCTTTAATTCTTTCTACCCAAAGGTAGTCTAAGTCTAGTGTCTGTAAGAGATTGCTTAGCAATAAGACCGCCTTTTATACTACTATATTTATTGAAAATCCTTCAACAAGTCCTGTTATATTGGGGAGAAGGGATTGTTAGTAATGGAGAGGCTAGTCTCCATTGCTATAAATATACCCCATCAGGTCGACCTCCACGCGGTTTCCCCTGGAAACCATCGTGACTAGTTTGTCATTGAATTCGTCACGATGGGCTAACTGACTTGCTTTCATAGTCACCTATCATCCTTCACTGGTACCCCACCAGCGTACACCGATAGCACAGGCGGAGTTCCAGTCCGAGAGATTCCACTGTCATCCATAAAAAAAAGGTCCTGTTATATTGGTGCAATAAAGTGTTAAATAAATAAATAAATTACGTAATTATCTAGTTACCTCCGTTCATTACAGATGGGACCGTCTGTTGGTATCTCATTCGGCGTGTTCCAGTCCCTCCAGCCGCGTATACTCAGTTATTTCCACGACTGCAGCTCCGGTCAGTGTGTTCACGCCTCCAGCAACACCAACAAACCTGAGCATCTCCTCGTGGCCAGTACCATAGCCGGCTCGGTAGCGGGATTCGTTGCCAAAAGTGTCACATACCCCTTCGACTTGGCTAAACGGAGACTTCAAATCGCTGTGAGTTTTTTTTTTCATTAATTCATCTAATAATACATATAATAAAACTGTAGAGGCCGAATGTCTGTATGAGTACATAGAAAAAAAATAAAAAAAAAACACTAAAAACCGAGTCAGGGGGGATGTTAGAAGTGAAATAGAATACGTCTAGATTTTTTTAAATTTTCTGTCCCATTCGTTTTTCTACCGTGAAGCAGTTGTGTTTGCGTGGCTGTGTTTATTTATTTATTTATTTATAGGATTACCAACATAAGATACAGCGAAACATTTCAATACAATACACTGGCAGATTAGATCTAACTGTTCTTACATTTATAGGCGACCACAACGTGCCTTGAGTTTGATAAACATTAAAATAGAATTAAATTATTAAATGTCATTATATGAGTAAAGATATTAACAATATGAATAATAATATAATGTAAATGATGGAAATTGTATTTAAATTATTATAAATTATAAATAAAGTACAATTTAGGTTTGAAGGGTGGCGATATGGCAGTGAATTTACAGGGTACAGAGGGATAACACCTGAGTCATCAGGAATGGCAACGTATGAGAGGTATAATGGGTGAAACAGTATACTCTGTTATGTCTATAGTACTGCTCATGTCTATAGGCGACGGTTACCACTTTCCATCAGGTGGGCCGTCAGCTTGTTTGCCATTCTAAGTTGCATAAAAAAAATAGGTATTTTGTTATTTATACTATTGATATTATTCAATAGTTACATACTGCTTACGTGTTTGTTTATTTGCAATGCAATGGATATATCCGGCGTTCGCTGATGATTTGTTACAACTGTCATCATTACACTTATTACGGAGTGCGGCTGCCGCATACCGGCTTTACGTAAGCCTAAACATATAGTCCAGATCATTAGTACATACATAGGCAATGATTTCTCACTGATTTATTAGACAGTGATCGGTTTTCTACCCCCAATATTTACATTAGCATCCATCGGTATACGACTAAAATTTACACAGCTAACTGACTAGGAAACCGAGGAAATTGCTAGCAATATACACAGTTAGGTAAGAAAGAAAGAATTTATACTATATATGCATATTATGCGGCTCGCACATAAATGAAAAAACTAAATATAATAAATCAATATAGCAGTACTGAATATACTGTAACATACATGCATTGGTAAATATTTGTATTCGAGTGTCTTTTGATTGAATGTCTGCATTGTACTTTTCCTTTTTTTTTTTGCGCAAACCAATTTTGTACTTTTATAATAATAAGAAACCTGTTATTAGCCTTAATATTTTAAATACTAGTATGTAAATCTTAACTGTAACGCCGTTGGTTTCTAATAAATAAATAAAATAAAAATAACAATGTAATTAAAAAACTAAACAAATAAAAAAAAAAAACAATAAAAGCAAATGTGTACTCGTGTGCGTGTGTGTGTCACAATGTTCTGTGATGTAAGTCCGTGCTCAGCATATTTTAACTTGAAATGGTGGAAATGGTAATCCCGCCTACGCTAAAGGTATACACTGGCGGTGCACCAGTGAGGAGTGATAGTTGACGATAAAAATGTAGGTCAAAAAATGTAGACATGAGCAGTACCATAGACATAACAGAGCATACGATTTCGCCCATGATAACCCCATGCGTTGCCATTCCTGAGGACTCGGGTGTTATTACACTGTACCCTGTAAATTCACGCCATATCCCACCATTCAAACCGAAACAGCCATGCAGACAGCTGCTTTACGGTTGAAAAACGAATGGGACAGAGGTACCCAAGCAATCGACTTTTGTGCAGTCTCCTTCTGGTAAAATATAGATAATTTAATCAAAATATAATATAAATATTTTTATAGCATATTACAAGTACATATTATTCAAGGCATGCCACAATAAGGTTCTGGTGCCACATGGACTTTATTTGTTTCTCTCTTTGTATACTTTCCTCTACTAAATTGCTAATTGGTTAACTGTTTAATTTCCGTGAATGTTGTTTCCTAAGCTAATGTCAATGTCTTTGTCACATTTCTCTCTTCAAAACACAACCTTACAAGCACAGATAAGTAGCAACTGAAATACAGATAAAACATATCCAGGGGGAAGGGAGTCATTATTAATGCGGTATAAAAGCCCTATTTTATCAGGCCATACCTCCACGCCTTTTCCCTGGCAACCATTGTGGTTAGTTCATGCTGATTCATCGCGACGGGCTAACTGACTTACTTTTAACTTGTTACTCGCTAGATGTACCAATAACGCAAGTGGGGTTACCATTCAATTATCATACATTAAAAAAAGACATCCACCTCATGATTCGATACCAACTTTCCCTCTCCAAAACAAGTAATATTAAATTTTCTATTTAGACTCACAAAGAAGACTTCAGATACCAAACACCAAGTACATCGAGAAACCTAGTGAAATGTACCAATCTAGCTGACTGCATAATCAAAACCCTGAAAAAGGAAGGGATTCGTGGCCTGTACAGAGGGTGGAAGGTGACTGTTTGTAAGGCGCAAGTGACCAGTGTAATGTCGTTCACAACATATGAGCTTATGTGCTACGCCATAAGGGAATTAGAGTCTTGAATTGATGGTGTTTGAAGTTATAGGACATAATAAACATTAAAAAGGTAAATAACTAGATATCTATATAATTTGTTAATAATAATAATAAATAAATAATATATAATTTACTGGCAATAAATGTTTCTATTCTATTCTATTCATTTGTAGTAGGCCTTACATATTTTTGCCTTAAAACAATATAATAAAGCTCAAATCAAATAAACCTCTATGTGGGCCTTCCATGAAACCACCATGATTAATGCCTGATGAATTCATCACGATCAGTACTGTGAACTACCATATTTAATACTATATTTGAACTAGCGGCCCGTCCCGGCTTCGCACGAGTGGACATTTTTACAACATTTTAAAAAGTGATTATTGTGACATAACGATAATAGTTAGACATATAGTATCGGGAAGTTTTTTGTAGTTATTGATATTTTCTTCAATATTGTAGAACATACTTTTGTTCTATCACCAACAGTTTCCGCAGCGCACGCGACGAAAAATATTTTATAGCATTTTTTTACACCTTGAGTTACGTTACTAAAGTTTTAGTAAGGATCACTAATCTTTTCTAAAAATAAATATAGCCTATGTTACTTGGAATGAATGTAGCTTTCTAATGATGAAAGAATTTTTGAAATAGGCAAAGTAATTTTCGAGTTTATTATAAAATACAAATTTTTCCTCTTCATAATATTAGTGTAGATAAAGGAATAAAGCGAAGAAAACCACAATCTGCAAAAGATCAACAAACTTTTGGGTAGGATTTTCTATTTTGAAAAAACAACTCGTCGCTCTAGCACCTAATTTAATAATTAATAATAGGTCCCACAAAAACCGACTTTATTTTGTGATAAAACCAGTTGTTTTGATCTAAAAACTCCTCAACCGATATTGATTAAATTTCCATAGAACTAATCTGTAAGTATATCTATTTAGGTAAACCCAAATCGGTTTAGAACTAACGGAGTTATGAGGTAACAAACATAAAAATACAACCGAGTATATATATATATATATATATATATATATATATATATATATATATATATATAATAATAATAATAATAATAATAACTTTATTGTAGCTAAAAGTCGGGTATACAATTTCTTATACAGTGATTACTACACTAGGCTCACAGGCCTGTATCGTAGTAGTCAGTGAGTGGCTAATTTTGTTCATATTTATTGCCATTTACAATTAAAAAAAATCTCTATAACTTTATAATCCATTTACCATTGATTATACACTTTCAGAATTTGTCCTAGCACGTCAAGAAGCAATGAATGGGTACTATTTGTCATTGTCATACTCCAGTTGCACAATGTCACGTGTCAATGTCAATGTCAATGTCAAAACAAATTCATAAACAATACTCTATTGGTAAGCCAAGCGTACGTGGTATCCAATTTACAGTTTCACCAGCGCTACGACTCGCCCGCATCAATGATGTAAAACTCATGTTTTGAACATTAATTGTGTATATTTTACATTTATTACTGTTTTTAATTGACGATAGATAAATATTAATTGGTGTATTAGTATTTAATAGTGTATTAAAATATGTATTTATTGAGTGAGATTGTTTTTATCGATGATATTCGATGCGTTTTAGTGCTTTAGGTATTGAAAAATGATTGGGAACAATATGTTGTAACAGGCAAAGCGGTATTGTAGTCTCTTTCAATAAGACTGTAATTTATTTGTTTAAACTATAATGCACTGTAAGATTCTATGTAATAAATTCACTTAAAATTTAAATACCATGAAAAAACATGAAAAAATAGCATACTCGGTACTCGATACCGTTGAAGTATACACAAAAAACTTATTTTTTTTTTAATTATCCATAAAATTTACGAGAAATTATATATATATATAACTAAATAGTATAAACTTTGCTTTATCAACGATACCTTCGCTTTATTAAAGATACCTACTAGCGTTTACACAGACGGTACGGTAGCGCGTAATTATTTTTTTAATGGGTGATAATGGTATAGTTACCCCGTCTGCGCTATTGGTATACACTGACGGAGCACCAGTGATAGATGACTGATGAGAATGAAAGCAGGTCAGTTAGCCCATTCTGACGAATTCAACTAGAATTAGATAGATAGATAGATACTCTTTATTGTTTCCTCCAAAAGATTACAATAGTAAACTTATTATAAATACAAACAATTATAAGAAATAATCACAATGAGAAAACAATGGGCGACCTTATCGCTAAGAGCGATCTCTTCCAGGCAACCTTTGGATGGAGAGCAGTAATTATAAACAGTTTGGTGGGAGGCACGATGAAAAATTTTGTTAGTTCTAAATATTAGCCACGATAGTTTTCAGGGAGAACCACGTGGAGGTCGACCTGACAGGGTATATTGCTAAAAATGGGGCTATTTGACCCCATTACTAACAATCCCTTTCCCGCCGGCGGCGCGTGATCCGCCTAAGAGCATCAAAACATATCGCCGGTAAGGTAATCCTCACACGAGGCAGGACAAGCGGATGGGTGACATTACCAGAATAGCGACTAGTTGTGAGTTGCCGTCGCGTGCGCAAAATATCTATCTTTATGGTTGAGTACTGAAAGTGTTATTATGGCTTATCAATTTACGTTGCGTAAATACGTACTCATGTTACGAGCGCATTTCTTATCCGGGGCAAAGAGTATATAATCAAGGGATAAGAGAGCGCACTTCTGTATGAAACGTAAAACGAATACGGTCAGGAATATCTTACCAATCTACACAAAAATCTTCCTTATATCGTTGTGTTGGCCAGCCCGATGTTCAAAATGGAAACGAATAAGTTATAATTATACTATAGTTTGAGAGTAGAAACACAAATCATGTGATAAAAGAATTATATAAATTTTATGTCAAATTACATGTTCCGATGAATATTTAATAGCAAAAATAAAACAAAATGTAATATTCTTAAATACATTTATTATTTTACACAATATTACCTTGAGATCTCAATTTTGTAATATTATTGATAGTAAAGAGAAGTTTTCAACACTTCCCGTAATATCTGGTCAATTTCTTGAGTAAAGCTCATAATACGAGTCAACATTAATTATATTTTATGGTAATTCCCACGTCAAAATAAAAAGAAATATGAAATACTCACCTGAAACTGTTCCACAAATAGTTGAAATGACAGCTATTTGCATCACATTTGACAGTATTTTTGTTGGTTAAGTTGGCACTACTCGTATTGTGATTTCATCATTTAATTAAACGTTGGCACGATGTTTCCTGACCAAATCCATACATTAAAAGCTAGTATGGAATTATGCAAGACTAAGTGTAGCATTACAGATGTGATTTGTACCTGAACGCCCGGCAGCCATATTACAGCACAATGTTAAGTGTTTACCAACGTCTATTGGACTATGGTTTCTTTCACACTCTATCATACGCACAAGGACGAGGGGTTCCGCCTATTTGCAAAACGACGTTTTCCTCGTATACTTTGAAGAAGAACCACGGAGAATAACGAACGACGTGGCTCGTCACTTCGGAATTAGCTAGTACTGTGCATGTAAAATTGTCAACTCAGCTGGGATGCAGCCATACCATTATCGAAAGGTACAAGAGTTGTCTACAGTAGATCAGCCGCCGAGAATTGCATTTCACTGGGTATTGAATAATCCCAACGCGAATATTCTCTTCGGTGATGAGTGTTTGTGTACAAGAATTGGACTTTTTAATCAACATAATAAACATTGGTGGTCGTATCGCAACCCTAAACTTACGCGACAACAGTTCCAGCACAGGTCCAGTTTAAATTTTTATGGATGATAATAAAATAATAACCCCGTTTGCCCTATCGGTATACGCTGGCACGGCACCAGTGGGTGAAAAGTGAGGATGAAAGCAGGTCAGTTATCATCATCAGCCCATCGTGAAGAATTTTACAAGAATAACACTTCTTATTACAATCCTGTGGTAAGGATGTGTCGTCATTATAACGTCTTACTGCTTGACCACAAATCCATCGACATATTTGGTACAAAATATTTGATTTTTAGGAAGAACTTGTTTTCTATTTTGTAGAATATGCTTGAAAATATGTTTTTTTTTTTTTAATTTTTATATAGTTTTATATTTTGTATATTAAATAACATTTTAACTAAATTTAACTAACTTTAATTAAATGGCAACGCATGGGGGTATCATGGGCGAAACAGTACACTCTGTTATGTCTATGGTACTGCTCGTGTCTATAGGCGACGGTTACCACTTTCCATCAGGTGGGCCGTCAGCTTGTTTGCCATTCTAAGTTGTATAAAAAAAAACCATAACGCTAATATCCGACAAGTGGGTCGTAAGTTTGTTAACTATGTATTTCAAATAGTAAATAAAATTTACGTACACGTTTGAGCAGGAAATAGTTGGATTGTCAATATACCCGTAGTCAAGTCATTTACTTTAGTCAAGACATGTACACGTTATGTATGTATGGCCAGCTTGCCGAATTAGTGACGTACTGATTCGAACTTTACAGTATTCGAGTTTTTTTGAAAAAAAAAAAAACTAATCGTAACTAAAATTACAGAGTACATAGGCAGAACATCTTAGTCATCAGGAATGGATTGAATAAATGAACGATTGAATGAAAATTTATCAACCGTTATCTATCCATTATTGAAACTAGACCTCCTACATAAATTGGAAGGTTTTGCCAATACTTGCCACGCTTAGCAAACAGGTTGGGAACCGTAGTTAAGCTTTGGTAATGTTTTGAGAGGGACGCTGCTGCCAATCCCGCGATCCTTAAGTTCTTTTAGTTGCCTTTAACGCCAACCTGGGTAAAGGAAGAGGTAAATATAAGCATAGTCTTTAGTAATAGAATTTAATGAAAAGGTAATCAAGTTTTTATCACATAAATCAAAACAATCCGAAACATTAAATCTTTAAATTAAAATTTTTTATTAGTTTACATTTTTATTGAAACAAACTATTGTATCGAGTATCGAATTTACTAGAAATCTTTACTCAAACATTTATTTATTTACTCTTTATTGCACCGTTTAAAGAATGATACAAAACATTATTGCATTCGAATTTTGCATACTAAGTACTCGAATGACCGAGTTCGAATTATGTATTCGAGTCATTGCGACTCGTCACGTCACTAGCTGAATGTCGTGTTTGCCGCTCGCATATGCAGTGTCGCAATTGTACGCACGCATCACTTGCAGTAGACGCATGGCCGAGATCGTATTATTTCCTATCTGGTTTTTTTCCCCCAACTTGCTCCAGTTTATCAATAATCATTTCTGATGTGGTTTACGTGTTGTTACTTTCTCTTGTTGTTTGAAATTTGATTATTTTTACCAGTTTCAAAGGGCAACATAGACACATGCATTTTTTATACATTTTTTTTTTATACTACTTAGATTGGCAAACAAGCTGACGGCCCACCTGATAGAAAATGGTAACCGTCGCCTATAGACATGAGCAGTACCATGGACATAACAGAGTATACTGTTTCGCCCATGATGTATGACATTATGTATGAGGTATATTAATCATATTCCACGTCATCATATCAGCCTTTAACTGTCCACTGCTGGACATAAGCCTCTCCTTTGGGGGGGTTTTACTAGTTACTACGATTGGCAGGCCAATTGACAACCGCAGTTAGGCTTTAGAGATGTTTTAATAGAGACGCTGCTGCCCATCCCTCGCCCTCCCTTAGTCGGCTCTTACGACAACCATAGGAAAGGAAGGGGTGGCCTATTCTATGCCGGGACCACACGGCAACCATTTTTTTTTTTTTGGACAAAATCACACAGATTGAGCTAGCCCCAAAGTAAGTTCGAGACTTGTGTTATGGGATACTAACTCAACGATACTATATTTATAATAGATACATATATAGGTGGCTTATTCAATAAATGGCGACATCGTCCACGTGTTCGTATGTCAGAAATAGAAAGAGTAAGAGTAGAGAGACTGACAGAAGAACAGGTTCGAAATCAGTATCAAGAAAGATTGAATGAAAGATTTAGAGAGCTACTGAAGAAAGATAACTATGAGATAGAAGAATTTTGGAAGGAATTTAAATGCGGAATCTTTGATATAGCTACTCAAGTTTGTGGTGTAAGTAAGAGGAAGGATGTTAAGATGAGAATGAATGTATGGTGGGATGGCGAAGTGAAAGAAATGGTGGCTCTAAAGAAAAAGGTATGGATGGATTTGTTAGCTACCAGAGCTAATAAGAGAATGCAAGGTAATGTAAGTGACATTGAAAAAATTGCAAAAGAGAAGTATGATGTAATGAAAAAGAAAGTTAAAGAATTAGTAAGCAAAAAGAAAGAGGAATGTAAGGATGAGTATGAAAGGAAATTCTCTAGAAATTTTCGAGCTAATCAAAAGCTTTTCTGGCATTTAGTTCGAACAGCTAGAGGTAAAAAGAGAGATCCGAAAATGGGCGTGATAAGGGATATGGATGGTAATGTTATCACGGAACAAAAGGAAGTCTTAGATCATTGGAAGAGATATTTTGAAAGTTTATTTGAACGTGGAAGTGACAGAAAGAATGTTGAAAATGAAATAATGGACGAAGAAGTTGACAGTGAAAGTGATATAAGTATGGATGAAGTAATGAATGCAATGAAGATTATGAAATTTGGTAAAGCAGCGGGATTCGATAGAATATCTGCCGAAATGCTTAAAGAAGGTGGAGAAATCATTGTAAACCTGCTGTGTCTGCTGTTCAATAAATGTTGGCGGTCCGGTTGTGTTCCAGGTGACTGGAGCAAAGCTGTTATTGTGCCACTATATAAAGGCAGCGGGTCACAGCAGGAGTGCAAAAATTTCCGCAGAATAAGCCTTCATAGTGTTGTAGGCAAATTGTATGCTAGGATTTTGATTAAAAGAGTGATGAATGAGACGGAAAGTAAAATTTGGGATGTGCAAGCAGGGTTTCGAAAGGGTATGGGATGTACGGATCAAGTCTTTTCCTTAAGGTGCATAACAGAGAAAACCTTAGCTCAACATCAGAAGGTTTTCTGCGCCTTCATTGACCTTGAAAAGGCTTATGATAGAGTGGAGAGGAATGAACTGTGGTCAACACTGGCAATGTATGGGGTGAGCAACCATTTGATACGGGCATTCAAATCTTTATATAAGGATTCAAATGCCTGTGTCAGAATAAATGGAGTCTATACAGACTGGTTTGGCATTGAACGCGGTGTTAGACAGGGCTGTGTAGCGTCTCCTTGGCTGTTCAACCTATTTATGGACAGTTGCTTGACCGATTTGAAAGGATCTAATTGTGGATTCAGGATGAATGAGTCTCTGTTTAAGACTCTTTTATACGCCGACGACCAAGTACTTTTTGCATCGTCGGAGTATGAATTACAACAAATGGTGACTATAATGAATGAAGCGTATGCAAGAAAAGGTATGAAAATAAATGCGAAGAAGACGAAGGTAATGGTTTTTGAGAGGAATGAAAGTTTAACGGCATGCCAGATTATGATAGGAGATGAAAAAGTAGAGCAAGTGAGTGAGTTTCTATATTTAGGTTCTTTGTTACGAGGGATGGGAAGTGTGACAGAGATATTGAGAGGAGAGTAAAAGCGGGAAACAGTGCTAACGGTGCACTGCTCTCGATTATGTCAAGTAAAAATGTATCGAGCAAAGCTCGCCTTGCTATAATTCAAGGAGTACTGACACCAACACTCATGTATGGAAGCGAATCGTGGGTATGGCAGAAGAAGCATGAAAGTAAGATAAATGCTGTACAGATGAGAGCTTTGAGAAGTATGTGTGGTATTACTTTAAAAGATAGAGTAAGAAACAGTGTGATTAGAGAGAAGTGTGAACTGAAAGACGATGTAGTGACAAAAATTGAAAAAGGAATGTTGCGTTGGTTTGGTCATTTGGAGAGGATGGATGAAAGAAGAATTACGAAAGAGATTTATCGAGCAAGAATGAATGGAGATGTCGGTAGGGGCCGCCCTAGACGGACGTATGTCGACCAAATAGGCGACGTGCTGAAGAAGGGCCAAATTAAAAGTACCCGTAACCGACGAGCGTGTATGACAAGATTGATGAATGTGGAAGAAGCGAAAGAGGTTTGTTTGAATCGAAGCATTTGGCGTTCCATTGTTTCTGCCTACCCTAATGGGAGACAGGCGTGACAGATATGTATGTATGTATGTACATATATAGATAAACATCCAAGACCCAGGCCAATCAGGAAAAGATCGTTTTCCATCATGACCTGGCCGGGTATCGAACCCGGGACCTCCACGTCGCAGGACGTCGTCGAGGACGACGATTTAGTCATCTATACATATAATAAAACTGTAGAGGTCGAATATCTGTAAATAGAAAAAAAAAGCTAAAACCCGAGTCAGGGGGATGTTAGAAGTGAAATAGAACACGTTCAGATATTTCAAATTTTTTGGTTTGGGCTAATCTCCAAAACTGTTGCACCGATTTAAATGAAATTTTTCATGGTGATACCTTACATCCCCGGTAATTATTTTAGATACTTTTAATCACGGAAAATTGAAGAGTTCCCGTGGGATAGTTAAAAAACTATAGTAACTTATACAGCTTAGTACACAACCTACTTAAGTAAAGTCATTTTGACCTAAGGCAAAGAGTGAGAACAACACGTCATTTGTTAATTTTGGTCCAGTATTCCCAGACATGATAAATAGGTAGGTACATACATCGATATATACTAAACATGAATAACAAGTACCACGCGGACAGTCACGGGTATCAGCTAGTATTACATAATGTAAAATTCCAACTAACTCCCTGATGATAGTGAATACCTTTAATATACCAAAGTAGTCAGAGTGGTGGCGGTAGACTCGCCTTCTAGCCACTAGCCCGAATATGCTCGACAAAATATTTTTTTTTATTGGATTTTTTTTTATACAACTTAGAATGGCAAACAAGCTGACGGTCCACCTGATGGAAGTAATAACCGTCGCCTATAGACATAAGCAATACCATGGACATAACAGAGTATACTGTTTCGCTCATGAGACCCCCATGCGTTGTCATTCCTGAGGACTCGGGTGTTATTCCTCTGTTCCCAGTAAATTCACGCCATATCCCGCCCTTCAAACCGAAACACAGCCATGCAAACACAACTGCTTCACGGTTGAGACACGAATGGGACAGAGGTACCCTAGCAATCGACTTTTGTACAAAGTCTCCCTCTGGTAGAATGTTAACTTCGCCATAATAGGAATGCCATCTAATAACCCCATCAATATTTATGGCCGTGAACATATTTTTTCATTTAATACTAGTGTTTACCAGCGATTTCTTCTGCGTGACTAGAGTTCACTGACCTTAATAAATTATAGCCTACGCCCCTGAATCCAATATAGTACGTGCACACCAAATTTCATAGTGATCGGTTAAGGCTTTTTTTAATGGGTGATGATGGAATGGTGACCCCGCCTGCGCTATCGGTTACGCTGGCGGGGCACCAGTGAGAGATGATAGGTGAGGATGAAAAGACAGGTCTTTTTTTAATAAGTGATAATGGAATGGTGACCCCGCCTGCGCTATCGGTATACGCTGGCAGGGCACCAGTGAACGATGACAGGTGACGATGAAAGCAGGTCAGTTAGCACATCGTGACGAATGCCACTAGAATTAACCACAATGGTTTCCAGGGGGAACCGTGTGGAGAGCGACCTGATGGGGTGCATTGCTGGCAATGGATCAGTTAGATCCCATTACTGACAATCCCCCCCCCCCCCCCAATAGTGTGTATCAGTTAATTATGTACTAACTCGGACACACTACAGTTTGCTAACAAATAATTATTGTTAGCAAAATGAGTAACGTGTTGTAATGAAGGCCTGGATTCCTGAGATATAGATCTGTGATCTAGTTTTGGAGTCCGGTCTCTTACAAATTGTACAATTACATATATGCTTTTATATATCATTATACCTTTTTTTAATGGATGATAATGGAATGGTGACCTAACCTACGCTACAGGGGCTATCGGTATACGCTGGCGGGGCACCAGTGAGGGATGATAGGTGAGATGAAAAAGCAGTTAGCCCATCGTCATGAATACAACTGGAATCCAACACGACGGTTTCAAGGGGGAACCGCGTGGAGGTTGACCTGACAGGGTATATTGCTAGCGATGTAACTGGTAGCCCGCATTACTAACAATCCCTTCCCCCCTACATCTATCATCAGCTAACTGACCTGCTTTGAGGGGATTGTTAGCAATGGAGTTTAACAGCCCCATTGTTAGCAATTTGCCCTATTAAGTTGACCTCCACGTGGTTCCCCCTGGAAACCATCGTGAACAATTCTTATTGAATTCGTCACGATGGGCTAACTGACCTGCTTCATCCTCACCTATCATCCTTCACTGGTGCCCCGCCGGCGTATACCGTTAGCGCGGGTGGGGTTACCATTCCATATTCACCCATTAAAAAACTAACCTGCTTTTATCATCACCTATCATCACTGGTGCCCCGCCGGTGTATACCGATAGCTCAGGCGGGGTTACCGTTCCATTATCACCCATTAAAAAAAAATAGATACACACTATTGCATTCATGAATATGCCTGTTCATATTGTTTGTATGAAAAAAGAGATTATATAGATAGAGCATCGAGCCTCAAAAACGAGACAACTTTTTATCAACTAATTTTCAAATTAGCTGACCCTTTTTTTTTTAATAACGTTCTATATACTTACGCTCACAATGTATCTTGACGTATCTATATTTAATTACTAGCTGACCCGGCAAACGTTGTTTTACTATATACATTATTTTTAGAACTATACATGAAAATTTATCCTACTACAATTATTATATTGGATGGCCATCTTGCAACTCTATTGCAGCATCATAAAAATCGCGATTAAAAAACAGGAGTTGATCGTAAAACGGTGAAAATTTGAGGTTGTATGTATTTTTCAATGCTAAATCATAATAAAATAAAAATAGAATAATTTGTCAAAAAATAAAAAAAAAAAATTGCCGAAGGTCACCCTTATCATTGACGGGGTATGAAAAATAGATATTGGCCGATTCTCAGACCTATCCAATATGCACACAAAATTTCATAAAAATCGGTAAAGCCGTTTCGGAGAAGTTTGATAACAAACACCGTGACACGAAGATTTTATATATAAGATTTAATAAATAAAAAAAGTGTTGTCGCTTTAAAAATAAATACAGAAGTTATAAAGGAATCACTCGTAACTATTTATCACGCAAAATTCTATGAAAAAGTTGACCCGCTTCTTTCGATGCACTTGTATGAAGACACTCTATCTAAGATCTATAATCTAAGAAAAAAATTAATACGATCAATTATATTTTTTTATGCAACTTAGAATGGATTTTATCATTTAATATTATATAATATAATTAGAATAAATAGAATTATATAATAATGTATAGTGTTTATGCTTGAAGCTTAAAAGTTCTCGACGAAAAAAAATGCTTGTCCGTGCCTCAATTTTTTATAATAAATTAAATAATACAAAGATGCGTGTAGTCCTATCCGTTACCAAAATTTCAAACTGTCTACGTCTATGGTTCTAATATTGCAAGTGCGTAAAATATAACTTTTTATTATAATTTCTATAATGCCTGTTCTTAACCAATTAGTTTTTTTTTTCGACTTTGAAGAGTCCTTAATTTTCCCTTTTTGAAGAATTTTCAATTCAAGTTCATGTCTATAGGTGACGGTTACCATTTTCCATCAGGTGGGCCGTCAGCTCATTTCCCTATCTAGCTGGCATAAAGGTATAAATTGGGGGGAAAGGATTCTTAGTAATGGGGAGATTAGTCCTCATTGCTATTTGTATATCTATCAGATCGACCTCCATGCGGTCCCCCCTGAAAACTATCGTGACTCATTTATCGCTGAATTCGTCACGATGGGCTAACTGACCTTTTCATCCTCACTTATCACCTCTCACTGGTACCCGGCCAGTATATACCGATAGCGCAGGCGGTGTTACCATTCTCATCCATTAGAAAAAAAAGGTATAAGTTAAAATTAAAAGAAAAACATTATATTTAAAAAAAAAATAAAAGATTCCATTTATTTCTCTCTTTGGTACTTATATCTATTAACATGGATCAACAACAATAGTGGTAACTATACTACACGTAGTTAATTGGGATTAGATGACGGTGGTGGTAGTAATTTTGATGACTTGAGTCAGCTGACGTCATCCGCGGTGTTGATTTGTACTACTTGTATATCTGTTGACAGATGATAATGTTTAATTAATTTCAAAATAAAATCTCAATTTGGATTAACCCTTAAAGTACGGCAATATGTGTTTTAGACATGTGTTTTTTTATACAACTTAGAATGGCAAACAAGCAGACGGCCCACCTGATGGAAAGTGGTAACCGTCGCCTATAGACATGAGCAGTAGCATGGACATAACAGAGTATACTGTTTCGCCCATGATACCCCCCATGCGTTGCCATTCCTGAGGAATCGGGTGCTATTCCTCTGTACCCTGTAAATTCACGCCCTGTATTCATGTATTTTCAGAGTTTCTTTTGTATTTTAAGATGTAGACTATTCTAAGGTGGGCACGGCCCACATTGTGTAGAATATCATGCAAAAATTATTGAAAATAAATTACATTTAATATCATCATCTTCCTGCCCTTATCTCAATTATTACTTGGGGTCGGCGTAATATGGTTTTATCCATATTACAAAAAGATTTGGCTTATAGTTTTACGACCGGCCGCCTGCCCGACGTCGACCCTCTTTGGGAAATAAATTACAAGTAATAGAGACATTCAAATACAAAATTTAAAAAAAATATATAAAAATTAGTTAAAAAAGAAAGAAAACTACTCTAGTCCATTAATATTACACTTTCAACGTGAAGTGACTTTTTTATGCAACTTAGAATGGTAAAATAAGCTGACGGCCCACCTGATGGAAAGTGGTAACCGTCGCCTATAGACATGAGCAGTACCATGGGCATAACAGAGTATACTGTTTCGCCCATGATACATTTCATACATTACCATTCCTAAGGGCCCCTTTTAATATTTTTGTACCCTGTAATTTCATTGCAATTTCCCACCCTTCAAACCTAAAACACAGCCATGCAGACAACTGTTTTACAGTAGAAACGAATGGGACAGAGGTACCCAACCAGACGACTTTGTACATAGTCTCAAAAGTGTTAAATTACTCCAGCTTTATTACAAACTCACCTTAAACTAAAATACTTCGCGTAAAAGAAATCAGTTCCAGCCATGCGACAGAGACTCGCCCTCCCAGCCGTGCTCCTCCTCGATGTGGTGCTCGTGATGATGCACTGGCACGTACACCTTCTTCTCAACCTCGACCTTCTTGATCACTGGCACCGGCACGTGCTTCACCACTGGCACTGGCACGTGCTTCACAATTGGCACTTCCTTCACCACCTGCACCTCCTTGACAACGGGCACGTGCACCGGGTATGGCACCTTGGACACGTGATGGTGGTGAATGGTGTGAACCTTGTACGGCACGTGGATAGTCACATGCTTGCTGAAACAAAAAATATATAGATTGAATACATTGTTAAAAAAGTGGACAAGTCTATTTCAATATTAATATATTTTTTTTTTTATTTTGAAGTATATTTTTTATAATATAGATAGCAGTAAATTTTAATTCTTCGATAAAGTTATGCAAGTAAAGAAATACTAGACCTACATTTCTATTATGCAATGATTTCAGCATTACTACACCAATAATGGTAATACCAAAACCATTGCTCTATCAATGGTCACTTGATATAATGATTATATTTAATTCAGCAAAAAAACATAAGACAATTATTTTACTTGTATGTAAATAAATTCAAAATTTCATTGTAAACTGTTACGATAATGAGCGAGAGAAAGTATTGTATTTATAATTAGTTATTAAGTTCAACGTACAACCATCATGTTAATATGAAATACCTCTGTGATTTCATATCGTATTATGGAATTAATAATATTTTAGCTAATTTGTAATTAAAAACACTTTTGTGTCTACTTAATTGGCATGCATGTAATTTGATGTTAACGTGATAAAAAATAGTTTTCTACGAACAGGAACTGATCCAAAAAATAATTCATTGTAACATGTCATCGAAATAACGCTTTCTAGAGCGTATTAACATACAGTGATATAGTCAAGTTATGGTGCATCAACATGTTCATTTTACTGTCAACGTATACAAAAGACCATGTCCTCTCAGGTTGTCACAATTTCGTTTACCGATTAAGTTTATAATACAATTTCCATGTATTTTGTACATTTGATACAATATGTGAATGAAATACGATTAAGCAATAATCACAAAATGCCTACTTTCACTTGCACTTGAGTACAGCATACGGGAAATAAGCTGTTTTCATGCAAACGTCTCATTTAATGGACGAAGCGAATGTGCTTTCTATATGCTCTCATCATTTAAGATACAGTTAAATGCACATTAGTGTAGCAAAAAATAATTTCGCGTGGGAAATGGCATGTAATTTATGCGGAATGTAAAATGACTTGGCCCTTGTTTACACATGTATCAACATCTGGTGTTATTTTGATCAACGTACATAAATTTCATTTTTCGTAGTGTTCATTGTGTCCCACTGCTGGTAAAAGGTATCTACCTTACGTCTCCAAGTGTCACTATCTATACAATGTAAAATCCAAGTTGTTAGCCTTTTATAAAAAGTGAAATTGCATATTTTTTTTTTCAAAGACACTTGAACAAAGCATGAGAAATAAATGGAGATACTCGTATCAACTCATTATGTCTGTGGAGGATGAAAAAATTTCGTCGTTTAAAGACCTATGCTTTTTTGCAAATTTTGTTTATTTTTATGAGTAGAACGCTCCCTGAGACAATATTTTGAATTTGAGCTTATATAAATAATATGCCGTGATTTCAATAAATCATACACTTTTGTTAAATATAAGTATTACGAAAATGAAGTATAATTGAAAATTTGATCGATTCTGAGGCGGCGCTTCTCTTAACCTATCTTTAAAAAATTAAATTCGATATCACAAATTCATAAACTTTATTATAAGGATCAATATAAACGAATTTTCTAACTTAAGTAAAAAAAATAATATCGGAGGAAAAGGATTGTTAGTAATGCAGGTTGCTATCAATATATCCTGTCAGGTCGACCTCCACGTAATCCTGGAAACCATCATGCTGAATTCCAAGTATATCACGATGACTACCTTTTCATTCTCACCTATCACCCCTCACTAATGCCCCGCCAGCGATAAACGTTAACGCAGACAGGGTTACCATTCCATTGTCATCCATTACAAAAAAAAAGTCACAGTGGATATTTTAATTTAGGTCGGTTTATAAAACAGTAAGTTCGTGAAATATCAAATTGAAGATAGAGAATTGGTATCAGAGAATCGGCTTCAATGATAGTCCCTTTTATACTCAGCCGGCTATCGGCGAGCAATTTATTTTTATTTTACACATACATTGCTCTCATGACAGATAGATACTCTTTATTGTTTCCTCCAAAAGATTACAATAGTTTACATCTAGAATAAGTTTACAATTGTAATCTTTTGGAGGAAACAATAAAGAGTATCTATCTATCTATCTATCTATAGTAAACTTATTATAGATATAAACAATTACAAGAAATGATCACAATGTGAAAACAATGGGCGGCCCCATCGCTAAAAGCGATCTCTTCCCGGCACCCAAAATTGTTGCGCGGCAAAGCTGGCTCGGCATAGGAAAACCGGCGTAATTTTCTAGAAGTTTCCATTACATAATGATTGCCAGTAACAAAATAAAGTACCGACCCGATCGAGACACTGTCAGCGCATTGTTTTGATGATTTTGTAACGCGCTCTGTTTATTCCGTACGCGTAATTCTACACTAGAACGGTTCTGTTCCGAGACGTGACCCGGATTCATTCGTATGTCGATTAATTGCATCATACCTATTATTGATATGAATAAATGAATATAATTGAGACTAGATGACCTATCAAACGTCGATTTGCCCCCCCCCCCCCACAGACTAATTGTCGGTAAAAACAAATTGGAACAAACAATTATACATTTACATAATTAAAATTGTGTTTAAAAAAAAAGCTATTTCAATCGTGATAAAACCAAATGTTTTGATTTAAAAACTAAAGTATTGATAGATAGATAGATAGATACTCTTTATTGTTTCCTCCAAAAGATTACAATAGTAAACTTATTATAAATATAAACAATTACAAGAAATAGTCACAATGAGAAAACAATGGGCGAGCTTATCGCTAAGAGCGATCTCTTCCAGGCAACCTTTGGATGGAGACGAGTAATTATAAACAATTTGATTGGAGGTATTTCATTAAAGATGACATGATCAGATTGGGTGTAAAAATACAAATAACTGCAAGTAGAGTCGGAATGGGACAGGGCATTCCTCAGGAATGGCAACGCATGGGGGGTATCATGGGTGAAACAGTATACTCTGATATGTCCATGGTACTGCTCATGTCTATAGGCGACGGTTACCACTTTCCATCAGGTGGGCCGTCAGCTTGTTTGCAATTCTAAGTTGCATAAAAAAAAAACATTTTAGAGTAACCATTTTTTAAACGTTTTCTTAAAAGTTTTACTAGAGAGCTCTCGATTCTCTTTTGTTTTTTTTTTTCTTTTTATTTTTATATTAATAATATAAATATATAAGTGATCTTAGCACTTTAACATCTTAACCAATCACTATGACTTTAGTATATATATTATATTAAAAAAAAAGTCCTTGCTGATTTTGTCACAGTGAGGAAGAAACGCCGCAGCACTTAATTTGTGGCTGTAGCCCACTCATACATAAACGATATATCTCTTTTGGAAAATACACTTTATATCCTGAGGAGATAAAAAAAAACGTCGCTACAAAAAACATTTTAAAATTCTTATCACTGATAGGAATTAGCAGCGAACCTTAAAAAAGGGCAAGCACAAAAGATCATCAGAAAGGTCGCTGGTCACAAGCTTTTCTGCCTAGAAAACCCATTCTTGAATAATAATAATAAATAATATTATATAAAGTATGGAGAAGGATATAGTCTGCTTTTCTCAAACATGCTTGGAAATGTGAGCATTATTTTGACAATCTTCTTAGAGATAAATCAAAATTGCCGTACTGGCCAGTTACATGCGGGCAACGGCCGGCAAAAGTTGTATGAAAATCCATATCTGTCGTGTTTTGCGGCCAGATAAATTACTATGTAAACTCATATCTGTCCTGTAATTTAAAAATGGAATGACCTTTTACTTCGGAACATGGCTACCAAGGAGGTAACTTATAAAAGGTTTTATTTAAATTTCGAACTAACTTGCAAATAGAAAGCTGTTTATTGAAAAAAAAAAACAAAGGAACATTATGGCGCGTGAAAAATTATTATTGTTCGTTATTCGTCATTAAACTTAAAAAGGAAAATTGTGTTTTTGATTTCCGCGCATTGTTTGAGAAAAGTACTATACAAGCCTTGGCCACAACTAGGCATTGATGGACCCTCGTATGTGTGCCTCGGCTACGCCTCGGCCCAAATTTGCACGTTCGTCCATCACTGCCTCAGTTGCTGGCCGCTGCAGTAATGTACTATTACATAAGAATAAAAAAACACATAAATTTAATCCCGGATAGATAATAAAATAATGTTTATTAATTAAATTTAAATTTTCCTTTATGGTTTGAAGTTAGGGTTATCACAAAAAAGAAATATAAAAATAAACACAAGAAGCTACACTTCAGCGCCGCCGAACTTTGCAAACTAGAACGACCGGTAAATCCGGATGTCATTTATTATGGAAAAGTTCATACATAATTATTATTGTTGAGATAATATTACGGTGCCGTAATTTTTTATTACATAAAGTGATTACTTTATGAACAAAATGCTAGTCATTCGATGTTCTAAAATTACTCGAATCTCAATAATACCGTCACAACCTGTAGGGTTGCCAGCTTGCTCGTTGACATATGTCAAAGCTTTTTTTTAGATTTACATTTCTATTTTATATTTTTACAAATGATACTAAGTGTTATCATACAAACTTAAATAAGCAATAAATCATGATAACAAATCATGATTTGTTGGTATTAAAAAGTCAGTGTATCATTCTATTTTTAAGTTTTTACGAAATAATTTAAATGCCCAAATTCGGCAATTGAAAGTCTTCTATAGTATTTATATAAATATTTTTTAATTGCGTGAAAATAATTAAGAAATTAACATTTTATTTTTAAAACTTTTACTAAAAATTATATACTTTTATATTTAAATATTTCATATAAAAAATAATAATAATAATACGCAGATAGTGGCAACCCTGTGGGATTTATAAAGTTTATTGACATTTGAGTGTTGTAATAAGTTTGCGATCCGATGCCATTTTGAATATATGGCTTTTTGTACTGTTCCTTTCTATCCAGTTCAGTAAGAACGAAATTGAAATTGGTTAGCAGTAAAATTATTCCGGTTAGTTGACCTCACCGTTTCGGTATGTTACTAACATTAAAATGTAATATTTATTTATTAATTACAAAATAGTTAGAAAGTGAACAATATTTGACGTTCGAATTTTGAAATCGAGCGCGCGTCTTCAAGATTTTTTCTTTTTTGAATTAAGAATAATGAATTCGAATTTAACGAGTTCCGAAATTATTATTGTTCTTTGTAAATAAAGAATAATGTTTTATTGTATTATACATAATATTGTTGGCAGTTTTTTTTATTTTTTTATTTTAGCAACAATTACAGACAATTTTGTGTTAAATGTCTCTGACTCAGTGGTGTTTCTGCCATAATGCAACAGCTACTTCATGAAAGAAAGAAAACGAAAGAGGAAAAGATAGATTTTTAAAAGGTAGGATATGACCTCACACCGTGGAACCAAAATGGTCACGTACAGTGCAGTTTTTTTTTTAAACAAGAGTAATAATGTTTGTAGCGTGGCAACTACTGACAAAACCCCCTAAGGGGGAGGCTTATATTCAGCAATGGACGGTTAAAGGCTGATATAATAAATATTTGTTAAGGATCTGCAACATGCTCTTGACACCCTAATGATACAGGCGTCCATAGACTACGGTAACACTGTTCACCATCAGATGTACTGCGTGACTGATTCTCACGATCGTAGTGAAAAAAAAAAATAAAAATAAAAGGTAAGCAAGAGCATTAACGATGTACAACACTGATCACTTTAATTGCAAATAATAAATTAACGTAATGGATCGCTAATTGACGTCAAATATTATGTATAACGTGAAACTTTTAACATAGTATGACTTTTTTAGAAATATTATGCAATTTCTCATACTATAAGTTTCCATAGAAGTAAATATTGAAAAATATTACATAATTTTAAATAGACAACGATCTACTTTCAGAGCTACCGAGTGTACATATAAAGTTTCATCTAAGTCGATTAATCCGTTTAGAATTATGGCGACTAACACTGCGACACGAGAATTTTATATATTAGATTATTGAACGATATCTGTAAAATTCATTTTTTTTTTATACAACTTAGAATGATTATTACATTAGTTTTCTTTCTTCTTAAATCTGCGTGTACGAAGTAACGGGTAAAAAACGGGTGAATCATAGAAGATCCGTACGGGTCAACGTGTAACGGCTTAGCTGACCCCCTCCCCCTCCTCCATACGCAAATAAAAGATAAGATACTGGGCAAAAAGATTGTTATATATTTATTAAGATAAATTTACATTAAATTATTTATTGACTCATACTGTTTCATATCAGCCTTTGACTGTCCACTGCTGAACATAAGCCTCCTCTTTGGAGGGTTTTGCCAGTAGTTGCCACGCTTGGCGGGTGGATTGGCAACCACGGTTAGGCTTTAGAAATATTTCAAGAGGGACCCTGCTGCCCATTCCTCGCTCTCCCTTAGTCGTCTCTGAAACCCATAGAAAAGGGAGAGGTGGCCTATTCTATGCCGGAATCACACGGCTACACGTATTACGAGAAATTAATCCTACATTTTTAAATATCGAACGATGTATTCGAGTGCCTTTTGCCGCGACAACTATTGATTTGTATTTTTTTTTTATTTTAGCAAAGGGCTAGTGAGGTGTCAATTAACACAAACATACAGTAGCGAGTAATCACTGACCTGTCTCAATCTTGTGGCTAGTGACTGACAACGTAAACTATCACTTACGCTAGAAAGTCAGTTATCATAAGGTTGTTTATCTATTTACGTTATACGCAATAGTTATAAATTATAACGCGACGCGGAATTATTATGTAAACATGAGAGGAAACACTTTAATTTCGAGTAAGTGAATATTTCTCATATTTACAATATTTATGTAAAAATAAAGTAACGGGGAAGCCATATTTTAATAGTTGTTGTTGCAAAACAACATATTGTTAATTTTTTTTTTTAATATAAGTCTGAAATAAAAATTAAATTATTATTTTTTAAATTTTCACAAAATTCTCATCTCCCCTCTTAAGGAGAGGAGATGGCAACTAACCCCCGGCAGAAGCACAGTCGGCCCGGGTTCAGGGCCCCAGGGAGAGAAACCGGCGTACAATGCGGGCAGAATCTAAGAGCACCCCTTTCTGCATCCTTCCCGGGAGTGAGTCGCCTCGGAATCCCAACCGTCTGAGATGTTGTTTCAGACTAGTTGGGATAAGACTGTTCACCGACAAAACGATTGGAATGATTTCGGTGGATGTTACCCCCCTTACTGCGGCTCTCTGCCGGGGGTTAGTTGCCATCTCCTCTCCTTAAGAGAGGAAATGTGAATTTTGTAAAAATTTAAAATGGTCACCTCGTGGGCCAGGTTAAGTTATTATTATTATTATTAATTATAATTCAAGGTTGTCTTCCACAAAGATAAACCAACTCCAATTTTAACGAAGTCAGTTATTTTGATTTATAAACTAAACCACTCAATCAATTTTGATAAAATTTCTATAAATATTTCCAATCCATAGGTATTTCCTTGCAGATAAAAAAAGTAATTTTCCAAATCGATTTATAACAGACGGATTTATGAGGTAACAAATATTAAAAAAAAATACCACTACATTAAGAACTTTTTTCCTTTTCAACCGACTTAAAAAAGGAGGAGGTCTCGAATTCGGTTGTATTTTTATTTTATGTTTGTCACCTCATATCTCCGTCAGTTGTAAACCGATTTGGAAAATTCTTTATTTTATTTTTTTGTTTGGAAGGATATACGTACAGTTTGGTTGCATAGAAATCTCATCAAAATCGGTTCAGTGGTTTAGTTATTAAATCAAAATAACCATTGTTTTGCCATAATTGAAGTTGTTTTTTTATCGTAGAAGGCAATTTAATTATTTGTAACATTTTTAGAATTTCGTTTATTTAAGGTGATACCTAACATAGTAACTTAGCTGGAAAACATTGATGACCGAGTTCGTTTTATAATTTTATTGCAGTAAATTATTTAATAACAATTTCTGTGATTATTATGTTAAAGTTATCACTTAGTTAATAATCACTACAACTTAGACTAACACTTAACACTTTAAATTCAAGAGATTTTACACCGCATACAAACATAAGCTGGGATTAGACCCTGAGGTCGTAGATCACAATGAATCGTCACAAACCTGAGCTCCCATATTCTGGTCAGTGTTATTACAATAAATAATCAAATAATTTAATGTTATGTTCCACAAACAAAACCGACTTTAACTGTGACATTGTTATGTTAATCTCAAAACTAAACTTTTAATCCAATTGTGATAAAATTTCAATGGTACCAAACTGTAAGTATATAGGGGGGAAAGGGGTTGTTAGTAATGGAGACTGAGAATCCCATTGCTAGCAATATACCCAAGCAGGTCGACCTCCTCACGGTTCTCCCTGGAAACTATCATGGTTAATTCCTGATGAATTCATCATGATGGGCTAACTGGCCTGTTTTCATTCTCATCTATCACCCTTCACTGGTGCTCCGCCAGCGTATCCCGTTAGCGCAGGCGGGGTCACCATACCATTTTCACCCATCAAAAAAACAAACTGTAAGTATAATTTTTAAGATAAAAAAAAGGATTTTCCAAATTCTTTTATAACTAACAGAATTATAAGAGAGAGAGAGAACAGACAAGCGTGGGGAAAAAATACAACTAAATTGAAACCCTATTACTTTTCAAAGTCGATTGATAAGTACAAATGTACTAAATTTGAATAACTGCTGTAAAAGTACATAGTGTGAATGCAAAATATTAGAATTTTTTTGTATTATTGTATAAAAGTAAAACAAAGTAAAATTTTTAATGCTGATTAAGAAAAAAAGAAAAGTAAATTGTAATGATTATGAAATTTAATTATTGTTATGAAAGAGCGGTTTCTCCTAACACAAGCAATCTTTGCTTAACAGGAGATACCAAAACCTGTAATGTAACTAACTACCTTTGTATGAAGAAATAAATTTATTATTATTATTATTATTAAAATATTTAACACTATCAACATTTTTTTTTATTATTATAATTATATTATTGTTACAATTTGAATTAAATGAATATTAAACATATTAATTTACAAAAACTGAATGAAACTTCTGAATAATATGTAAATACTATAAAACAAATTCGTTGCCCCCGTCTATCTATTTTACAGTTTACTTCTTCTAAACCACGCCATCAATTTTGATACGGATTTCACTATCGTACAGAAATTTTTTCACTGTATCTACAAGTTTATAATTCAAAGTTTTTTAATAAATCACCAAAATCAATTTTCACGGTTAACATTAACTAAATCATAAATGTAACACATCAAAGTAATGTACCGTGCAAAGCCGGGGCGGGTCAATAGTGATCAATTAAGATTAATTCACAGTAACGATCGTATAAACCGAACTCAAATTTCATTAACGTAACATAACCCGTTTTTTATTTAACCGTTTTTTTTTTTTGTTTAACCTTGAGTAACTTGCATAACGTCATTTTGTTCGTTCGTTGCACTATTTTTACCTTTTTTTTTAGTTAAAGCTGATTATGCGGTTTCTTTGAATGAATGTTTATTTTGTTTTTATTAATAAGAAGTAAGGTCACTGCCATTCTTTAGTTCTTTTTTTTTCGTTGTACATGTAATCTAGATTGGCAATCTTTCTTTTTTATTATCGATTAAATTATTAAAGAAATGTATTTATTAATAGAAGCACTTGAGAGAAGCTTTTGCCCAGCGGTGGGGATATGAAGGAAATTGAATGTACCTAATAGAGTGAAACGGAGTTTACAAATAGAACAATACTCACTGATGGCCGCCGTGACCACCGGGAACAGGGGAAGCTACCACTACGGCGACGAGGAGCGCAACAAGCTGAAAACGAAACGAAATATTAACGTTAAAAAATAATATGCTATTTATCAATAACAGGTTACTGGATTCTATTATTATGCCCATCACTAAACTGCATTTTAAAATTAGAACAACACATTGAAAAAAGTTATATTAATTTTTGAAAGATCAAAGAATATGTGTCACACTGCCAAACTTACAGCGAGTTTCGTGTACATCTTGCTTTAGTTTGCTGGACTGATTTTAGTGATACAGCTGGCCTGTGGACACTGGCTTGCTTTCTACTGTTTCCGAACGTTCCACAAGCTTATATACTGAGTCGTTTCAAGTCCAAGAGTTGCATAATGGAGCCCCTTGGTTCATCCCTACTAGCCCGTTTTATCCGGCTAAATTAGAAAGGTGCAAGGTGTCTCTGCATTTGAGGTAGAAAGGCGCCACTTGAAATTGGTGGGGCTCGACCAGGTGGGGTAGCACGAAGAGGCAGTCTCGGACGCGCGTACCGAGTTTTTGTAATCTGTATCAAGTGCTCACATAGTGTTGTGATACTTGTGGCTGTATTTAGTTTTATTTTTAAACGACATTATTTATAGTGACAATATGTACCTTAAATGTAATTAAAAATAGGGTCGGTTTCGGTTTAATTATGTCAGGTAACCAATGCTGTCCAGTTTCAGATAATATTCTAGAAGGTGCGAGATCGTAAATTGTTCGGCGTCTTGCTGTTGTGTGTATAATTATAGATTTATTCCCTGATAGTGTTTCTAACGTAACGTATCATTAATTGGCTTGCTCTTTAAACGCGTTGCCAGTGTTATGTTGAAATATTATTTTAAAATGGATTTTTCGTAATTGTTTATCAACTATGTAGCGTGTTTTATGGTTTTTTTTTAAACTATTCTTAATTTAAATTAGTTTAAACTAAATGTAAATTAAAATATACCGTGAGAGGGACCACTATTATTCCTCTTATGACCAAAGGTCTTACCCCATGAGGAAGCTATAGATATAATTTTAAAATACTCACATATGAAATATTTGGACGCCTACAATTTTAAGGCAATTAAACAGATGCCAAAAAGTTTTGTCACATGGCCCTTATAATGTCAAATGTCTGTTTAAAGCAAATAAATATTTCATTTATTTCATTTGTCACTTTTCACTTAATATTTTTATATGTAAGATATTTGCTGTGCGAACTGCTATTCCGTTATTATGCAATGCGAAACATTTATAAATGTCTGTCCAATAAGTATTTTTAAAATTGCTACTTTTTAAAAATATATTAATATATTCACGACTATAACCCATTAAGTGGTAGTCGAAAGCATTAGTCGACTGTTACTATTGTGATGACCGTTACATATGACCTGTACGCATTTTACATTTATAAAAGTTTTTTTTTTTTGTAATTTTTATCGACATAAATTATGTGATATCAGTAAACACTGTAGGATATATTCTACTAGTAAAAGAATAAAAAAAAATCCATAAACATATAAGTAAAAATATTTAAAGATTGTGTGTTACATAAAAAAAAATAACTGACTTCGACTTCTGTGGCAATACCATTTATCATTAATATATTATATTAATTCTAAAACTAAACTGAATCGTTTTGATAAAATTTCTACATAACAGAACTGTAAATATATCCTTTTAAATTAAAAAAAAAAACTTGTCAAATAGATCTACAACTAACGGAGTTATGAGGTAACAAACAAAAAAAAACAATAGAATTGAAAATCTCCTTCTATTTTAAGTCGATAAAAAAACACAAAAATATTGAGCTTCATTTAGTTCATGAAAATCGTCAGATAGATCATGTAGATCATGAAAATTTAACTTCATATAAATCAAATATTTTTGTTGTTTTTAGACCAACATTATGTAAAAAATCATTTACAAATCTAACTAAAACAAACTTCCTTTAAACGATGTTGATAAATTAAATTTCACTCTCTATATTATATTACACCGCCGTGTGGTCCCAGCGTAGAATTGACCAAAATATTGAGCTTTGTTTAAGAAATTCAAATATTTTTTTGATCAACATTTGTTTTTAGATCATCATTATATAAAAATTCAATTACAATTCTAAGACACTTCCTTTAAACGATATTGTTAAATTCAATTTCACTGTCTATATTATATTACATCACCATGTGGTCCCGGCATAGAATGGACCACACCTTCCTTCCCCGTGGGTGTCATAAGAGGCGAATAAGGAATCTTAACTCGTAGAAAGACTGGCAGTAACGTTCCTCTTTGAACATCACCGAAACCTAACTGCGATGGGGGGAATGGGATTGTAAGCCCCATTACTAGCAATATACCCTGTCAGCTGGACCTCCACGTGGTTCTCCCTGAAAACCATCGTGGCTAATTCTAGTTGAATTCGTCAGGATGGGCTAACTGACCTGCTTTCATCCTCATCAGTCATCTATCACTGGTGCCCCGTCAGTGTATTCCGATAGCGCAGACGGGGTTACCATATCATTATCGCCTATTAAAAAAACCTAACTACGGTTATTAATCCGCCTGCCAAGCTTAGCAACTATTGGCAAGTCCCTTCCTATGGGAGAGGCCTATGTTCAGCAGTGGACAGTTGGCGGCTGACATAATTACTATGGTAACAAATAATATAATAATATTTTTTTATTTTAGACTTTTTTGGTCCATTAAATATTTATTAGTAACAATATTCTTAAAACTAATGTTAGTAAATTTACACACACATATAGACACACACACACACATACACATATATTAAGTAGTATACGAATAATCACCGCTGCACAATTCCATTGGAAATTGCGCAGCAGCGATTAACGTACACACAGTGCAGCCTGCTCGCCATCATACTCAGGATGCTGTTGGCGCTGGCACGTACTCTGAGCATCAGGGATGCGCAATGATATCATCACTACCTATGTATAGTATATATAGGGATAGACAGACGGGAAGTTACTTTATTTTATACTATTATAAAACAAAGTCACTTCCCGTCTGTCTGTCGCTATATATGCATAGATCTTTAAAACTACACAACGGATTTTGATGCGATTTGTTTAACAGATAGAGCGATTCATGAGGAATGTTTAATTGTATAATACATGCATAATATAGTAGAGAAACACTGATAATTTTAGAGTTTTCTAATGTGACGTGTAGTAGTGTGCACCCGTGCGAAGCCGGGGCGGGTCGCTAGTTATTTATATAATACATTAGCATACTTCTTAATTTTAACTAGTTCCCATGAAATTATATATATATTTTTTTATACAACTTAAAATGGCAAACAAGCTGACTGCCCACCTGATGGAAAGTGGTAACCGTCGCCTATTGACATGAGCAGTACCATGGACATAACAGAGTACACTGTTTCGCCCATGATACCCCCCATGCGTTGCCATTCCTGAGGACTCAGGTGCTATTCCTCTGTACCCTGTAAATTCACGCCATGTCCCACCCTTCAAACCGAAACACTGCCATGCAAACACAACTGCTTCACGGTAGAAACACGAATGGGACAGAGGTGCTCAAGCAAACGACTTTTGTACAAAGTCTCCCTCTGGTAAATAATTGAAGTGTATATTCCAAAAAAAAAAAGATTCGACTGTGATAAAACCAGTCGCTTTAATCTAAAAACTACTGTTTTTTGGTAAAATTTCTAAGTATATCCTTTCAGGTAAAAAAAAGAATTATCCAAATCGGTTTACGACTGACAGAGTTATAAAGTATCAAAAAAAAATACAATCGAATTGAGAACCTCCTACATTTGAAGTCGGTTTAATAATAATAATACTAATATGCCAATGTTTTTATACATATTTTTTAATAACAAACCTTATTTTAGGGGACATTTTAAAATCTACAATTTGGAACACCGGCTTGTAAATGCATAGAGAAAAAATACATATATCTGAGTCTACGGCAGTTCATTACTGCAGTAAAAATGTATGTTAATCCACGTGGAACCGTACGAGAGTCGAATCATTCAAATATACGTACATACAGCCCTTTGCGCGTGGTCGAGTAACACATTTTCTCGAACTTTCACAATTTTATTTAGGTTTTTTTTTACAACACAGATAGCAAACGAGCATGCGACTCACCTGATGGCAAGTGACTACCGCCGCCCATGATCATCCAAAACACCAAAAGTATTGCAGGCGTGCTGCCGGCCTTTTAAAAAGGAATATGCTCTTTTCTTAAAGGTTACGATGTCGTATCGGTTCGGAAATACTGCTGTTGGAAATTGATTCCAAAGAGTCGTTGTGCGTGAAAGAAAGTGCCTATTTAGCTCCAAATACTTTGGGAAATATTAAAATAGTAATCGGCAATGCCCACATGTAAAGATAAAGTGGCCTATGTATCATTTAAATATAGGTTTATTTCAGTATGTACCATATATACGTACGTTATACTACGTCTATGGATTTATTCGTAGACTTAATATAACATATTGGGTGGAAACGGATTGTTAGCAATGGAGTCTGACAGCCCCATTGCTAGCAATATACCCTATTATGGTCGACTTCCACGTGGTTCCCCCTAGAAACCGTCGTGAACAATTCTTGTTGAATTCGTTACGATGGGCTAACTGACCTGCTCCATCCTCACCTATCATCCTTCACTGGTGCCCCACCGGTGTATACCGATATCGCGAGTGGGGTTACCATTCTATCATCACCCATTAAAAAAATGACATATTATTTAACGATTTATATTATATACTGTACATCTATCTAGCTGTGTAGGTCTCGGCATAGGATAGGCCACCCCTTCCTTTCCCGTGGGTGTCGTAAGAGGCGACTGATTGAGGAGAGCGAAGGATAGGCAGCAGCGTCCGTCTTAAAACATCTCCAAAACAAAAAGTGCCAAAGGTAGTGAATACTGGCAACCCCCCCCCCCCCACCCCCCACCCTCTCTTTTGGGAGAGGCTATGTTCAGCATTGGACAGTTAACGACTACCACAACAAACATTTATCAATTATGAAGTATAGTACACTAAGTCTAGGTGAAATTCGTTCAGCCGATTTCATCACAGATTAAGGATGCCACCTCGGCTTTCTCTATCTACGGATTTAATAATTATTATGATATTAATAGAATACAAGTTTTCTACCTGATTTCATCCTTAATAAGCAGCCCGCCAGTGTATACCGATAGTAGCAGGCAGAGCGGCAAGGAGCTCTCGCATTCATCTTAAAAAAAAAAAGTTTTTCTAGATAGAAGTCTAGATTTATTTGAATATTTGTTTTGTCTTATACTTTTCCTCTATAAGAAATTCATGCTCGCATCCTAAAATCTAAATGCTGTGGAGTTTTTTTTAATGAGTGAAAATGAAATAGCGACCCCGCCTAAACTATCAGTATACGCTGGCGGGGCACCAGTAATAGATGGTAGGTGAGGATGAAAGTAAATCAATTAGCCCCAACGTGACGAATCCACAAAAATTAAAGACCATGGTTTCCAGGAACAACCGCGTGGATGTCGACTTGATAGGGTATATCGCTAGCAATGGGGCTGTCAGACCCCCATTACTAACAATCCCTTTCCCCCCAACGCTGTGGAGTTAAAAAGAGTTTCAGGTTGTAGAATGATCTTCTTACTGAGATTTTCCTTCAAAATTACAGAATGGGGTTCTTCGAAAAAAGCGTAATACGATTTCTTAAAGGTCGACGTAAGCTCGCATAACATAAGTGACAGGTGATCATAGACTAAGGCAACCGTTTACCATCAGACGGACTATAAACTTGTTTCCCAATTTACTGACACTAAAAGATTATGTTTCACAAAAAAAACTGACTTCAGTTAAAGCAAAATCAGTTATTTTAACTCAAAAAACTAAACTACTGGAACCGATTTTGACAAAACTTGAGACAAACCTGTAAATATATATATATATATATATATATATATATTATATATATATATAGATAGATAGATAGATAGAAAAAAAAATCATTTTCCAAATTGTTTTACAACCGACAGAGTTATGAGGTTATAAACATAGATAAAAAACCTAATTGAAAACCTGCTTCTTTTTGAAGTAAAAAAAAAGTAAAAATGTTTTTGTTACTGAGAACAAGGAATAGAAGAAATGATAAAATAAATCATATAGTTGCCTCCTTTTTTCTTACGCAAATATAATTAGTAAAAAGGGAACGATAGATACACCATCTGTTGCTATTTTTCTCAATTCATAGCAGGCTAGTGTATAGAAAATTATTTATCAAAATATGCTTTACCAGAGGGAGACTTTGTACAAAAGTCGTTTTGCTTGAGTACCTCTGTCCCATTCATGTTTCAACCGTGCAAGTGTTGTGTTTGCGTGGCTGTGTTTCGGTTTAAAGGGTGAGATATGGCGTGAATTAACAGGCTACAGAGGAATAACACCTGAGTCCTCGGGAATGGCAACGCATGGGAGGTATCATGGGTGAAACAGTATACTCTGTTATGTCCATGGTACTGCTCATGTCTACAGGCGACGGTTACCACTTTCCATCAGATGGGCCGTCAGCTTGTTTGCCATTCTAAGTTGTATAAAAAAAAAGGTTTGTATAAGCACAGAATTTATCATTGATCCTTACTAGTCTGAGGCTTGTCCTGTACGGTACAAGATTCGCATTGCCATATATATGTTATGCTTACAAAAATAAACATAAGCTTGCTCTGAAATCGCTTGAAAATCAATGTCTCATTCGAATACTTGCTTTTAGATCTATTCAAAATTGGTCAGTTTTATTAAAATAGGACGAGTATTGCGGTGAGTATAATAAAACAGTGTATGTAGGAGAAGGTGACGAGTACAGAATATCTAATATGAGACAATTCATTTCATGTAACAATTACGTCATAAACACGAGTAGTTTACGACTTTTGACCACATGGTTTAGTTACATATGCCTGTTTTTATTCTAAAGACGTAGTTCAGAATGCTAAAGTGGCCGTTCTGGTTTCTTTTTTTTTTAAGTTCAGCAAAACATGTTATCACACTATCCTGAGCAAACACAGTGACAATGGGGGGAAGGAATTGTTAGTTTTTTTTTGTTGTAAAAATAACATAGGGAGCAAACGAGCATGCGGCTCACCTGGTGGTAAGTGACTACCGCCGCCCATGATCACCCACAACACCAACGGCGTTGCAGGCGTGCTGCCGACCTTTTAAAAAGGAATATGCTCTTTTCATGAAGGTTATGATGTCGTATCGGTTCGGAAATACTGCTATTGGAAGTTGATTCCAAAGAGTGGTTGTGCGTGGAAGGAAATGCCTTGAAAAACGCACGGTGGAAGACCGTCGCCTATTGTTAGTAATACGGGCTACCAGACCCATTGCTAGCAGTATACCCTGTCAGGTCAACCTCCACGTGGTCTCTACTGGAAATCATCGTGCTGAATTCCAGGTGTATTTATCACAATGGGGTAACTGACCTGCCTTTTCATTCTCACCTGTTTCCCTCACTGATGCCCTGCCAGCGTATACCGTTAACACAGGCTAATTAATAATTAAAAAAAAAATTGGATTCAAATATTTAATGCCTATTATATTAACACGGCACTTTCATTTAAAAATTAGCCAATCTTATCAGTTTCGAAGATTTGCGACAACATACGAGTAGAAGAGATTTTTATATATAGCTGATTTGACAAACGTTGTTTTACCATATAAATTATTTATAGGGATTATTTTAGTAGAAAAAATTATTACTTATTGTAAGTACTTAAATATAAGGCAAAAGAGGAAGGGAAAGACCGAAGAATAACTATATGGGACAGATAAAAGAAACACTAGGTGTCGTGTCGTATAGGGAGGTCAAGGATACGGCCTGGGATAGAGCTGGCTGGAAGAAGATGCATGAATTAGTTGCGCCGACAAGAGGAAACTCTTAAATGAAAAAAAAAGTACTTAGTTACATTTTTTTCCACCCTTATCATTTAGGTGTATAAAAAATAGATAAGCTATTCCCAGACCTATCGAGAACATATATAACATTTTATCAAAATCGGTTAAACAGCTTCGGAGAAGTATTGCAACCAACACTGCGATACGTGAATTTTATATATTAGATAATAATTACAATATAAATACACAATAAAGTGTACACAAACAAACAGACGAATAATATTTATATATTGACCAACGTCGTAGTAAACCGTCTGCAGTATCTAGCTATTGCATAAGGCTCGTTGCGACCTATCAAGTCTTCCTTGTTTCACTTCATATTTTATATTTCGCATTCCCCAAACCGGTACATCGTAATGATTGTGAATTTGATACATCCATTAATGACTGTGGACGAAATCATTTAGAGTCATGTAGCAATAAAACAATAACCCACTTAAGCAATGTTACAATAAAGAAACGACAAAAATAACAAAGTATTTCGCGAATTACAAACATATGTGTGCCTCTGAACACATCGCCATCTTTAGACTGTCCTTGTGTTTTTTTTTTTTAATGGGTGAAAATGAAATGGTGATCCCGCCTTCGCTATCGGTATACGCTGGCGGGGCACCAGTGAGAGTTGATAAGAACGAATGTCGGTTGATCTGTCGTGACAAATTCAACAAAACTCCAACACGATAGTTTCCAGGGGAAATCGCTTGGACCTTATAAGATATATTGCTAACAATAGATGTCTATTGGGAGGAAAGGGATTGTTAGTAATGGAGACTGAGAATCCCATTGCTAGCAATATACCCAACCAGGTCGACGTCCTTGCGGTTTTGCTGGAAACTATCATGATGAATTCATCATGAAGGGCTTACTGACCTGTCTTCATTCTCATCGATCACCCTTCACTGGTGCTCCGCCAGCGTATCCCGTTAGCGCAGGCGAAGTTACCATTTCATTTTCACCCATAAAAAAAATAGATGTCTATTAGGGAAAAGGCATTGTTAGTAATGGGAACTGATCGCCCTTTTGCTAGCAAGCCTTGTCAGGTCGACGTCCACGCGGTTCCCCTGGGAATCATCGTAATTAATACTTATTGTATTCGTCATAGTCCATCGGCTAACTGATTTGCTTTCATTCCCAACTATCATCCCTCACTGGTGCCCGCTGTCAGCGTATTTTTTATACAACTTAGAATGGCAAACAAGCTAATGGCCCACCTGATGGAAAGTGGTAACTGTCGCCTATAGACATGAGCAGTACCAAGGACATAACAATGTATTCTGTTTCGCCCATGATACTCCCCATGCGTTGCCATTCCTGAGGACTCAGATGTTATTCCTCTGTACCCTATAAATTCACGCCATATCGCCACCCTTCAAACCGAAACACAGCCATGCAAACACAACTGCTTTACGGTTGAAACACGAGAGGGACAGAGGTACCCAAGCAAACGACTTTTGTACAGTCTCCCTCTGGTGAATATACGGATAGCACAGACGGTGTTACTATTCCATTATCATCCATTAAAAACAAAACATAGATGCCTAATACTAACAATTCCTTTCTCCTAACAAAACTTAGTTACCTTTTGTTAAATACTGTTAAACCAAACTATACAATGAAGTAAGTTTATACTTATCCACGCCGACTTAGGTTTAAGATTATGAACTATGATCTATTCATAATGTCAGCAAGTCATTTCAGGTGTTGCGTCATTTTTAAACGCTTACAAAGTGCAGACCTTAAAGTTTAAAGCAGGGGTACCTAAACTTATTTTGTCTACTGCCCACTTTGAGAATAATTTCTTAGCGCCCCCATTTTTTCACCTACTTAAAAACCCCTATTACTTCAAGATCAACAAATCACCCCCCATGTCTCTATACAACGCCCCCATTTTTTTTCTGGGTCTCTTACCGATCTCCTTTAGTCCTGCAGCGCCCACAAGGAGACGTTATCGCCCATTTTGGGAAAGGCTGGTTTAAAGGATGTGGCAAATAGCCTTTAACTGTCCACTGCTGAATATAAGCCTGTTCTGGGGGGTTTGCTAGTAGTTGCCACGCTTGGCAGGCGGATTGGCAACCGCAGTTAGACTTTGGAGATGTTTTAAGGGGACGCTGCTATACCATACCTTGCCTTCCCTTAGTCACCTCGTACGACACCCATGGGAAAGGAAGGGATGACCTATTCTATGCAAGAACCACACGAAACAAATAGCTTATTAAAAGGGCTAATTGGAAAAAAAAATACACTATGTTGAACTATAGAAAAAAATTGTGATCCAAATTGTTAGGGAAGTTTGTTTGGATGTGTATTTTTTTTTATGGGTGAAAATGGTATGGTAACCCCGTCTGCGCTAACGGGATACGCTGGCGGAGCACCAGTGAAGGGTGATAGATGAGAATGAAAACAGGCCAGTTAGCCCATCATGATGAATTTATCAGGAATTAACCATGATAGTTTCCAGGGGGAACCGCGAGGAGATCGACTTGGTTGGGTAAATTGCTAGCAATGGGATTCTCAGTCTCCATTACTAACAATCCCTTTCCCCCCCGTTTTGATGTGTATTAATAAAGCGCCATTCACGCAGCTCCGTTCGTCGACTGTAATAGTAAAATAAAAAATAAAAAAACAGAAGAAATTGCATGTAAATTAAGTTAATTCTATATAAACGTTTTTTTACATAGTTTTTATTACACAGTTTCGAGTCAAGTGCATTCATGGCCTGAATGTTTTGATATAAACAGTGGTATTTTATTTCTCCATGCCATATGGTCCCAGTACTGAATGGGCCACTGCGTTCTTTCGTAGACGATTAAGAGGCAGCTAAGGGAACTTAATGGTCAAAAAGTGGGTAGCAGCGTCCTTTTTTTATACAACTTAGAATGGCAAACATGCTGATGACCCACCTGATGGAAAGTGGTAAGCGTCGCCTATAGACATGAGCATAACAGAGTATACTGTTTCGCCCATGATACCCCCCATGCGTTGCCATTCCTGAGAACTCAGGTGTTATTCCTCTGTACCCAGTAAATTCCCGCCATATCCCACTCTTCAAACCGATACACAGCTATGTAAACACAGCTGCTTCACGGTTGAAACACGAATGGGACAGAGGTGCTCAAGCAATCGACTATTGTACAAAGTCTCCCTCTGGTGAAGACTGATGATTGAAAGAATATTTTTATCAATATTTCTCTAATACGGACTACCAGTCCCATTACTAGTATGGGAAATTAATAAGAAAAATATTATATAAAACCTCTAGTATTGCAGGCGTTCATAGGCTATGGTAACCGCTTACCATCAGGTGGGCCGTATGCTTGTTTGCGACCTCAGTGGTCCAAAAAAAAATATTCAACAAAATATTTAAACGTCTATATATTTTAAAAGAATTATAAAGACAATATCAAATTCATTCTGCGCGCGCAACTTCGCATACGCTCTGATAATCACTATCTATTTTCCTACAGAATTTCAAAAGCTTTGAAGTTTGTTATATATACAATATATATATATATATATATACGCCGGGGGGAAAAGGATTGTTAGCAATGGAGTTTGACAGCCCCATTGCTAGCAATATACCTTATAAGGTCGACCTCCACGTGGTTTGGAAACCGTCGTGAATAATTCTTGTTGAATTCGTCACGATGGGCTAACTGACCTACTTCATCCTCACCTATCATCCTTCACTGGTGCCCCGCCTGTGTATACCGATAGCGCGGGTGGGGTTACCATTCCATTATCATCCATTTAAAAAAAATTATATATATATATATATATATATATATATATATATATATATATATATATATATATATATATATATACACTAGCAATATACCCTAGCAGGTCGACCTCCACGTAATCTCCCCTGGATACCCATTGATGAATTCCAGGTATGTTCATCACGATAGGCTAATTAACCTGCTTTTTCATCCTCACCTATCTGTTACTGGTGCCCCACCAGCAGGGCGCAGACGGGGTTACCATTTCATTTTCATCTATTAATAATAAAATACTACATTAGTATTGTTACTGAGAGCTAAGAAGGCGCGTATCTTATACCTCTGACCCGGAGTTATGTGAATAGGTCTTAAATTGTTATTCATTTAACCAAGACAAACATTCAATATTCTTGTCATTTTAACTACTATATGTATGTTTAGTTAATGATTTCACGTTTTACTAAATGACTTTTATTATGTTAAACTCATGTGACCTTAAACAAAGTGCAAAATATACTGTTTTTTTTAATGTTATCTGACATTAATTAACTTTACTTGAGTAATTTACCTGAATAGGGTGTGTAATATGTATGTACTAGTTTTTCAGTTAGAGAGAACGGAACTAACTAAATCGCATCCATTTTGATGCAGTAAATTTTGATTAGTAAAATGCGGGATGTCGGAAGTAACAGGTCATTATATCATCCCCGTCATCATCCCAGTACACATGTGAACATAAGCCTCCCCTTGGGGGGGTTTTGCCAGCCGTTGCCACGCTTGGCAGACGAATTGGCAACCGCAGTTAGCCTTTAGAGATGTTTTAAAAGGGATTTTGCTGCTCATCTCACGCCCTCCCTTAGTCAGCTCTCACGACACCCACGGGATAGGGAGGGGTGGCCTATTCTATGCCGGGACCACACGGAAACAATAATTAAACCTTTTATTCGTTATTAACAACTATTCCTCTAAAACGATTCCGTATTGAAAGTGATTTTATGACATCATCGTGTATAATTAAAAACGTTACTATGCATAAATGAGATTCCGGCGTCTGTTCGTTTACTGAACGTGTTACTTAATTATTAAGCCCACATTGCACTGAGCATATTATGAATTTCCCATATTAACCTGGTAATTGAATGCGTCGTTTTAAAAATATGAGAGATTCAAAAACTAAAACTACATATCTCGGAGTAAATTTTGAACACTCGTATATTAACTTGAAGGCTAAATGTGCCGTGTTACTAAATATGGGTTTTAGGAAATTTGTTTTTCTATGTATATGGAAAGGGATTATAATTATATATGGATCATGGTAGGAGTTTTTTTTTTTTATACCACTAAGGTGGTTTTACCAGAGGGAGACTGTACAAAAGTCGTTTGCTTGGACGCCTCTGTCCTATTCGTGTTTCTACCGTGAAACAGTTGTTGTGTTTCGGTTTGAAGGGTGGGATAAGGCGTGAATTTACAGTGTACAGAGGAATAACACCTGAGTCCTCAGTAATGGCAACGCATAAGGGGTATCATGTGCGAAACAGTATACTCTGTTACGTCCATGGTACTGCCCATGTCTATAGGCGACGGTTACCACTTTCCATCAGGTGGGCCGTCAGCTTGTTTGCCATTCCAAGTTGTATAAAAAAACAAATTCTTTTAGCTAATTCCTTGTTCTTAGGGTCTACATAATCAGAATTCACTCTTCAGCACTCCGTGACATGAAATGCGTACGCTTGCCCTAATTACGAAAGGAGGTCGCACCATATGATTCATAAATATTGAATAATTTATCGCATGCGTTCAATTTCAAAAGCGCTTACTAACCTCATATTGCAGGGTGGTTTCCAATACGACGACGATCACGACCTTGGTGATCCTCGCCTCAATGGTCGCGGGTTCGATTCCCGTACGATAATAATAAAAATAATAAACTAATATATAAAATTCTCGTGTCGCAGTGTTTGTTACCAAACTCCTCCGAAACGGCTTTATCGATTTTTATAAAATTTTGTGTGCATATTGAGTAGGTCTGAGAATCGGCCAACATCTATTTTTTATACCCCATAATGATAAGGATGACCCACCCCTAAATTTTTTTTTTATTTTTTTGACGAGATTTTTTTATTTATTTTTTTATTATGATTTACCATTGAAAAATATATACAACTTAAAATTTTCACGCTTTTACGATCAATCCCTGTTTTTTAATCGCGATTTTCATATGCCGCAATAGGGTTGCAAGATTAGCCATCATCTCGAATATAGTAATTGTAGTACGATATATTTTCATGTATAGTTCTCGAAATAATGTACATGGTAAAACAACGTTTGCGGAGTCAGCTAGTATAACTATAAGTTTGCTATCTCCTCTCCTTAAGAAAGAGATTTTATAAAAATTAAAAAAAAAATTACTATCAAGAAAACATAATAATAAGCATTTTTGTTTAAATAGTCATTTTTTTATGTAACTACCGCCCAGTTCGGAATGCAATTTCATCTAAGCACAAGCAAGAAACACAACAGTTGGTTTTTTCGAATGAAATTAAAATTAAAAAAAATTATACTTTTTTAATAGAAACATTTGTACTCTTGTGTACATCTGTTTGTATTGGTCCGTCTATCATATTATTAAAGATTTCATTGTCCGCTTGTTTGTAATAGATAGACTCGAAAACTGCTCAACAGTTTTTTTTAAATCCTTTCACCTGTAGAAAGCTACATTGAAAACTAGCAAAATAGACTATATTATCTTTCTATCTACCCGTGCAAAGTCAGGGTCAATCACTAGTATATGACATGTATGTAGTTACAAATAATTAACCTAAAATAAAACTGACTTCCATTGTGGCAAAACTTTATGGTTTCAATGGTAAACTAGTGAACCGATTTTGATAAAATTTCTATGGGACCAATATCGAAAATTGATTTATAATTGAGAATGTATATATATACATATATATATATATATATATATATATATATATAGCAGCGTCCCTCTTAAATTATCTTCAAAGTAAATTTATAGGGTACAGAGGAATAACACCTGAGTCCTCAGGAATGGCAACGCATGGGGGGTATCATGGGCGAAACAGTATACTCTGTTATGTCCATGGTACTGCTCATGTCTATAGGCGACGGTTACCAATTTCCATCAGGTGGGCCGTCAGCTTGTTTGCCATTCTAATTCAACCGAATTGATAACCTTCTTTTTAAAGTCGATTGCTTAATCCACGAATGTGGAGGAAGCGAAAGAGGTTTGTTTGAATCGAAGCATTTGGCGTTCCACTGTTTCTGCCTACCCTAATGGGAGACAGGCGTGACAGATATGTAAGTATGTATGTATGCTTAATAAAAAAATGACGGAAGTATCACATAAAATATAAACAAACATTATTTATATATATATCCTTTATTGCACTTAAACAATACATGCAACGATTAGTTTAACAACTTGTTAGCAAGGGAGAACTTATCTCTGAAAGAGATCTCTTCCAGCCAACCCAGTGTAGTTAGAGAGAAAATAATTTAATTTGGGTAATCCAGTGCAGGAAAGGTACCGGTGAAAATAATGTAAATACAACAAACACAAATTGTGAATAAATATATAAATAAATAAATTAATTAATTAAATAAATTTAATATAAATAAAAAAAAAAAGAATAATTCTCACAAAATCAATATAGATTCCTAATTTAAATTCAATATATTATTAATTATATGTAAATGTTTTAATCTATATATCTAATTATATATTAATTTATTCAAATAGATCAGTTAAAAGTGGTAAAAATATTAATTTTATTTATAGAAACGTTTATGTAATAAGTAAATTTTTTGCCATCATTTCCTATGTTCCTCTTAAATTGTTATTCAATGTTTCTATTACATTTAGTTATAAACATAATTGTGTTTTTATTATACAATTTATTCTAATATTAATAAGAGGTAAAACTTGTTAGTTTTTTGGATGTTCGAAATAATCTCCGTTACTACTTTTGAAAATTTTTTCACTGTACGAAAGATTATCCCTGTGTGCTATCCGGTAAACGCTGGCGGATACCCCCGGAAACCATCATGTTCAATTTCAGATGTATTCATCACGATAGGCTAATATGGGGATATAGGGGGGAAGGGATTAGTATAGCGAGCTATCAGTCCATTGCTAGCAATACACCCTGTCAGGTCGACCTCCACGCGGTTCCCCCTGGAAACCATCGTGGCTAATTCCAATTGAATTCGTCAGGATGGATTCATCACGACGAATTCATCAGGAAATAACCATGATAGTTTCCGGGGGGAGCCGCGAGGAGGTCGACCTGGTTGGGTATATTGCTAGCAATGGGATTCTCAGTCTTCATTACTAACAATCCCTTATCCCCCTACATTTAGTGTTATATTACTGTGATTATCTCAATTACCAGAGGGAGACTTTGTACATAAGTCGTTTGCTTGGGCACCTCTGTCCCATTCGTGTTTCAACCGTTGGGCAATTGTTTTATTTTAATAGATGATAATGGAATGTTAGCCTCGCCTGCGCTAACGGTATACGCTGGCGAGGCATCAGTGAGAGATAGGTGAGGATACGCCTGGAATTCAGCACGATGGTTTCCTGGGGGGACCAATGGTAGGTCAACCTGATAGGGTATATTGCTAGCAATGGGATTGGTAACCCGCATTACTAACAATCTCTTTCCTATGCTGTTCTTCGGTTTGAAGGGTGGGATATGGCTGGGTAGGGTAGGGTATACAGGGTACAGAGGAATAACACCTGAGTCCTCAGGAATGGCAACGCATGGGGGGTATCATGTGCGAAACAGTATACTCTGTTATGTCCATGGTACTGCTCATGTCTAGAGGCGACGGTTACCACTTTCCATCAGATGGGCCGTCAGCTTGTTTGCCATTCTAAGTTGTATAAAACAAAAACAATTAGTTCTGTTTTCATTAACCCTTCTTTACATGATTTTTTTTATTGGTGAAATAAATCAAGGTGATATAGTTCATGTTCAAAATTAAAGGGAAAATGGTTACAAAATTAAATTTGACAGCTATGTTTTGTTCTGCTATGGACATTAAAAAGGTATCCAGACACGATCAACTTAAAGTGAACTTGTTCTTATATATAATTTTTGGGCGATCAATGTTATGATGGAAATTTCCACCAATATGCAAAGAAGAGTTAAATTCTATCAAAACAAACTATAATTTACTATTGATGTTAAAAAGAAGAAGGTTATCTATATCCGGTTGTATTTTTTTTTATGTTTGTTACCTCATAACTCCGTTAGTTGTAGTCCGATTTGGATTTTTTTTTTATTTTTTTATTTGAAAGCATATACTTACAGATTGGTATCACAGAAATTTTAGGCTTAATCATTTGGTTTTAAATCAACGTAATTGGATTTGCCACAATTGAAATGGTTCATCAAAAAAAATATATTTTTTTAATGGACCACATTTTTTCCACTTCATTCATCATCGTCAGCCCCTAATCGTCCACTGCTGAACATAAGCCTCCCCCTTTGGGTTTTTACCATTACTTATACCATATTTTATTATTATTTTTAATAAGGAATTTCGCGACTGACTCTTGGCCACAACAGAATATCAGTGTTTTGCTCTTTTAATGGCAAAGCAATAAACTGAGTTGTGACCATTTTGTGTTACTATGGCACACGCATGAAGGAAGGGAAAGAAAGGAGATTGTTAGTTTATATATTTTGCTTTTTGTTTTTTTTTTTTTGTTGCTTTTTTATTTTCGTTCTTTTTTTTTTTCTTTTACTTTGTATTATGTGTATGTTTGTATTGCAACTTGTGTGCTGTAAGTAATGTAAATAAATTATCTATCTATCGATCTATCTACCAGTAGTTTCCACGCTTTGCGGGCGAATTGGCAACCGCAGTTAGGCTTTAGAGATGTTTTAAGTGGGACGCTGCTGCCCATCCCTCGCCGTCACTTAGTCGCCTTTTACGACACCCACGGGAAAGGAAAATGTGGCCTATCCTAAGCCGGGACCGCACGGAAAAAATGTAATTATGGTATTAGTAGTTTTTAAATCAAAGTTTTTGTCACAATTAAAGTAGGTTTTTTTTTTATGAAACACACACTCTTAATTATTAGTTGATTGAGAGAACTATCTAACTAGTAATGCCTGTGCAGGCGAAGTGTATATGTAGGGGGGGGGGGGGTGCTATAATGACGTAATACCCGACCACCGATGCATAACAATATGAGCGAGGTGTGAGTAAAGTAAAGGAGGTGAGCTGCAACTCAAGATGTGAATGCAGACAGATTGAACCAGTTACCTAGTTCAATGAAAGCCGACCCACTGCTGCGTGTCACAGGTGACGTAATCCAATAACTGCGGATATACGCTTAATGTAATGTCAACATCATTACTTATATTTATACTGCCGTGTGGTCCCGGCATAGAATAGGCCGCCCCTTCCTTTCCCGTGACTGTCGTAAGAGGCGACTGGGGAAGGGCGAAGGATGGACAGCAGCGTCCCTCTTAAAACATCTCCAAAGCGTAACTGCGGTTGCCAATCCGCCAGCCAAGAGTGGCAACTATAAGCAAAACCCTCCAAGGGGGATGCTTATGTACAGCAGTAGACAGTTAAAGGTTGATATGATAAGCCTTCCCCCTTGGGGGGTTTCACCAGTAGGCTCCACGCTTGGCGAGCGCATTGGCAACCGTAGTCAGGCTTTAGTGTTGTTTTAAGAGGGACGCTGCTGCCCATTCCACGCCCTCCCTTAGTCGCCTCTTACGACACCCACGGGAGAGGAAGTGGTGGCCTATTCTATGCCGGGACCAGTCGACGGTTATATATGAGTTAACAATTACCATTTAGAGTTTAAAGTCTGCAGTTTCTTAAGTTGGTCAACTACGCTATATATGTATAACTTAACTAGTCGACGAATGAATGTATCTTTTTTTTATGCAACTTAGAATGACAAACAAGCTGACGGCCCACCAATGATGGAGAGTGGTAACCGTCGCCTATAGACATGACCAGTACCGTGGACATAACAGAGTATACTGTTTCGATCTGCATGTAAAGTAAACGGAAGTACATCGCGAAACCGAAGCGTCCAATGCCATAAACCGATTACGCAGTACAACCGTTCATTAGACCGGCTAGCTGAGACCTTTCTCCACTCTCGCTCGGATTAACCAAACACACGTCAATCAGCCTCCAGGCGCAGTGCGGAAGGCGAGTACCGATCCGACGACAGTCATGTTAGCGCCAAAAGTCTAACGAGAAACAAAGTAGGCCAGCCTTGCTGGAGCCTAGGCAATTGGCCAATAAATCAATCTATGTATACGGTTTCGCTACCGCGTGCACGGGGTAAAACGAGACGGCAAAGTCCAGTTTGTAGTTCTTTATCTGCATTGAGGTTTTTTGTTCTATTCCCAGTTCATCCCCATAGATCAGTTGCTACAATATCCTAGTTTAACACAATTACTAGAAGCACAATTATAAAGTAAAATCCTATACTATTCCATATTTACCCAGTAAAAAAAGATAGGGGGAAAGGGATTGTTAGTAATGCAGGCTACCATTTTCTTTACTAGCATTATACCCAGTCAGGTTGACCTCCACGCGGTCCCCCCTGGAAACCATTGTGCTGCATTATTTTTATTATACACACACTGCACAGACAATCACCAAAAATATTGCTCTTTTTATTTTATATTTATTTTAATTATTATTTTCACGTACCCTCAAATGGGTTAAAGCTGAAAATCAGTGTTTTGTTCCTTGAACAATGTTCCACGCTGAGCTTCCACCTTTTTGTATTGCTGCAGATCACACATAATAACACAATTTTATAAATCTTATGTTGTTTTATGTATTACCTATTCTTATGTACATGTTGTGTGTGATTAGTAACAAACAAATAAACGATCTATCTATCTATCTATCTGGAATCCAGATGTTTCATCTATTCATCACGATGGGCTTACTGACCTGCTCTTTCATTATCTACCTATCATCCCTCACTGGTGCCCCGCCAGCGTATATCGTAGCGTGAACGGAGTTACTATTCAATTTTCAGACATTAAAAAAAATCTGCTTGCCTGTTCTCAGTCGCAACTTAGGGTTGCCAAACAGCGTTGGGTTAGGTTTTTTTTTGTACAACTTAGAATGGCAAACAAGCAGACGGCCCACCTGATGGAAAGTGATAACCGTCGCCTATAGACATGAGCAGTACCATGGACATAACAGAGTATACTGTTTCGCCCATGATACCCCCCATGCGTTGCCGCTCCTGAGGACTCAGGTGTTATTCCTCTGTACCCAGTAAATCCACGCCATATCCCACTCTTCAAACCGAAACACAGGCATGCAAACACAACTGCTTCGCGGTTGAAACAAATCTTATATAAGCTTGAAAGCTTGCGGCCAATTTTTGTTGTTAACCCTATCTTATCTTATAGAAAAAAAAAAGAATTACTGATCTACAGTAGTCAAGTGGGGAATTTAACCTATGAGGTTTTTTTTAATGGATGACTGTGAATTGGTAATCCCGCCTGTGCTAACGGTATACGCTGGTGAGACATCAATAAGGGATGAGAGATGAGGATGAAAAAGCAAATTAGTTAGTCCACTTGGAATTCAAGACGATGGTTTCTAGTGGACCACGTGGAGGTCGACCTGATAGGGTATATTGATAGCAATGGCAACTAACCTCCTCATTACTAACAATCCCTATTACCAGGCAATCAGGTTGTGTTATATTACATATTCACTTATCTATTATTTACCTAAACCAGCCATTCCCAAAGTGGGCGATAACGCCCCCTTGTGAGCGCTGCAGGCCTAAAGGGGGTCGGTAAGAGACCCAGAAAAAAAAAGGGGGCGTCGTGTAGAGGCTCGTTTAGAATTAATGTTTAACCTCCGCTAACAATAATTGATAAATTTAATTTGAAGTAATAATGGTGTTTAAGTAGGTGATAAAATGGGGGCGTTAAAAAATAATTTACTCTCAAAGTGGGCAGTAGACAAAATAAGTTTGGGAACCCCTGATCTAAACGGTTTCATTGAAAAGCCATATATATATATATATATATATATATATATATATATATATATATATATATATATATATATATATATATATATATATTTATATTATAACATACAACAGCGGGATCTTAGCCTATCGAGAACTTTATGTCACAACATTCAGCAATAAGCGAACGATGCTATGGTGTTGCAAGTGTTTATAGGCTACGGTGGCCGTTTACTACAGTATTATTCTAAGCTTACCATACACACATGAAGGTCATACACGTTATATAAAATAAACACTATCCAATACGCTAGGAGTCGACAACATTAAGCACATAATGCGCTTACGCAAATAATACGCAATTTCTGTTTAACGTTTTATACTAATTAATTGAGACCGCCTCATTTTGATATAAAGAGGCATAGCGGACCAATTATTAAGTGAAGGGTTCGTGTAAGGCAGTGTTCTGTTCGTGAGATTGTAGCGATCGCTGCCGCTTGTTGCGTAACTTATTATTATTTGAAGAATATTAAAAAAATGTGGTGTTATTGTTATTTTATCAACTATATGTATTTATACGATTGCGAAGTAAAAATTAATATCTTCTTATCCTTATTCCAATTATTTGAAATCGACGTAATATGTTATTCTGTTCCGTTCCTCTATTCGCAGTCATGTCCTATTCATGTTCCAACCGTGAAGCAGTTGTGTTTGCATGGCTGTGTTTCGGTTTGATGGGTGGGATATGGCGTGGATTTACAGGGTACGGAGGAATAACACCTGAGTCCTCAGGAATGGCAACGCATGGGGGCTATCGTGGGCGAGACAGTATATTCCGTTATGTCCATGGTACTGCTCATGTCTATAGGTGACGGTTACCACTTTCCATCAGGTGGACCGTCAGCTTGTTCGCCATTCTAAGTTGTATAAAAAAAATCTTCTCTATTCGCAACCATTTCCGAATTAACTCCCATTCTGGCCGTATCATCTTTCACACAGTCCATCCATGTCTTTTTAGATCTTCCTTTGCCCTTATTACCACATACGACATATTTGTGCTTAATATCTTTCTTAAAACATGTTCTTCGTCATTGCGTGTCCATACCAGGACAGAGGGGGGAAAGGGATTGTTAGCAATGGAGTTTGATAGCCCCATTGTTAGCAATATTATTAGGTCGACCTCTACGTGGTTCCTCCTGGAAACCATCGTGAACAATTCTTGTCGAATTCGTCACGATGGGCTGACTGACCTACTTCATACTCACCTATCATCCTTTACTAGTGCCCCGCCGGTGTATACCGATAGCGCGAGTGGGGTTACCATTCCATTATTATCCATTAATAAAATACCAGGACAGACTTAAATTTGTTAAATTTTTAAAATTCTCTAACTTTTTTATTACTGGCATTAGTTTGCTACTTTTTTACTTTTTCTGATATACCATGCCATACCATATTAGTCGTTAATTGTCCACTGTAGATATAGACTTCTATAGGGGAGGGAGGTTGCCAGTAGTTGGCTGGCAGATTGGTAACCGCAATTAGGTATTGGAGATGTTTTAAAAGGGATCCCTCCCCAAAGATCCATTAAATTCTCTCAGTCGCTTATTACGATACCCACGGTAAAAGAAGGGATGGCCTATTCTATGCCGAGACTAAACGGCGACTGCTGAAACACGAATGTGACAGAGGTACCCAAGCAATCGACTTTTGTACAAAGTCTCCCTCTGGTGATCTTTGTGAGAGACTGGTGTCGGTGTATGTATGAGTGGCGGTCCTCCACCGTGCGTTTTTCAAGGCACTTTCTCCCACGCACAACCACTTTTTGGAATCAACTTCGAGCAGCAGTTTTTCCGAACCGATACGACAACATAACCTTCAAGAAAAGAGCATATTCCTTTTTAAAAGGCCGGCAGCACACCTGCAATGCCGTAGGTGTTGTGGGTGACCATGGGCGGCGGTAGTCACTTACCATCAGGTGAGCCGCATGCTCGTTTGCCCCCTGTGTTGTAAAAAAAAAAAAATGTATATTGTACATTAATCGTTAATTGTGAATTGTTATTTGTCATATTTTTGTCAAATTAAAATAAAAATATTTATAAAATATTCCCATATTTATTTTATTGCAATTCATCAATATTTTTTTTAGTAGAAAACAATAAATTATTTCTCAAATAACGCTATACGCGTCCAACCAGACCACTGGTTTAGGATAATCAATAACACTTATGGTCTAATAGTGGGACTAGTGGTGCTGTTGACCGCAACGCATATTGCATGAATGGTTACCAAATAATAAGCAACTATTACTACAGTTTACTGGGCATCTGATCTCGTTTCTTGTGATACTATTTAATTTCTCGTCAGGCAAAGGTACTGTATATATATATATATATATATATATATATATATATATATATATATATATATATATATATATATATATATATATATATAAATATTCTCATGTCACGGTGTTTGTTACCAAACTCCTCCGAAACGGCTTTACCGATTTTCATGAAATTTTGTATACATATTGGGTAGGTCTGAGAATCGGCCAACATCTATTTTTCATACCCCTCAATGATAAGGGTGATCCACCCCAAAATATTTTTTTTTTATTTTTTTGACAATTTTTTTTATTTTTATTTTATTATAATTTAGCATTGAAAAATACATACAATTTAAAATTTTCATCGTTTTACGATCAACCCCTGTATTTTAATCGCGATTTTTATATTTCGCAATAAGTGGTAAAACAACGTTTACAGGGTTAGCTAGTATATATATATAAGTATATATATATATAACAATATACATAATGAGATAAAAAACTTAGAGTCATAAATTGATTGATAATTGAGTTAAAAAAAAAGTAACTAATGAATAAAACATATTTTTTTTTATTTTATTTCAATAGGTACACATTACAGAGAATTAACGTGTTTACATTAATTTATACAATATTGGGGGGGGGGGGGGGGGGGGGAAGGGATTGTTAGCAATTCAGTTTGACAGCCCCATTGCTAGCAATATGCCTTATTAGGTCGACCTCCACGTGGTTCCCCTTGGAAAGCATCGTGAACAATTCATGTTGAATTCGTCACGATGAGCTAACTGACCGGCTTCATCCTCACCTATCATCCTTCACTGGTGCCCCGCCGGTGTATACCGATAGCGCGGGCGGAGATACCATTCCATTATCATCCATTAAAAAAAAAACATTATACAGTACAATAATGTTTTGTTCAAGTTAACCCTCCAAAAATATGCGTACACAGCATGATCAAAACAAACACACAGCCATTGTTTGGCTGTGTGTTTGTTGCATGTAAACACAATATAATTTATACAGGGGGGAAAGGGATTGTTAGTAATGGAGACAGAATCCCATTGCTAGCAATATACCCAACCAGGTCGACCTCCTCGCGGTTCTCCCTGGAAACTATCACGGTTAATTCCTGATGAATTCATCATGATGGGCTAACTGGCCTGTTTCCATTCTCATCTATCACCCTTCACTGGTGCTCCGCCAGCGTATCCCGTTAGCGCAGGCGGTGTTACCATACCATATTCAGCCATTAAAAAAAAATATATATATAATTTATACAACAAAAAATTATTTAACTTATACATTAACAATTATAAAGCTAAATATACAAAATTCAAGATTTATTTATTTTTTGGAAATATATAATACAAACACATAGATAATTATATACATTAAATGAATTTTTTGAAAATATGTAGCTAATATATGTTATAACATCTTATTCATAATATAATATTATAAATAAAAATAAATATTACCATGTGATTTTAACTGCCATCAAAAGTGTATGGTTCACTTCTACGGGGTGTCACGTGTCTTATGTGCTTTTCTTTTATGCGTGAAAATGTTATGGCAACCCCGCCTGCGCTAACGGGATACGCTGGCGGAGCACCAGTGAAGGGTGATCGATGAGAATGAAAACAGGCCAGTTAGCCCGTCATGATGAATTCATCGGGAATTAACCATGATAGTTTCCAGGGAGGACCGCGAGGAGGTCGTCCTGGTTGGGTATATTGCTAGCAATGGGATTCTCAGTCTCCATTACTAACAATCCCTTTCCCCCGTGTCTTACGTGCTTGCTTATCATAATAATCAATTTGTACCACGTGGCATGCAAATAAGTATAAAAAAATAAACTTCATAGATCTCAGGAATGGTAACACACCAGGGGTACCGTAGACATCAAAGTGTATTCTGTACTTGCCACGATGCTGTTCATGTCTATAGGCCACGGTTACCACTTTCCATTAGATGGGTTGTAAGTTTGTTTGCCATTCTAAGTTGTTTTTTTTTTACAACACAGGGGGCAAACGAGCATGCGGCTCACCTGGTGGTAAGTGACTACCGCCGCCCATGATCACCCACAACACCAGCGGCATTACAAGTGTGCTGCCGGCCTTTTAAAAAGGAATATGCTCTTTTCTTGAAGGTTATGTTGTCGTATCGGGTCGGAAATACTGCTGCTGGAAGTTGATTCCAAAGAGTGGTTGTGCGTGGAAGAAAGTGCCTTGAAAAACGCACGGTGGAGGATCGCCGCTCGTCCACATGGTTGGGATGAAATTTTAGTTTATGGCGTTTAGTTTTTATGTTCTTATTCTTCACACATTAATTTTACTGTAATTTAAAACAAATAATAAAACAAAATAGTCCTGCACACAACTGTTTGGCAGCTGGAACACTAGTGGGACACAGGTCCCCATACAGACGACCGATAACGTTGTATCGTCTGACTATTAAAATACTAGGATAATATAAAAAGGAAAGATTTTCAAAATGGGACATCAAAGTTTTTTGCTTTATAAATAACTAGCATTCCGGCCCGACTTCACACGGGTACGTAGAGCTTTTGAAAATAAATTATTACCAATGTAATTTACTGATAATGTAGCCTTTTAAACATTTTTAAAATCAGTTGAGTAGTTTTTGAGTTTATCTATTATAAACAAACAAACAAACAAATATTTTCTATTTATATTGGTAAAAATGGAATTGTAACCACGCGTGAGCTATCAGTACACGTGATGCTTTATTTATTTATTTTACTTATTTATTTATTTATAAATTACTCACCACACTTACAGTATCCCAAGACGTGTAGTGAGCCATAGGTTTATTTTAAAAACTTAAAAATTTTAAACAGCATTTTAAAAATATATCTATTTTATCATTAAATATATCAATATCTGGCTGCTGAACAACCAGAGAATGATGATTAAACGAGAATTAATCTGATGAATGCCTTGGAGCTAGACAGAGAAGACGTTAACCTAATAGATACTCTATTCGGGGGAAGGGATTGTTAGAAATGTGTTTTAACAACCCCCTTGCTATCTGTATACCCAATCAGGACGACATCCACGCGGTTCTCCTTGGAGACAATTAATTCTTGTGATTTGTCACGATGGGCTAATTGACCTGCTTTTTCATCCTCACCTATCATCTTTCTCTGGTGCCAGTGTATACCGATAGCGCAAGCAAAGTCACTATTTCATTTTCGCCCATTAAAAAAATAGAGTATATGTCGGGGGAAGGGATTGTTAGTATATTATGACATACCTTATCAGGTCGACTTTCACGCGCTGCCCCTTGAAACTATCGTGACTAATTTATCGTTGAATTCGCCACGATGGGCTAACTGACCTGCCTTTTCATCCTCACCATTGTAAACCGATAGCAAAGGCAAGGTTACCATTTCATTATTATCCATTAGAAAAAAAAATACGGTATATTGACAGCAATGGGACTTTTAGTCCCCATTACTAACAATCCCTTCCCCCTCTTTATAAAATTAATACCACCACCAGAAGGCATTAATTTCGTGATGTCGTCTACATAGGTCGAAGGGACTAATAATGGTGTCACTACACGCCATAATGGACCTATTGCTAACAATGCTAGTGGACCACCAAACAACAAACCATCATGGTTAAATCTTGACAAATTCGTCACGACTGACAGATCCCTTATTAATACACTGCCAGCGTACACCGATAACTCAGGCGGGGACCATATCATTTTGTTACATCGAATTAAAAAAAAAAAACAGCATAATTATCACCGTGCAACCCAAGACTTCCGGTAAGTAGATAGAACCACTACAATATCTACGCAAGCATAAAATAATTCATGTTTCATGTGTCAAAAATAAAGAAACTCAGTTGCGTAAGGACGGGTGTATTGTCGGGCTATAATCTCAATGTTTTTACATAATCCGGATCGCCCTTCCGACTGTTTGGTAGCTGGGATACGTGTGCACACCGAAACGAGTGCGTGACGCCCAGCGCCGGCGTCAGGGGCCGCCACGGGCGGAGCCTGGGGAAGCAGAGAGACGAAAGGGCCAAGCGGCGACAAGTAATGAGATGTAAAGGAAGTTTGGAACCGACGTGGGCGACATCTGGATTCAATGGATGAAGCAAATCAATAAACTGAATTATACCCTTATTGTGTTATTGTAGCACACATATTAAAAAAATCTATGTTACTATTTGTAGTACTTTGAATGAATGAATGAATGAATATGAGTCAATAAATGAATGAAAAGGTGATATGGTAATTTTCTTTCCTTTGCTTATATTTTTTTTCTCTTTTTGTGTGCATGTCTATATGTGTTTGTTGTTATTTTTATATGTTATTATTATATAGAACAAATAAATTATCTATCAAATGGGTCACCTTTTTAGAAACCCAATTTCAGATATAAGAGCCGGTTTTTATCTAACTTACCTTACCTTCATCATCATATCGGCCTTTAACTGTCCACTGCTGAACATAAGCCTCCCCCTTGGGGGTTTTGCCAGTATTTGTCACGCTTGGCAAGTGGATTGGCAATCTCAGTCTGGCTTTAAAGATGATTTAAGATGGACGCTGCGGCCCATCATTCGCCCTCCCTTAGTCCACTCTTACGACACTCACGGCAAAGGGGTTGCCTATTCTATGCGACACGACCACCTTACCTTACTATAGGTGATATCCAAACGAATGACAAATTTTTTGCGGCAACATCTTGCCCAGGGCCGTCAGACGTACTAAGGCCGGCCCTGGTGACGTCACAGCGGGCGCTCATTGAAATGCGCGTGCGCGTGCGTGTACGCAGTTTCGCCAAATAAGGAGACCGCGTCCGCGTAACATTAACTGCAGTAGTGACGGTGATATTTACAAATTTATTCTATACTAGTCGTTTCCCATGGTTCTCCCCATGTACATCAATATAATCCTATGTGTTCAATGTAACCTACCCGTGTACCAAATGTCTTTCAAATCCGTTCAGACTTTGATGGACTTTGAGTAACAAATATCCATCATTGTTGGTACATCCTTACATACTTTCGTAATTATAATAGTAAAATAGAATAATCAATAAATAATACGAGATAACTTGTAATTTTATATTCGATATTAAAAGAAAAGTATGTCCTACCATTGGGTGGAGTGACGACTTTTTTTTTTAATTTTTTTTTTTGACGTCAAACGCAATCAAGGAGTCAATGCATGCAAGTGGACTCAGGACCGTTCTTTATGGCAGTGTACAGAGAAGGCATATGTTCAGCAGTGGACGAATAATGGCTGAAATGATGATAACGATGATTAAAATAAAGTAAAAAAAAATCTAATATATAAAATTCTCGTGTCACGGTGTCTGTTACTAAACTCCTCCGAAACGGCTTTACCGATTTTTATGAAATCTTGTGTGCATATTGGGTAGGTCTGTCTGAGAATCGGCCAACATCTATTTTTCATACCCCTCAATGATAAGGGTGACCCCCCCAAAAAATTATTTTTTTATTTTTTTTAACAAATTTTATCATTTGTATTTTATTATGATTTAGCATTAAAAATACATACATACATAGCTTAAAATTTTCACCCTTTTACGATCAACCCATGTATTTTAATTGCGATTTTTATATTTTGCAATAAGTAGTAAAACAACGTTTACGGGCTCCGCTAGTATATATATATAAATAAAATAAAATATAAATATTTATAATTTTTATATATATATATATATAAAAATTATATATATATGTATATATATATATATATTTTTTTTTTATTTAAATACGTAATATATATATATATATATATATATATATATATATATATATACGTATTATATATAAATAATATAAAATTTATATATAATACGTAATATATATATATATATATATATATAATTTTTTTTATTTAAATATATATATATATATATATATATATATATATATATATATATATATATATATATATATATATATATATATATATATATTACGTATTTAAATAAAAAAAAATTAAAATATTCTTCGAGGTCAACTAACATGGTCGTATTGGCACTTACGACTTTATTCGATTGGGCGTGCGCTACAATTGTTTTAATTGCTTAGTGCAATACTAAATGGAGAGGATGGATGAAAGAAGAATTACGAAAGAGATTTATCGAGCACGAATGAATGGAGATGTCCGTAGGGGCCGCCCTAGACGGACGTATGTCGACCAAATAGGCGACGTGCTGGAGAAGGGCCAAATTAAAAGTACCCGTAACCGGCGAGCGTGTGTGAAAAGATAGATGAATGTGGAAGAAGCGAAAGAGGTTTGTTTGAATCGAAGCATTTGGCGTTCCATTGTTTCTGCCTACCCTAATGGGAGACAGGCGTGACAGATATGTATGTATGTATGTATGCTTGGTGCAACGACAGTGTTCAAATCGCTGTTCTATGTCACAATATGTACTTCTAGTCATAATAATGAAATGTAAGAAGGTACATGGTCAGGATTTACAGATATGAATGTCTCCATACAAATGCTTTGCTAAAAACAGGCTAACTGTTTTATTCGTGCTGCGTAAATAGGGTTTTTTTAATGGATGATAATGGAATGGTAAGCCCGCCTGCGCTAACGGTATATGCTGGTGGGGCACCAGTGAGGGATGTGAGTGATGGGTGAGGATGAAAAAACAGGTCAGTTAGCCCATCGTGATGACTACGTATAGAATCAGGACACGATGGTTTCCAGGGGGAACCACAGGGAGGTCGACCTGTTAGGGTATGTTGTTAGTTGGGACTGAAAATCCGCATTATTAACAAACCCTTCCCCCCATTATGATTTAGTTAAGGCTATATATACTTGTTGAACTACTCAATGCTTCACAGATCCTGGTACTGGATAAGGAACAGTTCAGGAACTTTATGCGTGGAAAGAAATTCGAGAAAGAGTTGCAAGAGTCGGCCAGTCTTGAGGAAGGACAGCTGAGTAATGACAAACAAACGGATTTGCTTGAGTAATGTATCTAATAATAATAGTAATACAATTATTTATTCTTTACAATACCAGATAAGTACATTTACTATCAACCAATACATATAATAAAATCGGAATCTGGTCGCTGTCTGTACATGGAAGATATATAAGATAAACTATTAAATGTATGAATGAGTATACTTTATTTGCATTATACAATATAGGAAATAAGCATGACAATTTACAAACACAACGATACAATTGTACAAGTACAGTGAGGCGGTCTTATTGCTGAGAGCAATCATTTCAGGACAACCTTAGGGTAATGGACTAATCGTGCTGAATTTCGGATGAATCATCATAGTGGGCTAACTGGCCTGTTTTCATTTTCATCTATCACCCTTCACTGGTGCTCCGCCAGCGTATACCTATAACGCAGGTGGGGTTACCATACCATTTTCACCCATAAAAAAAATATGTCCTGATTACTCGAACGAAATCGCGTGTAAAAGTTAGCTGTCTATAAAAAAAATAAAAACGCCTATAATTTTCCACATAGCAATCATTACCGAATGTAAAACTATGCAGTGATTTTAACTTACTTGAAGGGTCTCCGGAAATTATTGTATCTTTTTTTTTTATTGTAATCGTAAAATGCATTACATTAGTTGATATATATTTTATTTATTTATTTTATTTCTACATTAGAAAAGCAATTTTAATTTAAAAAAAAAATAATCATGATACTGATCTGAAAGTGCCCTTTCAAATGTATTTTATGCAAATTATATTTGTTTAGGCACTAATAGCAGACATGAGTGGACATAGTAAACGCGACCTCTAATATGGACACAAAATACTGTGACGTCCGCGGTACATTTTATCTGTTTTATTTCTATATCCTTGTGTAATACGTTTTTTTTATTAACGGTTGATAATGGAATGGTAACTCCACTTGCGCTATCGGTATACACCGGCGGGGCACCAGTGAAGGATAATAGGTGAGGATGGAGTTGGTAAGTTAGCCCATCGTGACGAATTCAACAAGAATTGTTCACGATGGTTTCCAGGGGGAAGCACGTGGAGGTCGACCTAATAAGGCATAGAAATTAAAATAGGTAGACTTCCAAAAAAAGTCAAATGTTACGTTCGAGACAACACCTCAATTCCGTTATTAAGAAAGTTTCCGAACATATTCTTATTAGCTTTTACCCGTGACTTTGTTCGCGTAACCTTATGCACTTCTCCGTTCCAATTACTAGATGTATGTCAAACTTGATAACGATAATTGGTTAGGCCATAAAGGCACCAATAGATAACAAATGAACAAATTGATATTTATAATGTTATTAACTATTACCCGTACTGGGATTTGTTTACTAAAAATTAACCTATAACCTCTTCCATCCCATATCGTCATAGTCGTAGAATACTGACGGATCTTTATAATATAATCTTCGACAGATCCGTCAGTATTCTACGACTATGACGATATAAAATAGAAGAGAATAAATTCAAATTTAACCTTTCTTTGCATGATTTTTTTTTTATTGGTGAAATAAATCAAGGTGACGTAATTCATGTTCAAAATAAAAAAAAATGGTTTAAAAAATAAATTTCTACAGCTATGGTTTTTTTTTCTGCAATGGACATTAAAAAGGTTTCCAGACACGATCAACTTAAAGTGAACTTGTTCTTTTGTATAATTTTTGGGCATTCAATGTTATGATGGAAATTTCCACCGTTATGCAAAGAAAGGTTAAATTCCAATCTTCTTTATTCAAATAGACTCGTTTACAAGCAATTTTAAAACGTTTTTTTTTTTCAACTACTGCAGGGTTTAGAAGGTTGTTATCTGTTGAGAAGAGTTCGCAAGAAACTCAACAGTTAAATCTCTATTTACATTATGTGTATTAAATGTACTATGTCTAAAACATATGGTTGTAAAAAACCCTTGCACGAACGATCATTCAAATAACGCTGCTTATAATTTTTTTTTTCTTTTTCATTAGTTGCTGTTGCTTTATTAAATTTGTGTGACCATATATAGAGGCCATTACATTGAATTGTCATAGTTTTGTAACAAAATTACAATATATATATTTCCATTATCATTTTATCTAATTAAATTTGTCCGGTAATATAATAATATTATAAAATACCCTGTTCGTTGCGTCCAAACATTAACATATTAAGCATAGATTAAGAATAAAGTTAAGAAGATCACTTCTAAGACGCCATTTTTCTTAAATCTATTTCTAATATTATTATGTCAATTTGATATTACAGCAAAATCTTTATTGTAAAAAACAATATGAGCTAATTTTCTAGTAGACTAAAGTAAATTATCATATTTTCAAATTATGTTGCTCCGTAAATAAGTAATTTCGATAATTATTACGTTATAATATTGAGTTAAGATATAAAGTTTAGAGAAATCGCGCCTCAGAATCGGGCCCAGTAATTCAAGGTGCAGTAAAACTATCTTTGTCAAAAACTACTATGATTAGGCTGTTTGTATTATGCTCTTTGCTTGGTCAAATTTGACAAATTTTAAAACAACAACAACAAGTCCTATAAGAATAAGTCCACGGTCTTTGGTCAATCAAACTATTTTTCTGACGTTGCCGCCATTGATGTCTTCTTACTGTTTTTGTTTGAGTACTTACAATAATTATAGTGCAATATGCCGAAAAACATAACTAGCGAAGTGCGAGATATAATTTTAAGAGTGAAAGAGTTTATGGATGAAGAGAAACGTATGCAAGTGCCAATAATACCGCTTAGTAAAGTTTATGTGCGAGTGTCCGCTGCCACAGGTATGTGTCGCAACAAATTAATTTATCGTCAATTTGCTCCTTACAAATATTTAATTAACGTCTGTATAAATTGTACAAAAAAATCCTGATCTTTAAAATTGTTCTACAATATTAAAAATTAATTAATATTACTTCAGATACTTCAATTTGTAGGATAATAAGAAAAAAAAACAATTCTCCAGAATATGCCTCTACATTTTATAATTACGGTGATACCACCAAAATGTGGGGGGTAAATTTATGGTAGGTTTACTTTTCAGGCCTTACCTAGTCAGAACAAATTTATTCATATTAAATAATATGTTTTCCAATTTATGTACAATTCCTATTGTCTATAACAATGATTAATTTTTATAATTTTTGTAAAATAAGGATAGCAGTCAAGCAGATGGTTTGCCTGAAGGTGAGCCATAAAGCTATATAAATAATATATTTTGATAAGCGGCTTGTTTATGAATAAGAACTTTCAATATAACAAAAATGACAATCATCATTATTATCTCAAACATTATCCATACACTGCTGAATATAGGCCCCCCATAGATTATCATAAAGAACAGTCCTGACTACTCTAATTTTTTTTTATGGATAATGGAATGGTTACCTTGCCTGCGCTATTGGTACATGCTGACAGTGAGGGATGATAGATGAGCATGAAAGCAGGTCCATTAGCCCATCATGATGATGCGACAAGTATTAATCATAATGGTTTCCAGGGGAAACCGCATGAAGGTCAACCTGACAGGGCTTGTTAGCAATGGAATCATTAATCCCCATTAATTACTAACAACCCCTTTTCCCTCTGACTACTCTATATTTTTTTGATGGATGAAAATGGAATGGTAACCCCACCTGCGCTAACGAGTTACGCTGGTGGGGCACCAGTGAAGGGTGATCGATGAGAATGAAAACAGACTAGTTAGCCTATCATGATGAATTCATCAGGAATGAACTATGATAATTTCCAGGGGGAACCGTATGCAGGTTGAGGTATATTGCTAGCAATGGAATTCTTAGTCTCCATTACTAACAATCCCTTCCCCCCTAACTACTCTATATTTGTCCATATAAGGCTGCAACTAGAGAATACAATCCCGGGATCCCGAACGACAAAGGCAACAGATCCTTACATACGCAGCTATAATAATTATATATAAATTTATATATATTCTTTATTGCACTTGTAAGTTACATATAAAATAATCTATTTATAAATATTGTGAGCAAGGGTGCACTTATCTCTGACAGAGATCTCTTCCAGTCAACCCAGTACAGTAAGAAAGCATTTTGTTAGCGGGCAGCTGAAGTGCTACAACTATTAATATATAAACCAATATACAGTTAAATAACATATTAAAATTTATAATAAAATATTACATAAATACATACATATAATACCTACCTACTTATATAATAAATGTTAAAATAAATGAATGTACTACTTACATTAGAAATTTCGTTTAATGATTTTAAGATTTAACAGTTCAATTAGAAAAATACAAAAAAAATATTACTCAATGGAAAAAAATGTGATTTATAAATTATTGTATAAATTAAAACAAATAATTAAAACTAAAAGATTTTGGTAGAAGTTTGATGACATAAATTTATTTTGTTTTGCATTTGTGGTCATTCATAAATTATTTGTTTTAATTTATACAATAAATTTATATAATAATTATTATAGCTGCATATATAACAGCCCATTGTCTTTGTCAGTCGCAATTCTGGAATTGTATTCTCTACTCATCACTCAAAAACTTCTTTCCCATTGGTTGTTGGTTCTTCGAGCTAGGTGGCCAGCCCATTGTCACTTCAGCTGTCCTTCCGCCAATGTCGGTAACTTTTGTTACATTAGGTATCCAGTACTGTCATATTACACTGTATGTGCTCCAGCGTAAAATGGGCCATCTCTTCCTATCCCTATATATATCTATCTATCCTATTTAAGAGCTGCACTCTTGTCGGTGGAGCTCTTGCCACTCACTACGATTTTCAGCAAGTCTCTTCACCTCTTGATACGACACAACACCAACTCCTTCCTTGATCTGCCTGATGTAACTATGTCTAAGTCTCCCTTTTCTAAATATATATATATATATATATATATATATATATATATAAGTATAATAAATAATATATCCTATAATAGGATAAATGTATTTAGTTAATGATTAACCAATATAACTTGAAGTAAATAAACTAGTGTAGACTAACATAGGACACAGATAATAACTAATTGTTCATGTTAATATAATATAATACACTACATAGGGGGAAGAGATTGTCAGGTCGACCTCCACGTGGTTCCCCCTGAAAACCGTCGTGCTGAATTCGAGATGTATTCATCACGATAGGCTAACTGACATGCTTTTTCATTCTCACTTTTCATCGCTCACTGGTACCCTGCCAGCGTATACCGTTAGTGCAGGGGGTGATACTATTCCATTACCATTCATTAAAAAAAAATACATTACATACATATATTCTACAATTAGCATAATTATATTCTGTTTGATATTTCCACCATAGTCAGTTCTCTTGCATAGATATTTTGTTCCATTGTAAACAGTGCAACATTATTTCAGACTTAACTGTTCACTGCTGAACATAAGCCTTCCCCATAAGGAGTTTTGCTAGTAGTTGCCACTTTTGGCAAACAGGTTGGCAACCGCAGTTGCTGAAGAATTAGTCGGAATTAAATAAAAAAAATATTATTAATAAATGAGTAACTAGTTCCTATTGACACAAATTTATATTTATAAAATCAATTTTTGTTGAAAAAAGCAACAGTTGAATTTGTTGCCCATTTTTTTTTACTGAAATTGCATTCCGAATAGACATTATAAAAAAATGACTATTCAGAGATGTAATTGTTATTGAAAGGGTATGACATTTTGCAAATGACATGAATCATCAGAGGGAGACTGTACAAAAATCGTTTGCTTGGACACCTCTGTCACATTCGTGTTTCTACCGTGAAGCAGTTGTGTTTGCATGACTGTGTTTCGGTTTGAAGGGTGGGATGTGGCGTGAATTTACCAGGTACGGAGGAATAACACCTGAGTCCTCAGGAATGACAACGCATGGGGGGTGTCATGGGCGAAACAGTATACTCTATTATGTCCATGGTACTGCTCATATCTATAAGCGACGGTTACCACTTTTCATCAACAGTGGACCGTCAGCTTGTTTGCCATTCTAAGTTTTATAAAAAAAAAAGGAATAACGTTAGTGAGAGTAGAAAACTAAGTATTTTTCTGTGCCATCTTATTCCATAAGAGTGAAGCTCCAATCTCCAAACAACACCTTATAATGTCTGAAATAAACCAATTTTTGTATTGAAAGTTCATATTTCTTATAGTTATTATAATTGTTACAGGTGTCTCCGAACGGACTGTATTAAATATAGTCAAAGAAGCAAGACTCGTGGAACAGGGTCTTATTGATCCTGAAACATTAAAAAAGACACCCAAGAAAAGAGTTAGAACAAAAGGTAAAATCGAAGTAGACGAATATGATTTACAAGTTATTAGAAGGAAAATACACGAATTCTACGCATTCAAAAAAGAAGTGCCTACAATCAATAAATTATTAGAAATATTAAAAGAGGAAATAAACTTCAAAGGCTCCCGGGAGACGTTGAGGAAGATTTTAAGAAAGAACGGCTTCCAATTCAGAAAAACTAAGAACAATAAGGAGAAGGAACCGGCGCCAGAGGCGACGTCGTCTGTGCCTCCCATGGTCGCGCCATACATCCATTCAATGTTCAGCCATAAAAATATACAGTAGTAAACCATGGGTTTCCAAGGAGTTGTTACATTGTCATGCACATATAGAGGTTAAAAAAATACATTTTTTTTTTATTGATATTATAAATGAGAAAGTGATTAGTGATTTATAAATTATCCACCCAGTGTGATACAGAAATAGCGTTCCCTCTTACCAGAGGGAGACTTTGTACAAAAGTCGATTGCTTGGGTACCTCTGTCCCATTCGTGTTTCAACCGTGAAGCAGTTGTGTTTGCATGGCTGTGTTTCGGTTTGAAGGGTGGGATATGGCGTGAATTTACAGGGTACAGAGGAATAACACCTGAGTCCTCAGCAATGGCAACGCATGGGGGCTATCATGGGCGAAACAGTATACTCTGTCTATTATGAACGTTTGTCCTAAACAAATATGTAAGAAAACAAGATACAACTGTGAATCTTCCATTCTAACATGGAGTTATTTAAATGTAGGGATGGAAGGGTTTTATTTTTTTATTTTTCGACTATTCAGTTAAATCGTTTTGTTGTTTTTATCTTATATTTATGGTTTTGAAAACACTCAAATATACTATATGTACAACTATGTGACGACCCCTTATATTCTAGATTGTCTAGTGATATTAAAATTTATATCCTCGTTATTGTATAACCCTCAGTTTCATATCTTAATTCGATGATCTGTTTTCTTTTTTCTGCGTGCTATTAAAAGACTGGTTTCATATTGTTACCTGCCAATATTTTTTGTCAATTGAAAAGAAAAAATGCAATGGTAACTACTCAGTGGAATTATTAATATAAGTTTAAATTTATATTAGTTTTGTCTATATTTGTAAATTAAACCCAGTTTTATAATTAAACAATTATATGGTATTTTCTTAAATAGTTCAATTATTGCTACAATTTTTTTATGGTCAAAATCATGTCTACATTCGTGAAAACTTTGTGATGAAATTTCATATAGATAGCTCAACATTATTATTTTTAAAGTATCCAATATTTATCAATTTTATATTAAAATTTATTAAGTGTTCAGATTATTGACAGTCATGCACAGCATGCACTAGTGTTTTTTTTTTTATTATTCATATTTGAAAATAGGTTCCATTTTCAAATATGTATAAAAAATATTAAACTGGTTTCGTATTGTTACCTGCCAGCATTTTTTATTTATCGATTTAAAAATGAATGAAATGGAAATTACAGTGGGGTTATTAATTTAAGGTTTTATTTAATATTAATTTGGTCTATATTTGAAAATTGTTCAGTTTTACAATTAAACTGCTCCTGTGTATTTTTTTTTTTATATTGCAATATTCTTTTTTTTTTTTTATTATGAAAATATTTTATGAACGCTCGTGAAAAATATGTAATTGTTAATTGAATAACCATTAATTATATAGCATTCAGAATTTAAATTCGTTAGATGTTCATATTATTGTAAACAGTCATGCACTAATGTTTTTTTTTTTTTTTTTTATATACATGTATAAAAATGGAACCTAGTCAGGGGAAACTTAAAAAAAAAAGATATGCAATATTTCTAAACTCAAAAATTAATACTGAATTAATTTTTTAAATACTAAGTTATTGAATTAACAAATTGACGACATTGTGCTAAGCTCACGATTAATGTGGAAAATAAATATCTGCTATAAATTAGTGTACAGATAGAGATCTCTTAGGTATAAATATAAACTAGTGTAAATTATCATAAAAGTTTAGTATTAAGTCAAGTTCCTTTATTTTAATCATGATGTTTAAGTATGTTTTACAAGTTACGCCTCATGTGTCTTTGAATATTGTAAATACCATAATTTGTCACTTTCATGTTGAAATTTTTTACTTGTGAACATGAAACGCCATCTTGAAAACATGTGTAAGTTTTGTAAGTTGTTTGACGTTTTTATCAATATATTTGGCATAATGGAAAGCGAAAATGTATACTAAATTTAAAAAAAAAAACAATGGTAATTTTATATAAGGAACACAGTTGCAATGTGGATCTTATTGTAGGTCTGTTAATACAATCCAGTCTACATATGATCAATTTTATATGAAAAGTAAAGTAATAAACGTCGCCTACCTACCGACGTTCAAAGTTGTATAGTTGTTTTGACTTCGCAAGAACAATGGCTGGGTTTAAAGCTATTTATGTACGTGCTCGTCGACCATACACATCTAGATGGAGTGTGAAATGTAAAAACGCGCCGAAAAAACGATCAGCAACGTGTTGGTCCGACACTTATTTTTTTAAACAGAAATCTCGTTTATTTCCAACATTGCCAGCAGTAGGGAACTGTATTTATTTTTATTCGAGCTGGTTTGGCGGACCTTTCCAACTCGTATGCAAAGACAATTTATATCTAAATTTTATACATTTAAGACCGGTGTTGATGGGTGAAAATGGTATGGTAACCCCGCCTGCGCTAACGGGATACGCTGACGGGGCACCAGTGAAGGGTGATAGATGAGAATGAAAACAGGCCAGTTAGCCCATCATGATGATTTCATCAGGAATTAACCATGATAGTTTCCAGGGGGAACCGCGAGGAGGTCGACCGGGTTGGGTATATTTTTATCCCGTTAGCGCAGGTGGGGTTAGTAACCCTATTATACCATTTTCACCCATCAAAAAAAGATCCTATACGATCTAACGTTTTTAACTCAGTTTGAAAACTTGTACATCATGTTTTTTTTTTTATAATTTAGAAATAATTATGTAAATATTGATAGTTTTAAAAATCGTTTTTCTTTCATGTGGAGAGTGTATTTTAAATATTTATACTAAGACAACACTCGATTATGGGGTATTCTATATTTATATTTTTTTAGTTGTAAAAGCAGTATGTGAACTGAAATTTAAACATCAAAAGATGTATAATGCAATCAAATTGGCCTGCACAATATTTATATAATGTTGTCTCTTTCCAAAAAAATAAATGAAAGAAAGAGATAGGTATTGTTGGCGGACTGTTAGTAGTTATAGATAGTAGTATAAATTGCAATAAAACTTCATTTATATCTGGTATTTTATTTTCATTTATTATACTTAACAATGTATGATAACACGAATCGACTAACGCTAACATTTTGATTGATTGTGGAAAAGCTAGGCTGCCTGCTTTACAAATAACATAACTCTTTACCATTTTTATTTCTAAAGTATTTCACCGTACTGGAGCCTTGGTTTAAATTAGGCCTAACAATTTTTTTAGTGTATTGTTTATTTTAAACATCACTTTTCAAAACTAAAGTCAGGTTTACAATATCAGTCGTCGATTTGCTTGAGACACGTCCACACTGAGCCAGTATTACAGTAGTACCGTCCAAAATAAACCCCTTCAATCAAATCTTCCATAAATCGATTTTAGCACTTGAACTATTTTGTCTTTTTTTATTCTTAATTTAAAATTTAAATGGCAAAACGCACTAATAGTCGAAAAAGGTTTAATTTTTATAAATAAAGGGGTAATTTTATATCAGTACAGCCGTGTCGTAAGTTTAGAAATATTATTAAAATATAATAGTTTATTATAATTATTTGATAAAAAAAATGCAAAGCGAGCGGAGTTTGAAGGAGCGAATTCAATTTACATCATCAAATTTTTTCTAGAATATGATATTTTAATTTTTAATAATATTTCTATAACAATTTTCAATTAGTTCCATTTGTAATAAATAAAAGAAATATGGCCGTCGCAACAACAGTTGAAATACTTGATTCAAACAACATTATTGGACGAGACAGACTTACATCTTAACTATGCCAATAGTTTGCTATTATTGCTTAAAATCTCACTGTTTACTTGATTTTTAAGCGATTTCAAATCATATTCGCCACGATAATGGCTCGCTAAACACCCATGTGGTGGTCGTCATTGGAACAAACTCCAATAATTCGCCGTTCCGCCTCTGGAATATATACCAATGTGGACATAGGCTTATTTAAATGTAGGGTGGGCCGTACACACCCCGGAATTGACTAGTGCCTATCGGATAATCCGAGAAGACTTCTAAATATGCATAGACACGTTTATGCGAGAACATAATGCACCTTTTAAGGGGCCCCCGCTCTCCATGTAAAATTATCATAAATACTCCAATGAATATGGGTTCGTTTAACAAAATACTACGGGTCCTGGATTTGAGGATCAGAGAACTGGAATGGACTGCAAGTGTGGTGAGTATTTATAATTTCCATCTCAAGGTATAAATAAATTTCATAAAATTTCCCGCTCATTCTTCTTCCTTTTATTCTAAATCTATTAATTACTAATTTAATTAAAATCGTGTTTTCGTGATAACTTCAACAATAAAACAAACTACAATTAGATATACAGTGAAAGCTCTCTATAAGCAACAGTCTTTATTTATTCTACTCAGCTTAATAAAAGAAATGAGTAGAAATATTTTCCAGACGGTAAGTATTTTTATACTCCTTTTTTCCCCTATAAGCAACTTTTCCCAATAAGATTTTTTTTTATTGAATTTGGTTCAAATCATTTGCTTATATACAGCGTGCACTGTATTTGATAACAAATTAACAGCTGCACCCTGGGGGGGGGGGGGGGGGGGGAAGGATTGTTAGTAATGGGGTCTAACTGACCCATTGCTAGCAATACACCCTATTAGGTCGACCTCCACGTGGTTCCCCTGGCAACCATCGTGGTTAATTCTAGTGGAAATAGTTACGATGAGCTAACTGACCTGCTTTCATCGTCACCTACCATCCCTCACTGATGTCCCGCCAGCGTATACCGATAGCGCAGGCGGGGTTACCATTCCATTATCGCCCATTAAAAAACAGCTGCACCCTACAGCATAGCACAGAACAGCAGCAAATCAGATAAATAAATCAGTATTTTTTACGTGAATGAATAAAAAAACATGTATCCATGGTTATAAACCATTGCATTTATTACATTAATAATACTATTTTCCGGAGGAATGGGAAGGGGGAGGAGGGCAAAGCCATAAAAAGGAGCATATGTACTCTCAGACATATGAAAACTTCGTTCATACCCTAGGATGGGCACCAGATAAATCTGAAATGGGCACGGACCATCCTATGTTCAATTAATAACACCTATGGGTACATTCCGTAATAAAAAGACGCTATTATGACATAGAGACTATGAAAACTAATATATATATATATATATATATATATATATATATATATATATATATATATATATATATATATATATATATATATAATAAGATACTACAGAAGAGAATTTAAACAAGTCCCTTGGTCGTCTACAGACATGAATATTATAGACGTCACAGTATAATGCTGTGTCGCCCGTAGTATCACTCATGAATCAAGATGCCAAAACAAATGGCAATGTCTGAGATTTACTTGGTTGATTGCATGAATTCTTAATTTAAAATCGAATACGCAATCGTGCTAAATATCTGCGACTATGTGCATTTAGTGGGTGCCTTTAGCCTGCCAAACGTGGCAACAACTGGCAAAACTCCCCTTATGTCCAGCAGTGGACAGTTAACGGCTGAAATAATAATGTGTATGTAGTATAAATAGCAAATTATGCCTCCAGTCGATACAATATGGTGACAAACTTACTTGAACAGTTTTTCTTTATATTACGGGCACTACATACAGTTATAGTAAAGCAAGTTTATTAAGTACATTTCGAGACATTGCGATCGGATGTAAGGCTTCAATTTTTTTTAAACCTATCTCTAGCATTGGAATTACAATTCGATATCACAGCGAATGCTACATTCTAAAAACGAATTTGAACCTAATTTCTAAGAAATTTAAGCCAAAATTATTATAAACTTATATTATCACAGGTCTCCAAACTAGAACCGAGGGGTAAGGGATTGTTTTTTTTTTATGGATGATAATGGAATGGTAACCCCGCCTGCGTTAACGGTATACACTGGCGGGGCACCAGTGAGGGGTGATACGTGAGAATGAAGAGGCAGGCCAGTTAGCCCATCGTGATGAATACACTTGGAATTCAGCACGATGGTTTCCAGGTGGGACCACGGGGGGTCGACCTGTTAGGGTATATTGTTAGCAATGGAAGTAGTAATCCGCATTACTAACAATCCCTTCCCCCCTGGTAAGGGATTTTTAGTAAAGGGTTCTTACAGGCCTATTGCTAGTAATACCCTATCAGGTCGCCATCCACGCGATTCCCCCAGGAAACCATCGTGGTGAAATCTTGTCGCCTTCTTCACGATGGACCAACTGACCTGTCTTCATCCTCATACCATGATGATCATCTATTAAAACTTTTTTTGCCCTTGGAACATACTGGAAAAGTCAATATGGCTCTAGGGATTCAAAGTTTGGAAACCCCTGATGTATATAATAGTAAATTCGAGAAATTATCAAATTGAATTTTTATGTTGGGAGATAGATTTAGAAAAATAACGCCGCAAAATCGACCCCAATGTATTGTTAATAGTAACATAGACATAGACAGTAAGTGCTTTATATTATTCCCAAATTCGTGTATAATATAGTATATATCATATATGTGTGTAAGTATATTTGTTATTCATATATATTTATTCGTTAATATATGTAATTTTAGTATGTATGTATGTCAATAATTAGTAGTACCGCATTCGAGTATTCTGACACTTCCCTATGGTTGACTGGGAGAGAATGCTTTTAGCATTAAGTCCGCCATGTACACATATTTGTACTAATGAATAAATAAATAAATAACATAGATCTTACACACATAGATAGAGCGTCCAGTGCCAGAAAAGGTCTTAAAAAAGACATCTTTTGGCTGACAAGTCATAAATTAATTACTAAATTGTATTGCTATGGCACACTCACAAACGAAAATTGTATTTAGCTTTGTGTATTTTTTTTTATCATTTATGTTATCTCGCCTTTTTTTCTTGTATATGTATGTTGTAATTTGTGTGCTGTAAGTAGGTAATGCAAATAAATTATCTATCTATCTATCTATCTAATTTAAAAAGTGTACCATAAAAAAAATTTAGCTGTTTTTAGTGAGGCATTTATTAGACACTATATCTAAATGTTTTTGATGAAAGTGCAACATTTCAAAACAAAGCCAAAGAATGTTATGAAAAATATGAAATTTATACGAATACAACACTGAACGTAATTATAACAATAATGATTTCATTTCGCACAATGTCTTGAAATATTTTACACGTTTGCAAATGATAGAAAAATATTTTCTAAATCTTTTTTTTTTTAAATTGACACTCTTTATCAATTTAATTACATTTTATATATTAATTTAATTATTATTAAATTACGTATAATCACCGTAGGTGGAAAAGTAAATGATTCAATTTTGTAATTTCGAATAAATCGCAATTTACTACTTTTTTCTGAGTTTATTTATACTAAATAAAAACTGCCAGAGATTTTTTACGCAAGATCTTTTTTTTTTTTAAGATCAACAGTAATATTATCTAAGAATTTAGTACAATAAAAAAAACAGTGACACTCCGGGAGTGCTGATAGAAGTGAAAACTGAAACAATTACGTGTGTATTTTTTTAATCATCAAAAGTACCATCGGTTATGGCAAAAGTACCGTGAGTTCAATGGTTTTTTCCCCATTTCAAAAAATGCCAACATACATTTTTTTATACCACTGAGGTGGCACACAAGCATATGGCCCACCTGATGGTAAATGGTTACCGTAGCCTATGAACACCTGCAATACCAGAGGCATTACGCGCGCGTTGCCGACCCTGATGAAACCTCTTTACCCCCCTTTTGAAGAACCCCATGCTGTAGTCTCTTGGGAAAACCTCGGCAGGGAGCTCATTCCATAACCAGAGTGTTCGTGAGAGGAAACATCTCTAAAACCGCGCAGTACGCGACGCAGTACATGTGTATTTATGTACGTACATACACATATATGTACATACTTATATACAGAGGTGTCGGTTACGGTAACAGTGTCACCACTTTAATACTTTCTTCTCATCTCAAAAAATGACCAACGCGTTTAACAACGTTTTCACTTCAAAAACAATATAAAAAAAAAACAAACTACAAACTAGAAATTGCAAATATTGTATTATTAAATTCTCCATCTACGCCGCGCGGATTATATATCTATTCATTAAATATGCATTACTCTATACATGCTATTAATCTATCCGTACCACTCTATTACATGTAATGATTTTAAAAAATTACAATTATATAGTGTAGGTGCAGAGTTATCCACTTCATCCAAACTTGTGTGTATACATAAATACTTGACAGGGGGGAAAAGGGATTGTTAATAATGGAGACTAAGAATCCAATTGCTAGCAATATACCCAGCCAGTTCTACCTCCTCGCGGTTCTCCCTGGAAACTATCATGGTTAATTCCTGATGAATTCATCATGATGGGCTAACTGGCCTGTTTTCATTCTCATCTATCACCCTTCACTGGTGCTCCGCCAGCGTAACCTGTTAGCGCAGGCGGGGTTACCATACCATTTTCACCCATCAAAAAAAAAATACTTGACAGTAAGGGGTCGTTTCTGAGACGCCATTACTTATCTCTAAAATTTGATATTATAGCGAAATATTTATTCTAAAGAACAATAGGTACTAAATTTTTAATAGAATTCAGTTAAAATTAGTATAAATTTAGTTTTAATGTCGTCCATAAAACAATACTTTTACGCAACTGTCAAATTAAAACACCAAATGGAGAGAATAGACATGAGCTGTATGGGCAGAGTCCTTTGCCTTTCCCTTTAGGATAAACGGAACGAAAAAAAAAAAGGGTTAAGAGATAGTTTTAGAGAAATGGCAACCCAGAATCGACTCCGAAATCGATATAAACATATTAATGTCTTTTAAAAACAACTAGGATGCCTAAAAACTTTAAATCTGTAAACAAACAAACAATGAGTCAGTTTGAACCGGAGTTCAATTGACTCATTTAACGTTTCGATGTTCCATGAAAAACACATTTAATTGTAATTATTTATTAATTAATATTTAGATATTATTTATTTTAATAGTGACATTAATTAAATATTTCAAAATAGCTCAGCGTTCAGACAATGTACTGTTAAATTATAGATTCTAATCGGACAGAATTTAACGTTTATAAAACCTAAGAAATTACGGAGAAGCCAAAAAAGGTCCGTTTGAATCGTATCGTTTGGCATTATATTGTTTCTGCCTACCCCAATGGGAGACTGGTGTGATTGTTACGTAAAGTCAAATGACAAACTGAGTATACATATAAAAGGCAATTTTGCAAATTGAAACAAATTAGGGGGGAAAGGGATTGTTAGTAATGGAGACTGATAATCCCATTGCTAACAATATACCCAACCAGGTCAACCTCCTCGCGGTTCTCCCTGGAAACTACCATAGTTAATTCCCGATGAATTCATCACGATGGGCTAACTGACCTGTTTTCATTCTCATCTATCACCCTTCACTGGTGCTCCGCCAGCGTATCCCGTTAGCGCAGGCGGGATTACCATACCATTTTCACCCATCAAAAAAGAAAAAACTGACGGAGTTATAAGGTGACAAATTTAAAAAAAAAATACAATCGTATCGAAAACCTACTTTTTTAATTTGATTGATGAAATTCCCGAAAAAAAAAATAACATATCAACGACACTATATGTGTACATATTTTGTATTATGTAGTGTCATTGAGAAGATATAAATAGTTTCTTTTTTACGTATTTTTTTTTAATATTTTTGTAATATAACGTAACAATTTTTTGTAAGTAACAAAAGAAAAATCTTGAATATCAATACCAAATTTGAGGAATGGGTTACGTTAGTAACATACTGTATATACTATTGTATTACACGACCAAAACAAAAGGAGACTTAACAAATTTAAATTGTGAAAATCAATTCAGAATTGTGAACGTTCTTTTCAAAAGTTGGCTAAAAAATCTTGTAGGCAATTTAATATAATTTCTATTCAATAAACTAACAGACAATTCCGTCGCTTCGTAACAGCAATGACGATATTGTCATGGCATCAACTATCACCTAGCTAGCTTTAATATACATATATACTTCGCTTGACTAATAATATAAACTCTATAGTACAATTTACACCGGACGACGAGCTTAGAAGCGCATTTAACACTGTAGTAAATAAATTAAAAGTGTCTTCAAAGTAAAATAAGTTGCTTAACACTTACACAGCGGGGGGAAAGGGATTGTTAGTAATGGGATCTAGAAGTTCCATTGCTAGCAACATACCCTATCAGGTCGACCTCCACGCGGTTCCCCCTGAAAACCATCATGGTTAATTCTCACGGAATTCTTCATGATGGGCTAACTGACCTGGTTTCACCTTCACCTATCATCTCTCACTAGTGCCCCGCCAGCGTATACCGATAGCGCAGGTGGGGTTACCATACCATTTTCATCCATTGAAAAAAAAAAAAACACACAACACAACTGCATGTCAACAAGTTAGATATTTATTGGTTATTCATACTTAAATAGTAAATAAATATCTAATTTGTATGTTTGATGCAAATATAGACATTAGATTACAGTGAAGACTTATACATTTCCTTGACAAAACAGATTCTTTTTTTTTTTGCAAAACGTGCTTGGACTGAATACCGGTCGGAGATTGACGGTTAATACGTAAGGTTGTAGAACTTATGATAATAATAATAGTAGTCAATCCTCGATTGTTGGCAGTCGCACGCATACTAATTGGTAGAGAAATTAAACAAAATAATTTTAATCAACAAGTATTTTTTTTAACACATCAAAAATTAGCTCCGACGCGCAGCGTTCGGTGTAAATCGTAGTTAACACTCAAAGCTTATCAATAAACTTGCTATATATCATAAAGCTTAATAAATAGTTAAAATAATAAAATAAAATTATATAACACTTTCATTTCAATAATTATTAAACATACGCATCTTACGTTAAGGGAAGCATGGAATGTGCCATCGTTACCAATGTCTAAATTATTTTTTTTGCTTCACACTTGATTTTCTCTTTAATTAGACATGCAGCGCTTAATTCCATGTGTTAATACGTCAAATCTCCTTCCCTGTATATTGCCACAGCTCTCCTAAAAAAATATATACATATATATATATATATGTTATTATCTCGAGTTGCACAAAGTGACTAAAATATACTTCAAACATTATAAGAATTGTAATTAACTATATTTTTTTTTTAAATAATTAAAATATTTTTAGATATATAGGTAGTAGGAGGTAGTAGGATTTAACAGAGGTTTGGAAGCTATTTTTTTCTTTATACAACTTAGAATGGCAAACAAGCTGACGGCCCACCTGATGGAAAGTGGTAACCGTCGCATATAGACATGAGCAGTACCATGGACATAACTGCTTCACGATTGAAACACGAATGGGACAGAGGTATCCAAGCAATCGACTTTTGTACAAAGTCTCCCTCTGGTGAGCGCACCTAATAGAAGCAAGTAGTTTAATTTATGATGGCCTATAACATAGTAATTTCATGAAAATATCAAATTAAAACATCAGATAAAGAGAGAGGTTTAGAGAAACTGCGCATTAGAATCGTGAATTTACTGGGTACAGAGGAATAACACCTGAGTTCTCAGGAATGGCAACGCATGGGCGGGTATCATGGGCGAAACAGTATACTCTGTTATGTCCATGGTACTGCTCATGTCTATAGGCGACAGTTACCACTTTCCATCAGGTGGACCGTCAGCTTGTTTGCCATTCTAAGTTGTATAAAAAAAAGCCTATTGAATATCATACAAAGGTATGCAGGTAGCTCTAAAGGGGAAGGCTTCTTTTAAGAAATAGTCGATTAGAAACTGATAATAATACTCACACTATACGATACTTTAATTAAAACAAGACTTGTGCTCAACGACGGGTGTGAATATGTTTAACACAACTCATCTTGGTCATCCGCCTTCTTTTCTTGATACGTAACAGTCTCGTATGGGGATTCCTCGTCTTCTTGATGTTTCTAGAAAAAAATAAATTCATTTATAGTACAAAAAAGGTACCTATACAGAAATTTTTTGTAATGTATAATATAAATGGAATGATAGCCCCACCTGCGCTGTCGGTATACGCTGGCGAGGCACCAGGGAAAGATGATAGGTGAGAATGAAAAGAGGTCAGTTAGTCCATTGTACGAATTCAAGAATCAATCATGAGTATCCAGAGGGAACCATGTGGATGTCGACCTAAAAGGGCTGTCAGCAATAAGGCTGCTAGTGCATGCACCAACAATCCCTTTCTCCCCTGTAGGAGAGGTAAGATTGTTAGTAATGACCCCAATCTCATTCTCATTGCCCTGTCAAAATAACCTCTACAATCCCGCCTGGAAACTATTACGGTTTATTCTTGATGAACTCAAAACTAATCTGATATCATCCATCAGTAACGCCCCCCCCCCCCTTTCGCATATACCGGTAGAGTTACAATTCCACCATGCATTTAAGTCTGCCTATGGTAAAACTTGAATTTAGACTTACAATGGCATTACCAGCGTTGGCGCTAACATACGATGGTGCAGCGTTCTCCCTCACGCTGGCTTTGGGGGCGGGGTCAATGCCCTCCGGCAGAGGTATGGTGGTCGCCAGCCTGGCGTACTCCACGTCCATGTTCCTGATAAAGGGCGACGCCAGCGCCCTCTTGGCGGAGTCGCGGTCCTCCTCGTCGTACGCTTGGAGGAGCTGCTCAATAGTTTGCATCTCTGGCACCTCACAGTTGTTGCCCCATTCCTGATAAAAGAATGGTGAATGAATTAATAAAAATTTAGTGTCACTCATTCATTTTTTTTTATACAACTTAGAATGGCAAACAAGCTGACGGCCCACCTGATGGAAAGTGGTAACCGTCGCTTATAGACATGAGCAGTACCATGGACATAACAGAGTATACCGTTTCGTCCATGATACCCCCCATGCGTTGCCATTCCTGAGGACTCAGGTGTTATTCCTCCGTACCCAGTAAATTCACGCCATATCCCACCCTTCAAACCGAAACACAGCCATGCAAACACAACTGCTTCACCGTAGAAACACGAATGGGACAGAGGTACTCAAGCAAACGACTTTTGTACAAAGTCTCCCTCTGGCAAATGATTACATTAAAACATTTGTGACAATTTCAGTTGCACATTATGTATTTGAGACACCTATTTATTTAGATACCATCTAAGCATTTGATGGAGAATTCGCACTTCAATCGCCTGTACGCGGCCAAGAAAAGGCTCAAGCTGTAGAGCTTACCGAGCTTTTTCCTAGAGACTACAGTATGGACTTTTGCAAAAAAAAAATGCATTAAGATTTCTTCAGGGTTGGCAACGCGCACGTGACACCTCTAGTATTGCAGGCGTCCATAGACTACAGTGATTGTTTACCATCAGATGGGTTTGACTACTTGTTTGCCACTTTCGTGTTATAAAAAAAAGTGTATAAAGTAACTCCCATAGAAATAGATGCAATAATAAAATGTAACAGAGCTAATATATCAAATAATTATATTAATAGTTATTATTGTTCTTCCATTACAGCTCTAATACTGTCTCAATACAAATTAAACGCTGAATGCAAGAAATAGAGTCCAGTTTACATTATTCAGATTGTAGTCACCTTGTAAGCTTTCTCCGCGGCGACCGCGTCACCCCTCGCCAACTGTACAAGCACTATCGCGACTGTCAACCGACCAACCGCTCCGGTATTGCCAGCTTCCTGGTGGAAGCCGATCTCACGGCGCAGACTGTCCACCGCCTGATCGTACCTGATGAATATTTTAAATATTTTATTTTAAAAATCCACAGTGCACATTTACACTAATATTATAAAGAGGAAATATTTGTATTTTATGTATGTGTGTAATGAATAAACTCAAAAATCAGTGGACCAATTTCAACAATTCTTTTTTTTAAGCAACATAGAATAATAGCAACAAGCTGACGGCCCACCTGATGGAAAGTGGTAACCGTCGCCTACAGACATGGACAGTACCATGAACATAACAGAGTATACTGTTTCGCCCATGATACCCCCATGCGTTGCCATTCCTGAGGACTCAGGTGTTTTCCTCTGTACCCTGTAAATTCACGCCATATCCCACTCTTCAAACCGAAACACAGCCATGCAAACACAACTGCTTCACGGTAAAAACACGAATGGGACAGAGGTACCCAAGCCATTGACTTTTGTACAAAGTCTCCCTCTGGTATCATTCTAGCTTAATAGTATTACTTCTGAGATAGACTGGGCAACATGGACACATTTGTACTCACATTTGAAGCTTGACGAGAATCCGGGAAGCCTTGCTGATGTATTCCGAGCCCTGGTGTTGACTGCTCTCTGTCTGTAAATTGTATTTTATAATTTAAAATTGCTTAACAAGTATGTTATAATAATTGTAATATAAAAAAATGTGCTCATGACCATAATAGAGTTATTTTTATTTAGTACTAGCCGACCCCGTAAACGTTGTTTTACCACTTATTGCGAAATATAAAAATTACAATTAAAATACAGGGGTTGATCGTAAAACGATGAAAATTTAAAGTTGTATGTATTTTTCAATGCTAAATTATAATTAATTAAAAATAAAAAAAAAATTGACAATAAAATATTTTAGGGTGGGTCACCCTTATCATTGACGGGTATGAAAAATATATGTTGGCCGATTCTCAAACCTACCTAATATGCACACAAAATTTTATGAAAATCGGTAAAGCCGTTTCGGAGGAGTTTGGTAACAAACACCGCGACACGAGAATTTTATATATAAGATTTGAAAGTATTTGTCTATTGTTGTGCCCATATTTTACCAAACATATTAGAATGTAACTTGATAAAGGACAAGCTTGCTGCTTTCACTCTGAATAATTCAGTGTTTTGCATCAACAGAACTTTCTTTTTAATGGAGGACAATGGATTGGTAACCCCGCCTGCGCTAACTGTATACGCTGGTGGAGCACCAGTGAGAGATAATAGATTAGAATAAAAATGCAAGCAGTTAGCGAGATGAATACATCTGGATTTTAGCACGATGGTTTCGAGGGGGGGCCACGTGGAGTTCGATCTGACAGGGTATATTGCTATAGGAATGGTAGGCAACCTGGCAGTCGCAATGCCAAACGACTAGGGGGAAAAGGGATTGTTAGTAATGGAGATTGAGAATTTCATTGCTAGCAATATACCCAGCCAGGTCGACCTCCTTGCGGTTCCTCCTGGAAACTATCATGGTTAATTCCTGATGAATTCATCATGATGGGCTAACAATCAATGATGGCCTGTTTTCATTCTCATCTATCACCCTACACTGGTGCCCCGCCAATGTAACCCGTTAGCGCAGGCGGGGTTACCATACCATTTTCACCTATCGAAAAAAAAATGCCAAACGACTATATTTGTGGGTAAACGTAACTCTGACGAATTGACACGACATACCTAACATTCAGACGTTCACTATGAGACTGGCATACCCTGGTGTACTGAAGCCTCAATAAAAAATTAAAGAAAAACAAAAAACTTACTGAAGACACGTCAGCGGCTTGCTGAAACAGCTTGACCGCAAGCTCTGGTGAGTTCTCTTCTAGGATCTTAGCAGCCTTGTCGAGGACGCCGGCGCCAGAGTCACCGGAGCCGTGCTGCTGGTACAAACTTGAGGACTCCACTGCTAACGAGTACAGCTGTGGATTTCGACAATGTATTTACTAGTACGCAAAAAAAAGAAAAATTATTGGTTATTTTATTACTATATTTAAAAAAATATATTCAACACAATGTTATATTTGTTATGAATTAATGAAAACTGAAAAGTATAACTTGAACAAATCGGGGAAAAGGATTTGTAATATTCACACCAGTATAAATTTACTTAGCATTTGGCGTTCCATTGTTTCTGCCTACCCTAATGGGAGACAGGCGTGACAGATGTGTATGTATGTAAATTTACTTATTATTAGTATTATTATTGAAAAACTGACTTTTTCTAAACATAAAACCCTGTGACGCTGCCACCTTTCCAAGATCTTTTGTACTCGCTTTTTTTAAAGTCCGCTGCTAATTCCTAGTAATGATAGAAATTTTAAGATGTTATTTGTAGCGACGTTTTTTTTATCTTCTCAGGATATAAAGCGTATTTTGCAAAGCAGATATATCGTTTATGTATGAGTGGGCTACAGCCACAAATTAAGTGCTGCGGCGTTTCTCCCTCACTGTGACAAAATCTGCAAACGCTTTTTAAGCATCCCTTTTAAAACATCGCCAAAGCCTAACTGCGGTTGCCAGCCAGCTCGCCAAGAGTGGCATTTATTTGCAAAACCTTCCTTATAGAGGAGGCTTATGTTCAGTATAAATTTTTTTTATACAACTTAGAATGTCAAACAAGCTGACGGCCGACCTGATGTAAAGTGGTAACCGTCGCCTATAGACGTGAGCAGTACCATGGACATAACAGAGTATACTGTTTCGCCCATGATACCACCCATGCGTTGCCATTCCTGAGGACTCAGGTGTTATTTCTCTGTACCCAGTAAATTCACGCCATATCCCACCCTTCAAATCGAAACACAGCCATGCAAACACAACTGCTTCACGGTTGAAACACGACTGGGACAGTGGTACCCAAGCAATCGACTTTTGTATAAAGTCTCCCTCTGGTGTCTGGGTCTGGGTAATTAACGACTAATATGATGATGAGAAATAGAGAAGCATTATTATTATTTTATCATTTATTTTCTTAAGAAAAAAAAAACATAATTCTTCTAACTAGTGGACTAAATTGATTTTAATATTTATACCCTGGAGAGGATATGAAAAATAAGATGAAACACTCACATCATCAGGGGTGGCGGTCTCCTTACTGACAATGATGGCATTCTCCAGAGCCTTGCCTGCATGGAAGAACGACCGATTTTTCTTGTAATACTCGGAAGCCTTCAAGTGACACTCCTTGGACTTGTTCAAGTCTCGAGCTATGCGGTAACACTGTGCTAAAAAAATAAAATTTGAAAATAATATACTGTTTTTTAGAATCCATAGTTCGAAAGGAAAAAACGAATCTCTTATAGGATTAATCGCTTGTCTGTTAGTATCTCTATCTGTCACAGCTAATTTGCACCAAACCAACCAAATCAATCGAGGCGAAATTTAGTACACATATGTAAGTTGGTGACACAAAAACAAACATATAACTGTCTGGTTTAATTTTTTTCCAATTGCACCAACTTATAAGTTTGTCAATTTAGTAAAATTATAATCATTTGATAAATTTTCCATTACATAAAATAATATTAAAAAAAAATTTATAAATTAATTAAGATCACATAATCCACTAAAAACTGACGTTACTTGTGGCAAAACCAGTTACTACTAAACTAAACTACTATATATATATTCTTTATTGCACTAAAACATACAGTAATAACAATAAGTTAATAACAATGTTAGCAAAGGCGAACTTATCTCTAAAAGAGATTTCTTCCAGTCAACCTAATACAGCGGCATAGGAAGTAGTGAGTGGGCAGTAGTAGTGCAAGACAGAAATTAAAATAAATATTGACATAAATTATAAATAATTATATATATACATATATATATATACACACATACATACATACTATACCAATTTTGATAAAATTTCTACTAGACCAATCTGTACGTATATCCTTGTAAATAAATAAGAATTTTCCAAATTGATTCACAGTAAAAAGAGTTACAATCAAATTGAAACCTCCCTCTTTATGAAGTCAGTTCAAAAAGGATTTAATAAATCGCCAGAACAACTAAAACCCATTGACATCCCACTACTGGACAAAGGTTGAGTCAGTCGACACTCACCTGCCTGGCTATACTCGTCAGCAGCAGAATCATAATCTGGCTTCCATCGCAGCAGAGATGTTTTCAAACTGCCAAACAATATTATTAATTCATAACTCGATTTACACACTTCACGTACTACTTCTTGGCATGGGGGAAGGGATTGTTAGTACTGGAGAGGTTTATTTTATGGGTGAAAATGGAATGGTAACCCCGCCTGCGCTAATGGGATACGCTGGCGGAGCACCAGTGAAGGGTGATTGATGAGAATAAAAACAGGCCAGTTAGCCCATCATGATGAATTCTACAGGAATTAACCATGATAGTTTCCAGGCGCAACCGCGAGGAGGTACCTGGTTGGGTATATTGCTAGCAATAGGATTCATAGTCTCCATTACTAACAATCCCTTTCCCCCCCATACTGGGGAGGTTAGTCATCAGTGCTATTAATATACCCTATTAAGTCGACCTCCTTGGGGTTCCCCTGGAAACTATTGTGACTAATATATCATTGAATTCATCAGGGTGGACTAACTGACCTGCTTTTTCATCCTCACCTATAGTCCCTCATTGGTACCCCACTAGTTAATACGGATAGCACAGACATGCGGGTCATCATTCTATTTTCACCCCTTAAAAGAATTTTTGACATAATTAATAAAATACTCTAGATTTTTTTTTTATTTATTTATTCTTTATTGCAGAATAAAAAACAAAAATGGGTCAATCTTAATGCCTATGGCATTCTCTACAAATCTATTATTAAGCTAAAAAATTTTAAGTACTAAGTGTGCCAAATACAAAAAAATTATAATAACTACCACAGCGTATTACTAAGGCTTATTTAAATTTTTGTGCTGTAATAAAATTGTAACTGCTCGCTGTCAGTAAATGAAAGATTTATAAGAAAAACTATTATATGAGGTCTTTATAGAACCTAAAACAATGATTTAGGGGGAAAAAGGATTATTAGCAATGGAGTTTGACATTGCTAGCAATATATATATATATATAGCCCTAACAGGTCGGCCTCCACATGGTTCCCCCTGGAAACCATTGTGATCAATTCTTGTTGAATTCGTCACGACGGGCTAACTTACCTGCTTCATCCTCATCTATCATGACTCACTGGTACCCCACCGGTGTATACCGATAGTGTGGGTAGGGTTACCATTCTATTATCATCCATTCAAAAAAAAATTTTTTTAAACATTTTTATCTGTTTGTGCACGCTGATCTCAGAAACGGCTTACTCAATTTGAATATGGTTTTTATTAATGCATCGACGTTTGCTCCACTATACATTTAGTGTTTGTTTTATTTCAATCGGTTCGGTAAAAAAATCACATATAAAATGCTATAAAATAATTGATCAGTTGAATTGGCTAAACTTTTATTATTATAAATATTGATTTTCGAATATTCTGTCTACTCGTGCGAAGCCGGGTCGGATCGCTAGTGATTCATATGAAGCTACTAATTAGAAAGTTTAACCTATGTTTGATAAATAAATTATAAAATAGATCATTATTTACAAAAACCAAACTAAAATTTATTATGCTCACATTTTTATGTTCATAAAATATGGAATTAGGTAAATTTTAAACAAGGTCAAAGTTAATTATGATAATTAAATGAGTAAAACAATTCTTTTTTAAGATATTATCCTCTTTTTGCTACGATCGATATTGTTATAAAGAAATTTATAGACAATAATTTGAAAACAACCTTTATCAGTTTAATAGCAATGTCGGAAAAGTATATTTCTTGAAATATACAAATATTGTAATAATGTGGCTAAAAGTAACACAATTTAATAAATTATGTTGTGAAACTTTAGACATACTTACAATTTCTCGGCAGCTTTACAGTGCTCTTGGGCTTCATGAAGTTTCGCCGACATTGTAAATTGTAACTACAACTATTAACGTGATATTTAGGATATGAACTGTGATTTAAAACTTAGCTATTGATAATTAGTTTTGAAAAATCAATATTAGTACACCTAGGCAAAACAAGGAACCATCCCCATTTACAATCCAAATGACATTGATTTGATTTTGACAAAGGACTGCGAGTTGTCAAATATTGACAAGCAGTGTTACTATGTTACAGTATTTCTAAATCTACTGTAATTTAAAAACTGATATAAAACATCATAGATTAAGAATAGTACCTGGTTTTCTTTTTCTATGTAAAATACTATTTGTGAAACAAGTAATATTTTAATGATAATGATGACTTCCGATTGAAAGTATTGAATAAAAATTAGCATTCATCTATTCTGACTATATCAATCTTAGTGTTATCTTTTTATTGGTCTACGCCTTTAGTACCTGCAAGTTGTTTTATTTTGTGAATAGATGGCGTTGTGTGATCGTATGTAGGTGATCGAAAATTGGATAAAATAGCCCGAAATTTCTAAGTACAATCATAATCTAAAAAATATATATATATTTGTTTACTCCTTAATTATAAAATTTATATTCAAAAATGTTTTTTAAAAGTTGTCTACTTGATCTATTTGAATAAAAAATTAAGAGAACGGTAAACATTTAGTTTAAATTATAAAGCTGTAGTTTAAGTATACATAAGTACGCGAATAGACAACACGTAATTGTTTGTTATTATTGTAGTGTGCTTTGTAATATTATATATTAATATTACAAAGCATACTTTTATAAAATAATACTTTTTTTATTAGGAGTCTCTTAAACATGACGCTGGCAGATATATATGCTTGTAATAATGGCGACCGATTGCCATTAGAGAAAGAAAATGACTCATTTGAAATTCGAATCGACGCAAAGATAAACATATGATGTAATTTTTTTATAAAAAGTATAAAGATCACATGTAATTTAATTTATTACGATAACGATACACGTTGTAACATTTCGAAAGGGTTTTAATTCCAATTCATTGATTTGTAAACAATATTCTAATAATTATTCGTTTAATTTATTTCTTTTAAATGTTTCTTTTAAACACCCGTGATTTTACATAATTACTTTTGTTTTATTAACTTAATTAAATATTGAGTACCACTTTTATAAATTAATAGCGTATTCATAGTAGCAAGATTTCTCACTTCACGCACAGATTCTGTACACTTGTATGTGTTGTTAGGTAGCAAATAGGTAAATAGCAAACAATTGTTTTTGTTACCTAAATTTCAGCATTCCCAGGATATTTATTCGCCTAAATGATGCAATGCAAGCATCTAAAATAGTTTCACTTCAGCATCTATTGCTTGAACTCGCTCGCTGGCATTGTTACAACCAAAACTTTAAATACAACATTAATTTTAGAATATTACAAAATATTGATTACAAACACGATGTTTTCATTTACATGGGAGTTGCTGTTGTTAGAAGATTTTTAAAAGTATATATATACTTTAAAAAAAATACTAAATATATCTCACTGGAGTAGATTCTGAGACGTCATTTAATTAAATTATCTCTAATTTTATAATTTCATTTTTATATCAAAGTTTAGAAATCCTCGGAACGGTGAGGTGGCTCTGTGAGGCCTATGAAGGTCTCAGGAAGCTTCTGTGCTTCTGGACGGAGCTAGACTGACTGTACTAGCCACGACTCATACGCACAACGGCCCAAATGAGAGGCTAAGCGCGGAAAATAGAGTCCAATTTACAATTTACAATAATATCAAATTTATTATTTATAAATAAAATAAACAAAAGAATATTTTTCATTAGGTGTAAATGAAATTTTTAGATTATACCTAATTGAATTTTGAATTACAGTTGAGTCACAAAGTAGCTACAAATGAATAAATTAATAGTTTCATTATTAAAAAAAAAATATTTACTAAATAACAATGTGATATCGATTTTTTTAATTTAAATTTAGAACTATTTCTGTCATATATATTATATATACATATATATATATATATATATATATATATATATATATATATATATATATATATATATAGGCGGCCATTTTCAGTGATTTAAAAAGTAAAAGATATTTTATGTCTATACACAGATATAAGATACGAATTATTATGCACTGTTTACTTGTTCTATAAGATATATTAGCAAGAATTTTGTATACTTTTTTTATTTTATATTTTTTTTTATTTTTTCTCCCACATATTTAGTATTGTACTCACATACTGGTAACCCGACTCACACACACACATGCATAAAAAGTTGACCTGTTTTTAGGGAAGCATTTGTATAGAGACACTGTATGTATATAATCTAAGATATGTATATTCATATACAAGGTTGAATTAAAACCGATTTAAATCCGACCGATAAAAATGTACATATTAAAACACGTTCGTTCCCAGAAAGGATTTACAACGATTGACATTGGATTTAGAGGAATCTGATACTATATGTTTTAAAATATATAATTCCTGGAGGAGTATAAAATATCCCTCTATATAGGTAACCAATCTCTTGATAAGTTATAAAATTGTTAAACCTTTTTTAAAGGAAATTGTCTTATTTTTTTTTTTTAATAGATATGTTATATGCGTCACCAGTTAATTTTAATTTATCGGAAATGGTTTGGTGTAGACGAGGAAAAATATATAATTTATTTACGATCGAATCTACCGTTTTTATTTGGCAACACAAAAACTGTTTGCGAAGCGAAACTGACTTCTACCATTTTTCCTATACCGAGTTCTAAATTCAAATATTTTCAGAGTTTTCATGATTTCAGGGGTCACGCGACTCGGCAAAATTTATTTGACCGCTTCGGGAAAATATCATATTTGCGCCCCGTACGTAACAGGGACACTGTTGATACTCAAGTGAGGATGGGGCCTTCTCACTGGTTTCAAGGCTACCACAAAGTGAAACCAAATATAGAATAAGTGTTTTTTTTTATACAACTTAGAATGGCAAACAAACTGACGGCCCACCTGATGGAAAGTGGTAACCGTCACCTATAGACATGAGCAGTACCATGGACATAACAGTACACACACATACTGTTTCGCCCATGATACTCCCCATGCGTTGCCATTCCTGAGGACTCAAGTGTTATTCCTCTGTACCCTGTAAATTCACGCCATATCCCACCCTTCAAACCGAAACACAGCCATGCAAACACAATTGCTTCACGGTAGAAACACGAATGCGAAAGAGGTACCCAAAAAGTCTCTCTCTGGTAAAAGGCAGTGTAAAAGTAGAAGGAAGAAAAATTGCGTTCCTTATTTGAAAAGGGCCTCGTAACAGACGCCTTCAAGTGGGGTGCGTAGAAATATAAATCAATCATGGCTATTCAATGGTGCCGGTACGCGAGGACGAGCCCCGCAGGTGTTGCAACGGTAAATAACTATATAATAATAATAGCAATATTGTCGTGAGATTGTGCGCACCCCTATCGCCCTCCGCCGTCGCGCGGTATGCGCCCGCGCCGCTCCCGCGCGGGGGTTGACTCTTTATAGGGAAACTGACACGCGAACTAACGGTTTTGATATTTTTTTCTTTTATGCTTAAATACGAAATTAATAGTAGTAGTAAAAATGGTATTTTTTTTTTATGAAATTTAAATTAGCAAACCGGAAAATGATATCCGTTGCCTATAGAATGAACACCCCCATTGACATGACAGAATATTCTGCAGTACCCATGGTATAAGTCATACGTTACCATTCCTAAGGACTATGGTGTTACACCTCCGTACAAACATATTGCATGAAATAAACCTTAATAGGTAGGTAGAATATATTGAAACTTCTTTGTGGCCATAATGTAAATTAAAGTCTGGCCACATATATATGTTGATATTATTTTTCTATACAGTTTTTAGTTTCTATTCAAATGGTTGTTTCGTCTTGTATCTACATGTATTATATATATTGTTGTTCTAAAGAATATTATTTTTCACTGTGACCCTCTACAGAATATATATACATGTATATTCTTTTACCTAGTAAAATATATAATTCATAACTTATTAATTATATAGTAGGTATAACTCTATTATTACTATCATATTACTCTATATTATTTGTTTGTTTATATGTCAAGATTCAATTACGCCCGTGGCCATAGACAATAAATAGACACTTGTGAAATGAAATATGACAAAACAACTAGTCACCGAATTCCTTTCCATTTTAAAAACACAGTATTCCAAATAAAAAAAAAAACAATTTGAAATATTATTCTATATTCGAAATATATACCTATTACACTCTCTTACATGTCTTCCTATTTGGTTGTTAAAATAAAAACTGAAACTAAATAATTTAAAATAGTGTTCCACAAACAAGAAACCTGCTTCAAACCTGTCGCAATAACAAATTTTTCCTTTTAAGAAGTCCAGTTATTTCGATTTATAAAGTAAACTAGTGACCGATTTTGATAAAATTTCTATTGTACGATTCAGTAAGTATATCTATTTAAAAAATTAAAAGAATAAATTTCAAAATCAGTTTGTAATTGACGAAGCTTATTATTGAATGATGAATGAGTGAAATCATTCATCATTCAGCCATTTTTTGCCTTTTTTTTTTCAATGTCCTCTACCCAAAGGTTGTCTGGAAAAGATTGCTTAGAGATAAAGATGTGTATATATATAATTATTTATAATTTATGTAAATATTTATTTAAATTTCTATTGTGCACTACTACTGCCCACTCACTACTTCCTATGCCACTGCGTTAGGTTGACTGGAAGAAATCTCTTATAGAGATAAGTTCGCCTTTGCTAACATTGTTATTAACTTATTGTTGTTACTGTATGTTTTAGTGCAATAAAGAATATATATATAAAGCCACCTTTTGTATCACTTCTCATTAATATTTACTGCATGTATATTGTTATTATTATTTTTACTTGGTACAATAAAGAGTAAATAAATAAAAATGGAACTATGTCGGTGTAGTGGTTTAAAACATCACCTCAGATTAAGTTGGTCGCAAACTCGCGGGTTCGATCCCCATTTATCGGATAATATGAGCATTTATATCCATGCGATATCTATTTGTATAGATCCGAATATCTTTTATGTATACGTTTTTTTATTATGCAACTTAGAATGGCTAACAAGCTGACGGCTCACCTGACGGAAAGTGGTAGCCGTCGCCTATAGACGTGAACAGTACCGTGGACTTAACAGAGTATACTGTTCCCCCCATTCGTTGCCATTCCTAAGGACTAAGATGTTATTCCTCTGTGCCCTGTAATTTCACTGCCATATTCCACTTTCCAAACTGAGACACAGCCATGTAAATACAACTGCTTCACGGTAGAAACACGAATAGGACAAAGGTATCCAAGTAAACGACATTTGTATAAAGTCTCCCTCTGATAAAATTATCAGTTGTCTTTTTTTTTATGGGTAAAAATGGTATGGTAACCCCGCCTGCGCTAACAGGATATGCTGGCGGAGCACCAGTGAAGGGTGATAGATGAGAATGAAAACAGGCCAGTTAGCCCATCATGATGAATTCATCAGGAATTAACCATGATGGTTTCCAGGGAGAACCTCGAGGAGGTCGACCTGGTTAGGTATATTGCTAGTAATGGGATTCTCAGTTTCCATTACTAACAATCCCTTTCCCCCTTATCAGTTGTCTTAGAGTACAAGTTTTGCTTAGAAATCTTGAAATGAGAGATTTAAAATGTAGCCAGTTAGTAAGGAAACTTAATGCTCGAGGAATAGGCAACAGCGTCCCTCTTAAAACATTTCCAAAGCCTAACTGCAGTTGCCAACCCGGCAGCCTAGTGATGGGCAAAGTACGGCCTGCGGGTCAACACTGGCCCGCGAAAGTATTTAATCCGGCCCGCCGAAGGTCCATCGACATGAATAGTACATGGCTCGCTATAATTACGTTTTGACGATCGAGAAGTATAAACTAGATTCTCCTTAGTAGAATAATAGATGCATAACCTATAACCTCCACCGACAAGAGTGCAGCTCTTAAATGGATAGATAGATAGAACCTATAACCTACCTAACTAACCTAAACTAGCCGCGTAGTTGGAAAATATTATATATATTCATTATTTCACATGTAAGTTACATATAAAATAATACATTTATAAATGTTGTGAGCAAGGGTGCACTTATCTCTGACAGAGATCTCTTCCAGTCAACCCAGTACAGTGAGAAAGCATTTCGTTAGCGGGCAACTGAAGTGCTACAACTATTAATACGTAAACAAATATACAGTTAAATTAAAATATTAAAATTTATAATAAAATATTACATAAATACATACACTATAAATACATACAATACCTACCTACTTATATAATAAATGTTAAAATAAATGAATATACTACTTACATTAGAAATTGTTATGTAAAATTAAAAACAATTTCGTATGTCTCACACGCCTACTACGGCAGAGCCTTCGAATAAAAATTAAATTAATTATGATTAACGGTAAAAGGTAATTTGTAACATTTGTGTGTAATGCTGTAATGTATTTATAATATTATCTATCTCTAAAATTTCCCTTCTCTAGAATTTCTTAATCTTTTTGGCCCCCATTAAAAAAGTTTGCCTACCACTGCGCCAGCCAAGCGTGGCGTACTAGCAAAACCATCTAATAGAAACAGTCCTATGTTCACCGGGGGGAAAGGGATTGTTAGTAATGGAGACTGAGAATCCCATTGCTAGCAATATACCCAACCAGGTCGACCTCCTCGCAGTTTTCCCTGGAAACTATCATGGTTAATTCCTGATGAATTCATCATGATGGGCTAACTGGTCTGTTTTCATTCTCATCGATCACCCTTCACTAGTGCTCGGCCAGCGTATCCCGTTAGCGCAGGCGGGGCTACCATGCCATTTTCACCCAACAAAAAAAAAAGTCCTATCTTCACCAGTGAATAATTAAAGGCTGATATGGTAATGTAATAGACAAATAGACAGTGTTATTATCACTTATTTATTTATTATTATTATGGTAAGTACTTATGGTATTTATTTATTTATTTATCATCCAGATTTGTCCAATAATTTAACTACGAACACGTAAAACAATTTTTATCTTATCTAATCTATATATAAATACGTAAAACAGAAACTTCGTTCCCCTTTTTCCCAAAAATTGCGCGAACGGAGGACTATGAAATTTCGCACACTTATAGTTTAGATAGAGAAGATATGGTATGCAGAATGATAATTTTGCTTTTTAAATTACAAATAAAAATACCACAGATAATATAATACTATACTAGTACAGATACATCATCTTGTTTTCTAAGATTTACGGAAGCATTAATAGTAAATCGCGATTAGTTACGCCATCTATTAAAAAAAATTCCGCACGGTCATTTTTTTCTTCGTCATCGTGTCCCCCTGAAAATACTGGCCTGACTTCGACCTCATCGTTCCATCCGTCCCCCGTTCCCTGTCGTTGCATACCGTCAGTATAGGCGTGCGCACCATTTCATAAAGATCAAATTCAAAAAATAAGTTCCATCCTTCTACCAAGTTTCATCACGTGAACCATCAACTTTTTTCTCTTTTTTTTTTCTTTTTATACAACTTAGAATATCAAACAAGCTGACGGCCCACCTGATGGAAAGTGGTAACCGTCGCCTATAGACATGAGCAGTAGCATGTATATAACAGAGTATACTGTTTCGCCTACGATACCCCGCATGCGTTGCCATTCCTGAGGACTCAGGTGTTATTCCTTTGTACCCAGTAAATTCACGCCAGAATAGGATAGTTAGCTTACAACATTGAGTAATTCGCTCTAATTATCCATAAAACACTGTCAAGTATAACACGTATACCTATGTCGTTGCGCGTATTAAAATTATCTCGTCCAGTTGCCATGTCCACAATCTTTAGATATTATTTATTATTTCTTTTAGGGTGATGTTGGCTAACACGTAATGCGAACATAGGGATACAATGTTTACTTGTATCAATGATCGTGGTATGTTTACATAGCGGATGGATTCCCACGGGTCCACCAATGTCGCATGTGGAGACGCTGATAACATGATAAAGGTATAACTACAAAATTCACGGAAACCCGTTCAGTTATCATCTGAAATTGTTATTATGATTTATATATATGTATGTATGTATGTATGTATGTATATAGATTTTGAATAATAAAAAAATGACCTAGTTTTGTGTACGATCGAATTCAACTTTGAATTCCGTATCGATAATACGCGAATCGTCCGGCGGCGTCGGCTTTAATAATATTGAAAACAATGCAGCTGTCATGTTATTTTTTTTTTAATATGTTTTTATATTTTTTTTTTTAATATGGCACTGAATTTACTGGGTACGGAGAAATAACACCTACGTCCTCAGGAATAGTAACGCATGCGGAGGGGGGTATCACGAGCGAAACAGTATACTCTGTTATGTCAATGGTACTGCTCATGTCTATAGGCGACGGTTATCACTTTCCATCAGGTGGGCATACAACTTAGATTGGTAAACAAGCTGACGTGTTTGCCAATCTAAGTTGTATAAAAGACAAAAAGAAAAGTCAAAAGCGTCATAATTATCTTGAAATGCTTTCTCACTGTACTGGGTTGACTGGAAGAGATCTCTGTCAGAGATAAGTGCACCCTTGCTCACAATATTTATAAATAGATTATTTTATATGTAACTTACAAGTGCAATAAAGAATATATATTATCTGGTGAAGTAAGACACAGGCAGCTTGCTGCTCAAGTTAGACGCCAGTCTGACACAACTTCGTTTAGTTACATACTTTTATTGCCAATTGAATTGTAATATGGAATGGAATGGTTATGGAATGAGCTCCCTGCCGAGGTTTTCCCAAGCGACTACAGCATGGGGTTCTTCAAAAGGGGGCTAAAGAGGTTTCTTCAGGTTCGGCAACGCGCGCGTAATACCTCTGGTATTGCAGGTGTTCATAGGCTACGGTAACCACTTACTGTCAGGTGGGCCGTATGCTTTTTTGCCACCTCAGTGGTATATGAAAAAATATGGTTGTGGTGGGAAAAAAAATGTTTTATTTATATTATAATTCTTCTTTTGTCAAGCTTAAAACTAAATAAACAATAATACTAATTACTAATCCATAAAAAAAAAGAAATATCCGTACACTTAATTCTCACATTTATATTCAATAGTAGCTGGTAGTACTAAGCATCTTACTAAACTAAGGATATAACCTACCTGTGTACCAAATTTCATCCAAATCTGTTTAGTAGTTTTTCTGTGAACAAACAACAAATATCCATCGAGCCTTACAAACTTTCACATACATAATATTAATAGGATTTTAAAATGATACTTAATTCTCATTAAAATTAACTGTATTTATTATTTAATAAAAGTGTAAATATATAAATAAATGATTTTTTTTTTAAATATTTTAAGGGCTTTTACCTTCTTCAGGTATATCAGTCCTATTGTACCCTGAACTGATTTCTCAAACAAAACTTTATCTACCTTCCCTAGACGCGGAAAGAGAAGAATTAATGGGCATCAATAATTTACAGAGATGTTCAAAAATTTCTGGTTTTAGTTCAGCTAACATAGATTGAACAAGACCAACATTCAATTTATTTAAGTTAAAGTGGCGCATGAATTCTTCTCTTTCCTTCGTGTTAATACGACACTCTAATAGAATATGATGCACATCATCGATGGTATTACAATAAATGATAAAATATGAAAATTATACTAATAAAAATTCAAAAAGCAAACTATTTACTTTATTTTTGACTGTACTTTTGTCATCGTTCTTCTTCTATTCCAGAATCTAACAGCGCGTCTCTAACTAAAACCCAGCAAGCCGTTTAAGCTACCCAATAGGTATGCCAACATATCTACAGACGAAAAAACATATCCCACCTTTTCGTCGTAGTCAGATAAAAATCTCAATGTACGGCATTCTTCGACAGGTAAGCAATGATTCTCTTATCAGAATTAACAAGCGCAAATATTTGCATATATATAGCCATAGAAAAAAAATTGTAACACCATTAAATGGGGAACACCATAAATTGGGGGGCATAGGTGAATAGCCCAGTTCTTCAACCCTTTATCGTAAATTCAATATAGTAATAAAAGGTAACTTTGAAATATAATCTAAGAACGAAAGAGTGGGAGACTTTGTACAAAAGTCGATTGCTTGGGTACCTCTGTCCCATTCGTGTTTCTACCGTGAAGCAGTTGTGTTTGGATTATTTCTATTCTAAATATTATAAATAAGTTACTCCTCAAATTCTTTTTAGCATTATGTATGTGTAATTATTTGATTATACTATATTTAACATCGGCCGTGTGGTCCCGGCATAGAATAGGCCACCCCTTCCTTTCCAACAGCGCCTCTCTTAAAGCATGTTTATAAGCCTAAATGCAGTTGCCAATCCACCTGCCAAGCGCTACAACTACTGGCAAAACCCGCCAAGGGGGAGCTTATATTCAGCAGTGGATAGGTAAAGACTGGAAACTGTCATGGTTAATTCCTGATGAATTCATCATGATGGGCTAACTGGCCTGTTTTCATTCTCATCTATCACCCTTCACTGGTGCTCCGCCAGCGTATCCCGTTAGCGCAGGCGGGGTTACAATACCATTTACACCCATTAAAAAAAAATCTACTTGCTATAAATATAATATCATTACTTTTATAGTAAGATTTACGACTAACAAAATATTAAATTTCATTTACTAAACCGATTTCAGTATCAACAAATAACGAGATTGAAATCTAAAATTCGGAAATCCATTTCATGGTAGACCCCCAGTATCCATCTAAAACAGAAGTAAATACATGGTAAAAATAAAAATTTATAAAGAACTTTTATGTGAGCCCATTTAAATGTCTCTATAGGTCATAGGTACATGCACAACGGGAACTTTATGGTGTTATAACAATTGTCGGAAACGACAAACGCACCTCGTAAAGTTCCCGTTACACTTCTACACTTTTTTTTTTTAACGTCAGTAAAAATGCATCATGCAGATCCACACAGGTTAGGGCCCGTGTGGGTACTGCCGGACTCCTACCCGCTAAACAACCTGACGATATACCTCCTAGTCTCTTTAACGACAATGCCGTGGTGACCCTTCCGTAGTCTACCACGTCATTGCTAGAGACCCACCAAAGGGTAGCTCTGCTCAGATGTGCAGGGTATATGCTGCACACCGTCCACACGATCCTCTTCCCACTTGGTGAGCTTTGGATGCCCCTAAGCATCCGCCGCCTTGAGGATCAGTTGTGACATTTCTACACCTAGAGAAATTTTTTTTTATACATTTTAGAATGGCAACCAAGCTGACGGCCCACCTGATGGAAAGTGGTAACCGTCGCCTATAGACATGAGCAGTACCATGGACATAACAGAATATACTGTTTCGCCCATGATACCCCCCATGCGTTGCCATTCCTGAGGACTCGGGTGTTATTCCTCTGTACCCAGTAAATTCACGCCATATAATATACGCCCTTCAAACCGAAACACAGCCATGCAAACACAACTGCTTCATGATTGAAACACGAATGGGACAGAGGTACCCAAGCAATCGACTTTTGTACAAAGTCTCCCTTTGGTAAGACATCGTTGAAAATGAACAAAAATAAAAAAAAAATACCTACTTACGGCCTATTTAAATGTTTGAATTTGTAATAAGAATGCATAAATCTGCAGGAGGGAGGGTCCGTTAATAATTGCCGACTAAATCGTGGGAACAGTCAGTCACCTTCGCGAATAGCCCTCCGCCTGCCAGGACTGTACCTAGGCCGAGGGGAGAGCATTCCCACACACACACCTGCCCACCGCCCTGTTTGTAAATACACCATGGCCTACGCTTAGTAATAATAGTACACGTCGTTGTAACCATAACTGGAATAACGGGAGTTCTATTTTTAAACGGCTTCTACAAGGAGGACGTTATTAATTCGTCTGTTTTTTTTTTTTTGTTTTGCGTATTAGTGGCGTGGTTATGTTGCTATTCGATTTGTTTAATTGTTTTTTTTTTACAATACTAATATAAGGATTCAATCCGTTGTTTTCAATAGACTTTAAAAATAGGCTTCTCAATTCATATTCTATTTATATTTGTTGACCTCCTATTCTATTTGTTGATTCCGTCAATTGAAAACCTATTTAGAAAATTCTTTTCTTATCTAATAGGATATACTGGGGGGAAAGGGATTGTTAGTAATGGAGACTGAGAATCCCATTGCTAGCAATATACCCAACCAAGTCGACCTCCTCACGGTTCCCCTGGAAACTATCATGGTTAACTCCTGATGAATTCATCATGATGCGCTTACTGGCCTGATTTCATTCTCATCTATTACCTTTCACTGGTGCTCCGCCAGCGTATCCCGTTAGCGCAGGCGGAATTAAAATACCATTATCATCCATCAAAAAAAAAACAATCCGTACCCCCCTCCCCCGACCTGACAACATTACTATTTACTAGCAATGCTATTATTATTTCAGCCGTTAACTGTCCACTTCTGGACATAAGCCTTCCCCATAAGGGGAGTCTTGTCAGTAGTTGCCACGCTTGGCAGGCTTGGTAGGTGGGTTGGCAACCGCAGTTAGGCTTTTAGAGATGTTTTAAGAGAGACGCTGCTGTCCATCCCTTGCCCGCCCTTAGTCGCCTCTTACGACATCCACGAGAAAGGAAGGGATGGCCCTATGGTTTATTCCATTCCATTGCATGTAGCATTGAATAAGAACGGTCCAAATAAGAAGCTTAGTGTAAACAATAATCCTTCCTACTCCCCAGTTACAATTCGCGTAATAATCCGCTCATCCGTGTGTGTCGTACTTTTAATGAAATTTCCGCTAAATGTCCTCAAATTGATATCTTCAACTCACGTCTGAATGCCTACAAAAACATTTTACAATCAGCCGTCAAGTCTCTTTGACATGTATATATTTTTTATATATTTTTGTAATTTGCATGTACTTCATTGTTATTTACCACATTCGTATGCTTTCTTTATATAATTTATAGTTTAACACGTTGAGCGCCACGCGTATTTCTACAGCAATCCCGTTCAGGCCACGCGCGCCGCTTCGAAGCGCTGGTATTGCAGGAGCTGGTGTTTCCTATCGTAGTAGAAGATAGTTTACGTTTGGAACGTGATTTCTATAAATTTTAAATAAATATTCTGTAATTCCGTAAAATAGTGTAAAATTTTATAGTTCTCATGTTACACGCTGTCAGACACCGATGGCTGACGCGGCCTAAACGGAAAGTCTAGTGTCAACCACCGATGGCTGACATGGCGCTCAACGTGTTAACATTATTTGCCAACTGCTTTAACTATGCTGCGTGTACGCCTCTCTGGTTCCCAATCTAATTTATATTATTGTCTTTCTATAAATATTTACAATGTTCTCGATTGTAACCTGTTGTGTAAACCTTTTAAATAAAATTTTAAAAAAATATATCTTAGCTTAAACAAATGAGAGCGATTGGAAGCTGCAAGTTATTTGAATTTGTAAATATTGACTTGGCAACAATAATGTGTAGAAATTAACCACGTTCCGCGTGTTCCGAAACCAGTCCGTGGCGAACACAAAAGGTTGTTTTATATAAAACCACGTTACATGTGACCCCATAATTAAACATTGTATCCAATTATAAACTTTGTACAACAAGCGTTAAATGCGAATTCCTATTCGATTGATTAATTGTTAAACTAACAAAAGGTTTGTTAAATTTTTTTTTTACTAATGAGATGGCAAACAAACATGGCGACCCACCTGATGGAAGCAGGTGTTCATACAGGCTACGGTAGCCAATGAACGCCTGTAATACCAGAGACATCACGTGCGCGTTGCCGATGCTGAAGAAATGTTTCCTTTTTTGAAGATACCCCATGCTGTAGTCTCTCGAAAAATTCTCGATTGAGAGCTCATTGCATAACCTGAGCGTTCGTGTGAGGAAATATCTTTAAACGCGATCATCTCTAAGCTCTATGGTATGAGGGTGAACTCCCTGTCGACGTCGAGCTGTATGATGGTAGAAAGTGGCTGTGGGCATCATATTGAACAATTCCTCTGAGCACAAACCGTTGTACAAGCGTTAGAACATGCAGAGTGAGGCAAAATCTTTCCTGTTACTAAATTAATAGTCCTAATATTTACTATTTCTTGTAATATTAATATTTTTAACTAATATTTTAATTTTCTAATTTTAACAACGATATTTGGAAATATGTTTGGTGATATTAATTAATTTAATTGTTTTTTTTTTTATACAACTTAGAATGGCAAACAAGCTGACGGCCCACCTGATGGAAAGTGGTAACCGTCGCCTATAGACATGAACAGTACCATGGTCATAACAGAGTATACTGTTTCGCTCATAATACCCTCCACGCGTTGCCACTCCTGAGGACTCAGGTGTTATTCCTCTGTACCCTGTAAATTCACTGCCATATCCCACCCTTCAAACCGGAACACAGCCATGCAAACACAACTGCTTCACGGTAGAAACACGAATGGGACAGATGTACCCAAGCAATCCACTTTTGTACAAAGTCTCCCTCTGGTAAAATCTATCTTTCAAATAAGTGGGAAAGGCAGGATTATTAATGATAGAGAACAGTGTACAAAGGATGCGTAAATCTTTGCGGTTACGAATGCTCAACCATTTGAATTGTGAACGGAAATTGGAAATGTGGTCGTACTTACGCAGCCCAAAGATGATACGAATGCAGTTGTTTAACAAGCGATCAAGCTCGTTCAAATGTTCTTACGAGACATTAGTATGGTAAGACGCATGTCGGCATATTCGAAATGCGGATGTTTTACGGATTGGACAAGGAGTAATTTAGTGGACGAAGGGAGAAAAAAATTAAAACGATAAAGTATAATCCTATTAGATGAAAAAAAAGTTCCAAATCGGTCCAGATCTGACAGAGTTGTGAGAATCTAGAACTTTCTTTTTTAAGTCGGTTAAAATTGTATAAATTGGTACAGAGTAACAACAAGTCCAATTGTCAAATAATTAAAACCATGAATATATTTTATTTATAGATAGATAGATAGATAATTTATTTACATTACTTACAGCACACATATTACAATAAAAAAAAAAACATACACATAATACACAGTAAAAGAGATAAAAGAATGAAAATTAAAAAGCAACAAAACAAAAAAAAAAAAAAAAAACAATAATACAAAATATATAAACTAACAATCTCCTTTCTTTCCCTTCCTTCATGCGTGTGCCATAGTAACACAAAATGGTCACAGCTCAGTTTATTGCTTTGCCCTTAAAAGAGTAAAACACTAATATTCTGTTGTGGCCAAGAGTGAGTCGCGAAACTCCTTATTAAAAATAATAATAAAAAGAAATATGAATAAAATGCATTGTGTGTCCATTATATCCGCCTCCATTTGATATTATATTCTAAATAAATAAATAACAGATACCATTAGATGAGGGGTAGTCAGAGGTCACTTTCTGTCACATTCAGGCAATAAATATTTCCGCTACGTACCTATTAGGTACGCCAATTGTTTGTTTATTAATGAAAACAAAATTAATTCTTTTTTTAAATATATATGTGTATATGTATGTATACTAGTAATATACAATTTAATATAACAAGCTACATATAAAGTTAAGTTGTTGTTTGTAAGTTTGCCTAGTTCTAGTTTGTAAATTGTCACAATATTGTACACCGCTCTACCCGCTAACATTGATGCTTTCCATTTTGGGAATGCTGGAAGAGAACTCTCAGAGTTAAGACCCTCTTTGTACTTTGAGCACTTACTTTCCACTGTCATAATTATGTATGTATTATTAGTTTTTTTTTTTTTTATACAACTTAGAATGGCAAACAAGCTGACGGTCCACCTGATGGAAAGTGGTAATCGTCGCCTATAGACGTGAGCAGTACCGTGGACATAACAGAGTATACTGTTTCGCCCATGATACCCCCATGCGTTGCCATCCCTGAGGACTCAGGTGTTATTCCTCTGTACCCTGTAAATTCACGTCATATCTCACCCTTCAAACTGAAACACAGCCATACAAATACAACTGCTTCACGGTAGAAACACGAATGGGACAGAGGTGCCCAAGCAATCGACTTTCGTACAAAGTCTCCCTCTGGTAATGGTAATGTACAATAAAGTATAAATAAATAAAATGAAAACCCTATCTATTACAAAAAGAACTGTACAAATCGGTTTAAAATAGATAGAGCAATACCATTATAGGTAAAAAAAAATCAAAACACGATCTGAGAACATACTTCTTTTGAAAAATAAATAAACCCTAACATTCTATCAGTATTTTTTTTCAATTCAAATCTAAAAACACTCCCACGCGCCACCAAAAAAAGAATCACTTCAATTAGCGACACCTTTGCACGGGCGTCGAACCCCCGCTCACCAGGTGGCAAGCCACCCCGTGAGAAAGTGCCTCGTGCGTACCGGGACAGTCACGGCGCCTACGAGCACGGTGGGACAAACAATGCTCTATTGTTGAATAAAAAAAAAAGTTACGCAATGTCTAGTGATTTTCAATAATTCTTTTTTTTTTAATGCCAAATTGAAAATTATCTTATTAATATGGTAAAATTGTAAATAACCGAAGTAATAATAATAATAATAATATTTTTTTATTTCAGACTTTTTGGTCCATTAAATATTTATTAGTAACAATATTCTTAAAAACTAATGTTAGTAAATTTACATACACAATACACATACACACACATACAATATATTAAGCAGTATACAGATAATCACCGCTGCACAATTCCATTGGAAATTGCGCAGCAGCGATTAACGTACACACAGTGCAGCCTGCTCGCCATCATACTCAGGATGCTGTTGGCGCTGGCACGTACTCTGCGCACCAGGGATGCGCACCTTTTTCGCATCGTGGCATAAAAACAATCTACACAATGCTCAGCGAACATCCCTGACGCGCTGCAGAATCGTGGCAGCAGTATGTAAATCTGAACTAATGTTATACAATTATTGTTTTTTAAAGCTACATTATCCAAAGTGGCACGGGCCATATTTTATTTTCAAAACTTACGAGTTCTACCCGGACTTAGCCAGTGCATGTCATCATGAGATCATTGTCATCGTCATTTCAGTCATTATCCGTCCACTGCTGGGCATAGGTCTCCCCGATAGACTTCTCCCCCTCCCCAACCCTTCCCTGGTGGAGGGGGGAGGGCAGGAATTAGTAGTGAGATCTAACAGACCCATTACTAGCAATATACCCTAACAGGTTGACCTCCACGCGATTCCCCCTGGAAAATATCGTGGTTAATTTTATTGCCTTTTCATCCCCACCAATCATTCCTCACTGGTGCCTCACCAACGTATACCGTTAGCGCGAGCGGGGTTCCAATTCCATTTTCATCATTTAAAAAAACCCTCCCCGGGTAAAAGATATTTAAGAAAAAATAATATGGCGGCGGGAGGGGGAGTATGTCTTAATAATAATAATAATAATAATTTTTATTTCAGACTTTTTGGTCCATTAAATATTTATTAGTAACAATATTCTTAAAACTAATGTTAGTAAAGTTACATACACAATACACATACACACACATACAATATATTAAGCAGTATACAGATAATCACCGCTGCACAATTCCATTGGAAATTGCGCAGCAGTGATTAACGTACACACAGTCCAGCCTGCTTGCTATCATACTCAGGATGCTGTTGGTGCTGGCACGTACTCTGCGCACCAGGGATGCACACCTTTTTCGCATCGTGGCATAAAAACAATCTATACGATGCTCAGCGAACATCAATAATAAGAACAATAGAAGCCAAATCAATATTTTGAAAACTTTGCCTTTCTGTATGTTTAAACAGTTGTGTAGCTAGAGATCTAACCTAATAAAATAAGACGTATTTAAATATCTTTTTTTTTTTGTTTGTTTGTTTGTTTTGTATAATTAGTACCGGTGATGTGGTTGTGTCAATGTTATTTATAATTTAACTTAATTAATAGATATAATGGTCAGCTCCATCTCTCGGCGACTAGCTGCTTCCAAAAGCCATGCATACGAAATTGCACCAATAGCGTGGAGGTCGGCCTATTAAAGTATATTGCTAGAAATGTGGCTCTAGTCCCCGTTATTAACAATCGTTTACCACAAGTTCTGTATGTTAATGTCATGGTCAGATCTTAGAATTGATCACTTCATGATCTTATAATTAATCCTTTAAAACGAAAATGGAATTTTTACACCTTTTTACTTTATTATACGTACACCTGGAATTCAGTACGTTTGTTTTCCAGGGGGATCTCGTGGAGGTCGACCTGATAGGGATACAGTTAGCAATGGGGTTGGTAATCCGCATTACCAACAATATTCCAGTGCAGGAAAGGTACCGGTGAAAATAATGTAAGTACAATAAACACAAATTGTGAATAAATATATAAATAAATAAATACGTAAATAAGTAAATAGATAATCAATATAGCCCTAGACGGACGTATGTCGACCAAATAGGCGACGTGCTGAAGAAGGGCCAAATTAAAAGTACCCGTAACCGGCGAGCGTGTATGAAAAGATTGATGAATGTGGAGGAAGCGAAAGAGGTTTGTTTGAATCGAAGCATTTGGCGTTCCTGTTTCTGCCTACCCTAATGGGAGACAGGCGTGACCTATATGTATGTATGTATGTATGTATGTATGTATGTATGTATGTATGTATGTATGTATGTATGTATAATCAAGATAATCCAAAATTTAGGGGAGAAAGGGATTGTTAGTAACAAAAACTAGCGAACCTTCCTATCAATATGCCCTCTCGGGTCGAACTCCACGCGGTACTCTTGGAAACCATCATGGTTAATTCTTGTCGAATTCATCACGATGCTAACTGGCTTGTCTCCTTCGCCTATTATCTCTCACTGGTGCCCCGCTATCGTATACCAGGATTATCTACCACTGGTGCCCCGCTAGTGTATACCGGCGCTATAGGTATGCGGGGTAACTATTTCACTATCATCCAATAAAAAATTTGGGGGGAAAGGATTGTTTTTAATAAAGAATAGCAATCCTATTGCTCCTATACTCTATGAAGTCGACCTCCACGTGGTTCCCCTTGGAAACCATCGTGATTGATTTATTGTTGAATTCGTCACGATGAGCTAACTGACCTGCTTCATTATCATCTATCATTCCTCACTGGTGCCCCGCCCATGTATACCGATAGCGCAGGCGGAGTTACCATTCCATTATCATTCAATAAAAAAAATATCTAAAATTGAAGCTAATTATGTAGAAAACAGTATATTTTCTGGAATGTCTGTAAGACATATCTGTTTATTGCACAACTAGAGCTTATTAATTCTTTTTTTTTTAAATTTCCCTCCTAAAATAAAACAAATAATTTATTTATTTCTTTTCATTTCAATTTTGGACCCTGTTGGGCACAGCGAGTACGAGAGAGGAGGACAACACTTTTTTCACTTTCGAAATAGTCTAAGTTTAAATCAAAGCGGATGCACCATTTTCCATAGACAATATTATTTCTCTATAATATATTATTTTATTGATTTTTTTTTTATTACATACTATATATTTTAATTATATGATTTAATACTACTTAGTAATTTGTACTCACACAAATTCGTTATTTATATATTTTTAACTTTTTAAAAAAAAACAACAGCTGAGTATCGTGTCCGTTGTACTTGGTTGAAATTGCGTTCCGAATGGGCTGTAATAAAAAAATGTGTATTCAAAAATTCTTAAGTCTAAATTTAAATTTCTTCCTTTCTCACAATGAAAGAGTCGTTTCCAGACTATGTTTTGAAACTTGCTCTTTTTTATGTGGCTTATTTAATAACACACTTTTGCTAATTTTGATTATGAGTAAACGGGGAATCCACCCTAAGAATATATATAGTACGACAGAAATTTCATGAATCAAGAATACAGAAACGACAAAAAAATTCGCCTTTTTTGCCTTTTTGATTAATTCGTTGACAATTAAAAGGATTCTAGCGATTTTAATCTACGTCAGTGTTTTTCAATGTGGGTCGCGACCCCTTGGGGGGTCCCCGAGCCTTTACAAGGGGGTCGCGGAAGGTCGCGAGGCAGTGAAAAATCAACAGTTCCGTAAATACATCAATCAATCAATAATACATAATGAAGTATGTATAACAGACGTCGATTACATGTCTGTTTCAGATACTTTATTATGTATTATTTATTTTATTTTATCGACACCTAACTGTGAATATAAATACAACTGTACGAATAAAATTCATACACATTCGAAACCGTGGAGGGTGGGGGGTCGCAAGATATTTTTACATAATAAGGGGATCGCGTCATGAAAAAGATTGAAAAACACTGGTCTACGTGATCATCTGTAGACATTCGATCGGTACCCATGATTACCGAATATAGTTCAAGGTCGAGCGGGGGAGTGTCTACCTTGCAGGATAGAGACGTCATCGGGAGGCGGCACCTTTTTTTTATGATGGGTGAAAATGGATTGGTAATCCCGCCTGCGCTAACGGGATACGCTGGCGGAGCACCAGTGAAGGGTGATAGATGAGAATGAAAACAGGCCAGTTAGCCCATCATGATGAATTCATCAGGAATTAACCATGATGGTTTCCAGGGGGAACCGCGAGGAGGTCGACCTGGTTGGGTATATTGCTAACAATGGGATTCTCAGTCTCCATCACTAACAATCCCTTTCTCCCCCCGGGAGGCAGCACCGCCGCGGCGACCTCGCCCACCCTCCGGCAAGCAAACACCCACGATCTAGCAACCAGCACGAGACAGCTGCAAGGTCGCCGCCACCCCCGTTCCCACGACCCCACATCTGCCAATCTCGGACCCTTCTTACTTTAAGTCATTAGACAACAATAATGCGACTTATTATTCTCTTCCCCGGCCGAGATTGAGACTACTCATTCGGAGTTTCGAGCTCGGCCCGCGCACAGGTCGCGTGTTTTTTTTTTAATTATTTTTTTTTTTTATTTTTTAATCGGTTGTCTGTTAATTACTTGGTGTTGTGTTTTCTCAGTTTTGTTTTTTAATATAATAATATAGTTTACATACAAAATATGGACACACTTGTCGATTCAAAGCCGAATATGTCTATGTTGCCTACACTAAGCTTCGCAAGTGAGTGCTTTTTTTTTTTTATTTTTAATTTCTCTTAAAAAAATAATATATTTATGTCTCGTACTCCGTGGATTATGTTCGATGCAAATACTGAATGTTTATATATAACTTAATGTAGTTTTCGTCTATTTTTTAACTATTTATTGCACGCGACTTGACTCGCATGATCAGGATAAGCGAAATAAAAAATAGCGCATGTATCTCTATCCTAAATAGTATCTAAGTGTATGCTAATATCAAAATGATTGGTTGAGCCGTTGTACCGCCAAGAGATAACAAACCAACAAACTTATTTACATTTATATATCTCCTATTCTAGGCATGCTCTCTAAGCAGTGAGCATAGCTGGAGTACTGCTTAGTACGCAGACTAAAGTACTAAGCGGGATCATCACTACATATATATATATATATATATATATATATATATATATATATATATATATATATATATATATATATATATATATATATATATATATATTATTATCTATTATTATTAAATAATATTATAAACATCATTGGTATATTTAGTAGCAGCCTGCCAAAGATATTAGAAGCGGCTCAGAAATATCTAGAGTCGGGTTAAATACATTTATTATAAATTTGTATGTTAGCACACTAGACTTATAATATTGATTTGGCTTTTGCTGTTATAATGTTGTAATTATTTTTAATGAATAAATAAAAAATAACAAAATCGCTTCCCGCCGTTTGTACGCTTAGATCTTTTAAAATACCCGACGGATTTTAATGCGGTTTAAAATCCGGTCTTATTTTAAATTTAAACTAATATGTCGCTATCAAACTGTAACTATCACTAACAAAAAAAAAACCTATTTTCTGGTGTCATAGTGGACAACACTAGCTCTTTGCCAATAAAAAAAACAGCCCCATGGCTGTACAGTATCTGTATACTGTTACCATAATTCGTTTAGACTGCATCGAGTGCTATATTAAACAATAAGGGACTATAAGGGAACGAAGCGAATCGATTGATGTCGCCACGTTCTTACTAATGAAACAAAGTTGTGATACATGTTATATGTCAGATAAGCCGAAGGTGCACATCCTACATTTATACTGTCTACTAAATGATCTGACGATGCACGCAAATAGTCCTGCGATAAGACTCGAAGAGCATACATACATACAAAGATATCCTTCACTATGTGTATGTTTCCAAACAAATTTGATCAAATATTGAGTCTATAGATTTTTTTTAATGGGTGATAATGGAATGGTTACCCCACCCGCGCTAACGGTATACACCGGCGGGGCACCAGTGAAGGATGATAGGTGAGGATGAAGCAGGTCAGTTAGCCCATCGTGACGAATTCAATAAGAATTGTTCACGATGGTTTCCAGGGGGAACCACGTGGAGGTCGACCTAATAGGGCAAATTGCTAACAATGGGGCTATCAAATTCCATTACTAACAATCCCTTTCCCCCCTAAGTCTATAGATTGTCTATAGATTTAGTAAGAGGGTTGACGTCAGGAAGGTGGCCGGTCGTAAAACTAAAAGCCAAATCTTTTTGTAATATGGATAAAACCATATTACGCCAACCCCAAGTAATAATTGAGATAAGGGTAGGAAGATGATGATGAGTCTATAGATATCTTTTGACTTTTTATATGACGAGAAAATCTTAATTAAATCTAAGCCTAGTGTATGTTAACAAGGGCTCTCAGTGGACACTGCAAACTAAACAAGCATATGGCCCAATTAGGCCTATGCCCAAAAAGTGTTTGCAGATTTTGTCTCAGTGAGAAAGAAACGCCGCAGCACTTAATTTAGGGTTGTAGCCCACTCATACATAAACGATATATCTCTTTTGGAAAATACAATATATCTTCTGAGGAGATGAAAAATGTCGCTACAAAAAATATCTTAAAATTCCTATCATTCATAGAAGTTAGCAGCGAACTTTAAAAAAAAAGGGCGAGCACAAAAGAACATGGAAAGATCGCAGTGTCACAGGTTATTCTAAAAAACTAAATTTCTAAGCCTAAAAAAGCCCGTCTCTCAATAGTAATAATAATAATTTGGTGGATGTCATCATACCGCATGACGAGAACCTCGTGAAAGCCGAAACCGAGAAAAAGAGAAGATATCTCGACCTGGCTCACGAGGTGACCGAAATGTGGGGTCGACATCCACCGAAATCATTCCAATCGTTATGTCGGTGAACGGTCTTATCCCAACCAGTCTGGAACAACATCTCAGACGGTAGGGATTCCGAGGCGGCTCACTTCCGGGAAGGATGCAGAAAGCGGTGCTCTTAGATTCTGCCCGCATTGTACGCCGGTTTCTCTCCCTGGGGCCCTGAACTCGGGCCGATTGTGCTTCTGCCGGGGGTTAGTTGCCATCTCCTCTCCTTAAGAGGGGAGATGAGAATTTTTGCAAAGTTTAAAAAATAATAATAATAAGCCTAGTGTGATCCCTCCATTATGACATCTCTCCGATAAACTCTCACTTTCTACTTTTTCCATCATATGTTCTATTGATTTAATAGCTGAGTTAACAAGATCATACCTACCAGAAACCGTTCAAACTCTAACTTATTTTCTAACATATCCATTGAGTTCCTCCATATGAGACAATACTGTATTTATATGGATATACTTATTTGTTACCTTCATTTTTCTTTTACATTATTCGATGAATTATCGAATACTGTCCTGGAAAAAAACAATTTTTCGAATACTCGCAAGCCCTAGACAGCATATGGATATTTTCTTTTACTTTAAAGGCTGAAAATGGAATGGTATAGCCTACGCTATCGATATACATTGACGGGGCACCAATGAGGGATGGTAATCCCTCATTGGTGCAATATAGCGTATAGGTGGAACAGCGGATAGGATGAAACAGGTCTGTTAGTCATGTTTGTAATGGATGATAATGGAATGGCAGAGACGCCTGCGTTTCGATATGCACTGGCGGGGCAGCAGTGAAGGAGGATTGGTGAGGATAAAAAGGTAAGTCAGTTAGCCCATCGTGGTGAATTCAACAATAATTAAGTCATGATGGTTTCCAGGGGGAACCGCATGGAGGTCAACCTATTAAACTATTAAGCTACTAACCTATTTTTTTTATGGTTGAAAATGGAATGGTAACCCCGCCTGCGCTAACGGGATACGCTGGCGAAACACCAGTGAAATGTGATCGATGAAAATGAAAACAGGCCAGTTAGCCCGTCATGATGAATTCATCAGGAATTAACCATGATAGTTTCCAGGGGGACCGCGTGGAGGTCGACCTAGTTGGGTATATTGCTAGCAATGGGATTTTCAGTCTCCATTACTAACAATCCCTTCCTCCCCGCTACTAAGTACGTATGTACTGACTATAATCTACATATTAAATTCTTAAGCGTGTATATTTACCTACGAATACATAGCAACATACGGTAAAAGTATATGCCTACCTAACCGCTCCATTCCTTCGGTTTCATATTATCTCTCGTCCATATTATTATAATATATGTACAAAGACATTATTTATTATACGCGCATAATTTCTTGTATTCGCTATTTTTAACCGATTACGGCGAAGCAAAAAGAAGGGTTATGATTTTGACTAGTATGTATGTAAGTACATATGTATTTCTGGTACGATATTTACCTTCCTCTTCGTATTATAAATACGAAAGTTTGTAATGATGGATAGATGGATGTTTTAGCGTTAGGAGAGGGGGGGGGGGGGGGGGATTGTTAATAATGGGTAGTTTAGTCTCCATTGAAATCAATATACTCTACCAGGCCGACCTCCGTGCGGTTTCCTGGAAACTTTCGTGACCAATTTATCATTGAATTCGTCACAATGGGCTAACTGACCTGCCTTTTCATCTTCACCTATATTCGCCCACTGGTACCCCGCCAGTGTATACCGATAGCGCAGGCGGGGTAACCATGCCATTTTCACGCATAAAAACCCCGCCTGCGCTATCGGTATACACTAGCGGGGCACCAGTGAGGGATGATAGATGACAATGAAAGCAGGTCAGTTATCTCATCGTGACGAATTCCACTAGAATTACCTAACCACGATGGTTTCCAGGGGGAACCGCGTGGAGATCGACCTGACAGAGTGTATTGCTAGCAATAGGTCAGTTAGACCCTATTAGCAACAATCCCCTTCCCCCCGATAGATGGGTGTTTGGTGATAGTTCAGGGAGTACTAAAACCAACACTCATGTATGGAATCATGTGTAGGTATGGTAGAAGAAGCATGAAATTCACCAGAGGGAGACTTTGTACAAAAGTCGATCGCTTGGGTACCTCTGTCCCATTCGTGTTTCAACCGTGAAGCAGTTGTGTTTGCATAGCTGTGCTTCGGTTTGAAGGGTGGGATATGGCGTGAATTTACTGGGTACAGAGGAATAACACCTGAGTCCTCAGGAATGGCAACGCATGGGGGGTATCGTGGGCGAAACAGTATACTCTGTTACGTCCATGGTACTGCTCATGTCTGTGGGCGACAGTTACCACTTTCCATCAGGTGGGCCGTCAGCTTGTTTGCCATACTAAGTTGTATAAAAAAAAATTAATTATACAATAGAATTTAAAATAATACAAACTGACAAATACTTTATGAATTTTTGATAAATCATATCCGTGTTCGAATTCGAAGCGTTGAAACATTACACCTGGGTACGCGCCTACCCAACGTTGAACATTGTTGTTAAAGAGTTGTTGCTAAGGGCAATATTTATTATATTATACATATATACTAGTTATATTCCGCTACTTTATATATGAATTTTGGAAGCAGCTTCACTTCTAGACGGTATACCATAATAGAATATATAACAGAATTTAAAATATACCTTTAAGAACACAATAAAAAAAAAAACCGTAATTTGGTCAAACAAATATCATCATTATATCAGCCTTTAATTGTCCACTGCTGGACATAAGTCTCCCCCTTGGAGAGTTTTACTATTAGTTGCCACGCTTGACAGGCGGACTGGCAACCGCAGTTAGGCTTTAAATATTGTTTTTTACACAACTTAGATTGGCAAACAAGCTGACGGGCCGCCTGATGGAAAGTGGTAACCGTCGCCTATAGACATGAACAGTGCCATGGACATAACAGAGTATACTGTTTCGCCCATGATACCTCCCACGCATTGCCATTCCTGAGGACTCAGATGTTATTCCTCTGTACCCTGTAAATTCACGCCATATCCCACCCTTCAAACCGAAACACAGCTATGCAAATACAACTGCTTCACGGTTGAAACACGAATGGGACAGAGGTACCCATGCAATCGACTTTTGTACAGTCTCCCTTTGGTAAAAGTATAATAATAGTTAATAAGTATAAATAGGTAACCGTCGTCTAAAGATATGAGCAGTATCATGGACATAACAGAGTATACTGTTTCGCCCATGATACCTCCAACGCATTGCCATTCCTGAGGACTCAGATATTTTAATAGGGACGCTGCATCCATCCGTCGCCCTCCCTTAGCCGCCTCTTACGACACCCACGGGAAAGGAAGGGGTGGTCTATTCTATGGCGGAACCACACGAAAATACAATGCTAATTATCGATTTAAGAAACTTTTATCTAATTATTATTTATTGTTAAAGAGTAATGTTAACACAATAAATTTATATAATAAATACACTAAAATTAATAATAAAAACAATATACGCTGATCGAAAGACGGGATAGTTCTTATTTCAATAAAAAATGTACTCGCTAGATGGCGACAGGGGCGATACAACATTTTTCAACATCAGCAGATTACTATCTTGATGATGTAAGGTGTCAATGTCAAGGCTGACATATAATATGTACTGTATAATATGTATAATATGTATGTATGTTACTGTAAAACCCCTTACATAGGTAAATCTTAAGGTTTACCAACAATAGTTGATAAATGTAAGAATTTTATAAAAGAAAATAATTTTATGAGCTTTCATCAAGCCAAACCTAACTTTACTTGATCAGGGGGGAGAGGGATTGTTAGTAATGGGACTAGAGGCCCCATTGTTAACAATATATCTTATTTATTTATTCTTTATTGATCAAATTACAAAAAAAGTCTGGTACAAAAGGCGGACTTAATTTTATATAGCGTTCTTTCCAGTCAACCTTTGGCTAAACAGAAATTTTATTATGCGGTGAAAAAAATTATAACACATACAATAGAGAACTACTGCACATAATGTTTATATACATATACATACATGAATATATTAAACAAATATTACATAAATATACAAATATGTAATAAAAATACATACAAATATAAATATACATATATAAATATACCTACATACTTATAGATTATATATCTTATTAGATCAACCTCCACACGATTCCCTCTGGAAACCATCTTAATTGTTTTTTTAAGTATTCATCACTATGGGCCAACTGACCTGCTTTCATCCTCACCTATCATCCCTCATTGATGCCCCGCCAGCGTATATCGTTTGCGCAGTCGAAGTCACCATTCCATCATCAACTATTTAAAAAAAGCCTTTCTGATCACCGACGAACACCGCGCACTAAACGTGTCTAAATTTTATGTCTGTTACTGTAAAACTTACGGTAAATCAAAAATTTTCTCTAATTACAACAGAGATTTTTTATACAACTTAGAATGGCAAACAAGCTGACGGCCCACCCAATGGAAAGTGGTAACCGTCGCCTATAAACGTGAGCAGTACCATGAACATAACAATTTGTTATTATATTACACAATTGTTATAATTTATTTTATTAATTTAAAAATTGTAATGTAAATATTGACTTGACATTGTGTGGCGAAAAATGTTACATTGGTTAATAAAGGAATATAAAATAAAAATAAAAGATTTACTAGTTAAATTTAAAATTTATCAATGTTCAGATTTTTACAGTAACATATTTAATATCCATGGACTCGTAGTTGCTGTCCACGCCATCAAAGAATAAGATAGGTGATGAATACGAAGAAATACGAGTGGGTGTACAGTATTATGAGGAAATATTGGTACTCTCCTTCACTGTAACTGTAATTATTGTTGTTATTTCAATAATAACCAGAGGGAGACTTTGTACAAAAGTCGTTTGCTTGAGCACCTCTATCTCATTCGTGTTTCAACCGTGAAGCAGTTGTGTTTGCATGGCTGTGTTTCGGTTTGAATGGTGGGATATGGCGTGAATTTACTGGGTACAGAGGAATAATATCTGAGTCCTCAGGAATGGCAACGCATGGGGGGTTTCATGGGCGAAACAGTACACTCTGTTATGTCCATGGTACTGCTCATGTCTATAGGCGACGGTTACCACTTTCCATCAGGTGGGCCGTCAGCTTGTTTGCCATTCTAAGTTGTATAAACAAAAAAAAAATGCGTGTTTGCCACATTTTACTTCTTCTTTTTTCTTTTCTTACTCCCCTATTGACGAACCCCATGCTGTAGTCTCATTATATCGAAAAGAAAAAATAATTTAGTTTCCCAACAAAATCAAATTGGAACGCAACCTTTTTTTTTTAATTTTATGTGCGTTTTGGCAAGCAAATAAATATATCCTCAAGATTAGATAAAGATATGATTGATTTATGAACGATTAGTTACCATTTACCCACTTCCTCTGTCAAGACTGCGCTAATGTTTAAAATTGGAATACATTTGTGTATAGTATAGAACATGGTATCTACCAAACAATTTGAAAAAGAATAATAGGCGTGAATTTACAGGGTACAGAGGAATAACACCTGAGTCCTCAGGAATGGCAATGCATGGGGGTATCATGGGTGAAACAGGATACTCTGTTATGTCCATGGTACTGCTCATGTCTGTAGGCGACGGTTACCACTTTCCATCAGGTGGGCCGTCAGCTTGTTTGCCATTCTAAGTTGTATAAAAAAAAATCTCAATTCAGTTGTATATTTTTTTAATGTTTCTTACTTCATAACTCCGTCAGTTTTAAATATAATTGAAAAATTCTTTTTTTACCTGTAAGACTATACTTGCAGATCGTTTCCATAGAAATCTTATCAAAATCTGTTCAGTAATTTAGAGTTCAAATCAAAACAACTTGATTTCGCCACAATTGAAGTCAGTGTTTGGGGGGAAAGGGATTGTTAGTAATGAAGACTGAGAATCCCATTGCTAGCAATATACCCAACCAGGTCGTCCTCCTCGCGGTTCCCCCTGGAAACTATCATTGTTAATTCCTGATGAATTCATCATGATGGGCTAACTGGCCTGTTTTCATTCTCATCTATCACCCTTCACTGGTGCTCCGCCAGCGTATCCCGTTAGCGCAGGCGGGGTTACCATACCATTTTCACCCATCAAAAAAAAGTTTGTGTTTTTTTGGAACGCAATTATAAATTATTTCTTTTTATTTTATAAATAAAACGCACAGTGTCATTTTCTTTCACAAAAAGAAACCAAATTCAATCGTGGAGAAAAAATAAAACAGTTTTTTTTTTTTTTATTTAAAAACCATACCACTTGAGTTATTCAGATGCAATTCGATGCAGTTCCCTTTTTCGAAGCCTGTTAAAAAAGCCTCTTTTTTTTCAGGTGTGATTTGTATCGCACGCTTTATGTTTTTATAGGAGTCACGCGCACTAACCAATTGCTGTAGGTGAATATCAAATAACACCATGTTAGTGTAATACAACGCTGGCCACACACGTTACAATGTCGCGTCAGCCTTTCACTAATTGTAATACCATGAATTCATGGTGCAGAATGTGATGGCAAGCTGAAATGTGACTGATAAAATTTCCTTTCCTATATCAACCGAATGCAAATAGGCAGAAGGTTCCAAATTCGATTTTATTTTCCGTTAATTGTTTGTTGTTTTTTTTTTATTCAATTTAGAATGGCAAACAAGCTGACGGCCCACCTGATGGAAAGTGGTAACCGTCGCCTATAGACATGTACAGTACCATGGACATAACAGAGTATACTGTTTCGCCCATGATACCCCGTATATCGATATGCGGTTCCTATATATATATATATATATATATATATATATATATATATATATATATATATATATATATATATATATATATATATATATATATAAAACAATAAAATTGTAATTCATTAAACTATATCTGTATATAGGATAATTAAAAAAAAAAAGATTAAATAATGATGATTATGATTTAATTGACTGAGTGCTCAGGAATGGCAATATATATATCGGTAGTTAATTCTTGCGGAATTCGTCACGTTGGGCCGACTGTATTTGCTTTCATACTGACATATTATCCCTCACTTGTGCCCCGCCAGCGTATACCGACAACGCGGGTGGGATTACCATTCCATTTTCACCCATTAAAAGTACTTAGCTATTTTTAAGTAGAATATAGTTAGTGTAGACACTTATTCGAGGCTAAGCAGGCTCCCCTATCTCTTGCATTGAAACTACTCAATGGTATTTTGAGCCAGTATCCACAATGGGATATATTTGCCTCTAACTTGCTGGAGTTTCGTCGAGTGACCACAGAGTATTTGTGTTCAGACGTTGTTTTGTTTCAGTTAAATCTTTTTATATTATTTTTGTTTAATATTCCTTTTTATATGTTATTGTACTCATGCTTTCCTGGGTGAACGTATTGCAAGACTGCAAGGCTCACCCAGTGGATGTAATAAATAAATAATATACTAGTGTAAAGTGTAGAGGTAGTGAGATAGATACGGGCTACTATTACTACAAGCGGGCCGGTTCAAACGTAAATAGAGTTCTGTTAATTGTTTTTAGTCTATTTTCTAAATACCTACTTAAAATACCAAAATGTAATGCTCATTTTACACTGCGGCGGTCTGGTAAAAATAAGCAATGCACTGCATCTTGCAGTGCAGCGGCTTCCGCTGTCCAAGCTCGCCCGTGGCCGCCATGGATGCATTGCATAGATGTTTTCGCGGGAACACGAGCGGTGCGCAGCGCAGGTGCTGGTGGGGGAGGCGCGGGCGCACTGTCTGTCAGTTTGCCGCGACTTGTGGGACGCAACGGACGCCGGTTCCGCTGCGTACACAAATGCACACAGATTGCGTGTGAACGTCCAATGTTTCCGTGCAAGGTGCGGGGGCGGTGGGACCGGTCGACGGTCACACACCCGACCTGCCGACCTTACCTACCACTCACTGTACGCACCTCAGCTCACTTGCTAAAACTATGTGCATCACGCGAATAGCAGTGGCAGGCAAATCCGCAAAACATATATAGTGATTGTGAAGGACAATATTGAATAGATGCATCAAATTCCAGCATACAGAAAGTGCATTCAGAACGTCTGGAAACATGTATGTAAATATTTCCTATAATATTTTCTAATAAATACCTATTCGTATAAGTAGGTACGTACCGAGTGGATGATAATTAACGCTTGTATCGAATATGTGCATGTCCAATGGAGACCCATAGTTCGTGACTGAATTAAATAGTACCTAGTCTATAACTCTTTATCAAAAATATCATATAAATACAAAAAAAAGATATATGCTATATTGACCAGTTTTCAATAATTTTATATCTAAGCTAGGCCTAAATTGTACATCAAAGGTGTCCACTTTTCAATTTTTTTCACTGCACTAACCTAATTTTGGTATGCACGCGTGTTAGCTTTGTTTTTCTATCCTGTTTTCCTTCTCCAATATCAGTTTTTTCTTATTGTTATCTCTAATTTTAATTAAACAAACGATTTTTTATTGAAATTGTTAAAAACTGGTTCTTCAAAACAATACTAAGTAAGGTACTATGAATTTTCCGATTATGAATTAAAAATAGTGAGATATAATGTGTTATTTATTTATTCATTATAAAAACAAGACAATATATCTGCTTAACTAATATTCGTATAAAATATAACCTTTTTAAAACTTGTAAAAATAAACATCTAAAGCTCTAACTTGTAAGGTATGGCGCGCGGTGGCCTAATTTCGCCCCAATGTCTAAGTACGTTATATTTTCCTAATGAAGAACTTTTCTAAGAAATTATACCTTTCAACTAACTACTTTGTAGTTATTTTTTCATATATAATAATAGGTAAAAATACTACTACTTCCTATGCCACTGTGTTAGGTTGACTGGAGGAAATCTCTTTTAGAGATAAGTTCGCCTTTGCTAACATTGTTATTAACTTATTGTTGTTACTGTATGTTTTAGTGCAATAAAGAATATATATAATAAAAATGATAACTATCATGCCAATGTTTAGACCACAAATAGATATATTATAAATAATAGCTTTTATTAATAAACCATACATGTATATTATTTCTACATTTTAATACGGTAAATATAAATAAAATATTAATTAAAAATTATTTTTTTTTATACAAAATACAAGAAACAGTATTAATAATATAAACTAATTTTATAGCCTAATTTTATATACTTCTTTATAATTCATTAGAACCAATAGTACAAAGATATTATATTTAACAAGTGCAATTACATTATTCGCTTGGCCCTCAACTTAGGTGTGCCCTCAACCTCGTGTTAAGAGGTACCAAGGCACAATTTCTAAAAAGAAGGATGTAACCGCATCCTTGTTTTGGCGACGGGATTTAAAATAAGTTGATATATCAATGAATAAGATTAAACTGTCATCTTCACCTTAATTTACAAAAAAAGAACTAAACTAAAACACATTGTGTATTTATTATACTAAATAAGTTTAGATTCGATGGTGATTTAGGTATTTTTAAGAAAATAAAAAAAAAAAAACAATGCACACACTTACTTATTTCACGATAATTACAAGCAGTTCTATAACACGCTTTTCACAACGCGGTCCCTCATTAATACCGTCGTGGTTAATTCAAATTGAATTCATCAGGATGGGCTAACTGACCTACTTTCATCCGCGCCTGTCGTCTCTTACTTGCGCCCCGCCATCGCATACCGATAGCGCAGGCGGAGTTACCATAACATTTTCAACCATTAAAAAAATTCTCTATGTTTATTAGCTTTCATATATTTGTTACAGAAATAGATATAAAGCAATTTAATTTCACTTAACATTTTTATTGTTATCAATTATCCATATCGAGACTGATTTACTTGAATTGATTTACAAATTAGTCGAAACAAGAATGGAACAAGTTAATTTCGAATTTATGTTATGTTATATTTAAGTAGATATAGTTAATTTTATTTTCTATCTATCTATCCTATTTAAGAGCTGCGCTCTTGTCGGTGGAGCTCTTGCCACTCACTACGATTTTCAGCAAGTCTCTTCACCTCTTGATACTACACTGTTACAATTTTATTTTATACATAATTAATTTTATCAATCACTAAAAGAAATCAACGTAAGTGTATGAATAGTAACAATAATGTTCAATATTCCAATTAAAAAAAAATCTCAAATACAAATACAAATAGCTTTGTTTTGTTTGAAAAATGGTATAAAAGACGGTACATAATATACAAATACAAATAGTTTCTGGTGAAAAATGTAAACAATATTTAAATATTGTTCACATTTTTCACCAGAATTTGGCGTACAAAACTTATTTAATTGTGCCATTATACTATGCTAATACTATTTTACTTAAATCGTCATATTATAAACATGTCAATACATTTACGCATTAATAATAAATTATACAGATTACAAATTACAATGATTTTACAAATTACATTAATTGAGTTACATATTTGAGCTTTAAAATATTCATTAATATCTCGTATAAACTTCTGTTTATATAAAATTCCAGATTTATTAGGGGTAACTCTATATTAATTTAAATAATTCTAAACCGGCCAATTTCGTGGATTTTTGTTTTATAATCTTACTACGAAACATCTTTGTGGACATTTCTCCCGATCTATAAAAATAGATGTTTCCTTTCTTTTTCATAACGTTGTTATGTCTCTTAAGAAATCTTACAGAAATAACGGTCCAATGTGGCCTAATTTGTCTGTAAAGTGGAATTCTTTTATTGACGAGCTCTCGTTTTAGAACGAACTATTCCTTCCCTTATCACTTCTATACACATGCAATCTCTATTTTATTACTTATCTATTAAGTATATATGTATGTTAGATTCTAATGCATGATTTATATTTTTTACAATGTTTAAAATAGATAGTAGAATTAATAATGAAACTATAATTCTATTAAGATTCCAACTGCGTCAATATATTCGTTAGATAGATCGATTTTAAAATAGTTTTTTTTTAGAAGACCATTCAAACGTTTACCTGTAAATGTTTTACTACAAAACTCAATATATTAGTAACAAATAACTAATATACAAATCAACTATTTCGCTAATACGCTTCTAAAATGTGTTGGTCACATTATACTCTTGTTCGTAAACTAGTCAATAGGCCCCTACACAAATGTTCCGTCTCATAATCGAATTGTGCATATAAAAAAGGCAATAAAGGTTCTTTATTCAAGAGTAAATAATGTTGCCTCCCCAACAAGCAGACAATTCAAGTAACCTTTTCTTCGTCGACCGGTTTGGCGAACCCTTTGCTTTAGCTACGCCTCTTCCTTACCTACTGTGTATACAGAGTCATGAAAAAAAAATTTGTCTAAACCAAGTACTTCGCATAATCTTTTGCTTCAAAAACTTAGGGGATCCCTTTGTATTGCGGCAAAGGCATACGATTGGTTCAGGATTTCAATCGTTTTGCCAATAGGAATTGAGGGATAAGATTCGCCCACCATGCCTAAGGGACAGATGCGCCAAAGGTGCAATACATTATCTATATTTGCTCATGTCTTGCCATTTCGCTAGAGCAATAACACGCAAAAAAAATATCACCTGCCCAAAAACTTGCAGATGGGCGGATATCTTTAGTAATGAATTAATCAAATTTTTATATAAATGTATAAATATTTTTTAAAGCTACTCTCCATTGGGTTTACTAATATGTGTCTGTCATCGTTGAAAGAAATAGTTCTATTTAGTACTTAATACATATTATCACGGTCTTTGCGGTAATTTTTTTTTTAATGGATGAAGATGGAATGGTAACCCCGCCTGCGCTATCGGTTTACGCTGGCTGGACATCAGTGAGAAATGATAGGCGAAGATGAAAACAGGTTAGGTGACCTACTGTGACGAATTCAACAAGAATTAACCATGATGATTTCCAGGGGGAACCGCGTGAAGGTCGTCGCTGCTAGGATATTTTACTATCAAAAGGACTTTTGCACCCGATTACTAAAAATTCTCGTTTCTATTACACTGTGTTATTATTGGAATGTATTAACTTTACAGGCTGGAGCGGGCTGGGCGCAAAGGAGGAGGGCGAGAGCAGCGGGTGCGCCGATAGCATGGCGGAGGTGTCGGTCCCTCGCAGCCCACGGCACCTCCACAAGCGGCGACGTCTCACCCGTCTGCTAGACAAGCTCGCTGTACAAATGCGCAACAATAACCACTACCCGCCTCCCAACTGGCTCATGCTCGACCAAGCTTGGCACGTGCCCGCTAAAACAACAGACGAAGCGCCCCTCGATCTCTCCGTGAAGTCGGAACCTCCGCCGCCGGTGCCAAAGAAGGAGACTGCGTACTCGTGTAACGCGTGCGACCAAACCTTTGCGGTTCACGACCGCCTCGCCAAACACGTCGCGTCGCGGCATCGAAACAGAACTCCCGACGCGGCGAGAGCATATGAATGTGAAGTGTGCAGCAGGCGGTTCGCCCGTTCCGATATGCTGACGCGACACGCCCGTCTCCATAGCGGCGTGAAGCCTTACGCCTGCTCGGCGTGCGGTCAGGTATTCTCGCGCTCCGACCACCTGGCCACGCACCAGCGAACTCATACGGGAGAGAAGCCGTACCGGTGTCCGTCGTGCCCTTACGCCGCGTGTCGCCGAGACATGATCACGCGCCACATGAGAACACACACGCGGCGGCCGCAGCCGACATCTTTAACTACGATCCCGTGCCATCAGAATGATGAATCGAAAGTTTTTTCAAGTTGTTAAGTGCGTATTCTGACCATTTAAATCTAAGGTTCGTTTAATTTATTTTCCACTGACGTATCCATTTGAAAAATGGAGACTGATTCTTCATTCCAAAGTTATGTAAAGTCTTTTTGTTTTTGCTTTTGTTTTTATATTAACTTTTTATATTGTAATGTAACTAGAGCTTACCGCAGATGGAGAGGCTGCGCGCGAGCACTCGCTCGCTCACAGGTTCGCGCAACTAGGAGTCTCACGGTTCGATAGTGGTTGCTAACTTAGGTAAGGGTGGACATATCACATTGCATTATTAGCGGAGCTGCCCGCATCAGACGTATGCGATTTTTTTTTTTGCGCAGCGAATGTTTTTTCTTTTTATTTTGAACGCAATGCGATGTGTCAACTTTCAGAATGTTGTTTGTTGTATTATTATTATTATTTTTATATTCTTTTTCTCATTATTATTTGTGGTGTGTTGTACTTATAATTGTGCTTATCCAGTACTTATTTCAAAGGTGACATTATAGATTGTTCAAATGTATGAGTATATTTCGTGCCATTTCTCTTATGAATAATAACTAGAGAGACGATCTCTGTAGTAACTGCATCCACCGGGCAATCATGTCATGTCAAGAAGCCTCCTCATGTCTCCACAATAAATAAGGTTGGATTATTATCAGTGAGCTTATTTTCATGTTTAAATAAAGTATGTTTTTGTTTAAATATTATCCTAAACGGCTATTTTGAGTACTTGAACTCGCGTTAATATTAAGTTTGTAGTTAACTATTGTTTAAGTTGAAACGTAACTATTGATTCTTATTAGGTTACACAGCACGTACTTACTTTACATTGATATATTTGTTAAGATTTCATTATATGATTGTGTATTTAATATACACTGTATTAATCAACGAAATCCATTCCTTAAAACTAGTGTTAGTATTCATTAAGAGTATGTTAAGGTGTCTCCAAGATCGGCAACGCACGTGACATTTCTAATCTTGCAGACGACCATTAGATACAGTAACCGTTTACTATTAGACTGGCTGTATGCTTGCTTGCCACCTCAGTAATATAATAAAAAAAAAATATTTGTTTACCTAGAAAATTTTTGACATCAACTAAATAAACAAAAAAAACTAAAATAAAATATTTCATAAAACAAGAACAACCTGTATCTATTCTAACGGCACTAAATAGTAATAGGTAGGTATGTGTACCTTGTACTGTGTAGTACCGTTAGTGCAGATATAGGTTGTTCCTTTTTTTTTCGAAAATTACACCTTTATTTTTAGTTTAGATTAAATTTAGATATTTTCTAGGTTTAATATTTTTTTACTGAGACCCTATCAACGAATACTAACACTAGTTTTAAAGTAAAGTTTTCGTTAATTAACACAGCTTACACCAACTGTGTGTTACGCTATGTAAATTTAATAAGAGTGATTTTCAGCAAGTGTTAAAGTTTTTTTTGGTTTCGAGACCTCTATCTGAGGTCTAATCTGAGTTGACGTTCCCAGAGAGAATTTTATAAAATAAATAAAATGACATTTATTCGTAAAAACACAACTGTAGTTTATTAAATTTACTGATATTAATATTATAGTTTTAAAAAGGGTACAGTAGTTATGGTTTTGGAATTGGGCTCCTAAATAAATAAAAAAATCTCCTCTTATTTCGGGGACAACGACTTTTATGGGGACTCGAAGGTATTTTTTATTATATTTTTTATTTAGAGGCTCTTATCCTATAAGGATATGTAAGCCCTGTCATACCCTTACCTTAATTATTTCACATACATTACTAATCTATTTTAATAGAAAGAATCATTAAAATAAAAATTTTGCCATTTGACTTGAAGTTGACCTCTAAATTGGATAGGCGTTGCACTTGCTAAAAATGACACCCGAAGCGTTGTCTTTATATTTGGCATTATGTAGTACCTAGTGTTTATAAATTCAATTTTTTTTTTGTTTTGTTTTTAAATATGTTTCTTTTGTAAATATGTTTATCGAATCCACCATCAACAAGTCTGATATGCTTATTATAATCATCTTAGATTATAGCCTGCCTCTAAATATTTAGGTAGTGTTTTTATAATATGTATATACCTATATATATATATATATATATATATATATATATATATATATATATATATATATATATATATATATATATATATATATATATATATATATATATATATATATATATATGATAAGTAAACTATATGAGAAAAATAGTTCTCATTTCATTTAATAAAAAAAAAATTGATTTTAAGTTTTTATAATGTAATCGCTTGCAACGCTGAAAAAATATCGCTTTTTGCTTTGTTTAACAAAAAAAAAGTAACATAAACATCTTGAGGTATGGGATCCAAGATATTTTTTTTTTTTAATTTAAAATCATAAGTACGAAGAATTGTGCCAAAATACTCGTTCATCATTGTTCTGTTTAGAAGTTAGTATTAATTATAAGAAGGGGAAGGTGGACCCGTGGCATTCCTGTGGCCTTTATAACTAGTTACTATGAAAGCGGTGTAGTAATTTTCAAACGTTCGTAAAATACCTCAATCAAGTGAAATTTTTAATACACAAAAGTATTGCGTTACAAGTTTCAAGGTAAAGTTCTGTACAGATGTCGTTTATTTATTCACTGAAGACAAAATGCCCCGTTTTGTTGCCCACAGGCACATGGACTCGAGCACCGTTCTCATGTACGACTGTTTATTTGTGCCCAATTTTTTAATTAACTTCTTTTTCTCATTACATTATAAATGTTTTCCAAAATAGTACTGTAATTTTTGTTCCATTTTCCCTAATTTGGTATTCATTCGTTAACTTTACTTTTTTTTGTATTTATACTGTATATGCTTTACAAATGTCAAAACTTTCATTTTTCTACAGAAATTTCTTTATCTCACGTCTCCGCGAGACTTAGGTATTTTAACCCGTAATTTTGAAAAACCCAATCTGGCAACACTGGACTTAACTTACTATATATGGCAATTTACCCACCGGCAGATTAAAGAAACGCCTAAAAACAACAGAAATTTTTAAGAAACACTCATATTATTTACAAATCTGAACGTCTGCATAGACAAGGCATATTTGTCTGTGAAGAAAAAATACATTTTGAGTTCTGAATTATATTTATAGAGATGCAACCCTAAGGTTGACATTTTTTTATTCCTTTGAATTTGTAGTAGTTTTTTTTTTTTTTAAAGTTAGTATATTTTGATTAATTAGTAGTAATTAAACGCGTTGCCAGACGCGAACTATAAATAGATAGGTTACTTCAGTAACACAGAGAAATCATTAAATATTCATATTCCTTTGTTTTTGATATCTGTTTAGACGAAAACTGAACCGTTTGAAAATGTGTTCTATTAAAGAAAATAAATACTTTTCAAAATAAATTTGGATTTCTACAATCAAATTACGAATCGTTAAAAATATTAATTTTCCGCCCCATGTGTTTAGTTTACTTTTATCCGACCTCAAAAAAAAATAGGTTCTCAGTTCGGCTGTTTTTTATATCTTTATTATCCTCATAACTCCGTCAGTTCTAAATTGATTTGGAAAATTCCCTTATCATCTGAAAGGCTATACTTACAGATTGGTTTCATAAAAATTTTATCAAACTCTTAAATAATAAAAATACTTTTAAAATAACTAGTTTTGCTAGTTTTGAAGTCGTTTTCTTTTGTGTAACACAATATCAACTATGCTCATTATTAACAACTGAATATATATATTTGGCATTTTCAAATTTATAATATTAAATTTGATTTCTTTTTTGTGCATACTGAATTATTAGTTATAGTATTAATAATGTATTAATCAAGTATTTTCAATTTTGGAAAATATTATTGTTTGCCAATTCTCAATAAGGAATTACGATCTCCTTACAATTGTAATTCTTTATTGACAATTTATGTAAGGGGGCCTTACGATTGTAATTTATTATTGACTATTTACATAAGGAGTGCCTTACAATATTCATTCATATTTGACAGTTCACGTAAAGCGTGCCTTACGATTGTAATTCTTTTTTGACAGTTAACGTAAGGGGTGCCTTATGATTGCCATTAATTTTTAACAGTTTACGTAAGTTGTGCCTTGTGATTGTAATTCATTTTTGACAGTTTACGTAAGGGGTGCCTTACGATTTTAATTCTTTTTTGATAGTTTCCGTAAGGGGTGCCTTATGATTTTAATTCATTATTGTTCCAACTGCTTGGAAATCTGCCTTATTCTATCTGTGAACAACATTTCACGCTCAATCATTATGAGTCGTTCTCTCTTCACATGAACCCAACCTTAACAACAAGGCTCATTATATTGGAATTAGTTAATCAGTCTAGACACTAAACGCAATCGTAAACTATTTTGTTAAACTATGATAATTTCATTATTGTTATCCCTTTTATTATTTTGTTTTTAAAAAGAAATGCTACTGACATTGATTTTATCAAATTAGCTAGTAAGTTATTATTTTATAATTATGTTCTATTGATTTTTCAGCATTATTATTAGTGTGATCCCACATTTTAATATTAATGATTGTTCCAATTATAATTTTATATACCTAAATTGTACACTTATGATTCATAAATATAAAATGTAAGTACTTAATTTTTTTTTTTCTATAACTGTTCAATTACGTTAATTATATATTTGACGTAAATAAATGTTGTATGCTATATAATGCAATTTGCTATATGTTTTATGATGTCCCTTAAAGTGGACCATTTAATTTTTTTTTTTTTGTATGTACTGTGATACACTATGTTTTTGTTATTTCTACGGGGCTGCTGTATTTCGACAATAATTACTCTGTATTGTCCATTGAATTTGAATAAACTTATGAATATCAATTTGTTTTTTATTTATTATTTATTTATTTATTCTTTATTGTACACAGAAAAAATTACAACATATAATATATATATATATATATATATATATATATATATATATATATATATATATATATATATATATATATATATATATATATATATATATATATATATATATATATATATATATATATATATATATATATATATATACATATATATATATATATATATATATATATATATATAATAAAGATGTACAACAGGCGAGCTTAACTCTGTAAGAGTTCTCTTCTTCTTCTTCTATTTATTATTTTTTAATAATGATTAACTCTGAACTGTCACTTGCATCTTGAACGAGAGTCGTCTGTAAGTATAAATATAACAGCCATTATCCGTCCACTGCTGGTCATAGACCTTCCCCGTAGACCGCCATAAGAAATGGTCCTGAGCCATCTGCATCCACTGACTTCCTGCAATGTATTTGAGGTCGTCACTCGTATCTAGTGAGGGGCGTTGTAATAGATAGGTATTTTTGAGATCATAGATACTATTACTTGGTCTATGTTAGTGATGTGACTTATCTTGGTAAATTTGTTCTAGTTTCCATGACTACTGTCCTTGTTGATTTTGAGACATAGAAAATAAAGTTGTTTAAATTTTATCTCTTTTTAATTATTAAGTTAAACGCTTTAGAGTGCATGAATGATCTTATAATCCACTGCGTCTACCTTTGTGAAGTTCTAAACTTCAGGCGTCCTACACTGCGATGATATTAGAACGAGAATTAATCAGAAAATCTAAAACAACATGTAATGTTGTCTCCCATTAATGCGCCACGTCAATAAGTATAAGAGGCTAAATGATTTGTCATTAATTGACATATTCGGTTAAATCATGCAGCATAGCTGGTAGAACACTCCCTAGAATAGAAGATAAAAATTATGTTTGCCTGTATATACAAAACTAGCGCTCCGCCCCAGCTGCTCACAGGTAGATCTGTAGAAAATCTAAATTTTTCCAATAAAATATTCGTACAGCCAATATTACTTGTTACTTACTACACACAAGAAAAGAAGGAGTAACCCCTCTACGCTGGGACCACACAGCAAAAATAATAGATATAGAAAAAAATACATATTAAAGATACAAGCTTATTTTATAATTTTTGTCTGTATGTACGTCTGATCAGGCGTCACAAAACAACTACTGCACCAAATTGGATGCGGTTTTCATAATTGTGTTTTATTTATATAAAATTTTATTGACCACTCAAAAAACTAATATGTACGTATATAATACAAATAGTGGACTCCATACTAAATAGCATCATTTGCCAATGAAACTTGGGGAAAAAATAAAAAATATTGCATATACTAATAAAAGTTCCTGAGGGGAGAGTCGCAGGACAAAACTAGCCATAGCATGTTTTTTTTTTAATGGATGATAATGGAATTGTAACCCCGCCTGCGCTAACGGTATACGCTGGCGAGGCACCAGTGAGAGATAAGTGAGAATGAAAAGGCAGGTCAGTTAAGCCCATCGTGATGAATACACTTGGAATTCAGCACGATGGTTTCCAGGGGAGACCACGGGGAGGTCGACCTGTTAGGGTATATTAATAGCAATGGAACTGATCCGCATTACTAACAATCCCTTCTCCCCCTAGCCATAGCATGTTATAATGGCATAAATTATAAAAGCTCAAGAAACAACGTGATGTGATGGTTCGAACAGAGAATGTAGTAAGTATGGCCGCAAACTAAATTAATAACAATAAATTAAAAAGTAACAAACACTGCACGATTACTTTACTATCAATTACTAATTGTCGAAAATAATGACATTATTAAATATGATTTCTCAAGGGGAGGGGGGGATTGTTAGTAATGCGTACTACCAATCCCATTGATAACTATATATCCTTACAGTTCGACCTCTCCATGTTCCCTCTAGGAACTATTGTGCTGAATTTTTTTTTATACAACTTAGAATGGCAAACAAGCTGACGGTCCACCTGATGGAAAGTGGTAACCGTCGCCTATAGACATGAGCAGTACCATGTACATAACAGAGTATACTATTTCGCCCATGATACCCTCCATGCGTTGCCATTTCTGAGGACTCAGGTGTTATTCCTCTGTACCCAGTAAATTCACGCCATATCCCATCCTTCAAACCGAAACACAGCCATGCAAACACGACTGCTTCACGGTTGAAACACGAATGGGACAGAGGTACTCAAGCAACCGACTTTTGTACAAAGTCTCCCTCTGGAATTTCAAGTGTATTCATCACGATGAGCTAACTGACTTGCGTTTTCATTCTTACCTATTATCGTTTACTGATACCTCACTAACGTATACTGTTAACATTCCATTGTCATCAATAAAAAAAAAAAAGATCAGTATGCACTTTTCTCTAATAAACAGCGCCACTAACGATACAGTGGTAATAGATGGAACTAATTGATAACAGTAATTCTTCACTCAAACTATTTTTATAAAGACGAAAAATTTGCAGCCCTACTCTTGAATCCAATATCTATGTCAATCCAATCCAACGCCAATGACAATTCTGTACTGCACTAATAAAACAACAATTAGGAATTAAGTTAGAATTTTATTTGCAATAATTTGCATTGGCAATGTATATTAAAATGCGTCTATCAGAACAATATAGAACCATTATGTCGCTAGTGTCGCAGTTCGAGAGTGCAAAACGTCTCAATTCCAATATCGATCTATTGGAATTTATTTCAAGAGTAATCCCACATTTTTTTATTTACAATAGCTGAGAATAAACTCAATAATAGTTAATCGATTATAAAAATCTATCTATTTTTCTATATATGAAGGAATTAATGAGTATACTTTGTTTGCATTATACAATATAGGAAATAAGCAAGGCAACAAATATAACGATACAATTGTACAAGTACAGTAAGGCGTTCTTATTGCTGAGAGCAATCTTTTCAAGACAACCTTAGGGCGATGGACTAATTGTTGTACAAGTAGGCATGATACTGTTGTATAATTAAGAAAGTTAAAAACGTAAAACATTGAAGAAAATCATTATAAGCACCTTTATCAAATTCAATAAATAAAATATATGTTAAATATGCACCTAATACTAGAATAAATATAAATAATTATAGGCACAAGGAAAACATGTATGTAGTTATGAATCCGGAGATTAGAAATTTTATTTATACATATATATTTTTTTATTTTTAAATTGTTATGTAAGGACAACACTGACGTATATTATTGTTTACTCATAAATCGATAAATACAAAACATGCACAAACAGAAATTTGGTAAATAAAATCAAATAATAAAAAAATCGTAATCAGGGTGGATATTGCAATTTTGCCGCCATTTTTAACGGACAGCCGTTCTCTATTTGGTCGCCCCACTTTTTTTTGCTGCAACGCGCTTAAAGGGTGATATTAGACAGAAATTTTTACATATGTTTCATTAGTCATATAAATAAAATTATACTACTAATAAAAACAAAATCACGGCTACAAAAAACAAAACAAACTGCATTTATTATTGGAACTCGTTTGTGATTTCTTTACGATTCGAAACAGTGCAATTTCGAAAGTATAACCTAACTCTGCAATAATGAGGCTTTTATACTCACTTATAAAGTTTAAATTTGAACTAACGTACCTAGTTAGTTACACAAAAGTTCGTTTACAAAATTTTACAGATTAATAATAGACCTGGATATTGTTTACGTTGAAGTAAGCAAAACGGCTACACTTGTGCCAGTTAATTACTAAATTATATTATATTTAACTCCTGATACACCTACTTCAGTAAATTTATTTATATACCAGCCATTTGAATCAATATATAAAATGTTTTATGTGCTAAGTTTAAGTGGTTGGTCACTAAACAAAATTAGACAAGAAAATACTAGATGGCGCTGGAGTCGATCCTTGTGGTTTTTTGTTGATTATTTTTTAATGAAAGATAATTAAAAGTAAAGTAAGTTTTAATTAAAGATAACTAAAACACTGTGTGGGTTTTGATTATTATATATGAATGTGCTGTGACAGAATATACACGATTTTTTTCTGAACGAATTATAACCCATACAATCACAATGCTTCTTGCAAGTATGACTTTTTTGGAGGAGGGAGAGATTATTAATAATAGGGATTTTTAGTAGCTCCATTGCTAGCAATACACCTTGTTAGCTCGACCTCTACGCGATTCCCGTTGGAAACCATTGGTTAAAAACCATTGGGTAAAATTTATCATCATGGACTAACAGCCAGTAATTGCCACGCTTTTAGGCAGATTGGTAACCGCAGTGAGGCTTTGGAACTTTCTTTTTATGCAACTTAAAATGGCAAACAAGCTGACAACCCACCTGATGGAAAGTGGTAACCGTCGCCTATAGACACGAACAGTACCGTGGCCATAACAGAGTAGGTATATTGTTTCGTCCATTATACGTCCCATGCGTTGCCAGATGTTTTAAAAGACGCTACTGCCTATCCTTCACCCTCCCTTAGTCGCCTCTTACAACACCTACGAGAAAGGAAGGGGTGGCCTATTCTATGCCGGGACCACACGGCCAATATAAGTACAAGATATTTGATTATAACATAATAAATATTTAAATAAACGAGTAATTATTCTATTTGACCTGATCACAAAACAATGTACTGACTTCTATTTGTATTATAAATTAAAAATATATTACCTATTTCATTGAATATTTCGATCGGTTACTTTAATTTAAAACATTGTCTTTGTATAACGTACTACAATGTTTCTTTGTTCATATTAAGTATTGTTGAAGTCTCTTTAAACTCACTTGTGCTGTTATTTGAAAGTTTCACAGGAATCGATCAAATTAAAAAAGTTGTGTTCATGTGTAGTTGTTCGGTGGAAATAAGTATAACAACCGACTTTGTCTATTTACATATATTATATACAGAAGGTAAATATTATATACAAAGGAATATGTAGAAAATAATATATAAAAACGGAATTTAGAAGTGTAAGAGGCGAACGATCGAGATGGAGAGAATGACAGCAGAAATGTATGTAAGAAGTAAACGTCGCTGTCATGTCTGTACGACCAGTCCGAAAGAAAGAAAGAGGTGAAATATCTATGTTTACAATTTAATTAACCTACTTGATGGAAAAGAAAGTAATGATGTTGACAAGTGGCTATGAGATGAATATGTACAATATTCATTTACAGACGCCACACATGTATCTACTTTGGTGAAATCAATTGTGTACGAACAAAATATCATCTTTCGTAAAGGTATATACAAGTTAGTAAGTATATAACATTAATAATTTGTATTTCTACTGTGAAGTAGTTGTGTTTGCATGGCTGTTTCGGTTTGAAGGGTGGGATATGGCAGTGAATTGCTAGCAATAGGTATGTTTTTTTTTTATGGATGAAAATGGTATGGTAACCCCGCCTGCGCTAAAGGGATACGCTGGCGGAGCACCAGTGAAGGGTGATCGATGAAAATGAAAACAGGCCAGTTAGTCCATCATGATGAATTCATCAGGAATTAACCATGATAGTTTCCAGGGGTAACCGCGAGGAGGGCGACCTGGTTGCGTATATTGCTAGCAATGGGATTCTCAGTCTCCATTACTAACAATCCCTTTCTTTCTTATAAAATGTAGTTACATACACTGTGAATTGCGTGAACAGTTGAAATAGATACAGAATTTTGACAAGATATAAAAACAAACTCTATTTAGAACAGGCGAATTAATAATAACGTCCAAATTAAAGTAGGTTGAAAATTGTGAAATAAAATTATTTTGTTTCATTCAAATTCAAATTCAAATTCAAATTCAAAAATCATTTATTCATGTAGGACATTTTAGCCGCTTATGAACGTCAAATTTTTACATTATAATTTTATTTTTTTCCCTACCGTCCAGTTCGGTATATAGATCCAACTGAGAAGAACTGGCAAGAAACTCAATTGAATTACTTTTTTTTTAAAAGCCAGTTTATTTACAATGTATATTTATATAGGTGTCTATGTCTAACATTAAATGAAAATTCAGTGCATGAACAACTATTGCCATGCACACTCGTCATTCAAGTAATCGTTTAGTGAGTAATAGGCTTTGCTCAGTAAATATGATTTAACAGATGTTTTGAATTTATTTAAGGGTAATTCCAACATATCCTTTGGTATCTTATTGTAAATTTTTATACCTATTCCCATAAAAGACCTATTAACTTTTTCTAAACGATACTTGGGGACAGCAAGTTTGTCTTTAAATCTAGTATTAATATTATGAATATTGCTGTTTTTTGGAAATAAGTCAAGATTTTTATGAACATATAGGATATTTGAATATATAAATTGAGAAGCAACGGTGAGAATATTTGCCTCTTTGAATTTCTCTCTTAATGAGTCACGACTCTTCATACAGTAGATCGCTCGAACGGCACGTTTTTGTAATATGAATATATTCTTAATATCTGCCGCTTTTCCCCATAGTAATATTCCATAAGAGAGTAAACTATGAAAATAACTAAAATAGACTAATCTAGCAGTATCAGTATCAGTGTACTGTCTAACTTTACGCACGGCAAAAGCTGCTGAACTTAGTTTCGCTGCAAGGCTTTGAATTTGTGCACCCCATTGTGTTTTATTATCTAGTGTGATTCCTAGAAAGACAGTAGATTCTATAAATTCGAGAGATTCGTCATTTAATTTAATATTGCAATTAGTATTAAAACTTTTAGACAGAGAGAAATTAACACATTTTGTTTTTTTAGCGTTTAACATAAGATTGTTAGTTGTAAACCAGTGCAGGAGACGCCGCAAAGCACTATTTACATCGTCATAATTATTAGTCATTCTATTAACTTTAAAAATCAATGAAGTATCGTCTGCAAATAATACTATGCCGCATCTATCCTGCATGGCATATGGGAGATCATTAATGTAAACTAGGAATAAAAATGGACCGAGAATAGATCCTTGAGGTACACCCATTTGCACAAGTGACCCGTCAGACGTAGCGTTGCTAATCTTCACTTTCTGTATTCTATCAGATAGATAAGATTTTATTAAATTTAAAGCATTGTCTTTGACGCCATAAAAAGCAAGTTTTTTTAGCAATGTATTATGATCAACGCAATCAAAAGCCTTAGAAAGGTCACAAAAAACACCTATCACATCCATTTTAGTTTCCCATGCAGCAAATACGTGTCTAAGCAACTCTGCACCTGCGTCTGTAGTTGAACGACCTTTGGAAAAACCGAATTGACTATTGTGGATTAAATTATTTAAATTGAAATAACTGACAAGTTGCATAAGGATTATTTTTTCAAAAATTTTACTGAGTGCTGGGAGTATGGATATAGGTCTATAATTTATTGGGTCACTCCTATCTCCAGATTTAAAAAGCGGTATGATTTTACTAATTTTCATTATGTTAGGAACCTTCATCTATACATTTATTGAAAATAAAAGCAAGAGAGGGCGCAATAATTTCCATTATACTATCCAGTATTTTAATAATATACATATTAAATACATTGAATTAGGTATTAAATTAAAATTATGTAAATGTATTCGTAATCATGTAAAAGTGTGTAATGTAAATGTAAGTTCGTATTGGTCACCAGTTCTGTTTTTTATTTAAATTTTATAATTTTTTTTTTCATTATATCAGCCAATAACTGTCCACTGCTGAACATAGGCCTTTCCCATACAGGGAGATTTGCTAGTAGTTGCCACACTTGGCAGGCGAATTAGTAACCGCAGTTAACATTTGGTGATGTTTTAAGAAGAACGTTGCTGCCCATCCCCCAATCATTATGTTCCCTTAGTCACCTCTTACGGCACCCACAAGAAAGGAAGGAGTAGCCCATTTTATACCAAATCGATACGGCAAATTTTATGATGTGCATACTAAATTAAAAAAAAAATAAGCATTATTTATGTTTCCGTATGCCGTATGTTAGTTAAATTAAAAAGCTAAAAAAATATCTAATGTAACTGTCTCATTTACTAATTTGAAATTGAAATAAGAAAAAGATCACTATCTAAAATTAGGATTTAATCCACTATCTTTGATCATGGATGAGTATAAGTGCGGTAAAAAACCACGTTGTTGTTTTTTTCTCTTTCTATAAATTAAACCAATTTAAACAAATGCAGTACAAATAAGATCTAACACCGAATACGAAAATTTACTAAAAATAAATATATAGAAGTAGTTTTTATTCAGTTAAATGCGATATCAAAGCAAATTAAACAATAAATAATTAAATTCTTGGATCATCATCATCATATCAACCTATAAATCTCTGTTGCTGAACATAAGCCTCCCCCTTGGGAGGTTTTGTCAGTTGGAGCCACGCTTGGTAGGCGGAATGGCAACCGCAGTTAGGCTTTGGAAATGTTTTAAGAGAAATGCTGTTGCTCATCCCTCGCCCTCCCGTAGTCCCTTACGACACCCACGGGAAGAGGAGGCCTATTCTATGCTGAGGCCACACGGTAAGCTGGGACTACACGGCAAATTCTTAGATACAATCATATTATTAAATGTTTATTAGACATATTATATAAAGAACAGTTCTAATTTTTTTATATAATCTAAGTTTAATTTATATTTTTTTTTAATTGTAATTTCTAACCTAATAAAACAAAATATATAAAATAATATAAAATTACTATAATAGTAGTATATACTTTATTCTACTATTTAAATTTTCTAGATGCGTTCATATTTGTTTAATGTTGCGTTCAACATAATTCACTGACAGTTGTATTTATTTTCTTTAATTTATTTTCAACGCCATCTTGTTTACTGATGTAGCAACGAATATTTTCATTCTGGCTACACTAATGTCACTTTTGTTAAAGTTGCTTATTTAGCCTTTTTGTGAACACATTTAGTTCTTATTTTTATTCGTCCAAATTACATCCACATTATTTTAACCCAAACATCCAACCAGACATTAAATTCAAATCTCACCTAAAATTACATCCTCATTAGGTCTTCCGAAAGAAAACAAAAAATTTTGTGATAAACCTTTTTTGTATGATTTATTTTTTAATTTTATTTTGAGTATGTTTTTAAATTTGTGATCGAAACCTGAGTGCGCCATATTGGTGATATATATATATATATATATATATATATATATATATATATATATATATATATATATAGAGTATACCGTATACCTACAATGTATATAGTATATAATATACCTACAATGGATGATGCTCTTTAACATATAAATTTTAGAATGGTATTATTATTGTTGTTTTCTAAAAATTACTTATAATTATGAAAATAGTAACTTGTTTTAGATAATCGCTAATTAGGGAAGTTAACAAAAATGTCAATAATATTAACAGATAAGTACTTCATTTTATATAGAAGTCACTCGCATAAGTATCAAATTAATCTGTGGCATTATGTAAAAACTTGCACTATGAAAAAAAAAATTGTGCATTTTCCAAATTTTACCCCTTTTTAGTTTTGTTTAATGTACAAACGTAATAATTTTATAATTTTTGGATCAATTCAATTCAAGCCATTCTTTTTTTTTAATAAATTTTGCCCGAATGTTTAAAATTATGTTGGTATCACTGAAGTCGGCTTTTGCGTTAGTAGTTCTCTCGGTCACCATCTCGGCGTCACTATCGCATATTGAATTGATTAAAACGCCCTCATTGGGAAATTTTAGAAGCTTATAGTCTTACAGGTACTGATTTAGAGTTATTTCTTTAATTTTATTCATTATCGGTTATGTTATCTAATATGTAAATAATATCGATCGAACATGTTTGCACACGTGCCAGAACAAAGAGTGGTAATTGTTGAAGACTTGATTCTTTCCTCTAGCTATTTATCAAGTTTTTAATTTCCCGTTGACGACAGCGCCGTCTGTGATCATCTCCTAGTTCTCAGTTTGTGGCGCTATTTGATCTTAATTATTGTTTGGGTATGATTTTTTTTATTGTGATTGATGAAAGTGGTGCCTAACAAGTGCTGTGGTAACATGTTGAATCAAATGTTATATGTTGCTAAGATGGCGGCCTAGCTACGTTGATAATGAGCAGTTCACTACACAATTTCTGCATAATTTACTGAAACCAGGGTTGGAAGGCCCCTACAAGGTTTGCCACTTTATATTGACAGTTCTCAAAGCAAATTTTTATCTTGTTGCTTTCATTATATCAGGCTTGAATTATGAATAATCCACATCATCCCAGTGTTTCATTATTGGGACAGTTGCTATATGTTTTTTTTTTCTTTTACTTATTTCTAAATGTATATAATACTTTTTTTTATCTAATTTACTAAACACTATCGGCTATTAAAAAATATTTTTTGGGAGAAATATATGTATTAACAATTTTAAGATTTTGTGTGAAAGAATTCTTTTGTTGCAAATATTTTTTATAGTTTGTTCAAAGTGTTACAATATTTTATTATTGATTAATTTCTAGTATGTTCTATTTTGATTTAATAAATAAAATTTGTTATAAAACAGGGGTTATTGTATAGTATTTAACTTTTTTATGAACCATTCTATTATTAGTGATCAGGAGGTATGATAGTGCTTAGATCGAGCTGAGCACAGCCCTACTATTCTTTTCATGAAGTGATTCATTACATTAAACCGTCCTGTAAGTTTATTGTGGATAATGCTAAAAGTTTAAATTTTAGTGGTTAAGAAGATGTAACAGGGCATATTACCAATATATTTAATAATTATACCTTATGGTTTATGCATTATTACTAGTCAAAGGTTTTTTAAATTTTATACTCAAAAACTTACTGATAATCAAAATTATAAGATACTTCTAGTAATCTTACAAAGTACAAATTTTGGATTTTAGTTAGCTTATAAAGAAAGGAAAAAATTTTTAATCATTTTCATTAAATGTAAAGTAATTAATTCAGCCATAATTGTTCACTGCTGAACATAAGCTGTTGCTGAGCATAAGGGGATATTTGCCAGTAGTTGCCATGCTTAGCAGGCAGATTGGCAACTACATTTAAGCTTTTGGACATGTTTTAGGTAGGGTGCTGCTGCCTATCCTTCTAGCATTAAATTCCTTTAGTCACATTTATAGGAAAGGAAGAGGTAGCCTATTGTATGTTGGAACTACATTATTTATATAAAGCATCCATACCTTAGAAAACGAAAAGAGGATGACTTATAAAAAAATGCCCATCAAATATATAAAATGTAAAAAATGCTAGTCTTGCAATGCAGTTCTTCCACTACAAAAAGTTGTGAGATTTCATGTCAAAAAGCAAGTCAGTTATTTTAGTTAGTGTGTATGGATTATCATACTAATATTAGATATACTTATGTAATAATTATGATGATTTGGCAAATCTATATTAATATTTGAACTTAATTTCACTAACTACGTATTTGTAACACTTATGTAAAATATCTGTATAATATATTTATTTATTTTCACTACTCACACCTTAAAACACCTAAGAAATTACAGAGCCATGTCTAGTGTTCCATTTTTAAAAGGGTTCTGAAAAAAAAAATATGTATTTATATTTTTTATCCTTTAAATAGTAACTGAAAGGAGTTTTACTTAAATTCAATAAATTCAAGTATCTCCGGGAAGATATGGGTTAAAATTTCTTTGTATAAATGTCAAAAGTGTCTAGAGATCAAGTATGTTTTAGAGTACAAAAATTGGGAGGATGGGAGGAAGAAGACTGGCGCCTACTTTTTTTTTTTTTTTGATGAATCTCCTTTCAATATGAGATCAGATATAAGACGTATTCGAATTCGGAGGAACCACTGAACGTCAAGAACGTTTGAAATTTTGTTAGGAAGTTCATTCATATAAAGGAAAAAAAAATTTTTTTGGATTGATTCTCAATGCTCAGATTTATGCAGAAAGGATTGTTTCAAAGTTATTAATCCCTTTGTCAAGCGAGATGGGTGATTTGTTTCAACTAATGCAGGAGATTGCATGTCCTCACATTCTTGTCGACGCTCATATCAACTTTCTGCCATGGCCTGCTCAATCCAAAGAAGAGGTCTGCCGAGTAGGGATACCCTGCATACTCCACAACAATTTGACTTGTTACAAAAAACGTGGGCAGCCATTTCTCAAAATGATTTTGACGAACTGATTTTAAGCAAGCCATTTCACTGTGATTGTGTAATTCGTGTCAATGGTGAAAACCCATATAATTAATTTTTTTATTTTGATAATAAAAATTTTAATGAAATCTTCAATTTACCTTTTTTGTCATCATTATTAACTGACAGCATTAACTTAGGTTATTTTTAATTTTTTTAAAAAAATTGCAAAATTTTCTTCCTTTGTACAAAATATAGGGATTTGGATGACTAGATTTGGTAATAATTAATTGAATATTTTTTTATATTTAGAAATGTACTTGATCATTTGACACTTTTGATGTTGTAATGCTTAAAACCTTAAACCAAATTATGTATTAATAGTGTTGGAATCGTTTAGAAATAGCTCTTTCCTGCAGCTTTGTCTGTCATCATTATATAAGGTATCCTATAGTTAGGATCCTACCTATCTGTGTACAATATTTCATTCAAATCTATTTAGCTATTCAAATGTGATTAAGTGACAAACATTCACACATCTTTAGCAACTTTCACAATTATAATATTACTAGTATAGTGCTTCCTATCATCCATTATATATATCTACTTCCGAACATAGGCCTCCCAAATACGGGAGGTTTGCCAGTAGATTCCATGTGTGACAGGCTGGTTAGAAACCGCAGTTAGGCTTTGGTGATGTTTCAAGTGGGACGCTGCTGCCCATTTCTTGACCAGGTATAGGTTTAGTATGGCATAACATGTTTTTTTTTAATAGATGATAATGAAATGGAAATGGTAACCCCACTTGCGCTAGGGGTATATACTGGCTGGGCGTCAGTGAGGGATGATAGGTGGGAATGAAAAGGCAGGTCAGTTAGCCTAACGTGATGAATACACTTGGAATTCAGCATGATGGTTTTCAGGCGGGACCACATGGAGTTTTACCTGATAGGGTATATTGCTAGCAATGGGACAGATAGACTACATTACTAATAATCTCTTCCCTCTCAACAGTTATGTTAGTACGCATAGTACAAATAGATTTTTGTCAAATAATATAGAAACGGTTTAACAGATTTAAATGCGGTTTTCACTACTGTGTTACGGTTTGCTTCATTTAACATACAGTGTTTATTTCAATCGGTTCATAATTAAAAAAAATATATATATATTAATCTAAAATAAATTATAGAATCACACATAAAATGCTATAAAATAAACGATCAGTTGAATTGGCTGAAACTTTATGAAGGTATTAGGTACGTAATTATCATTTAAGTATATAATACAATGAGGAGTGGTTGCTTAGAGGTCGTATCGCTAATAATAATGCAAGTTAAGCAACCCCGGCCCTGGTTTCAACAAGGATGGGTGACCACATTTGGCATAAAAATATATCAAGTAGCTCAGTAATAACACTGCAAAATTGATCGTCGGCGTCGACGGTGCTTGGTACACTTTAACGCCTTAGCTACTAAACAAATAAATTTGGATGTCTGATGATAAACATTGAAGCGTATTAGGTTGTCGTAGTCCAGTAAAAAGTAATGTACCTGAGGGATTGGCATATCAGCGACTCACATAAGCTACATATTATTTTAGATAATTCCGTTAATCCATGCGAAGCCGGGCCGGTTCACTAGTATACAGTAATATCATTACCTCATGTAATTGTTATATCAATATCTCACGTAACAATGATCTTGGCAGATTTTATATATATATATATATATATATATATACACATATATATATATATATATATATATATATATATATATATATATATATATATATATATATTCTATTCATGTACAGTTCTATTGTGATTTCCGTATAGGTGTAACTTGTGAATCTAGATACCATTATATTACCAATTTCAGTGTCGTGTTTCGGTTAATGACACGAGCATAAGTGTACGCCATGTAAAATGTCAAAGTACCTAAAAATTAAGAGTAACGCTCAATTATTCGGTATTACATAACAAAGCATTTTTATCAATAATAAACTCATTTCTCGCATTAAACCGTTGCGAAAGCTCATATAGCTTTTATTGTCAGTTGATTAAATGTCTTTTAATCTTGGAACTTCAACCCTGGATATATGATGCAGACACAAGGAAGATTTTATCAATAGCTCAGTGATTTTCAGAGCTTTCCTCGATACTAGTGGTCGTCCCGTGGTCGAAATTCGACCATAACATATATTGTTATAAATTAATCTATTATGGTTACGTTTGACATTCAGCAAGACTATAGACAAGTAATATTAAAGACAAGCAATATTAATCTATTCTCAATTTGACCACAGATTACCAATAAAAGAAATAGTATATTATTATGTGGGTGTGTATGTGTGTGTATCAAATATATGGTAGTGTGTGTAATGTTTTTTTTATTGATTTAATATATTATGAATAATTAAAAAAAAAATTAGCATTTTGCACTCCTCTATATATTATATAAACTATAAAGGAGCGAAATTTCATACTTCTTCGTCCGCGTAATTTTTGTAAAAAGGGGTACAAACTTTTTACTTCACGTATGTTCCAGTATTATAAAAGATATTATATTATAAGCCTCCTTGTATGAAATGGTTTATGTTTCATGTTGTTTGCAGACATGCCGCCGCCGGATAAAAAAGGCAAGAACAAGCTTATTTTGCAAACTATCATCGATGAGAATTCAGAGCCCGTACTTTCAGGTAAATAATCTATTTTTTTTCACTTTGTTTACTTTTGTATTTCTTTTTAAATTAAATAGAATTTCTTTACTGGAAATGTAATTTACGTTCCCTCGCCCCTTTCATACACAATGTCTGTGTTATTTTCGATTGACTTTTTTATTTGATGAATGTCCACTCGCAGGATTCGTTTTGAAAGTTGATCTTTCAGAACCACATGGTTGAACAATATATAAGTTGCAATATTTGAATTTAAAATTATATAAATACATCTGTGTATTGATTTTTAGAATTTTGAACTTAATTATAAAGTAATTTTAGAAAGTAGCATGAAAATTATCAATGGACACTATGAATAAATGACACAATTTTTCCATACAAAAGTATTTTAAACTCCTTTATGTTAGTATGGACTATCTTAGTTAAACATAATGTATACATAATCAAGTTTTTTTGAAACTGTCATAGAAATACTCTCTTAACTGAGATTAGTGATAAATTGAAAATATATAATTAATATTTTTTAATTGCCTTTCTGTACATATGTGCAGATTTGTAATTAGCTTTACAAGTCATGTACTACCTAAGTACTAATGAATAAGTACCTCTTACAGATCCACTGTCCTCAGTAAATGGGGAGGAAGAGCAAGATGCAGGTGTTACGTACTTCGTGGATGAAGAGGGCCGGTATTATTACCAGCCGGCGGGGGATAACCAGAACTTGGTATCCTTGCCAACAGCAGTTACCGAAGAGAATGAGGTTCGTGCTACTTGTTACTGAAACTCTGTTAAAAATTTATATAAGTTAATATTATAAAAAAATTATAAAGTGTTTACAATACAACTAACAATTGAGTTACTTATATGTATAATTATTCTATATTTATATATATTTAACTTTGTTTATACATATATCTATGTGTCTTCTTTTTATTTAAGAGTTTCCTCTTGTCGGTGCAACTAATTCATGCATCTTCCTCCAGCCAGCTCTATCCCAGGCCATATCCTTTATCTATGTGTACATGTATATATTTTAATTCTATTTATCTATACTTACTATATAGCTATTAATAATTTATTACTTATCTTATTATTTTTGCACCATATATGTTATTCTTTATATAAAAATCCTATAGACACTTCCTGAAGATAAGTCTCCCCACTGGGGAATTTTACCAGTAGCTGTTTACAACCGCTGTTAGGCTTTGGAGATGTTTTAAGAGGGGACGGGGACACGGGGGGGGGGGCTATTCTATGCCGGAAAATACATTGAAGAATATAACAATATAATAACTATAATATTGTTACAAAATATCATATATTTATTTATTGTTATATGAATGTAGTTGGTCGGTTAATAAAACTTTCTTATTTACTTTCAAGTAGTCTCCAAATTAACTGAAAACCTACTTTGTCCTCAGGGTATATCTAAAGACGATCAGATGTTAGTAGACGTCGAGAGCTACCAGACGGTGACCCTGGTACCATCGGAGTCCAGCACTGGCGAAGTCAGCTACGTTCTAGTGGTCCAAGAAGAAAATAAGCCAGTTGTCAATATTGACATTAAAATGGACCAGGTAATAATGGAAAATACGTTATTTGATTGATGATAAAATCATCATCATCATCTTGTCAGATGTTAACTGTCCACTGCTGAACATAAGTCTCCCACTTGGAGTATTTCCTGTAGCTGCCACGCTTGGCAACCGGGTTGGCTACTGTTGTTAGTTTTTTGATGATGTTCTAAAAGGGATGCTGTTGGATTAATTGGCTAACTGACCTGCTTTTATCCGCACCTATCATCCTTCACTGTTGCTCTGTCGCTGTATACCAATAGCGAGGTGGGGTTACTTCTTCAATATTATCCATTAATAAGCCTTATTGTTTCGGCACATTGTACCCTTCATGAAAAGTGCATATTCCTTTTTAAAAGGCCGGCAGGATATCTGTAATCTAACGTATACTCATAGGCATTTACCATCAGGTGAGCCGCATGCTCGTTTACTCTCTGTGCTATTAAAATGATCTGGTCGACTCAAAAAAAAAAATTGGAAGAATTTATAGTTTTATTATCGTGGTTCAGGAGGAGGATAAGGGCAATGAGGACGTGTACAACTTTGAGGACGAGGAGGAGGATGGTGGCGACGAGCAGAGCGAGGAGGACGACGAGGTCAAGGTGAAGCCACCGCCAACCAAGCGCAAGTACCTACGGCCGCACTTCACTTGCAACTTTTGCTCGTATACCAGTCACAGGCGGTAAGTACCAGCTATTTAACGTTACCTCCCTGGGGACAAATTTTATTTATATGTTTATTTATTTTACATTTTATTGCACCATTTATAGAATAGTAAATACATTTAATTGTAATGAGAAATGATACAAAAGGCGGCCTTTTCGCTGCAATCTCTTCCAGACAACCTTTGGGTAGAGGACGTTGAAAGGGTAGGTGGCGCACTATTATATATAAACAAATATATACAAAGATATATATATATATATATATATATATATATATATATATATGTATGTGTATATATATATATATATATACACACATGGGCCGTTGTGCGTATGAGTGGTGGCTAGTACAGCCAGTCCAGAAGCTTCCTGGGACCTTAATAGCCCTCACTGACCGACCTCACCGTTAGGAGGATTTCTAAATGTTGAGGGACTATAGCTTCATATTCCAGGATCATGTGAGCAGCCTATATAGATACATAGAGGGCTGTCTGTGGCTCCTATTGTGTATAAATGTTTGTTTAATTGGCAAGGACCCGTTATTGTCCCTATTATTGTTTTAAAGTTTTTGAGAATATATGGTATACATGATTATTGGTGTGCTATGACCAGGTATCTGCTGCTGCGGCACATGAAGTCCCACTCGGAGGAGCGACCGCACAAGTGCAACGTATGCGAGCGCGGCTTCAAGACCGTCTCCTCCTTGCAGAACCATGTGAACATGCACAATGGTGTCAAGCCCCACGTTTGCAAGTACTGCAACAGCCCGTTCACCACCTCAGGTAGATTTATATTAATCTACACTATATAACTGGTTAAATTTGGATGAACACGTCAAGTATTAAAGAGTAATGAAGCCAGATGGGGAGGCTTGTACCCAATATCCAAGTTACCGGGGGAAAGCGATTGTTAGTAATGGAGATTGAGAATCCCTTTGCGACCAATATACCCAACCAGGTCGACCTCCTCGCGGTTCTCCCTGGAAACTATCATGGTTAATTCCTGATGAATTCATCATGATGGGCTAACTGGCATGTTTTCATTCTCATCTATAACCCTTCACTGGTGCTCCGCCAGCGTATCCCGTTAGCGCAGGCGGGATTACCATACCATTTTCACTCATCAAAAAAATGTTATTTGTTTGCATGGTTATGTTTTGGTTTGAAGGATGGGATATGGCAGCGAATTTACTGGGTACAGAGGAATAACATCTGAGTGCTCAGGAATGGTAACGCATAGGGGGTATCATGGGCGAAACAGTACACTCTGTTATGTGCATGGTACTGCTCATGTCTATAGGCGACGGTTATCACTTTCCATCAGGTGGACCGTTAGCTTGTTTGCCATTTTTTCAGTTCAGTACTAGTAACACAATGTAAGTAATTAATATAAATTGAAATATTAAAATAGATTGTAAAAAAAATTTTGAAAATGTTTAAAAAAAAATTACACAAGGGATCTTAATAAGATCAATAGAAATAAGAACAATATTTTTAGAAATCTTGTCTGTCTGTTTATTCTGGCATCACGCAAAAACTGCTGCACGAAATTGGATGCGGTTTCCACAGTTGTATTCCTGAAGGTGTACATGTCCTAACATGTATGTGCAGGTGAATTGGTGCGACATGTCCGATACAAGCACACGCACGAGAAACCGCACAAGTGTACTGAGTGCGACTACGCGTCAGTCGAGCTGTCTAAACTGCGCAGACACGTGCGCTGTCACACCGGAGAGCGGCCCTATCAGGTGAACATTATATCTTAGATCTGTGTTTCCCAACCTTTTTTGTTTCATTTGAACACTAATTTCACTTGAACATTTCTAGAAATTTTATGCCCCCATACATAATTTTTCCCGACAAAGTTTACTTGACAACTCTAATCGCCCAGTTGATATTTAGGTAACGTCAAATGTAATTTTACTTAATAAATATTTACAGTATTTTTTATTTACTTTTTTTTGGTAAATTTGGCATCGATATCTACTCGCAGCATTGCATTTAAATAGTCCGGAACAAGAAGGTTAAAATCGCTTTCTAGTCCATGTTTTAATCCCCCCCCTCCTCCTTAATTATCAAACTGTACCCTTGTGGGGCGTGGTCCCTACGTTGGGAAACACCATCTGAGATTATATAGATAGAGCATCCAGCCACAAAAACTTGTTAGCAATGGAGTTTGACTCTATTGCTAACAAGTTTTTGCTAGCAATATGCCCTATTATGTCGACCTCCGCGTGGTTCCCCCTGGAAACCATCATGAACAATTCTTGTTGAATTCGTCACGATGGGCTAACTGACCTGCTTCATCCTCACCTATCATAACAATGACGTGGGTGGGGTTACCATTCCATTATCACCCATTATCCATGGCGTTATTCATGCCATATACAGTTACTACTTTCCATCAGGTTGCCATTTATTCGTTTGCCATTCTAAGTTTAGTAAAACGAAATTAATTCCAAATTGTTTGTTCCAGTGTCCTCACTGTACCTACGCCTCGCCCGACACGTTCAAACTGAAGCGACATCTGCGGACTCACACGGGCGAGAAACCGTACAAATGCGACCACTGCAACATGTGCTTTACGCAGTCCAACTCGCTCAAAGCACATAAACTCATACACAACGGTGAGTGATTTATTATATTACGCAATGATGATGTAGCATTTATTGTACATTTATTTGTTGTACATTATTTGTATATTAATGACCTGATTATCATTAATTAGGTCATTAATATACAGTAGTCGTTATGTACAATTATAGTTTGTACAAGTGATTTTATTATTTCATATTGTTATAATCACTCCATTCCTTTTAAATTTTTTTTTTTTATTTTTTTAACTTTTTTTGTTATGCAACTTAGAATGGCAAACAAGCTGACGGCCCACCTGATGGAAAGTGGTAACCGTCGCCTGTAGACATGAGCAGTAGCATGGACATAACAGAGTATACTGTTTCGCCCATGATAACCCCCCATGCGTTGCCATTCCTGAGGACTCAGGTGTTATTCCTCTGTACCCTGTAAATTTACGCCAATTTTAAATTATTACACAGCGGGTCGATTCTAAAACGTCATTACTCGAAAGTTCTAAACCTATCTCTAAAGTAAATAAAATATTCAGATATCACAGTAAAATCTTGGTTCTAAGGATTATCATCGTTATATCAGCCTTTACTCTACACCTTCCCTTGGGTGTTTTTAACAGTAGTTGCCACGCTTGGCAGACGGATTGGCAACCGCAGTCAGGCTTTAGAGATGTTTTAAGAGGGACGCTGTTGCCCATTTCTCGGCCTTATTCGCCTCTTACGACACCCATGGGACAGGAAAGGGTGGCCTATTCTAGGTCGTGACCACATGGCCAATTTTGAGGATCAGTATGAATTAAATTTCTATTAGATTTAAGTCAAAATGATGGTTCATAAAACAGTCATGTTCCGAAATTATTAAATAAAAATAGAAAAAATATTAAGAGCTAAGTTTAGAGACTGAATCATACATCAGAATCGACCTCACTGTTACATTTCATCATTGACTGTTTCTCCAATTTATTTATTTATTTATTTTGTGATACATAGGTAACAATGGATGGTAAAACAATATAAGTCCTCTATGATCAACACCATCTATCGAGCTATACAAATTTACAATTACATAAGAAAAAAATTATATTATATAAAAAGAATAATCAGCAATGTCACATTTATAGTAAAAAAATATAATTATGGAATCAATGTTGTAAAATATCCACTTGTATGTGTGTGTGTGTGTGTGTGTGTGTGTGTGTAGGTGTAGGTGTGTTGCGATTTATTTCGCTCATGTGTGTTCTCAGTATATGTCTTTAAAAAGTGATTACTTGAAATAAAACAATTGTAACGGTTGTCCAGTGGCGGAGAAGCCAGTGTACGCGTGCGAGCTGTGCCCGGCGAAGTGCGGCCGCAAGACGGACCTGCGTATCCACGTGCAGAAGCTGCACACGTCCGATAAGCCGCTGAAGTGCAAGCGATGCGGCAAGTCCTTCCCCGATCGCTACTCGTGCAAGATACATAATAAGGTAATCCGCATGCACACACTTCTAGTCATTTACATATGAGCAATATCTACCCGGGATGACAAGGGGGGAAATGATTGTTAGTAATGGGGCGGTTAGTCTCCATTGCTATCAATAGATCTTATCAGGTCGACCTTCACACAGCTCCCCCTGGAGACCATCGTGACTAATTTGTGTTTTGTGAATTCGTCATGATGAGTCAACTAACCAGTTTTTTCATCCTCACCTATCATCCCTCACTGGTGCCCCGCCAGCGTATACCGATAGCGCGAGCGGGGTTACCATTTCATTATCACACATTAAAAAAAAAACCAGTATGACCAAGACAATGGACCATTACATATACAGCTATAATAATTATATATAAATTTATTGTATAAATTAAAATAAATAATTAAAAATAATTTTTGAATGACCACAGACGCAAAAAATTAAATTATGTTATTAACCTTCTATCAAAAAGTTTTTGTTCAAAGGTTGAAATAAGAATAAAATTTAAAATCTTGTATTACAATTGATTAACGATGACAATTTTATTTAATAATTTGTAATTTTTCTATTTCAATTTTTCTCGGGAAACTGTAAACTTTCACCAGTAGAATAGTACTTAAAACTCATGCTAAAGATTTGTATGAATATGTAGTGATGTATTGACAGACACACGAAGGCGAGAAATGCTACAAGTGCGAGATTTGCCCGTACGCGTCCTCCACGCTGCGACACCTAAAGTCCCACATGCTGAAACACATCGACGAGAAGCCATTCATTTGTGACCAATGCGATCAAGCATTCAGGTATGTCTCCTTAGCATACATTTAGATACGCAGAGATGTAACCTCTCTTAGTGTTTTTTACCAGAGGTAGACTTTGTACAAAAGGTAAGCGGCCGGTCGTAAAACTATAAGTCGAATCCTTTAGTAATATGGATAAAACACTATTACGTCAACCACAAATAGTAGTTGGGATAAGTGTAGGAAGATGATGATGATTGTAGATTAGAGGGAGAAGGCCATAAGCTACTTTTGAGATTTTCAATTTGATTGTATTTTATTTAAATGTTTTTTTTTTTTGGGCAGTTGGACTCGCCATTCCATTGTCATCAATTAAAAAGCACCCTGTTATTTAATTGGCGACTTGTCACGTTACAGACAGAAGCAACTGCTCCGGCGACACCAGAACCTGTACCACAACCCTGACTACGTGCCCAAACCGCCCAAAGAGAAGACCCACACGTGCCACGAGTGCAACAGGACGTTCGCGCACAAGGGCAACTTGATTAGGCATCTCGCCGTCCACGATCCGGAGTCCGGCCACCAGGAGAGGGCGCTGGCGCTGAAACTCGGCCGCCAGAAGAAGGTCAAGTTCATCAACGGTCAGGCCGCCAAGGTAAATAGATTTTGTTTTTAATAATAATAATAATATAATCATATATTTATATATATTCTTTATTGCACTTGTAAATTACATTATTAATGCATTTATAAATGTTGTGAGCAAGGGTGGACTTATCTCTGACAGAGATCTCTTCCAGTCAAACCAATACAGTTAGAAAACATGTTGTTAGCGGGCAGCTGAAGTGCTACAACTATTAATATTTAGAGTACACAAACAAAAATACAGTTAAATAAAATATTAAGATACATAATAAAATATTACATAAATACATACGAGGTTTGTCCGGAAAGTACGTATAAAAGTTTTTTAAAAATTTTATTTTACAATTATTCAGGTAAATCAATTTTATCCCCTTCAAAGTACTCCCCCTGTGACATAATGCACTTGTGCCAACGCCGTTTCCACTGTGAGAAGGCTCCTTGAAAGTCCTCTGGTTGTAGGTTTCTCAGCTGCCCCGTCGTAGCTTTTTTTATCTCATTTATGTCCCCCAAATGCCGCCCCCGAAGTACCAATTTGGTTTTTGGGAACAAGAAGAAGTCACACGGGGCCAAATCCGGCGAATAGGGGGGGGTGTTCGGTCACCGTAATGGAATTTTTACTCAAAAACTCACGGACAACAAGAGAGGTGTGGGCAGGGGCATTGTCGTGGTGAAGAATCCAACGCCCCTCTCGCGCCAATTCTGGACGAACTCGTGCCACACGAGCTTTGAGGCGTCTGAGCACATCGACGTAGAATTTTCCATCAACTGTCTGGCCTGGAGGGACGAATTCTTGATGCTTTCTCGGCCCTCTCTGAATCTTTTTAGCCACTTGTGGACGGTTGGTTCCTTCACAGCATCATCCCCATAAACTGTTCTGAGATCGGCAAAAATTTCACGGCCATTCTTGCCGAGTTTCGAGAGAAACTTGATTACGACGCGCTGCTCTTCAACGGAAGCGGGCTCCATGCCGACGGGGTTTCGTTAAGAGGTAACTTCACAGATGGCGTGACAAGCCAGTTCGCACCGCACGGCGGTCAGACCAGAACTGAAGCATTGTTAGGGACATAAGGAAGGGGTCCTGCGCTTACCTGGCCTCCCCACTCCTCTTTCTCGCATTCCAGAACACTTTTATACGAACTTTCCGGACAGACCTCGTATACTATAAATAAATATAATACCTACCTACTTATACAATGGATGTTATTTATGTCTCCTCACAAACAGTTTAAATTTACACACGACGTATTTAGGATGAAATATAATTAAAATAATACGAAACTCCGCTGTGAGGAGCTGGTGTCTGAAATATGTTAAAACCTGTAGTACCAGATCACCGATCACCGTTTCTAGTTAAGATTCTTGTTTGCAAAATATTCATCTGCATCTTGTTTGCTCTAAAATAATGCAATTAAAAAATGTAGCATTTGATAATAGTCGCATAAAGCGTGCTGCGTGCGCGAGTGACAAACATCCACAGTAATCCAACTTGATGGATTTTAATCTTTACCTATATGTATTTAAAGTGTGTTTTCATTATGTAAACGATAACTGCTATGCGATAATGATTGCTACGTGCTTATTGCGATTGTAACAAGAAAATATTTGTGTAATTACATATTTGAGTGTCTCTAAACTCCACGATTTAATTGTCCTACATTAATCTATTTTAATGGTCTGTTTGTGTACCAAATTTCATCGAAAATTGTTTAGGCATGATTGATTATTTAATTAACAAATATTGTAAAGGAATTACTATTGCATGAATACCCAGAAAATGTTTAAAAGGAACTTTAAGTTATTCTGCTGAGCGAATTTAGCCTATTTATTTATATATATATACTAGCTGACCCTGTAAACGTTGTTTTACCACTTATTGCGAAATATAAAAATCGCGATTAAAATACAGGAGTTAATCGTAAAACGGTGAAAATTTGAGGTTGTATGCATTTTTCAATGTTAAATCATAATAAAATAAAAATGGAAAAATTTGTCAAAAAAAAATTTTTTTTTGTGAGGGTCACCCTTATCATTGAAGAGTATGAAAAATGGATGCCGACCGATTTTCAGACCTACCCAATATGCACACAAAATTTCATAAAAATCGGTAAAGCCGTTTCGGAGGAGTTTGGTAACAAACATCGCGACACGAGAATTTTACATATAAGATATGCGTATCGAAATGATTTTTTTGTATATTGCTCGTGTTATGTAAAATGAGTTTTATTTCTGCTATTAAGCTATTGCGGAACAGTTTAGTTGCTATATTATAAACTATTCTCATGACTGTTGAACTGTTATTTTCTTTGTGTGATTTTCATTTGCAAAGCGAAATAATTTATTTATTTAATTAGCTTTACCAACAATTGTTTTCACAAAATAATGTAAATATATATACAATTATGGAGCTTAGAACTAAGTGTAACAATTTTTTATAGGCAAACACAGCATATATTGATACATGTATAACAATAAGTACAGAGAAATATATATATATATATATATAGCTTACATCTATTATTAAATGCTTAACAACTAACAACTAAAGCCACCATATCCATAATTGTTTACTTTAAAGCATCATGCCACATTTTGTTACATGTTTATATATATATATATATATATATATATATATATTATTGATGGGTGATAGTGGAGTTGTAACCCCGCTTGTGCTGTCTGTATACGCTGGCGAGGTACCAGTGAGGGATAATGGGTGAGGATGAAAACCGATTTCGAATAACCAATTTTAACTTCGGTTAAAATGTTACTTTTAATTTTAATACTGATGTTATAGAAATTTTATCAAAATTAGTTCAGTATTTTGGATTTTAAATCAAATGCTTAATTAAATTTTACCACACTTATGTTTCTTTTTTGTGGAGCAAAATATACTTGTGGTCATAACTATATCTACACAACTTTATATGGCAGGGGGGAAAGGGATTGTTAGTAATGGAGACTGAGAATCCTATTGCTAGCAATATACCCAACCAGGTTGCCCTCCTCGCGGTTCCCCCTGGAAACTATCATGGTTAATTCCTGATGAATCCATCATGATGGACTAACTGGGCTGTTTTCATTCTCATCTATCACCCTTCACTGGTGCTCCGCCAGCGTATCCTGTTAGCGCAGTGGTTACCATACCATTTTCACTCATAAAAAAAAAACTTTATATGGCAAAAAAACTGCTTATCCACCCATCTGAAAGTGGAAACCATCACCGATAGTTGTAGACGGCTGTGAATATCACAGTATACTCTCTGACAATATTCCTGTGGATTAGGGTGTCATTTTAAGGTGGTAAACAAGCTGGCGGACCATGTGATAGTAAGTGGTGGCCGTCGTCCATAGACAAGAGCGACACCCTGTTCATTTTAATGTAAACCATAACATTTATGGTGCTCCACTTGTTTTAATATTTCTAAGGACAAGTGTTATCCTCCTTACTTTGGAATTTTTGGTGTTTTGTCTGTTTTTTTTTACTGTTTTGTCACACATAAGTTACTATAATGGCTGCTGGCTGCGATTTATTATTGGCTGCCAAGTAATATCATAAACGATTTAAGCATAAATGGATGTTTGTTACTATTTTATGCAATAACTACTCAACGGTTTTCAATGATATTTGGTACATAGAGAGACATACATTTATTAACTGATTCATGTAGGCAAATTCGCGGGAAATGGTTAGTAATTTATAAGTAAACTGGTGTGGAATGAAGAAAAAGCTTTTGCAATTTAGAATGGCAAACAAGCTTATGCAACTTAGAATGGCAAACAAGCTTACGCAACTAAGAATGGCAAGTAAGCTGACGGTCCACCTGATGGAAAGTGGTAACCGTCGCCTATAGACATGAGCAGTACCATGGACATAACAGAGTATACTGTTTCGTCCATGATACCCCCCATGTGTTGCCATTCCTGAGGACTCAGGTGTTATTCCTCTGTATCCTATAATTTCATTGTCATATCCCACCCTTCAAACCGAAACACAGCCATGCAAACACAACTGCTTCACGGTAGAAACACGAGTGGTACAGAGAGAGGTGCCTAAGCAAACGACTTTTTTTTACAGTCTTCCTCTGATAAAAATTTCAAATTGTCAATAATTTTATTTTTACGGTTTAAATTAAATGCTATATGCGATTGTAAATGTAGCAAAAATATATATTTAGCCTCGACTGCTTGCTGTGCAAATTTATTGTTTATTTATTTATTTATTTATTTATTTATAAAAGACACACCAACAATATGCTCACAATAATTAAGTAGATAATATACAATATTATTAGTAATTTAAAGAGAAAAACTACTATTACAAAATGCTTAAATCTAAGTTTGAACAAAAAAATCTTACTCCTCACTATTACTTTTTTTATTATTATATATTATTTACTTATTGTGAGTTTATTACGCGTATTCTGTTATTTTTTTTTCTTTTTATACTCGCTGCATTAGCAATATTAACATTTTAGTTCGTTAACAGACAATTAGACAAATAAAAATCAGCCAAAAACATTGGCGATAATGCTCAAATGTTTTTGGAAATTGACAGATAATTGTGACATTGCCACGTTTCGGTAAGCTGAAAGTTACGAGAGTTCGTAAGTCATGAACTGTAACGTCGCTGGGCAGGGTGGCCTTTCCATTGTAAACTCACAAGACCAGGGGGGAAAGGGATTGATAGTAATGAGGTCTAATAGTCCCATTGCTAGTGATATACCCTCTCAGGTCGATCTCCACGCGGTTCCTCCTGGAAACTATCATGATTAATTCTTGTCGAATTCAACATGGTGGGCCAACTGACCTGCATTCATCCTCACCTATCAACTTCCACTGGTGCCCCATCGGTGTGTACTGATAGCGCGGGCAGGGTTACTATTCCATTTTCACCCATTAAAAAAACTCACAAAACCGATGCCCAATATAAATGGTATTCATATTTTCGCACTAAGACTCTAACACTCATTTGGAAATATACATGTAAAACCAGCGCAAAACTTATGTTTTATTGTAATGGATGTAAATAAAATGGTAACCCTGCCTGCGCTATCGGTAATCACTGGCAGAGCACCAGTGAGGGATGATTGGTGAGGATAAAAAGGCAGGTCAGTTAGCCCATCGTGACGAATTCAACGACAAATTAGTCACGATAGTTTCCAATAGGAACCGCGTGGAGGTCGACCCGATAGAGTATATTGATATGAATGAGGATTAACCTCCCCATTACTAACATTCCCTTCCCCCCACGCATACATGTTAATCTTAGTATTGCAGGCGTCCATAGGCTGCAGTAACCGTTTTCCATCTGACGGGCTGTATGCTTATTTGCTATTTTTTTGGTATAAAAAAAAAAAAACAAATGCATGGACTCATTTCTCAAATGTGTCTTTTGATTTGCCCTAGGAGATAACGGCTGAGGTGGAGTCGGAAAATGAACAGACGGACATAGTGAAGCTTGGTCTGAACGACTTGGAGCGCGGCGAGGTGGTGACAGTGACCCACGGCGATGGTCAGCAGTATGTGGTGCTCGAAGTGATACAGCTCGAGGATGGAACCGAGCAGCAAGTGGCAGTGGTCGCGCCAGACTTCATCGACGAGGAGCATGGTAAGTTGCTTACAAAAGGTTTTTTTTTTTATACTTACCAGAGGGAGACTTTGTACAAAAGTCGTTTGCTTGGGTACCTCTGTTCCATTCGTGTTTCAACCGTGAAGCAGTTGTGTTTGCATGGCTGTGTTTCGGTTTGAAGGGTGGGATATGGGGGGATTTACTGGGTACAGAGGAATAACACCTACTCAGGTGTGTATGGAATGGCAACGCATGGGGGGTATCATGGGCGAAACAGTATACTCTGTTATGTCCATGACACTGCCCATGTCTATAGGCGACGGTTACCACTTTCCATCAGGTGGACTGTCAGCTTGTTTGCCATTCTAGGTAGTATAAAAAAAAAGCTTTCACCCATGACTTTGTCCACCTGACCGAGGTAAAAAGGTAGCTCATGTCTTGTCATGCATCTCTTTTCTAAACTTCAATTCACCAGATTACATAATCACAGTACAGAGAGTCACGTTTTCTTCTAGCTTGTCATCCCCATAAAACAGCAGCTTTTAATGGTAGCTTCCGATATCAAGCCACAAAATGTTGGAACAATATACCGCCTCCCATAAGACTGATCGCCACTAAGTCCAGTTTCAAAATTGATTTTTAAAAATTCTTAATTGAGAGGCAAATGTTAGACGTTCCAGCAAGTTACCTCTATGTTCCATTTGTCTGCTAGATAGACTGTCATATCTGTCTGTTTTACTGTAAATCTATCTATTTACTGTATGGATAATCTGGTAGTATTGTTTTATTATAACCCTATTCCCTTTGGCCGCAACAGAATATCAGTGCTTTGCTCATTTGTGGGCGAAGCAATAAACTGAGTTGTGACCATTTTGTATTGTTAAGACACACGCACAAATGAAAAATTTAATTTAGCTTTATGTATTTTTTTTTTATCATTTACGTTACCTCGCTTTTTATGTATGTTGTATATATATATATGTTGTAATTTGTGTGCTGTAAGTAATGCAAATAAATTATCTATCTATCTATATATCATGTCCTTATCTGACTCAAATAATATGTATATACCAAATGTCATAGACATTGGGTAAGCCATTAAGACGCTGTGAGGTAACATGTCAGCTCATATTTATGACATCGGTATCTCATTTCTTTAAGTTGCATATCGATGCTTATTGGCAATCAAATAAGATTCACATTGCAATTCCAGTTATGGTTTCTTCTCGGTTTAAGCTAAATTTTAGAAAAATACGTAATCTCAGTAAATATTTTTTTTTGTTTTGATACTTAGTTTAATAGAGAGAAAAAATACCAATTTGTATGTATCTAATAATTGTTAAAGAAAAATAAAACAGATAATGTGGTCCACATACAGATACTGTAAACCATGATTGATCTAAGTGGAGACAGAAAAAATATACATACATTGTGGCTAATAGAAATTTATTGCAACTATTTATTTATTTATTTTGAACTGGGCACACCAACAGTATACATATTATATACATAATATTGATTTTCATTTTTTGTGTAGCATGCGGATATGCATACCTATAGCAGGCGTACACAACATTGACTACAAAATACTTCGGGTATTTTCCGAAATTTCGGGGCGAACGAAACAGAAATTTGATGTTAAAATTATATAATACATGCTGTTTAAAATTATTAAAAATGTTAAAATATCGTTCCTCTGGACTATTAGAATAGGATTTATGATGAACGAAATGTTAAGCTCCATTTAATGGGTCGATTTTGATACAAACAAAAACACGAAATTGAGCTCGAAATTTCGGAATTTCATTTCATGGTAGACCACCAGATTACATGCATATAATACATATATGTTGATGTGGGCTTGATTTTAATTATGTATATAAAATCAGAAGGAGTGAGAGGAAGAAAGAGTACGAGATTGTATAATGAATAACAAGTTATCTGGCCCATATGGTGATTATGTAAAAAAAAATTGTTAAAGACTGTAGACGTAAAAAAAAAAACAAAAAAAAATTTTTAACCTATTTTTGTCAGTGGTTTTTTTTTTCAAAATTACCTGAACAAAAATTGAAATGAAAACTTTTTGAGTATAGATCCAAAAAATTAGACACTTAGACCAGCATTTTGCTATTTTTTTGTTTAAATGTCTCTATGATGATTTTTCTCCAAGTTTACAGCCTATTGAAAATCACCTAAAAAATTGATTTTTTTTTTGTGATCCCTTAATTTTTTACATTAGTGTATATAATTAATATAATTATTAAATTAATATAATAAATTAAATTATATTAATTTGTTTTATAAGTGCCAGCAGTATTGTTCGCAGGCATCGTTATTACAGTCTCCGTTCCGTTTATATTATTTTTGACGTCCTCGGTCCTGCTCATGTCTATAGGCGACGGTAGCCACTTCCCAGCAGGTAGCCTATCAGCTTGTCTACTATGCCAAATTGTTTAATAAATACTTTTGTCCAGTAGCTGATGAAGAGGAAGAGGAGGAGGAGCTACCGGTGAAGGTCATCAAGCAAGAGAAGAGTAAGCGGGATACTGATGTGGACAGGAGTATCAAGTTGGAAAAGGACGTAGATACATGCTTCGGCTTTGATGTGAGTACTCCCAAGTGTATATATATATATATATATATATATATCTTATATATAAAATTCTCGTGTCGCGGTGTTTGTTACCAAACTCCTCCGAAACGGCTTTACCGATTTTTATGAAATTTTGTGTGCATATTGGGTAGGTCTGAGAATCGGCCAACATCTATTTTTCATACCCCTCAATGATAGGGGTGACCCACCACTAAATATATTTTTTTTAATTTATCGACAATTTTTATTATTTTAGTATATATTTATCAGCTTCACTTATTTTTTGTATGATTCTTCAATAGAATTTCAGTGTTCTGAATAGAATATCAGCTGAAATGAACGGGGCAGAAACTCAGTCGTTTTTTTTTTCTTCAAAGTTGATTTTACAAAAAATAAACATGCAAACATGATAACAGAACCATTTATGTTACAGGAGGAGGCAAACAAGATTATCATAAATAGACATTTGTTCTTTTTTTATGATATGTAATTTTTTTAGTATTATTGTATAAAAGTAAAACAAAGTAAAATTTTTAATGCTGATTAAGAAAAAAAGAAAAGTAAATTGTAATGATTATGAAATTTAATTATTGTTGTGAAGGAGCGGTTTCTCCTAACACAAGCAATTTTTGCTTAACAGGAGATACCAAACCCTGTAATGTAACTAACTACCTTTGTATAAAGAAATAAATTTATTTATTATTACAGGAGGAGGAAGAAGAGGAAGAGCAATACAATGAAAAGGTGGTGCTACATCTAGTGTAAGCTGAGCCAGGTGGCATCGAGCAGGAGGCGGTGGCAGGTGATGCCCACACCGGCACGTGATTGCAGGATGAGCCCGCGGGTCGCGACGTGAAGTAAGCATAGGGGATATATCTAGCATTAGGTTAAGTCTACCAAATCACATGGTTTTTTTAATCAATATCTTAAACTTAAGCAAGCATAAAATGGTACATTGAAAATGTATGATTTGGTAGACTGCGTAAGAAACGTAAAGCCTGAGAACTACCTAAATAGTGATAACCATAGACACTTTATTTATACCTGTTACTTTTTGTAACTGTGTACAAAGGTAAATAAATAAGTATGAAACAAAGAAAGTGCATTATGAGTGGATTTAATTAATAAGCATAGACTGTGCGGGTAAGAATGAGTATTATATTGTTAAATTAAATGTTAAAACAAATATTTCCAGATCGAAACGGGAATCTGTGCGATCGTAGGCTCTCAATGTGACTGTTGACCCACCAGGTGGCGCTAGTCCCTTCTTATATTACTGTATATTGTATATTTTTGTTCCATTTGTTCTTCTGTGACGGATCTAGAGATCTATGTGGGCGTTATCAAATATATGTATAATTTGCAACCGCGTTGTGGATATTTTTTCTTCTAAAGCGCCCTGTGTTCCAGTGGATTGTTGAGAATCTACGATGTAAACGATTGAAACGTGGTTCTATTAATAAAACGATTAATGGGGTGTGTTCACCATGTTTATACTCATGTTACGCTTACAAAACATCACATATTAACACAACATGGCAATAATAAAAACTATTTAAACACTAACATTATTTATTACTTAGATTAATATTAAACTCTTGAATTTATTAAAAACCTCAACTTGGACCATCCATTGTTGTGGTTTTTCATTGTATTTATTTGTATTTTAAATGTTGTCGGTCGGTGAGCGTATTTGAGATGTTTCAAAGTAGCCAAAGCACTAAATACCGGTTTTTAACATTGTTTTATCGGCGATACAGGACGCCTACGCTGAAAAATCAATTGGGTTACCAGCATTTTATGTTAAAATATATATATTTTTTTTACACCTAGCATAATAATATTGATAGAACTCGTAAGGTATGTGGCGTGAAGATATATATATTTTTATATTTAGTATATATATATATATATATATATATATATATATATATATATATATATATATATATACATATGTATATATTTATATAGGCTAACTTGCCCAATTTGAAATTTTAAAAAATAATGTTAGCTTAACACTACAGGGTGAAATCAATATCGTTAGCATAGTTTCAAGGAAATTACTCGGGTCAGACAAATTTAACGTATTTTTCAACGTAACAAGGGTAACAGGTGTAAAAATAATAAAAAATCTTGAGCGTCTATACTATGTTTAGAAGTACATGTACAGCGTCCGCGTGAGCGCGTTTTAACAGTTAAATTAGCGTATTTCCGTATAAAATCTGTATAGTTTATTTTCCTTAAAAATATGGTAATGATATCGTTTTCACCTTGTATTATATAGATATACATATATACGCAAATGTCTTACACAAAGTGATAATGGAAAACCACAAAGCAATGTTTTATAAAAAAAAAAAAATTGTTTTTCTTTATAAAATAATAAAAAGTTATAGCTAAATCTCGAAATTGCGCACGGGTTCTTCACAGAGAAAGCGGGCTCAGCAATCGCGTAGCTTCTATCTTAGATATTGTAAAATACTTTAATATTAATAATCATTAGACATGGCTATGCGTACAGCACCATTTGTACAGAGTTTGTTGATGTTATATTTGTTTTAATGAAACGTAGGCTAGGACTTGAGTGCGGCGAGTACTGTTAATATTAAACTGCATAATAAATTACATCACACAACAAGATAATATACGTAGCCTTGCTTTTCACGTTCACTGCAGCTTCATTTATTTGCAGTGAATCATTTGTTTTATGTTCTATTTAGTATAGTGTTAGGATTAGTATAGCAAAACGTTGATCGAAATGTACAGAATACTTTGAAAAAATATATATGTATATATATAATGAAAATTTACTTAACTGTTTCGATGATTAGCCAACTTGATGATTTTATGATACCATAATATTATTTCTAATATGAAACTCCATTGTACCACTATTTAGTCAACATCTAATAAGACAGATCTCAGTGAATATCTAAAAAAAAATATTACCTTTAAAATCTAGATCTAGACTGAAGAATAATCAGACAGAATTCAATTCTGTCTGTCTAAATTTCCCTTTATCTCTTAATTTATGATTTTTTTTAAACATGTGGAATTGGAATGAATTAACTGCCTATAAAATGGTTTACTGAGCAACTAGTAAATAGTTTTTTGTGAGTTATACATTTCAATTGATTTGTACATCTCTCTTGTACTGTAATAAACATGTTAATTAATTGTCCATGCGCTAAACACGAGGCCATAGACAATTCAGTGAGATAAATTTTAAGTTGGTTTCTGCCAATAATTTTAACTTTTTAAATGTATCCAATAATAATGGACTTTATTCTAAAGTGTATTTCACATCAAGTTTTGTTAATTTCTAACTGTTTACATAGGACGTTATTTTAAATATATATGTGGTCTACCTGCTATAGGTACATATGTTTTATATATGTAAATGTGTGTGTGTATATATATGAAGAACATATAGCGGCCTTTCCTAACTACATAATTATGTTAGAACTACATGTTTTATTATAAATAAGATTATCTGTATATAATATGTTACTAAAAAACATTCGAAGTACTTTTTAAATAAAAAAATATAGCAAGCTTTTTTTTTTAATATTTACCATACTAAACTCTTTTAAACTATTTAATAACATTTTAAAGATGGGAAATATTTTTAAAATTTTGCCCTATCATTTAATTTACTACGCTTTAATTTCCATTTAAATGTAATAAGATTACATACATTTGCATTGGACTTTATAATCTCATATTACAAATATTAACAAAACTTAATAAAGTGTAATTTATTATTAAATAAAATCCTTTGACATATTCCCATTTCATTTTAAAAAATATTTTGTTGAAATGCTATAAATAACATTCAACCGACTTTAACAATGAAGGCTTTTTATTTATATATTTATTTATTTATTATTAGGGAATACTTAATTGGGTTGTATTTTTTTTTATATTATGCTTGTTACCTTATACCTCAGTTTTACACAATGGCCCCGTAGAGTTTTATCAAAGTTAGTACAGTGATTTAGTTTTTAAATTAAAACAACTGATTTTGTCGCAATTGAAGTAGGTTTCTTTTTTTTTTTGGGACACAATCTTTAATTATGCAATGTTAGAAAGCTCAATGCCCCCTTGTATTAAATGCCTTTACCCATCGGTTTACGCTTAAACTACACAGACTAATTGTTTGTTGATGTACATGGCGTCCATGGGGTCGCAAGCCGAGTTCTTACAGTAGATTGATGTCGGATACACAAAGTCGCAGATCACGTAACACACGGGACTCGAAACGTTCTTATTTCTAAACGTCAAAATAACAAAAGGTCTATATCTCGATATCTAAATGTTTTAGAATGTGCCTGTCTTATAAAATACACTTTTTTTTATACGGTATATTTTTTAATACACAATTTTTTTTATATATTTGACTAGTTTAAGTTAGATTACGTTTCTATTTATTAATTTAGTGAAATTATTTATTGTGTTACCTACCACCTAGAACGATACTACATACTACTGTTTTATACTAGTAGGTACTTAAATCAACAATTCGCAATGTCTTATATTTGCGTACGGGGTCAGCAATCATTGGGATCTTTTGTGCTTTTCCCAGCCTTTTACTATAACTTTATAAATCCCCTATGTGTTACCTCCACGATATCCCACGGTATAAGATATCTATAGTCCCCTGGCTCTGGATAAGGCCTTGTCATTTAAGAACTTTTTAAACGCCTGAGATCTCCCAATTTGCTACATTCCTTCTGCAGTTTTAGTTTCGCATATTTCTCAAAGGCATAGTTAACGACATTGGATGCATCTGCAACGTATGGTTTAGCACTTATATTTTTTTTATTTTGATCTTCTCGGCAACTCTTCGACAAAAATTGGCGTTTTCCTTGTCTTTAATCCCTATATGTCTAGGAACCCATACCAAACTAAAAAAAAATAAGCAAAAAGCTGTCTGTATTGAGTCATTCCATTTGAAATCGTCTAATCGGCAAAGCTGACCCATTTTAGATTTTAGTGTAACTTTGAGGGACTCTTCTCTAGGGTTCCTAAGAATGAAATTTACACGAATTGGATATTTATAAGCGCTTGATTCCGCGCATTTAAATAAAATCTTCAAAATATCGATTTTTTTTAGTTTAATTAATTTTTCCTCAAAGTTTTTTCTTTTTGAAGATTATTCCATTATTGAACCGTAATTCTGTAATTAATGTATTTTTTTAATATTAAAAAAATACATGTAAGGTTTACAGATTAATTATAAATTATTGATCCCTTTTAAGAATACATATAATAAATAAAAATACCGTATTAGCATGGTTTACAGATTAATTGTAAATTATTAACATCTTTAGAGAATGTAAATAATAAATGAAAATACCGTATTAGCATGGTTTACAGATTAATTGTAAATTATTAACATCTTTTGAGAATGCAAATAATAAATGAAAATACCGTATTAGCATGGTTTACAGATTAATTGTAAATTATTAACATCTTTTGAGAATGCAAATAATAAATGAAAATACCGTATTAGCATGGTTTACAGATTAATTGTAAATTATTAACATCTTTTGAGAATGCAAATAATAAATGAAAATACCGTATTAGCATGGTTTACAGATTAATTGTAAATTAACAACACGCGACTACATATTTTTGGACGGTATAATTTTTAACACCTAATATTATTATTTGATTAATTATTAAGTATAAATATAAATATACCACATATACATCACTATCAATAACTATACGCTTATACAAAATATATTAGTATATTAGAATATGTAGGTTTTAGTATTATTTACTAAATATTTAATATTATTTTAACACCTTTTTACATGTAAACCATCTTTGAATATTTTGAGATATAGACCTTTTAATACTTTGATACTCTGAGATATGACCGTTTTGAGGTACACGTGTTATTTCAAAACTATATATGTACGCTCGTAAACGGATTATTTATAAACTGAACTAGTTTTTAGTCAAGCACTTTTAGTAATATTTGAAACTTTTGTCTGTATATATTAATGTGATATGAACGAGTTGGTATATTAAACATATTTCCTAGTTTTCTATAAAGTAGTAGGCGCAATAGCCCCCTAGGCTTGACCGTTTGTATTTTACAGAAGTGTTAATCGTATTTCTCACGATCTCCATATAAGAGAAATGCAATTTAAATGATTGTAACGATGGCGATGATTCTGACGCGTCATTACTCTAAACCTATCTCTTAATCTAATATTTTAATTTCATAGTTTCGCGATATCACTGTTTTGTGAACCATCAATAATTGTAATATTTTTTACTTCTATTCTTGAATATATATATATATATATATATATATATATATATATATATATATATATATATATATATATTAAATTTAGAGATAGGTTTTAAATATAGAGTTATTAACAAAGTGTTTTGAAAATATCTGTGTAACTTTCATTTATAATATGTATATCTTTTCTCTCTATCTTCTTTCTTTTCTATCTATATATGTATAAAAGAAACATGTAATGTTAATATGATATATAAGACCGCTGCCAAGCGTGCTATGTGTACGAGGAACGATACCTCGCGCACAATATTGCTACTATGTGTGTAAAATATCGTATTAGTCCATTGATGTTATGATAAAAATAACTAGATAGTCAATCGCTCACGAAAACTGTCCGAGGCAGAACTTAACTTGGTCTATAGGCGATCTGTGTATATCGGACTTTATACTTAATAATTTATTACCTTTATAATGTTACTACTTCTCGTTGACAGTGTTGCGTAATGTATATATGGACACACAATCCATCTTATGGTGACTTGTAATAAATTATTAAATATGTATATAAAAATTGTATTACACTCTAATTGTTGTACACATTTTGTGTTTTTGTCTCGGTGATTGAATATCTAGTTTGTACGTCAATGTTTTTCGGATCACGTTAACAATTCATAACTGTAAATAAATATCTGATAACTGCAACCTTAATTTTTAGTTTAGTATCTCGTTTATAGTTTTACGTTGTATAAGTTTTTTTTTTTTTTTCTTTATATAGTTTGTAAGCAAACAACTGGAACGACACTGCGGACAACGAGTCTTGCGCAATAGATGTTTTTGTATGTAATATTAATATACTGCGCAAGTCACTTGCTACAGAATGCTTGCTCGAGTTGTTTCGCTCGCTTTTGAGTTCGTTACCAATTCCTCAAAAGTACCTATGTGTTATGTTGATTGTAAATTTGCACAATTTCTAGGTACAATGAATTAGAAATGTATATTGGTGATTTACAATATAGGAATTGGTTATTTTTCTCAATAGACTTATATATAACACGATGTACTACAAAAGTAATGTACATATTTAAAATGTTCCTGCATTCCAATATATAATCGTTTTTATTAAAAAAAAATGAATGATTCTATATTGGAATACACGCTAATATTTTATGTGTTTAGTGATAAGAGTCATTGGTGGCAGACTTATTTTAAGTTTTTATTTTGTTTGCGCACCGTGTGACAATCGTACGATGGGTTTACGTAGATGGAAGTGAAGGTACACACGAGTTGGTCACGTAGAGCATAGGGTCATATGTATGATCTTGAAGTTACATATCTATACATCTATGATCGAGTAATCAATATTTAAAAATATAAAGCCACAGAATGAATTGAAGGTAGAAAAAGATGAACAATTTTCGTATTTGATGACGATCCATTCATGTGATCCTATAAATATGACGCAACAGTGCTGACACATAAAAAGATGCGTTGTAACGCGACATCGCAACAACAAAATTACTGCGATTCGATCGCATATTTTGGAGGGGCGGTGTCGTACTTCTTGCCTTTCGTGCATGCTACACTTTCATATAAATCGATCGATCTTGGAATCCGAATTCTATAATATTTTTTTTTTAATAACTATTTATAATACTGTGAATCTTGTGTTTGATATAATTTTGGGATTTCATTTACTTATATCTAAAGTTAAACTTTATACCGATCACCGAGAGGTGTTTTAATACTACTAGGCACTTTACAGATAAAGAAAAATACCATGTAAAGAGTACCATATTCTAAATTATTAACGACTTTTGAGAATGCAGTTAATAAATAAAAATACCATATTAGTAAAGTTTACAGATTAACTTTAAATTATTGTCAGTTTTTCAAAATACAGATTAACAAATAAAAATACCATATTAGCATGGTTTACAGATTAATTGTAAATTATTGACACCTTTTAAGAATACAAATATTAAATAAAAATACCGTATTAGCATGGTTTACAGTTTAATTGTAAATTATTGACACTTTTTAAGAATACAGATAATAAATAAAAATACCATATTAGCATGGTTTACAGATTAATTGTAAATTATTGACACCTTTTAAGAATACAAATATTAAATAAAAATACCGTATTAGCATGGTTTACAGTTTAATTGTAAATTATTGACACTTTTTAAGAATACAGATAATAAATAAAAATACCATATTAGCATGGTTTACAGATTAATTGTAAATTATTGACACCTTTTAAGAATACAGATAAATAAAAATACCGTATTAGCATGATTTACAGATTAATTGTAAATTATTGACACTTTTTAAGAATACAGTTAATAAATAAAAAATACCATATTAGCATGGTTTACAGATTAATTATAAATTATTAACATCTTTTATCAATGAAACGGAACACTTTTTTCATGAAAGCTTGAAATAGTACATAAAATTTTGATCCTCCTGATCACGCTGGTTGGGAAGTCTCTGGGCAAATAATATGTATTTATTTATGATCTGCTATGGAAATGTTTTGTTTCATTGATATTGTATTACGTACGAAAGGCAAGAATTGCTTTTTACTTTGTTAATTAAGATATTTTAACTGTAGCAGTTTAAAATTATGTAAAAACAAATTTTAATTGACATTGTTGTATAGTTGTCTAGTGTATAAAATAGAATAGTTATGAAGTTGTAAGGGAAGATTCGCGTAACCTTGAATAAATTAAAAGAAATGAACATGACACATATCTTTTATTGCCTATATGGTGCATCGTCATCTATTTGTTTTTTGATGGGTGAAAATGGTATGCTAATCCCGCCTGCGCTAACGGGATACGCTAGCGGAGCACCAGTGAAGGGTGATAGATGAGAATGAAAACAGGCCAGTTAGCCCATCATGATGAATTCATCAGGAATTAACCATGATAGTTTCCAGGGGGAACCGCGAGGAGGTCGACCTGGTTGGGTATATTGCTAGCATGGGATTCTCAGTCTCCATTACTAACAATCCCTTTCCCCCCCACCTCACAGCGTTGCCCACTTGAATATAATAGCTTATATATTAAATTATATAGTATATAGTAACTTATATACTGATCCTTTGTGCTAAATTAGGATCTAACCTACCCGTGTGTCAAATTTCATTCAAACCCGTTCAGTAGTTTTCGTATGAAAGAGTAACAAATATCTATGCGTCCTTACAAACTCTCGCATTTATAATTTTAATAGAATTGTAACTAGATTTTATTTGAATTGATGCCAAAATATCATTTTTAAAAATTAGAATTGTCTTGCATGTTTGTTATTTTTTTTTTATACAACTTAGAATAGCAAACAAGCTGACGACCCATCTGATGGAAAATGGTAACCGTCGCCTATAGACATGAGCAGTACAATGGACATAACACGAGTATACTGTTTCGCCCATGATACCCCTCATGCGTTGCCATTCCTGAGGACTCAGGTGTTATTGCTCTGTACCCTGTAAATTTACGCCACATCCCACCCTTCAAACCGAAACACAGTCATGCAAACACAACTGCTTCACGGTAGAAACACGAATGGGACAGAGATGCCCAAGCAATCGACTTTTGTACAAAGTCTCCCTGTGGTAACTACTGCATCAAATTAGATGCGGTTTTTTTATTTACCTGTGGAAACTACTGTCACAAAGTGATCAACAGTGGAATTGACGATTTGCAATAAATTGTTAACGTCATACGAGTCATACCTAAAGCGCATAGTAACGGTTGTTCTAATTTACCACAGTTTTATATGCGTACTTGCAAAAAACCAATTTTATGTGATGTATGCACTCGAATTGCGAAACGACACATACCAAAAGAAAATAGGTATACTGCATTTGAGAGTGTCCTCAATTTAAGTTATTCTGTTATTCTACAGTATTATTTATTTTATTTATTTATTCATTAGTACGTATATGTATACATGGCGGACTTAATGTTAAAAGCATTCTCTCTCAGTCAACCATTGGGTAGTGTCAGAATACTCGAATGCGGTACTACTAATTATTGATATACATACATACTAAAATTACATATATAAACGAATAAATATATATGAATAACAAATATATTTATACATATATGATATATACTATATTATACACAAAATTGAGAATAATATATAGTACTTACTGCTCGCATAAAGTGTAAAAGTGAGCGTAGACGTTTTTTTAAAAGACTGTTTTGGGGATACCATCAAGAGACCTGCAAAATAAACTATTGGGTGGGACTGTCCAAACAAAATAGGACCTAGGGCCAATAAAAATGACTAAATTCATTGGGTGGCTGCAAAATACTATCATTATTTTGTTATTGTATTAATTTATCATTTACAATCCCCTGCCTTGACCGTTAAAAAGGGGAGACAAAGAAAGTATTCAAAATTTTTTTTGGAAAGAAGTCCAATATAACCTTCGTAATCTTATATGAGTTTTGTTATCAAACTAAACTATACTATGTAGGACTTTATACCATTGGAAAATAAAAAGAAACTTAATGAAAGTAAGTATAACAAATAAAACACCATTATAGCTTATAAAATCTATAATTTTATAAAACAATTACGCTAAATTGGTTAACTAAAAACTCACATTATTCACACATCAGTAGATTCAATACATAATAGAGTTTAACAATAAAATATACAGATGGTTGTATTACATTGGCGTATAATTATTGTTATTTAAATAAAAAATATCGGATTAGTGATAACATATTGTTAATAAATTAAAATTTTTGTTATGGTGATGGCTCTATAACAGGACCTAGTTGTTACTATCTTACTATTCTATAGTAGAAATTACTTTGAAATAGACAGTGAAGATTTTATAAAGGCGCCTCCATACCGTACAATTATCTCTCATCACAACCCCACTCCCTTCATCCCTTTCAACCACGTTTATTGTTAATAAAGACGGCACTAGTAAATGTCTACAAATAACTAAGTGTAATTTTATTTTAAATTTGTGTTTATCTAATAGATACGTTGTTCGTAATCATTGTATCGAGGAACACTGGCCGTTACAGCTACGGTTATGAAGGTAGCGACAGACGTTACAATTATCGTAACGTGCTACCACCTCTAACAGATTCATTTAAATGGTGCAGGTGAGTCGTCAGTTTTAATTATGTAAGCACAAACATCGCGATAATCTCGTGTCGTCCCGGCGAGACGTTAAAGGGCTGTACGGACGGTATACATTTTGTACGCGGATTCTCATTGTAAAATAAAGTGTAAAATATGCATGCAATAACACGTGTTATTGCATGCTATTGTGTGAGTTTAATTAAATCAAGATTGAAATTGATAGCGTGAATTGTGGTTTTAATTAAAAAATTGTAAATGTGAGACAAATAAAAAAAGAATTTTGTCTGTGGACAATAGGGACGTCGTCGGTCTGCGCGAACCATAATGGGGCATTGATCATAATAAAATTCGAGACTCCTTTTTAAATTAATTCAATGACACGTGTTTTGCAACGACATGTTATTTAATTAGTTTATCTATGCCACTGTGATATGTAAGGTTTAATTTCGATTTTTTGTATAATTGCAAACTGACGGCCCACCTTATAGACATGAATAGTACCGTTTGCAACAACTGTTCAGAAGTACCGTGGACAGCACAGAAAACTGTGACGTCCACGAAGTACCGCGTTGTTGTAAACCTGTACCAGAATTCTAGTAAATTCCCCATTTCCTATTTGATACATTTAGCGAATAACCTAAACGTATCTTTTTATCAACGAAACAAATCAAATTATAAAAGTATTTATTAATTATTATTGTAAATTATCATTATTATGGAGTCTTATTTTCAATTGACTAACTTTGAAAAGATTAATCACTAATTGTACCAAATAAGGGAAAAAGGTTTTACTAGTATTTTGTCTTGCACGTTTTTATATCATATTTATTCATTACAAATTTATAACTATTACTAGCAGAAACTTACTATATTTGTTTATCTTTCTCTATTTATATATAAAAATGGATGAACAGTTAGATACGTTGCAGCGCCATCTAGTGGCGAGTTACAACAAAGTGAACATCACAAAAATCCCTACAAAAAAAGTGTGATAACTTATGGATAGAGAGTATAATATTCCTTAGTGATGAGCAATTACCATCACCATAGGGTATACCCACTTTTATATATATAAAGATTGACAATTCTTACTCTACTACCTACAGACAATGTTACCTACATTACAAAACACTTTAAAATTTAATCTCACTATTAGTTTGAAAGTCACAGGCAAATAATATTTACTAATTATGTTAGTAACTATAGTTTATTGTAATAAGTCCATATTGAATTGCGTACAAATTTACATAACTAACGGTAACAACAGTAGGCACGATACTGGAGTAAAGGGGAATTATTTAAAATTCATAATATTCGAATGTTTTTATGTTAATCCTTTTTTTTATGTGAACATTTAAAAAATTTATTAAAAATAAACATAAACAGACTCTATAATGTACAATATATAATTATAATAATTAATTTATAAAGTGTATAATTTAATATAATATAATCATAATGTAAAATTTAATAAAACTTATAAAAAAATTACTAAAAAATTTTAAAAGTATGTATTTAAGTCTACTATTTACTATAGGCCTTACTAATTTACCAGTTTAATCATTATATAAATAAATAAATAAATAAAAAAAACACAAATGTCAAATACACAAAATGCTGAATAATAAATTCATTGTATATTTTATTAATGATTATTATTGATGTCACGACATACTTTTATAATTTATCGTACAGTATTGTACCGCGGTACAATTTTATACGATTTTATCGTCACGATACAATAGGGAGGACATTGTATACTGTATGGAGCCACTATTAATTTTCCGCGAGAATTTCGCATGGAAATTTGAATGAGTATTCGTATATTTTTATTTATTGCAGTTTATGAACGATTGAATTGTACTACAACAATGTAATTTTTTTTATTGTTCTATAATATCGTGACGATATAATCATACGATACAGTGTCGCGGTGTAAAAGCACACATTGGAATCGTTTACATTCGTGTCTGGAATAAATATTGTAATAGTTTATATTAAAAAAAAAATATATATATATATATATATATATATATATATATATATATATATATATATATATATATATATATATATATATATATATATATATGAAAATTGTGCAAATAATGACAAATAAAGAATTTGCCAGTCTTATGGTGATAAGCCCTCTTAATGCAAGTAGCTTGCACAATGCAATGCACGATGTGACGTCACAGACGTTGCATTTCATTAGCATACGAAGCGTATTCTATACAAGCTGATATAAAAAATATTTTGCAAGTATGTAATAATATCAAAATTGACCGTGGTGTGATCACTTTATTAAGAAATACTCGTAGCGATGCGCGTTCACGTGAAATAATAGAATGAAACTTCATTACCTACAGATTGCTTTGACGACAGTCCTACGTGTGCCTAGACGGCTTTCTTAACTATCCCAAAGGCGTTCCCTTAATATTTACAGTGACAATTTAGAAAAGTGTTTATATCATTATTTCACGTATACGTTTGACAAATATCAAACATAAAGATGGCCGATTTCTCGATTACGAACATTATTGCAATATGTTGTGTATTTTATACATTTAATTGAATTATTGAATTGATTAATATAATTATTATAATGCATGGAGTAAAAATTGGCAGTGATTTCATAAGGTGGTGTGTTCCAAATATTTTATTCGAAAATGGAACACACCGTCTCACTTTTTAATTGTGAATGTATTGGCGCGAATCTTTAATTCCATATTCAAATTTCAGACGCGGCTCTGCAATATAAATGTACATAGATAGAGTGTCTTTATCTGAGTTTATATGCCAGTATTTTTTTTTACCAGAAGAGTTTCATACAAGTGATTGTTTATTGTACAACTATATTTTGAGATTATAATGCAGGTCGTGGTGTACTCCCTGTGCAGCGTCTGGCGTTCTGATGTCAGCCAACAGGGCGGCCGTCAGGCTCTCTTGTTCCTTCAGTCTCTTCACCAGGGGCTCCCAGGAGCCGTAGTTCAGCTCCATTAGTTGTACGGCCTTCTTCATTATTTTGTGGGCTTCTAAACACCAGTCTCTGGACACGAAAATAAACATTTGGAAATTACTTTTTTTACAGGAGGATGGCAAACAAGCTTTCAGTTCACCTGATGGAAAGTGATAACTGTCTCCAATCACAGAATAAACTGTGAATCCTATAAGTCTTCCTTCGGTAGATTAATCGTAAAATGATGTAGTTATATCAAATAAAAAAAATCTAATCGTTACTAAATTAGCAGTCGTGGTAGTTAAACTACTCTTGTTTTTTTTTTTAATTAACAAATTATATACAGATCACGGACTTCTAAAATAATTTCACTACATTCCTGCTTCAAAATTAACAACCATTCCACTTGGCTCTCCCTGCCTACCTCGCAAAAGATTGTATTGTATTGTAAAATCTTTATTGTACGTAATTTATATTCGATAATATATATATATATATATATATATATATATATATATATATATATAGAGCTTTATTTTACCTGTAGTCTGGATTCTGTGGCGATCGCACGATCCTTTCCAGCATCACTTCTGACAGTTTCCTCAACTCGTGCGCCACCTACAATAAGCCATGAGAATTAAAGTAACAATTTCCCATCAATTTAACATATAAAACAATGGAAAATATATTAATATAATTAAACTTTAACTAGACGAGATGTTAGTACACGGGACATATTTTGAGAAAATTGCTTTAAGTTTTTTTTCATAGGAGCAAGTTTTATCTGTCTGTATGTTTGAGTCGTCATCAGATAAAAACTACACCACCAAATTGGATGCGGTTTACACGACAATATTTCTGTAAGTCGAACTCAAAATCTGGTATATATTTCATCACGACGCATCATCTACAAGTGAATGAATGAAAAAATAAATGAACATACATACATACATACATATTTGTCACGCCTGTCTCCCATTAGGATAGGCAGAAACAGTGGAACGCCAAATGCTTCGATTCAAACAAACCTCTTTCGCTTCCTCCACATTCATCAATCTTTTTATACACGCTAAATGAACACTAGTGTTGAAAGAATAATATACCGAATATATAAATGCCAATAAATAAATTATGACATATTACCATATTTATTTATAATTTATTTATATTTGACAGTAATAAGTGTGACAATTTACAATGTGTAATAAGTGTGACAATTTACAATAAGTGTGAAAAATTACAATACAATGTTTTGTAACTACGTGCCAATAATTTATCATTATTGGCACGTACTTATCATTATATTGACGTGTAGTATAAATAATTTATCATGTTAATTTTATTTTATTAATTTAAATATTATAATGTAAATATTGACTTTTTATTGTGTGAAGAAAACTGTTACATTGTTTAATAAATAAATATAAATATATATATATATATATATATATATATATATATATATATATATATATATATATATATATATATATATAAAAAAACCTATTTACAAGGAATTTATTTAATTGATGTTTCTTTCTTAAATCAACGCGTCTAGCTACAAACATATACAGCTGCTTTGTAATAGAAACACGAATGGGACAGTGGTATCCAAGCAGATGTGTTTGCATGGCTGTGTTTCGGTATGAAGGGTGGGATATGGCGTGAATTTACTGGGTACAGAGGAATAACACCTGAGTCCTCAGGAATGGCAACGCATGGGCGGTATCATGGACGAAACGGTGTGCTCTGTTATGTCCACGGTACTGTTCATGTATATAAGCGACGGTTACCACTTTACATCAGGTGGGCCGTCAGCTTGTTTGCCATTCTAAGGCGTATAAAAAAAAAGATAGGGTTTTAACCCTTTGAGTGCCGACGAGCGACATCGCGCTCGTGCGCATTGCAACTAAATGTGCCACGAGCGTCATAGCGCTCGTGAAATCAGTCGTTGTTTAGCTTGCTGTATAAAAAAATATTAAAATTGGATATTTTTTGGAGGAGACACAGTTTTTTTAGAGACAAGGGTAAATGACATCGACACGACAAAGATTTCTTTGGCATTTTTGAGTAGATATGAGTAAAAATGAATCGCACTAAAAGGGTTAAGTAAAAAAAAAAAAAAACTATATGCCGGCAGCACACCTGCAGTGCCGCTGGTGTTGTGGGTGATTACGGGCGGCGGTAGTCACTTACCATCAGGTGAGCCGCATGCTCGTTTGCCCCCCTGTGTTGTAAAAAAAAAAACTTAATAAAACGTTAGATTGTCTATGGACACGTGTGCACACTCACCTCCACACTGAACGAGCCGAATTGATACTCCAGACTTTGTATATTGTGTTTTATTAACTCCACGCTTTTACTGAATTCCCCTGAAACAATACAGTCGTAATGATAAATGCTTCTTCTAATCCTAAATCTATTTTATTAATTATATTTACAAGGAATTAGAAATTATTGTTATATTAATTTATACAGTACAATAATGTTGGGGGGAAAGGGATTGTTAGTAATGGAGACTGAGAATCCCATTGCTAGCAATATACCCAACCAGGTCGACCTCCTCGCGGTTCCCCCTGGAAACTATCATGGTTAATTCCTGATGAATTCATCATGATGAGCTAACTGGCCTGTTTTCATTCTCATCTATCACCCTTCACTGATGCTCCGCCAGCGTATCCCGTTAGCGCAGGCGGGGTTACCATACCATTTTCACCCATCAAAAAAAAAAACAAACAAGTATGTAATAAGTACAATATAATTTATATGAGTCCAGTGAGAGATGACTGATGAGGATGAAAGCAGGTCAGTTAGCCCATCCTGACGAATTCAACTAGAACTAGCCACGGTGGTTTCTAGGGGAAACCATGTGGAGGTCGACCTGACAGGGTATATTGCTAGCAATGGGGCTATTTGACCGCATTACTAACAATCCCTTCCCCCCATTGGGATATAGGTAGGAAGACGATGATGATGATGACCCCGTATAGTAAATACCGTACCGGTGTCCGCGTACAGCCTGGCGAGGGTGTCGGCGGCGGCCCGCAGCGACACGTGGTGGCGATGCCACACCTGCTGCTTCAGCTTGAACGCAGCCTGCGTCCGCTCGCAGCGCTGTTCCACGCTCGTGCACCGTTCCGCTGGTGGCACAACACTGTTACTGATACACCTTCAGGGAAGTGGCTATTGATAATGGAGAATGAGGGCCCCATTGTTCACAATATATCCACCAATATAAAAACCATATAACCACGTAAGGCTCTCTAACTATCCATATAAACATGTCTGGGATTATATATTTTTTTTTTTATACAACTTAGAATGGCAAACAAGCTGACGGTCCACCTGATGGAAAGTGGTAACCGTCGCCTATAGACATGAGCAGTACAACGAACATAACAGAGTAAACTGTTTCGCCCATGATACCTCCCATGCGTTGCTATTCCTGAGGACTCAGGTGTTATTCCTCTGTACCCAGTAAATTCACTGCCATATCCCACCGATCAAACCGAAACACAGCCATGCAAACACGACTGTTTCACGGTAGAAACACGAATGGGACAGAGGTGGCCAAGCAAACGACTTTTGTACAAAGTCTCCCTCTGGTGACTATGTACAGTTAATCACTTTATTATTATTATTTGACTATTATACTTATGTATAATTAATACTTATAATTATTTTACCTTAATGTTTTATTTTTAATTATACAATACCTACTTGTACAACAATTAGTCCATTACCTTAAGGTTGTCTTTGAAAGGTTGCTCTCAGCAATAAGACCGCCTCACTGTACTTGTACAATTGTATCGTTGTGTTTGTAAATTGTCTTGTTTATTTCCTATATTGTATAATGCAAATACAGTATATTCATTCATTCATAAGCCATTGTTTTGAATGCCAGATATGTTTATCACGATGGGTTAATTAATGTAGCACGGGTGGGGTTGCAATTCCATTGTTATCTATTAAAACATACCTCTATGGCATAGGGGAAACGGATTATTAGAAATATTACGGATTCCATTTCTAGTAATATGTCTAGATAGGTTGATTTTCACGTGGGGCTCTCTGGAAATCGAAAAATTAAGGAACGAACATTTGTGTCCTTGAAAGTTCGTTGCCTAGTTGGTATATCGTTTACATACAGGGTGTCTGGTAATGAATGGATAACTTTGAAACGTCTTATAGTTCAACTTATTGCTGTCCTAAAAAAAATACGAAACAAAATACATCATAAGTAACAGGAAAGAATAAAGAGTATCTATTTATCTATTTATAATTAAATTTAACACACATTTGTTTTACTATTTATCATTTATTAATAAATATAGTTAATCTTTGCCGTGCTCTTTGAGAAGCAGCCGTTAACTGTGTTCGGTTATCCGACACTGTAGTAGGACGTCGTTGTGCGGTCCCGGTGTTGCCGACGGTGTGCCACTCTCCCGGCGCCGCCGCCGGCTCGTGCCGCACCGGCGCGGGTTGGGTGGCGGAGGGCAGTTGTGTCGCACTTTGTGCGACTGCGGGCGCCATATGGCGGGTCGTATGGGTGGGGGGCGCCCTCGTGCGCCCCTTGCCGACGGTTTGCCACTCTCCTGGCGCCGCCGCGGGCGCGGGAGGCATCGGCGCGGTCGGCGCGATGTTCCGGCGGCGCGCCTCCCTTTTGTACATCGGGCAGCGCCGGTCGTTGGCCGTGTGGGCCCTCGCGCAGCGGACGCACCTGATGGGACGATGGCAGTCGGATGAAGCGTGGCCGTACTATGGTTACGCCCGGCATTCTCAGCAGCACCTCGGTGCTGTAGAGCCGGGCGAGGTCGTCCCTGTTCATGTGCGTCGGCCGCGCGTGGAACAGGCGTCCTGGGCGCCCTCGACGCGCCGGTACTGTCCTCACCAAGGACACATCGAAACCGAGAGCCCTCAAACCGACAACTAAAAATGCTAAAAACTCCCTGAACAGCAAAACACACGAATATATCTATTCTAACACAACTTCACATAAAAAATAAACTCTCAACAGTCTACTATCAGAGTATTCTTGGAAAATAACCACCGTTACAGGACCATCAATTGCAACTACCCTGCAAAAAGCTGAAAACCGAGCAAAAAAAGAGCAAATTATTTATAACAAAATATGTTTGGTCTTCCAAATCTACTGTAATTTTCCCTACATCAAGTCTGGCAAGGCAGCCCTTGACAGTGTCTGCAATATACATATATTTACCAAGCATATATTTTACAAAAAAATATAAACGTGCTAAAACCATATTTAATGATTTTTAAACGACGCTTCCAGCGGCTTATGGTCAGTTTCCACCACAATATCTGTTATCCCGTAAACATATTGGTGGAAACGTTCCATAGCGAAGACAATAGCCAGCAGCTCCTTTTCAATTTACGCATATCGAGTTTGCGTTTCCGTGAGCGTCCATCAGAGGGCGGCCATCTTGTAGCAGTGCAGCGCCCAACGCTATGTCCCTCGCGTCCACAGTCGCCACAATCGATTTGTCTGCCGAATATAGAGCTAGTACCGGAGCTCTACACAGTGTCTCTTTTATTTGACGTACTGCTACGTCCTGTACATTGTCCCAACACCGCTCAACACTTTTCCTTTCTGTCTGGTCCTATTCTATCAGGTTGATCAATAAATTCGCTTGTACGTCTTTTCCTTCCTTGTGCACTCCTGGCACCTTCACGAAGACCATGAATTGTTTGAGCCATTTCCGCCACGCGTCAGCGCGATTTGCTGGTCCGCCTTCCAATATTAACTCGGTCGCGGTCTCGCATGCTCCATAGTTTACTTTTTATGTACTCAAATAGCTAGAATCGATAAGTATTTATCACAATTACGCACTAACAACTAATTAAATTAATTTAATTAAGCACCCGCTGTCACCATGTGGTAAAACGTCAAGATGCCAGATACCCACTGCAGTTTATTTCAAAGATACCGTCGCGGAATACAATATTTATGTGATGTGTACATATAAATTACAAATTTTGTTATTTAGTCAAATTTTCTCCTTTCCCACATTAATGGCAATAAGTCACTATTTATGACAGATACAGTTATGTATTGTACCATTGTAATTTTATTTTGTTTTTTATACAACTTAGAATGGCAAACAAGCTGACGGCCCACCTGATGTAAAGTGGTAACCGTCGCCGTGAGCAGTACCGTGGACATAACAGAGTATACTGTTTCGTCCATGATACGCCCCATGCGCTGCCATTGCTGAGGACTCAGGTGTTATTACTCTGTACCCAGTAAATTCACGCCATATCCCACCCTTCAAACCGAAACACAGCCATGCAAACACAACTGCTTCACGGTAGAAACACAAATGGGACAGAGGTACCCAAGCAATCGACTTTTATACAAAGTCTCCCTCTGGTCTAATCTACTTGAAACAGACATTATTTTAAAATTATTGGTCACTCATGTATTCATAGATTTTTTTTATACCCAAGAAGTTTAAACTTTGCTTAACAATTTTTTTTATTTTGCATATTTTTCAAAAATAAATTGATTTGCGTATTAAAAAAAAAACTGCACTAGCTAGTCATACGGTTCACTTTCTATCTATCGGCACAGTTAGTGTATAATAATAAAACAACAAAAAAACCAATAGAATTCATTCATTTCCGGTCATAGTTGTTAGTTAGTATACATTGACGCTTATCTGTGAGAGCTGTATACACCTTTAATTGATGTGTTCATATGGCCTTAAGCTTGGTAGTGAGGAGTTAGATTTTTTTGTTCACACTTAGATTTAAGCATTTTTTAATAGTAGTTTTTCTCTTTTACTTACTTATAACATTGTATATTGTCTGCTTAATTATTGTGAGTATATTGTTGGTGTGTCATTTATAAATAAATAAATAAATAAATAAATAAATAAATAAATAAATAAATAAATAGTGATCAGGACAGTACAATAAAGATAGAAAAAATTTGACTTTACTTTAAAACAAAGATAACAAAGGTACTACTTATGATGTATTTTGTTTCGTATTTTTTTTTAGAACGGCCATAAGTTGAACTATAAGACGTTTCAAGGTTATCCATTCATTACCGGACACCCTGTATGTAAACGATATACCGACTTTATAATGTAAACCAGGCAGCGAACATTTGGAGACACAAATGTTCGTTCTTTAAATTGTTCCAAAAACGTCATATCGTTTCAAGGTTATCCATTCATTGCTGGACACCCTGTATATAAGGATTTTATCTTGCTAAAAAACCGGTTAAGAGGTGCCAGTGGCAACCAGTTCACCTTGCGCCAGTAGCTCGTCAGCATGCTCGATAGCAGCCAGCGCCCGCTCGAGGTGGAACTCAGCGTTGCATTGCTGGCAATGAGCACGGCGACCGCTCCACACCACTGGACCCTTGCAGGACTGGCACGCGTACGCGGTGAACAGCAGCTGGTCACAGGTATCATACACTTATATATATACCACTTATTATATATACCAGAGGGAGACTTTGTACAAAAGTCGATTGCTTGGGTACCTCTGTCCCATTCGTGTTTCAACCGTGAAGCAGCTGTGTTTGCATGGCTGAGTTTCGGTTTGAAGGGTGGGATATAGCGTGAATTTACTGAGTACAGAGGAATAACACCCGAGCCCTCAGGAATGGCAACGCATGGGGGGTATCATGGGCGAAACAGTATACTCTGTTACGTCCATGGTACTGCTCGTGTCTATAGGCGACGGTTATCACTTTCCATCAGGTGGACCGTCAGCTTGTTTGCCATACTAAGTTGTATAAAAAAAAAGTTGATCATGTCTGGATACCTTATTAATATCCATTGCAGAAAAAAAAACATAGCTGTTAAATTTATTTTTTTAACCATTTTTCCTTTAATTTAAAAACATGAATTATTTATTTCACCAATAAAAAAATCATGCAAAAAATGGGTTAAAAAAAATGCACTCACAACGAAGTCTCTCCGTTCGGTGTCGATGCAGGCGGTGCATGTGCAACTAAACATGTACTGGGCACGTAACTGTGCGCGGCGGTGTGCGGTTGGTTCGCGGGCTCTATGAGGCCCGTAGCAGTTCAGGACCTCGCTGCCGGCAGGCAGTTCACGGCTACACCGGATTATTAGCCGGCTGTTGTAGAACCTAAAACCGTCATCGTTATATCAGCCTTTTACTGTCCACTGCTGAACATAAGGCTCCCTTTTGGGAGTTATTGCCACTCTTAGCAGACAGATTGGCAACCGCAGTTAGGCCTGATGAATTCATCATGATGGGCTAACTGGCCTGTTTTCATTCTCATCTATCACCATTCACTGGTGCTCCGCCAGCGTATCCCGTTAGCGCAGGCAGGGTTATACCTCTGGTATTGCAGGTGTTCATAGGCTACGGTAACCACTTACCATCAGGTGGACCGTATGCTTGTTTGCCACCTCAGTTATGTAAAAAAAAAGAGTAGGGCGTGATGGGCGACTCTTACTCGGCGATCTTGATCATCACAGCAAAGGGTTAATAAGTTGCACTCACGTGTTGATGATGTTGGGGTCGCAGGAGTGGTTCATCATGGCAGCGGACGGGTATATGGCGGTCGCGCGCCGCACCTCGCGCTCACTCACCGTGCAACCTGTTATGGGAATTATTCAGGTTTATTATTAAAAGTTACCGTCTGATCCCGCCATAGAATGGGCCACCACTTCCTTTCCCGTGGGTGTCGTAAGAGGCGGCTAAGGGAGGGCTAAGGGATGGACAGCAGTGTCTAATTACGGTTGCCAATCCGCCTGCTAAACATGGTATTTACTGGCAACCCCCCCTCCCCCTCTGCAGTGGACGGATAGTGGCTGATATGATGATGGTAGACGTAATGAAATCAATGAACAGTATAATAAATAATGCATTGTGGTCCCGGCATAGAATAGACCACCCCTTCCTCTCCCGTGGGTGTCGTAAGAGGCGGCTAAGGGACGGCGAGGGATGGACAGCAGCGTCCCTCTTAAAACATCTATAAAAGCCTAACTGCACTTGCCAATCCGCCTGCCAAGCGTGGCAAGTACTGACAAAACTCCCCTCATGGAGAAGGCTGATATTCATCAGTCGACAGTTAACAGCAGAAATGATGGTGATAAGGAGTTTGGATGTCAATTAAGATACAATAGTAATATCATTAATCAATCTATACCAGGGGTTCCCAAACTTATTTTGTCTACTGCCCACTTTGAGAATAAATTATTTTTTAGCGCCTCCATTTTTTCACCTACTTAAAAACCACTATTACTTCAAGATTTACAAATTTTTTTCTTACCGCCCCCTTTTAGACCTGCAGCGCCCACAAGGGAGCGTTATCCCCCACTTTGTGAAAGGCTGAACTACACTGACACCACATTGTTTCTACATTGCATATTATATATATATATATATATATATATATATATATATATATATATATATATATATATATATATATATATATATATATATATATATATATATATATATATATATAATGCTTCCAGGTTGCCTGGAAGAGATCGCTCTTAGCGATAAGGCCGCCCATTGTTCTCTCACTGTGATTATTTCTTGTAATTATTTATATCTATAATAAGTTTACTATTGTAATCTTTTGGAGGAAACAATAAAGAGTATCTATTTATCTATTATTATTAAAAAAAATGCGACAAACCTCAGTTACAACCTTCCCATTAAGTTCTATAGAAACCGACTATGTGAAATATAAAGCCGTCCCACTGTTTTCATATTAAATACGGATCAATTACAAAACGTTACAAAGAATTTAAAAGCATTGCAAAATGATATCGCGATGTTGCGACATCCGTCCGTGGGTGTCCGTTACACGGATGTATGTTTATTATTATTTATATGTTTATATATATATATATATATATATATATATATATATATATATATATATATATATATATATATATTATATATATATATATATATATATATATATATATATATATATATATATATATATATATATATATATATATATATATATTTATATATATATATATATATATATATTTATACAACCTAGAATGGCAAACAAGCTGACGGCCCACCTGATGGAAAGTGGTAACCGTCGTCTATAGACATGAGCAGTACCATGGACATAACAGAGTATACTGTGATGAGCATGATACCCTCCCATGCGTTGCAATTCCTGTGTACCCTGTTTTCATTGTACCTAAATTCACTGCCACACTTCAAACCGAAACACAGCCATGCAAACACAACTGCTTCACGGTAGAAACACGAATGGGACAGAGGTACCCAAGCAATCGACTTTTGTACAAAGTCTCCCTCTGGTATATTATTTATAATTATCAACCAACTTCAAAAAGGAAGGATATTATCAATTCGGTTGTTTTTTTAAAGTTTCTTATCTCGTAACGCTGTCAGTTGTAAAGTGATTTGGTAAATACTTTTTTTAACTGAAACTACATTCTTATAGATTGGTCCCATAGATCCCATAGTTTTTAGATCAAAACGAATTCAAAATCATATATATTCTTTATTGCACATGTAAGTTACATATAAAATAATCTATTTATAAATGTTGTGAGCAAGGGTGCACTTATCTCTGACAGAGATCTCTTCCAGTCAACCCAGTACAGTAAGAAAGCATTTCGTTAGCGGCCAGCTGAAGTGCTACAACTATTAATACATAAACAAATATACAGTTAAATAAAATATTAAAATTTATAATAAAATATTACATAAATACATACACTATAAATACATACAATACCTACCTACTTATATAATAAATGTTAAAATAAATGAATATACTACATACATTAGAAATTTCGTTTAATGATTTTAAGATTTGACAGTTCAATTAGAAAAATACAAAAAAAAAAATATCACTCAAGGGAAAGAAAATGTGATTTCAACCTCTTCTTGAAAGAGGTAATAGAGGGACTCTCTTGTATATGGGAAGGGAGTTTGTTCCATAACTGGACAGCTCGATACGAGAAAGAAAATCATTCATTCATTCATAAATTGATTCACTAAAATATTCATTCCCGTACAAAAAAAAGATGTTGTTTAATTTATCCGTTCTTTCATTCACTCGATTCGTTCATTCCGTTCAGCCACAGCTTAGAAGCTCACCATTAGAATCGTCCTCTTCTTCGACAGTGGCCAGGCTGAGCGCCGCGTGTCCGTTGCACACCAGCTGCCCGAGGCTGCGCAGTATAATGGCGGCCGCCAACAACTGTAGCTGCCCGTCCGGCAGGCCGTATGGCACCCGCGACGGCAGGTACTCGAAGAACGTTGTGTACTTCTCCAGGTATAGAGTCAGCATTGTCGCTGTCTGTACAATGCACCAAATATTGTTTCGATTGAAAAAGGTATAATTAAAATCGGTTTAGCAATGATTTCGTATTACATAAACATAAAAAAAAAAAACAATAAATTAGTTCTAAACGGTATATCAAAATAAATCTAATACAAACATACAGACAATCAATCTATATATATATATATATTAAATATATTATGTGTATGTTTATATTACATGAATTTATCAAGTATTGCTTCATTTTTCCTCTATTCAATAATGCACCGCATACGTATTTCTCTGTTTGCCCAATGGTTGACTGGTAGTGAACACCGTCCGGTGTTAAGCCCACCGAATGTACATAGAATTTTACTTAGCATTAAAGTTTAAATAAATATACTCTATTGCTCTGATTAAGACGTCTCTTATCAATTTTTCTCAAACATCTCCCATGCAGACATCGTTTGGTTACAATTTTATTATAACGTACGCAAACAGATAGATAGATAGATACTCTTTATTGTTTCCTCCAAAAGATTACAATAGTAAACTTATTATAAATATAAACAATTACAAGAAATAATCACAACAAGAGAACAATGGGCGGCCTTATCGCTAAGAGCGATCTCTTCCAGGCAACCTTTCGATGGAGAGGAGTAATTATATACAGTACATAGTACATACATAGATTTATCAATAATTTGCCATTCGCGCTTTACCAACAGCAAACTTCTATGTGGTTTAGCGAGACACTCACCAGCGCATACTGTATATAGTCTGTGTTGTTCATTTTCTCGAAATTGGTCACCAAATTGAACATCCTGTAGAAGGGGTGCGTGCCGCTCTTGTATATGTGTATGTTGTCGACCCGCGAATAACTGCGGAACAGTTCACTTGCGGTGGACGGCGCGGGTTCCGTTCTCGGGACGGGCGGGAAGCCTTCGTTGGCGGTGATTAATAACACCCTGTATGAATAAAAATGGTGATTGTTGGACCAAATCCACAGAATAGAAATTATCTTTATTCAAATAGATAGATAGATACTCTTTATTGTTTCCTCCAAAAGATTATAATAGTAAACTTATTATAGATACAAGTCAGAGAATACCATATCATAGATTTGTTTATATTCTCTTTTAAAACGTCATTTTGTTATGAACTTATAGTTTTTTTTTAATTGGTGATAATGGAATGGTAACCTCCTGCGCTATCGGTATACGTCGGCGGGACACCAGTATATATATTTTCTCAAACATGCTTGGAAATGTGAGCATTATTTTGACAATCTTCTTAGAGATAAATCAAAATTGCCGTAATGGCCAGATACATGCGGGCAGCGGCCGGCAAAAGTTGTATGAAAATCCATATCTGTCGTATTTTGCGGCCAGGTAACTAATAAAAGGTTTTATTTAAATTTCGAACTGACTTGCAAATAGAAAGCTGTTTATTGAAAAAAAAAATAAGGAACATTATGGCGCGTGAAAAATTATTATTGTTCGTTATTCGTCATTGAACTTAAAAAGTAAAATTGTTGTTTTGATTTCCGCGCATTGTTTGAGAAAAGTACTGTACAAGCCTTGGCCACAACTAGGCATTGATGGACTCACGTATGTGTGCCTCGGCTACGCCTCAGCCCACATTTGCACGTTCGTCCATCAATGCCTCAGTTGCTGGCCGCTGTAGTAATGTACTACAATTTCTTATCCCATTATGCATAAAAAAAATACAACCAAACATGGCGTCATCTTGTTTTGAATTAAGCAGAGCTTGTACTATGGTCACTGGACCACTGAGACGTAGAGTTTCTCAATTCGGTTATTTTTTTTATGTTTGTTACCTCATAACTTCGTCAGTTTTGAACCAATTTGGAAAATTCTTTTTTTATCTAAAAGTATATACTTACAGATTAGTTCCATAAAGATTTTAACGAAATCGGCTCAATAGTCCAGTTTTTAGATCAAAACAACTGATCTTGTCATAATTGACGTCAGATTTTTTTTGTGAATCACCACTTTTTATAATAAACACGTAGAAAACATCTAGACTAATACAAACAGCTATCTGTATGAATAAAAAAAGTTTGTATTATACCGGAATTGAACCGGCGACCATTGAAAGGTGAGGCGGTGTGATAAACCGCTACAGTAACGAGATTGTCAAAGAAAATAATAAAAAAAAATTATGCAACTCAGAATGTCAAATAAGCTGACGGCTCACCTGATGGAAAGTAGTAACCGTCGCCTATAGACATGAGCAGTACCACGGACATAACAGAGTATACTGTTTCGCCCATGATACCCCCCCATGCGTTGCCATTCCTGAGGAATCAGGTGTTATTCCTCTGTACCCTATAAATTCACTAACACATCCCACCCTTCAAACCGAAACACAGCCATGCAAACACAGCTGCTTCACGGTTGAAACACGAATAGGACAGAGGTGCCCAAGCAAACGACTTTTGTACAAAGTCTCTCATTGGTATAAATATGGTATTATTATTACGAAATACCTTAAAGCTAGGTGCGCTATGCCGATGGTCTTGAAGAGTTCGGCCTGGGCACCCACACACTCCCACCGGTGGAAGCCCACGGCGCGCGTCCGGCACTCGACCCCGCAGTACACGCTGCGCGAACACCCGCCACAACTGCACAGTCACGTGGATATATATGTTTGTTTAAAGCAGTGCTTTTTAAGGTATGAGTAAAAAAAAGTTATTAAAAGATAGATTTATTAAGATATTGATTAAATGATAATTAAAACATTTGTATGTTAATACAAATTAACAAAAAAAAAATCAATAATCTATGACTCGTCCATGCACAGATGAAAATAGATAGATAGATACTCTTTATTGTTTCCTCCAAAAGATTACAATAGTAAACTTATTATATATATAAACAATTACAAGAAATAATCATAATGAGAAAACAATGGGCGACCATATCGCTAAGAGCGATCTCTTCCAGGCAACCTTTGGATGGAGAGGAGTAATTATAAACAGTTTGGTTGGAGGCACGATGAGAAATTTTGTTAGTTCTAAATATGGGAGATGTGATACATATAATAATATAAATATTATCCCTACTCATTATATATATATATATATATATATATATATATATATATATATATATATATATATATATATAGGGGGAAAAGGGATTGTTAGTAATGGAGACTGAGAATCCCATTGCTAGCAATATACCCAACCAGGTCGACCTCCTCGCGGTTCCCCCTGGAAACTATCATGGTTAATTCTTGATGAATTCAACATGATATTCTCATCTATCACCCTTCACTGGTGCTCCGCCAGCGTATCCCGTTAGCGCAGGCGGGGTTACCATTCCATTATCATCCATTAAAATAATAAAAAAATATACTAAATAAACGAACGAGTTATAAAATATAATTTATATGCAAAATTTAATGTCAACAAACTCGTATGTTACAAAGTCCTCGCATAGACACCAAGTTCAAGTTACATTTGCTGACAATACCCATTGCATTGCATTGCATTAAACGTAATTTTCCATGTAACACGAGGCAGCTGACGAGTGGCACAGTTACTTCAATTCTATTAATTAGGTACTTACATCTTTTATTTGTATTTATTTTATTTGATTTACAATTTTACTTTCATGGTAAGAAAATTTGTATAAAATATAATTACGGCATAAAATATAATTACGTAATACATATATATAGAATACATTAAAGGTACTTATATTATATATGTACCAATGATTGTTGTTAACCTATACAAAATGTTAAATTAGATTTATTTTGGAAAAGTTGATTTATAGGTCATCATCATTCGATCAATTTTTAACTGTCCACTGCTGGAATTAAACCTTCTCTTTACTGGGTTTTGTCACTAGTTACGCTTGCCACGCTTGGCAGGCGGATTTGCAACTGTAGTTAAACTTTGGAGATGTTTTAAGAGGGACGCTGCTACCCATCCCTCGCCCTCCCTTAGTCGCCTCTTACGACAACTACGGGAAAGAAAGGGCTGGCCTATTCTATGCAGGGTTCACATGGACCATTTGTATTGTGATTTATATTTAATCTTTACATATTATAAAACAAAGTCCCCTACTGCGTCTGTCTGTCTGTATGTACGCGATATTCTCCAAAACTACTGAACGGATTTTGATGAAGCTTTCATTATTGAACAGAGCGATTCCTGAGAAAGATATAAGCGTATAATTCGTTAAGGTTTTATGTAAATTGGTTAAAATGGACGATGATTGTTCAAGACATCGGAAAAAATCAAGCAGTCTGGCAGCTTCCATCGAAGACGTTGCCTAATCCGTTTGAAATATAACAAAACAATGTGTGATCGAATAGTTTTTTAAGCAACTTAGAATGGCAAACTATGTCTGTTCCTATATGACTTACGGCACGGTGTTGATATCGATCCGGCAGCACGCCTCGCAGACTGGCCGCTGAGCTGGTAACGCGACCCACGCATACGGCTCTTCGCTGAACAGCACGTCACCACGCCTGGTCGCCTCGCGAGTCACCACGTGCCTTCCCACCGTGTCGTTTCGGCTGAAACAATAATAAATGACCTTTGAAAACTTTTTTTCAATGACAATGGAATGGTATGCCCCGTCTTACGCTAACGGTATACGCTGGCGGGACACCAGTGAGAGATGATAGGTGAGAATGAAAAGGCAGGTCAGTTAGCTCATCGTGATAAATATGCCTGGAATTCAGCACAATGTTTTCCAGGGGGATGCAGTGAGGATTGATATGTGAGGATGAAGACAGGTTACTTTTAGTTGGCCTGTAGTGACAAGTTTGTTAGGAATACTCAAGAATTAATCACGATAGTATCCAGGGGGCACCGCGTGAAGGTCGTCCTGACAGAATTGCAGTTAATGGTATAGTAATAAAATTGTAACCCCGCCTGCGTTATCGGTATACGCTGGCACGAGTGAGGATGAAAACAAATTAGTTAGCCCTTCGCGACGAATTTATTAAGAATACACCACGATAGTTTCCAGAGGAAACCGCGAGGAGGTCGACCTGTCTGAGCATATTACTACCAGAGGGAGACTTTGTACAAAAGTTGATCGCTTGGGAACCTCTGTCTCATTCGTGTTTCAACCGTAAAGCAGTTGTGTTTGCATGGCTGTGTTTCGGTTTGAAGGGTGGGATATGGTACAGGTACAGGTTACAGAGTACAGAGAAATAACACCTGAGCCCTCAGGAATGGCAACGCATGGGGGTATCATGGGCGAAACAGTATACTCTGTTATGTCCATGGCACTGCTCATGTCTATGGGCGACGGTTACCACTTTCCATCAGGTGGGCCGTCAGCTTGTTTACCATTCTGAGTTGTATAAAAAAAAAATTACTAGCAATGTGTCCGCTAGTCCCTATTCCTAACAATCCCTATTTCCTCTAAACACCGATGACAAATGACAAGCGAGGATAAAACCAGGATAGTTGGCTCATCATGACGAATTGACTAGAAATTAACCACGCCTGTTTCCAGGCGAGACCACGTGGTAATCAACGTGACAGGGTATTGCTAGAAACAGCTAGTATATTGACAGCAACAGCCGCGTGCCACGTGCAGTATTTGGAATCTGCATCGCTTGCACTGTCCTCGATAAACGATGCGCACGGCACTGAGCGCACGGTAAGCAGTTTCACATTGACGTCAACGTGTACATTTCCACACAAGTTCGAGCGAACAATACAGTGTCAAATATCACATACCGTTCCCACAAATATAATATCCATTATGAGATCACTTCGTTGATTTTTAAAAAAAAATTATTCGTTCTATATGCAGAATATCTGAGAAAAGAAGCTGTAAACCAAGCTTTAAAACATTAAAAATAATACCAGTATCTAGTACCTTACCCGGTTACTTACCAGAGGGAGACTTTGTACAAAAGTCGTTTGCTTGGGTACCTCTGTCCCATTCGTGTTTCAACCGTGAAGCAGTTGTATTTGCATGGCTGTGTTTCGGTTTGATCGGTGGGATATGGCGTGAATTTACTGGGTACAGAGGAATAACACCTGAGTCTTCAGGAATGGCAACGCATGGGGGTATCATGGGCAAAACAGTATACTCTGTTATGTCCATGGTACTGCTCATGTCTATAGGCGACGGTTACCACTTTCCATCAGGTGGACCGTCAGCTTGTTTGCCATTCTAAGTTGCATAAAAAATACACTTTCGCATTTATAATATAATCATCATATCAAAAAAGGTATAAAAAAAATACTGTTCTCTGCTGAATATGCCTATATTATATCCCGCTATTGAGGGGTTTTGCATGTAGTTGCCACGCTTGGCAAGCGAGTTGGCATACGCAGTTACACTTTATTTAAGTGTTATATTAGAAAATAACATTTTTTTGGGTAAAGTGCGAAATTGATAGTCGCTTACCATCAGACGAACCGTTTACACCTTCGCCCCCTGTGTTATAAAAAAGAAATACTAGTTAATTTACCGTAGCTGTATGGCATTGGATGCGGCAGTGAAGTCAGGGTTCAGTCCATGGTGGCACTCGGGCAGCACGACCGCTTCCTCCGCCTGCACGTCGCGGGTCACGTCCAATTTCTCCTCTAACTTCTTGATGTGCCGCTCGAACTCCGCTGTACGGAAATGCTCAATTCAAAAATGCAAAAATTGATTTTGGACACAAATATATAATTACTACTTTACACTAGCTTTTACCATATGGTCCGGGCTTCCCAGGTCCCTTATGGTAAAAGGTGAAACAGTACACTCTGTTATGTGCATGGTACTGCTCATGTCTATAGGCGACGGTTACCACTTTCCATCAGGTGGGCCGTCAGCTTGTTTGACATTCTAAGTTGTATAAAAAAACCTTCCTCCCCCCTCTTTCTAATGGTTTTATTCCTCACTGGCTGGTACCTGCGTGTACTGAAGACAGATTGAGCGTGGCGGCGTGGTCCGTGGCGGCGGCGATGGCAACGCGCGCCTCCTTGCACTGGTTCAATTCGATGTGACAGTCGGCGCGTCGCAGCAGCAGCTTGTGCCGTAACTCCTTGGGGTACCCGCTGTCCAGGGCTAGCGCTACGTCCGCTAGACAGTCCTGCAATCATCATCATCATTATCATCATCATCAAATCAGCCTTCAACTGTCCACTGCTGTACATTTTTTTTATACAACTTAGAATGGCAAACAAGCTGACGGTCCACCTGATGGAAAGTGGTAACCACTGCCTATAGACATGAGCAGTATCATGAACATAACAGAGGATACTGTTTCGCCCATGATACCCCCCATGCGTTGCCATTCCCGAGAACTCAGGTGTTATTATTCCTCCATACCCAGTAAATTCACACCATATCCCACCCTTCAAACCGAAACACAGCCATGCAAACACAACTGCTTTACGGTTGAAACACGAATGGGACAGAGGTACCCAAGCAATTGACTTTTGTACAAATACTATCTATCTTATTGATTAATTTGAACAAAAAAAAAATGGTTATTGGAACTAAACTAAAAAATTTTGATGTAATGTAAAATCAAGTCTATCAATAAATTTGATAGGATCAGATGGGTACGACATATGTACAACTATCAAATACGATAAAGATCAAAGTTAGGGACTTAGATAACTTCAATGAACATTTTGGAATGAAAAAGACCACTATGGTGGGTTTCAAATTTTTATGAGAAACAAAGATAAAAAAATCGATAGAAGAGTACGATCATCTGGAGAAGTATCTCATTCAAGATAGAGTTGTGTGTGGGAGAGGCAGACGGCAAGCTACGCGATTTATGCGCTTACTCTGAGAAGAAGATTTCGACCTGGGACGTACTGTGTAAATCTGTCATACGAGTGGGATATCTGCCAAGATGCGACAGAATATCGAAAGAGATAATAATGAAACCTAGAAGGAGATGCTGTCCACAAACATCGTCGAGTGTGGACGTAGTATATGGAGTAGAAACAGAGCTGCAGTGGATTGCTGGCAGGTACTTGAGCAGAGGATTTTTTACCTTATAAATATAGTATTATAACCACTTATTGAATGATATGGTGTCATTACAAGAGTATTATTATATAAACTTATAATACATTATTTTATATATCATCAATAGTTTTCACAGCACATGCCAAATAGTGAGTTTTATAGGAAAATTTTGATTCCTTGTTTTACATTATTGTAATTTTTGTAGGGATTTGTATTTTTTTTTTTTAATAATATATAGCCTGTATTATTTGCTGATTTTGTAGCTTTTTATAGGTGAAAGAATTTTTAAAATTGGTTAAGTAGTTTATGATTTAATTAACAAACAAACATACAATTATAATATTAGTTTAAATTAAAAGAATAAAATAATAATATTATAACTAAATACATAAGATAGTTTATATAACGACACATGAAAGTAAAGCCACAGGAAACATTTGTAATAAAAACTCACCTTAAACTTTTTCATCTTCAATAATGAAGCTGATCTATTTGCTAGCGCTAAGGGATACATTGCTTTATTTTGATGCGCATAGAGCACACTTTTCGAGTAACACCTATAGCTCTCCTGATAGCAGTCCGCACGGAACTTGTCATTCCCTCGTTGCCTCCAAAGTAACGATACTTCGTCACACTTCAAAGCTGTGTCTGATTCGGACATCTTCTTCGCATACGACATTTGCATTTGATGTAGCCACTGTAGTAGAATTTTTCTAAAAGAAATTTAAGATTATAATTTTTTTTAAAGTGGAAATTTCTTTAAGCATTTTTTGAGATGGGGAAAAAATAATGAGCTCATGACACTGTTATGATAATCCACACCTCTGTATATAATTATCTAAATATATTGTGTATACTACATAAATACCCATTCATGTTGGCATTTTTTGAGTTGAGAAAAAACCACTGATATTTTTTTGTATTCGATAGCTCATTTCTTGAGACACATTATTGGCTATATAAAATTATAATACAACCAAACAATAAGGCTAAGCCATGAGTTACAGCTAGTAGTATACAACAGTAGAACTCAGTTTATAAAGCAAATAAAAATAATCAATTAATTAATCAACTTTTAGTTGGACTGGACTGTTTTTAGTCGGGTTAAGTGAATAATTTTTTCTTTAAATTTCTACCCAAATCTTTTAAAATTAACTATAGTAATTTACTTATCATATAAACCTAATTATTTTATTAAGTAATTTTAATCTATTATTATTATTTTGTTTAATATATAATTATTATTAATGACTAGTCAGAAAATGTTTAAAAAATTGCCTTTATATTAAGGTCTTACCTTACTCCCTCATTTTTATAGAAGTAATTCATGGTGTCGACTTCATTATCACTGGTTCTGTCAATCTTCTTCTCTTCTGCAGAAAGCAATAACAAAAGAATTTCCCACTGTTTCGCACAATCTTCTGGCAAACTTATGTTATTCATTTTGTACAAGAATTACGTCTCAGGCACTGAATTTATATGCAACATACAATTAACACTAATTAACCTTACTATCTATGATATTAAAAATGCATATTTGAAGAAATAAATATTAAAAATGCAACAAATCCCAATGTTTTTACACAGTTCAAATCAAAATGCTATAATACTACTTTATTGAATTGTTTCTTTTCTGGAGAAGAAATAAAGCTCTATGTCATCATCATAATTTAAGCGTATAATATCGATTTGACATTTACGCGTTCCGTTTTAAGCCGATGTTGTTTAATAAATACTTAGATTCATTAATAACTTGAAATCGTTTAAATATATCATATACTTAATTCTATTATGCCATATATAATATTATTAAATTTTTTTTTATTATAGCCACTTATAATTTTATTAAATTTAAATGTTCAAACTAAGTACTTTCATTTCATATGATTTGATTTGAAAACATAAATTTATTATCGTCTCCATCATATCAGCCGTTTACTATCCACTACTAAATATAGGTCTCACCCTATTGGGGTTTTTGACAGTAATTATCACGCTTGGAAAGCGGGTTAACAACCGCAGTTAGGTTTTGATAATGTTTAAAAAGGAACGTTGCTGCCCATATTTCGACCATTAAGTTCTCTGTCTTTTATAAGACCCGCGGGAAAGAAAGAGGTGGTCCATTCTATGCCGCGACCACACGACGACCACATAAAATATGAATTATATTAATTATATCTTTATTATTACAAAGCCAATATAGGTGATACACCTGTTTTATTTATAAAATAATTATCATGTTATCGATGTACAATAATGTTATTAAAACAAATTGTATATGAAAATATTTCACAACAAACGACAACAGATTATATTTAAACTATAAAAGGTACATATTACATTACAAATCAAATGACTTACTACAATTATCGAAAATCCCATTATAATTAAAATACGCTCGGTTCCCACAGTTCCTTAAAGCGCGCCAAGATTATCTGAGTTCTACTTCACGAATGTTTTAAACTTCAAGTATAAACTTTAGACTTCCTTAGGTATTCCTTCACATACATTGAAAATTAGCGTTCAATGTTTGCTTAATTGCATTATTTATCGTGAAATCGATAGTAATGGATAATTCCCGCTTTACTCTTTTTTTTCTTTTTAAAACAGCTATATAAATAAAAAAAAAATCCTCTCTGGAATACAGAGTGGTTAATTTTTAATAAATTCGTCACGTTGGTAGTTTATGACGTATCCTAAATTAATTGGCGGGAAAAGAATACTTACTGATAGGGTTTAACAGATCCTTTATTGTTTTTAAAAAAGACTTGCTAGTAATATACCTTATCAGGTCAACCTCTATGTAATTGTTTCTGGAAATCATCGTGATTACTTCTTATATAATCGTCACGTTAAGTTAACTGACGAACTGACGAATTTTCACACTTATTTCTGTGTTTTTGTTTATACCAAAATCGACTTAGTAAATGAAGTTTAACATTTCGATCGTCATAAATCCTACCATAAAAGTCCAAATTATCAATATTTTAACATATTTTTATATTTTTAAATAGCATGAATCGTACAATTTTAATATTAATTTTGTGTTTCGTTCGACCCCGAAATTTCAGGAAACATTTCATGGTAGACTCTTACATTTCATCCTCACCTATTACATTTCATGATAGAGTAGACGATGTTACTATAACATTTTCAATCATTTGTTTTTTAGATAATGGTAACACCGCCTGCGCTAACGGTAGGTATATATTGGCAAAGCACCAGAGACTGATGATAAATGAGGATGGAAAGATAGGTCAGTTAGCCCATCGTAATGAATACACCCGGAATTCTAGGTGAGGATGGAGCAGATCAGTTAGCCCATCGTGACGAATTCAACAAGAATTGTTCACGATGGTTTCTAGGGGGGACCACGTGGAGGTCAACCTGACATATTGCTAGTAATGAGATTGGCATTACTAACAATACCTTCCTGGGGAAAAGGGATTGTTAGCAATGGAGTTTGACAGCCTCATTGCTAGCAATATGTCCTATTAGGTCCACGTGGCCCCCCTGGAAACCATCGTGAACAATTCTTGTTGAATTTGTCACGATGGACTAACTTGCCTGTTTCATCCTCACCTATCATCCTTCACTGGTGCCCCGCCGGTGTAAACCGATAGCGCGGGTGGTGTTACCATTCCATTATCACCCATTAAAAAACCAATACCTTCCTCTACATTGTCGCCCATTAAAAAAAAAAACATGAAATTCTTCATTGAGCGTCCTTTACTGGTCTCTCTTTAATATAAACCAACACCGGAGGTGGGGTTACCGTTCTATTTTAACCGAACGTTTCTAATTTGCCTGCTGTTATGTTAGTTGCCCGTTACGGTGACAAATGCTATGCCACCGTATCAGGCAAGTATCCGAACATAGCGTCGTTAACCTGAAAGCTAATCAGTCTGCGCCTCATCAGTACAATAAGGTTAAAGGAAAGTGCTTTTCGCATTCCTTCATATCACACACAAAATTAAGCGATATAGAACCTTTTTACGTTACCCGTAAGGCTTACAGTGTTCGCGCCATTGATTACACCTTTTAAGCTTTAAAAGGCACGATAGCTGATCCTTTCACGAGGTACGCGTTGGCATGTAATAATAATGTCTAACCCATTAGGTGAGTGATTATGGTGTTACATATTGACATATACAGGCTGAGGCGGAATACGTGACTAAAAATAAAACCACCTGTGTACTTAACTGTTGAAATAAAGAATAGAGTTTCTATATGTTTCCCGCCAAAATAAGTGTCAAATGGATGACAATCGATTTATAATAATTTGATTATTACAATAAAGCCATTAGAATAGCGATATACTCTGTTATGTCTATGGTACTACTCAGGTCTATAGACGACGGTTACCACTTTCCATCAGATGGGTCATTAGCTTGTTTACTATTATAACTTGTATAAAAAAAATAAGAATAATAACGCTTACGAGTATTTCATCGAATTTACCATTCACAGGTTTATTAATTATTATTATTAATTAGTAATCATGAAATTGGCTTATTTTCTTTTATTATACTTAATAGCCAAAATTTTTTTCTAAAAACTATGGAAATAATTAAAATTTTCTCAGTATATACACATACTTGCTTATATTATATATTTAAAATCCCTACAATCAAATTTTTTTTTTGTAATTTCAACCCTTATCGCTTTGCATTTCATCTCGTGAACTTTCGTATTTCATCCCATATCGCTTAATATTTTAACCTCTATGTTTTCGTATTTTGACTTTTATTTCTGTAACATTGGTATTATAATGCGGTATTTTGCATAATAAATACATCCTTTTTGTAACACTTGTTTGTTACTCTACTGGTCTATGTTGCAACTATTGGACAAGTGCCATGAAACTTCTCGTAAACATTGCTCTCGAATTGACATTAACCCCCTTACTTATAAAAAAATAAAACCTACAAATCTACTTTATCTATTACACAGTTATGTCACTTTCAAATTAGGAATTTTATGTAAATGTTGTAGACTAAGAACAAGTTTACAATAGAACAACATTATAATTTAATTCTATTCCGAAATCTTTGGTTGTAGGCTAGCATGTTTTCCTCTATCTATTATTGTCGACGTAGATATTTTTTTTTTTAAATCTGCTGCGGATTTTTAAAGTTGCTTGTTGACAAGATGCAATCTTTTTTATACCACGAAGGTGACAAACAAGCCGTCTAATGGTAAACTGTCACTGTAGCCTATCTAGAATGCCTGCAACACTAGAGGTATCATATCTTATTAAAAACATAGGACATTATGGTATATAATAATCATAATAGATGAGAAAATGAAATAATAATAATGAGTACTGTTCTGTTATTTGGTCTCCATTCTGTCAGAATCACATTGACAGAATAAAAGCAAATTAAAAAGGCTTCGTTAGATTCTTGAGCACTAAGTTTGGTCTGAGAAGTTTGGTTTGGTCTTCATCCGTATAAATTAAGACTTAATTGCTTTAAAATCAATTCTTTTATAAATAGAATATCTATACCAGATTTCATCACTCTCTATAAAAATCACTATCACTACATATTATAAAACGAAGTCGCACCCCGCTGTCTGTCCCTATGTATGTTTAGATCTTTAAAACTATGCAACGGATTTTAATGCGGGTTTTTTTTAATAGATAGAGTTATTCAAGAAGAAGGTTTGTATGTATAATACATGCATAATATAGTAGAGGAACACTGATAATTTTAGAGTTTTCTAATGTGATGTCGTAAATAAACACTTTTTGCGCTTACATTGCAAACGCTGGCTGAACCATACGAGATAGATCAAAATAATGTACTACAGTATTATACACCTTAAGAAGGTCTACAAAAAAGTCCGCGATGGTATATATCTATCTCTTAGGGATAACATATTATATCAATTTTAATACTTTAAAAAATGGGCAATTATAAAACGGTAATTGGAAAGCTTTTTACATAAATACGGTGTCAATTCTTATCATTTCAAATACGTCAGTTGGCTTAAGCATTTCATGAAGATTTTTTTTCCCCTTTACACCATACAAATTGAATGAATGCCTTAGGAGATACAGCAAAATCAACGAAATATATATAGCAACTATATATATATATATATATATATATATATATATATATATATATCAATATGTTTGATTTTTTGTTTGTTACGATTTAAATCAAAGACTACTTAACCAATTTTATCAAAAGCTACATTCCTCGGAGTAACATAGGCTATTTTATATTTTCTGTAAAGAACCCGTGCGTAGCGTAGGGCGGGTTGCTAGTAAACTATAAATGGGACACTAGCGCATTGTTGAGCCTTGTTTCATTTCGTAAAGACAATAAACGAATACAAAAACTATTTTATATACCGATTTGTAATAATAATGTGTCGTATCACAATCCAATTATCCGCATGTGTACGAAATATAACAATGTATGTAGGGACCTTGCTATCTTCCAACAATCTATGCAATGTTAGATTAAAACTGTCAATTTAAATCTATAATCGTTATTTTTCTAATTTTTAAAATAATAAATGTAATGCAGAGTATTTATTGGAGTTCAAATTTGATGCTGTTTTATGTAATATTTAATTAATTAATATATTAATTTGTATTCTATAACTTTGCTATAAATAAATAACCGAAAGTCTAGCCTACAGTTTTATTTTTGATATAAACTGAGGTGTAAGTCTGCATGTAAATTATAATAATATATTTATTTATGTCTCCTCACAAACAACTTAAATTTACACATATGTATTTAGGATAAAATAAATTTAAAATAATATGGAACTCTGCTGTGAGGAGCTGGTGTCTGTAATAGGTTAAGACCTGTAGTACAGATTACCAGGCCCCCAACCGATATGTGTTTAAATAATAATTAAACAATATACATTTCACTGAAATTACACAATCCAAAAATAAAAATAAAAAACAATAATTAATAGTAGGAGATAAAAAAAGAACAATAAAGTTAATATTGGAAAAAAATGGAGCGTGCGTGCGTGCGTGCGTGCGAGCGTGCGAGCGTGCGTGCGGGCGTGCGGGCGTCCGCGTGCGCGTGCGCGTGTGCGTGTGCGTGTGTGTGGTTGTGTGTGTGTGTGTGCATGTAAATTATGTACCCAGTTCTTGTTTATTGATACTAAGAATTTCTAAAGCGTATACGTGATGAAGCAAGAAGACAATGACTCGAATCCTGTTGGAGGGCTTCCAAGTTACACCAACCCAAGCACACGTGATAATCTTAATGCACAAAAGTATCACAGTTCTTGTTACCCGACCGCTAAGAAAGAAGGGTCATGTTTTAAATACACTATCGGTACATAACGCGACGAAAATTTTTTTGCAGGTAAATAGTACCTACATTTTAGGGGGAAGGGATTGTTAGTGATGCGGACTATCAGTTCCATTGCTAGCAATATGCCTCATAAGGTCGACCTCCACGTGGCCTCCCCTGAAAACCATTGTGCTGAATTCCAGGTGTATTGATCACGATGGATTAACTGACCTGCCTTTTCATTCTCACCTATTATCTCTCACTGGTGCCCCGCCAGTGTATATCGTTAGAGGAGGCGGGATAACCATTCCATTATTAACAATAAAAAAAATATTGTAGACGTTACGACGGCATGGTCACGACAGGACCTGTCGCGTTCAATCCCGATAGGGTATTTAAAATATATGTAAAATTAACTAAGGGTCATGTTTTCCAATTATTTATTTATTTACTACAATTTACCTGCGATTTGGTACCACTGACTAAGATATATTAAATCAACGAAATAAAAATATTTATATTATATTATATTTCATCGTGCCTCCGATCAAACTGTTTATAATTACTCCTCTCCATCCAAAAGTTTTTTTTATAAAACTTAGAATGGCAAACAAGCTGACGGTCCACCTGATGGAAAGTGGTAACCGTCGCCTATAGACATGAGCAGTACCATGGACATAACAGAGTATACTGTTTCGCCCATGATACCCCCCATGCGTTGCCATTCCTGAGGACTCAAGTGTTATTCCTCTGTACCCAGTAAATTCATCCAGGTTGCCTTGAAGAGATCGCTTTTAGCGATAAGGTCTCTCATTGTGATCATTTCTTGTAATTGTTTATATTTATAATAAGTTTACTATTGTAATCTTATGGAGGAAACAATAAAGAGTATCTATCTATCTTATCATTCGACCCTTAAGTTGCTTTTGTCGCTTCTTACGACACCAACGAGAATGGAAGGGGTGGCCCATTCTGTACCAGGAATATACAAAAGTTTGGTATACACGTATATGAAAAGGAAAAAAGGTAGCTACTCTATCATGGCTGGCAATCGTATCCCGATCACGCGGACAGAGTCGCGTGTAAAAGCTAGTGATTTATATTTTGTATTCATACAAATATGATGACTCTATTAAGTTATAGAATATTGTGCGCACGATCTGGTTTCAAGTTGCGCTGCCGTTGGAACTTGCCGTGTTCCACTTTATGTGTTGCAATAATGTGAAAATAGCAAATTATGTGTTTTATATACATAATTATAATAATATTAATTATTATGTTTTAATAAATAGATAGATAGATAGATAATTTATTTGCATTACCTACTTACAGCACACAAATTACAACATACATATACAAAAAAAGCGAGATAACATAAATGATAAAAAAAATACATAAGAGTTCCTATGTAGTCCCGGCATATAATAGGCCATCCCTGCCTTTTCCGTTGGTGTCGTAAGGGAACTAAATAGTCGAGGGATAGGTAGCAGCGTCCATCTTTAAACATTTCCAAGGCCTGACTGCGGCTGCCAAGCGTGGCAACATGGCGTATGTTCAGCAGTGGACAGTCAACGGCGGATATAATAATAAAAAAACGATAAATAAGATTAATCTAATATCTTTAAATATCACCAAAGCCAAACTGTGGTTGCCAATCCGCCTGTCAAGCGTGGCAACTATTGGCAAAATCCCCTTTCAGGGTTTCCATGTTTAGCAGGAGACAGTGATCAACTAACGTGATGATGATAATGAATAAGATTAATAAAATCAAAAACAAAATATTTTAAATATTTAATTTAATTTTAAGTTAACTCGAACGGGAATCGAAATTGGGTCATTTACATGAAGGCACGTGATCACAACTGCGCTATAGGAATCGTCAATATTATTTTTTGTTTTGTAACAGCAGAAATTCCAGGTGTGTTCATCACGATGGGCTAACTGACCTGCCTTTCCATCTCACCTTTCATCCCTCACTAGTGCCCTATGTAAGTATTTATTTTTAACTCCTTGATAGGCGTATTAAGGAAAGCCGGGTGGGCTGGGCTGTGAGGGGAAAGGATTATTAGTAATGGAGGTAAACAAGCTCATTGCTAACAATATATTCTATCTGGTAGATCTACACGCAATCCCATCTGGAAATCATCTTTGCTAGTGAATTCGTCACTTCATCTTCACCTATCATCACATCACTCACTGGTGCACCACCAGTGTATATCACCACCGTACAACCCGCCACAAACTAAAGTTTCAATCCAATCATCTGGACGAGTGGTGGTTCTCCACCGTGTGTTTTTCAAGGCACTTTCTTCCACGCACAACCATTCTTTGGAATCAACTTCTAGCAGTAGTATTTCCGAACCGATACGACAACATAACCTTCAAGAAAAGAGTATATTCCTTTTTAAAAGGCCGGCAGCACACCTGCAATGCCGTTAGTGTTGTGAGTGATCATGGGCGGTAGTAGTCACTTACCATCAGGTGAGCCGCATGCTCGTTTGCCCCCTGTGTTGTAAAAGAAAAAAAATATCAATACCTTAGGCGAATGGTTGCCATTCCATTTTCACCCATAAAAAAAAAGAACTCAATTCCAACGCAAATTGTCTTTTCACCATCGTTCTTTCATTCTTAAAACGCCTTTATGATCTAGCTATTGCCAGAGTGATTGTCCTAAACGAAGTTAGCCGAGTTTACAAAAAGGTGTACAAATTATAAAAAAAAATGGATAAAATAAGAAGTCGACATCTAATGCGTTGATGTCTAATGTACGGTGCGTCGTTAACGCCCCGTTCCGAGAGTGTCGCATGAAAATCTTAGCTCGTCAACTCACTGAAACGATTAGTGGCCTTTACATTTTCTATTTTATTATATTAATAAAAAAAATACAATATCCACCCATTAACCCAATAAGTAAGTTCATAATATTCAAGGCACGTAGAACGTCGCCTGCAGATCGAGAAATTGGATATTCAGCACGCGAAAGCTCCGCGGGGGGAGTGTGGCGACGCGCGGGGGGGATGCGCGTACGCACCTGCCGCGTCTGTCCCACTCAGTCCGCGTTCGACAGTGCCACGCGTTGCACGCGCCATGTTTTCGTATTTCAGTGAAACGTCGCGAGTGTCGTAACGGAACGTTTTGTGAACATTAATATGGATGTGTTATATTTGTGCATCGCCCTGCTTCTCCTGCCAGGTTAGTTCATTAGTTATTTAATTAATTTATTTATTTTTATTATGCGCTATCTTTTTTTTATTTTTTTTAATATCTCGTTGAATTTTTGTGATTTTTATGAAATAATTTATTATAAAAATTATTTAATTATGCAATATTTGTGAATTAAATATTTGCATTAGAATTGAACATTAGGCCTGTGCATTTCCGCACAATCTGGGTCACCGTACACATGAAAACTTTCCTACTCTCGCATGCCTTCCACTGTATTCGAGGCATCGTGGGTATTTTGTAATAAGAATTTATAAAATTCACTATTTACTCACGTATATGTGAATTTTTAATACATTACTATTAAGCAAATTTAATAATTTATTTTAAATATTTTATTTGTAATTTACCTTTTTACGAGTGACAATATTCACCAGCAGTTAATTATTATTTATATAATTAACAATATAAAATACTTGGCTATATATCCTTCTTCAGAGTTCAAGGAAATATGATCCAAAATTTCATCAAAATCGGTTCAGTAATTCAGCCGTGATTATCAAGCGGCCAAACAAAATTATATACGTTCACGCTGTTAAAATATTACAACAGAAATGTCTGTTTAATTTTTATTTACACTTTATTGTACCATTTATAAAAAAAAAAAATAAAAAAACAATAAATTATAATAAGAAAAAAGGCATTTACGTAAGGCAATCTCTTGTACATGACGGAGAATACAAAAACATTTTTAATTCTGCTACATATTTGTTTTTTTTTTTCTATTTATTAAATATAAACTACAAACATAATTCGTTTATTGTATTTATTTACTACAATCTATACATATTATTCGTTTATTTTGTTTATTAAATACAAACTATACATATTATTCGTTTATTGTATTTATTTACTACAATCTATACATATTATTCATTTATTTTGTTTATTAAATACAAACTATACATATTTTTCGTTTATTTTATTTATTAAATACAATAAAAGTGATAAAAGATATTTTTAATCGACTTCAAAAAAGAAAGTGTATGTATGTTCAATTATATATTATATTTTTTCACCATATGTCCACTAATTATATATATATATATATATATATATATATATATATATTACAGTCTCCCAATAATATTCGTAATAACAAATTATAATATATATGTATACAACCTTTATTTTAATATTACATACAAGGTCATTGGAGGAGTTCCTAAAAAAACATTTATCATTATAAAATACCTTCATAATGCATACCTTAACACAATTATAGAACAAATTAAGCGACTCCGTCGGACAGTTCCTTAGAGGGTCTCGCCAGGAAGTCGAAAAAAGGAAGAGCGTGGGGCCCGTTCCTTAATGTAACAATGGATTTCTAGGGACCGGTCGACTCGTATTTAGTTTAGTGCTTAATTCTTGTATTTATTTTAGTTTAAACTGATTTTAAAACTAAACCGCGGCTCACACAATTAATATTATATATTTTATCTTACGATTGTGTTTCACAGAGAAAAAAAAAACCGTCTTAAATTGTAACAGAACTGGTTATTTTGATTCGAAAACTAAGCTTTTTTTTTCATACAACTTAGAATGACAAACAAGCTGACGGTCCACCTGATGGAAAGTGATAACCGTCGCCTATAGACATAAGCAGTACCGTGGACATAACAGAGTATACTGTTTCGCCAATGATGGGGTATCATCCATGCATTGCCATTCCTGAGGACTCAGGTGTTATTCCTCTGTACCCAGTAAATAGACGCCATATCCCACCGTTTAAAGATAAGGTTTGTATGAAAGAAACTGGAAGGAAGATTTTGATTGATAATCAAAAATCCCTTTATAGCAAACGTCGTTTAAAATAGATGCTAATAAGGAATCCCAAATTTTATTGATATTACAATTGCAGTTTGTAAAATCCTTTGAATGTTTGTTACACAATCGCGCTTAAATTCCTGAACGGATTTAAATGAAATTCAATGCATGGATAGGCTAAGTTAAAATTAACTTAACAAATAGGTACTTTGTAATTGATTTTAATTGTATGAGTTACTTATATATGTCAACATATTTATTATTTTTTAATAGAAACATCTATAATGTTTCTAGAATGATTCGTTAAAGTGTCAAGAGGCAATAAACAAACCAATAAATGGATAACAATAAAGATATTATATCCAATCAAATTTCTAAATTGTCTTAAAAGAGTAACTGTTGTTTTAATCTTATGGCTTCATTTCGACAAATAACAGCATTCCAAACTAGCGGTAAAATCATAGAAATTTAACTATACAAAATTGCTTGTGATTGAGACTGTTCGATTTATTCCGCGGCCCTCCCTTAGTCTTACGACACTCACGGGAAAGGAGGGGGTGGCCTATTCTATGCCGGGGCTACATGGCACTTTGAGATTAGTTTCATAGTTTTTTTTTTTTTTAAAGAAAGTAAGTAAGTAATAATTTATTCATAGAATAAATCAATGTCGATTCAGTTAGTAGTTTAACTTTTAAAGCAAAATAACTGGTTTGCCATGATTTAACTCGATTTTTTTTTATGTTGATTACAATTTACTTATTATGTAAGAAGCCAGGCTCTCTCTAGTAAATAATTTTAAATATGACCATTTTTTTTGATGGGTGAAAATGGTATGGCAACCCCGCCTGCGCTAACGGGATACGCTGTCGGAGCACCAGTGAAGGGTGATAGATGAGAAAGCAAACAGGCCAGTTAGCCCATCATGATGAATTCATCAGGAATTAACCATGATAGTTTCCAGGGAGAACCGCGAGGAGGTCGACCTGGTTGGGTATATTGCTAGCAATGGGATTCTCAGTCTCCATTACTAACAATCCCTTTCCCCCCAATATGACCATTACTATTATAAATACGAAAGTTGTTAGGACGTGCATATGAATACGCGTTTGTCACTCTTTCATGCAAAAACTACTGAATGGATGTCGAAGAATTAAATATACTTTATTTTTATACCAGAGGTAGACTTTGTACAAAAGTCGATTGCTTGGGTACCTCTGTCACATTCGTGTTTCAACCGTAAAGCAGTTATGTTTGCATGGCTGTGTTTCGGTTTGAAGTGTGGGATATGGCGTGAACTTACAGGGTACACTTGAGTCCTCAGGAATGGCAACGCATGGGGGGTATCGTGAGCGAAACAGTATACTCTGTTATGTCCATGGTACTGCTTATGTCTATAGGCGACGGTTACCACTTTCCATCAGGTGGGCCGTCAGCTTGTTTGCCATTCTAAGTTATATAAAAAAATATATTTACATATTTAAACATATTAACATTTATTTTGGCAGCGATCAAGTTATATTAATAGATATATGCAATTAAAATTTGAGATACCAGACGGTAGAGACCTTCGTCATTAGTGCGCGAGTTTTATTTGATAAACCTTTTGTTTTCCGATAAGCGTATAGTACACGACTAATTAAATGTAGTGATAACGGCTATACCGCCTCAATGCCTCCCCTCGTGCTCGCCGCGGCGCCGGAAGTGCACCCCACATCCGGAATATGAAATAAAACAATACAAGTTGTATAATATTTATACAGCTTCTGCTAATATTATTTTTAAGCGGCTTCCAAAATCAAATCAGTTTGTCAATTTGTCCGTTTTCTATATTAGTAATATTAGTATATTGGGGTAAGGAAAGATTTGACCTTGCGTGCATTATGGTAAACATTTACCAAGAACAACTTAACTGATTGTGTTAACTTCGTCAGTTATAAATCGATTTGAATTTTTTTTTTATCTGAAAGGATATACTTTCAGTCTAATGTTATAGAAATTTAATCAATATCGGTTTAATAGTTTAATTTTTGAATTAAAATAACTGATTCAGTCACAATTGAAGCAGTCTCTTTAAACTGTGTATTGAAGACAATTGTTTTTATGTAGAACTTCTTTATGCCATAAAACTAAACCTATATATATATATATATAATTTCTGCAAAGTTTTTTTTATTTATATTTTATGGCAATGTAATTATTCATTACGCTTGATGCAATACATACAAATCTCTGACCCTTTAAGAGTCAACTTACTAGCGTCCTTGTCCGCTTCAAGCAAGACGATAAACTGCATAAATTTTGGAACAGAATGCCCGTAAACTCGGGGGAATAGAAAAAAAATGAACTGGACACCGACTAAAAGCTTCGATTTTAAGAAACTCATTTTTTATACCTTACTGCATTACTGGGATTCCTTCCTTACGCTGATGCTTAGGGGGAAAAAATGTAACATTCCTAAAAGAATGTTTATGGTTGTTGGAGATAATCTAATGTAAATTTATGGGTTCTTTTGCTTTTATACATATAAGTATTCATATCACAAAAAATATGCTCACGATTCTAATATCTAATAAGGGGTAGTTAGACGTATTTTGCAACTTTTCTCATTGTGGTAATGTAACACTTGATGTGATACTCGAACGTAATCCATTGCTAGCAGTACACTATGTCAGGTCGACCACCACGCGGTCAGTTTTCATAATAAAAAAAAAATTGTTGATGGATTCGGAATGTCGTCAATCACGATCATCCGTCTCTCTTCACTGATAGCGTTAAAAAAAAATAGCTTTGTGAATATTTTCCGCGTGATTACTACAAAAATAAAAACAGCGTCGACTTTCTGTGTTAGTATTTGACCCGTACACGCCGGAATGTAACCTAGCCGAGTACTTTCACTAAATGACAGTAGATTTTGGCGATGCGTCGTGCGGCGTTCGTAACAAAAGTACTGACTCATCACTTGCTTGACATCGATTTGATGCCACCTGTTGATCTCGATGAGAGGAATAATAGCCTTTGTACTCACAACCGATACGTTTTAGGGTTGTCAACTAGTTATCTATGCTTATTTTAGGTTTCAATCAAATTTTATGTAAATGTAAAGAAAGATCTAACCATAATTTGCTGCATCAGCAAAAATTGTTTGAATGTGTCAATTTATTGCTTCATTTAGAGTTTGCATGACTTTCTATTATTTTTGTATTGAAACCGAATTTCGATTAAATTTAAATAATGTTTATATATATATATATATATATATATATATATATATATATATATATATATATATATATATATATATATATATATATATATATTCTTTGTTTTACTTGAACAAAAGATACAGCGATTAGTTTAAGTTGTTAAATAAAGTCGGCAATATTGCAAAAATTATAATTATTTCAAATATCAGAATTAAAATGTAAACAACGACAATACAATGTAAATATTTCTCATTATACTCTAATAAATATGTGGTGTATAAATAATATTAATTTTATACATATAATATCAACATATTATACCAATAAGCGAAATAACATTTTGCCTTCACAGTAAACACATGTTTATTATATAATATTTGGCTAAATCTGATATAATATATAATTTACAACACGAATACATTATTTACATTAATATATTAGTTGTAGGTATATGTATAATATATATAAATAATTTTATAGTATAGTTGGCAACCCTAGTCTCAATAGGACATTTTTTATGGGCAATAATGTGCTATAAATATGTAGTACATTATTTTAGGAAAGCTGTTGTACCTAAATTATAATATTTTAATATATATAATTTAATAATATAATAAATAATAATATATCTTGATCGTGTAAAGTTGTTTTTAATATTCCCGCTCTTTTTATTTATCTATGGTTACTTGACGTTCAGAAAAAAAGTAATCGCCATGAAGTGAGTCGCAGGCGGGAATTTCTCGGCGTTTAGAAGTGTTACGACTGTTGAGTTTTTTGTTTTAAAAAGTAAGTATATTTTTTATTTTTTTTATTACTTTAATGACAACTAAATGTATTAAACATAAAGTGCCTAAACTTGCTGCTTTTGGGAGTTATTTTACTAGCATTTGTGATGTGATATTTGCTACGCTTAATCTGTTTCTTTAAGAAAAGGTAAAAGTGAAGATGTTGTACGTTAATGTACAGCAATTGATTGCCATGGTGTTGGTCAAGGTACAGCAGACAGCAGTAGCAAAGACGAGAGTCCTTCGCAGTCATCTACAATGACACCAGACACGTTTCAAACAACACCTCCGTCTACTAAGCAAGACCATGCAAAAATTTCAAGTTTTAAAATTGCTAGAAAAAGAGGATTTAAATTTATATCCATGGGCAGATATCAAAGTAAAAATGAGTATAACAAAACTATTTCTAATTAAAAATTCCAATTCTTTTCTGAAATGTCTCAGTAAATTTACAAATGTATAACAAGTTACTGTATTTAATTTTTATAACAGAAACCGGAATTTTAGAATATAAAAAATATGCTAAAGTTCGTAATTTAGTGTCTTTAACAATTGTTATTGTTGTTTTTAACTGTTTGTGAGATTACAAAAATACTTACAAATTACGAGACTGATTAAGAAAAGTTTATCAGATTTTTTTTTATACACCTTAGAGTGGCAAACAAGCTGACGGCCCACCTGATAGAAAGTGGTAACCGTCACCTATAGACATGAGCAGTACCGTGGACATAACAGAGTATACTGTTTCGCCCATGATACCCATGCGTTGCCATTCCTGAGGACTCGGGTGTTATTCCTCTGTACCCAGTAAATTCACGCCATATCCCACCCTTCAAACCGAAACAGCCATGAAAACACAGCTGCTTCACGGTTGAAACACGAATGAGACAGAGGTACCCAAGCAATCGACTTTTGTACAGGGTCTCCCTCTGGTCAAATATATTTGTATTCAATTAATTAATTGTTGTATAATTATAAGAAATATGTAAAACTAATACAAGATTGATATGCAGTTCTATATTGTCTCTTATTTGTCTTAAAATTGCCTGTGATCGAGATACAACATACGCTGGTCAAGGTACATCAGCACTGCTGTAACTCGATCAAAATACCATTTTCTATTAAAATAATAAAATAAATTTTAAAATGTTAACCTGTACTTTTGTATACTTTATATTTTGCGCTCAGTTAGTTGCTTTTTAAAATACAGATATTTTCGTCAGCACAGAAATAATGTATTTTAACAATTTAGCTGAAAATTGTATGTAACTTACCAGTGTATAAAATTTTGTTTAAATATAACATAATAATATTAACAGGACACCATATAATAAACTCGTGTCACGACGTCCATATTATTTTTTCAAAAATATGTGATTTACTCCAACTTTAGAGATTTGATAGGTTTTAGCTCTTCTCTTTCCATTTAAGAGTTCCCTCTTGTCGGTGCAACCAATTCATGCATCTTCCTCCAGCCAGCTCTATCCCAGGCCATATCCTTGACCTCCCTATACGACATGACGCCTAGTGTTTCTGTTATCTGTCCTATGTAGTTATTCCTCGGTCTTCCTCTTCCTCTTTTGCCCTCTATTTTTCTTTATAATATGCTCTTTAAATTGTCATGTCCAGATGGCCCAGTATTTTGCCTCTTCTATTGTCTATTCAGGTTTTAGGTATCCATTTAAAAAAAAAATCATTATAATCATTACTAATTGGCGTAGACTCCACGTAATATACACATGACAAAAATACAATGGCTCAGAGTGTCTGTAACCTTTTAGAAGGCGGTTAAAAATGTTAATAAATACTGGAGAATATAATTTTGGCTGATTTCTTTTCCGGGCTTTCTCCATACGTCGTTATTTTATTTTGATAACGTTACGTCAGCTCTTAATAGTTCGTAGATTATGCACAAGTGTCGCGTGCTCCGTAATAATATTAAAGTAACTGTCTGTCTGTCCGTCGCCTTTTCACGTTTAAACCACTCAAACAGTATTGAGAAATTTTATTATAGAGACATGTAGATTGAACTTTAGAAAACGAGCTACTTTTCGGAGAAAAAATAAACTGAAGTTAAACAGGTATGCATATTTGTATCGCGTATCAATCATTTCTCGATTTAAGAGGTGTTAAACTCAACATAATTATACTTTTGGCAAGAAATAATGTTTACATTTATCAACCGACTTCAGAACGGAGGAGGTTTCTTAATACGATTGTTTTTTTTTTTAGTTTATTACCTCATAATTCTGTCGAATCTAAACCGATTCGCAAAGTTTTTATCTGAGAGGATATACTTACAGAAATTTTATCAAAATCGGTCAAGTGGATTAGTTTTTAATTCAAAATAATCGGTTTTGATACATCCATTAATTATTTATTAATAGACTACACGAAGTACGAGTTTAACGTAGATAAAGACGCGAGCATCAGTTAGTATATAAAAAAAAATTTAAAGCGTCAAGGGTGAACGATGCTTATCTATATCTAATGCAATAAAACAGTAGAGTTTGTTTGTTCGGAACTACCAGTCAGATATGAAAAAATCTTTTATCATTTAATAGTTTATTTCTTGAGGAGCTTTATAGGCTATTCAAAATCATGAGACTACGGACGAAGTCGCGGGATACAGTTAGTACATACATGAGGAAAAAGAATTAAAATTAAATAATAAAATAAAAATAAAGTAAATTTAAAATCAACGTCATCATATCAGCCTTTAACTGTCCACTGCTGAACATAAGTCTGCCCCTTGGGTGCGTTTTGCCAGTAGTTGCCACGCTTGGCAAGCGGATTGACAACTGCAGTTACCCTTTGGAGATATTTAAAAAGGGATGCTGCCCACCCCTCGCTCTCCTTTAGTCGCCTTTTACTACACCCACAGGCAAGTAACCGCCTATTCTGCACCGCGACTACGCGACAACATACAACCAGAGGGAGACCTTGTACAAAAGTCGATTGCTTGGGTCCCTTTGTCCCATTCGTGTTTCAACCGTGGAGCAGTTGTGTTTGCATAGGTATGTTTCGGTTCGAAGCGTGGGATATGGCGTGAATTTATTGGGTACAGAGGAATAACATCTGAGTCCTCAGGAATGGCAACGCATGGGGGTATCATGGGCGAAACAGTATACTCTGTTATATCCATAGTACTGCTCATGTCTATAGGCGACGGTTACCACTCTCCATCAGGTGGGCCGTCAGTTTGTTTGCCATTCTAACTTGCATAAAAAAAAGAACGCTTATGTAGACGAGGATGTAAAACAAATGTTGCACTAAATAAATAGATTTTTTTCTTCAAGCTAGAAACTCTATCCATTTTACATACAATCAGTGTTGCTTTACAGTCGATATGTTACTGTCAGTGACCTAAATTATGGTCCGGCCGTACTTGGGCAATTTCCCTTAGAAAAACGCACGGCCGTGTCTGTTATAATGAAACTTACTTTGTTGATTGTTATACTGATAAGATTAATTGTTGATAATTGACGCTGGCTGGTACTGGTACATGTATACGAGCGAGTTTATGTACAACGGGCAAGGTTCACCCGCACGAATATCTAATAAATGGTGGGTTGTTTGTAAATAAACATTAAGTACCATTCGCGAACAGTAATGTAGCGGGACGGTACGTACACGAGTGCGTGGCGAGTCGTGGGGGTACGGTTGTTCATATTTGTCGTTGTACAAGCCGTGCACCAGTCTTTGTCCTCTTATCCGAGACAATAATAATTCGTACTAGTATAAACAAAACATACAGGCAGATAGGTAAAGAGTTATGTCAAATTTTCTTCACTTTTTTTTATACGACTTAGAATGGCAAACAAGCTGACGGCCCACTTGATGGAAAGTGGTAACCGACGCCTATAGACATGAGCAGTACCATGGACATAACAGAGTATACTGTTTCGCCCATGATACCCCCATGTGTTGCCATTCCTGAGGTGTTATTCCTCCGTACCCAGTAAATTCACGCCATATCCCACCCTTCAAACCGAAACACAACCATGCAAACACAACTGCTTTACGGTTGAAACACGAATTGGACAGAGGTACCCAAGCAATCGACTTTTGTACAAAGTCTCCCTCTGGTGACTATGTAATAAGTATTAAGTCACGATTTTATTTTTTTTAATTTGATCGTATGGTCCCGGCATAGAATAGGCCACTCCTTTCCCATAGGTGTCGTAAGAACCGACTGAGGGAGAACGAGGGATGGGCAGCATCCCTTTTTAAACATCTCTAAAGTCTAACTGCGGTTGCCAACCCGCGTGTCAAGCGTGGCAACTACTGGCAAAACTCTCCTTATGGGAAAGGCTTATGTCCATCAGTGGACAGTTAAGGACTTATAAGAAAGTAACTATTCAGATATATCTCAGAATACAATATGTGTATATAATTTTTCATGACGATTGATCGAGCTGTTAATGAGCAAAAAGGAGCAAAGATTAAAAAAACAAACAAATTCTTAAATTTATAATATTAGTAACAGTTTACTAGTTTTTACATGCGACTCCGTCTGCGTAACCGAGATATTTTTATTAATCGGGATAAAATGAATAGTTTATGTCCCACTTCGTCCTCCTCCATACAATATTATGTGTGTATATCTAATTTTACAATAGGAGTGGGCAGCAGCGTCCCTCTTAAAACATCTCTAAAGCCTAACTGCGGTTGCCAACCTGCCTGTCAAGCGTGGCAACTACTGGCAAAACTCCCCTTATGGGGAAGGCTTACGTCCAGCAGTGGACAGTTAACGGCTGAAATAGTAATAAAATATCCAATTTGAGCCGTTAAGACGCTAAGAGTTAACAAACAAACTCACTTTCACATTTATAATTTGATGCAAGATTAGTGTATATCGTGACTTCGCCTGCACGAATCAGTACAATAAAGTAATAGAATACTTTATTGTACTAATTTGTGCGGGCGAAGCTACAGTATTTTATTTATTTATTTATACTTTTACACACATTAAATTAAATATGTCTACAAGACGCCTAATATAATGCCTGATGGCATTCTTTACTAGTTAAACTTTTACGACACCTACGGGAAAAGAAGGGGCGGTCAATTCTATGCCGGGACCACAGAGCCGAGAGATCCAAATCTCTGACTGGCGAGCATAACTCTTAGCTATACTCGTATTTGCTGTATTTGATAGCAATGTCAGTTTTTTAACTGAATTTGCTAGAGATTTTGCTGCATTTGTTAGTAGACTGAACAAACCAAAGTGTGTTTAACTAATTAAACTAGATGGCGCCACAGTTAACTTTTTTTTATACCACTGAGGTGGCAAACAAGCATACGGCACACCTGATGGTAAGTGGTTACCGTAGCCTATGAACACCTGCAATACCAAAGGCATTACGCGTGCGTTGCCGACCCTGAAGAAACCTCTTTACCCCTCTTTTGAAGAACCCCATGCTGTAGTCTCTTGAGAAAACCTCGGTAGAGAGCTCATTCCACAACCTGAGTGTTCGTGGGAGGAAACATTTCTGAAACCGCGCAGTACGCGACCATTGAGGCTGTAGGACATGAGGACGAACTCCCTGTCGATGGCGAGCCGTACGATGGTAGAAAGTTTACGCCGTTTAGCTGCTTTTGATTTTATAAGCTTCAAATATAATATATTAAATTAAATATAATTAATTTACATATGTCAATATCTGTTATCAATGTTGGGTAATACATTAGAGTTACAGTTAATTTTCGTTTATATAATTATGTGCAACGTAACAGGGACACCGAGAGGCGACAAACAAACAAACTCACTTTCACATTTGTAACTAGTTTTTATTTTTTACAACACAGGGGGCAAACGAGCATGCGGCTCACCTGATGGTAAGTGACTACCGCCGCCCATGGTCACCCACAACACCTACGGCATTGCAGGTGTGCTGCCGGCCTTTTAAAAAGGAATATGCTCTTTTCTTGAAGGTTATGTTGTCGTGTCGGTTCGGAAATACTGCTGCTGGAAGTTGATTCCAAAGAGTGGTTGTGCGTGGAAGAAAGTGCCTTGAAAAACGCACAGTGGAGGACCGCCACTCGTCCAGATGGTTGGGATGAAATTTTAGTTTATTTTATCCGCGACTCCGTTTGCGCGACCTGGATATGTTGATTGACCGGGGCAAAGAGTCTATACAAAACACCTACTGCTTTACATTACCGCATACTAAACTAAAATATTTTTAGTATACCTAATGCATCCACGAAATATCACTTTATTTATCATGTGGGTCTTCAGGATTCAATTCGTTGCCGCAAAATATTATTGTTCTATAATAGATTTTTAATATCTTAAGTGTCAAGTTGGTGTAGGTTACCTACCTGTGTTTTTTTTATACAACTTAGAATAGCAAACAAGCTGACGGCCCACCTGATGGAAAGTGGTAACCGTCGCCTATAGACATGAGCAGTACCATGGACATAACTGAGTATACTGTTTCGCCCATGATACCCCCCATGCGTTGCCATTCCTGAGGATTCTGGTGTTATTCCTCTGTACCCAGTAAATTCACGCCATATCCCATTCTTCGAACCGAAACACAGCTATGCAAACACAACTGCTTCACGGTTAGTTCTAAGTTGTATAAAAAAAAAATGTAATAAATGCACAATGAAATTTAGTATACATAAATATATATCATCATATCAGCCTTTGACTGTCCACTGCTGAACATAAGCCTCCCCTTGGGTGGGTTTTGCCAGTAGTTGCCACGCTTGGCAAGCGGATTTACAATCTTAGTTAGGCTTTAAAGATTTTTTAAGAGGGTCGCTGCTGTCTACTCCTTAGGGAGATTAGATTACAAATAACCAAACATTTTTATTCTTTATTGTACACAAAACATACTGGTAATTACAATTCATTATAAACATAATGTACAAAGGCGAGCTTATCTCTAATAAGAGATTTCTTCCAGCAAAACCTTTCCATGTTAATGTGTTATTTTATAAATAAAAATAGGCAGTCATACGATCTGCATATATTGCATAAACGCATAAGTTATGTATACACAAAGAATAATACAAACTACACATTATAAATTACATAAAATACCCTGTAAACATACACATATATTTACACAAACATACATATACACATACATATATATACACATATATATAAACATATATAAATATACATACACATATACATAATACGTCAGCATAGTGATAAGTAATGCTCTCTTAGACGACGCTTAAACATGCCTATACTTGCCGATTCCCTTATTTCGGATGGCAGACTATTCCATAGTCGAATGGATATAACTGTAAAGGAATTCCCAAAAGCCTGAGTATGATGTGGTGGAGTTCTTAGAAGTAATCGTGTCTGAGGGCGAAGTGGTTTATCTCTTGAATATAAATATTCATAACGCTCGCGGAGATAACAAGGAATGGAGGGATTATGCAAGATATTGTAAAGAAGCGTCAGTATATGGACATTCAATCGAAAACGTGAAGGTAACCATTTCAATTCTTTTCGATATTTGGAGACATGATCAAACTTACGCAAACCATAAACGAAACGAATGCATAAATTTTGTAGACGGTCAATTTTAGAAAATAACTCTGAAGTGGCGTCAAGAAAACATACATCTGCATAATCCATAAGGGGAAATAATAATGTTTGGGCTAAATTGACCTTTGTTTTAATAGGTAGAAAATTTTGTAGACGTCTGAGTGAGTGAACAGTCGCATGTACTTTTTTACTTATCTGGTTTACGTGAGACGTCCAGGAAAGATTTCTGTCAAAAAGTACGCCCAGATTTTTAACGATATTTGTATATGATATTATTGTCCCCTCATACACCACAGGTGGAAAAGTCATACGATCTAATAAATCTGTCATGTATCTGCTTCCGATAATAATAACTTGTGATTTTGTTGGATTCACTAATAGACCATATGCATTTGCCCATCTTGAAATGTTTACCAGATCATGATTAATCAAGTCTATAGCAGTACCGATATCACAAATGTCAAAAAAACTGTACAGCTGCAAGTCATCTGCGTATAGATGGAAGTAGGATGAAAAACGTCCTGCCAAGGAATTAATGAAAATAGAAAATAGAAGTGGTGACAGGACGCCACCCTGTGGAACGCCGGCAACAAGACCACACCAGTCGGAGCTGGTTTCATCCGACCGAACACACTGCATACGCCCCACAAGATAAGAATTAAACCATGCTATTACCAGTGGAGATATATTAAGTGAGTCAAGGATACCGAGAAGGATATCAAAATCTATTGAATTAAAGGCACTACTAAAGTCGAGTAAAGTGAGAATACATAGCTGTTTCCTATCCTTAGCAAGACGAATATCCTCAGTAACTTTTAGTAGTGCAGTGACAGTACTGTGAGCTGTACGAAACCCAGACTGAAAAGGAGTAAGGAGTTTATTTTTAAAAAGATAAGATGACAATTGATCATAAACTAGATTTTCAAGTACTTTAGATAGAACAGGTAAGATAGAAATAGGACGATACTCGGAAAGGTACGTGGGATTGTTGGTTTTGGGAAGCGGAATAACGTAGGCTTTTTTCCAGGCAGCAGGAAACGAACCTGTTTCCAGAGAATAATTTAAGATGTGAGAAAGAATCGGTGCAAGCTCATCTAAGAGAAGACGAAGCATCTGAATACAGATTTTGTCATCACCAACTGCTTTGGAAGTAATTGACAAGATTGATTTTTTAATATCACACGTAGTAATAGCTAGGAAAGAAAATGGTTTACAATTGGGTTTAGGCAAGTATTTGAGTTCTCCAAGAGTAGTCTTTTTAATATGGTCCTCCATAATTACCGGAGGCGTCGAAAAATGACTATTCAATGCGTTGCTATCTAAATTAACTGGACACGAGTTTAAACATTTACCAATCCCTTGTGTTCTTAGGAGTTTCCAGAGTTGAGCTGGCTTAAGACTTTCAGCTGATTCATGAAAGTAGCGTCTCTTAGCATCTCTGCACATTCGATTACTTCGGTTTCGCAACCTCTTATATTTATTTAAATTTTCGGTGGAGTGATTCTTTTTATACCTACGTTTAGCCTGATCACGTTTTGCCATTATATTGCGTATGTTTTGTGACAACCACGGGGCCGGTAGATGCTTCACTCTAACTTTTCGGATAGGAGCATGTTTATCGAACAGATTATTTAACGTTTGATTAAGATATGTGACTTTTTCATCAATAGTATTTAAATCATGAAGTATGAACCAATCAATCCTGCCAAAATCACTCCGTAATTTCTCCGAATCAATTTCCCTAAAATTTCGAAGCTCAAGAAATTTTACTCTCGGCTTAGGCATACGAATTTTGTAGGACAGATAGATTAGATCATGATAGGAGAAAGGTGCACAAAACTGACCGAATGTAGTAACCTTATCAGGATCTGATACAATCATGAGGTCGAGAAGTGTAGGCGCACTGTTTGGAGGCGAGTGTGTAGGTTGAAGTGGAAGGAGATGAAGATTAAGAGAGGAAGCAATAGAGCACAATCTTAAAGAACGTGAGTCATTTTTGAGTAAGCAGGTGTTAAAATCACCAAGAATAATAGTTTCATTGTATATGGGACAAAGTGATTCCAGAAGAGCCTCAAAAGACTGGAAGTAGTCCACACGAAGAGATGGACTATAATATACGCCAAGTAAGATTTTTGAATGATGGATACACAATTCCAGAAAAAGATACTCCGCTGAAGCACTATATACTGAGTCAGATTGACTAATTATTCTGTAAGGGATATTAGCACGCAAAAATATCGCAACACCACCCCCACCAGCGCCAACACGATCATTGCGTAAAAGATGATAACCTGGCAGAGAACACAAAGTTGATGAAAAAGACGGTTTAAGCCAAGATTCCGATACAAGAATTGCGTCAACCTGCTGGTCTGAAAAAGTGGAATATAAATCTGAATAATGAGCTAATACACTCTGCGCATTAATGTGAGCAATCTTTAAGAACTTTTTATGGGAGGCAAAGGCAGACTGTAGTTTATCTTTAAGTAACATATCAGGATCAGCATCATCATCACTCACTGCACTATGAAATTCATCGGAAGAACTGCTGAAAAAACTATCACTAAAGTTTAAGGACGTATTCATACTAAAATAAAATAAATTATAATAAGATAAATATTATATATATAAATATAAATTATTGGTAACAAAATATATTATAAGGACTACACTGACTCAATAATTCAAATTCACAAAGTCACAGACCCAGCTCTGCAACACTATTGGGTAGAACTGGAAAAAACCTCAAAAAAAAAAAAAAAGAAATACAATTACAAATGTCTATCCTCTGGAATAGACGATACATGTTATAACTATTAATATTTACATAAGAAATCGTAATGGATTTATCAGAAATAGAATCATGTGGATGATATGTAAGAAGTAAATAATTGACAGAAAGCGAGAAACAAAAATAACTAAGTAAAAAAAAATAGCTGTGCACGCATTCTTAATCTATGAATAAAAATGTCTGATTTTATTTGGATGATTGACAACAGTATATGAATAACAATAATAAACACAATCCAAGCAAAAGTTACTACGAATAAAACTGTGCAACCATTCATACTAACAGAATATCATAATCGAAAATTTTATATTATGCAAGTTACTTACATATATCTTTTTAATATCTAGTAATATTTTAATTTCAGACAGAGGTAATAAACATAACACACACACACACACACACGCACACTCACACGCACACACATACTGCACATACACATACTGCACATACACATGCTGCACATACACATACTGCACATATACATACATACATACATACACATGCATATATACACACACACGCACACACATTAACATATAAAGTTTTTAATACTATCTAAGTATTCATTTGATCGTTGATGTTAGCAGATGGTTGCACAGATAGATCACTTAGTCTTACTTAAAAGAGAGTTAACTCTTAAACAATACATCAGTTGCTTGCTAAGTGACAGTGTTACACTGAATTGACATATGTATTTGATTAACTATAGAGATATTTTAAAAGTTTAAAATTAACAACTGTAAAATAACCTAAATGCAAACTAGGAGACAAAATATAACTTCACACTTCAAAACAAAATGTAACTACCCCTTATACATTCTCTTTTTATTTCTAAGAAAACAAGTTTATTTATTATTTTATTCTCCACCCACCCTCACCAATCCAGAATTTAATGAAGGTAAATAAAAAAGAAAAAAAAATACTGCTCATAACTGCACACAAGGCAGGAACACTACTATAGTATAAAATTCCACAAAAACGGTATCTTACATATCCCTACGTGCAACTTGACGTCTGGTGGAGGCCAAAGCTCCCCTAGCCGACTTCATCGGGGCCGCCGCGGCTTTCGTGTTTATTTCTTTTGTTGGATACTGTGTACTTAACAGACGAAACTCACTCATTTGTTCGATCTTGCGACGCGTCTTATTAGATAATAATATTACGATTTTGCCATCAGAAGTCCAACAGTTCTTAATTCCAAAATGTGCTCTGGCTGCCTTAAATGTGTCATACCTTGATTTTGTCAAGAATTCAGACATCGTGACCTGCGTCCCCTTTAAAAGAGTCTTACTTTTCCAAACTTGACTACGGATAGCATAACTCATAAAACGCACCAATATAGGCCTTGCTTTAGTTTGCCCAAAACCAAGCCGATGAACAACAGATATATTAGTGATACAATCTGACGTCATTTTTAATTGTTCCGTGAAGACTTTTGTAACCAAAGTTTTAGCATCTTCATCTGTATTTTCGGGAATACCATGCAATAATAAGACCTTTCTTCTAGAGGACATTTCATGACGGTCCAGACTTATCAGCATAAGCTCCATTTGGTTTTTCAACATTGCAACTGATTTCCAAATAAGCTGCTTAAAATCATAGAACTCACGTGTCAAGGTTTCGAGATTTGGCTGCGAGGGTTTGGATGTTTGCTGCTCCTGAATATTTCGCTCCATTTGCTCCATCCGCGAGTTAAATAAGTCAACAATGGCCTCCATGTTAGAACTCAATTTTGCATACAGATCCATATTAATAGTATCAAGCTTTCTTCTTTTCTTTTCTTTTTGAAAGTGAGAGTATTTAGGGAATTAATAATCCAAAGTGTTACAGAGCTAGTAAATTACACAATTCCTTGTTTAAAACATAGAATAGATAAAATTAAACTATATAAATAATTAAAATATTACGGACCTAGTTAACTTTGATGTTATTCGTACGGCTACCCTCTTTTATCCCCTTTATTAACTTTGAATTACTTAATTTTATGAACTTTGAATTACTTACAATATCAGCAGTATTAATGTGAACATGACAAAAAATACACAAAAAACAATGTCATTTTCAACCGATTAGAAAAAAAAAGAGTTTTTTGTCAGCTAATTGTTGACAGCTGACAAAAAAGTTGACCCGTTTTTGAGGCTCGATACTCTATCAAATCAAATCAAATCATATCTTATGTATTCGCTTGCTACATGGTACAATAAGAAGTTACATACATATACAGGCACATAATATGCAGCACCCCGCAGAGGTATGCAATGTACCTATATAATCTATTTATATATTATGTATCTATATAATCTAAGGCAGGCCCTTAGATTATATAGATAGATCATATGTTAATAATTTTTAAACTGTTTAATGCAAATAAACTCATTTCATTACAGTTTGGCCGTATTTATTCTTTATGTTTATTACCTCATAGTTCCGTCAGTTCTCTATAAATATGTAAATTCTTTTTTTTTATCTGAAAATACATACTTACAGATTGATTTCATAGAGATTTCATCAAAATCGATTAAATAGTTTAGTTTTTAGATAAAAATAAAAACGGGTTTTTATCAAAATTGAAGTCCATTTTTTTGTGGGACACAATCTTTAATTATCTTCTTCATATATCTTCTTCATATATCTTATCTTCTTCATATACAGTACATATTCCCAAAGAGTGTTGACGTCAGGCAGGTGGCCGGTCGTAAAACTAAAAACCAAATCTTTTTGTAATATGGATAAAATCATATTACGCTGACCCCAAATGATTGGGATAAGGGTAGGAAGATGATGATGATATTACAGTACATATTTTATATAACTGTACGTGAATGAAGTGAACAATATGGAATTCCATTCAGTCATCATACAAAATAAGTGGAACGGCATCGCGGCTATTACCAACGACTATTTTCCACGCAGCGAGCAATCGATTATTGCACAAATAAGCACACATTCCGGGACGAAATATCGGTTCTCTGCTAACGGCATTCTAATTGATTCTATATGATAATTTTATAATAAAATACCACTTTTTTATATGTAAATTAAGTCAGCATAACACATTTTGCGCGATAACCTACGACATCATCTGTTAAAGTAATCCGGAATACAGGGGCGAAAGGGATTGTTAGTAATGGAGACTGAGAATCCCATTGCTAGCAATATACCCAACCAGGTCGACCTCCTCGCAGTTCTCCCTGGAAACTATCATGGTTAATTCCTGATGAATTGATCATAATGGGCTAACTGGCCTGTTTTCATTCTCATCTATCACCCTTCACTGGTGCTCCGCCAGCGTATCCCGTTAGCGCAGGCGGGGTTACCATACCATTTTCAGCCATCAAAAAAAAAATCCGGAATACATGTATAAGTAGCTATAAATGTATTCCGGATTACTTTAACGTACGTGTTTAAGCAAATAAAGATTATTCTTTAAATTTTACAAAAATTCTCATCTCCCCTCTTAAGGAGAGGAGATGGCAAATAACCCCCGGTAGAAGCACAGTCGGCCCGGGTTCAGGGCCCCAGGGAGAGAAACCGGCGTACAATGCGGGCAGAATCTAAGAGCACCGCTTTCTGCATCTTTCCCGGGAGTGAGCCGCCTCGGAATCCCAACCGTCTGAGATGTTGTTCCAGACTGGTTGGGATAAGACCATTCACCGACTTTATTATTATTATTATTATAACAGATTTAAATATAATATTATTCTATTTTTAATTTTCTCAATTTTTTAATTATACTTTAATGAGGTTTTTGTTTAATTTTATTCTTTTAAACCACCTCTGTATTATACAATATATGGCGTGAATTTACAGGGTACAGAGGAATAACACCTGAGACCTCAGGAATAGCAACGCATGGGGGGTATCATGAGCGAAACAGTACACTCTGTTATGTCCATGGTACTGCTCATGTCTATAGGCGACGGTTGCTACTTTCCATCAGGTGGGCCGTCAGCTTGTTTGCAATTCTAAATTGTATAAAAAAAAAATACATGTTATTATACTCTGTATGAACCATTTTTTGTAAGTGTAACAATGTTAGTTGATTAAACTATGATAATTATACTTTGTGGGGGTCAACCTGCAAACTTGAAGGTGATTTAGTACGTACAGCGCTACGCCGTTAAGGTTACATATCAGCAGTGGTGTGAATTATTACTTAATATTATAATGTTTCTAAATGTCCGGTGAACGACCCCGCGTTGGTACTGATACGGGGACTGATGACCCCATTAACATACTATACCTGCGGTTAACTGTCCAATGCTAAAAATAGATCTCTCCCAAGGGGAGTTTTACCAGTATTGGCCACCGTAGTTAGGCTTTGGTGATGTTTTAAGAGGGACGCTTTTGCCCATCGTTCGACCATTTTTTTTATACAACATACAATGGCAAACAAGTGGTAATCAACCATGGACATAACAGAGTATACTGTTTCGCCCATGATACTCCCGTTGCTATTCCTGAGGAAGCAAGTGTTATTCCTCTGTACCCTGTAAATTCACGCCATATCCCACCCTTCAAATCGAAACACGACCATTACGTTCTCTCAGTTGCCTCTTATGACACCCAAGGGAAAGGAAGGGGTGGCCTATTCTATTATGGGGTCATACAGTACCCCATTACCTAGCGACCTCATTTCTAGAAATTTACTCCATCAAGTCGACATTCATGTAGGTCATCCTGGAAACTAGTACGGTTATTATTTTAACCGTTAACTGTCCACTGCTGAACATAAGGCTTTTCCATAAGAAAAGTTCTGCTAGCTATTGCCACGCTTGGCAAGCAGGTTAGCAACCGCAGTTAAGCTTTTAGAGATGTTTTAAAAGGAATGCTGCTGCCCATCCCTGCCCTTCTGCCAAGCATGGCAACTGTTGCCAAAACCCCCTTAGGGGGAAGGCTTATGTCCAGCAGTGGACAGATAAAGGCTGGTATGACGATGATGAAAAAAAAAAACATCACGTCAACAGACGGCATTTTTATTTGAATTTAATAAATAACAATATAAATAAATACCGTGAAGCAGCTGTGTTTGCATGGCTGTGTCTCGGTTTGAAGGGTGGGATATGGTGTGAATTTACTGGGTACAGAGGAAATACCACCTGAGTCCTCAGGAATGGCAACGCATGGGGGGTATCATGGGCGAAACAGTATACTCTGTTATGCCCACGGTACTGCTCATGTCTATAGGCGACGGTTACCACTTTCCATCAGGTGGGCTGTCAGCTTATTTGCCATTCTAAGTTGCATAAAAAATAAATAAATAAATAAAAACAATCGGGATATTTATAAATAGGACGGGCATCTTTGAGCACCAGCGCAGGCGAGTTTAATACGTATTCCATTTTCATCTATTAAAAAAAGACGACCCGCGCGTAATCACGCCTGCCGCAACCGTGAGAAGTAAAAGTACTGTCCAGATGGCGTCGCTGAGCCGACGGTGAAAGTGGCAGAGTGGTCCAAATAATAACTGAAGTAATTCTAAATTTTGTAATAATAACCTTCGTCGTGTAGCAGTTAATTTCATTCTAAGGAAGACTAAATTTCATGAATTTAGATATAGATCCTCGAACGATACATAAAAATCTACATACAGAGGAAAATCTAGTTGCTTCGCAAAAATAAGAAGAAAAAAAAAAACAATTTCGTGATACAATTAATATATATTAGCAATCTCGCAATATTATTTGAAAATATAAAAAAAATACACCGATAAACATCGAGATGTTTCGTAAATGTCATTATAATATTTAAAATTTAAATTTAGAATACGAAATTCTTTGTTTTTAATTTGAAGCTCGTGCCAAATAAATATGGGTGTTTCAACGATAAAATCGACATCAACACAAAATAAATTCTGTCGATTGCAAAAATGATTACATAAATACCTAAAATAATAAAAATATTACAAAAAAATATAGATGAATTGAGAACCTCCCCTGTTTGAAAATCGAATTCTAAACATTTCTAAATTTAAATTAGAGAGTAATAAAAACAAAAAAAATAAATAAAAAAAAAATATTTAAACATGTAATTATATATATTTTTGGTAGAATAATACCGATACACCGTCATGTGTACGCCGCCGAAAGATAAAATGTAGTGAACATAAATATATGCTAATTGGTCCAAATTCGACCACAGACGATATTATTTATTATAAAATAAGTATAACCGCTATATAACGGTTGTTGTGTTGGCGTAAATCATATTGTGAATAGACTTTTCTTGCCTATAATTTGACGTTTTGACAAATGCAGTGTTTCAATAAGATAAGAAATAGGTCATTTCATTCATTCATTCATTCCATTCAAAATTTAATGGCGCGGTTTTTTCTTAATTTGCGGTGTATAGAGGTGAATTCGAAACAATTTTATCGTATTTAAGAGGTACTCTGTTAATGAAATTAGACATTTTCCTAAAGAGATATTAGATAGAAGTCGATGAAAAATTTTATGTACACTTTAACTAATATAATACTGTTTTAAAGGAATATTTTTTTTTTATTATTTCACTCGTATTAAAGTAAAATTTACTACGGAATGTTTAATTAGTTTAATTAATCAAAACGTAGCGTTGGAGTGTTCTGTTAGTGAAATATAAAAAAAAGTTAAATAAAAAAAAAATTGCAGTGCAGGTTCGCCCTTAAAACGATTTCCTCGAGACCGCATTCCTAGCAAGGTCAAGCCGCGTCCTGCCCACTCGTACGACGAACGGTTTGCCTGCAACCAATGCAGCAAGACCGTCTATTACGTTCATAATCTATAGTCCACAATCGGCTGAGAATATTGTTTATCTGGATATGAAAGTAGATAATCACGTTCGTTATAATCATAATCGTTATAATTTATTTGCATAATTTATGGTTACATAAAATTTTAATTATTACGTTACCATTTCACATAAGAATGTTTATAACCCATAATTTACATAATCATTACATGTATTATTATTAGTATATTTACATAAATATTGCAATTTTTAAATACAAAAGCAAATAGAAAACCATAAAAATTTCCAATGTAGGCAATTTGTATTTTTATATTATTCTTTTACATAATCAAAATCTTTTTAATATATGTTTTTTTTATGTAAAATACAAAATGTGCATCTGTCGCTTTAAGTTTGTCTGATAAAGAACTGATAATAACTTGTGACTAGGCTGTATGGGCCATGCTCTTTGGCTGTCCATTTTGGATCAATTTTAAAACAACAACGTATATGTTTTTTTGACACCTTATTTTGTTTGTTCAAATAAACAGTTTTAAGTGGCATATGTTTGTATAGTCTCCAGTCACAACCTAGTTAAATAAGAAATATTTTTTATTTTAATAGAGTTGTTTACAAATTGTTTTAAATCGCCATTTTTATATAATTCCACTGCTCGGTTCGAAATGCTTTTATTTGCTGCAGAGAACCCGCAAGACACACAGCAGTGACTGTTATAAAATAAATTTATGTACAAAATAATATTATATTTAAATGGGTGCAATGACTTTATTTTTTATTGTTATAAGGCAACATTTATGCCTCATTTTTTTTTAAATTATTTTTTGTTTTATTTTTAATTATTATTAATAATATGGATTGGTAGTTAGGTCTTTTCTAATTGTATAATTGCTACTTAGTATACATTGACGCTTATCTGTGAGAGCTGTATACACCTGTAATTGATGTGTTCATATGGCCTTAAGCTTGGTAGTGAGGAGTGAGATGTTTTTGTTCAGGTAAACTTAGATTTAAGCATTTTTAATAGTAGTTTTTCACTTTTTACTTACTTATGTCATTGTACATTGTCTGCTTAATTGTTATGAGCATATAGTTGGTGTATCCTTTATAAATAAATAAATAATTGTAAATAATTTAATGATATCTCAAAATAACAAATTCGCTATAATACACAAACAGAAATTTTAATTTTAGTCATAAATATTGGCGATATATAATCGGCCTGAATATTTAATAGTCTGTTAAGATACAAAGCTATTGAATTATACAAAAATGTAGATAAAACAGCGGTTAGTAATATATTGACTCGAACTGAGACGAGCGACTGGTTTCATTCAGCTGAGCTAACGGAGGCCAAGGTATTTGAGGTTACTACATGAACGGTATAAACAAGTTCATCCCTTTCATGACATCGGCGTTCATTATTAACGTCGATTATATATGTACAGTGGCTCCATACAAATACATCTAGAAAAGTAGGTCAACTTTTTCATACAATTTTTATGTGATAAATAGTTATGAGTGATTCCTTTATAACTTCTATATTTATTTTGTCTTACAAATTTTGCACTTTTTTTAATGCGAAAAATTGACATTTCATTTATTAAATAATTAAATATAGATACGTCAAGATACATTATGTGTAAAAGTATATAAAAAAATAAAATAAAATGCTAATTTGACGTATCTGATAAAAAGTTGACCCGTTTTTGAGGCTCGATGCTCTATCTATATAATCTTATTATTATAAGATTATTAAATTAAAAAATACACAATTATTAATTTATAATTAATAATGAATCGGCCTTGTTTCTTGTAATGTTAATTTTTTTTGTAATATTTTTATAATGTAATTTAATCTTTCTTTGTGGGAAACAATAAAGAGATTTCATTCGTTCATTCATTCAGTGTATACGTACGGCGTTTAAATAGGCGTTCTAAATTTATTTGCTTTTTTTACGACTATATTACGCAATTATCAATTTTGTACCGATTCAACTTAAGTTGTTTTTCTTTGCTGAGCGAAAAATACGTAATACCGCGTTCTAAATTAATATATTATTAATATAAAATGTGTACAAAACTTTTCGTATCATCGGTACTTTCACATAATGTGTGAATGCCACTTATAATGTTGTAAAACATTGAATGTGCTTTGCGCGCTTAAATAACTTTTCCTTGTTATAAAAAAACCTCTTATAAATGAAAACGCACTGTAATGTGGGACGCCATGACAGAGAGAGAAGCCATGTTACATTTTCGATGTTGCCAACCTTAGGCACATATGTTTTTTAATATACTACAACACTCTTTTGTTTTTGCGGAGCAAAATGTACATACATATATGTATTCTATAGACGTGGTCTTTCTTATGGGATGATAATGGAATGACAATCTCGCCTGAATTATTGATATACGCTGACAGGAGTGAATGATGATAGGTGATTACGAAATCAGGTCAATTGGCCTAATGTAACGGATTCTCCAGAAACCAACGCGATGATTTCCAGTGACCGTGTGGAGGTCTGTCTGACAGCGTATCGCTAGAAATGTAACCGCTACCGACTACCGATAGCCCTCCCTCTCTGTGCACGTGGTAAGACCGCGTGGTCGGCGCAATCCCTATTCGCACTTGACTGACAATGCGGAACTTGCACCACTTGTGACAAGATGAGACAGGCCGGACCTGTCGCGTGTGTTACATCGCCCACTGAACCGGCAACCGACCTGATTATGCGTCATCTAACTGCGCATTGGATAACGGTGAAAGAATGTCGACTCGCAGCTAACGTTGCGGAATTCAATCGCTTGTTTTGTAAAACAGTATAAATTAATAAAATTGTATCGTAGAAATAAAGTTTTAATTATTGTTCGAAATTTAAAATGTTTTAAAATTACAATTTAAGAATTTGAATGAATGAACGAATGAAAACTATATATGGTTAACCTCAAAGAATATCGTCGGCATCGATAGATAATTTTTTGTACACATTTTTTGTACTTTCGCAACGCGATTTGCATTTTTTTTCTTCGCTTTTTTTTTTGTTTGTTGTTATTAACAAACAACTTAAGCCTGAAGCTTCGACCTCGTTCGACTATTAAGCCTAAGACCCGAACGAAAGAAAAGGTTATTTATTAGTGACGCTGGCTAACAGTCCATTACCATCGGAAAAATATGCCAAGTCGACCACAACGCGTCCTCCCTGGAAACCACTGTGACAACTATAGACTAACTGTCGTGACTTAGCACAGGCATGGCTGTCACTTTATTTTCACCCATAAAAAAACCGAAGCGTTTCCCCCGGTCTATCTGCATATCAAGTTTGATCAAACATTCCCACATTCTTTCACATTCCCAAAACCCAACGAATGCCTTCAAATGAATACAAACGGAGCTTCCCAGTGCACTATTGACGTAACTCACCTGACGCGCCGAGAAGAAAGCGCTCGCTTTCTAGGTGACGCAAAAACTAAGCTCTCACGGGTGCCTTATCGCACAGAACATAACGATCACATTCGCACGGCACGTTACGAGGGAAATATGAATACTTTTGAATCATATTGCTGATGTGTTGATGTTATCATTGGGGTCATACGGAAATGTAGCCAATGTGGTGTAACCCATTGGTTATAGATTGACACGTAATATAGTTACCACTGAGTTGGTCATGTGTAAACCAATAGGAGAACTCTACAGTCATACGGGAGAAAGAGATTACTTTGTCAGGTCCACCTTCTCATCATCATAATCTTGTCAGGTGTCTACTGTTCACTGCTGAACACAGACCTCCACCAAAAGGAGCGTTCTGCCAGTAGTTACCACGCTTAGCAACCGAATGTGCAACTGTCCATCCTCAAAACATCAAATTCCCTTAATCGCCTCTTGTGACATATACGGGAAAGGAAGAAGTGGCCCGCTCGATTACTTCTCGATTACTAAGATGAATTATTGTGTGTGAGCATAAACAGTTTGATTGTCTGGTCTCGGCATAGAATATACCACCCATTCCATTCCCATGGGTGTTGTAGGAGCCGACTAAGAGAGGGCAAGGAATGACTAGCAACGTCCCTCTTAAAACACCTCTGAAGCCTTACTACGGTTGCCAATCCCCCTGCCAAGCGTGGCAAATACTGGCAAAACTCTCCTTTTGGGGGAAGTCTGTGTTCAGCAGTGAACAGTAGACACCTGACATGATGAGAAGGTGGACCTGACAAAGTAATCTCTTTAGTCTTTTAAAGTATGCTCAGCAGTGGACAGTTAAAGGCTGATATAATGATGATGAGGATAATGATAATAAATAAATGTCGAATGATATTTCAATTTCCCGCCAAAAGGTAGTTATGCCATAGAAAGATGTCATCCTTAATCTACACTTATCTATGTCGCTTTCATAAAAAAAAAAATATAGTGGCCAGTTTGAATACGAGTATATAGAGAGTAAATAGGTGTATATTTGAATTTAACCGTACCATTGTTATTCCAATAATGACAGACAGAATGTCAGCAATAGCCAACATGGGTAAAGTTCATTTGTTCATGGATCAACATGCAAAAAAATTATTATGTTGAGTCCACGTTACTAATAACCCGGTTATGGAGCGCTGATTATTCTTTAGAAATTAATATATTATCTATATCAATAATATGAGCTTTGATCGATCCCGTTATTTGGTCTATTGAGTTTCTTTTTTTTTTTTTTATTTAATGACGTCTTAAGAATATACTACAATAGTTTTTTTTTTGCAACTTAGAATGGCAAGCAAGCTGACGGCCCACCTGATGAAAGTGGTAACCGTTGCCTATAGACATGAGCTGTACCATGGATATGACAGACTATACTGTTTCGTCCATGATACCCCCCATGCGTTGCTATTCTTAAGGACTCATTCCTCTGTACCCAGTAAATTCACGCCATATCCCACCCTTCAAACCGAAACACAGCCATGCAAACACAACTGCTTTACGTTAGAAACACGAATGTGACAGAGGTACCCAAGCAATCGACTTTTGTACAGTCTCCCTCTGGTGTATTGTAAAGATTGACTGAATAGGCACCTATGTTTGTAACCTCTTAACTCCGTCATTTATAAACCGATTTGGAAAATTATTTTTTTGTCTGAAAGGATATATGTAAATTCAGATTAGTTACATAGAAATTTTATCAAAACTGATTTCGTAGTTTACATTTTAAATTAAAACAACTGGAATTTTTTAAATCAAAATTATTGGTTTTGCTACGTTTAAAATCGGTTTTTTACGGAACACAATCTCTATTATTATTCGTATTAAATCCATAACCACATTTTTTTTATCATGTAAATGTTTTGATGACTGTAATCCTAAGTTTCTAACTTAGATTGCATAGATTAAGACTCGAAGCTCTATCTGTACAAAGCCTCGAGTCTTAAAAATGGGTCAAAACTTTATTTTGTCAGCTAATTGTCAAATTAACTGACTCGTTTTTTTTTCTTCAATCAGTGTTCTATATACTTACGCATACAATGTATCTTGACGTGTTATTTAATAAATAAAACGAGTGATTAATATAATTTAATGACGCATTAAAAAGATGCAGAAGTTATATGATAAAATATAGAAGTTATAAAGGAATCACTCATAACTATTTATCACACAAAATTGTATGAAAAAGTTGACACGCTTTTCTCGAAGCATTTGTATGGGGATACTTTATCTATATAATCTAAGGTTTCCAAATATTTTACCGAAAACAAATAAGAAAAAGAATGTTATAAAGTTTTTTTTTTATCCATCAGTAGATTAATAAACATAGGATATAACGTAAAGCGCCGGTTCAGTGACTGATAACGTTGGCGAGAGTACCGACTTCCTAATTTGATAACAAAGGAACACGTTGCGTCCGTTTAAAATAGACACGTGAGCTTCAAATGGTGTTTTTTTTCTTACTTTTCATAACCATAAGAATATTAAACATTTTCATCTAAAAATCAATATTATATATTAAATAATATAAATAAATTATAAATTATAATAATACTCGTCAAATATTTATATCTGTCTGTCAGCCTTAAATAAATAAATAATTTTTTGATAAAATTTGTTCGAGTCTAATCTTTAAAGTTTCAGTTAATTTTTTTTTTAAATAGGTTTAGTGCTGACAGTGTTATGGGATAACAAACAAAAATACAACCCAATTGAGAACCTCGTTATTTTGAAATCGGTTGAAAAGTATAAATGAGCTATTTCCAATTATGAACACTTATTCAGCAAATAAAGTATTGAATTGATTTGATATTGCTACCACTCGGTACTTTATTAATGCAACCAATTACCGTAAAATTTGTTATACACGTAATTAATTATTATTTGAGATGGAAGAGAACATATGCTTACTTTTATTGTGGTCAATTTTACTTTTATTCAAACCAATTTTACTTTTATTCCGGCCAATTTACTTTTATTCCCGTTCATGTCTTAAAATTTAAATTTTAGTTGTGTTTCCGCCGTAAAGTATCTGGCTGGCGTGGCTGTTTCTATTTAAAGAAAACATATTTTTTTTTTGTATTTTCATTCTTTTATCTCTTTTACAGTGTATTATGTGTATGTTTTTTTTTATTGTAATTTGTGTGCTGTAAGTAATGTAAATAAATTATCTATCTATCTAATATCTTAATGTTAAAAAATGGCAACACTGACGGGGTACCGTCACCATAACAGTACCGTTCATATATATAAAAGACAATTAGATAACCACCTAATTGAAGGAATCCCATTAGCTCGTTTCCCATTTCATATTGTTCAAAACAAGTTTAACATATCGAACACACACGTATTGGTGTGTGATCTATCATAATTTCAAACAAAACGGCCTCGCGTGATTCAGATAAGATACTGTGATGGTCCCCCCCTTTTCGCACCCCTTATAATAACTACCCTCTAAACTAAGCTACACATGGAAAACTTACAAAGCCTAAGAAAAGCCTACGAAGGCTTAACCTAATGAAATCTATGAAAATCCAATGAAACCTACTCTAAAGAATGGCTTAACACCCTCAATATAACCCCATACCTATATTGCCTTATACACCCCAAACATCCTATGAATCATATAAACCCTTACAATAAACACATAATATTGAACAGATCTTATAGTAGAACACTTGATCATCTGGCCAGATAAATAAATGTGTGATCGTCTAGTAATGTAGGACCCGTTGTGTGTGTAATAACCAAAAGGTTCTTTAATTGGTATATGATAGGAGTTAAATAATGAAGATGATTGATAAATCTTTAATGATTAAGAATAATTAATGAATTATACTCATAATTCATGTAACAAGGAAGTTATGTTAATTTAATAGTAAATTACAGAATAACTGTAATGATAAAAAAATGGGGGAGCGGTCGGGCCCCTCACACGCCCGGACCAGTGGAAGACTTTCCAACTATCTATAACTCTTCCTCCAAAAAGGTAGGGAAGGGTATTACTATTTATTAATGCACTCTGATGGTAATAAGGGAATGAGTATTCTCAGTTCCAAACCAAACATAAGTACATTTACTTCAACATTACAGTGGCTCCACCAGCCCCACGATGCTTCCAGTATAAATTAGTGTTTGCCAGAGGCAAACGGATCGGAACTGAAATCCCAGGATCACTCCGACACGAGAGCTTACTCATGGGCGATGACCCTTTCAGTCCTATATGGCGACATAGAGATCACCCACTAACAGTACGAAACTGTTTCCCAGCGTCACCCTGTTACGAGCTTACTCAATGGGGGTTTCCCTTCGGCTCCACAAGAGATCAGACCAAGAAGCGAGATCACCCAGACACCAGAACTTACTTTGATGGGACATAACCCTTCGGCCCTATAATGTGACATTAGAGATCACCTGTGAAGACAGTCCGATAGAGATGAAGATTTGTGTGATAGGGGATACCTTCCACACCTTGGAATTGGCCAAGCCATATAATGTTGATAATTGCTATATCATAACATAGCATTGTCAATTTAATATTATTTACTTAATACCAAGAATACTCAAGGTTCAAGTTAAATCTGTTGATTAGGCCGGAGCCTAAAAACGAGTAGTCCAACCCATAGGTCGAGAGCTACTAAAAGTAATGAGTGCTATTGAATGAACTATAAGTCCAGTCAATTATATATAATATTATTGTTGATTAACCACATTGTGAATTAACCAATTATTTATTCAGAGAGATATATCTAAAGGAACTATAAGTCCTTTAAAAGACACTGATTAATCACAAGTTAACAACGTCTCGTGAAATAACCAGTTGGGTTTTCTATAAGTTTGAGGACACTAAGTCCAACAAGCTATTATTGTGTTGAGAGTAATAGAAATCTTTTGTAATATTTGTAGAGGTTTGATTAATCACATTGTGAAATAATCAGATTAAATAATTATGTAGCTTTATAGAGAGGACTATAAGTCCTAATTGGTTGTTGTCATATGTACTGATAAATTACACATTAAAGTGCCAGGTCAATTATTATATATAGGTTTATAGGAAGGACAATAAGTCCTATTTGTGTATGTTGTAGTAGTAGAGGCAATATATTGCATAATTATAATGTGAAAGATATAGATTAAATATATATTTGTATAGAAAGGACAGTGAGTCCCATACAATTATTGTAGCTGTACTATAGTTATACTATATCTACTTCCTTTTAGTGTCTTAATAAACCTATTTACTAAGAGGATTTCTCAGATAAACAAGTGTTTTAGTGTTTAAATCATCATGATTAAATCCCTAAGAAATTAGGTCTTTAAATAATTATCATATCATTTAAGTGAAATTTCTCATATAAATAATTCCAATATTTCCCCTACAGTTATTATAAAATAACAAAAAATTATATAAATTTTCTATAGACTTAGATATAGAATCATAACGTGTATAATCTCCTTTTGTTTGACATCTGTCACATTAATGACGTATTGAATGACGTATTGATGTATTGAATTGAATTTTGATTATCTATCACAACTGTCAACGTAACAAATACTAGCAAGTTTGTTTATTTGTATTTGTTTAATATAATTAAATATAAAATCATCATATATCAACCGTAATATACAACTAAATTATCAGTGATATAAATAATCATGGTTTACACCAGAAATAATTAATAGTATCCAGTAATGCTGGAGTTTTATATTCATATCAGTAGTCAAGCTTACTTTCAAATTCAAGAATGAACAGAAGATTAGAAGTTTAACATTCTTATTGCAATTGTACTTGCAATAATATATACATACAGTACTAATTATCAAGAACATTCCTCAAATACATGTGTGGTGAAGATTTTCCCAATATGCTATCTATTTGATTCCTAACCTCTAATGTAAATTTATTAAAGAAGTGAATAATCAGTGTTAGTGTTTGCTTTATTAATATTTAAAGTAATTGTCCTAACTTGATATCAATAGGATAATATCTCCTTGGATACAGTCCGACATAAACATATAACTCAATAATTAAATTTATAAAATACTAATATTATATTTTACTACTTGTATATCTCCATACTATTCCCATAAAATATTCCAAACATGTATATTAAATATAAATCCAGTAAATATTCACTAATATTAACCCTGTCTGAACTTGTCTAGTCAATATAACATGAACAAACAACACACATACAAACCTTATCGCCGGGACAACTTCCTTTCTAAATATGAGTAAAATACATAGCTTCACAAGTATCATACAGTACCAATTTTATACTGAACCTCATACCTAGTTAAGAGTAACTATAGTCAGAGAATCTTTTAGTACTTTTATTACCATTAGGAAATAAATCCACACCTATAATATCAGCATAATTAAATATTATTAGTAATCAGTAATACACACAGAATTGTTATTATCAGCTTGTTTACTACAACAAAATCAATATTAAAGTTTATAATAAATCAAGACAAAATATCTATTTAAACAATACAGGCTTGTTTACCATAAACATCCCACCGTTACATGAATTTATCTACTAACACATTAATGTATTAAAAGTAATACATTCACATAAAATCACCTGCAACAGCTAAGCTGTTTCTCTGTACATCTGGTGTAAAACAAATTCCCACATGTAATCATGGGTAATTAAAAGTATACAAAAGAATCATTAGTACAGTTGACCGAGCAATGGTATGAAAACACTTTACCATGAGACGTTAAGCATGAGCAGGTGTTCCAAATCAACACTGTAATAGTGTAATAAATACAACTATTCCATCATCATCATCGTCTCAACCATCACCAATCCACGACTGAACACAGGCAATTCCCCATAGACTGCCACTAGGAACGGCCCCAAACTCCTGCACCCACCGAGTCCCCATAATACACATAAAACAGTCACTCCAACCAATGGAGGCAGCCCTCACCACACTTGCATATACAGAGTCGCCACTCAATAACCCCTCTGTCTCATCAATGGTTGTTTCCCCAGCAATGAGACCAGACCACAGCCACCTCAGTCTATTTATCCTCAATAAATAAATAATTTATAGTAACTAGATATGAATTTAGTTAGTATTATAATAGTTTAATAGTTGATTCAATAAGTATTTGCCAAAACTGGACAATTAGAATATTGAGTCAAATCGATGAATTTCTATCAAACAGCCATATAATTGAATTTTGTATATGAGTAGAATAACGTAAGTATGTATTATTATTACGTAAATTATATTGATGTAGATCTTTGTTCAAATGTGATTGCATTTAACGATATACGCATTACCTAAAGGTATATGGACTCGATTAAATACGTATTTTAATAGTTGTTGGGAAAAATATTAAGTATAAACTTTGCCTGTGATCACAGTCAAAAATCTAACTACGTAGTAATAAATGGAACAAGCTCACCGGATTCTCCAGTCTTCCATTGACTCTTTTCACACACTTAATCGATAGTGATACACTAAGATCTTAAACCCCTTCATAGATCCAGTCACTCCTAGCTCTATATCCCAGTTATCTTTTTTATTTTATTGCGCAGTTCCTAAAACACGACTCCCCGCCATTTTTTTTTTTTTTTTTTTTATTGCGCAATTCCTAAAAAGCCACTCCCGCGCGCCCGCCGATCTGCCGTCCCTTCTTTTTTGTTTTTTTTTTTCTATTCTTTCTCTAATAACGTCATAGATTATGTCACCGAAGGGTAGATATTTCAATAATCAGATTTAGCCTATTATTCGAACTGAACTTTTCTTCAAATTCAATTTAATTATATGTTAACGTATTTTGGTATTTTCTATTAATTTTATTATCGAATTTATAAAACTTTAAAGGCTCTCATAAACCTTATTAAACTGTGTTGTATGCATCCTTTTTACACCTGATGATAAAAGGTAAACTATAATTTGGTTATATATAAAATATAATATATTTTTGTTTAATTTATTTAATTTTCTTGTGACATCTACTACACTTTGGAAACACATCAAAGGAGTTTCCCTTCTGTGTCAGTATTTCATATATGGTAACGTCTTCTCTGTACGCTATTGTGAACCTTGACTTTAAAGTTTGTTTATATTAAATAGCTCAGCTTTCGCAGCGGTCACCCATAGGAACCCCTGTTTCTTTTCTATGTACTTATGGTATTAAACCTATTGTACTATAGGCGAACCGTCACATCCGGGCCCCTAATTATCAAGAAGTTTACCGGAGTGATAATTACAATAAGATAAGTTTTATATGTAATAAATTCAATGCATGTAATTACAATGTCATAAACAGCATAAATGAATACAATCCTAAATGTGTGTAAAGGAATCTATAAAACCTAAATGTTTGAAAAGCCTAAGTATGTGATGAGTCTAAATGTATAAAACCTGAATATGTGAAGAGCTTCAAGTAAAGAACCTAACAGATACTCTATTTGTATCAGTAAATTTAGATAAAGTATCTATTTAAAGATACAAGTTAAACATCTAAGTGGAAGTTCAGAATAAAAGCCTAAATGTATGAGTGTAATGTATCAACAAGCGAAAGAGCCTAAATAGAAAACCTAAAGCGAAATGAAGTGAAAAATCTAAGCATTAAAATGTAATAAATGCAAAAAGAAAGAATCCTAAAATAATTGTCTAAGTGTAAATAAATGATTAGATAAAATCCCAAGTTAATTAAATATTAAAATGAAGATGTTCAAATAAATTTGTTAAATAAATTTAAACAATACGAATAAAACTTTATGAAGCGTCTAAGTAACCACAAATACATATTTCATCTAAGAAATAACCTAGTGTTCATTGAATAAAAAAATAATAGTCCCTAACAAAATTCAAATAAATTTAATTTTTATTTATTAATTTTAATCATAGAAGTAAAGCTTATATAAATAATAATTTATCACCACCGGCCCCCCTGTCTGACAAATTTTGCACGGCCCCCCAATTTTAAGACTCCTATAATTATGTTGCATAAAATAATACAAACGGCCCCCATAGTTTAAAACTCTTATCTGTCTGACAAATTTTGCACGGCCCCCCAATTTTAAGACTCCTATAAATATGTTACATAAAATAATACAAACGGCCCCCATAGTTTAAAACTCTTATTATAAGAAATTCTTTTAATATACTTAAATTACCAATGACTATTTCTTAATACTCTCAGAAATAACATGATCAATAAGTTTTATAATAAAATATTATGTAACCCCATTAGATAGGTAGATAGACACCCCCTATCGCCTCCTCCAAAAGATCACAACAGCAAATCCAACATAAATACAACCAACTATATTAGATACATCAATTAATTTATTTTGTACAATAAATTATCATTTAAAAAGATACAAATGTCTTGTGTTATGTGCAATTACAAAGAGCAAAATAAACTAAGTGTGCGCAACATCTAAGTATGTAAAATGCTTAGGCATGTAAAGAGTGTATATGTATAAATAACCTACAAAATCTCCCTCTGATATAAGTATAAAGTTTTTTTTTTTTTTTTTTTATAATAAGTGTCTAAGTCAAAATAAGCGAATAATCAAATAAAATCTGAAATATAATTGTAAAGTGGAATAAAGAAATTATGTATAGAACCATAAATAAAATATTATAATAGCATCCTAATAAATTGTTGGAATTAAATTTAACAACATGAAAACACCTAATTAAATTTTCAAATTTAGGTAATCAAATAAAGTAACTAAAGGCCCTAACTAACCTTAATGATATTTTATGAAACGTCTAACTTTCAATTTGAAACCCCCTATAAAACATTATATAAGCTATTTAAACATCTTAGGAGGATCAAAATCAAATCATAATTATTTAATTTTTTTTTTTTTTTTATATATATAATCAATGTCACTGCATCATAAAAGTTTATGAAATAAAAGTCAATTGGATATTTCCTCAGAAATAAATAATGTCATTAATTCATCTTAAATCATTTCTTTCACAATAAAAAGAATTTAATAAATTTTATGTATAAGTCATTATAGCATAATTATTGTTTATAAAATTTATATAATGTTAAATTAATAGTTCAGTAAGTATTGAGAATTAATGAAGCAAAAGAATAATAAATGTGTCCTATAGCATAAAATTAGATCAATGTGAACTGAATATAACCTAGTAAGCTATCCTCACTAATATTGTTATGTACCTATTAGTGTAATACTTAATATTATTTACTCAATTGATATAGAGTAAAATAAAATATAAACCAAATCATGTAAATTTGTTGTATAATTGACTCCAATAGGTAACCACTGAATGAATTTGATAAATTAAATCCTAAGAACATGAGATAACAGTAAAATAGGCTATTTACCTATAGACATAGAGCTCATGAAATTAGGTCCAAATCCTAGATCTATGACGGTATAATTATTTAGTCATAATCATCAAAGTTGGTTTTGAATTTTACTATTAGCAGATATTACTGTTTAACTTTATACTCCTTCATATTTTAATAACCAATCCCTGAAGTCACAAGCTCCAATTGTGACCAAGTGTTCTTATTGATCTGATCTGTAAATAGCCATGAACCAATTATATCCTGGTCACGGCACCAATTGTGATGGTCCCCCCCTTTTCGCACCCCTTATAATAACTACCCTCTAAACTAAGCTACACATGGAAAACTTACAAAGCCTAAGAAAAGCCTACGAAGGCTTAACCTAATGAAATCTATGAAAATCCAATGAAACCTACTCTAAAGAATGGCTTAACACCCTCAATATAACCCCATACCTATATTGCCTTATACACCCCAAACATCCTATGAATCATATAAACCCTTACAATAAACACATAATATTGAACAGATCTTATAGTAGAACACTTGATCATCTGGCCAGATAAATAAATGTGTGATCGTCTAGTAATGTAGGACCCGTTGTGTGTGTAATAACCAAAAGGTTCTTTAATTGGTATATGATAGGAGTTAAATAATGAAGATGATTGATAAATCTTTAATGATTAAGAATAATTAATGAATTATACTCATAATTCATGTAACAAGGAAGTTATGTTAATTTAATAGTAAATTACAGAATAACTGTAATGATAAAAAAATGGGGGAGCGGTCGGGCCCCTCACACGCCCGGACCAGTGGAAGACTTTCCAACTATCTATAACTCTTCCTCCAAAAAGGTAGGGAAGGGTATTACTATTTATTAATGCACTCTGATGGTAATAAGGGAATGAGTATTCTCAGTTCCAAACCAAACATAAGTACATTTACTTCAACATTACAGTGGCTCCACCAGCCCCACGATGCTTCCAGTATAAATTAGTGTTTGCCAGAGGCAAACGGATCGGAACTGAAATCCCAGGATCACTCCGACACGAGAGCTTACTCATGGGCGATGACCCTTTCAGTCCTATATGGCGACATAGAGATCACCCACTAACAGTACGAAACTGTTTCCCAGCGTCACCCGGTTACGAGCTTACTCAATGGGGGTTTCCCTTCGGCTCCACAAGAGATCAGACCAAGAAGCGAGATCACCCAGACACCAGAACTTACTTTGATGGGACATAACCCTTCGGCCCTATAATGTGACATTAGAGATCACCTGTGAAGACAGTCCGATAGAGATGAAGATTTGTGTGATAGGGGATACCTTCCACACCTTGGAATTGGCCAAGCCATATAATGTTGATAATTGCTATATCATAACATAGCATTGTCAATTTAATATTATTTACTTAATACCAAGAATACTCAAGGTTCAAGTTAAATCTGTTGATTAGGCCGGAGCCTAAAAACGAGTAGTCCAACCCATAGGTCGAGAGCTACTAAAAGTAATGAGTGCTATTGAATGAACTATAAGTCCAGTCAATTATATATAATATTATTGTTGATTAACCACATTGTGAATTAACCAATTATTTATTCAGAGAGATATATCTAAAGGAACTATAAGTCCTTTAAAAGACACTGATTAATCACAAGTTAACAACGTCTCGTGAAATAACCAGTTGGGTTTTCTATAAGTTTGAGGACACTAAGTCCAACAAGCTATTATTGTGTTGAGAGTAATAGAAATCTTTTGTAATATTTGTAGAGGTTTGATTAATCACATTGTGAAATAATCAGATTAAATAATTATGTAGCTTTATAGAGAGGACTATAAGTCCTAATTGGTTGTTGTCATATGTACTGATAAATTACACATTAAAGTGCCAGGTCAATTATTATATATAGGTTTATAGGAAGGACAATAAGTCCTATTTGTGTATGTTGTAGTAGTAGAGGCAATATATTGCATAATTATAATGTGAAAGATATAGATTAAATATATATTTGTATAGAAAGGACAGTGAGTCCCATACAATTATTGTAGCTGTACTATAGTTATACTATATCTACTTCCTTTTAGTGTCTTAATAAACCTATTTACTAAGAGGATTTCTCAGATAAACAAGTGTTTTAGTGTTTAAATCATCATGATTAAATCCCTAAGAAATTAGGTCTTTAAATAATTATCATATCATTTAAGTGAAATTTCTCATATAAATAATTCCAATATTTCCCCTACAGTTATTATAAAATAACAAAAAATTATATAAATTTTCTATAGACTTAGATATAGAATCATAACGTGTATAATCTCCTTTTGTTTGACATCTGTCACATTAATGACGTATTGAATGACGTATTGATGTATTGAATTGAATTTTGATTATCTATCACAACTGTCAACGTAACAAATACTAGCAAGTTTGTTTATTTGTATTTGTTTAATATAATTAAATATAAAATCATCATATATCAACCGTAATATACAACTAAATTATCAGTGATATAAATAATCATGGTTTACACCAGAAATAATTAATAGTATCCAGTAATGCTGGAGTTTTATATTCATATCAGTAGTCAAGCTTACTTTCAAATTCAAGAATGAACAGAAGATTAGAAGTTTAACATTCTTATTGCAATTGTACTTGCAATAATATATACATACAGTACTAATTATCAAGAACATTCCTCAAATACATGTGTGGTGAAGATTTTCCCAATATGCTATCTATTTGATTCCTAACCTCTAATGTAAATTTATTAAAGAAGTGAATAATCAGTGTTAGTGTTTGCTTTATTAATATTTAAAGTAATTGTCCTAACTTGATATCAATAGGATAATATCTCCTTGGATACAGTCCGACATAAACATATAACTCAATAATTAAATTTATAAAATACTAATATTATATTTTACTACTTGTATATCTCCATACTATTCCCATAAAATATTCCAAACATGTATATTAAATATAAATCCAGTAAATATTCACTAATATTAACCCTGTCTGAACTTGTCTAGTCAATATAACATGAACAAACAACACACATACAAACCTTATCGCCGGGACAACTTCCTTTCTAAATATGAGTAAAATACATAGCTTCACAAGTATCATACAGTACCAATTTTATACTGAACCTCATACCTAGTTAAGAGTAACTATAGTCAGAGAATCTTTTAGTACTTTTATTACCATTAGGAAATAAATCCACACCTATAATATCAGCATAATTAAATATTATTAGTAATCAGTAATACACACAGAATTGTTATTATCAGCTTGTTTACTACAACAAAATCAATATTAAAGTTTATAATAAATCAAGACAAAATATCTATTTAAACAATACAGGCTTGTTTACCATAAACATCCCACCGTTACATGAATTTATCTACTAACACATTAATGTATTAAAAGTAATACATTCACATAAAATCACCTGCAACAGCTAAGCTGTTTCTCTGTACATCTGGTGTAAAACAAATTCCCACATGTAATCATGGGTAATTAAAAGTATACAAAAGAATCATTAGTACAGTTGACCGAGCAATGGTATGAAAACACTTTACCATGAGACGTTAAGCATGAGCAGGTGTTCCAAATCAACACTGTAATAGTGTAATAAATACAACTATTCCATCATCATCATCGTCTCAACCATCACCAATCCACGACTGAACACAGGCAATTCCCCATAGACTGCCACTAGGAACGGCCCCAAACTCCTGCACCCACCGAGTCCCCATAATACACATAAAACAGTCACTCCAACCAATGGAGGCAGCCCTCACCACACTTGCATATACAGAGTCGCCACTCAATAACCCCTCTGTCTCATCAATGGTTGTTTCCCCAGCAATGAGACCAGACCACAGCCACCTCAGTCTATTTATCCTCAATAAATAAATAATTTATAGTAACTAGATATGAATTTAGTTAGTATTATAATAGTTTAATAGTTGATTCAATAAGTATTTGCCAAAACTGGACAATTAGAATATTGAGTCAAATCGATGAATTTCTATCAAACAGCCATATAATTGAATTTTGTATATGAGTAGAATAACGTAAGTATGTATTATTATTACGTAAATTATATTGATGTAGATCTTTGTTCAAATGTGATTGCATTTAACGATATACGCATTACCTAAAGGTATATGGACTCGATTAAATACGTATTTTAATAGTTGTTGGGAAAAATATTAAGTATAAACTTTGCCTGTGATCACAGTCAAAAATCTAACTACGTAGTAATAAATGGAACAAGCTCACCGGATTCTCCAGTCTTCCATTGACTCTTTTCACACACTTAATCGATAGTGATACACTAAGATCTTAAACCCCTTCATAGATCCAGTCACTCCTAGCTCTATATCCCAGTTATCTTTTTTATTTTATTGCGCAGTTCCTCAAACACGACTCCCCGCCATTTTTTTTTTTTTTTTTTTTATTGCGCAATTCCTAAAAAGCCACTCCCGCGCGCCCGCCGATCTGCCGTCCCTTCTTTTTTCTTTTTTTTTTCTATTCTTTCTCTAATAACGTCATAGATTATGTCACCGAAGGGTAGATATTTCAATAATCAGATTTAGCCTATTATTCGAACTGAACTTTTCTTCAAATTCAATTTAATTATATGTTAACGTATTTTGGTATTTTCTATTAATTTTATTATCGAATTTATAAAACTTTAAAGGCTCTCATAAACCTTATTAAACTGTGTTGTATGCATCCTTTTTACACCTGATGATAAAAGGTAAACTATAATTTGGTTATATATAAAATATAATATATTTTTGTTTAATTTATTTAATTTTCTTGTGACATCTACTACACTTTGGAAACACATCAAAGGAGTTTCCCTTCTGTGTCAGTATTTCATATATGGTAACGTCTTCTCTGTACGCTATTGTGAACCTTGACTTTAAAGTTTGTTTATATTAAATAGCTCAGCTTTCGCAGCGGTCACCCATAGGAACCCCTGTTTCTTTTCTATGTACTTATGGTATTAAACCTATTGTACTATAGGCGAACCGTCACAATACATATATACAAATGATTGCATGTCATTCTTATTACAAAGCAATATTAATGATAAAGGCGTGTGAACCGCCGCGTGTCTGTCAGCCGAGTCGACCCACTGGTCGACTTCCATCCTATACCCATGTGAACCCTAGCCCGAGGGCAGAAAGTCCGACTACGGTTAAATACATAATTAAAAATGTGTTCCACAAAAATATATCGGCTTCAATTCACGCAAAACCTGTTATTCTGTTTTAAAAGCTAAACTACTGACTGGAGCGATTTTGATAAAATTTTTGTTACATCTTTTTTTATAAATCTTTTTTTTTAAATTGTTGCATGCCTGATAGGGTATAACTGTTGATACTGATGTCAAATTCAAAGCAATAGTTACTGCTATATGTATGTACACAGTTAGCAATAAAATTCTATTCTATTCTATTCTATTCTATAAAAATTGCTTTAATTTGAATAGGCAACCACTAAAAACGGCGCTGGTAGGAGAGGAGGGCAGCGACAATAATTTTTTTTTTTATACAACATAGAATGGCAAACAAGCTGACGGCCCACCTGATGGAAAGTGGTAACCGTCGCCTATAGACATGAGCAGTACTATAGACATAACAGAGTATACTGTTTCGTCTATGATACCCCCCATGCGTTGCCATTCCTGAGGACTCAGGTGTTATTCCTCTGTACCCAGTAAATTCAAAATTAAAAGAGGCTTACCAATATATTTTCTTAGACAAGACAATTACAATATAACAATAATATGTCACACAAGAAGAAAAACAAAAAAAGTATCAAAAGACATATTTATAATATAAAAATATAAATCTAAAAAAGGTAAACTTGTATGAAAGAAGTTCTGTTACCAACAACCACTATTGGCGATGTTTAAAGAGGGACGCTACTGCTCATCCCTCGACCATTAGGGCTTATACATAAGCTATTGTGGTATTAAGCTAGATTACAGCGGTGGATAATATATGGTAAAATCTATGTATTGTAGTTATAATATAATATCTATATATTGGTCAATAAATTAAAGTTAATATACATATTTTAAATACTAATAATTAAATTGCATGCCATGTGGCGAAACATAATGGACATCTTATAAACTTCACAAATGCAACACCTTTTCTACAATGTTTCTAGCAAATAAATTTCATTTCATTTCATAATACTAATTATAAGAAATCCCCCAACGCACCACACCGGGGCAGCGTACCCAAAATACTAGCAACGTTACCTCTTTGTATTGCCAAATTTATCTTTTGGGTAAAGTAGCTATCAGCTCTCGGATTCACTGCCATATCCCACCCTTCAAACTGAAACACAGTCATACAAACTCAACTGCTTCACGGTAGAAACACGAATGGGACAGAGGTACTCATGCAATCGACTTTTGTACAAAGTCTCCCTCTGGTAAAAATTCAAAAGGGGGATATTAAATTAATTTTATATAATTAATTGAAACGCACATGTCTTCTATGTAAGGATTACATACATTTAAGGTTTTTACTTTGAGGCACTAGCTTACATTATTATGACTATGAACACCGCCAGACTTACTTTTAGGAAGGTGCATCTGCGTATACGCAGTATACTATTAACTAGTGAAATATAGATAACGTGATGGATAAACCTAGAGGCCTTGAGTTTCTATGTAAACCTTAATAAAAAATATCTTTCCTACGTATCTATTTTCTTTACCAATAGGAAGTGAAAGTGTACCTGCTAGCACCCTGCTGTTAGTGTCCATAATTACAGCCATTAGTTTAATGGTAAATGGCGATCTTTACAATGATAACAGTGTATAAAAACATTTGCCAGGAATGAAACTGATACATCGATCTTACATTACATAAAATACCTTGACGCGGAAAATAATCTAATCGCTGCAACTATATTGTTGCAGTAGCGTTTGAAGATGGTACTATTACCTTATCCACGAAAGCGTGGTGACCTCAACCATCAAAACGTAATGCATAGCTGCCTCTTTGCAATCTTACGCCTCATAGCATAAAGTCCAGAATCGTGCTAGCAAGATGCAATTGATGCACAAACCGCAATCCTCTCGTTTCGCGGGAATATTACTTACAAAATTAATATTTACCGACGTCAACTATTAATTTCATAATATTCTCGACTTTATTGTGCAGAAAATAAGCGTCCATTTCTATTAATACGGTGCACTGTTTACGACAAAACGTATTGCTGCTGACAAGTTTACGCGCGATGCACTTTGAAAGTTTCATCTCGAGACTATCTTGGTTTTAGAAAGAAAATAAGGGGTGACAGCTTATTATCTTGGTGCAATAAAATAAATAGTTGCCAAGCATACAGAGTATCGTAGCGCAGCGTATAAATAACTTCACAGGTGTAATTTTCATAGAGTAAGTCAGATGAACGTGATTATTCGATCGTCAAATGTAATTATGGGTTGAAACACGTAACTCCCGACAGTTCTGTCTGACAGGATTCGATCCCACATCCCTCAACTACATGAGCCGTACACATTCCTGCGTAATTATCCTTTCTCACGTTATAAATAAATATAAAATGAGTTCAACGGTTATCAGTTCCTCGAGCTACGTGATCAACCAATTGTTATTTCAGCTTATAGATTCTTCGGATTATATCGATCACTTTAGTTCTTTTGTGGATATTTGCTTTCCAGCTTCTATCACGCAGTGAAATTCTAAGCATAGTTGTCTCTATAGCTCACTGAGCGGCTTGGAGCGTCCACGTTTCAGTTCCTTGCGACATCAGATCTTTGTTCTTAGACTTTGTGTTACGTTAGACGACAAGATGTTACATAGTTTACGGAATACCATAAATTCAGGGCCGTACCTAGACCCATGTTAAAGGAAGGGCAAAAAACTTTTTGGTAGGGCGTAAGCCATAATTAAACGACTTCCCAAAAGCAAATCTGTCTAATTTTTTCGAGGCCTTTCATTTTAAGATAGGGCATTGGGCCTTTTAAGGGCATTGCCCCTCAAAGCGCCCCCCTCCCAGCTACGGCCATGCATAAATTGTAGTGATATTGTGTTTTTTTTTCCAATTAAAACGACCTAGCAGTGAACGCCGATTATCCGATACAGTTTGTAGCGAATTGTATCATTCGCTTTCTCCATGACGAGTCAGCCGCAGATCGTTATCAATTTGGGATCTTTCACGCCGGAACAGTACCCGATGACGTGTTACAAAATTTGTTACGCGACCACTACGATCACGACTTTCATAATTGTAGCTCTCTGTCTGTTTACTGTGCCCTTAATCTGCATACAATACACTTAGACATAGAAATAGAATTTTCAGCAAGTGTAACCGTTGTCCAATTTCGGTGAACTCTTCCAACTGTGTTTTCTAATACGAGTCTCCGAGAATATCGAAATATAAAAGGAGGTATTGTATAAAATGCTTTCTATAGACATCGCCTCTTCTGAATACTCGAAACAAAAATAATGCCCGAGATTAGTAATCGTATTTGCTAAATACCCAATAGTGAATTTGCCAGCACGTCGAGTGGACTAGAACCAAGAGCGACAGATTTTAAGGGCGGCAAACTTGTGGCAACTTTTTTTTTATAATTATAAAAATTCTAAGTAATAAAATTAAACCAGGGCATCGAATTATAGTGGGCGGTAGGATTAGCTGTTATTATCACGTGGAAACGCGGGAAATGTCTACAAGTATTAACGTCGACCGTTAACTATATACATTACGAAACATATGCCTTCTGCATCAGAGGAGTTTTGCCAGCAGTTGCCATGTTCGGTAGGCGAGTTGGTAATCGCAATTAGGTAACAGCAAAACGGTCTATATAATATTAAGTGAAACATTCGAGAGTACTATTTGGAATGATCGACTTCACTCTATGAATAACTTAAAAGGTAGTGGTTACCTAAGCAATGCATATGCAATATCCCTGTAACATTCCTTTTTTCTTATAAAACTTAGAATGGCAAACAAGCTGACGGCCCAACTGATGAAAAATGGTAAAAGTTGATTGCTTGGGTACCTCTGTTTCATTTGTGTTTCAACCGTGAAGCAGTTGTGTTTGCATTGCTGTGTTTCGGTTTGAAGGGTGAGATATGGCGCGAATTTACAGGGTACAGGGGAATAAAACCTGAGTCCTCAGGAATGACAACGCATGGGGGGTATTATGGGTGAAGCAGTATACTCTGTTATGTTCATGGTTCTGCTCATGTCTATAGGCGACGGTTACCATTTTCAATAAGGAGGGCCGTCAGTCAAAAAAAAATATACAGAACACGTTACAAACGGATGGAAAGGTATATACATGCCTAATTTTATATTTACTCAAAGAGTCTCTAAAAAGCTTTGTCATTACATTCTCTAATTTTTCAAGTACACCTCAAGAAGTCTAAAAGAACCGTGACATTAATAATACAAGTATTATCAAATAGTGGTTTAAGTGTTTACTGTGGCAAGTGCTTGACCGAGTAATGGTGCTAACGCTAGATCCAGTAGTAACGCAGCAGCGGCTATGCCACTCAAAAAGACCTTGATCCGAACATGTCTTTTTAATGGTACCCCCATAGCGAAGAGGAGCTCGGCCACTACCCGCGTCAGCTCGCTGGCGCGACGCCAGCGCCGCCATATTACAGTTGCGTTGACAGCGAAAATCGCTGCGCCTGCGCCGCACAGAAATGCCTGTGAAATTCAGCAAGGGGCTTTTTGAATGGTGATTTTAAAAAATGAACGTTCCATAGAAAAATCGCCTTCAATTGGGACAAAATCAGTTATTTTGCCTTTGATAAATTTTCTATAAAACTGACAGAGTTATGAGGTAACAATAATATATATAATGTAAATTGGACTCTCTTTTTCGCACTTAGCTCTTATTTGGGCCGTTGTGCGTGTATATATATATATATATTTACGGGGTTGCCATTTCATTATATATATATATATATATATATATATATATATATATATATATATATATATATATATATATATATATATATATATATATATATATATATATATATATATATATATATATATATATATATATATATATATATATATATAATGGCAACCCCGCCGGCGTTATCGTTATGCGCTGGCAAGGCACCAGTGAGGGATGATTGGTGAGGATGAAACGCAGGTCAGTTAGCCCGTCGTGACGAATTCAACGATAAATTAGTCACGATGGTTTCTAGAGGGAATCGCGTAGAGGTCGGTATAAGGTATATTGATAGCAATGGGCACTAACCTCCCCATTACTAACAATCCCTTCCCCCAGCTACATAATCAGTGAATAACATGGACCGACATACTTGCAAAGCCTGACCGCCACAGTTCTCCGTGCCAGCACACAGCGTGAGACCGAGCGATACGACGCAATACGTGACTAGTATCCCGCCGGACACGGACTGTTCCCACCGGAACACGCGTACAGAACGCATGTGCATAGTCAGCGCTGCTACCAACACTGCCAGTGTTACCAAACGCAAAACAAGAATCGGCATTCGCTTGCCGTGAGGGCTCGTGAACTCAGTCATACCAACATGTAACAATAGTGATCAAATCAATAATTTTATAGCGTCTTTTATGATGTTCTCTTAGATTTAATGACAATGTGCCAAACAAAGAAAGTAGGAAGTGCTCTGTCATGAAGACACGCAATGTAATTGATTGAGTAGATGACACTGACGTATTGATTGTTATTGTCAGTGTACAAGTAGGTGTCATGGCTTTTTTTTGATGGGTGAAAATGGTATGGTAACCCCGCCTGCGCTAACGGGATACGCTGGCGGAGCACCAGTGATGGGTGATAGGTGAGAATGAAAACAGGCCAGTTATGTTATACACTTGGAATTCAGCACGACAGTTTCCAAGGGGGGTTACTTGGAGGTCGACCTGGCAAGGTATATTGCTAGCAATGGAACTGAAGGCCTATCATAAAATGAAATCCAAAGTTTCGGACTCAATTTAGTGTTTTCGTTCATAACTAATATACGGCCCAGTAAATAGAGTTTAACTTTTGTTCGTCATAAATCCTACCATAGAATTCCAAAAGAATAATATTTTCATATTAATGTTTTTAAACGGTAAGCATTATGAAATTTTAACATCAAATTTGTATTTCGTTCGGCTCCGAAATTTCGGAAAACATTTCATGGTAGGCCCTCTGGTAGTCCACATTGCTGTGGGCGAAGGATTGTTAGTAATGCGGAGTATTTTTGAATCTTATTTTTACGAAGCTAAGTCTTCTTTTTTATTAACATGTTACGGGTACTTAGTACCTTTTTCAGCCGACTTTTAAAAGAAGGAGATTCTCAATTTGATTGTATTTTTTTATGTTTTTTACCTCATAAATCCGTCATTTGAAAACCGACTTAGTAAATACTTTTTCTTATCTAAAAAGGCATACTTTTTTTTATACAATTTAGAATGGTAAACAAGCTGACGGCCCACCTGATGAAAAGTGGTAACCGTCGCCTATAGACATGAACAGTACCTTGGACATAACAGAGTATACTGTTTCGCACATGATACCCGCCCATGCGTTGCCATTCCTGAGTACTCAGGTGTTATTCCTCTGTACCCAGTAAATTCACGCCATATCCCACCCTTCGAACCGAAACACAGCCATGCAAACACAACTGCTTCACGGTAGAAACACGAATGGGACAGAGGTACTTATAGATGTTCCACAGATATACATTATCAAAATCGGTTTAATACTTTAGTTTTTAAATCAAAGTAACTAGTTTTAAAAGAATTAATTTAGATTTTTTTTTGTAGGTTATTTAGTGTACTTTTTATTACTTATTACAACTTTTTTTTTAATTCATCACAACATTCTTTAGCAGGGTATGCAGCAGCATCATGCCGTTTCCCGGGCGCGCCGGCCCACTCCCACGTCACATTCTCTGACGAGGGTATGGTGGAGGGCACCGTCGCCACCTATACCTGCGAGCGAGGCTTCGAGCTCCTCGGGCCGGCCAGAAGGGTGTGCAATACTAAAGGACGATGGTCGCCGGACGGCATACCGTTTTGTGGTAAGTAATTTAATTTTATTAAAAATAAAGAAATCCTGCTTAGGGTTAAGGAAAAAAGACAAATTATTAGAACTATTGAGGACAGAAGGGGAAAAATGTTGGGACACTTGATACGACACGACGAACTTATGAACATTATAATAGAAGGTAATATAGAAGGAAGAAGGGGGAGAGGGAGACCGAGACATAGTTACATCAGGCAGATCAAGGAAGGAGTTGGTGTCGTGTCGTATCAAGAGGTGAAGAGACTCGCTGAAAATCGTAGTGAGTGGCAGGAGCTCCACCGACAAGAGCGCAGCTCTTAAATAGATAGATAGATAGAAATAAAGAATGGTTAATTTTTAAACATTCGCGTTGTTTACACGTATATTACTTGCTCAGAAGTATTTGGCCACCTATATTTTGTTTAAGTTACAAACAATACATTTTAAAGAGATCATTAATTAGATAACACTGCAAAATACTTATCTACCGTACAAACGTTAACAACTTATTGTTGTTTTGCCGACTGCCGGACATAAAACCATAATAGTGTAATTGTCGGAATTATGGCTTCCACAGTCCTCTGACTTAAACTCCATGAACTATTGTGGGATTAGCTGAATAGACAGGTGTGAGAAAGTTGTCCCATCTCAGGAAGACTTATGGAAAAAACTGCAAGAAAAATGGCAAAGGATAACCAAGACAACATTGGAAAAATTAGTAGCTAGTTTGCCGAAGCTTTGTGAGACGGTCATTAAAAATAAAAGTGGATACATAGATGAGTCTAAAATTTAAAAATTATATTCTTATTATGTCTAGTAATGGCTAATAAACATGTTAAAATAATTATGAAGTAGTTTCACTCAATCAGACATTTATAAAGTCTATTTTATTGGGTGGCTTAAATACTTTTGACCGATAGTGTACATGGTGGTACAATCCACGTCGAAACGTCGGCAATTAAGAAGCATGGGATCTACCATGAAATGTAATTCCGAATTTTTGGACTCAATTTCGTGTTTTTTTTTCGTAACGAAATCGGCCCAGTAAATGGAGCTTAACATCGCAAATCCTACCATAATGGTCCAAAAGAACGATATTTTAACATTTTTAAACGGTATGTATTATGTAATTTTAACGTATAATTTGTATTTCGTTCAGCTCCGAAATTTCAGAAAATATTTCATGGTAGATCCTCAGGTATGTAAGTACTATTTACCTGTAAAGGTTTTTCATCGTGTTGAGTCCCAATAGTGTATTTAAAATATAAAAAAGATAAATAAATAGAACAATCGTTGCGGTTACCAGTATAATATCCACACGACACTACCCTTATATTGACGAATCTGGATAATGCATCTATGCAACCATCCTGAGTCTATAGAATGAAATAAATAAATATTTTTATAATGTACATCATCAGTGAATCACAAAGGCTGTATATTATTTTGTATCTACTCGTTTGAAACCTGGACGTATTGCTATTATTACACATAAAAAAAACACACACAATAACACACTTATATTTAAACTAAAAAAAAACATTAATCACGAATAAATCAAGGCTATATAGCCTGTACAAATCGAAAATGCAACGATTTCCAGCTATTAAATTAAATTATAATAATTACTAACAAAATTAACTGATTAGTAGAAATCGGTCTCTTTTAATTTGTTTTCGTTTTAATTTGCCACTTCTAATATCTCACATGCACGCGCGGTATGCGCGCACTCGAGTTATGTCATTACTAACTATAATATAATACAAGCGGTAATATTATTACCGGTGTATTACTATGCAAAATGTTACTCCAGTAACTAATGACGACATCCCAAATTGCATTAAAGCAAAACGTTGCGGCCGCATCGCAGCCCGCCGCCGCTGTAGTATCGCATCTCGCCGTTTGTATGACCCACTTTTACTTTCTTCGTTGAGAAATCACTTCACACGGGCCATGAATGGAGGCGAAAAAGCGGAAGGCGTATTGTGCCTTATATATTGTGCTCCCATCGCTCTCTCCGGAGAGTGCCTCTTGCCATTGTCGCGCCCTTGACTCTGACGGTTGCGATGTTATCGCCTCTCTGGATGTAGACAGTACGTTACCTAATCACTATTATTCTGTGTCCGGACGTAGATTTAAATGCGTTTGTTTATTTAATCCACGATGGATACATAGAGTAATGTTAAAGAGATTATATCTTAGAACGGCGATACGGATGGCTCTTTGAATATTTTATAACTGATCAAGTGCTTTTTATTTGTTCGAAATTTAAATGGACTTACGTCTATTTTGAAGCGATTTTGAAAATAAAAAGGTTGTCTTTTTTCACGTTTGTTACCAAATAACTCCGTCAGTAGTAAACCGATTTGGATTATTATTTCTTTATTAAAAAGATACTTACGGATTGATCTTATAGGAAATTAATCAAAATCGTTTCTGTAGTTTCGTTTTAAAACCAGATTTAATCGATCAACTGGTTTCGCCATAGTTATAATTGATTTCACTTTTCCGAATCGGAACCTTAGTGTCGAAAATATTCGACTAGATTCAGAAACATCCGGGACCCCAAAAATATAATTACCATATCTTTTATTTAATTGAAAAAGAGAGAAAATCAACAACTACAGGGCTTCAACAATGAAAAACAAAAAACAATAATAAAGACAGAAACCTCATCATAGACTTCAATATTAGAAATTAAAAATACTTTAACTTAATTAACAGTTTTAAATGTGGCATATATTTAAAAACTCATCTCAGTAAACTTATCTCTTTAAGTCTGTCATGTTTTTTTTTTTTATTATAGTTAGTTGATATAAAAAAAAGAAACTTATATATCTCCACGCTTAAAAAATATACCAGTAAGCTGAGTGTAATTCATATAAGGACAAAAGTTAATTATATTTTTAATTTGCCCATAAACAATTTGCCACCAAATATACACTATAAAGAGCCTTTAACACGATCATAAAATTAATCACTATGACTCCGTGGAAAAATTCAATTAAAGCTTTTTTGTTTTAAACAACTAGTAGTTACAAAATAAAGAAAATAGTTGAATATTAAATAAAACAACTATAACCAATTAATACTTAAAAGAGAAAGCATTAGGCTATTATATTTAAGTTTACGTAACTTGCTTCGGCGTAATAGTAATAATAAAGTAACGGAAGTCTTCTACATATAATTTCCAATATATTGGAGTATGAAAAGTAATAAAAAAAAGTATAAAAAAAAAAACATGACCGGATAAAGACCTGTTTACACGGGTTTAAAACTAAAACAATGCACTCGTGTAGGTGTGTCGTGTAGGTGTTGCTAGTCACTAATCGAGTGTAAGTTGCTACAATTAATCTAAGTTATAAGTCAAAACACACAATTAATTGTTTACACGCATTTTGTTGAGGAAACAGGCAATCATAATCAATATCATCATCATATCAGACTGCCATAAAGAACGGTTTTAAGCCACCTGCATCCGCTGACTCCCTGCAGTGCAACATGATCCCTAGAAATATACAAAATATGCGTTGGCCTTGATAAAATTTAGTTGACAAAATTTATTACCGTTATTTTTTTTTTTAATATCAGATAGAATAAAAAAGTAAAATTAAAAATGTTGTAACACTAAAATGTCTCTACAATATTTTTTCGAAAATATTCAAATACTTTCATGTAGACATGGGTAACAACTGTACCGTTTTGATATCTATATATTGGGTCCTTCTGGGCCCTGATGGCAGATAAAAAGTTCATCACCCATTTCAATATCACCCGTACCAATCAGATATCTATATTAATAATAAACTCTTTATTGCGCACAGTAGAGATGTATACAAGGAGTATTTATACAGAATGTGCATATATAAAAGGCGGCCTTATCGCTAAAAGCAATCTCTTACAGACAACCTGGCATAAAGAATGGATACGTATACAAAGAAAGGTAGATGGCGCAAGTCAGACACAGTAAATACATAAAAGGAATCAAACAAAATTGCAAAATATTCTAAATATAAAAATAAGATTACAATACATAAACATACATATATAATATAAATAATAATACATAAACATAAATATACTAAATAGATCGAGATAAATCACACATAGTAAACGTCAAAGCAAATTAGAGAGATAGGTAATGAGATTTTACCAGCCTCTTGAACGAGGCAAGAGATATTCATTTCTATTGAGTTCTGATATTATGAGATGTTACATATTGGATCACCGTTATTTAATATATCAATTCTTGGACCAATATACAGATACTGTAATAACAATACATCTCTCTATTCTTATTTAAAAGTTTCCTCTTATCGGGGTAATTAATTCATGTATTCTTCTCCAGCTAGTTCTATTACAGGCCATATCTTTGGCCATATCATTATCATAAAGATATGGCCTGGAATAGAACCGACATGACACCTAGTCCTTTATTTATCCCATTTAGTTAATAATACATAAATTTTGCCTTATATTATCCATTCCTACTTTAATAACAGAGGGAGACTGTACAAAAGTCGTTTGCTTGGCCACCTCTGTCCCATTCGTGTTTCAACCGTAAATCAGTTGCGTCTGCACGGCTGTGTTTCGGTTTGAAGGGTGGGATATGGCGTGAATTTACTGGGTACAGAGGAATAACATCTGAGTCCTCAGGAATGGCAACGCATGGGGGGTATCATGGGCGAAATAGTATACTCTGTCATGTCCATGGTGCTGCTCATGTCTATAGGCGACGGTTACCACTTTCCATCAGGTGGGCCATTAGCTTGTTTGCCATTCTAAGTTGTATAAAAAAAAATGTTTTAAGCTTAGTTCACCTTACCTTTAATTTCTTTAGTGTTTCAGTGGTGGCATATAACATTACTGTGGGTAATTAATTAATGGTGATGACGGTGTAACAATGTAGACTCTGTTTACAATGTTACAAACCGCCACTAAAACACACGCGGCTAATGCTTTCCAGTGTGATCCCGGCATAGAATAGGCCATCCCTTCCCTTCCCATGGATGTCATAAGCAGTAACTAAGGGCAAACTATTTCGCGACCCCCGCTCTCTTCGCCATTTATTTTTTCCATGTATTTTATAATATTACAAACATGTTGTAAGAACTGAATACTTCAATCCATACAATTTTTTTATGCATTTGCATAATTAGATTTCGAATAAATACAGAATTAAGTTATAACAAAGTTTTAACATCGAATACATTTTTTTACTGAGGTAGACTGTCCTAGAGGGTCGCGACCCACACGTTAAAAGACGCTGCTTTTATGGTAAAGCTTTAGACCCGTCTTTTGTACTAAACATATATTTTGTTCTGACATTATTAACAATAAATTAATTAATAAATTTATTATTTCTTAATAGAAACAACTATATTGTTTCCTCCTATTATTGTACGCACACTGCCCGCTGGTAATTAATGCTCCATTCCACTCAGAGTTTGCTGGAAGAGAACACTTACAGAGTTAAGCTCGCCTGTTGTACATCTTTATTTAATATATATCTATTATATGTTTGTAATTTTTTGTGTACAATAAAGAATAAATAAAATAAATAAAATTTGTCAATCTGTTCATATTTATAATTAATTTATCTAACTTTCCGTTATATTTTCTGGTACTTAACTATATTTGAAATGTTTTATTTGCCTTGACAAATACTGCCTATACACACTTATTATTTCGTGTTTCGGTATCTACCAATTTCACAAAGACTAATTTTTTTTTTCGCGAAAATAAAGTGCTAATATCACCTATAGTTACGTACTTTTACGCTCCACGGCAAATAATGTCTCACTTATGTTCTTGGTCTGGTGGTTAGCATATTTTTTTTTTCTAAAAGAAAAAAGAGGTTAAATGACTCTTAGAATCTAAATTTAGTCTGTAATTTTTCCTTAATTTGCATAGACGACCTTTTTAGTTATTCTAGCAGTGCTAGTGACTTCTTTCGCTCGGTAGCAGACAGCTTTGTAAGTAGTAGCTAGCTTTAACCTGCGACTTTGTTTGCGCGCCCAGTGTATTTATTTAGGTTTTTTTTTTATACAACTTAGAATGGCAAACAAGCTGACGGTCCACCTGATGGAAGGTGGTAACCGTCGCCTATAGACATGAGCAGTACCACGGACATAACAGAGTATACTGTTTCGCCCATGATACCCCCCATGCGTTGCCATTCCTGAGGAGTCAGGTGTTATTCCTCTGTACCCTGTAAATTACACCAGCCCATTGCCACTTCAGCTTGCTTATCCTTCGGGCTATGTCGGTGATTTTGGTTTTTTTACGGATATCCTCGTTTTGGATTGGATCACGCAAAGAGACTCCGAGCATAGCCCTCTCCGTAGCCTGCTGAGTAACTTGTAGCTTTTTCCATACGGGTAATCGTGTAGGACCAAGTTTCGGTCCTGTAAGTCCTCATTGGCAACACGCACTGGTTACCGGTACTAACTACTAAATAATATATTGATATCAAATTGCATTGCAATTAACATAACATAGCCTCCTTCTTGGCGGGTTTTTTTTTTGATGGATGAAAATGGTATGGTAACCCCGCCTGCGCTAACGGGATACGCTGACGGAGCACCAGTGAAGGGTGATAGATGAGAATGAAAACAGGCCAGTTAGCCCATCATGATGAATTCATCAGGAATTAACCATGATAGTTTCCAGGGAGAACGGCGAGGAGGTTGACCTGGTTGGGTATATTGCTAGCAAAAGGATTCTCAGTCTCCATTACTAACAATCTATTTCCCCCCATTGTATATCTATTGTAATATAGAGAAACTGCACGAAAGTACTCTATCTAATTAAAGGCATTGGTGTCTAAGATACAGGCTATGCCTAGTCAAGACACTAATGTGCTGGGCATAATGCTACATTTTATACACATATAATTCACTTTAAAATAATTAACTTTCATTATTATTATTATATTTTAAATTTACGATATCACGGCATAAAACAGGTTTTACAGGTGTACACGGGTCTAAGCCAAGTGCATAACTGTGTGCTACTCGTATGTTTTTTGTATAAATGTTATTTGTCTTGTAATATTATGTTAACCTGTAAATGTAGGGGGGAAAGGGATTGTTAGCAATGGAGTTTGACAGCCCCATTGCTAGCAATATGCCTTATTAGGTCGACCTCCACGTGGTTCCCCCTGGAAACCATCGTGAACAATTTTTGTTGAATTCGTCACGATGGGCTTACTGACCTACTTCATCCTTCACTGGTGCCCCGCCGGTGAATACCGATAACGCGGGTGAGGTTACCATTCCATTATCATCCATTAAAACAAAAAAACCTGTAGATGTACCAGGAACTTCTAGTCCAATTTGCAAAAACTTCCTGACAATTCGTTATGTATTTAGGATTACGGCTTTCTGTTATTGATGGTAAATACTGGGTGGTATCTTTAGGGTATTTATCGTCTGCTGCAGTTGTTCCTACCATTGGAACTATTATCTATTCACGCTGTTCGTTTATGCCTTATCCCGTGCGATAACGGTAAGCGATGTCGGTCCATAGTGGTGTTTTAATTGTTGTGTTTATAACATTGCGGCGGTGTGGCGCGGCGACAGGTGGGCAGGCGGCGTGCGCGCGCGCATCGCGCAGGTGTCATTGTGCAGGAAACTGGGCCGGCGAGGCGGCGGCGACCGCGACACGGATATATAGATATCAAATGGATACTGCCCTTACTAATCTTATTTAGAATTAACGGAATTTTTCATCGTGCCTCCAATCAAACTGTTTATAATTACTCCTCTCCATCCAAAGGTTGCCTGGAAGAGATCGCTTTTAGCGATAAGGTCGCCAATTGTTTTCTCAGTGTAATATTACCTTGTAATTGTTTGTATTTATAACAAGTTTACTATTATATCTATATAGTCTTATGGAGGAAATAATTAAGAGTATCTATTTATTTATATCACATTTATAATCAATAAATTCTCTTACCGTGTAGAAACACTTTTGTAAGAGCCACTTCGACAAGGTTTGGTTTTTCATAAAGTGTCATTTTAAAACACGCAAAGAAACATGCATAAAATATAATTTATGACACAGAGATAGACTGCTCCTCCCGTCATCTTTGCTGGCTATGCATTCCGCTGACCCCTTTGACAAATTTCCAGATTCACTTAAAAGAAATGAAGTAAATGACAATATTTTTATAAGAAATCTTAGAAAGTTATTAATTACTAAATGTTACTATGCTACTAACGAATATTTGAATGACAAACAGAATTTATTTTGTTATCTATAAAACAAATAATTAATTTTAAATTGATAATTATTTAAGACAATTATTTTTTATTTTACAATGTAAATATGAATAATTTTAAACTATAGAATATATTTATTTCTCTGTTTGCCCAATGGTTGACTGGTAGAGAACACCGTCCGGTGTTAAGTCCGCCATATGTACATAGAATTTTACTGTGCATTAAAGTTTAAATAAATAAATATACCATAATAATATTATACTAATTGCAAATAAAAAATGAATAGACACACATCAATACTTAAATAATGAATAATAATAATACAGAATATACGTACGTATTGTGAAACGATTTTAATTATTAGATTTTTTTTTTTTTTGATATTTTAAGGGCTTTTACCTTCTTCAGGTATATCAGTCCTATTGTACCCTGAACTGATTTCTCCAACAAAACTTTATCTACCTTCCCTAGACGCGGAAAGAGAAGAATTAATGGGCATCAATAATTTACAGAGATGTTCAAAAATTTCTGGTTTAAGTTCAGCTAACATAGTTTGAATAAGACCAACATAATATTGTAACAAACTCATGGACTGTTTCTAAAGTAAAAAAAAGTTTATTCTCTCTCGTACTTGCTGTGCTCAACAGGGTTCATACTTGAAGTTATTTTGTCTACCAACCACATTATGTAATACAATAAGAAATAAATAAATATACAGACACAAATTATTTACAATTATATTATAAACTAGTCTTTTTTTAATCTATGTTTAATTTAGAATATTTTGTTTTTAAACATGTCAATTTGTTTTTTTTTCTTTTATACTACTTAGAATGGCAAACAAGCTGTCGGCCCACCTGATGGAAAGTGGTAAACGTCGCCTATAGACATGAGCAGTACCATGGACATAACAGAGTATACTGTTTCGCCCATGATACCCCCCATGCGTTGCCATTCTTAAGGACTCAGGTGTTATTCCTCCGTACCCAGTAAATTCACGCCATATCCCACCTTTCAAACCGAAACACAGCCATGCAAACACAATTGCTTCACGGTTGAAACACGAATGGGACAGAGGTACTCAAGCAATCGACTTTTGTACAAAGTCTCCCTCTGGTCAATCCCGTAAAATCTAAACAAGTTATCTACTACCATAATTATAACGAAGCAATTCTACTTATTAATTCGCTTAAAAAATACACTAGTTATTAACCTAGGCTTCCTCCACGTGATCGGTTTAAAAAGCGGCCTATATCCTTCTCAGTCTTAAATGACCTACCAAACTTTATATGGTATACCCGAGCCGTTAAGGCGCCAAGACGCAACAAACAAACTCACTTTCACATTTATATTATTAGTAAAGATTACACGAACGTTCCACTACAGTTTTATATCTTTGTACTTATTCGATCATTGATGACTTCGCGTGACTGACAAATTGAGTACGAATTTATTACGATATGAACGGAATGGTGTATTTATGTAGGTATATCCATAGATCCAGCGGACGATTAATAGTCGAGATGGTGACGATAATAGATTTACAGATCTAGCTGTGTCCAGCCATTGAAGTTATGTATATTATTATAACAGAAATGTACTGTTGTTTTTGAGGTTTTTTTTAATAGATGATAAAAGAATGGCTTTGTCTTTTTCTCTTTTTTTTTGTCTTTTTCTCAATGTCCTCTACCCAAAGGTTGTCTGGAAGTGATTGCTTAGCGATAAGGCCGCCTTTTGTATCACTTCTCATTAATATTTACTGTATTTGTTATTTCTCTTTTTACTTGGTGCAACAGTGTAAATAAATAAATAAATAAATAATAGTACCCTATCAGGTAGGCCTCCACGTGGTCCCTCCTGGAAACCACCGTGCCAAATTCTAGGTGTATTCATCACGAGGGGCTAACTGACCTACCTTTTCATTCTCACCTATCATCCCTCACTGGTGCCCCGCCATCGTCCACCGTTAGCGCAGGCGGGGTTACCATTTCATTATGTCATCAATTTATAGCACTGGTAGCTTGTAAGCTTAAAGCGAGCTGAGTTTTTGTTCCATTAGCGTCCATGAAAAAATATGAATGGAGAGATAGCGCGGAAATTGTCACGTGTCACCTAGTTAAAGAGTTTACTTTTTTTTACAAATATATTACACACGTATCCATAAATGGCGACAATTTTCTAATAAATAAATTCACCCACTTCGCATCCGTCCACTGGGTCGGTGACCCGAGGGGTCAGTGTGCCACTGTGGCAATCCAATCAAAGGTGCACGTGCCGAATACTAAACAACTTCCATATAAACAGCGTGACAAGCTCGTACAAATAAACGTATTGTTTCTAGAACGACTCGCAACTCTTATGGGACTGGTTTCCTATAAATTAATGTACAGTCATGCATCCCCATTGTGGTGATTCCAAAATGGGACATCGTGTATTATTTTGACGGTAAAACAATGACACTATAAATGAAATATTTAGCTGGTGTCTTATGTTTAGTCATGCACAGATTCTATGATAAGATATAATCTACGCAGGATTGCCAGATGCTATTATGATTTTTACTCAAACGTCAAATATATATTTTTTTTTATTCAAATCGATAAGTTGTACAAGACTTTTAACCAGTCATTTATAATTAGTATTGTTTTTTCGAATTTCACTTCCTTTTGCCATACTAAAGTAGCGAAAACAAAATCTTTTGGCATTTTTTTAATGGATGACAATGGAATGGTAACCTCGCCTAAAGATATACGCTGACCGGGTACTAGTGATACATGGCAATAGATGGGAATGAAAAACCAGGCCAATTAACCCCTCGTATCGAATACATTTGGAATCCAGCACGATGGTTTCCAGGGGGAACCACTTGGAGATCGACCTGATAGGGTACATTCCTAGCAACGAAACTGATAGTCGGCATTACTAACAATCCCTTCCCCCCACCTTTTGCCTTACTTTAGCCTCTCCTTCCCTTATAGAATCCCTCTGATAGAATAGCAATAAATATAAATAATTCATAATAGTAATTTTAATTTCCAAGTAGTCAGCGCCTGATTATCGAGCAATTTCCGGCTATAATAAATTTGATTAAGGTACTTTCTTAATTAGATAGATAGATAGATAGATACTCTTTATTGTTTCCTCCAAAAGATTACAATAGTAAACTTATTATAAATATAAACAATTACAAGAAATAATCACAATGAGAAAACAATGGACGACATCGCTAAGAGCGATCTCTTCCAGGCAACCTTTGGATGGAGAGGAGTAATTATAAACAATTTGGTGGGAGGCACGATGAAAAATTATACAATAGTATCATACCTACTTGTACATCAATTAGTCCATCGCCCTAAGGTTGTCTTAAAAAGATTGCTCTCAGCAATAAGACCGCCTTACTGTACTTATACCATTGTATCGTTGTGTTTGTAAATTGTCTTGCTTATTTCCTATATTGTATAATGCAAATACAGTATACTCATTCATTCATTCATTTATGGCGTGAATTTACAGGGTACAGAGGAATAACACCTGAGTCCTCAGGAATGGCAACGCATGGGGGTATCATGGGCGAAAGAGTATACTCTGTTATGTTCATGGTACTGCTCAAGTCTATAGGCGACGGTTACCACTTTCCATCAGGTGGATCGTCAGCTTGTTTGTCATTCTAAGTTGTATAAAAAAAATCATTTCTTGCAGAATGTACAATCAGGGGATGAATTGTGTGAACCCTATATGTATTTTGAGATCATGGCGTTTTATTATTAAACACCATGGAATGTGTATGGTGGTCGACAGCCGGTCGTCACCGTTACCTTACGTGTGTAAGAGACGCAAAGTGGTTGCGCCGTTACCTTCAGGGTTGTCGATTGTGTGCCTAATTAGTAATCAATAGAAATACTAGAAATTAAATATGGAAATTTAATATTTGAAATTTAGACTTAAGTTATATAAAAATAGACTGTCTCCATAGAAATACTTCGAAAAAAGCGGCTCAACTTTTTCATACAATTTTGCGTATAAATATTTATAAGTGATTCCTTTGTTAATTTCTATTTATTATTTTATTTTGTCTTATAATGTCTGCATATTTTTAATGCGTAAACACTCATGTTATTTATTAAATAATACGTCAAGATACATTTTATGCGTAAGTATATAGGACACTGATAAGAAAAGAATCAGCTAATTTGACAATTAGCTGACAAAAAGTTGACCCGTTTTTCTCTATTGCTGCTCTTATCTATTTATTATTTTATTTTTTATTTTACTTTATATCTATATAATCTAAGTTGATAAAATAACACATAAGTAAAAACTATTTATATAAATGAAAATCTATTGTCCAATGTATATATGTGCATCATATTCTATTAGAGTGTCGTATCAAAACGAAGGAAAGAGAAGAATTCATGCGCCACTTTAACTTAAATAATTTGAATGTTGGTCTTGTTCAAACTATGTTAGCTGAACTTAAACCAGAAATTTTTGAACAACTCTGTAAATTATTGATGTCCATTAATTCTTCTCTTTCCGCGTCTAGGGAAGGTAGATAAAGTTTTGTTTGAGAAATCAGTTCAGGGTACAATAGGACTGATATACCTGAAGAAGGTAAAAGCCCTTAAAATATTAAAAAAAAAGAAAAAAAAGTACATAACGATAAAACGTGTAGCTGACACGTATTAGGCTAAATCTATTTATGTCTTTTTTTAATTCTCAAGACGAGGTTGAAATGAAATTGAGAAAAAGAAAACAATGTTTTAAAAAATCGTACGAAATAGTGAAATATTTAGGTTAAAACGTATTCATATAAAAAGTGAGCGAGTGAGAGGAAATATTTGATCTCATTTTCTAATGTTTTTTTTTATTTTTTTATTGTAGAATATAAAAGCACAAAAACAAGTCTATGGACACGGTTAAAATGTCAATTTCAAAATTCGAATTTAAATACGTGACTATAGTCGAGTTATTATTTGTGAGAATAATAGAGAAAGTTGTATGGCATAACTAAACGCCTATCTACAGGTGAATCGCTCGTGAACGCTATCGATTACGTGTAAGTACATTATGGGAGCCGGTGGTCACCGTTACAAGTGGCACACTGATACACCGTTACCCTTAGGGCTGACGAGGGCTCGGATACACGACCATCTTCGATATATTTCAATGCAATATCTTATATTCGCATATGGCGTCAGCTAAGCCGTTGCACGTCGACCCATTTTCATGCAACAACTACCGGTTTCGCTTACGTGTAATTAAATCGACTAGTTGCGGGATCAAATCGTGACCCTTAATCATGAGCGGCTGTACATCTAACTACAGGATTCCTACACATCTTAGTATTATTACTAATGCGAAAAATTATGCCGATGTTGAAGTATGTCCCAATAAAGTTAAATAACTTAATGAAAATATAAACAAACGAGCCATGGGGGAAAGGGATTGTCAGTAGAGATTTAACAGTCACATTGCTAGCAATATTTACTATTAGGTCGACCTCCACGCGGTTCCCTCTAGAAACCATAGTGGTTAATTCTTATTCAATCGGTCACTATGAGCCAACTGACCTACTTTCATCCACACCTGTCACCTTCACTGGTGCCCCGCTAGCGTGTACCGATAACGCAGGCGGGGTTACCATACCACCTTCACCCATTAAAGAAAATAAACGAATCATTGACCCGATAACGCTAACGGTATACACTGGCGGGGCACCAGTGAGCGATGAAAAGAATGATGATGAGAATGAAAAGGCAGACCAACCCATCGTGATGAATTCACCTGGAATTTAACACGATGGTTTCTAGGAGGGACCTCGTAGAGGTCGACCTGGTTGGGCATATTGCTAGCAATAGGACTGGTAGTCCACATTACTAACAAGATCATGACTACTAGCAATACAAACCATGAATTGATAAATAATTATATCACACTTCCCTATGGTTGACTGGGAGAGAACGCTTTTAGCATTAAGTCCGCCATGTACACATATTTGTACTAATGAATAAATAAATAAAAAAATATCAGCCATTAACTGTCCACTGCTGAACATAAGCCATCCCCATAAGGCGAGTATTGCCAGTAGTTGCCATGTTTGGCAGGCGGGTTGGCAATCGCAGTTGGGCTTTTGTGATGTTTTAAGAGGGACGTTACTGCCCCTCCCTCGATCATCGAGTTCCCTTAGTCGCCTCTTACGACACCTTATTTATTTATTTACAAGAAACATGGTAAGTGTATAGATGTTACAATAAGTATAAGTCTTCATATTTCGCCATAATTAGGCATGCAAATATTAAAAGGAAGGAATGGGCCACTCTATGCCTAGGGCCTCACGGCGATTCATCGACTGAACGTGCCAATTTGTTACTTCATCAACTCCATCTGAAGTGTCTGTGTAACATTGTTTTTAAAAAAGCCCGAGTTAAAAACGGACAACAAATTTCGAGCTCACACTAAATATTAGTAAGAGGGGCCCAATATTTTTTTTATAAATTTTCGGCCTGTGTTTAATATTAAAAAAAAAATGTCTAGACCAACTGGTACGATACTGTTTAAAAAGGATGCATAATGTACCTTATTATCTTTATTTACGTTGTGTTCTATTGTTTCTGCTTACCCCAATAGGAGATAAGCGTGATGGACAATTAGGACCAATTTAACGGGTACAGTTTCTGAATTTTAATATTATAGTCTGTATTCTTCTTATATTTGGCATATTTGATAAACGATTTTATTTTATTATGTTTTTTTCCAAAAAAAAATCTCTTTTGATTTTAATTATTCAGTATTTCCGATCCGATAAGACATCGTAACGTTTAAGAAAAGAGCATATTCCTTTTTAAAAAAACCGGGAGCAACACTTGCAATGCCTCTGGTGTTGCGAGTGCACATAGACGGCGGAAGTCACTTACCATCAGGCTAGCCGCATGCTCGTTTGCCCCCTTGTATTATAAAAAAATATTATTCAGAATTTACACATTATGTCACAGTAATAGGTTTTCAAACAGATTACGTACATACATCTTGATTATATTTCTATAGCCTTTTTTTATTCATTTTTTTATATTAACTTTTTTTCTGCCAATTTATGAATCGATTTTTGTCATATTTAATCGATTCTTTAAATGTTAACCCTAATTTACTCAAATATATAGTGTATTTTTATTTTAACAAAATTCTACATTATTATTTAATATACATTCAAATAAATAAATATTTATTCGTTAATTTTATAAACATTAGCCATTCTATTTATTTGATTTTTATAATAATTTATTAATATTACTGTATTCATGGTCGACAGCCCTGCGTTACGCATGGTAGGTAACTTGTTTGCTGCCAAACGGTCCGCCTCAATGGCTGCCTAAGAATACTACCTAAGAATTGTCCCATTTGTTTTTTATCTGAAATCGATTCGGTATTGCACGTGTTTCTGTTTACATGTCAGTGAATATATACTGTAATTTTAGTAAATATATTATTACACACGTACATAGTTACCTTCCAAAATCGATTTATCTTACAAATTTAATCGCCTTCGAAATTTGAATTTTATTTTTGTTTTTATGCCATTAACAAAAACTATTATAATTATTTTGTCTATGTTACTTATGTTGTTTCTCTATCTGTCTAGCTCTGTTATTTAAACATGTTATTTTTAATTATCACAGAAATAATTTCTATCTAAAAGAAATTAGTAACAAATCTATCTAATCATTCAATAGATTATTTATTTATATTGAACATCAATAGACTGTCTTATGATTCGAACAATTACTATTTGTTTATTATTATTAGTTTCTATTGAACTGTTTATAATAATATCGTTGCAATTTTCAATCGCCCAAAAAAAAAAACCGCAGGTGATTTCTTATAAAAAAAAAGTACGTAGAAATGGCGCGAATGTAGGTCACAGCGCGCGGACTTGGAAAGAACAATCGACGCACGATTCGTTAGAAAGAACCACTCTCGTTTTCAATGGACACGACATGCGCGCGCACCTCGCCACACCTGCTCCTCTACGGACATTTCCCGCGTAATGTATGTACGACCATAGACAAGTACATAGATATAAATTTATAATAAACTAACGTAACGCCCTAGCATCTAACTGGATATTTTTTTTTTTTAATTAATTCAGTATATTATTATAATCGGTAAAGTATTTTTTGAGTTTATCTATTACAAATAAAAACAAAAACCTTCTCTCTTTATAAGCCAGTTTAAAAGTAGGCTTCTGCCTGCGATGTTGTCTCCGAGAACGTTATAGAAAGAAATATTTTTTATTGACGTAAACTTGCAAAGCATTTCCGAATAGTTGTTTTTTCTTCTGTCTATATAACATATACGTTGATTGTCTCTGATAAATTGAGACCTACATATGCCCTCCTTCTTTAAAAACTAAGTGTATACCGAATTTGATCACGAACTCTAATAGGATCGATGCATTTTCCTCCGTTTAGTAATGACGCTTAGTTTTAATATAAACTGTGTCGATTGTATCTATCTCTTTCTATATCTATCATCATATCACCCTTGGGGGGTTTTGCCAGTAATTGTCACGCTTGACAGGCTGATTGGCAAACGCAGTCCGGCTTTAGAAATGTTTTAAGAGGGACGCTGCTGCCCATCTCTCGCCCTCCCTTAGTCGCCTCTTACGACACCCGCGGGAAAGAAAAGGGTGGCATCATTTAGCGAATGTGCAAAATGTAAAGAAATTGGTAACATTACATAGATCAACTGTATGAAAGATGGCATTTTTTTTCTTCTTTCTTTCTAGTAGCTGAAACATAATTGAGACAATTCCATGTACACGAGTTAGCTCTGTCTGATCGATGTACTTAAACATAAATAGAATTTTGATACTTGCTTTACTGCAGTATGAATATAACCTATACATATACTAATAAAATACATACTGTTATTTATCTTGAATAAATCTTTAAAATCACATACGAAATACTTTATTATAATAACACACAAAAAAACGAACAACAGATTTCAAAGTACAAAATTTCTTAAGACTAAAAATGCACAGAGTAGTGCATAAAAAAAACATAAATAAGATAAAGCTATCTGCCACTGTACAGATACCATAGATTAAAAATGAATGACACAATATTTAATAAACAATATACAACACATACATATATACATATACTAACATATAATAAAACTGTAGAGATTGAATATCTGTATGTAGAAAAAAAAAAGGTTAAAAACCGAGTCAAAGGGATGTTAGAAGTGAAATAGAACAAATCCAGATTTATTTTATTTTATTGTTTTTTTGTTTGTTTGTATATTATCTCCGAAACTGGTTGACCGATTTAAATGAAACTTTGCATGGTAATACCTTATCTCCCCAGTCAACCTTTTAGATACTTTTAAAAATGGAAAATTAAAGAGTTCCCGTGGGATAGTTAAAAAACTATAGTAACTTATACAGCTTAGTACACAACCTACTTAAGTAAAGTCATTTTGACCTAAGACAAAGAGTGAGAACGACACGTCATTTGTTAATTTTGGTCCAGTATTCCCAGACATAATAAATAGGTAGGTACATACATAGATACATACTAAACAGGAGTAACATATACCACGTGGACATAGTCGCGGGTATCAGCTAGTTTCCGAATATTTCGAAAGTGCTACCTACCTTCTCTGGTGAGTACACACAAATGAGAAAATAATGATTTTAAAAAAGTAAATTTTGGGAACCAGAAAAAAAAATATTGAGTGTCATATTCAACCGTGTGAATAGCGAAATAGTCAGTGGTGCCGTTGACCCCCAATGGGACGTGATGGGTCTGGTAGAGACGTGACTCCATGGATCGCTTGATTGGATTAACGTTGCAAGATTGGATATTTTCTCAAATAAAATATCAAATAAACCTTCTCGGTTTATAATTTATAAAAAAAAATAGAGAAATGTATCGATTAATAACCAGGTCCACCCGGTCCCCGCTGGAAACTATCATGGTTAATTCCTGATGAATTCATGATGGGCTAATTGACCTGTTTTCGTCTCAACTATCAGCTCAGTTTGCTCCCACTTATCAGGCTATTTCTTTGCTCAATTCTCTGATTGCTCAGCAGCCAAATATTGATATATTTAATGACAAAATAGATATATTTTTTTAAATGTTGTTTAAAAGAGGTGACTTTGTACAAAAGTCGATTGCTTGGGTACCTCTGTCCCATTCGTGTTTCAACCGTGAAGCAGTTGTGTTTGCATGGCTGTGTTTCGGTTTGAAGGGTGGGACATGGCGTGAATTTACAGGGTACAAAGGAATAACACCTGAGTCCTCAGGAATGGCAACGCATGAGGGGTATTATGAGCGAAACAGTATACTCTGTTATGTCCATGGTACTGCTCATGTCTATAGGCGACGGTTACCACTTTCCACGAGGTGGGCCGTCAGCTTGTTTGCCATTCTAAGTTGTATAAAAAAAAAGTTTGTAAAATAAACCTATGGCTCAGTACACGTTTTGGGAGACTGTAAGCGTGGTGAGTAACTTTAAAATAAATAAATCACCCTTTACTGACGCCTCGACGATTATTGTAATCGTCAAGGGCACACACCACTTTTATCGCGGTCACACGGCCGATGTCGAAAGCACGGCTCAACTTAAATAATTGTACTACTTATTAGCGTGTATTTTCGTCTCAAAAATCAGGGGCGCGCACCGTGACGTTGTGCAGATTTGGCGAGATTTCCGCGTCGCAAATTTGTTTGCACACATCTCTTACGGTACGTGTCGAGATCGCCGCGTTTTCCTGCCCGTTCCAGTCTGCCAACCTCACTTTCCATCTCGCCAGCATTCGGGAGTGTTTGCCGCGGAATCATTATCAAAGTGACGCAAATTGTACGTTGTCATGCCCCCTACCGCCATCTAGTGGGCTCTTTCTTAGCATGATTTGATGGATGATAAAAAATTAATAATAATAAAAAAAATACCTCAAGAGCGGAGAAAGAAGCCTTGAGGAATTAAGACACCACGCCGGCATACACAGACCATCAGTGTGTGCCGGCTGAAGAAACCCAGTGACCCGCAGGTCGTCGCCTCCGGAGTTGAAGCCGGGGTAGTGGGGTAAGCCTCGAGGCCCTTACCTCGCCTACCTACACATCATCCGGCGGGCAAGAGTAGACTATGTTGTTGTTGCTGGATGATAATGGAATGGTAACCCCGCCTGCGCTATCGGTATACACTGGCGGGGTACCAGTGAGAAGTGATAGGCGAGGATGAAAAGGCAGGTCAGTTAGCCCATCGTGCCAAATTCAACGATAAATTAGTCACGATAGTTGCCAAGGGGAATTGCGTGGCGGTCGACCTGATAGGGTATATTGATAGCAATGGGGACTAACCTCCCCATTACTAACTATCCCTTCCTCCCTCTTAGCATGATTGCACAAGCTGATACAAATAGTGTTTGATGGAATAGTGTTTGAAAAAAAAATACATTAAATTCGATTGACCGATTCGATGGTTACCCTAAAAGAACACCATGTCACGGAATGTTTTTATATTTAGTTAGGATGTTATTTAAAACTAGTTTTTACTCACGACTTTGTCCGCGTGACCGAGACGTATTAATTGACATGGATAAAAGATAGCCTACGTCCTTTTTCATCCCAAATAATACAAATGTACCAAATTTCATGACGTTTGCATAAGCTACTAAGGCGATAGACAAATGAAAACTGTCTCACAGTACAAACGCTGGTTCATAATATACGTTTATAAAAAACGTTAAATCTGTCATAAACCTATTTATTTATTATTTATTTAACTCTTTATTGCACCATAAATAAAAATATACAATGACAAGTGAATAATTCAAGTGAAATACAGTAACATAAATACAGATTGAAATATACACATAAAGGTACAAAAGGCGGTGTTATCGCTAGGGCAATCTCTTACAGACAACCTTTGGTTAAAGGAGAACAGATAGAAGTGGGCAGGTGGCGCAACAGTGAATTAATAATTTTTCGTGCATAAAATACAAAAACCTATTATTTATTATTAAATTCTCAAATTGACAGAAAATAAAACAGTGTAATAAATAAAATAGAATTGTAAAGGATTTTAGTCTTTATGAATGAGACAGAAGGAGACTTTGTACAAAAGTCGATTGCTTGGGTACCTCTGTCCCATTCGTGTTTCAACCGTGAAGCAGTTGTGTTTGCATAGCTGTGATTTGAAGGTTGGGATATGCCGTGAATTTACAGGGTACAGAAGAATAACACCTGAGTCCTCAGGAATGGTAACGCATGGGGGTATCATGGGTGAAACAGTATACTCTGTTATGTCCATGGTACTGCTCATGTCTATAGGCGACGGTTACCACTTTCCATCAGGTGGGCCGTCAGCTTGTTTGCCATTCTAAGTTGTATAAAAAAAAGTCAATTTGCCTCCCTCTGGTGTACAACATATGCAGTGTATATGCAAGTTTTATGCATGCACTCACTTATACACTTACGAAATATGTATGATCGGAAAATGACCTTAATGTTCGGTAAGCTGTAAACAATTTAAAATATCAGATGTATGTAATTATGCTAAGACGATGCATCTCCAAACATTGTAAGTAGGTGTAATATGCTTAATTGTACTCGTCACTAGGTTACTAGTGCGTATAGCGTTATTGTTCGTTTTAATAAAACATAATGACAACGTAAACAGACGTACTCACCTGACCATAACCGGCGCGCTGTCAAATAGTAGCGCGAATAAGGTATCGATTCATCGATTTAATGTTTCGATCTGTTAATCATTTTTTTTAAACAATGTTTGCGTGACAATTTTAAAACATGTTCGTAATCAGCGGGTCTACCATGAAATAAAATGCTGAAATTTCGGACTCATTTTCGTGTTTTTGTTTACACCAAAATCGGACCAATAAATGGAGTTTAACATTTCGTTCGTCATACATCCTATCATAAAAGTCCAAAGGAACAATATTTTAACATTTTTTAATAGTTCCAAACGGCATGTATTATGTAATTTTAACATCACAACATCACATTTGTGTTTCGTTTGGCTCTAAAATTTCGGAAAACACTTCATGGCCCACTGAGGTCCTACCATAATTTTTTTTCCGAAATTTCGAGACCGAACGAAACACAAATTTGATGTTAAAATCACATGATACAAATTGTTTGAAAACTATTAATAATGTTATAATATAAGTCCTTTGGACTTTTATGGTAAGATTTATGACGAACTTAATTTTAAGCTCCATCTAATGGATTGATTTCGGTGTTCATTACGTTATTTGTAGTGATGTAGTCATTTGTAAATTGTCTAATATTATACAAATAAATTGGCAATTGTCAATTTATTTCTGAGAGCCAACATTAATGTTGGGCCAAGGAATGAAACTGAACTTTGTCTATTCTTTCAATATACGATAGATTGAGTCAGAGGGTCTACTATGAAATAAAATTCAAATTTTCGAACTTAATTTCGTGTTTTTTGTTCGTACGGAAATCGATCAAGTAAATGGAGCTTAATGATTCGGGGTCATAAAAACTCAGTCCGTCCTATCATAAAAGTCCAAAGAAACGATATTTTAACATTATTATATATATATTTTTAAACAATATCTAACAAATTAACATCAAATCTGTAAATTTAACACCAAATTTGTGTTTTTTTCGGCCCCGAAATTTCGGAAAACATTTCATGGTCGACCCTCTACGGCCCACCATGACGAATTCACCAGGGTTCAACCACGTTCGTTTCCAGAGAGACCGCGCTCTTATTTTATTATATATAAAAAACTCATGTCACGATGTTCGGCCACGCTAATCTCCGGTATTATTTTTCCTATTTTAATGAAATTTTGTAAATGTATATTAATTATTTGACCATTTTGAAAGATATAATAGTTTTTTATCTCGATAAATGGTCTACAAAGAGCAAAACAGCATTAGCATAGTCATCTAGTATATATGTAGGTAATATAGAGGTGAGCGCAAAGGTGGACACGTTGCTTTGCGTAAACGAGGTCCCGAATTTAGTTCCCGACCAGACCATGTTAGGAAATGTCCTTTTCTGAACTGGCTCGAGTTTGAGTGTTGTGGCTTGTGTCCTCAAGTATTCGATATCTTTTTTTCTTTATACCACTGAGATGGCAAACAAGCATACGGCCCACCTGATGGTAAGCGGTTATCATAGCCTATGAACATCTGCAATACCAGGGGTATTACGCGCGTGTTGCTGACCCTGAAGAAACCTCTTTAGCCCCCTTTTGAAGAACCCCATGCTGTAGTCTCTTGGGAAAACCTCGGCAAGAAGCTCATTCCATAACCTGAGTCTTCGTGGGAGGAAACATTCGTTATCGGGTTCTCAATAAGATGTGAAATGTAATTAGGTAATGTTTATGATTTTTGAAAAAAAAAACTGAGGATAGTAATAACTTTCATATAAAAAACACTATCCGAGATAACATAGCATCTTTCTCTCTCTCGAAAGTCAAGGCATATACAGCGGGTCTACCATGAAATGTTTTCCGAAATTTCGGAGCCAAACGAAACACAAATTTGACGTTAAAATTACATAACACATGCCGTTTGGAAATATTAAAATATTGTTCCTTTGGACTTTTACGATAGGATGTATGACGAACGAAATGTTAAACTCCATTTATTGATCCGATTTTGGTATAAACAAAAACACGAAATTGAGTCCGAAATTTCGGAATATCATTTTATGGTAGACCCGCATAGTTCATAACGGTGACTCGAATTATCGACGTGTGACCAGTCGTTACTCGGAGTGACCGCTCGAAAATTGGATGCAAATTCGTAACTCACGCTCTATGAACTAGCAGCGATATTATTCATTACATATAACTACTAGTAGTATAACTATGCTGTTATAATCCGCTACATTTGCAGTAAACTCCATGACTATGGAGATTTTATTACTCATTTTAATTAGAATAAAGGGGCATCCATTAATTCCATAAGCCAGGCAGTCTGAATAAATCTCCCTAAGTATCATTTATAAGAAAGTAAATGAAAAATTTCAATACTCTCTTTGTTTAATTGAAGTAAATAAAATCTCATATGTCTACATAATAATAGTTTACCAGAGGGAGACTTTGTACAAAAGTCGTTTGCTTGGGTACCTCTGTCCCATTCGTGTTTCAACCATGAAGCAGTTGCGTTTGCATGGCTGTGTTTCGGTTTGAAGGGTGGGATATGGCGTGAATTTACAGGGTACAGAGGAATAACACCTGAGTCCTCAGGAATGGTAACGCATGGGGGGTATCATGAGCGAAACAGTATACTCTGTTATGTCCACGGTACTGCTCATGTCAATAGGCGACGGTTACCACTTTCCATGAGGTGGGCCGTCAGCTTGTTTGCCATTCTAAGTCGAATATAAACATAAAAAAGTTTAAAATTCACAAGTATATATCACGTATAGAAATTATCGTGTAAGACAGATCTCTTCATACCAAAGCACAAAAAAAGGTTATATTAAAAATCTCTCATTTTACGGACTTAGGTATTTGATGTGCCTACGTACATAATACGTACGTGATTCGGGGCACGTATTATGCTATTGTTGGGCAGGCCAGCAACACTTGATAGAACACGTTCACTCTCACAATGAGAGACTGGAACAATGTGTTCAGTGGGAGAGCACACTTTTTTACCTCTCTGAGCAAAAGTAATGTAAAAAAAGGCGCAACAGAATCAGTGCATCTCTGTACAAGAACAATCAAAAAATTTGCCCTGACAATCTAAAGCCGGCCCTGTTTTGTGGTCACGCGTTCGATTCCGCGTGCACAGCTATGTAGTGCGACACATAAATTGCTCTCCTCAACTGTAACTGTTCATAGTAATTCACATGGTAAATGAAGCGAATGCGAACAAACGAAGTCACGTGTAGAAACTAGTTCTCGATGCGAGTGAACCATATAATATAACCGTTGCAACGTCGTCGAAATGATCAGCGCAGGTTCACGGCAAACGGATTCCCGTTTTTAGGGTTCCGTATTTCAATAATAAAGATGGATACCTAGCATTGGTCACGGTAGGTCTGTTTGTAATATTTTTTACTTAGACAACTTATAGTTCATGAGTCTTACTCGCAAATTTCTCCTTTTAACTGGCATTCAAGATTCCAAGTTTTTATTTCAAAAACATGCGTATAAATAATGTTAATTGTACTAAAACAAAACTAAAAATTGTACCTAAATGATAAAATTGTATAACGGACTGGAAATGGCAATAAATATGGACTAAATTAGCCACTCACCGACTTCTACGATACAGGCCTGCGAGCCTAGTGTAGTAAACACTGTTTAGTAAATTGTGTACGTGCATTTTAGTTGAAATAAAGTTATATAAATAAATGCAGATTAGAACAGAAAGATGGCTTTTTTATGGGAAAATAATGATATGGTAACCCCGCCTGCCTTACCAATATTTAGGCGTAAATTTACTGGGTACAGAGAAATAACATCTGAGTCCTCAGGAATGGTAACTCATGGGGGGTATCATGGACGAAAGAGTATAATCTGTTATGTTCATGGTACTGCTCATGTCTATAGGCGACGGTTACCACTTTCCATAAGGTGGGAAGTCAGCTTGTTTGCCATTTTAAGTTACATGAAAAATAGATTGTCACACTGAACACTTTGTAAATACAATATTTTACAATATAATTGTTCTTTTTCAGTACTGAACGTCGCTGCAGGCAAGGCTCCAATGCAAGCGTCCACTGAAGAGGGTGGGGTGCCACAGAGGGCGCTGGACGGCAGCACCGCTTCCGCCTTCAGCCCGGACACGTGCACCCTCACCAAGGCGGAGCGGGTGCCGTGGTGGTACGTCAACCTGCTGGAACCTTACATGGTGCAGCTGGTGAGGCTCGACTTCGGGAAACCTTGCTGTGGTAAGTTATATGCACAATTTACAACCTCCAAATAAATGAATGATAGAATGAATTAATAAATAAATGAATGAGTTAATGATTTAATGAATAAATTAACGAATTAATGATAGAATTAATGAATGATTTAATGAATGAATGAATGAACGAATGAATGAATGCTATTGATTAAATGTAGTACAATAAGTTGATATGGTAATATTACAAAAGTTGGTTTCACACATTTTCTCATTTTGTCTGTTTCGTATTGTTTGCTTTGTTATTTGTTGTTTTGTATGTATTTACTTTTTTTTATTTCATTTTACCCACTACATCATATGCGTAGATTTCAGAAGTAGGAAAATCAATTTTAAGTTAAAACCATCAGGAATATTACTGTGGAAACCGCATCCAAATTAGTTTTTGTGTGATATTTATTTATTTATTTATTAAATACAAGAAATTTACAACAGCGAGTACATTGGAGCCCGCACTAGGCGAACCTGTATCGCGGGAGTCCATTAAAGATTACCAAGACACGGTGGTTTGTAAATATAAATTATATATATATATATAAATGATATCGAAACAAACATACAGGCAGACAGACAAGATATCTAAAAAATATTGTTTTGTCATCTATTGTTCTAACTACAAAACTAAATACATACTGATTGAAATAACTATCCTTTTTTTAAATGTGTAATCAATAATTAATACAAATCATTTGTAAATATATCGCCGTATGGTAGGTGTAGAATAGGCCACCCCTTCCTTTCGTGTGGGTGTCGTAAGAGGCGGCTAAGGAGACTTAATAGTCGAGTAATGGGCAACAGCGTCACTTTTAAAACATCACCAAAGGCTGGTTGCAGTAGCCAACCCCCTTGTTAAGCTTGGCAACCATTGACAAAATCCCGCTTATGGGAAAGGCAGTTCAGCAGTGGACAGTTAACAGACGGCTACTATGTTATGGTATGGTACTTGTACTATATTCGGCCAACCTTTGAAAAAATAAATATAATAATTTGATTAATCATTATCACCATATCAGCCTTTATCCCCCTTGCGTTGTGTGAAGGGGGGGGGGGGGTCGCCAGTAATTACCACGCTTGGCATCTGGATTAGCAACCGCAGTCCGGCTTTGGAGATGTTTTAAGAGGGACGCTGCTGTCCATCCCTCGCCGTCCCTTAGTCGCCTCTTACGACACTCACGGGAAAGGAAGCGGTGGCCTATACTATGCCGTGACCACACAGCCAGTTTTATCACTGTACCATTTTCATGACAAAGTCTTATTGTAGTAGGCAATAGATAATAAAAAAAAAAACATAGAATATTAAAATGACATTAAATGGTAATACCTGATACTCATACCCGCCTTTCTCTTGTACCTCCATGTTGTTTCTTATTAATAAGTCTTTGTATGTATGTAGAATAGAAACTAAATACATTTTTAACAATGTACCTAATGGCACAATGCTGACACATAAAAAAAATGAAAAAAAAAGTGATGTCAACACTTTCTCTGTTCTTTCCGTATAAGGGGAGATCTTTTGTGCTCAATTGATATGCTTAGGAATGAAATGCAATATACCATTTGGCTGTTTTTTCTTGATGAAACAATAAACACAGAGACATACATAAATTTTCAAAATTACTACATTTGGGAGTGTTTTTTTTATACAACTTAGAATAGCAAACAAGCTGACGGGGCCGTCACACCTGATGGAAAGTGATAACCGTCGCCTATAAACATGAGCAGTACCATGGACATAACAGAGTATACTGTTTCGCCCATGATACCCCCCATGTGTTGCCATTCCTGAGGACTCAGATGTTATTCCACTGTATCCAGTAAATTTACGCCATATCCCACTCTTCAAACCGAAACACAGCTATGCAAACACAACTGCTTCACGGTTGAAACACGAATGGGACAGAGGTACCCAAGCAATCGACTTTTGTACAAAGTCTCCCTCTGGTAGTTTTTTTTTAAATTCTGTTTGCATTTAATAGCTCATTTCCTAAAGAAGGTTAAGAGCTATTCAACCACAGGTATTTTATTATATTTTAGGTACTATATGGTTTAAAGTACATAATTGTCAGGAGTTAAAATACGGTTTAATTTTAGTTTAATTTATAAAAATAGTCAATCACCGAGAATTTTATTCTTAAAATAATACATATATACACACACACACACACACACACACACACACACACACATATACACATATATATATATATATATATATATATACGAGGTTTGTCCGGAAAGTACGTATAAAAGTTTTTTAAAAATTTTATTTTACAATTATTCAGGTAAATCAATTTTATCCCCTTCAAAGTACTCCCCCTGTGACATAATGCACTTGTGCCAACGCCGTTTCCACTGTGAGAAGGCTCCTTGAAAGTCCTCTGGTTGTAGGTTTCTCAGCTGCCCCGTCGTAGCTTTTTTTATCTCATTTATGTCCCCCAAATGCCGCCCCCGAAGTACCAATTTGGTTTTTGGGAACAAGAAGAAGTCACACGGGGCCAAATCCGGCGAATAGGGGGGGTGTTCGGTCACCGTAATGGAATTTTTACTCAAAAACTCACGGAACGATCTTGGCGCAAATTTTTTTCATTTGAAGTTCGTTTCTTAGAATTTCGTGGACCACGGTTTTGCCCAAATTAAGCTCTTCAGCCACCTGTCTGACCGTTAAACGACGGTCCCCATTAACACAAGTTCGAATTCTTTCCACGTTTTCGTCGGAATGTGAAGTGGAAGGACGTCCTGAACGTGGGTCATCTTGAACGCTTTCTCGGCCCTCTCTGAATCTTTTTAGCCACTTGTGGACGGTTGGTTCCTTCACAGCATCATCCCCATGAACTGTTCTGAGATCAGCAAAAATTTCACGGCCATTCTTGCCGAGTTTCGAGAGAAACTTGATTACGACGCGCTGCTCTTCAACGGAAGCGGGCTCCATGCCGACGGGGTTCCGTTAAGAGGTAACTTCACAGATGGCGTGACAAGCCAGTTCGCACCGCACGGCGGTCAGACCAGAACTGAAGCATTGTTAGGGACATAAGGAAGGGGTCCTGCGCTTACCTGGCCTCCCCACTCCTCTTTCTCGCATTCCAGAACACTTTTATACGAACTTTCCGGACAGACCTCGTATATATATATATATATATATATATATATATATATATATATATATATATATATATATATATATATATCATACATACAAAATACATAAACATACACATATAAATACATACATAGCACACACAAGGAAATATGACAAATCTAGTCCAAAAATTACAAAGGAATGGAAAAGAGTAACTACAGTAAAAGAAAATGTGATTTAATATATTGCTTAATATTGCTTAATCTCACATAAATTTTACTATAATTGAACTTAATATTCTCTTGAACTGTAATTTACTAAACATGATACTCACAGGATTTATGTAATTAGTTTAACCGTCGCTTTTTATACATAGTTTAACGAGAAAGCATTAACCGCGACTGTTATTTTGTAACTTGTATGCGGAACTTAAGTTTAAGTTACGTTTAGGTTGCCACTTAACCTGCAATAGAAACCTGATAGAAAGTGGTAACCGTCGCCTATAGACATGAGCAGTGTCATGGACATAACAGAGTATACTGTTTCGCTTATGATACACCCCATGCGTTGCCATTCCTGAGGATTCAGATGTTATTCCTCCGTACCCTGTAAATTCACGCAATATCCCACCCTTGAAACCGAAACACAGCCATGCAAACACAACTGCTTCACGGTAGAAACACGAATAGGACAGAGGTACCCAACTTTGTAGAAAGTCTCCCTCTGATGTTTGCAAGGATTTCATTTTTCCATTTAAGGGAAAGACACGTACATTTAAGATAATAGTTCCGGTGGCTACTAACTTGCATGCGTGAAATACAAATTGCATTTTCTATTTGTGCATTTCCCCTACAGTACAAGTTTAATTCCAGTAAATAGAAAACTTTAATAATATTTTAAACTCTCTTTTTGATCAATACTGCTGACTTACGGGATAGTCCTTCCATTACTTCCTTCAAGAGAAGACTGTAATCACATCTTTTAATTAATTGTACATGATAATTCTATGCACTTATATTATATGTATATATATTTATCTATTTACTTATTTACGTATTTGTTTATTTATATATTTATTCACAATTTGTGTTTGTTGTATTTACATTATTTTCACCGGTACCTTTCCTGCACTGGATTACCCAAATTAAATTATTTTCTCTCTAGCCACACCGGGTTGGCTGGAAGAGATCCCTTTCAGAGATAAGTCCTCCCTTGCTAACAAGTTGTTAAACTAATCGTCGCATGTATTGTTTAAGTGCAATAAAGAATATATATATACTTCGTATACGTGGTTTTCTAAAGTAATAAGACTAATGAAATAACCACATCTAGGTTACATATCAAGATTAAATATCAGGTATTTTAAGTAACTGTGAATACCGCATCCAATTTGCTACGTAATCCCGGAACAGACAGACAGACATGTAGAGGAAATTTCTAAAAAAATATTATTTTAACTTTTAATATCTCATTAAGACCGCTCATATAATTTTTTCTTAAATATCTCCCATGTACAGACATTGTCCAGTTACAAATTTGTTGTATTTATATTCACAGTTAGGTGTCGATAAAATAAAATAAATAATACATAATAAAGTATCTGAAACAGACATGTAATCGACGTCTGTTATACATACTTCATTATGTATTATTGATTGATTGATGTATTTACGGAACTGTTGATTTTTCACTGCTTCGCGACCCCCTAAAGGGTGGTGATCTACATTTTGAAAAACACTGCTCTATCTAAAAATTTTTTTTCTCAGAAATATGCACAATTTTTTAATTTCAATTCTCCATTAATCCGTCTGCGACGCCCAATGGATATAAATGAAATTTCGTAATGCGTTTTCTGCTCTAACTTGATATAATTTTATCCCGATTAGGAAATATCCGACAGATGGCGGTAAGCGGCGAAACATCGTTTGTTGTGTCAGCTAGTTCATATATGTAAACAAACACGAGCCCATTTTAGTCAGTACACTGTTCGTCACGCCACACTGATCCGATAATGTTGATCTTGATCAGCCGGTCTCGTGATCTGCATAACTACTGGAGCATGGACAGACAGACACTGTTAACACAGTAGATACGTGGGGAAGGGATTGTTAATAATGGGATCTAACAGCGCCATTACTAACAGTATACCCTATCAGGTCGACCTCCACGTGGTTCCCCCTGGGAACCATCGTTGTTAATTCTTGTGGAATTCTTCACGATGGGCTCACTGACCTGCTTTCATCGTACTTGTCATTTATCACTGGTGCCCCGCCAGCGTATACCGATAGCGCAGGCAGGATAACCATTCCATTATCATCCATAAAAAAAACATAGTAGATACGGTGGAAGGGATTCGTTACTGACGGGGATTTTAGTCACCATTAAAAAGATCCTATCATATCTCTACTAGGTCCTTCTGAAGATTATGGTGGATATTCTTATGGGATGATAATGAAATGTGTTTCGGTTTGAAGGATGGGATATGGCGTGAATTTACTGGGTACAGAGGAATAACACCTGAGTCCTCAGGAATGGCAATGCATGGGGGGTATCATGGGCGAAACAGTATACTCTGTTATGTCCATGGTACTGCTCATGTCTATAGGTGACGGTTACCACTTTCCATCAGGTGGGCCGTCAGCTTGTTTGCCATTCTAAGTTGTATAAAAAAAAACAAAAACCCCGTCAGCGTACATCAATACTGTAAACGACCACAAATACAATTCCATCCAATAAAAAAAAATCATGCGCTGATGTCATCAGTAGGTATATTAATCAAAATATTTATATATATTTATATACATGTAAATAATAAGTAAAAAAATAATTATACAACCTGGATAGATTATAACAAACTAGAGTTATATTGGACAGTAAAAAATATGCTCACGGCTTTAGTCCTTAACGAGCTTCTACACAGACAATCTCTTAAAACACCCATACTTCGAAATCAAAGGTCCCGGATCGATATACATTTACCAGACAGACAGACGCTACGTAATTCAAATTTATACAACTCGCTTACAACGAGACGCTCTTAAAGACATGTATTCACACGATTAGAAAAAAATAAAATAAAAATAAAACGCGACGCTTCATTTTGAAACGTAAAAATAATTCCAAAATAATAGCAGTCTATGGCCACATCAAACAGACCGTGGGTGGGCCATTGGGACGAGAATGTCGCATTATGAAAAGAAAGTGAGTGCCACGAAGCCGATGCTCGCAGTGACAATTTCACAGGTTGCCGCGACGAGGGGCCTCGCGTTCGCGATTCTAGATTTTGTTTATTTGCAAAATTACTAACATTATATATATATATATATATATATATATATATATATATATATATATATATATTTGCGTGAATTTACTGGGTACAAAGGAATAACACCTCAGTCCTCAGGAATGGCGACGCATGGGGGGTATCATGGGCGAAACAGTATACTCTGTTATGCCCATGGTACTGCTCATGTCTATAGGAGACGGTTACCACTTTCCATCAGGTGGACCGTCAGCTTGTTTGCCATTCTAAGTTGTATAAAAAAAGTCAATAATTCCTAACAGGAACAAAATTTTATAACTATCACATTCCCGATGTGATAAAATTAGAATAAGAAAGAAAAAAAATAGAAAATTAATTCCTTAATTAAGCTATAACATGGTTGAAAACAACCGGAGTGCATAATTAAGTTCATTTTATGGCCATATAGTTCAACATCTGATACAAGACATATGTACAATTTACTAATTAATGGTCAACACATGCGAGATGCCTACACGTCACGCGTGTGTTCCATATCATTCATATCGCATTTCATGTTATTAATACGATAAACACTTTCCATCAGATGGGCCATCAGCTCGTTACTCCCGGCAGTACGAAAATCTGTTAAACTTTCCACTTGCAGGCCATCAACCCTAAACGGTCCAGTGAAGCGGTACAACTTTCTACCATCTCGACCTGACCATTTCGAACCATCCAAATCGGTTATTGTTATAATTTAATAAATTGTAAGCCGCCAGTCTCAGAGAACGCAAGTGACAGCTCAGCAATAAATACAAATTACATTTCTAATAACCGCTTCACACATTACAGCTGTATTTCGACATTACGCACAGACATGCACCGCGACTATCTATATATTATTTATGTTATGTAACATTACATAACTCATTGTCTATAATACAGTAGGTGCATACCTATACCGCCGCTATTTAGATTCGTTATAGATATTTTACGCTTAGATAATAACATAAAACCTATTGTACCTTCAAAGAATGTAATGTTGGTTTGATATGATGAAAGAGAATTAATTTTTTTTTTATTGTTACAACATAAAATTAAAACAAAAACGTTTGGATATGGCGTGAATGCATAAGACTTATGAATTTTGGTCAAATAAGATGCGTTTTCGTTGTAATACGGGAAATATTTGTCAATAAGACTTATGCCCACAATTGGGATGTTAAGAGGCTGTGATGCTCAGTGTTGGATACAGATCTTTACATTTTTCATTTTCAAAACTATAAATTTCCTCCTAACCATCTGGACGAGTGGCGGTCCTCCACCGTGCGTTTTTCAAGCCACTCTCTTCCACGCACAACTCTTTGGAATCAACTTCCAGCAGCAGTATTCCCGAACCGATACGACAACATAACCTTCAAGAAAAGAGCATATTCCTTTTTAAAAGGCCGGCAGCACACCTGCAATGCCGTTGGTGTTGTGGGTGATCATGGGCGGCGGTAGTCACTTACCATCAGGTGAGCCGCATGCTCGTTTGCCCCCCTGTGTTGTAGAAAAAATTAGAAAATTAGCCTAACATACTCCAAAATGCTGTCTCTCTTATAGATTTTCCTCCTATTGATCTTTATTTATCTTGCATAGTTGCCTCTCATAAATGCAGAGAAGTAATGACGTATTTTATTCTTTCTCCGTCACTATTCCGAACTATATTACATCAGCTTTAAGTTTTTTTTCATTTAACTTAACTTTTATTTGTCCACTACTAAATCCGTCATCATAGACTACTATAAGGAACGCTCCTGAGCCACCTGCGCATTTTATTACTATTTCAGCCATTAACTGTCTTCTGCTGAATATAAGCCTTTCCCATAAGAGCAGTTTTGTCAGTAGCTGCCACGCTTGGCAGGCGGGTTGGCGCCCGCAGTTAGGCTTTAGAAGGAGCATCCTTACCCATCCCTCATCATTACTAGCAATAAACCCTGTCAGGTCGAGCTCCACGTGGTTCCCCTTGGAAATCATCGTGGTTAATTCTAGTTGAATTCGTCAGGATGAGCTAACTGACCTGCTTTAATCCTCATCAGTCATCTATCGCTGGTACCCCGTCAGTGTATACCAATAGCGCAGACGGGGTTACCATACCATTATCACCCATTAAAAAAACCCATCCCTTGCCCTCCCCTAGTCGACTACACTATGCCGGGATCACACGGCGATACACCTGCGCAAACTGACTCCTTATAACACATTTGAAATCGTCATTTCATCTTGTACTGGATTCCCCATTGGTTATAGGTTTTTCAAGGTTTGTGACCAAGCCCAATATATAAACATAGCTTATCTACCATTACTAATTTAATTAAATCATTTTATTATTTGTAGGACCGAACAAGCCGGCCGTCGTCGTGGTTCGAGTGGGCAACAACCGTCCAGACTTGGGCACTAACCCCATCTGCAACCGGTTCACCGGGTTCCTCGAGGAAGGCCAGCCCCTCTTCCTGCCGTGCAACCCTCCGATGCCGGGCGCCTTCGTCAGTGTCCATCTGGAAGCGTCCACGCCCTCTCACCTGTCTATTTGCGAGGCGTTTGTCTATACGGACCAGGCGTTACCGATAGAGAGATGTCCGCAGTTCAGAGACCAGCCGCCGGGAAGTACGGCGACTTACAATGGAAAATGTTACATATTCTACGATAGACAGCCGGCTAGCTTCAGGGACGCGCTCGGTTTCTGCCGGTCCCGCGGCGGGACCCTTGTGGACGAGAGCAACCCAGCGCTCCAAGGATTCATCAGCTGGGAGCTTTGGCGGCGTCATCGGTGAGTGGATTGCACACATAATATTGCTTGCTATTTAATGCATTGCGAAGGTATTTTAAAGAAACTATTACAGTACTGATACCAATTTCCCCTTTATAACGTTACTTGGAGGAGATCATTATTCGATTAAGCCTATTGTTGGCTTGACAGGTACCGTACTTACAATCGTGTTTTACGTACTACGTTCTTGAATTATTTCACTTACTTCATTGATTTAATTTTACTTAGCACATATTTACGTGTGCTTAACCATTAGTTTTAAATAATAATGCGAAATTTATATATCTACGCTGTTGATGCACACATGCGAAATATTATTGTCAAATATAATTAATCTACTATTATCGCTAGTTCTTATCAGGGATATTATGAAGGAAATACCAGGGAAAATCACAAAGTTATAGAAAATGACCATATTCAATAGAATAGCTAATCTTCTCTCTAAAACATCTAGTGATACGACGAAATGCCAATATATATAAAGAGTTTTCTGTCAAATTTTAATTACAAATAGAAATTCAATAGTCAATCAGGATTCCTATAAAAGTATGTTATAGCATTTTTACAAAACCATTACAATTTGTGCATCGAAACTGAAAAAAAAAATATTTTGCTAGCCACACAATGACTTCACGGACACCTACATTGTATTTTACAGTGTTAAAACTGTCTTCAAATACTATATAAACAATAAAAAGAAAAAAATATTAATGTATAAAAGTAGCATGACATAACTCTTTTGAGTAGAAATAATATATGTGTATAAATAAACAAGAGCTCTCAGTGGACACTGCAAACTAAACAAGCACATGGCCCAACTAGGCCTATGCCCAAAAAGTGTTTGCAGATTTTGTCACAGTGAGGAAGAAACGCCGCAGCACTTAATTTGTGGCTGTAGCCCACTCATACCTAAACGATATATCTTCTTTGCAAAATATAATTTAAATCTTGAGGAGATCAAAAACATCGCTAGAAGGAGCATTTTAAAATTCCTATCACTGATGGGAATCAGCAGCGAACTTTAAAAAAGGATGAGCACAAAAGATTATGGAAAGGTTGCAGTGTCACAAGTTTTTCTACCTGAAAAACCCCTCTCAATAATAATAATACTTTTACAAACTATTCCTACAATATCAAATAAATATAACGAATTTATTAATATTAGCTCCTTTGCAAAAAAAAAAAAACATCAATAATACATTATTACAGTAATATCTACTTGTACAAAGTACATCTGTAACTAAATGACACATTACATGTATTTTTATTTTTTTACAGTTTTATGGCTTTGCGAACTTAACTGGCTAGTGTTTATTCCTAGTACTTATACTTTTAAATGCGTAATGTGATTTGAATGTGTATACAGTAGTCATAGATTAGAGAGATCATTTCCCTTATACTTAAAAACGACAAACCTCTTATAAATCTATTTTATTTAATAAATTATTTTGTTCTATACTTTTAAAATAATTTCTCAATTTAAAAAGCAATAACAAGACACTGTCAAATTTAAAAAGTAATAGTTACAGTTTATTAGAATGGAAAAGGCAAAAGTACAATTTCTTACAGCCAAATCTGATCAGACAGATGTCTATGGTTTCTTTCATTAAATAAATATTTGATTCGACCATAATGCAGTTCGCCGATGTTCGTTAGTAGTATAAACAAGAAATCGACTAATCGATTAAATGTCTCGCTTCGTTATTAAATTAATTTACAGAGTATTTCTGTCATTATTTAAAAAAAAAAAATTAGATAATATTTTCATTAAATTCTGTTGAGACATACTATAGTATAAAAATTATGCATATATTTTTTTTATTACATATACTTTATTTTGTGTATTAGTAATTCAGAGACTAAGGCCCGTATAGTTGATACAATGGCTAATGAGCAGACTGACAGACAAATACGATGAAATAATGGTATCCTTACACATTCAATTACAATATCTTCTTTTCATTTAAGAGTTTCCTCTTGTCAGTCCAACTAATTCATGCATCTTCCTCCAGCCAGCTCTATCCCAGGCCATATCCTTGACCTCCCTATACGACGTGACACCTAGTGTTTCCTTTATCTCTCCCATGTAGTTATTCCTCGGTCTTCCTCTTTTGCCCTCTATTTTTCCTTCTACTATGCTCTTAAAAAAATCGTCATGTCGCATAAGGTTGCTCAGCATTTGGCCCCTATATTCTCTGTTATTTTAATTAATTAAAATGTACGCAGTAATTATTTTCTAGAAATTACGCATTTTAAATTCGCATCATTTCGACCTTAACATCACAAGCTTTTATATTTTACCTTACAAAAAAATTTGGAATATTTTTTTTTTGTTTTTTTTTCATGTTAATGTTAATTTTTGTAACATTTGTCCATAATAATAATTACTGCGTATAAACAAGTGTTAACATAATGGTTACGAACTTCTGCAAATAGCTAACGAGTGGCAGAAGTTCAAAAATGAAAATATACGCCTGCTAAAAATATGATTTTCTTTTAAATATTAAAACTTACATGTGACAGACATGTATTTATTATAAATACACTATCGGGACCTAACGCGAACATTTTTTGTGAAAATTTTTTTGCAGTTAACCCTTAAACGCCTGAAGTTTTAACTTTGATACCGAGGATTGCATTGTTTCATTGTTAAATAAATTTAAATATTTTGATTACCGTAATGCCTACAGTATCAAAAATGATACCAAATGTTTTTTTTTTTCAAAATAAATATATAAAAATATCGTTTTGATTTTTTTACTATTTTTCCCCATTAGTAAACACAGTAAAAGGTACACTTATATATTTTTTTATTTGATTTAAAAAATCAGGCTTTTAAGGGTTAAATAGTACCTACGTACCTGCTACTTTATTGTCGACGTTTCGATGTGGATTACACCACGTCGTGCTCACGACAGGACTACATAAGTCCAGTGAAACGTTTCTCATCTCCTTAACTCCCGATATTGTATTTGAAATATATTTAAACAACGCGAAAGTTTAAATACAGACGTGTGTCTGTTTTTAATTAATACACTACCAACTGTTAGGTTAATATCTGTACTTATTTAAAAAATATATAATATTAATAATTATAATTCAATATTTAACAACATGTAACCTATTTCGATAGAACGGTAATGAATAAATAATACGACCGTAACACAGTACGTTGCAGATAGTATGCATGGGGGGTATCATGGGCGAAACAGTATACTCTGTTATGTCCACGGTACTGCTCATGTCTAGAGACGACGGTTACCACTTTCCATCAGGTGGGCCGTCAGCTTGTTTGCCATTCTAAGTTGTATAAAAAAAAAAAAAATTTCAAATCAAAGTGTTTGAATGTTTTGATTCGTTACCAATTTCGTAAATACGAGTATTTCTATGATAATTTCAACATAACTTGATCGCCTTTTCATTATTTTCAATTGAAACAGATTACATTTATTCGAGATATTTTAATTAAAAATATGTATACCTATAGGTTACGTAATTTAACTATAATAATAATAATAATTGAATATTTAATGTCCTATCCATATTTCATTACAAAAATTTTCAGGACATTAAATGTATGAATGAGTATACTTTATTTGCATTAAACAATATAGAGAATAAGCAATACAATTGACCACTTAAGCATCTCGAACGAGACCCTCTCGCGCAACAAATGTGTTCCGATTTGCGCTACCCCTAATACCTCTCGCCACTTATAAATATTATGTTTATATTTTTATCTGGAGCGATGCCTTCTCGCCCATTTGTGTTTCATAGAGCTTAGTGTATATTTATTGTATGCTCGTTCGAATTTAGTGCGTGCGCCAGTGCGCCGGTTGACCTCATTTCACAGAAAACCCCTCGCATTAAATGGTTAATAAATGTAACGATGCAGTTGTATAAGTACAGTAAAGTATACTCTGGTTTTATAAAGTCGCTTGCCTGATTCAATATTGGCCAAACTATGTTTTTTTTTAATTGGCTAGCGAATTAAAAATTTAATTAACATAACAAAAGGATAATAACAACACAATAACAAAAATTACAAAAACATTTGGGCACAAATTCCACAATTGGACAGTAGGGGTGTTTATTTAGAGAAAACTTATCACTGACAAAGACAAACGTCTCGCCAGCGTAGAATCTTGATATGTTAATGCGCTTCATCAGTATTGACTGACGGATGTCTTCGACAGAAGCGACAGTAGCAGCCAGTACTGGATGGGCGCAGTGCGCGACCCCCAGGACCCTGACAACTGGAAGTGGGTGGACGGCAATGACGTCACGGTCTCCTTCTGGAACGCCCCAGGCGGTAGCGAGGACTGCGCCAGATTCGATGGCAGCAAAGGCTGGCTGTGGGCCGACACCGACTGCCAAGCTCGATTGAACTATATCTGCCAGCACCGTAAGTCCTTTATCGTTTGTTTGCGCCGCGAACAATCAATTTAGCTCAGCGAATGTCTTCAAAGCGATTTGTTGTTACCTTTATGTGATTAGTATGCCTTTTTATGGGTGATAATAGAATGGTATTGCCTGTGCTAACGACATGCACTAAGCACGACACCAAAGAAATATGATAAGTGAGGATATATTGGGATCTGTTGACCCATCGTGATGAATTTACAAAGAATCCGGTAGTCTTCATTACTCCCTAAAATAATAAGTAGGTTAAAGTGACTCTAAAATGTGTGAATGTTGACCGACAGAGCCGAAAGCGTGCGGTAGACCGGAACAGCCCCCGAACTCGACGATGAGCGCCGAGAATTTCGACGTGGGCGCTTCAGTTGAGTACTCGTGTGACGAGGGCCACCTCCTGGTCGGGCCCACAGTGAGGACGTGCCTTGACACCGGCTTCTATGATGAATTCCCGCCAGTGTGCAAACGTAAGTACTGGGAGGGAGGCGTGTTTATCATAACAGATATAAATCACAAGTATTCGAAGATAACAGATAACAGTTGTTCTTGCGATGTCATTATATCTGTTAAAAAATATCATTTATAATTCACCATGCTTAAGTTATTTAACCATTCAACAACCAACATTATTTAGTATTCTATAACAGCCGGTCACTAACATAGTTTGAAATAACAGAACAGCCAATGAAAAATGAAACAACCTGTTATTTAATAATAGATAATTTAAGATTTGGGGATGTTTTAAGAAGAACGCTGCTGCCCAATTTTCGCCCTCCCATATCATCCCATATACCCCATATCATAGTCGCCACTTACGACACCCACGGGAAAGAAAGGGATGGCCTACTCTATGCCGAGACGACGCGGCAGCCCACACTATACTTGTAATTTTTTTTCTAAGAAATGTATGCAATCTATATATATATGCAATATATAGATATTGCATACATATTCTTACATTCGATCCTAGAATTCAAAATAAATTGGATCATATCGTTCAATATAATATACTTTTCTAGGAATCGAATGCGGCTACCCGGCGGAGATACCGCACGGGTCATACGAGCTGGTGAACGGGTCCGTCTCCTACCTGTCACACGTACAGTACTCATGCAAGCCTGGCTACGAGATGGTCGGTCGCTCACGACTCGTCTGCGACATCGACGAGAGGTGGAACGGGCCTCCGCCACGGTGCGATGGTATGTACCGTAAATCAATTATATAGCATTTAGACTGGTATATACTCTTTATTGTTTCCTCCAAAAGATTACAATAGTAAACTTATTATGAATATAAATAATTACAAGAAATAATCACAATGAGAGAACAATGGGCGACCTTATCGCTAAGAGCGATCTCTTCCAGGCAACCTTTGGATGGAGACGAGTAATTATAAACAGTTTGATTGGAGGCACGATGAAGATCCTATTATTTCTAAAGTATCTATCCCTACTTATTATATATACTTATATACACACATATATACATACACACATACATACAAACACCTACACAAATACTGCTCACATGTATACGTAAAACACAATTTTTTTTTTAGATTTACTATTGTTTTTTAGAGATTTTTAATGCATGATAATGGAATGTTGACCCCGCCTGCGCTATCAGTATACGCTGGTGGAGAACCAGTAAATAATGAAAGATGAAATTGAGAGCTGGTCATTTGGCCCATCGTGACGAATTCAACTATAATTAACCACGATGGTTTCCAGGAGGCCGCGTGATGGTCGACCTGACCTGTATATTGCTAGCAATGGGGTCCCGCTTGTCCCATTTATTAACAATCCTTTCTGTCTTACCTAGATATTTATGCAACATAATAAAAAAGGACTTGTAAACAAGACGATCTGAATAAAAATTATTACTATTCTAATTTCTCTGAAGGACGCTTCAGTTCGTAGTACCATAAGTTCGTAGCCATCTTCGTGACCCCCCTATAGAGAACTCGCGCTGAACTTTCAACGATCCGCGGCAAACAATCAGAGCTGGAAACGGCACCAGACGCTATCAGTCACAAACACGGTAATTGCAACAATTAGATTGCATCTCGTAATTGCATATGGGAACGATGCAAGATTTTTCACATGTACTCGCAGACAGCCGGAGCTGTAGCGGGCACCGTAAGTGGGTCGTTGCGTGATACCTGAACACCTACCAAGAATATTTTTTCAAAATTTCAAGACCGACGAAATACAATATTGATTTTAAAAATTACATAATAAACACAGTTTAAAAATGTTAAAATATCAATCTTTTGGACTTTTATTATACGATTAATGACGAACGAAACGTTAACATCCATTTACGATATGGACGAATATACGCAATTGGGTTCGAAACTTCAGAATTTCATTCCTTGATAGACCTCTTGATTGGGTATCCATTTTTATACCTTACTTTTTTAACATACGACAATAGAATAAAGCTATCTTATACAATGGCTGGACACCAGTGGAAGATATAAGAATGAGAACTAATTCAATACAATTAGCCCATCGTGGTAATTTCAAGAGGAAGTAACGCGCGTTAAAATTGGGCATGTGGGAATTGCCTTGATAACATATTATTGTTGGGGGGAAAGAAATTGTTAGTCTAATGGGGTCTAACCGACCCATTGCTAGCAATGAACCTTATCAGGTCGACCTCCACGCGGTCCCCCCTGGAAACTATCCTGTTTAATTCTAGTGGAATTCATCACGATTGGCTAACTGACCTGCTTTCATCGTCACCTATCATCCATCACTGATGCCCCGCCGGTGTATACCGTTAGCGCAGGTGGGGTTACCATTTCATTATCATCTATTTAAAAAAAAAACATATTATTCAAGTCTCCAAGCTAAAATAGTTTGAGTTTATAGCCCTGCTCCTTATCACGTTGAATTCAAATATGCTTAACCGGTTATATGTTTTGGAAAAAAAGAAAGAAAGATGTTTTATTCGAGTATTCTCATATTTGCATAAGCGTATGCAAAATCTTTATATTATCAACGATTTGTGAAGAAGACTATGCAGTTTCTTTGCGTGACTTTACCAGTTGGCAAATCCAAGATTACCCCATTAGAGATTCTAAGCGTGAACATATTTAATTTTTTTATATTAGAAATGGTAAAAATACATGTATTCTTGTTCTACGCAGTGGTCCAATGCGAGGAGCCGCCTCAAATTGCGAACGGGCGCGTCACAGTAGCCAGCAATGCCTCTGTATTTGGCTCTGTCGCGGAGTATGCTTGCATTCGAGGGTACAAGCTGCAAGGAGCGCGCAGAATCACTTGTCTTGCATCCGGATTATGGGATAAACCCACACCACATTGCCGAAGTGAGTACTTTACTTTTTTTTTTCTATAATGGCAAATGGCTGACGGCCTAACTGATAGGAAGTGGTAACTGTTGCCTATAGACATGAACAGTACCATGGATATAATAAAGTATACTGTATCAACCATGATACCTTTTATGTGTTGTCATTCCTGAGGACTAAAGTGTTGTTACTTATTTTTATTTATTAATGCTAATTCTCTGCTCTGTACTATTTTATCGAGACAATAAAATAAAAAAAAAATCTGACTAAGTAGTTCAAGCGAATTTAATAAATTCTGTTTATTTTTTAAAAGAGCTATTTTAAAATTAAAAAATTTTTTTTTACTGTAAATTTTCTGTGATGTTGCCAAAAAGTGTATACTTTTCGATAATTACCAGAATACTGTTTTTTTTTTATTAATAATATATCACAAAAATGTCCAACAGTTGAGGAGACAACCACATCAACCAGCACCACGACAACAACTACACCATCCACGACCACCACGGTCCTACCCATCCCTTCGATCACAACACCCCCACTACTGCCCACCAGGCGCCCCCCGCCTCGACCTATCTCGTCCCCGAGCCCCTTCTCCACCGCCGAACCTCCCCGGAGACTGAAGCCGAAGACAACTGAGCGACCCACCACGAAAGTGTACGAGAGGCCACCAGAAAGGAAGGTGACCGTTAGTGATGCACAGGAGTCGCCCACGAGTCACGTGCCACACATCATAGTAGCCAGCCACCCAAGGGAAAATCAGGTAAGAGCAATTGATATAACACTACGATCGATTTTGAAATACCATCTCCTAGACTTGTCTCTACAATATTAATTTAATAGGCTCTATGGTAAATACCATCGAGTATTACAATCAATTGCAATATACGATGGTAGACAGGCTGTATGCTTGTTTGCCACCTTTGTGGTATAAAAAACCATGCGTTGCCATTCTTACAGACTTAGGTATTATGTACCAGATTAGGTACTAGAGGGAGACTTTGTACAAAAGTCGATTGCTTGGGTACCTCTATCCTACTCGTGTTTCAACCGTGAAGCAGTTGTGTTTGCATGGATGTGTTTCGGTTTGAAGGATGGGATAGAGCGTGAATTTACAGTGTACAGAGGAATAACATCCGAGTCCTCAGGAATGGCAAAACAGGGTGGGTATCATGGGCGAAACTCTGTTATGTACATGGTACTGCTCATGTCTATAGGCGACGGTTACCATTTTCCATCTGGTGGACCGTCAGTTTGTTTGCCATTCTAAGTTGTATAAAAAAACCGTACTCTGAAATTTTACCAATTTTACTGCCATATCCAGAAAAATGCCGTGTGATCCCGGAATAGAATCCGTTTCTTTGTCGTGGGTGTGTCGTAAGAGGCGACTAAAGAACTTATGGTGGACTTACAGCTACTTACAGTAACTTACAGCGTCTCTCTTAAAATGTCAGTGAAACTAACTGCGGTTGCCATTCCCGCCTAACATCTGAGTTCTCAGGAATGGCAACGCATGGGGGGTATCATGGGTGAAACAGTATACTCTATTATGTCCATGGTACTGCTCATGTCTATAGGCGGCGGTTACCACTTTCCATCAGGTGGGCCGTCAGCTTGTTTGCCATTCTAAGTTGTATAAAAAAAAAGCATGGCAACTACTGGCAAAATACCCTTTACAGGGGAGGCCTATGTTTAGCAATCGCTAATATGATGAAGATGCTTGGTAATTTACCTACACATGTATATTTAAATTGAAGTCGTTTAAAAAAATACTTAACACCAATTTGGCTATATAAGTATGCATATTGCCCAATCATATTAGAGTAAGCCCGTGTCAAACCTTATTTGGTAACGGAAAATCAGATATGTAAAAATGCGTGAGTGAAAGTGCATTAGTGAATCTATTAAACTGGCTGTACATGGTTGACAAAGTCGTTGCGACCGGTACATTAACCGGCCATGTATTTAAAACTAGCTAAGCTGTTAAAGCACTAATTGGTATCAAACAAATAAACTCACTTTCATATATAAATTGGCATATATGCACATAAAAAGTGGCTAGGGATCAAATACTTTAGAAGACAAAACAAACAAACTAACATTACATTTATTATGTTAGTAATAATATCATTGTATATGACCAAGACTATATATTCATGTACGTATCTAGATTCTGGGTAGCGGCCACAACATACGAGCTGAGCAGACTCCTCGTGTCAACGTGCCCCATCCGGTGGACGGCGAGCGGCGGGAGACCATCGGCGCCCGCCTCAACCTCGGCGCTGTGGTGGCGCTCGGCGCGTTCGGCGCGTTTGTGTTCCTTGTGGCTATAATCACCACGATAGTCATTCTCGTCAGAAGGTTAGTCTATCTATGTTTGATTTGTCTATGTTCATGTCTTATTACTTCCGCAAAAATTTGTGTAGCAATGTGGACGCCGGCAGAAACAATATCCTCAGATCAGACTTCAGTTTTTTATAGAACCTCTTAGATAGAGAATATCACGCAGGTATCCTTAATCTATGCGCAAACTAATGCCATGCCACAGAATACATAATTTTAATTTCTAAAATCCAGTAGTTCAAGCAGCATGCTTTTTAAGGTTGAAGATAAACCAAGCAATCGAATACTGGTTGTTTAGGTAAATTGTTAAATTTTTCTATAGCGTAAATGGGATAAGTAAAAGAGTTAAATACATACGTTACGGGAAGTTGTACATAAGACCGAAGAGTATATCTGCCACTATGTCTGGCGTTTATAGACTATGAAAAAGCCTTTAATTCGGTCGAGTCATGGGCCTTACTACAGTCCCTCCAGCAGTGCCAGATTGACTATAAATATATCGAAGTGCTGAAGTGTTTGTACAACAGTAAGGCTACGATGTCTATCCCAGTACAGAACCAGAGTACGAAACCCATCTTAGCGCAGAAAGGTGTAAGACAGGGTGACGTCATATCCCCGAAACTCTTCACAGTTGCATTGGAAGATGTTTCCAAACTTTTAAACTGGAAAAGGTATGATAAAAACGTTAATGGCGAATACATCACTCACCTTCGATTTGCCGATAGCAGCGTTCGGAAAATTACGCCACATCTTAAATCCAAAATGCCTCAAAGTGATGACTTACGGAACCGAAACGTGGTCCTACATGATATACGATACTATACGATATGCCCGTATGCAAAATTTCAAACTACTCAGCAGGCTATGGAGAGGGCTATGCTCTAAGTCTCTTTGAGTGATAGAATCCGAAACGAGGATATCCGCAAAAGAACCAAAGTAACTGACATAGCCCATAGGATAAGCAAGCTGAAGTGGCAATGGGCTGGTCACAGCTAGAAGAACCGACAACCGATGGAGAAGAAAGGTTCTTGAGTGACGACCTCTTACGGGTAAACGCAGTATAGGACGACTCCCCATTAAATAGAGTGACGACCTGAAATGCATTACAGGGAGTCAGTGGATGCAGGTGGCTCAGGACCGTTTCTTATGGTGGTCTATAGTGGAGGCTTATGTCCAGCAGTGGACAGATAATGACTGAAATGATGAATGATGATGATGAAATGAGTTAAGATCATTTTGATTCATTAAATTTTAAAATCACTGTCAATTAAGTTTGAAATGAAATGAAATTTATTTGAAATTTATTTGCTAGAAACATTGTAGAAAAGGTGTTGCATTTAATGCGTTTAATGCGTTTAATCTACTTGTTTTAATATTCTATTTCTTTTAGCTTAATTCAACGTTTAAAAATGAATTAATCTGAACCCATTATGCAGAAAAACATAGTTCTCTTCTCTACTGATAGACATAAGATTTTTAAGGATTTATGTATACTAGCACACCCCTGCCGGCGTTCATGTATAATGTATTAAGTAAACGTGCTTGGATTATGGTGCGGCCAGCGCTGGCAACGTGCTGTGCGATGTTACAGCTTAAAAATTATTATTATTTATTTACTTATTTTACTAGAAAAAAAAAACATTTATAGAAAATAATTAATCGATCGTCTATTTATACATACTCGTATTTAAATATACTTCTGTCTCGTTCTATCTTCATTCATCGTTCATCTGCTCTCTGCCTTCATTTGGTATATAAGTACCTTAAAATATAAATGCTCCTAGTGGCTCTTACACTATCGTATTGATTCAGAAACTCATCAAATTTATCATTCTTTGCATATATTAAAAAAAATCGCCCAGGGTGTCTCGTCATCCGTATCCAATTGCCAGGACGAGATACCCCAAAAGGCTCCCTGTATTCATAAAGAAAACATGTAACTCGTCACTTTTATCTAATTGAGCGGACGAGATACCCAACAAATCTCCCTAAACTCACATAAATACGTGACTTATCAACCATAGCATAACCATAAGGACGACATATACTAGAACAAAGCTCACTGAACTAGTGATGGGCCGAGTCAAGCTGAGTCGTATACTGATTCGATAGACACTCGGGTACTCGAGTACGTAGAATATAGAATTCGGATACTTGACATTCGAATACAGATTTCGAGTACTTTTTACTTGAACTTTTGTCACGTATTTAAAGAAAAGAAATAACTTTCTTCCATCTTTAACTACACACATCAAAAGTGTATAGGAATCAAGTACGTTTTAGAGTATCGCCACAAATGAGGATTTTAATTTTATTGGATCATTATTGATTCTTTTTATTTACAATTTCTCTATTTGAATTTTGAATAGAAATAGAAAATTAACTGTCAATATTTTATAGTTAAAAATGTACTTGATCCCTACACACTTTTGATGTATGTACTTACTTAGTCTTACCTTCACTAAAAGTAAACTTAAGAAACTAGTTGAAAATTAATCGAATCCGGTAAAGTACTCGAATGCCTTTGTCGAATCGAGCACTTGTTTGTAGATTCAAATTCCAGAATTCAATTTTATTTTAAAAACCTACTGAAACATACGAATACCAAAAAAGGCAGACTCAGCACATCACTACACTATAACACACGAAAAAACATGTATCTAAACACAACAGCAAGGACGAGATACCCCACAACAAGGTTAGCTAAATTCACGAAATAACATGTATCTGTCAAATGTAACCAGTAGACGAGATACCCCACAAGGCACCTTAAATTGGAAAAAAAGCATGATTCTAATGGAATTATCCTGGGTAACGTCAGCGGGGGCCAGAAGCGGCCGCGGGCGGCGGTGCGCGAGCTCCCCTCCCGCTGGTACACCCTGCTGGCGCTACCGTTCCCAGACCAGCAAGTTGGACGGCGCGAGTTTGTCCGCGCCCACCGACATACTCACCGCGCCGGACACTTCTCCAACCCGTTATAGCGTGCGTTTATATTTTAAGGTACACAGTGGCATGGTGGCTGGTAGGCGTCTTCGACCAAGTTCATATTTAGTCCTCGGGAATTGCGGTATCATGGGCGTCACAGTATATTCTGTGACGTCCATATCTATAGGTGTCAGTAACCGCTTACTATCAAATAGATCGTGTACAGGTTTGCCATTCTATGTATTTAATTAGAATCGACTGTCTTTTTTTAACAAACATGTATTTTTCGATTATAAAATTTATTCATAATTAGGAAATACCGTCCTCATGCTAAAATGCAGTCGAATTGATCAAACTTCCAAGAGGTTGGTTGAAGCCGTTTATATCTAACGAATAAGATTTAAGGCCAACAACGATGGTGGCCTCCATATAGCTCTTGATTTTAGTTATTGATAATCTGCAAGAATTAGCTAAGCGACGTGTTTTTGTTTTATTTCACATTGTCGCTATGGATACATATTTAGAATTAAATACAAATATAAGATTTTAGCTGCATTTCTTTTATCATATTTAGGTATACTTGTAAATTTATACATACAAATATATTTAGAGAAATAACGTTTCTAAATAAATGCTAATTATTCTCGTTGAATGTACCATCAATATTTAAATTACAATAATTATATATTTACTAATTGTTTTATTAAATATAAATTATAATAAACACAAAAAAAAACGGTATTTAATAATATTAAACTTTACTATTCCTACACAAGCATAGACAATGTCGACACAGCCACCATGCTACAGCGCACACGCACGCACCTGACATGACTAGCAACGCACGCGACCGCCACGCCGCCGAAAAAGAAAAAAGAAATATTTGAAATTCGAAAAATATATTAGCATAGACAAAAATCACAAACCACAAATCTCACGCAACACTTGGCGCCCACCAAACCGCTTTACGTATTTGACACTTAATTTGGCACTGGCTATTGTAAATATAAAAAAAAAAACCACCGAATACGTACTTTTTTTTTTAAACAAAGCACGTACTTTAAGGTGTTATTACAATATCACACGTAATATAATATTTCATACTGATATTTTTTATAGCTATAAAAGCAGATTGTCTTCCAGTATGTGTCAATAATATGTCATATATATGATGTATGATCCTATTAACATGATAGTGTAATAACACCCTAACACATTATAGCACATAATGCAATTTTACATTTAGTTTAAATAGCTGTCCTACATCAATACCTACCGGATGGAGACTTTGTACAAAAGTCGATTGCTTGGGTACCTCTGTCCCACTCGTGTTTCAACCGTGAAGCAGTTGTGTTTGCATGGCCGTGTTTCGGTTTGAAGGGTGGGATATGGCGTGAATTTACAGGGTACAGAGGAATAACACCTGAGTCCTCAGTAATGGCAACGCATGAGCGGGTATCATAAGCGAAACAGTATACTCTGTTATGTCCATGGTACTGCTCATATCTATAGGCAACGGTCACCACTTTCCATCTGGTGGGCCGTCAGCTTGTTTGCCATTCTAAGTTGTATAAAAAAAAACACATTTTCTAGTGTGAAACTTTGAATATTTTATAAATAGTCCATACAGAAAACTTATTTTTTTTTTATTTTATGTAATTTGATAACAATAAATAATCTGTTTTAAAAAAAAAATAAAGAAAAAGGGTAAAAAAGTTTTATGATAATTATACCAAAAGCATTCTCCAAATGAAATTAGTAACAAATCAAAACATACAGTCAAATAATTGATTTTTATTTATTTTAGATGTGTTTTTATATATTTTAGGTTAGATAAATTATTCATTTATTTAAATTTCCAATAAAATTTCATATTAAAACAGCTTAGTCTATAAATAATAATATTATAAGCCAATTAAATATGAACTAAATTGTAAACTAAAAATCAAATACAGATAAAGTAATATAAGGTGACTGTCAGCAGGAAACACAACGACGGCAAGCGGTACCGTCACCACGTGTCGCCGGACTGCAACACTGTCGTGTCCCTGGACTCGTCGTCGTCAGAGTCCAGGAGCGGCCTGAACAAGTACTACAGACAGGCGTGGGAGGAGCTTCACGAGGCCGCCGGCGCCAAACATGGCCATAGAAGAGACAGGGAAGCGCCCAAGGACGGGTCCGAGCTGGTGGTGTCCGATGTGTACCCCGCGGCGCACGCCCGCGACAAGCGCCGCCACCACCACCACCACCACCACCGCGAGGCCCGGCACCCCGACTGGCAAGCGCCCCATCGTCCCCACCATAATCATAAGCCTAGGTATTAATGTCTTATTATATATGACTCAAGTCTTTTATATATAATTTACAGGGTTCAATACGAACATTTTGTACTATTAATTTTTAGGGTCATATTACACTACTAAACATATGTATATGATCATATCTAGAGAGACCTGTCAATTTATAAAATTGTTGATAGAATCAATTTTAAAATTGATCAGATTTCTACACTGCCTCTGGACAAGGTACAAACGAATCTATCGGTAGAATTGTTTCGGTGAGCGTTCACATGTGTAAGAATGAGACAACACATACTGCCATCTTATTCTATCTCATGGACTGGCTAATGACAAGGATTCTATCAATAGATTTCTTTTGTATCTTATCTAGGAGGGCTGTATTTGTATCTCTAAGAGATGCATAGTTATGATCGCACATTTTCTAGTGTAATATGTCTACATAGGGTTATATTGCATTGTTAAATATGTAGGATCATAGCTAAATTAATAACTGAATATTTAAACACTTTGACTGTCATACCATAATTCTGTAAATCTTGGTCGTCAGCACACCTGCAATGCCTCTGGTGTCGCGGGTGTTCATAGGCGGCGGTAGTCACTTACCATCAGGTGAGACGCATGCTCGTTTGCCCCCCGTAGTGTAAAAAATCTATAGATTATCAGAAATCCAATGAAATTAATTCTTATCTTTTTATAATCTTATCTTACTCATAAAATAAAATCAATAAAATAACAAGATATAGTTAACAAGATATAGTTTTTAAAATAAATTTTACCTTAATAAGACAAATAGATGCCGCATTTTTTTTTTAATTTTGTCATCGCCTCAATCTGTCTATTTGTCTGTCTGTCTGTATGTTTATTCCAACAACATGAAAAAATTACTGCACCAAATTAGATATGGTTTCCACAATACTGTTAAATTACTATTTTAACAATTACTGGTACTTAATTTCTAGTATATTAACCATCTTAATACACCATCTAAAAGTATATATATTTTATTGATTTTCCCTACTTCTAAATCTAATCTAAAAATATGACAATATATGATCCCATACATCTGACAGTGTAATATTACTCTTAGGTGGAACTTGAACATTTTAGTCTATTTCATAGTGAGTTCATTTTAATATGTAGACTTTATATAAAATTAAAAAAAAAAAAATAAACCTAGTTATTTTGAATTGTTTATTTTTCTTAAATATGGGAGAATTTTGAGGCTAGATTGTAACCACTATACCAAATATGTAAGCAGGTGTCAATCGTTTTTTTTTTTGTTAATTAAGTATAAAAACGTATGTTATTTTTATATTGATGCCACATATTATGTATTATTGTGTTTTGCCAACTAATTTTTTAGCAACTATAAGTGAATGAAAGAACGGTACCATATGTACTATTCATTTGTAGCATAGCATACTGCAAAATATGTGACGTCAATTTCGTCTGAATACCATTGACAATTTTCAATATAGACTATTAAAAGAAAATATAGGTAATATATTTACGTTACATGTAAGTTTCAGTATTTCCATGTTTTTTTAATTTGTTTTTTTTTTTTTAATTCATCCGCTTAAACTATGATTACCTTGATCTTGTCTTAATTATATTACCTATTTTCTATAACGACCTACTTCTGTATTTTTTTTTCCTAATTTTCATTATATTAATTAGTCTTTAAGAATTTTATTTTGTACATAAATTAATACATAAGTAGGGGGCTGTAAGATTAGATTGAAGTTAATCATTGTTCACGCTTTTTCCTATCTGAAATTAATCTATTAAATTCTCTTATTCAAATGTAAAATTGAACTGTGAAATATTGGAACTATGATTAATATAAATTTTAGCATTAAGTTTCATATTATTATGAACCCCGTAGAAGGTTCTTTTATGTTTCTAGTTGACTAAGGACCGAATGGGATCCGTTTGGATTATAGTTTACTTTCATATTATGCTAATATATAATATCAACCCATTCGACCCTTATTTTCCAGTGATTTATTAAATAGAAGTTTGATTTAAAGTATACTTAATGTCTAGATATTATGGTACAAAGTAATTATGTAACTCTATAGCCTACGAAACGACGCAGTACAAGTGTTTACATCGGCTACGTACCTAACTTGAAGAAATTGAATGTGACATGTGCCATTTGACAGGCAGACATAAAAGGTAGGAAATTCACAGTTATATTAATTAGTAATTTATAATTATACTTTTCTTTTTTTTTTTTTGTTCGCAAATCGTCGGTGGAAATAGTTAAGGTGTTCGTTTCGCAAATGATACTGGCAACTGTGAAAACTTAATTTAAAAAAATACAGGTTCATAGACAACGAAAATTGGGTTGTCTTTTTTAAGGTGTGTTGGTTGGTACCGCCTGTGCGGTACACGCTGGCGGGATACCAGTGCCGGATGTAGGATTGACGATAAAGTTTTGAGTCGTTTCGTTGTTCAATAATTGTTTTTGAAGTCCAAATTAATCCTGTACTGTCTAATTGTATAGGGTTGTAGTAAAATATTATGGTAATGCATATTGACTAACGTGAACATCCTTGTTTACGTCAGTCAATACTCTTTATATAACCTAAGAATACAAATATGACATATCTACTATTTAACAGAGGGACTTTGTACAAAAGTCCTCTTTATGGGTACCTTTGTCCCACTCCTGTTTCTGTTATGAAACAACTGTGCACTTGCAGGGTTGTATTTCGGCCTGAAGGGTGCGATATGGCAGTGAAATTACTAGGTACGTAGGTGCCATACCATTGCCCTCAGGAATAACAATACATGAGCAGCACGGTATATACTGTGATGTTCATAGCGCTGTTCATATCTATAGGCGACGGTCACCGCTTTCAATCAGGTGGGCCTTCCGTTAATTCGCCATGTTAACTTAGCGAATTATCATAAAAAGACTAGGTAGGTTCTTTTAAGGCGATATTTTCATATCTTTTATTTGGTATAAATAATACAACAGAAACACACAACAGTCTCAATAGGTTTCTTTTCTTTCTTTCTCAGTAGGTAGATCCGGTCATTGACTTCTAAAGGTGTGAGACTTTTTAATGTAACTTTCTACATGTCTGAGTGGTCCGTCTGCCCGTCTATCAGACTGTCAGCCTATATGTCTGAGTGGTCCGTCTAGCCGTCTATCAGACTGTCAGCCTATATGTCTGAGTGGTCTGTCTGCCCGTCTATCAGACTGTCAGCCTATATGTCTGAGTGGTCCGTCTGCCCCTCTGTCAGACTGTCAGTCTATCTGTCTATGTGGTCCGCCTGGCCGTCTATCAGACTGTCAGTCTAGCTGTCTGATTAACAGACAATTTTGTCAGCGTATATGTCTGTGTGGTCCGTCTGCCCGTCTATCTGACTGTCAGCCTAGCTGTCTAATTAACAGACAGTTTTGTCAGCGTATATGTCTGTATGGTCTATCTGCCCGTCTATCAGACTGTCAGTCTATCCATATGTGTGGTCCGTCTGCCCGTCTATCAGACTGTCAGCATATATGTCTGTGTGGTCCGTCTGCCCGTCTATATGACTGTCAGCCTAGCTGTCTGATTAACAGACAGTTTTGTCAGCGTATATGTCTGTGTGGTCCGTCTGCCCGTCTATCAGACTGTCAGTCTATCCGTCTGTGTGGTCCGTCTGCCCGTCTATCAGACTTTCAGCGTATATATCTGTGTGGTGCGTCTGCCCGTCTATCAGACTGTCATTCTATCTGTCTTTGTGGTCCGTCTGCCCGTCTATCAGACTGTCAGCGTATATATCTGTGTGGTCCGTCTGCCCGTCTATCAGACTGTCATTCTATCTGTCTGTGTGGTCCGTCTGCCCGTCTATCAGATTGTCAGCCTAGCTGTCTGATTAACAGACGGTTTTGTCAGCGTATATGTCTGTGTGGTCCGTCTGCCCGTCTATCAGACTGTCAGTCTATCCGTCTGTGTGGTCCGTCTGCCCGTCTATCAGACTGTCAGCCTAGCTGTCTGATTAACAGACAGTTTTGTTAACGTATCTGTCTGTGTGCTCCGTCTGCCCGTCCATTTGACTGTCAGTTTGCCGGGCTGTCAGTCTGTTTGTCAGACTGACAGTTCCTCTGCCTATAAATCTGTCTATCTGGTCCGTTTGTCTGTCTATATCTTTGTATTGTTATCAAACAAAATCCTTTATACCAAATTAAATTCGTAGTCAATTAGTTGTTTTTACACAAGTTTATTCTTTTGTTTACGCGGTGGCATATGGTTGCCAAAAATATAACCCTCTGTAATAAAAGTTGCTAGCATCTAAAGTTATGTTCTAAATGTAGTTACAGGATTTTTTTTTTCAATAAAAGAACTCTATTATTTCTTCTTTATGACAATATAGGGGTTTCTATAAAAAATGGTCAATCCCTAGATTATGTCAAGCAATCTGGATGCGTTATTTTATATTTTAACTCATCTTTCAAGTTACATTGAAAAGTCTTATGCCTGCAGCAGCCAACAGCGGGTTCTTAGGTTAAAAGAACTGTTAAAATTTAAGACATTTGGGCATAAACGGCCCCAAACGATGTGGCGAGATGTGGGTCGTACAAAACGAAAGCTGTAGCTGTCCCCGGTCGCCGTGTACTGTTAGTTACATATGACGTGACATCGCCGCGCATCTGTGACACTCGCGTCATAGCATCGAAGCGCTACAATTAAGATACTCATTTGTAATTTTGGTACAAGTATAAATTACAATTTTATTGTCCGGAAGGAAAATAACAAATTAACCGCTTCCGCCGACGACGTTGTGTATAATTGTCTCGCTTATTACCCGTGGTCGGTCACAGCGTCACAGTGAAACGACGATAGCGATAGGCCATTTGGTCGCCTTTCGAATTGTATTGACAATATTTTTTAAAGTGTTCTACTTTGGGCATAGTTTTTTTTTTTTATGGGAAAATAATTTTAACACTGGCCCGAGATAACTTGTCATTGGGGTCGATTCAGAAGCGCTATTTCTATAAATAGATTAATATAAACTAATTTTCTAATAAATTTAAATCAACATTATTATAATTTATAATTTACAATTTTAGTTTATAATTTTCCGAAATTACCAAATTGAAATATTTTGTTAAGAGATAAATATGGTATAAAGAAGTAAATGGCGCCTCTGAATCTGTTCCACTGTCTTCCATCAGATGCGTATATTTACCTATAATCTATTTCCAACGAAATTTTCTAACAGTAACCTACCTGATGTTGTAATAGTAGTCCGTCTGTCTGTCCGTCTATCTGTTCTTTGTCTGTCTGACCGTCTGTCTGTTTGTCCGTCTGTCTATCTATCTATTTATCAGATCTATCTATGTATCATTCTGTCTGTCTGTTTATCCGTCTGTCTTACTCTGTGTCCGTTATCTGTCTGTTCTGTCTGTCTGTGAGTTTGTCTATCTATCTGTCCGTGAGTCTATCTGTATGTCCGTGTGTTTGTCTGTATGTTCATCTGACTGACCGTCTATCTGTGTATCTATCTCTCTGTTCGTACGTCTGTCTATCTGTGTGTTTGTTTATTTATCCGTCAGTTTACCAGTGTGCCCGTTTGACTATCTGTGTGCCCATCTGACTATCTGTGTGCCCGTCTGACTATCTGTGTGCCCGTCTGACTATCTGTGTGCCCGTTTGACTATCTGTGTGCCCATCTGACTATCTGTGTACCCATCTGACTATCTGTGTGCCCGTCTGTCTATCTGTGTGCCCGTCTGACTATCTGTGTGCCCGTCTGACTATCTGTGTACCCATCTGACTATATGTGTGCCCGTCTGTCTATCTGTGTGCCCGTCTGTATATTTGTATGCCCGTCTGACTATCTGTGTGCCCATCTGACTATCTATCTGTTTGCCTGTCTATCTGTGTTCCCCTCTATCTATCTAAGTGACTATTTATCTGTGTGCCTGTCATCCCATCTAATGCCCGTCAGTCTATTTGTGCGCTCATATGTCTGTCTGTGTGCCCGTCTTTCTATTTGTGTGCCCGTATGTCTATTTGTGTGCTCGTTTGTCTATCTGTTTGCCCGTTTGACCATCTGTGTGCCCGTCTGACTATCTGTGTGCCCGTCTGACTATCTGTGTGCCCGTCTGTCTATTTGTGTGCCCGTCTGACTATCTGTGTGCCCGTCTGTCTATTTGTGTGCCCGTCTGTCTATTTGTGTGCCTATCTGATTATCTGTTTGCCTGTCTGACTATCTGTGTGCCTGTCTGACTATCTGTGTGCCCGTCTGACTATCTGTGTGCCCGTCTGTCTATCTGTGTGCCCGTCTGACTATCTGTGTGCCTATCTGATTATCTGTTTGCCCGTCTGTCTATCTGTGTGCCCGTCTGACTATCTGTGTGCCCGTCTGACTATCTGTTTGCCCGTCTGTCTATCTGTGTGCCCGTCTGACTATCTGTGTGCCCGTCTGTCTATTTGTGTGCCCGTCTGACTATCTGTGTGCCTATCTGATTATCTGTTTGCCTGTCTGACTATCTGTGTGCCTGTCTGACTATCTGTTTGCCCGTCTGTCTATCTGTGTGCCCGTCTGACTATCTGTGTGCCCGTCTGACTATCTGTTTGCCCGTCTGTCTATCTGTGTGCCCGTCTGACTATCTGTGTGCCCGTCTGTCTATTTGTGTGCCCGTCTGACTATCTGTGTGCCTATCTGATTATCTGTTTGCCTGTCTGACTATCTGTGTGCCTGTCTGACTATCTGTGTGCCCGTCTGACTATCTGTGTGCCCGTCTGTCTATCTGTGTGCCCGTCTGACTATCTGTGTGCCCGTCTGTCTATCTGTGTGCCCGTCTGTCTATCTGTGTGCCCGTCTGTCTATCTGTGTGCCCGTCTGTCTATTTGTGTGCCCGTCTGTCTATCTGTGTGCCTATCTGATTATCTGTTTGCCTGTCTGACTATCTGTGTGCCTGTCTGACTATCTGTGTGCCCGTCTGACTATCTGTGTGCCCGTCTGTCTATCTGTGTGCCCGTCTGACTATCTGTGTGCCTATCTGATTATCTGTTTGCCCGTCTGTCTATCTGTGTGCCCGTCTGACTATCTGTGTGCCCGTCTGACTATCTGTTTGCCCGTCTGTCTATCTGTGTGCCCGTCTGTCTATCTGTGTGCCCGTCTGTCTATCTGTTTGCCCGTCTGACTATCTGTGTGCCCGTCTGACTATCTGTGTGCCCGTCTGACTATCTGTGTGCCCGTCTGACTATCTGTGTGCCCGTCTGACTATCTGTGTGCCCGTCTGACTATCTGTGTGCCCGTCTGACTATCTGTGTGCCCGTCTGACTATCTGTGTACCCATCTGACTATCTGTGTGCCCGTCTGACTATCTGTGTGCCTGTCTGACTATCTGTGTGCCCGTCTGACTATCTGTGTGCCCGTCTGACTATCTGTGTACCCATCTGACTATCTGTGTGCCCGTCTGACTATCTGTGTGCCCGTCTGACTATCTGTGTGCCTGTCTGACTATCTGTTTGCCCGTCTGTCTTTCTATCTGTCTGTCTGTTAATTCACCTGTTTGTCTGTGTATCTGAACGTCTATTTGTTAAAGGTTGTTATCCGTGTTGAAATGGTATATTTAATTGGTTTTCCTATTTAATTGGATTCAAATATAATTTATTCAAGAATATTGTATTGAAAATAATTCGAATGAGAGTACTACTACTGCTACTTAGGTAAGGCTATCGCCATCTGGTGTTAAGTGTTTCTAATCCGCCTCCGTCATTCACGGAGACCTCTCACGTGGCCGGGCTAGTATAAAGGGTGAAAGTAAGAGATGATAGGTGAGGATGAAAGTAGGTCAGTTAACTCATCGCGACGAATTAACCACGATAGTTTGCAGGGGAGCCCCGAGGGGGTTGGCCTGATAGGGTATATTGTTAGCAATGGGGTTGTTATACCTCATTATTAACAATCCCTTGTCCCATCATATATTGGTCTATATTTTTGCCAGTACAACTTCTAGAATACTAAAAAAAGTATGGTATGCATTTAGTTACGTGATCGGACCACGGGTAAAAGTTGATTATTAGGTACACCTACTTATTTGGTGCGTTTGAGTGAATTGTTGTTGTAGCCCGGTAATAATTTATCGGTTGTTAAAACTGTCTGCTGACTGAAAACATCTTATTTTCATTATAAAATGTGATTTCAGTTGGTAACGTTCCGCTTAAATTGTATGATATTGCATTTCTCTCGAAAGGCTTTTACAGACGAGAGTCAAGTGTGTTTATTTTGCGTCCATCAACAAACAATAGAACACAGAATTGATATACAAAAAAAAAACTCAAGAGTCAAATATTTATAAAAAGTTACTAAATGTAACTTTTCCCCACATTTCCTTATAAAGAATTTTTGGAAACAAAACCATACCAGAGATGTGAAACTTAGCACCTTAGATAAAATGTGTACATTAAAAAAAAAAAGAATGTTTAGTCTCCATTATAGTCTATGGTCTAGATGTTCTATTCTAGAAAAAAAAATTTAGACTACAAGTCACTGGCCAGTTAGAATTGAGTGCATTTTGCTAAATGCGTTCTATTTTTTTAAATCTTGGGTATTTTTTTTTTTGTATAGATAAGCATTATGCGAAGCTATTCTGTGTAAGAACAGGAAATTTCGTCCTCTGTATACAAAAATACCTCGTCTAAATTTGAGTAGAAATATGTAAAGATAATGAAAATATTACTTTTGTATGTAAGAGTGAATTTTGTGTCAAAATTTTGTATTGCATTATTAGAATAAAATTTGTGTGATAATCGTGTTTGTTTCATTGGCTTACCCCTTATCTTATCCCTTGATCACCTTGGTGGTGTGATATTACACACTATTTCAGTTTCCAGTGGTCGTGGGTTCGAACTCCACACAACGCAAACATTTGTATTCATTAGTATGTCTGTTCCTATGGTCTGGATACTTTCTATGTATAATATTTCTGTTTAATTTTTTAATCCAATTGTTTGGTACTAATTATACCAGTGTTATTCAAAGTGTGGGTCGCGACCCCCTGGTTGCTAAGCCTCAACAACTTTAACAACGTTAAAAAAGATATAATTTATTCATTAAATGACATTTATTGTACGTAGGCTAACACAAATTAAAGAAATATATGGATTTGATGTTTGTAATATAATGAAATGCATGGCTGATTTGATAATGATGATGATGAAAATGCATACAGGTTAGGAACCGCAGAGTAGGGGGTTGCAAAATATTTTTACACACTAAGAGGGTCATGTCACGAAAAGGTTTAAAAACACTGTATTATATAAATTCTTCATAGTTCTTCTTAGTTTAGTAGTCCTAAACTATAAAACCATGGTAACGGTGGAGCAGGGGGTACTAAAAATCTCCTGCAGAGATTTGGTTACCACCATAAACTACTGGACCTGGCAACTTATAATGGACGAACTTTGAAAACCGATGAGAAGGTTATGGAGCTAGAGGAATAGGTGAATAAGTTATACAGTATTCGTGGGGTACTTCAACGCTAAAGTGGATAAAATAAAAGACGATGAGCCGAGAAGGGAATCTTTAGTATCAGGAGTCTAAATCCTAGAGGACAGCAAGCAGACGCACAATATAAGCTCCATACCACGATACAGGATTTAAAATTTAGTACAAAATTTACCGATAAGGGTTTAGCGACAACTCTTGCTAAACTCAACTATTCATCCGGGTGACATGCTATCAGTTAGCTGCAACCTAGGGTTGCCAGGTGAAAATAGATAATAATTTTGGTAAACCAAAAAGTTTTTTCTTTTCTACACAGGGAACATATGTTTGCATATAAAAAAATGACCACAGGTAAAGGTCGTGAGTATTTAAATTTTTTCTCTATATTTAGAAGGAATTGATTCTTTTTGATAAAAATACACTAAACGGATTTTTTTTCTATACGACAACATTGAGTTGCCTATACAAAAAATGGGAGCAAGTAAAAGTTAGCATCTAGCAAAATTTGCGGTTACACGCACCTAGCAATTTATTAGATTTTAGTTCATCTTTAATTCAAACCAAGTTTCATTAAAGATTTACCCACTAATTAGCAGCGGAATTTTATGCTGCCTGGGCTAAAATTCTCTGCAACAGATTCCGTCAAAAAATATTCTTTTTTTCTTTCAAATTATTATATAGCTATACAAAGGGGGAGAGGTAAGTAGGTATATTATTCCGTCCGTGTCAACGGCCAGCTTATTTACCACTCTAAAAAGTATAAAAATAAAGGAAATAAAACTCCAAATAATATATTATTTTATATTACTTTCCAAGTTACCTACGCGTACAAAAGGAGACAAGTTTATTTGTGTAGAATCTTGCATTAGTTAATCTCAACTTTTATACAACTAATATCTAACTTCGAGAATCTTAATAGGTATTTAAAGACATCGTTAACGGGGTCATCACAATAATGATTTGCCTTATTCATAAAAAATGTAAATTCTTCAATAAACCTATTTTGTGTATAATAATGTTTGATCACTTTATGTTAATGTGAGAAGCGCAATGAAGTCCATTCCGAAGCACAATCTTCTATATTTAAAATTTAAATTTGAGATTACAGCGAAATATTTTTAATTTAAGAACCAGCATAATCTAAATGTTTAGTAGAATTGCATCACAACTTTTTTACATTTAATTGTCGATAGACCATTGACAAGTAGAGTGCTATATTGTACTCAACTTGTCGATGGTCCACCGACTGTATCATAGACAATTCAATTTACATTTTAATATGATAATTTTGCTAAACTCTCATATTAAGCTTTTAATTTTAGAAATAAGTATAGGGAATGGTACTTCAAAATCGACCACAATATTTCAACTAGCTAAAATAGGCCCGTCTTGGATGTCTTCATGAATAAAGAAATTTACACGTTTTATACAAACATGTACATAATATTATTATAGTTTCGGACATTTGGTTCCATTTTTTTTTACATTACAATAGTTATGTTATATACGTACGCATTTAATAAAAGGTAATTATTTTAAAAATTGACGCAGACGCAGGTATAAAAACATGTCTATGTAATAATTTCACATATTCGTACAAGTGTACAACATGGGCATTTGATCTTATTGTTTTAAAACAGATAAAAATCTCTTTCGACAGATGCAGTTAGAAATATTTACAATTTCTCAACAAAGGTTAATAATGTCTTTAAAACCAACAATAAAAAAACAGGTATACAGTAAAAAAAAAAAAATATATATATATATATATATATATATATATATATATAAAGTTAAGCAATAGCTGTAAATGATTAACGTTAAAAAAGTATACTTTAAAGAGTTTAAAAAAAAGGAAGCTATATCTATAAAAAAAAAATCGCATGCAATAAACATATGTATGTAAATACAGCCTTCCCATTAGCTAGTTATACAGTACAATAAAGATGGTTTTAAATAACAATACTAATAAATATTAAAAAAAAAAACGAGTATAAAGGCCGGTAAAAAAAGAAAAAAATAAGGCGCCGACCCCACATAACGGTAGTAAGACGAGGCAATGATAAATGTAAAATTTTATCAGTGATTTAAAAAAAAAAACAGAATTGACGGTGTCATCACTAGAGCAAAACGAGAGGAGCCAAGCTTGTACTAGTAAAAACCAAGTGATGCATACATCGCAATAGCAGGCGATAGAGTGAGACAGAGTTATAAGCTATCCTTATCGTTCTAAAATAGGGCTGTTGGCACTTGGTCGTTGTTGTCCTAGTATAATAACAATGGTTTAGATGTAATAGGTATTCTTGATACCAATCAAGAATAGACGAGAAAAAATATATATAAAAAGAAAAAAATTGCAATATATATATATATAAATTAAAATGTACTGCAATTTTCAAGCGCGATGCTAGAGCTAGAGTTTGAATAATTAAACCCATGTCAGTATGAAATTTCTTTGTCAGCTATTCTCTTTTTAACAGGGCCGTAGCTAGACCCAAGTTTAAGGTAGGGCAGAAACCATAATTGACTTCGAAAAAGCGAATCTATCTATATTTTTTGGGACCTTTCATTTTAAGATAGGGCACTGCCCTCAATGCCCCCCCCCCCCCCAACTCAGCTACGGCCATGTTTTATAATCATTGTAAAAATCACTTTTATTAGTCCACAGTTTTATTTTTCATATAATCTCTTTATGATTGCGCCAACGTATACAGTTAACTCGAGGTAAACCCAAAATAACGTAAACCATAGAATACTTTGGTAAGCTCGGCCATATTATGTACAGTTATTGTATATAATAATAATAAATAAATAAATAAATAATACACGATTACAAATACTAACGTTTACAAGTAAAATATACGATTTGTCTCGAAGTTAGCTAAGCGGAAGCATTCCCTCTCATATGCACAGTAAAACAGCGGTGTGTCGACTTTGATCGTAAAGTTATATTTAAAAAACGCACATAAAAACATGTACGGAACCCGCGAATGAAATAAACTTCTACACAAAGAGGATACATGCAATTTTACTTTATTGTTTAACAAAATATAAGAAGAAAAAACCTGCCCATTTTATATTGTACATTGTTTCATATAAAAATAAAGGCTATTTCACAGTACACAAGTCGACACGCCACCTCGCATAGCTCGTCTACCTACATCCTTCAAGCCGCATACAAAAATAGAGTTATTATAATGTACATACTATTTCTTATAGTAACAGATAATATAAATTGTATTGCTAATTGTAAACGATCTAGGGCAGCAGCTGAGAAAATATGCGTTTACGTTATACCACCAAATATATATATATATATATATATATATATATATATATATAGATGGGATCTTATATACAGGGTGAATCGTATTAGTTACAAAACATAAACACAATATCCGTACATTTATAAAACTAAACAATTTCACCACAGAATCAAAATCTGATAATATCTGTTTAAACTATCATACTCCATTCGATCAAATGACCGCGTGGTTTGCACGAAAATTTAGGAAATATTTTGAGATTTAAAAATTTGTTTTTTGGGGAAAATTATTCATTTTTACGAGTACTAACTATCACTGGATTATAATAATACCTCTACGTCCAACACCCTGTATATATTTAAGTCAAACCTTTATAACATATTGCAAAACATTTTATCTATTTCGTTCGTCAGTAACCTGATCAAATGATAAGACTGGTCTAAGGGAATTCTCATATATATATATATATATATATATATATATATATATATATATATATATATATATTTGATTATATAATGCACTATTTAAAGTGCAACCTACCACCAAATAGATACATTTATTTCATTAAATATTGCTTTAATCATTTACCATTTCAGTGGACACATATTGTCATAGCTAAATTATACAATAAAATACACAGTACAAGTAGTATAACATATATAAGGGAAAACTTTAGTTAGCAGCTTTAAAAGCACTATGCCCTATATAAATAAAACTCGAATACATTTTAACTTGTACGAATTTACATATAAAATCATCTGTGTTTGGGTACAGTGCGATAGCTAAATATAAAAGCTGTCTCGCTCTTACACTCGTGTTGTCATAAATTATTCCTAGTAACAATAAATAATAAAAAATAATAATAAAAGAATTAAAATGTTAAATGTAAATATATAACTTGGTTGTAATGAAGTAGAAAAAAATGTAAAACCAATCTAAAAATATATATATATATATATATATATATATATATATATATATATATAATTAATATTATTAGTATAAATTAATCCCATATTATTTAAAATTTTCCAGCAATATCGTATATAATTCTATATAATTTCTGCTTTGTCAAATCTATATGCAATTATACAAGTAACCATTAATCGACGAATTTGACTAAACAACCGTTTCACAAAAGGTCATTTAATCAACAATGAGTTACAAGACTGATTACTATCTGAGCAAAAGTTTTTTTTTTATTACATACTTATTTTATTTGCAAGTGTAAATTACTTAAATAAATACTTAGTAAAATTTACAAATAAAAAAGCGACCTTGTGTGAAACTAAGGGCATCATCGCGACACCAATTCTAAATTGTAACAGCAGCAGAATATAAAAAGCATTGTCTGTAAATACAATAAATTTAATAAAATAAACCAGTCAAAACTGACAATTGTTTAGTAAGAGTGCGTGCGAGCGAGACAGCTGCAAATCCAAACCAAACACTACACAGCTTACATTTACAGCAATACACATACAACTATACTATGTAAATACACTAGCGAGCAATCAAAATGGCCCACCCACTTATTGCCGTTTCAAATGTGTCTAAAAAAATGTTACAATACAAAAAATTATTTTAAAACCATTAGAATAAGGTCTAATAAGCATCATTAATTGGATGTCTAGGACATACGTTACGTCTATATGAAATGGCAAGCAGTGACCGGCTCTGTTCCGTTTACTCGCCAGTTTACTTAACTCATTTGGCATATCTAGCACACCGTTTTTATCCCTTAGCGGGTATCGCATTTTGTGACATAATGGGAGGTTATCCATAGACAAAACAAGACTCGTGGCGCTGCCAGCGCCCACATATTGTATACAAATACTATGCTGGTTAAAACTAAGAACAAGGAATTACATAGAAGGAATGATAAAAACTGTAAATCATACGATCGCCTCCTTTCTTCTCATGCAAATATAATTAGTAAAAAGAAGACGAAAGATATACCATCAGTTGTAATTTTTCTCAATTCATAGCAGGCTAGTGTATAGAAAATGTTTGATCTGTCAAATATTTGTCAATAACAAATTTTACATTACCGGATTATATATTCGACACAGTTTATGTAGAAAGTATGCGAGCAGGTTGTATCTGAATTCGGTAGGGTTATACGGCCGTATAACATTTTCTATACACTGGCCCGCTATGAATTGACAATTTTATCACTACTTCTATGTAATTCCTTGTTCTTAGGGTTGAAATTGGAACTAGACGTTACTGCTATCTCTGTCGTATCACATATAGTTGTATGCGACAGAGAGATAAGTTTTGCGTCGATCTCCTTCTACGTCGTGATAGCCACGTCACGTTCTGTGCATTCGGTATTTTTCGCAGGTAAATTACAATTTTATTTCCTTTTGATGAAAACACATGTACTTGTAGGATTAATGCAATTTTTTATAAACTGCATATACATATGTAACTCAACATATGCAATTAGCTACTGTATCAATGCAAAAACTGCCACGTGCACAGATCTCGGTGACTTCTCTATTAAGAATCGTAGCGTCGTAACCTGTACTTTATTAATTTTTGGTCTCAGAATTGTATGATAAAGTAAATTAAACAATAAATAAGAAATTATTTAATAATAGTATATAAAAATATCACACGGTAGCTGTATTGTAGTGACGTTTTGTGGACTTGCATTAATGTACAGTAAGTTAATTAACGTAATTAATTCCTTAAAACTTCTATTCGTATTTATTAATGGGGTCTTAGGAAAAATACATTTTATTATTCTAGAAAAACAAATATATTATTAAAAAAAAATTCGAAAAAAAAGAACAGCCTGTAGATATATCAACTGCACTATCTAATCATCTAATAATAGATGTATTCATACCTTGTACTTTGTAGTACCATTAATACAGATACAGGTTGTTCCTTTTTCAAGAATTTAAATTTACTTTTTTTTGTTACTGTATCATTTTTTTTTCTAAGAAAAAAAATTGTCGAGGCCCTATTAATGAATACTAACACCAGTTTTAAGAAAAAGGTAACGGTTAATTAACATACTGTATATTTGTTAACAAAATGTATACGAAGTCATTGAATATACGGCCATTCTTTATGGCAGTCTATGGGAAAGGCCTATGTTCACCATTGGACGGATAATGCCTGAGACGAAGGACGAATCACAGATAGAATACAATAGATAAATAGTAAAATATACCATTTCACTGCTAGATAATCGTTAAAATGTATGTTAATGACTCCGAATTCAAATTGTATACGAAGCAAGTGCGAAGATGAAATGTTGTATGGAAAATGATAAATTACAAGATAGACAAGTGTTTACGTTACGATTCCTAAAAGAGTTCTTTAAGGCCACGAGAGATTTCTAAAAAAAAATTACTTCGATCCGAGAATAAGTAGTTTACAGAGGTTAAATAAAAAAAACTGACTAAATTTAACGTAAAGCTTTCAATATATGTATGGATTGTGGACGATTTTAAATAGAGGCCATAGAATGGATATCTCGCTGTTGATGGATTTATTTTAATATATCTCCTATTACCTATGCTACCGGCGTCGCTTACAAATAAACCTATACCCGAGTTATTTTAATCATTAAAACGTATTAATATCCACACGCCTCTATTTAGAATGGTATGAATGATATCAATGATTAGTCTACAAAATGTTACCATAAAATGTAAAATTATTTTTTTTACAATAAAGCGCCATCTGCCGCGACTTTGTTCTATAATAAAGCTATCGATCGCACATCACTGCAATGTATACTTTATTTATGTACAAATATAGTTGATTTTTTAGTGCCCGCGAGTTATTTAATCACAGAGGTACCAAACGGGACAGGAGCCCGCTGATAAATTAATTCTTCATTAGTAAAACCCTTTTTGAATGTGCGTAAATCACTAACCTACCGAAATGGAGTTTCTAAATTAGGCATAATTGAGTTTAAAGACGGTTGAGTACAGTACCATTTTACTTTTTATTAAAATAAACGTTCAATTAAATATGCAAGCATACTGTGACGCATATAAGTCCGTCCCTATCGCGCATATACAAGACCGAAAAAGGTAAGCGACGAAGCGCGAAACAGTAACTGTACCGCGACGTGTAACTGTAACTGTAACATGTAACTTATAAGACTATAATTTGTAAGCCACCACGTCTTACGCAAACGAGGGACGGAGCGGACTGTCAAATGGAAAATATACCTACATGAGATATTAATTATAAGATCACGCCTCGTCTCATGATGTCAATGCTGTAATGAGAGAATTTTATAGAATCCACTTCTTCATTATTCTCTTTGTCTTGGTGTGAAGTTAAAAAAATCTAATATTAAAAAAAAAATATTTAAAATACCATGCATTCCTTCCACTCGTTGCCTGAGACGCGGTACGGCACTTTTCTACAAGTTATTGCTTTCAACTGGTTTCTTGTTGCGACACAATTTTGACACATGTATACAATTAACAACCATCTTCCGGACGTCTTAAGGTGCTATATCGTCACACGTCGCGACCGGCGGAGGGAGCTGGTTCGCGGTAGGGCGAGAACGTTAATCGCCGACCCCACCTGCCGCTCGTCGTCTGCGAATTAAAAATAAATTTAATATATATGTATGTACATTTTTATATTTGTTTATTTATATTATTATTACCAATTGTCGGGTGGTCCCAGTATAGAATGGGCCACTCCTTTTTTTCTAAATGTTGTAAGTTCCTGTAGTCGCCTCAACTAAGGGAACATAATGGCCGATGGATGGGCAGCAGCGTCCCTCTTAAAAATCACCAAAGCCTAACTGCGGTTGCTAATCCGCCTACCAAGCTTTATTTTTTTATTATTTTTTATACAACTTAGAATGGCAAACAGCCGACGGCCCACCTGATGGAAAGTGGTAACCGTCGCCTACAGACATAAGCAGTACCATGAACATAACAGAGTCCTGTTTCGCTTATGAGGCCCCCATGCGTTGCCATTCCTGAGAACTCAGGTGTTATTCCTCTGTACCCAGTAAATTCAAGCTTGGAAACTACTGGCAAAACCTCATTTTTGGGAGCGGCCTGTGTTCCGCTGAGCGGTTTCGGAGATTAATGTAAACAACGGTCGTGGCACATGATTTTTATTTTTTTTTATTTATGCAACTAATATACCCTTTCCATCAGGTGGGCTGGCATATAAGCTGACAGCCCACCTGATGGAAAATGGTAACCGTCACCAGTAGACACGAACAGTACCATGGACATAAGAGTATAATATGTCGCCCATGATAATCTTCATGCGTTGTCATTTCTGAGAACAAAGGTGTCATGCGTACCCTATAATTTCGCTGCCACGTCCCACCCTTCAAACTGAAACACAACTGCTTCACGGCAGAAATACGAGTGGGACAGAGTTACCCAAGCAGAACATTACATAACCTTCAAGAAAAGAGTATATTCCTTTTTAAAAGGCCGGCAGCACACCTGCAATGCCGCTGGTGTTGCGGGTGATCATGGGCGGCGGTAGTCACTTACCATCAGGTGAGCCGCATGCTCGTTTGCCCCCTGTGTTGTAAAAAAAAGACGACTTTTGTACAAATGTATATTATGATAATATTTCTAAATCTATATAGATTACCTATCGGCTGCCATGAGAGCTAAGTGGGCATCACGCTGAGCCGACACCTGCACTAGCTCGGCCACCGTCGCCGCTTGCTGCTCCGCTGTAATTCATATATTTATTTATATTTTATTCAACTGCGACATTAGACAATACATTATTATAAAAATTATACAAAAATATTTGAATAAAGTGCAGTACAATCCCGGTGTAGAATGAGCCAACCCTTCCTTTCCAGGGGGAACAGGATTGTTAGCAATGCAGTTTGACAGCCCCATTGCTAGCAATATACCTTAATAGGTCGACCTCCACATAGTTCCCCCTGGAAACCATCGTGAACAATTCGTATTGAATTCGTCACGATGGGCTTAGTGACCTGCTTCATCCTCACCTATCATCCTTCACTGATGCCCCGCCGGTGTGTACCGATAGCGCGGGTGGGGTTACCATTCCATTATCATCCATTTAAAAAAAAAACCTTTCCTGCAGGTGTTGTATAAGACGACTAAGGAAACCTAATGGTCGACGGATGGGCAGTCACTACCGTCTTATGCAAACATTGCCAAAGCCTAACAGCGACTTCCAATTTGTATACCAAGCGTAGCATCTACTAGTCAAACCTTCCTTATGGAAGATGCCCATGTCCAGCAGTGGGCAGTTAACAGCTGATATAATGACGATCATTTGGGCTATTGTTTTCGCCTACTCCCAAACTAAACTCATTGATTAAAAAAATCGGTTTACAACTGACGTAGTTAGGTAACAAATATAAAAAAAAATACAACCGAATTGAAACCTCCTCATTTCAAAAGTCGGTTAACAAATAACTGAAAACTATTTTTATTATTTCACAAAAAAAAAATAAAAAAAAAAATGGAAGCTGTCAACATAAAAATATATAATTAACATAGATTACTACACAAATGATCACGGATGATGATGATGAAACAGTCAAGCAATGAGCGTTATGTTACATCTACAACGGACTAGTGATAAAACTACATATTAATGGTTAACAGCTACTACGATGATCTATATGTGTTTACTGTATCTTTTATATTATGTTTTGTTTTAAAGAAATCAACTCTCCGAATTGTCACTAGTGAAAATTAGGTTTGGAAGGTCTTGTGGGCACAATTTTATATCAACTTACCCCTTAAACAGGTATAGAGATATGCAAGCACATTTGCTCAACGGCAGACATTGGCGAGGCAGAGATACCTACCCATGTAAACGACGTTGTGCTAAGTCTCCATCTAGCTTGAGTAATGCTCAATACCCTGAGCGTTGAACTACATATTTACATGATAGTCCATTGATCTTCACTGAGTAACAGCTGATATACTAAGACTAAACCATATTTACCAGATAACAGTCGAAAGAGTCGCAACTCAAGTCGAGCCAGTGCACACGCTCCCGCTGTCGCATGGTTCTTCCTTTACAACAACTGGTCCACCAAGTCTCAAACATATTTACCGGACAGCGGTCGAGAGAGTCACGGCTCAAGTTAAATTAGTCTTCACGAGATCCGGTCGTTGTGTGGTTTTTCTCTGGCAAAAACTGGTGCGCTGAGTCTCAAATACATTCAGCAGACAGCGGCCGACTTCCATCTCCATTGAACAACAGTTGAAATATCGAGGCTCAACATATTTACCAGACAGCGGCCGCGAGAGTCGCCGCGTAAGTCGAGCCAATCTGCACACGCTCCCACCGTCGCATGATTCCTCCCTTGCAACAGCTGGTCCACTGAGTCTCAAATACATTCAGCAGACAGCGGTCGACATCCATCTCCACTGAACAACAGCTGAACTATCAAGGCTCAACATATTTACCAGATAGTGATCGAGAGAATCGCCGTTCAAGTCGAGCCAATCTGCACACGCTTCCATTGTCGCATGGCTCTTCCCTTGCAACAGCTGGTCCACCGAATCTTAAATACATTCAGCAGACAGCGGCCGACTTCCATCTCCGTTGAACAAAAGTTGAAATATCGAGGCTCAACATATTTACCAGACAGCGGCCGCGAGAGTCGCCGCTCAAGTCGAGCCAGTCTGCGTGCACTCTGCTCGTCGTGTGGATCGTCCCTAGAGCGCCGCTGGGCGACGAGCCGCGCCCACCGGGCCTCGAACCACAATTGCATCGCATCCCGTTCATCCACATCGCCCGCACCGCCGGCGCTAGGACCTTTGTTAGTGAGGCGACGATAACTTCTGACGTTTTACTGATTATTTATTTAGATGTAGTTAGATTAGGGTGATGTTAGAAATATCTGAATTGTTCCGATTCATACATATTACAACTAAATTGTGTCCCACAAAAAAACTTCAATCTTCTTTTTTTATACAACTTAGAATGGCAAACGAGCTGACGGCCCATCTGATGGAAAGTGGTAACCGTCGCCTATAGACATGAGCAGTACCATGTACATAACAGAGTATACTGTTTCGCCCATGATATCCTCATGCGTTGCCATTCCTGAGGACTCAGGCGTTATTACTCTGTACCCTGTAAATTCTCTGCCATATCCCACCCTTCAAACCGAAACACAGCCATGCAAACACAACTGTTTCACGGTAGAAACGCGAATGGGACAGAGGTGGCCAAGCAAAACGACTTTTGTGGCAAAACCAGTTATTTTAATTTAAAAACTAAACTAATGAACCGACTTTAATAAAATATCAATGGGACCATTCTGGAAGGATATCCTTTCAGATAAAAAAAATAATAATCCAAATCGGTTTACAATTGATGGAGTTATGAGGTGACAAACATAACAAAATACGATCGAATTGAGAAGTTGCTTCTTTTGAAGTCGGTTAAGAAAACAGAACAAATCAGATATTATTATACTTTCATATTCAAATGAGAAACAAGACTGACGTATATGTAATATATATATAATATAAGAATAATGTACACAAGTAACATTCAATGCATATATAACTACTATACTAAGGGCCTGCGCACATCCACATAGTTTCATGGTATTTATTTTTTAATACCTGAATGTGACAAAAAGTGATCTCTGACTACCCCTCATCTAATGGTATCTGTTATTTATTTATTTATTTAGAATATAATATCAAATGGAGGCGAATGTAATGGATACACACAATGCATTTTATTCATATTTCTTTTTATTGTTATTTTTAATTAGGTATTTCGCGACTGACTCTTGGCCACAGAATATCAGTGTTTTGCTCTTTTAAGGGCAAAACAATAAACTGAGTTGTGACCATTTTGTGTTACTATGGCACACACACAAAAGTAAGAGAAAGAATGGAGATTGTTAGTTTGTATGTTATGTTTTTTTTTGTTTTGTGCTTTTTCATTTTCATTCTTTTATCTCTTTTACTGTGTATTATGTGTATGTTTTTTTTTTATTGTAATTTGTGTGCTGTAAGTAATGTAAATAAATTATCTATCTATCTATCTATCTTTTTGTTATTACAAATTATTCTAACATCAATATCGAATATGGTGTGCGCCGACCTTATTGCAACATAAAAATTAAATATTAGAATGCAAGTCACAACAATGAATTATTACAATAAACGCCATAAACTGGAGCAAAACAGATTAAAATTTCAATTCACAATCAATACTTTTAATACTAGCTTTTACCCGCGACTTCGTCCGTGTAAACGGGATAAAAAATAGCCTATATTATTCTCATCCCATTTAGAAGGCGTATACCAAATTTAATAGTAATTGGTTAAGCCCTTAAGGCACTACAAGGTACTAAACAAACTCACTGGGGGGAAAGGGATTGTCAGTAATGGAGTTTGACAGCCCCACTGCCAGCAAATTGCCCTATTAGGTCGAACTCCACGTGGTTCCCCCTGGAAACCATCGTGAACAATTCTCGTTGAATTAGTCACGATGGGCTAACTGACCTGCTTCATCCTCACCTATCATCGTTCACTGGTGCCCCGCCGGTGTATACCGTTAGCGCGGGTGGGGTTACCATATCATTATCACCCATTAAAAAAAAAAACACACTTTCACATTTATTATATTAGTAAGGATTCATGATAATGAAACATGCAACACAAAAACAAAACACAAATTTATAACAAATACAAATACAAATTAAAAATTACACGAATTTAATAATTTCTAATAAGACTCTATGGTGGATGCATAATATGTATTCAACAATGGACAATTTGAAAAAGACTCTATTTTCCGCGCTTAGCATCTCATTTGGGCCATTGTGCGTAAAAACAATGGACTGAAATAATGAATTGTGACGATGATCACACAAAATGAGAGAAAGAGACATAAATAGTAATGGAGAAATGCTATTACACAGTTATCGATTATTTAAATGACAAAAAATGTAATAAAAGACGTAATGTATTAAACAATTACATAAAATATAAACCATAATTTTATATGATAATTTGACATAGAGAATATTGCAATTTGGAAAATGTTTGGACTGTATAATTGTAATATAATGTAGACTTGAAACCATTCTAACATGTGCATACCTCCGCGGGGTGCTGCATGTTGTGTGCCTGTATATGTATGTAACTTCTTATTGTACTATGTAGCAAGCGAATAAATATGATTTGACTTAATTTGATTTAGAATTCTAACAATCCCTATACCAACAGCTGGATCTGGCTGAAAAGCAGTTAACCCTTCTTTGCATAACGGTGGAAACTTCCATCATAACATTGAATGCCTAAAAATTATATAAAAGACCAAGATCGCTTTAAGTTGACCGTGTCTGGATACCTTTTTAATGTCCATTGCAGGGAAAAAAACATAGTCTGTCAAATTTATTTTTTTAACCACATTTCATTTAATTTTGAACATAATATATCTATCTATCTATGTTCAAACGGTTGCTAATGGAATCCATTCGTCATGATGAGCCTATTGGTCTACTCTCTTATATATATATATATATATATATATATATATATATATATATATATATATATATATATAAAATTAAAATGTACTGCAATTTTCAAGCGCGATGCTAGAGCTAGAGTTTGAATAATTAAACCCATGTCAGTATCAGTCAATCTATTTCGAGGTAATAAAAAAAACGTTACAGAGTAGATAGAAACATTAACTAACCTGAGTGCCTCGTGGGATAGCGGGAGCAGTAGCCGGCGGGCGGCGGGGGCACCGGTGGCGGCTCCTGCAGCGCTCCTGTCGACTTGTGGGAACTGCTCATCCGCGCCTGTTGCTGCGGCGACTCCTGTATCGTGACGTCACTCGTTTAAGATAATCCGGACCTTTCACTATTGTATTGTAACGCGACAACTTCGTGCGCGGCACTCCTGCGTTGCACTCGTGGAGTGACGCGATCAAAGTTGACGTGCTATAACTCAACTCAAGTCGGGAAGACTTGTATAATTTCTACAAGTACATGTTACAATTTTAAAACTGAATCTAAATTAAGTATTTATAATTAAATTAATAAAAAAAAAATATCCACAGACAAAAATCACTTAATCATGACGGGATCAATACGGAAATACTTTATCCATTGCAAGAGAAGTATCGATTCAAAATTGATGCAGATATTGCGTTAAATAATAAAAAATAACGTCGAAAAAACCACCGTCATTTTGAAGTCGCTTAATTATTATACTTCAGTAACTGAATACATTATAAATATATAATTTAAATAATATTATATATATATATATATATATATATATATATATATATATATATATATATATATATATATATATATATAATTTGGCATATTTATTAAAACAAAACATGATATCTTTTTTACAATTTTTTCCTTAAAAATAGAACTGGCATACTACATATGCCATATATTTTTACATGAAATAAATAAATATATATTTATTTCATGTACTTTTTTTGACTAAATTAATAAATAAATATATTTTATTAACTAAATATTGATAATTGCCAGGAGCAGATGTTAAAATTTATTAATATCAAGATTGTTTAATAAATATGTCAAATATATAAAAAAAAAACATACAATATCTAAACCAACCAACACTACTCTGTTTGAGGGAAAATCCGATAGTTTACGGCGTGCCTGACGTGCGTACATGACGACTTGTGAAAGTGGACGAAGCAAGACATACGAAGTATATAGATCATACCATTCTATTCTCTAGCTACCCTTAAGAGACCTGGCGTGAAGATAGACATCCAACAATGACTTTCGAAAAATAATTTTTAATCTTTATTTTTTTTTTTTATTTGTTTATTTATTTAAGGACAATCAACAAAGCATACTTTTATATCAATTTAAAACAGACTATGGTTACATTATAAAATTTTGCCTCAACCCTTAAATACCTGAAATTTTAAATTTGATACCGGAGATTGCATTGTTTCATTGTTAAATAAATTTAAATATTTTGATTACCATAATGCCTAAAGTATCTAAAATGATACCAAATGTTTTTTCAAAATAAATATATAAAAATATCGTATTGATTTTTTTTTACTATTTTTCCCCATTAGTAAACACAGTAAAGGGTACACTTATATATTTTTTAAATTTGATTTAAAAAATCAGGCTTTTAACGGTTAATTAATTAATCTTTATATCAACACTCAAAGTTATAATAATAATCGCTCAATATATAGACATCGGAGCGGTATCACTCAGATATCTATGTACTAAATTCCTCTGGACATTAAAAAGGAAGGAAAGGTCATCACTTATTTCGATGTTGTCCACACCAGTTGAATATCTATATTCAATTTCGATATTATATATTTGATGATTAATATTTTACACATACATTAAACCAATATATAGATATTGCTATTACAATATATAGATATTAAAACTGCAACACATAGATATTTTAACTGCAATATATAGATATCGCTACTACAATATATAGATATTGCTGCTACAATATATAGATATTGCTGCTACAATATATAGATATTGCTGCTACAATATATAGATATTGCTGCTACAATATATAGACATTGCTGCTACAATATATAGATATTGCTGCTACAATATATAGATATTGCCGCTACAATATATAGATATTGCTACTACCATATATAGATATTGCTGCTACAATATATAGATATTGCTACTTGTTACCCACTTTTATACAGAAGTAAATTACGATACTATTTAAATTTTATGTCAATTATCAGGAATTCGTAACATGCATTTGAAATAGCGCGATCGAGTGCAACAAACAGTCCACTAATAGATTAGAGAGAAACCGCAGCCGAAAGTAAAAAATAAAATGTTTCACAGAAATGGTTACAATACGAAAACGAGCGGTAGTATTCGTGACTTTTTTTTATACAACTTAGAATGGCTAACAAGCTGACGGTCCACCTGATGAAAAGTGGTAACCGTCGCCGTCGCCTATAGACATGAGCAGTACCATGGACATAACAGAGTATACTCTTTCGTCCATGATACCCCCCATGCGTTGCCATTCCTGAAGACTCAGGTGTTATTCCTCTGTACCCAGTAAATGGTCCCCGTTGCAATTTATTAACTTAATTCAAGTCCGTTTAGAGCTTTATATATTAAAAAATGTTTCATTCATGATAACACTAATAAAATACTATACAAGAAATTTACTTAACTCTATACAGTACACACTACCAAATAACCGTAAACAAGTACAGAGATAAACCGCAAAGCAATCCCGCAGTATAATACGGTAACGAACAAATACGAGGCAATTATATATTATTATAATTATTAGCCTATAGGCGACGGATACCACTTATTATAATTATTAGCCTATAGGCGACGGTTACCACTTATTATAATTATTAGCCTATAGGCGACGATTACCACTTATTATAATTATTAGCCTATAGGCGACGGTTACCACTTATTATAATTATTAGCCTATAGGCGACGATTACCACTTATTATAATTATTAGCCTATAGGCGACGATTACCACTTATTATAATTATTAGCCTATAGGCGACGATTACCACTTATTATAATTATTAGCCTATAGGCGACGGTTACCACTTATTATAGTTATTAGCCTATAAGCGACGGTTACCACTTATTATAATTATTAACCTATAGGCGACGATTACCACTTATTATAGTTATTAGCCTATAGGCGACGGTTACCACTTATTATAATTGTTAGCCTATAGGCGACGGTTACCACTTATTATAATTATTAGCCTATAGGCGACGGTTACCACTTATTATAATTGTTAGCCTATAGGCGACGGATACGACTTATTATAATTGTTAGCCTATAGGCGACGGTTACCACTTTCCATCGGGTGGGCCGGCAGGCTTGTTTGCCATTCTAAGTTGTATAAAAAAAATTAGACCTCGAATTATTTACGAAACAGACAAAAACTCAAAACCTATTTTGCAATTCGTAACTCAAAAATCTTAAACTTTCCATTCGACTTGAATTAAACTAATTAAATCCAAACAATATTTGCGACTTCATACAAATTGTTTACTATTTGTTACGGTACATACAACATACACAAAGCTGTTCTCATGCACACCATACATAGCTTATCTTACTAACAAACTAAAAGCAAGTACTTAAAAATAGGCTCTTTGCGCAGGCAATGTAAATAAATACGTGTTAAGAGGGTACATACCGAAACATACCCAAATTTGACAACGTCGGAATTATGTGAACTAGCAGTATATAGTGGCTTTCACTACGTGAGTGTATAGAAACCTATGTGCTAAGTTAGGATATAACCTTCCCATACGCTAAACTTCATTCATATCAGTTCAGTAGATTTTGAATGAAAAATTAACAAACATTCATTCCCATCTATCGTTACAATGTCTAGCATTTATAATGTTAATAGGGCTTTCAAAAACAATTTTTTTTTTAATGTTTCCTTATAATTATTTAAAAAGTGCTGTGACAGCAATGTAAAGCGTCAATTATAGAAAGATTTACACATAATCCTGTTTAAAAAGGTTTGCACTTAGGTACTTCATACTTTGTCGAAAATTGTCAAATAAATTTCTTATATCACAATACAAATGTTGAAATTTCGCATTGTTTATTTTAAATACACAATCGGGACTTGACGCGATGTAAAAGACGTTTCGACGTGCATTGTCGACGTGACCATGGCGTGGTCAAGACGACAGTCCCGTTGTGACCGCAACGTGGTGTAATCCACGTCGAAATATTGGCAATAAAGAAGCAGGTATGTAAGTACTGTTTACCTGTAAAGGCTTTTACATCGCGAATGTATATTTAAAAGACAAATTATCTATGATTACTTTATAAGAATCGTATTACCTAGTCCACTAGACAAGTGGAAAGCGAATTGGACGATAGAAACAACATCACTAACGAATCCGTGAGATAGAGTGAGATAGCAACGTCGGATGTCTCATTCTAATTCACGAAATCGCTAGCAATGTCGACTCCATCGACGAATTCGCTTACCACTCGTTTAGAGAGTCTGATTAACATTACAGTTCACTAAATGACAGATAGTTCCGACGTTGTCACGTGTGGGTAAGTAACGAATTATGGTATGAAAGCTCTTAACGTTATCCGCCAACTAAGACGCAAGCAATACGTACGACCTAAACATACACATCACAGGCGGACGTAAACAGAGCACGAGTGGGAAGCAGTCAAGGGACGAACAAAATACGACCGTCGTTGGACAGGTGGCGAAACATTGCAAATAGTATTTTGGCGTTGGATCACGTGACCGCGCACACATACACACACGCGCACACAGACACACACGCGCACACGCACAAGTATGTAACAAAATATAGAAACATGGCGTAAGATACAAGAGGAAAAATACAGTTAGTAAGTACGGAGAATATATTTTTTAATTTAGTAAAAAAAACACGGCGTTACTCATACCACTGATTAAGCATGTTACTTAAGTCGAAATAATCATAATACGGCAGAGATCGTGCCTTTGACGGTACATACTTGTAATTATTTATATTCTCTCCGTCACAATCTAGCTTATATGTGGTTAGCCGAGAGCTAATGCAAAGTTTCTTTTTAAAAAGTCCACTAAAAAATCCGTAACCAAAGTATTTAATTCTACGTTCTCAAGTGTAACTGTCGCAGTTAAAACTCTTAACCAGTCAAAAGTACCTAACCTAATCGGGGGGAAAGGGATTGTTAGTAATGGGGATAAATAGCCCCATTACTAGCAATATACCCTGTCAGGTCGACCTTCACGACTTCCTGGAAACCATCGTGGCTAATTCTAGTTGAATTCGTCACGATGGGCTAACTGACCTGCTTTCATCTTCATCAGTCATCTATGACTGGTGCCCCGCCAGTGTATACCGATAGCGCAGACGGGGTTACCATACCATTATCAACCTGTGTATAATCATGTACAATAGCGAGCAGTTAAAGGCCTTATTAAAATATTTTATAATTAATTATAATTAAAGAATCGCCCGCATTGTCTATGTGTGCTCTCGATGCGGTCAAACGTGTGCGCGTACGCCGTATCTTTTTTTTTTTTAAATCATTGCCTAACACCGGATCCAACGCCAATGAGAAATGGTCAAGCGTGAGTCGACCGTGCCAACGTACAGTCAGCGGGCGCTGATGGTGCTATATGCGAGCTGCATGCGACTCACGACACTGTATGATATGCTTTGCTTACGTGACGCCTCAGCACCGGCTCCGAAACCCACTGAAAATGTCAACTACTGGTTAGTCTACTCATTGTGTCCGTGTGTCACCTCTCAGCCACACCGCAGAGCAACTAGTATATTAATAAAAATAAAAAAAAATTCGCTCCGCAAGAATTAACTTTTTTAAGGCACTTCCTTCCACGCACAACCACTCTTTGGAATCAACTTCCAGCAGCAGTTTTTCCGAACCGATACGACATCATAACTTTCAAGAACAGAGCATATTCCTTTTTAAAAGGCCGGCAGCACACCTGCAATGCCGCTAGTGTTGTGAGTGACCATGGGCGGCGGTAGTCACTTACCATCAGGTGAGCCGCATGCTCATTTGCCCCCTGTGTTGTAAAAAAAAACAACTAAGACGGCAAACAACCGTATTGTAAACGGTTAAAGTCTATGGACGCCTGCAACACTAGCGCTGTCTAGAGAGCTTTGACGTTTATAAGAGACATTATTACAGCCTCCAGGAACAATCTGTTTATTACATTTGTAATTGATTAATCAAAAAGGTGAAAAAATCCAATGAAAAATCCTCGAGAGTAAGCAATTATTTTTTATACATAGCAGTTCGTATTTGTAATACTGTTATGTAAAGAGAAACAACAATACAAAACAAATAAAAAAAAATCTTGTATTATTATTTTTCTACAGGGCAATTTTTTTTAAATTATTTCTTAATCAAATATCTATTAAGTGCCAATATTAATCTCTTTACAAAAGAGGATTTATAATTTTTTAACGCTGTACTGATGTACTATTGCGATAATACATTTAAAATAAAACGTATAAAAAAAGTATTGATCTGATTTTTAGAGAAAGCGCCCTTGTCCATATTTACTATAAAATTGCAAAATTACCTTACACTTTGTTTTTGAATTCCTTGTTGCTAAATTACGGTGTTACCACTAAATATAATTCTACTAGTTGCTAACTGCGTGAAGTGTGAAGAGGCAAAATTTTGGAATAGTGCCAAAATAGATATTTTCAAATTTGGACGCTCTAATAACGGACACCTTTAACTGTGTATCTTTTGTTAAATAAGCCCATTATAATGGTTCGATTGCAGGTTAAAATTAACTTTAATGAAGTATATACAATATAATAAATTTGCAAAAAGAATGTTGAGATGTTCCTTAGATTTTGAATAAGTATATTAATTTTTATATTTATTAAGGAATATCTGTAAATGAATTTCACTAACGTGGCAACACTGAGGCTACGTTCCAGAGTTATGCATATAATAATAAATAGAAATATGATGAATATTAGGTGAAAATTAATATAACAGAATTATGGATAATGTAGCGCGAACGTGCTTTATAGACGAAGTGGTCTTAATGCCTATAATTCAATGAAATCAGATTTATGAAGGCACACAAGATACGGTACTTTCTGATGATATAACTATGAAGCGAAACATTGTCTAAGTTATTATTTAAATAAAAAAAAAATTACCTTGTGCCGAGGTCCGAGCCTGTTCAGGTAGCTCGATATACTCTTCATGATGCTTTTTCTTCTTCTCTCTCTCGCCAGCTCGGGGTCCGAAAAGGATGGAGTGACTGGAAGCGGCATTAGAGGTGGGGCGGGGCGGGGCGGTGGCGGAGGATACTCTTCTGGGGGAGGCGGGGGCGGAGGAGGCGATTGACTCGGAAGCACCGGTGGGGGAGGCACCGGAGGGGGCAAGTTCGACACGGGAGAAACTCGAATGCGGCGCGTCGACCTCCGACCGGTACGGGGGCCACTACCGAGCCTCTCAAGTACCAACCTCCGGACCACCTCGGTCTGCTCATCTCGCTCTCGCTTGATCTCCTGCACCTTGTGCGTAGTGTCGGGCGCGGGCGGTGGGCTTACTGGCGACACCGACCCTGAACTCAGGTTCAGGGAAATAGTCCAATCTGTATTACGAGACGGCGACTCCGCACTCCGCGAATTGGAGCCCGTGAACGTCTCGCTTGCCGACCTGCATATCGCCGGCGAATACAGCCTTATCGACGTCGCGCCGGCCGTAGTAAAAGTTACGGAAGCGTTTGTATTGGAACACATAATACTAATAGTTTTTGGCATTTCAGGTACAAGTGGGGGGGAGGTGTCATCCAGCGATACCTCACTTTTCGTTTCCACGGACTTGGCTTCGATGTCCGTGTCCTTTTCGAGGGGTGGCGATATGTCGGACAAACTCAACGAGTCCATTTTAACATCGACAGGGACTACGTTTTCAGTTTGTTTGCTATCGTCGGATTTTATTTCGAGACTTTTCGGTGCGCTCTCGCTGCTGGATTTCTCGCTAGATTCATGCTCTATCGATTTCAACAGTTGTGGCGATTTCAAATCCTCTGGCACTAATTCACTGTCCGATTTTAGGTCTACGTCGTCGATCGGTTCGAGAATAGTCGTGACGGAGACGAGGGCGTCCTGTACTTGGCTGACCTCTTGACTAGCAGGCTTGAGCATTGTTTCGGAAAAACTGCTTTCGATGAAATTCATTGAGCGGTCATTACTGGGCGAGTATGTATCATACTCGTCGTCGACGAACTCCATGTAACCCTCGTTGCGGGGTGTTGCCGACATCTCTATGGAAGGATCCTGCTCACCTTCGTCTGCAAATTCGAAGTTTTCGTACGCGTTGGAATATACGACTGGCTCGGGGCTAGTGCGGCCGCACACGTGCGATGTTATTGCCGAAATGTTTTTGGCGTCATGTACCGTCTTTGGCCCGCTGAGTGTCCGAGGATTCTTGCTCCTTTTCCTCTCCTCTTTCTCATCGAGAGCGCAGTCGTCAAGAACAACGCTCTCGGCCGCCCAATCGGATAGTTCAGTCTCGGTAAGGGCCAGTGTGGTCGCATCCCGGCAAGACTCGGACGACTCTGACTCCGCTGCGACCACGGTGGGAGCAGTGGCTGTGCCGGAGGCCTTATCGTCAGTGTCGTCTGTTCCACTATTTATTAACGTCAAACTGTCCAGTTGTATCAATTCCCCGCCCTCGTCGTGAACTTCAACTCTAGGTACGGACTGATTGGGAGCAGTTTCTGTATGAGACGAGCCTTCTTCTGACAACGAATCCGACTCTAACTCTGGATCTGGCTCCTTTTTCTCTTCCTTGATGGGTTCTTCTCTCCAATCTTTCTTACAGAGTGGAGAATCTCCTTTAGTGAGCAAGTCGACGGGTGCGTCACCACATAAATTTTTAATAATATCAGGCATCGGTTGAGCCTTTTTATCCTGCGTCGAGAACTGAAAAGTGACTATCAGCTTCTGCGGTTGTATCGTTGGCGTTGGTGCCGGATGTAACATCTTCTGGAACTCAGTGATATTGGAGCGGAAAGCTTCTAGTTTGGTGTCTAGCTGGGAAGTAGATTCTGACTTGCGGACAGCGGGTGGGGACGGTTCACCAAGTAAATACCGACGTTTCAGTTCGAGGGCTCGTTTGGTGGCGATCCCTCCAGCCGATCGGGTCCTGCTGAGGGGGTAATCGTGTGGGGGCGGCGGTGCGGGTGGAGGTGCCTCTGTGACCAGTATAGCGGGTGGCGAAGGTGCAGGGGCACATTCCTCGCGGGCGAATTCGCTATCTGTGGACACCTCAGTCGCAGAAGACACTTCCTCTTCGCTCGATTCGCTTTCATCCTCCGACTCCACCTGTTTAAAATCTCGATATACTAATTTTCTTAAAAAAATTGACAAGCGATACTAAACCGAAAGGCCTTGAATTATATGTGAAAATGCTTTGGACTGAGCGCTAAGAGTGCAAGAAACTTGAGGCCATTTAGGTGCGCCAGTCATATTCCACACTAACTTACCGTCTGTACGCTAGATGGCAAACTGTTTACCAATTATACATTTTACAGATGTAATATATACATATATAGTGTCAATAAAATCCACAAAACAACACCGTTATTTACATAATAATACATATATACAAAATAGGTGCACATATAGTATAAAACATATAATAAATTCCTGTTAGAAGCGGTAGCGTTTAAGGACAATAACACAAAGATGATAATTATATTATATATAGACAATGTAAGCGCCATCAAGTTAAAATAAATTTACTGTTTTTTTTTTTATTTGATTTGTATATTTTGATTAAACTTCAAAACTGTGTACTGAAAAATATTCACAAATTTAATTTATAATTCAAATATAGCCAATGTTACAATTTAAGAACTCTTTATATTATTTTATTTCACTGTTAAGTGAAAAGTTAGGAAAACAGTAAATTTATATAGACGGATAGTTAGTGTGGGCAAACTACACTCTTACCACGCCTGTCGCCGCCGCCCCTGTTAAACTAGCGAGATACTCATGACGCATGCGCGATGTATTGCGATCACAACTTATTATCGTCACATACCTACAGCAGGGGAGAAAGGGATTATTAGTCATGGGGTCTAACAGACCCATTGCCAGCAATACACCCTATCAGGTCGGTCTCCGCGTGGTTCCCTCTGGAAACCATCGTGACTAATTTATCATGGAATTCGTCACGATGGGCTAACTGACCTGCCTTTTCATTCTTACCAATAATCCCTCATTGATGACCCGCCAGTGTATACCATTAGCGCAGGCGGGGTTACCATTCCATTATCACCCATTAAAAAAATACCTATAGCAATCACTACAAGAATAACTGTCATTTTATAATAAAAACTATAAATTTAAAACAATAATTTGAAAATTATGCATTGTTCCCACAATTTTTATTTGTATTATAAAAATTTAATATTTATGTTTAAACTTGGAATGATTCATACATGACTTACTGTAAGAAAAAAATCTTGGTCACGGCACCAAATAAGACAGATTGTCATTAAGAATAAATATTGTCAGGCATATTATTTATTTCAGTGTTATTTTGTCATCCTCTCAAGTTTTAAATTAATTCACGCTCATATTTTTTTCAGTCAAGATTTTATAATACTTTTAAATTTTGGCTATATATTTCTAAAATAAAATAGTGGCAAAACGATTATTTTAAGAACTTATAATTTTGTATATATGTATATTTTCAAAATGATCGATTTGGCAATTCACTAAAAAACTCAGGTATCATAAATTGACACAAGAGAAGGAAGAGATATCATGCCTTTATGGATGGTAAAAGATCTAGTAACGTGATAAAGATCAAGTGATAAAGATCTAGAAACGTAAAGTTTCATTAAATTTTTACAAGTTTACTAATACCGATTAGATATATAACCAAGTCTTAATAAAAACATTTTAAGTTTAGAAGCGACGCAAATAATTGTTAAAAGTACATACATACATATGTGTCACGCTTGTCTCCCATTAGGGTAGGCAGGAACAGCGTTAAAACGTATTTATTTAATTTATTTATTATTTTAATATTTTTTAATACCCTTAATTGTAAAAACGTAGTTTTCTATCCTTTTTTTTTTTGGATTAATTTCTCATTTTAAACCAGTCTTAAAACACCGATAGTTTAAAACGTATTTAAAATCCGTTTTCGACATTATAACTGTTAATTTTGTAAATGAATGGTGTAAAATATGAATGACTGGAATGGGATTGCGTGGGGCGACGACTTTGGCGGTCCGCGGCGCACCTCCCTACAGCGTCGCGCGACGGACGGCCGGCAGCCGCGCGACAGTCGCGCGGCTACGCGACGACGCAGCCCGATACCTCGCTGCTGTCGGTTGGCGGTCGCGCGTCGGCTGGGACCTCGCGGCGCCGAGCTTCACGAGCCTCCCGCATACGGGAACACGACTCGTTGCCGGACGATTCCGCGCCTGTGGAAGGGTCCTTTATTACTACCACTCGTATGATAGATAGATAATTTATTTGCATTACTTACAGCACACAAATTACAATATAAACATATACATATGTATATACACAGCAAAAGAGGTAAAAGAATGAAAAACAAAAAAAAAACAACAATAAAAGCAAAATATATAAAACAATTTCCTTTTTTCATGCGTGTGCTATAGTAACACAAAATGGTCACAACTCAGTTTATTGCTATACTTTATGAGTAATTTCAGTCGTTATCAAAGTCTTTAAAACACTTCTTACTTCTTCATACTACAAGGCCCCTGACGTAGTTTACTGGACAACAGCTTTACATACATTCAAAAACAAGAAACAAGCTATATTTTTTTTTAAATGATCTAAACATGAATACGAATAATTTTAATGCTATCCGGATAGGGTTTTGTTATCAAGACCATCGAACCGCAGCCAATCTTTGTGCAATGAAGGTATAATCGGTCAAAATACTCCCTCTTCTATATTTTAATGAAAAACAATAATGCATATGCATTTAAGACCCGTGGGTTTTATACGCTTCTAACGTATAAAAAAAATACAACTTGTATATTGGTAATACAGCCATAACTGAGCTAAAATTCTGTAATTTTACACCGCGATTTTACAAATGACATTAATATTTATCTATCTGATTACTTTTTTAACCGTTACTTCGTTCACGTGGATTTCAGAAGTAGGAAAAGACGACTTATAAATGACGTATCAAAATAAAATTTATACTAGATTTTATGTTACAAATTTAGAAATACAACTGTGAAAATCGCATCCAATTTAGTGCAGTAGCTTTTGCGTGATGCCGGAACAATACATACAGACAAACAGACAAAATTTCTAATAATATTATTTCGCCTTATATTGCTCTTAAATTTTTCTTAAATATCTCTCATGTACAAACATCGTCTAGTTACAATTTTCTCTTTCGATCTTTCTCAATTTTCGATTTCTTTCAGGCAACTTTTGGATGGAGAGTAGTAATTATTTAGAGTATAACCTACCCATGTGGATGATTTTTTTTTCATACAACTTAGAATGGCAAACAAGCTGACGGCCCACCTGATGGAAAGTGGTAACCGTCGCCTATAGACATGAGCAGTACCATGGATATAACAGTGTACTGTTTCGCCCATGATACTCATGTGTTATTCCTCTGTACCCAGCAAATTCAAATATCTCACCCTTTAAACCGAAACACAGCCATGCAAACACAACTGCTTTACGGTTGAAACACGAATGGAACAGAGGTACCCAAGCAATCGACTTTTGTACAAAGTCTCCCTCTGGTAAATATTAGTAACATTACGCAACAGTTTTTCGAGAATACGATAGAAACACGTAACGCACTGGTGACGCCGTGGTGGTTTACTCGCTATATTAATATAAATGAATGCTCACCATCGTCGGAATAGTCGTCGTAGCCGAACGAGTCGTCGGAGAAGTACATGTGCTGGTGGGGCCGATGGTCAGCGAGAGCGGCCGGCTCAGGCGACAGTCGCGCCTCGTTGTCGCTGTCCGCCGCGTCCGTGTACTCGTCCGAGCTCGACTCCTCCTCGTCACTGTGAATCGGCCCTTATGCTGTACGACTGTCTTAGGATTGTATGATGTACTTAGGATGATCAGCCATTACTCTTTTGGAGGGCTTTGCTAGTACCTGCCACGTTTGGCATGCTGGTTGGCAATCCTGTTTAGGCTTTAGGTGATGTTTTAAGAGCTGCTGCTCATCCCTCGAACATTAACTTCCCTTAGTCGCCTCTTGCGATAAACACAAAAAAAGAGATGGCCCATTCTATACCGGATCCACTTAGATACATTTCAACAACTTATTTGAAATTAATATATGATATGTATAATCAACAAAGATATACACTGATAGCACGTCGCAATATTCAGTCAGTACCTGATTCCGCCAGCGCAAGAAGTCTCCGAAGCCAGGAAGTTCCTGTCCGTCCATTCATCCTCGTCGATCTCTCGGGCTCCGCTGTCGGACAGTTCGAGACTGATGCGCTCCGGTGTCGGGGTGGGGATCTCGCTGCGGGCCTGAGACGGCGCTGTTAGGGCTGTCGCCGCGGCCACTGCGTCTGGCACACTGACACCAGAGTGTCGCAAGCATACTAGACGGCTGCCGTATCGCTCCATAGTGTAATTCCTGCAGTTGAAATAAGCTAGCTATATTTTATTTACACATACGTAGACAGACAGGTACGCACACACGCACGCACGCACGCACTCATGCATGCACGCATGCACGTACGTACGCACGCACGCACGCACGTACAACGTTATATAGTTTCCGTTGTAAGAATAATGTCTGCCTTAACGACAAAAAAATTTCATTTCATTTCATTCAATTGGACAAGAGGCAACTCTTAAGTTTCCTCATGTCGGTGCAACTAATTCATGCATTTTCTTCCAGCCAACTCTATTCCAGGCTATATTTTTGACCTTCCTATACGACATGACACCTAGTGTTTCCTTTATCTGTCCTGTGTAGTTATTGCTCGACCTTTCCCTTCCTCTTTTGCTATTATTCTAGAATGCTCTTTAAAAAAATCGTATTTACTAAAATATTTATACCTTTTGTTTAGATGACCATACAATACGTGTTCCATGTTATGACATGTTCATAATGGCCACCGCTACAAGATGGCGGATTTTATATATCAAATTAACACTAAACTAAAATACTTGTATATGCTAATATAATATTGTTCATATTATATTACATTTATATATTTTCGAGGTGACATATCTCACCCTGGCCGCAGCACAGTCTTGCACACGGCGCACCGGAAGCAGGCCCTGTGCAGATGGAGACCGTCGGCGGTGACGCCCTCTGCCGCGAACACGCGTGTACCGCACGCAGCGCACTGCATACCCGCGAATGCGGGACCGCGCCAGCTCTTCTTGCACTAAACAGAGAAAGAAAGAAAAAAAAGATATATTTTTTATTCAACTAAACTTATATTTAAGAATTTTTGAATAGACATTTTTTTATTACCGCCCATTCGGAGCACCATTTTATACCAGAGGGAGATTGTACAAAAATCGTTGAGGAATGGCAAACAAGATGATGGCCCACCTGATGGAAAATGGTAACCGTTAAATATAGCATGTACAGTAGCATGGATATAACAGAGTAAACTGTTTCGCCCATGATACCCCCCATGCGTTGCCATTCCTGAGGACTTAGGTGTTATTCCTCAGTACCCAGTAAATTCACGCCATATCCCACCCTTCAAACCGAAACACAGCCACGCAAACACAACTGCTTCACGGTAGAAACACGAATAGGACAGAGGTGTCCAAGCAAACAAAACACAACTTTTGTACAAAGTCTCCCTCTGATAAAATATTTGTATCGCTGTTCAAGCTATATTATTAGCTTTTATTGACGTGACACGATATCATATGATTTTATGTGACAGTAAATACATGCATACATATCATTACATTTAGAAGCCGTTGACGTTCACGACAGTTATTAGTTCGACTATATCCAGTCAGGTCGACCTTTACGTGGTCCCCCTAGACCCCTCTAGCCTTTTGCTTAATTCCAGGTGGTCTAACTGATCTGCCTTTTTCATTCTCACTGGTACCACGCCAGCGTACACCGTTAGCGTAGGTGGGGTTACCATTTCATTATCATCCATTAAAAAAATTTGGGTACGTTTGTATCTAAATTGAGTACATACCTCTTCTTTGGGTTGAACTTTGGCCTCCGGTTCATCCTTTTTGACAAACTTGGTCGCCAGGTTGGCTACCTGCGGAACATACATAGGGTACTTAGCAAGCGCTCTTGTTAAAGTGAATTAATTTTCTATCGCTGTGAAATAAAAGTGGGTGTGCGTGTGTAAGCAAAGCTTAGGTCATTTACATGGCATAGCTTGTTTTGGAAAAATAAATTAATAATCATATAATTTAGGTATTATCTATACTTATAATAAATTTGTAGAGAGGTCAATTTTGTACATGAAATATATTTCTAAAATAACTATCAGCGGATGATTAGTGATCGATACTGATGCCAAAAATGCAATCAGTAAATTTTTTATCTGTCTGTCTATATGTTCGTTATAGAAACAAAAACTACTCGACGGATTTTAACGAAACTTGGTACAATTAATCAATAATATATCAATAATTAAAATAGTTTTGAGACATTTGACGTTTTTATAAATAAAGGGTGTTAGATTTTAACTTGACATAACAATATAAACTACAACGCGGTGGAATCATAAATAGTACATTACTGCAGCGGCCAGCAACTGAGGCATTGATGGACGAACGTGCAAATGTGGGCCGAGGCGTAGCCGAGGTACATATACGTGAGTCTATTAATGCCTAGTTGTGACCAAGTCTTGTATAGTATTTTTCTCAAACAATGCGTGGAAATAAAAAACACAATTTTACTTTTTAAGTTCAATGACGAATAACGAACAATGATAATTTTTAACGCGCTATAATGTTCCTTTGTTTTTTTTTTTTTCAATAAACAGCTTTCTATTTGTAAGCCAGTTCGAAATTTAAATAAAACCTTTTATTAATTACCTCCTTGGTAGCCATGTTTCGAAGTAAAAGGTCATTCCATTTTTAAATTACAGGACAGATATGAGTTTACATAGTAATTTGTCTGGCCGCAAAACACGACAGTTATGGATTTTCATACAACTTTTGCCGGCCGCTGCCCGCATGTATCTGGCCAGTACGGCAATTTTGATTTATCTCGAAGAAGATTGTCAAAATAGTGCTCACATTTCCAAGCATGTTTGAGAAAAAACAATATTCCTAAATTAAATGTTTAAGAATTTAAATCTGTCTGAATATAAAAAGCTCCATTCTTTCCTACTGACCTTCCTGGTGCCGTGGTCGGGCCGACCGGAGTCACGTAACTTTTGACCGAGCTTGTTAAGCGTTTCGTCTATCTCGCCCCATTTCTCCTCATTCTCGCCCTCTTTAAGTCGCCTCTGACGGCCTAGGAACTGTGAAGTATGACAAAATATTAGATAGATATATAATTTATTTGCATCACTTACAGCACACAAATAACATTGAATGAATGAATGAATGAATGAATAAATGAATGAATGAATGAATGAATATTTATTTGCAAGAAATATGGTAAATATACATTAGCTACTGGTACATATTAAAAAAAAAAACAAAAAAAAAGTACATAAAAGAGGTTACACAATTTCAATGTCATAACTCAGTTTATTGCTTTGCCCTCAAAAGAGCAAAACACTGATATTCTGTTGTGGTCAAAAGCCCAAAGTCGGGGGGCAAGGGATTGTTAGTAATAGGGTCAAATAACCCCATTACTAGCAAATACCCTGTCAGGTCGACCTCCACGTGGCTCCCCCTGGAAACTGTCGTGACTAATTTATCGTTGAATTCGTCACGATGGGCTAACTGACCTGCTTTCATCCTCAGTCATCTATTACTGGTGCCCCGCCAGTGTATACCGATAGTGTAGACAGGGTTACCATATCATTAAAACACATTAAAAAAAAGCCTTAAGTCTGTTTTATTAATATAAATACTATTCACATACATCATATCAGTCTTTGATTATCCACTGCTGAACATAAGCTTACCCCTTGGGAGATTTTGCCAGTAGTTGCCACGCTTGGCAGGCGGATTGGCAATTGCAGTTAGACTTTGAAGATGTTTCAAGAGGGACGCTACTGCCCATCCCTCGTCCTCCCTTAGTCGCCTTTGACGACACCCACGGGAAAGGAAGGGGTGGTCCATTCTATGCCGGGACCACACGATCAGTTACATTATTTTGTATCAATATATTTATCACACACCTGTTCCCGATCCCACTTGGGCACCTTCTCAGCGGTCTTGGGCTCGGGCCGACCCAGTCGGTTCTCCATGATCTTCCTCTCTATCTCCTTCACGTTCCAGTCGTCCCTCTCGATCTTCCCCACTGACCGCATCAGGTCTTTCGGCTTGGACGAGCGCGGAGTCGCCGCTGGGGCGCTAGACCCTGACAGTTCCGCTGCAAGCTTCGCTACTCGAGCACCACTGCCACCGGTCCTTCCACCGCCCCCCACAATCCTGCCCTCCTCCTAAACACCAAAAAGAAAATGTCAGTTCCAGATAACAACTCATTACATCAAGTGGAGTACAAGCGCGTGACATGTCAACCCGAGAAGCGTTTGTACAATATTTACACCCCCGCAGCTCGGTGCCAACCAGGATAATGTACAGCTTTGCTCAAATCACACGTGTTATGTCACACATTTTCTTAAATAAAACTTTGACGTTTAATCCTTTTTGTTTATTGAGAAAAAAAAAATGTAAATGTTAGTCAAACAGAATGGTGAAGAAACAAATTGAAATAACGTGACAGTTAATGTCGAACAAGAGTACAGTTTTAATTCATGCACACACAAAATCTCATTAAACCGACGACAGTCCACAGTGACGACGTATCTGTTAAGATTAAACCGTGCATTGCGACCACACATCGATAGCGCAGTATCGGCCCGGGGTCATCGACCGCAGGGTGGTCCGGTGAGAGCAAACGTTAGTGCATGCAACACACGACGTCAACCACGTCTCACGTAGTGTTGCAACTGCTTCTCGAGCTTGCGGACGCGCTCGCCGAAATGTGGTGCGCTCGCCCGGTACTGTTGCAGCCCGTAGTCGTTCTCGAGGTCGGCCGACGGCACGAAATCGGGCCGTGGCTCGCTCACCAGCATCTGAAGACTCTTCTCAAAACGCTGCCGCATAATCTCCCGAGCTGCCTTCCTCCTACCACCTCCTTTGGGTCGCTTTGCTTCGGCGTTCTTTTTCTGCATCATCTCGGACATTCTCTGCATCCTGAACGCCATATCTCCGGAATTCTTGCGCTGCTGTGGCTCCGGCTTCCGAGGCTTATGACCTTGGATCAAGTCGACCACTCGTTGCCTGCGCAGCGCCATCTCAGGGTTGCCGATAGATTCGGATCGTTTAGTGCGGTCCGGACTCGGGGTGCTGCGTCGTTTGCCCTCGATTATTTCGGCCATCCGCTGCATTCTCAACGCCATTTCAGGGTTACCAAGCGACCCAGATCGGACTGTGCGAGACTCGGGGCTAGGCGTATGCCTCCTCTTGTGGCCCTCGAATATTTGCGCTATACGTCTTGTATTGTGGGGATTCACCGTATCAGAAGATTCGACTGAGTTTGACCGTCCGTGCAACAGTAGTTCAGGGCTATGCGAGTGTCTTCGCTTGTGACTGTCGATCACGTCGGATAACCGTCTTCCTTTCAGCGGAAGTGGACTATCAGTAGAGGAGGATCGCACAAACTCTTTCTTTTTAGGGCTGGCACTAGATGACTTAATAAACTCTTTCTTTTTAGGCGTCCTGACATCGACCATTGTAGCATCCGTGTCGACCGAGTCGTCTTGAAAGATATCAGAGAAGTCTGGAAGTCTGATCGATGACGCATCCAAACCCTTGAGTTTCCGTGGAGGTTTTACAGGTTTCTCTACCTTATTTTCTGAGAAATAATGAGACAGTCTAGAGTCGTTTTCTTTTTGTTTAACCCTCGTCTTGGTGGTTCCCTGCAAGAGTTGAGCTAGAGAGTCCCTCAGCATTTTGGGGTCAGGTGACTCTTCGGGGTCCAAAAGGGCCAGTATCTGTTCCTGCAGGTCCTTCTGTTTGTCTGCATGGCTGCCGCCGTCGACCGCGTCGTGTCCCTCTATGAGTCGCGCTAGCTGCGTAATGTCATTAAGGTCTAGTTTCCCAATCTCTTTGCGTATGTACTCAGCTGGGTCGTTACTTACTTGGGGCGTGCGGACGGAGCGCCGTTTCTTTCTGTAGCTCGAGTGCGACTTGTCGGTTTCGGCCGCGTCTGTTTACAAATAATTACATTTATAATTATAAAAATGAGTTTGTCCATTAACTTGTTTGTTACGTGCGACCTAGAGACTTAATGACTAGTTAATTGACATGAAATTTAGTACAAAGATAGTTATGCTTGTAGGACGATAAGGGTTACTTTTTTTCGGCCATACTGGTGAAGTCATTGCCATAGTTGTTAAATAATATACACCATTGGACATACCACACCGAGCCACCTAATGCCAAACTAAACAGAACTTATATTCAAAAATCATCATCATATCTTTATAATGATTACTTAAACACTCTATCCCATTCATGTTTCAACCGTGAAGCAGTTGTGTTTGCATGGCTGTGTTTCGGTTTGAAGGGTGGGATATGACAGTGAATTTACAGGGTACAGAGGAATAACACCTGAGTCCTCAGGAATGGCAACGCATGGGGGGTTAACTCTGTTATGTCCACGGTACTGCTCATGTCTATAGGCGACGGTTACCACTTTTCATCAGGTGGACCGTCAGCTTGTTTGCCATTTTAAGTTGTATAAAAAAAAGCTCTTATCAAGAAAAATTTATTATACATTAGAGAAAGTAATACAAATTGAATCTTATTTTTAAATACACAAACGGGGTTTATATTTGGAGCATAAAAACATGATATGGGTGTGAAACATGGACAATGACGCAAAAGGAAAAAAAGATGCTTGAGGCATTCGAAATGTCTAACATGGAGGAGAATGGAAAGGATAAGCTGGACAGAAAAACTAACGAATGAGGAAGTCCTGAAAAGAGTGAACGAGAAAAGAACATTAATTAAAACAATAGAGAATAGAAGAGGCAAAATACTGGGCCTTCTTATTGGATATGACGATTTTTTAAGAGCATAGTAGAGGGAAAAATAGAAGGCAAAAGAAGAAATCGGGGCTTAACTAAACGTCGGCAATAAAGAAGCAGGTATGTCGGTACTATTTACCTGTAAAAGCTTTTTAATCGCGTTAGGTCCCGATTGTGCATTTAAAAATATGTGTAAACCACACGAAAGTTTAAAATTACCTAAAATGAATCTTATTCTTATAGACGTAAAGTAAGTTTTTAACCCTCCAGTGCCCAATTTAGGCGAAACGAACTAAACGTGAAAGGGATACTTACATACATATTTTCATATATCAACTTTCACACATACACACTGATGCCTCCTTGACATAATGACATGACGTCACGTCATTATCCAGTGGACTGTTTGACTTACTTGAATAAACAGAAACGGAGAGGTCCGTAGTATTCCTTGTATGTTTCTCTTTCTGTTGATTTTGTTTGATCTGTAAAATAATAATATCACTATCATACCTACTTGTACAACAATTAGTCCGTTACCTTAAGGTTGTCTTATAAAGATCGCTCTCAGCAATAAGACCGCCTCACTGTACTTGTACAATTGTATCGTTGTGTTTGTAAATTGTCTTGCTTATTTCCTATATTGTATAATGCAAATGAAGTATACTCATTCATTCATTCAATAATAGATTTAACTACACTTTATGTTGTTAAAGAAAAATGCTATATGATATTTAGGATTCTGAACCATTAAAAAAATATATTTTTTTTTTATGTGTCCATTTCTCCTTCGGTTTACTACAGCCAGTCATATCAGTAAGTATATTCTATTTAAATAAAAATTAATGATAATGTAAATTAACTAACTAAACCGTCTTTCAAAAAAAAACCGTTCACGCTCACTTTTTTTACTTTATCCGAGCAGTAAGTGCTTTATATTATTCCCAAATTCGTGTATAATATAGTATATGTCATATATGTGTAAGTATATTTATTATTCATATATATTTATTCGTTTATATATGTAATTTTAGTATGTATGTATATCAATAATTAGTAGTAAGGCATTCGAGTATTCTGACACTTCCCTATGGTTGACTGGGAGAGAATGCTTTTAGCATTAAATCCGTCATGTACACATATTTGTACTGATGAATAAATAAATAAATAAATGATCGGGCCATAAGACAGTTTGCTCATTAATATGGATGAGGATCGCAGACACTCCCATTCACAATACGAACATAGTTTACACAGAGGCGCCGACTTCGTGGGTACTTGTGGGTTTAGCACGCTACACGCTAGAGGTAAATACTAGGTCGGGAGCATCCGTGACGTTAGACATTATAATATGACTAAGATATGAGGATTGTTCGCCGTGTGGTCCCGGCAGAGACCGGACCATACCTTCCTTTCCCGTGAATGTCTTAAGACGCGACTAAGGGAATTCATGGTAGAGAGATAGGCAGGAGCACCTCTTTTAAAACATCACCAAAGTCTAACTGCAGTTGCCAACCCACATGCTAAACGTGGCAATTACTGACAAATCCCCCTCTATGGAGGAAGCCTATATTATGCAGTGGACAATTAACAACTGATATGATTATCAATTTCGAGGAATGAAGCCGTGAGCGGTGGCTAGTTTATAAATACGTATGCTAATACCTGGTCGAAGACGTCCGTATGGTGGTGTACATGGGGCACCTCCCCCTTGAACGCGTTGTACACCCGCCATAGATACGAACGGATCTTGGCGTCGGGCACGTCGCGCACTGAACCACTCGAACACAATGGGGTTATGCCTGCAAGGAGAATCGCTTACGTCAAACTCAATTTTTTTAATGAATGATAATGTAATGGTAACCCCATCTGCGGTAGTAATATACGCTGGCAAGTATGAGTATCCCCCAATAAAGGAATGAGAGGGAGGGAGACTTTGTACAAAAGTCGATTGCTTGGGTACCTCTGTCCTATTCGGGGTATATATGAAATGACAGTTAACACTAAACCTACCGATTTAGTGTTAACTGATCAGTTATTTTATAGCATTTTATACATGATTCTTTAGAATAATATAACTTTTTTAAATTTATAAACTGATAGAAATAAAACAAACACTAAATGTTAAGTGAAGCAAACAGTTACGCATTAGTGAAGACCGCATTCAAATCGGTTAAGCCGTTCTGAGATTAGCGTGCACACAAACAGACAAAAATTTTAAAAATTATTGTTTTTGATTCTACTGCGTTCATAAAGCCCCCAATATATAATATAGGGAGGGTTTTTCTTATATATCTTACATGTATAATTAAGATTTTATTATATATATTAACTGATTGATATAATGGTAGTTTCCTTACCGAATTCGTGCTGAAGTACGTGGTAGACGGCCCGCGGCGCGGTGGTCGCCGGCAGTAGATCGGGCCGGTACCGACGCAGCAGGGCTGCCAACGCGGGTGGACTGGCCGCCGCCCGGAGACCACCCTCGGACCACCCCACCCACGACACCAGCACCTCTTCTGACACTTCCGATTCTAGACACAACAAAAGATTATTTATTTATGGACATGACATATAAAATGCTGCCTTAATTTAAGGCCACCACTGGCTACTTGCCCCCCCCCCCCTCCATATATATGCCTAGAAGTCTCAACAAAAGCAATAATAAAAAAAATAATTAAAAATTGTGTTCAATTGTAACAAAATTGGTCCAAAAATTAAATTACTAACTCGATTTTAATAAAATTTGTATGAGACCAATCTATAAGTATATCATTTTATATAAATAAAGATTTTTTTTAATCGATTTAGAACAGATGGATTAATGAGGTAAAAAACAAAAAATAAAAATTCTTCTTTTTAAAGTCGGTTAAAAATACAAATAGGTACTAACCTCTCCGTCGCTTCCTGACGGTGGACACAGCGTCTAGCGGCAGTGGGTCGTCCGAGTCATAGAACGAGGTGACCCGGTGGGGGGTCACGGCCGTTCTGTTCAGGTTCGGATACCTGGTGCCCGGGTCAAGTGTGTACGCGCCGAAATCACGGTGCAGGTTCTCGGGGGTCGTTTGAGCTGCAAACGTTAGAATTATGAAAAACAAGTGTACTATTGAGACCTTAAAAATAAAAAATAAGAAGAATTCGAGACAGAGGGAGACTTTGTAAAAAAAAAGTCGTTTGCTTGGGCATCTCTGTCCCATTCGTGTTTCTACCGTGAAGCAGTTGTGTTTGCATGGCTGTGTTTCGGTTTGAAGGGTGGGATATGGCAGTGACTTTACAGGGTACAGAGGAATAACATCTGAGTCCTCAGGAATGACAACGCATGGGGGGTATCATGGGCGAAACAGTATACTGTGTTATGTTCATGGTACGGCTCATGTCTATAGGTGACGGTTGACACTTTCCATCAGGTGAGCCGTCAGCTTGTTTGACATTCTAAGTTGCATAAAAAAAAGTTGATATATAAAACTTACGTTCGAGAAAAAGGACATAATTATGTAATAACCTAATATATATTTATATTTTATTGATTCAGCCGCTAACTGTCCACTGTTGGACATGAGCCTTCCCCATAAAAGGAGTTTCGTCAGTAGTTGCCATGCTTGGCAGACAGGTTGACAATACACAGTTAAGCTTTTAGAGATGTAGATTATAACACAGCTTAAGTACATTAGCCCCATTCCCTACGTTATATTGCTTTAACCGTACTCACCTAACAGTCTGTATATAGATTCTCTCTCAGCGATAACGTCGAGCGGATGCGGTGGGGGCCCCTGTCCCCACGACCTCACGGTCCACGCCGCGTCCAACGCCGATAGGAAGCCACGGGCACAGCCCGAGCCTGTCGGCCAGAACGGCTCCAGGAGACTGTCTCCTACCAACTGGCAGAGGAGACGGCGTCCGTGTCTTTCGTAAACCTACACACATAGGGATTTTTTTTTGATGGGTGAAAATGGTATGGTAACCCCGCCTGCGCTAACGAGATACGCTGGCGGAGCACCAGTGAAGGATGATAGATGAAAATGAAAACAGGCCAGTTAGCACATCGTGATGAATTCACCAGGAATTAATCATGATAGTTTCCAGGGGGAACCGCGAGGAGGTCGACCTGGTTGGGTATATTGCTAACAATGGGATTTTCAGTCTCCATTACTAACAATCCCTTTCCCCCCGAAAGGGATTATTAGGTATGGGTTTATACAACCTCATTGCTAACAACATGTCTTATCAGGTCGCCCTCCACGTGGTTCCCCCTGGAAACCATCGTGCTGAATTCTAGATGTATTCATCACGATGGACTAACTGACCTGTCTTTTCATCCTCACCTATCATCCCTTACTGGTGCCCCGCCAATGTATACCGTTAGCGCGGGCGGGGTTACCATTCCATTTTCACCCAATAAATTCGTCATAGTCGTAGAATACTGACGGATCTGACGAAAATTACATATAAAGATCTGTGAGTATTCTACGACTATGACGAATTGGGTTTTTCATTCAGATGCTGTTCTAGTCGGCTGGCTCACATCTAAGTAAAATGGTTTAATTAAATGTTTACTTTAATCGCTTTTCTTTTTTCACTAACATAGTTTGTAAGGAAATGGTTACTAACAAAATGGACCAAATTGTAGTGTGAATAATAAAGGATTATTATTATTAAAAAAAAGTCCCCCACTCCTTCTCCCTCCTGTAATTCAGGAAATGAAATTCTTTTAAATTCTCTTCAATATATGAAGACGACTCACAATGCTGGCGTTCTCCGCGGCGTACATGGAGGTGAAGTCGAACAGAGCCACATCCGGCTCGCCGTAATGGTTGAGCGCGAAGTCCCGCAGCGGTAGACGGCCGTCGGTGGAGAAGCGGGCTGCTTCCTGAGCGTACCGCATGAGCGCTGCGCGATCTACGTTCTCCACGCTCAGCAGACGGGACACCTCCGTGTAGTCCTGGTTAATTTTTTTTTATCTAATATACAATGGCAAGCAACTTAACAGGCGTTTTGGACCCGCAGTTAGGAGAGGGGGGAAAGGAGTGTTAGAAATATAGACTACCAGTCCCATTGCTAGCAATGTACCCTGTCAAGTCGACCCCCACGTGGTTCCCCCTGGAAACCATCCTGCTGAATTCCAGGTGCATTCATCACGATGGGCTGACTGACCTGCTTTCATTTTCACTTATCATCCTTCACTGGTCACCGCCGGTGTATACCAATAGCGCGGGCGGGAATACCATTCCATTATCGTCCACTAAAAAAACCGCAGTTAGGCTTTGGTGATGTTTTAAGAGGGACACTGCTGCCCATCCCTCGACCATTTAAATTCCCTTAGTCGCCTCTTGCGACACCCAAAAGAAAGGCCCATTCTATGCCGAGACCATACGACGAGTCAATACCTATATATACCATTAACATAAACAGGTGCACCATTCCAATTCCATCCATAATTTACCCTGTCAAAGCGACATCCACGTGGACTTTTTTTTAAATCCATACATATGAAACACTCAGACCAATAGACAATAATAGTACATTACTGCAGCGGTCAGCAACTGAGGCATTGATGGACGAACGTGTAAATGTGGGCGGAGGCGTAGCCGAGGCACACATACGTGAGTCCATCAATGCCTAGTTGTGGCCAAGGCTTGTATACTACTCTTTTCAAACAATGCGCGAAAATCAAAAACACAATTTTACTTTTTAAGTTCAATGACGAATAACGAACAATAATATTTCACGCGCCATAATGTTCCTTTTTTTTTCAATAAATAGCTTTCTATTTGCAAGTCAGTTCGAAATTTAAATAAAACCTTTTATAAGTTACCTCCTTGGTAGCCATGTTTCGAAGTAAAAGATCATTCCAGTTTTAAATTACAGGACAGATATTAGTTTACATAGTAATTTATCTGGCCGCAAAACACGATAGATATGGATTTTCATACAACTTTTGCCGGCCGCTGCCCGCATGTAACTGGCCAGTACGGCAATTTTGATTTATCTCGAAGAAGATTGTCAAAATAATGCTCACATTTCCAAGCATGTTTGAGAAAACAAATATACCTAATGGAGAATCTGTGTTTATTGCAGGGAACATGCAACTATGGGAAGATCGTGCGATAGTTTCAAGTCAATTATAATAAACTAAATGTTCCTAACATTGAGTAAGACGCCTTTGTCCAACAGACTGTGCTTCTTGGCGGTCATGACGAAGTAGTGCGTGTCGTCCTTGTAGTAGACAATGTTCTCTAGGTCGATGCCGGTCATCTCGTACAGTTCCTTGAAGAACTTCTGATTGAATATGAACGCTACGCCGCTGATCTCCGGCACCTGGAAACATTACACGTCATGTCTGAACAATCAGTTCTACACACATTCACACAATAGTATGATTATCATAATATCACCATTTTGGGGGGGAAAGGGCTTGTTAGTAAAGGGGTCTAACTGCCCCATTGCTAGCAATATACCCTGTAAGGTCGACCTCTACGTGGTTCCCCCTGGAAACCATCGTGGTTAATTCTAGTGCAATCACGATGGGCTAACTGACCTGCGCTTCATCCTCACCTATCATTCCTCACTGGTGCCCCGCCAGCGTATACTGTTAGCGTAGGCGGGTTTACCATTCCATTATCATCCTATAAAAAAATCAGCCTTTAACTGTTCAGCTGAACATTAGCCTCCCCCTTGGGGTTTGCCAGTAGTTGCAATGCTTAGCAGGCGGATTAGCAACCGGAGTTCAGCTGTGGAGATATTTTATGAGGGACACTAGTGCCCTTCCCTCGCCCTCCTTTAGTCGCCTCTTACGACACCCACGGAAAAGAAAGGAGGTTGCCTATTCTACGCCGGGACCATACGGCTTTGAAAATATACAACATGACGGCTTTAATAACACCTTATATACGAAAGAGTATACTCAGTTATGTCCATGGTTCTGTTATGTCTATCACTTTCCATCAGGTGGGCTTCAGCTTGTTTGCTATTTTTTTTTCATACAACTTAGAATGGCAAACAAGCTGACGGCCCACCTGATGGAAAGTGGTAACCGTCGCCTATAGACATCAGCAGTACCATGGACACAACAGAGTATACTGTTTCGCCCATGATACCCCCCAAGTGTTGCCATTCCTGAGGACTCAGGTGTTATTCCTCTGTACCCAATAAATTCACTGACATATCCTGCCCTTTAAACCGAAACACAGCCATGCAAACTTGGGACAGAGGCGCCCAATCAAACAACTGTTATGTCCACGGTACTGCTCATGCCTATAGGCGACGGTTACCTTTCCAACAGGTGGGCCGTCAGCTTGTTTGCCATTTTTTGTTTGTTCAAAGTATGTTTTTTTTTATGCATGTAAGCTGCATCAAAACAGCAAGAAAGATATTCAAATACATACGGATCTAAATAAAAAATATAAATATCACAGCATTCAAATAACACGTAAATATGCAAACGCCGTCACAGACTGTCGCGTCCGAATCATCAGATGTAAGCACGTGCCGGCGCCACGTACCGAGGCCTCCTGCTCGGTGTGCCGGTTGATGAAGTTGGCGGTGATGGCCATGGCGAGCTTGCCGCGGAACTCCTTGCGCTTGAAGCCCTGCAAGGTGTTCCGCTTGCCGTCGGCGCCGAGCAGCGCGTCGAATTCGTACTGCGACACTGGGTGATCGAGGGGCGACACGCGCGCCCGCCATCCCAGCGCTGGTAATAGCATTTATTTACTTCTCTCGTACATTGAGCAATTTAAAAAGTTTTTAAATACATACATACATTCCATCAGGTGGGCTATCAGCTTGTTTGCCATTCTAAGTTGTATAAAAAAATACATACATATTACGCAGCGCCATCTAGTCATTTATTCAAAAAACAATGTACATTGTGTCTGACGTCACACTAAACTTACCAAGCGCAGTCAAATGACCGTTTTTGTAATTTTGTTTAAAAATGTTCACGTATAACGTTACTGTATCACCATGTAACTTATTGACTTTTCCTGTAATATACATACATACAACTCATTCTTCAATATTTACAACTTACTATTATTTACTTGTTTACTATCCAATTGGCTAAAATCTCTTTCTATATTAAGGTACATACTTTATTTTAAAGCGGTCATTTGTCCGCTCATGGTAGGGCTTTTATTAATGGGTGGTAATGGACTGGTAACCCCGCTTGCGCTATCAGTATACACTGATGGGGCACCAGTGAGAGGTGATAAGTGAGGATGAAGCAGGTCAGTTAGCCCATCGTGACGAATCTACCAATAAATCAATCACGATGGTTTCCAGGAAGAACCACGAGCAAGTCGACCTGACAGGGTATATTGCTAGCAATGGGGCTACTAACCCCATTACTAACAATCCCTTCTCCCCCCCTATTATATATTACTATCCAAGCTAGAAGAGGAGAACTACCACCTATCACCACTTATCAAAGAACAAAATTTCCACGCCTTACCCGCGTGGTCGTCGCCCCTGGAATTGAAGCTGGGGCAAAGAGATCGTCTGATATTCATAATCACAGATTATACTAATTTGAGAACCAAGCACTTATATTAAATTGTTGATGATATTTATCAATCTTCCTGATAATCGACCACTTGACGTCCTCCTCACTAGCCGCCTTAACAAAGCTGGGAGTGTGACCATAAACAAATATTGCTTACTTTCGGAATTCTCTGTTTCTGTAGGCTCCAACAGTTCCTCGAAGCTCACTCCCTCGTGAAACTCGACGCCCAACAGTAGCGCCACCTGCAACATACGTCGTGTCTGTACAACAATGTGTTCACGCAACCACATCCAGAAAGGTCAAGCAATAGACACTGAGTATTATGAGTTATTTGTAGTTACTTTCTATATGTGATTTGTATATATGTATATGCTTTATATAACTTGTAAATTATCATCATTTCAGCCATTATCCGTCCACTACTGGACATAAACCTCCCCCATAGACTGCCATAAAGAACGGTCCTGAACCACCTGCATCCACTAACTCCCTGCAATACATTTTAGGTCGTCTCTTTATCTAGTGGGGGGTCATCCTACTGCGTTTGCCTGTAAGGGGTCGCCACTCAAGAACGTTATCATAAATAGAAAAAATATCATATCAACTTTTAACTGAACACAGGCCTTCCCCATAAAGGAGGTTTAGTGCCAGTAGTTGCTAAGTTTGGCTATAGAGAAGTTTCAACAGATAAGGTAAGGCCGATAAGGCCGTCCATTGTTTTCTCATTGTGATTATTTCTTGTAATTGTTTGTATCTATAATAAGTTTACTATTGTAATCTTTTGGAGGAAACAATAAAGAGTATCTATCTATCTATCTACCTTGAGCAGTATACACTGCAATTGTCTAATACTGATGTGATCTATGGAGCCGGCGCAGAACTTTCCGAAGAACTTCTTGGCGCCGAGCGCGCGCAAGTCCTGGATCACAAACGGCCACAAGTGCAGCACGTTGTTGCGGGACATTCGGTCGCGTTTCTCGATCACCACCTGAAGTGTAGATAAGAACTATTATAGTAAACTGTGATCTGTTTTAGTACAACTGAAAAAGTAACTTTTATTTTATACCACTGAGGTGGCAAACAAGCATACGGCCCACCTGATGGTAAGTGGTTACCGTAGTAACACAGGTTGTATTGGAATTTATACACGTATATATATAGAAACATTACAGTATATTTCAATAGAATTGAATGAAAATGTAAACAAAGGAATAATTGACCCGATCATAAGACATTGCTCATATCAAATAGGAGTGCAAATAAAAGATTTAATGTTTCGATTTGTTACTGATTTTATTTAGAGAGCGATTCTTTGATAATTTCAACAAAACTTGGTTATACTTTATCATTTAGTTCTATTGAAATAGAATTGTATTTGAAATATACACCAACCGCCATTTTATGGCGGCGGCCATTTTGACAACATTACAATATTGAGTATTAAGTGAATGAATACTACTCTTACCCCCAGCGGCAAAACGTTGGAACAAGTGGAACTAGTCACTTTATTTGCATTTTACAATATAGGGAAAAAGCAAGACAATTTATAAATACAACGATACTGTATAAGTATAGTAAAGCGGTCGTACAATTCATGTCTATAGCCGACTATTGTCACATTTCACCAGGTGGACCGTCAGCTTGTTTGCCATTCTAATTTGCATAAAAAACATGCAAGTTTCGACCTTAACAAACAAGTTAGCACACACTGCAAGTCAGATAAAAGCTTGTAAAAACTTGCCACTTTGGCGCCGAGCAGCTGGCACTCGATGGCGGCTCGCAGGCCGCAGGGTCCCGCGCCGATTATGAGCACCCTATTGGCGGCGCATGCGCGCCCCTTGCCGTACACCTTGTGGTTGGCGCGCGCGTCGAACTTCTTGAACAGGGCCTGCGCCTTCCACGAGCTGGCCAGCTTCGCCTGTAAATGGATATGACAGCTTTTATTATCAACTAGCATTTATGCGCAAATTCATACTGTCAGGAGGTCGTCCTCATTTGGTTAAAAAAAAACAGTTTTTCTAGTTTAATATCTCAAATTGATAAATCAATTAAAATTTGGTATACTAGGTTTTAGTCTCACGCCGTAATTGAGACTGTGACGGACAGAGATTTTGCACAATCTTGGAAATTATCCTTTATAAAATGATTTATATTAACGATGCAGCAATGAGTTTGATGTAACAGTACGCATAGATTTTACCACTTCTAGATGGCGTATTAAGAAAAAATATTCCCCGGTCCTTTAACCTTTAGGACAGTGGTAGACAGGACGGTGGCAACCGCATTCAATTTAGTGCAGTAAATTCTGCGTGATATCGAAACAAGCATATATGTACATATAGACAGCAGATCTAAAATATATTCCTTGGGCTTCTATTGCTCTTATTATAATCCTAGTAGCAATATTCTACAATATTATTATGAAAGATCTTAACAAAGTATATAGTACACCCTGTCGGGCACAGCAATAAGTAGCGACGTATTTTTTTTTAATTTTCATAAAGATTTCAATAATTAAATAATTTAATTTAATTAAATTCTATTTAAATTCCAAATTAAATTAATTATTATAACGACTTATTTATTTCTATATGTTTTATTTTAATACAATTTAATGTAGTTGTTTATATTTTTATATCTACAGTCATTGTCGAGTTACAATTTTATCATATTATATTTTCAGAAGATTGTTATCAACTGTCCGATCCTGTCCATTTATTACTCTTACATTTTTTTAATAGTTGAAAATGGAATGGCGTCCACGCCTGCGCTATCACTATACGTTGGCAGAGTACCAGTGACACGTGATAAGTGAGAATGAAAGCAAATCAGTTGACAGACCATAGCGAAGTAATCACTATAGGTTTTTGGGAGTATAGCGTGGAAGTCAATCTGTTAGGGGTGTATTGTAAGCAGTGGAGCTAGACACCAGCTAGCAGAGCAGGGGGGAAAAGGATTATTAGTTACACAGCCCTTAACCGTCCACTGCTAAACAGAAGCCTCCCTGTTGGGGGTTTGCCAGTAGTTACCACGCTTGGCAGGCAAATTGGCAACAACAGTCAGGCTTTAGATATGTTTTAAGAGGGACGATGCTACCCATCCCTGGCTATCCCTTAATCGCCTCTTACAACACCTATGGGAAAGAAAGTGGAGGCCTATTCTATGCTTGGACTATTGCTGTTGGCCCTGCCAACATTTTATTTTATTCTAAATAAAATGTTAAACAATTTTAACATAAGAAAGTGTAAAACCACCTTAAACCGGTGCGTTCCTTTTCATCTGAAACGTGCGTCGCGGCGGCACGTTCAATAACTTGTAATAGAGTCAATCGTATATAAATATGAACAAGTACGTAGTATTACGATACGCTCATTAGTTTGCTATTTTTTTTTTCATAAACAGCAACACACCATCTGTTATAAATCTTAATAGCTGTCAAAGGAGATCGTATTTCGTATTAATTAAAGGTGCGCGCAAGCGTAGCCGGAGATAAATTATGTATATCCACATTTCACTTGTTGTAGTCGCATTTAGGCTGGACTCACACTGTATTATAGTGTGAATGCTAACTAAAACGATCATAGTTCCTTATCAATCCAAGACAATTCAATTCAATCATTTATTGCTATTTCATGTTGTAACAATATAGGTCTTAAACTATTAAAGGCAAAGAATCAACATGAACCCTGCACATTTATATTTATACATGTATAGTCGATTAACACAAAATAAATAAAACATTATTACATTAAAACAAAACAAATAGATACAAATACAATTAAATTTTCTCATTGAAAAATTCGTGCAGTGTATGTATAACTTTTTGTAATTAAATATTTTTTAGGGCTATTTTAAACTCCAATCCAATCCAATCTTGGTGTGCTAAAATATTATTACTTCAGAAACAATATAAGTATTTATACTATTTGTACAGTTTATTTCCGTTTCAGTCGGGATCAATCAGGAAGTATTTCTAACGGTGATAGAAAAATAAACACATTAAAAAATATACAATTTAATTATAAATTATTGTAATTCCAATAGGTAATTAAACAGTAAACAAGTTACACAAGTATTCAAATTAATATAAAAATTAGTAATAATAGTTTTATTTATATATATATATATATATATATATATATATACATTATTTCAAGATCTCTACGTGAATTTATTACAATTATTATATTTGATTGCCATCATGCAACTCTATTGTGGCACATAAATTCGCGATTGAAAAACAGGGGTTGATCGTAAAAGCGTGAAAATTTGGAGTTGTATGTATTTTTCAATTCTAAATTATATATATATATATATTAGGCACACTCAGTAACAGTAAAAAAGTATTCATTAAATATACGTAATAGAACAACCACAGAACAACACTTCACTATTTTTTTTAATGGGTGATAATGGAATGGTAACCCCGCCTGCGCTATCAGTATACTCGTACACTGGCGGGGTACTAGTGAAGAGTGACAGATGAGGATGAAGGCAGGTCAGTTGGCCCATAGTAACCAATTGAACAAGAATTAACCACCAATGGGAACCGCGTGGAGGTTGACCTAATAGGGTGTATTGCTAGCAATGGGCCTGCTAAATCCCATCACTAATGACTTTCCCCCTCCCCTTTACTATTAGGTATTGGTGAGGGCATAGGAGGGAATGTTAATCGCCAGCGTTCTCTATATACATATGTGATTGCACTCGACCCCCTAGAAATCCAGCAGAGCCTAATAGAAGTCAAGTTAGTTATTCCATCGACGGCCAACTAACCCAACCATGGCTTGAACTAGATGATCTAATTTATCATCTTAGTTATATATCACCATGTGTACTTCGGTGTTCACCTTGGACCTCTATTGTTCATACTATTTTTCTCACTGCAAGACTCCAGAGCGTTAAAAGTAAATACAATAGACGATGTATGTAAGTAAATTATATGTAAGTGTAACATAATAACTGCTTACTACTATTTAAAACGTCGATAAAACTCGGTTCGTTTACTTCTAATATGCATATCCACTGTTTCATATTGTATGCATACGAAACACTATTAGAACGTCTCGTGCTACTTTCTGCTTCTCTCGTACCGGCAACTCTTTTCATTTAAGAGTCTCCTTTTGTCGGTGCAACTAATAACTAATTCATGCATCTTCCTCCAGCCAGCTCTATCCTAGGCCATATCCTTTATCTCCCTATACGACATGACGCCTAGTGTTTCATTTATTTGTCCCATTTAGTTAATCCTCGGTCTTCCTCTTCCTCTTTTGCCCTCTATAAAAAGATTAAACGAGAAGAAAACATTGATTGAAATAATAAAGAATAGAAGAGGCAAAATGCTGGGCCACCTTATACGACATGACGATTTTTTTAAGAGCATAATAGAAGGAAAGATAGAGGGCAAAAGAAGAGGAAGACCGGCAACTCTATACCTGCCGTAATCTAATATTTCCGTAATTTGAAATGTCTCTTTATAGAGACGCATAAGTTTAATACTCTGTCAATCGTTCGAGTAGCTTGATATTTTAATAACTACCAAGTCCCTAGTGTCGCAAAAGAAAACCTTTTTGCAAAAAAGTTGCATCAAAGGTTGCCTTTAGAATTAAACAATTGCTACCTATATCGAAGAAGGCTTCGAATGCATAATTATTAAGAAAAAAAATCTTATAAAACTTTTGTTTACTTTTCTATTCATTTATCATGTTTGCTTCCACATCAGTGATACTTTTCTGTTTTATTTAGTTTCACACGCTTTTTCTAAATGTCTTATCTTTCCACATGCAGAACAGCCCTCATTACCTTTGACAGTACAATAATTTCTATTATGGTCCATTTCACCACAACGGTAGCAAGAATAGTACATTACTGCAGCGGCCAGCAACTGAGGCTTTGATGGACGAACTTGCAAATGTGGGCGGAGGCGCAGCTGAAGCACACATACGTGAGTCCATCAATGCCTAGTTGTGGCCAAGGCTTGTATAGTACTTTTCTCAAACGATGCGAGGAAATCAAAAACACAATTTTACTTTTTAAGTTCAATGACGAATAACGAATAATAATAATTTTTCACGCGCCATAATGTTCCTTTGTTTTTTTTTCAATAAATAATTTTCTATTTGCAAGCCAGTTCGAAATTTAAATAAAACCTTTTATTAGTTACCTTCTTGGTAGACATGTTTCGAAGTAAAAGGTCATTACATTTTTAAATTACAGGACAGATATGAGTTAACATAGTAATTTATCTGGCCGCAAAACACGACAGTTATGGATTTTCATTACAGATGGGCAAAGCACCGGGTTTAAACCCGGTGCTTTGGTAAAAACCCAATAAACACCCATAAACTCCCATAATCACCCAAAAAAATAGGTTTTTACGTATTTTTTTGAAAATATGTAAGTAATACCAATAAATTATTTTTATAAATTGTATTGATCAATTCTACAATATTAAATAAAACGTTAACTAATAATATTTCAGGAAATTTTAAAAATCTATATATAATAAAATGAAAGTAATTAATTTTCAGTGTTTTCATGTTGCAGTTGATCAACATGTTGGCCTTTTGCTTCCCGTAGATACTTTAAAATTTCTTCATAACACCTCGTTCGCACACATGGCCGTATATATTTAAATTCTTGAGCCACTAACAGTCCGAAATACTCATTTCTTTTATCCTCTTCTCCATAAATTAAGCATTTAGAACAGTTTGTTTCTTCTTTCAGTAAATTTTCTTTTACTTTATCCTCGTTTTTTTCTTTGTTGCGACGACGCTGGGTAAATCATCTGGACACTGGGTCTCACTATCGCCAAATATATTTGGAGATCGGCTTCGGCTACGGCTTGGCAGACATTTTTTTCTTTCTACAATTTTAAATTAAATTTATTAGAATAAATGCTTCGAACACACGCGATCTACTCGTAAGTACCTTTTGTGTTTATTATACCTTACCTACCTAGGTATAAAAAGAGTACTTACGTAGATTTTCTTTTATTAACTGTTTTATACGAAGATCTTGATCTCTCAAATTAGCATCCATTTTACTTCCAGTGATTATCAACTAAATTAATAATCCACAAAGTATTAAATAACGTTTTTATGAAATATTTAGCACAAAAACAATACCCTTTAAATATCGATCGTCAGTAACTGTGGCTGACTTACCTATATTCTAGCAAGCAGGACTGCCAGATGTGAAGGGGAAATCCCCAATAAATTGTTGCATGTGACTGATGATGTGAGCATGTTCGTTTCATAATAAAAATGTTGCCAGGTAACCAAAAAGTCGTATGTTTTTGTGCGAATTACGATCATAATCTTTACGATCGTACATTAAAAAATAGACAAATAATAGTATGAGTACGATTTAAATCGTATATCTGTCAACCCTGCTAGCAAGACAGCGACAAAATCACGTTGCATAACAATGTAGCCCAAGCTTATATCTTATGAAATATACGGAAGAGATACGGACTTAGAAAAAACAGAAATGTTGTTCTTTGTGGAAGTCATTGATGAAATTCTATGTATTTTAGCCCGCAAACTTTCTTCAAACAAAAACAGCGCCATCTAGTATCGAGTTCTGTAATTATCTCTTTGTTTATGGATTTGAAGTAAGACCGCCACGCATGCAATACATTATGACTGGGGATTCCCCTATTCGTCGACGCTGAATATGAGGCGACGACAATCACTGTCAAACGTGTTCACTATTACTCTGACTCTGGTAACGTGACTTCCTGGTAACGTGTTAGGTAGGAAAAGCAGTAAAAAAGTGCATATTAAGGGAGCAGATTTGAAATAATATTTATACTTAACAAGAAATAATTAAAGGTAAGTGGATTTTTGAATGATACAATTATATCATGATCACTTAACAATTTTAACTTAAAATTAGATGTATTATTACAAGCTTTTATTTAGCTTGCGTTATGTAAATAAAAGTATGTAGGTATGTTCGTATGTTGATGCAATTATCCTCAATCCTCAACCGACTGGGATAAAATTTTCCATACACGTTTATTTTGGATGATAGTGCATAGTTAGCTGAGAGTCGTCATTGGATAATAATGGTGGATAGCCTAAGATGTGTACTAGATATTTATTTTTAACATAATATGCGTAAGTACCTAATCGAATTAAAGAAGTTGCTGAGAAAAATACAGAACAATACGATAATAAACTAGCGTCTGCGTTTAATCCTCCGAGGAGATGTAATTTTACAAAGGTTTTTTGTATTTATTTTATTATTTTTTTAATAAATTTATTGTAAATAACAAGAAATAATCATTGTAAAAAAATAGGCACTCTATTGTTGAATTTTCGTCAGACCAACTAATCATCGTTCATTTTTTTAGGTTCAATGGGGAGACCTAAAGATTTACGCATATGGGAGCACTACCGTACTTTACCAAACAAGTCTGTTTCTTGCAAGCTTTGTAATAAGGTCTACAAATTCAGTAATGCTGCCAAAATGCTTCAACATCTTATCACTTGTCCAAAATCTCCAGAAACATTAAAAGACTCTATGAAACTTATAAAAGATAGCTCGTCCAAAACCAAAATGTCTGGACTGTCAGAGATAGAGACAAATGATTCTTTTATAAGCCCCTCGTCGTCTGCTAACACTACAATAAATGCTGAGTTTCAAGACACCGATGATCATATAAAAACAGAATTAGCGAGAGCTATATTTGTAACAGGGACGCCATTATCGATGGTGCAACATCCTTTATGGATACAATTTTTCGAAAAATTGCAACCAAAATTTAAAATACCTTCACGTAAAGCTTTAGCGACAAAATACTTAGATAAAATATATAGAGAAATGCGTTTTGAGTTAAATGAGGAACTAAATGCTTGTAGTTACTTACACCTTCAGTGCGATGGCTGGTCTAATTTAAGAAATGAAGGAATAATAAACTTTCTTATATCAAAACCTCAACCTGCATACGTTAAAAGTTTGAATACAGAAAGTAATCCTCACACTAGTGAATACCTTAGCCAAGAAGTTGAAAAAGTAATGAAAGTGTATGGAGCAAATAAGTTTCTTGTACTTATTGGCGATAACGCTAGAAATATACAAAAGGCATTCGAATTAACAAAACTCAAATATCCACATGTTGTTCCTCTCGGTTGCTGTGCACATATCCTTAACTTGTTGTGCCAAGATATTGTAAAGATACAAGAAGTAACTGTGTTTATTATGCAAGCCATAAATATAATAAAAACTGTTAAAAGGAGTCAACGATTAAGTTCCTTGTTGATAAAATCAAGGCAGGGTGAAGATTCTACACAAACACTAAAATTGCCTTGTGCTACAAGATGGGGAAGTCATGTTACTTCGTTAAAAAGTTTGAAAGCAAATAAGATAGCTTTGCAAATATTAACAGTTAGAGAAGATGTGGTAATTTCAAGAGATATTAAAGATTTAATTCTAAGTGATGATTTCTGGACGAAGACAGGGGAATGTATAAGTATTTTGGAACCAGTCACTGAAAGCATATTTTACTTAGAGAGCGACCAGAATCGTTTGCATCGCACATACATTACATTTAGAGATGTACAAGCTAAGATACGTTTTGCATTAAATGAGATTTCGACATTGAGCGAAGAAAGCAAACAGCAGATTCTAACATCAGTATCTTCAAGATGCAATATGGCAATGAGGCCAATACATTTTGCAGCATATATTCTAGACCCCAGGACTCTAGGAGTCGAACTTACTCAAGAGGAAGAACTTAAGGGTATGGAGTTTATCTACAAATTAAGCCAACACTTAAGTTTGTCAAATGTAATGGCAGATTTGGCGTGTTATAAAGCTAAAGAAAACTTTTGGGCCAGAGGATTTGTATGGAGCTCATTAGATAGCATTGAGCCCCTAATATGGTGGAAAGGTATTTGTGGTTCCACTGAGTTAAGCAAAGTAGCGATTCGTATTCTATCAGCTCCCTGTACTTCGGCAGCCACTGAGCGTTCCTTTAGTATCCAAGGCTACATACATAATAACAAAAGAAATCGACTTACAACTGAAAGAACTGAAAAAATTTCATTCATTTGTTATAACTGGAAACTTAAACATAAAGCTGAATGCGAGGACATTCAGTTTAATGAAGAAAATACCTTAGAAGCTTTCATTGAGCAAGTAAATGAACATAACAGTTTAGACGAAATAGAGCCTATCGAACCTATACAATTCATCGCTTGTAATAACTCTGAATCTGACAGTGATTGACTGTAGTTTTACATTTTACTTTCATCTCTTTCTTAATAAACTCAAAATCAAATTAAAAGTTTTTTATTCTGTAGGCTGCATAATAATATTGTCTATGTCCAGTATAGTGGACGTCTTGCGGCTGAGATGACGATGATGAAGTACAAAATCATAAACACCCAAAAATTTGGGTGTTTATGGGGTTTAAACCCAATAAACCCAAAACACCCGGTTTTTACCCACCAGACTTTAAACCCACCCAGGTGGATTGCCCATCTCTAATTTTCATACAACTTTTGCTGGCCGCTGCCCGCATGTATTTGGCCAGTACGGCAATTTTGATTTATCTCGAAGAAGATTGTCAAAATAATGCTCACATTTCCAAGCATGTTTGAGAAAATGGTATTTAAACCAATTGTATTATTAGTGGAACATTGGGCCCTTATAAAGTTTTATTTGTTATCTAAAGTCGATGGTGTACTTTGTACTTCTCAACTTAAAGATTTTATAACTGATTCATGAGAAATACTTTTATCAGGAAGAGAAGAAATTGTGAATGTGTCTAGTTGATAGTGTCTAACTGACCCATTGCTACGCTACGAGCAAACACAGTGTAGGACGACCCCTCACTAGATGAAGAGACGACCTGAAATGCATTGCAGGAAGTCAGTGAACGCAGGTGGCTCAGGACCGTTCCTTATGGCAATCTATGAGGGAGGCTTATATCCAGCAATGGACGGATAATGACTGAAATAATGATGATGATAATGCAAAATTACCATGTGGTCCCGGCATAGAATAGGTCACCCCTTCCTTTCCCGTGGGTGTCATAAGAGGCAACTAAGGGAGCCTAATAGTCGACGGATGGGCAACAACGTCGCTCTTAAAACATCTCTACAGACTAACTGCGATTGTCAATCCGCCTGCCAAGCGAAGCTCTTACAGCGTTAACTCCACTGTCATACTTTGGTATGAATGCTCTAAATTGAAACTTAAATATATAAATTATACAAACTTATCACATTATAAATAAATTTTATCTTCCCGTCATTAGTGGCTACAAAAGGTAATCAAATATTATAATCGAATTAGGTCTTACACACCCCAAATATGCAATACACAACAGCGGTAAATATGGAATAATAACACATCAATACGTATTTGTTACCAAGTGGTCCCGGCATAGAATGAACTCTTACTTTCTTACTTAATACATATAAAATGTTGCATGCCAAACTGGCTGAATGTCATGGTTACACAGAATGTATAATGTTACCTAAACTTACCACATTCATCGCAATAAATTTCATTTCAATTTTAATTTAATTTCAATTTCCCCTGGGTGTCTTAAGAGGCGACTAAGGCAACTTGATAGTAAAGGCATAGGCAGCAGCGTCCCTATTAAAACATCACCGAAGCCTAACTGCGGTTGCCAACCTGCCAAGCGTGATAAATACTGACAAAACCCCCCAAAGGGGAGACCTATATTCAGTATTGAACAGTTAACGGTTGGATATGATCATGTAGTTACTCTAAGACAAACACTAAGCTATCTAAAGGAGGACTCATGAGTCTCCGAAGCCAAAGAGTATGCATAACTCGAATTATGAAAGTTGATAAAGCAAAAAAAGTATGTGTATGTAAGCGTATAGATATATACTTAGATACTCCAATATAGATAGATAGATACTCTTTATTGTTTCCTCCAAAAGATTACAATAGTAAACTTATTATAGATACAAACAATTACAAAAAATAGTCACAATGAGAAAACAATGGGCGGCCTTATCGCTAAGAGCGATCTCTTCCAGGCAACCTTTGGATGGAGAGGAGTAATTATAAACAATTTGGTGAGAGGCACGATGAAAAATTCTGTTAGTTCTAAATATGGGAGATGTAATACATATAATAATATAAGTAAATAGATATAGCTTATAGCAGTCGGTTCCCTCTCTCATGCCAGAAATTTGTAATGATAGATTGGCATTACATTAAAATTGTGTTCCACGAAAAAACCGACTCCGATTGTGGTAAAACTAATTATTTTAAATTGAAACTAAACTACTAAACAGATTTTGATAAAGTTTCTATGGAACCAATCTGTAAGTATATCCTTTCAGACAAAAAAGAATTCATGGTACAACTGACGTAGTTATGAGTCTTTAAAAAAATACATGTTTTATTAAACATTAAATAAAAATACAACGTAACTGAGAGCCTCCTTTTTCAAAGTTGGTTGATAATATAATGAGGTTATTAGAACCATATTTCGATCATTACAAATGTAGTGAACACATTCGAAGCTCACATTTCGCCGAGTTTACGAATCATGAATGTATCAGATTTCAACACAGTAGGAAATTATGCATGTATGTTATGTATTTTAACATTAAAAATAATATTAATAACTAGTTTTTGCCCGCTACTTCATACGTATGAATTTCACAAGGAAAAAAACGAAACACACTAGATTTTAAGACGAAACAACTGTGAAAACCGCATCCAATTTGATGTAGCAATATACGTGATGCCGAAACAAAGATACAGGCTGTATCGATAGGATATTATAGACAGACTATATAGGATAGGATAGATAGACAAAATTTGTAAAACATATGGAATTGGAAGAAACCATTCCATTAATGCATGATTAATGGAATGGTAACCCCGCCTGCGCTAATGGTATACGCTGGCGGGGCACCAGTGAGGGATGATAGGTGAATAATGAAAAAAGCAGGTCAGTCAGCCCATCGTGATGAATACACCTGGAGCTCAGCACGATGATTTCCAGGGAGAACCGCGTGGAGGTCGACCTGACAGGGTATACTGCTAGCAATGGGATTCTCAGTCTCCATTACTAACAATCCCTTTCCCCCTTTTAGCCGACGGTTACTACCATGATAATCATTACACATCAGATAGACTGCCATCTTGTCTACCATTCTTGATTACATAAAAGATCCGAATTCCCTTTGACACCGTTACTTGAAATGATATCACGCACCGTGACCTAAATGAGATTCGCTTATGAAATATATATGTTACAGCCAAAACTCTTAACCAGTCAAAAGCACTATTGACTAGCAAACTCAGTTAAAAGTACTTTTGACTGCATGCTTCAGTCAATAATACTTAAAAGGCTTAAAAGTACCTAACCTAACTTAACCTAACCGCAAATTTGCAGTCAAGACTACTAATAAACAATAATTTTCAATCAAAACCACTTTTGACCAAACTGTTCAGTCAAAAGTACTTTTGACTGGGGGAAAAGGGATTGTTAGTAATGGGGTAAAATTTTTTTTTATACAACTTAGAATGGCAAACAAGCTGACGGCCCACCTGATGGAAAGTGGTAACCCTCGTCTATAGACATGAGCAGTACCATGGACATAACAGAGTTTACTGTTTCGTCCATGATACCCCTCATGCGTTGCCATTCCTGAGGACTCGGGTATTATTCCTCTGTACCCAGTAAATTCACGCCATATCCCACCCTTCAAACCGAAACACAGCCATGCAAACACAACTGCTTCACGGTAGAAACACGAATGGGACAGAGGTACCCAAGCAATCGACTTTTGTACAAAGTCTCCCTCTGATAATAATCTGATAAAATAGCCCCATTACTAGCAATATACCTTGTCAAGTAGACCTCCACGTGATTCCCCTTGGAAACCATCGTGGCTAATTCTTGTTGAATTTGTCAGGATGGGCTAACTGACCTGCTTACATCCTCACCTAACATCCTTCACTGGTGCCCCGCCTGTGTATACCGATAGCGCGGGTGGGGTTACTATTTCATTATCACCCATTAAAAAAGTACTTTTGACAGATTTTGCTAGTCAATAATACTTTTGACTGGTTAAGAGTTTTGACTGAAACATACAATCAATCATTTCGCCTCGCAAAACTGGTTAGAGAACGTGAGATCAGCGTTGATAAGATAATGATTTGGTCACATTAAAACATTATATTTACACTCGCTGAAATGAACAGATATCTGCACAAACATGTGGCAAACATACAAGCAAACATCACTTTTCAATAATATTACGATAGGGTTTATTACCATTTGGCATCAACTTGTGAGAATTGAAATTAAAATGAAAAAAAAAAAACACTGTAATAAGTAAAATGAGATTTGCAGGTTTTCATGATGATGACATCAGCCGTTACTGTCCACTGATAGACGTAGGCCTCCTCTATAAGCTAGGTTTTGCCAGTAGTTGCTATCTTTGACAACCGCAGTTAGTCTTTGGTAATATCATAAGAGAGACGTTGCTGCACACCGCTCGATCATTTATTTATTTATACATTAGTACAAATATGTGTACATGGTGGACTTAATGCTAAAAGCATTCTCTCCCAGTCAACCATAGGGAAGTGTCAGAATTCTCGAATGCGGTACTACTAATTATTGATATACATACATACTAAAATTACATATATACACGAATAAATATATATGAATAACAAATATACTTACACATATATGACATATACTATATTATACACGAATTTGAGAATAATATAAAGCATATCATTAAGTTCCCTTAGTCGCTTCTTACGATACCCATAGCAAAGGTGTGGTTCATTCTATGCCGGGACCACACGGCGTAAAAGGTTTCTGTTCCTATGAATACCTGATTAATCTTCTGGCCTACGTAATGTAACGCAGTATCAGTGGGAGACTTTGTACAAAAGTCGTTTGCTTGGGCACCTCTGTCGCATTCGCGTTTCTACGTGAAGCAATTACGATTGCATGGCTGTGTTTCGGTTTGAAGGGTGGGATATGGCAGTGAATTTACAGGATACAGAGGAATAACACCTGAATCCTCAGGAATGGCAACGCATAGGAGGTATCATGGGCGAAACACGATACTCTGTTATGGTCATGGTACTGCTCATATCTATAGGCGACGGTTACCACTTTCCCTCAGGTGGGCCATCAGTTTGTATGCCATTTTAAGTTACATAAAAATAATAAGTATAAGGTATGCCATAAAGTTCAGTATATTCTATACTATCCATGGTGATTTTCATGTCTAGTTACCACATACAACTATCGATCAAGCAGGCTGACACCTTGTTTATCATTGCCAAACAAAAACGAGGTTTTATTTTGATTCGATAAAGTGAGTTACATCGTGTACATTCTAAAAATATATGAAGCAACTTCGCACCAAGCTCTTTAAGCCAAGCAGTTAGATACTCACAATTATGTTCATTTAAAAGCTGCCTATTTCCCGCGGCTTTGCCCGCGTAAATTAATATAGAAAGTATTCTATGTGTTAAGTTAGGATATAACCTAGCCGTGTACTAATATTTCATTTAAATCAGTTTAGCCGTTTAAGAGTGATTAAGTAACAAACATACAAAAATAGAAACTTTCAAATTTAAAATATTTATACTCGTAGAATACAAAATAATGCGGGTGCCTCAGAGTAAGTTTTTTATGGCATCTGTGATAATTATTATATATGTAAATTTTACAAAAAGAAATAAACAAATTGAAATTTTTCATTGCATAGTTGATTGAAAGATAAACATAGTGTTAAGGACTGATCACCACGGTGGCGCAGTGGCAGCATGTTCATCGTCATCATCATATCAGCCGTCGCTGTCCACTGCTGAACACAGGACTCCCCATTAGGGGGTTTTAGATTTAGGGCCAGTGGATGCCACACTAGACAGGCAGGTTGGCAATCACAGTTACGCTTCGGTAATGTTTTAAGAGGGACGCTGCTGCCCATCCCTCGCACTCCCTTAGTCGCCTCTTACGACACCCACGGGAAAAGAAGAAGTGGCTTATTCTATGCAGAGACCATACAGCAAACATTTTGCTTTACATAAACGATATTCCAAGTTCCACTTTCGCTTGAGCCTTTTTAGGAACTTACTTAAGTTGGCATAAGTCTGGATGTTCAAAACTGTGCCCTCAACTCTTTATTTGGCTTCTTATAACACCCATTTTATCTTCAGAATCGGGCAATTTCTATGATTGTGTGATAAAAATAATATACACTTAATAATACCATAATTAGTTAAATGTAAACCTGAACGCTTAGCACGTATGTAATCGACAACTTTTGCTTTAGATTTAAAAACAACTCAAATAACATATCGCTTAGCATAACATCGCGGAGCATGAAATATTAGACACGAAACAGTAAAACAATAGTGAAAACTTAATAGTGAAATGATGTAGCATCGCGAATGCAAAATCTAAACATCATCATCATCATCAGAATTTTACAAATATCATCAGCATCATATGGTGACGATCAGCCATTATCTGTCCACTGGTGAACATAGGCCCCTCCCATTGTTAGAGAGTTTTACCTCTTTAGTTTTATATAACATAAAAAAGAAATGTAACTATACTTTATTGTAATGACTGTTTGTATCAAAATAAATAAAAAAATAAAAAGTATTTACTACGCTAGGCGAGTTGGCAACCGCAATTATTTATTTATTTATTTACACATACACTAAACAAACTTTTCATTTAAATAATATCATTAATTAGATACAATCGCTCCTTAAGAAAAATAATATAAATTATACATGTTACATACGTATAACAAAACAACATAATAATGAAGATTATACAATTATATAATAACATTACTATTTTATTTTGAATTTAGAATAAAAAGAAAAACATATAAAAAACAAAATGAACGTAGCAATGTTTGTGCAAAGGACCTAACTCAACATATGTCGCAGTTTCAAATCTTAAGCTACGACACTGATTTTCAGTCAGGCCCTAAATACATAACTCACGGACACATGTGTGCAAGAGATATTATGTATATTTTTTTGGCTTTTGGTGATGTTTTAAGAGGGACGCTGCTGCTCATCCTCGTCCACATTAAATTCCTTTAGTCACCTCTTACGACACACACGAGAAAGGATGTGGTGGCCTATTCTATGCTGGAACTGCACGCCTATATATAGCAATATATTTATATTGCTATAAAATTCCTGGATACCAATACCTAATAAAAAAAAAACTAGTCTTCAGGAATGATATGGAATGATCATCAGGTGGGCCGTCAGCTTGTTTGCCATTCTAAGTTGTATAAAAAAAATACAATTTGCGTCCATCTGGTGTACATTTTAAGTTGTATAAAAAAATGGCAAAATGTATGTGATGATAGATAAAAAAAAGACTATGATGTTTGATAAGTATTATTTACAATTGTCTCAAATCGAAATAATTAAAAACGAAGTATTGTAATCGATATACAATCGAGGGAAAACATCATGTAACACGCACAGAAAAAAAAAATATTTATTGAATTAATTTTATTGGCCAAAAGAAAATATGGCACAAAAGGCGGACTTCATGCTAGTAGCATTCTCTATCAGTCAACCTTTGGGACGAACAGTGACACACGAACGCGGTATTTTATTATTGGGATAGGTAAAAATATTATCACTAAATAATGTATATTTAATAAGTATACCATAAAAAATATAAAATTTTAAATATATGTAATATACATATATAAATATAAAGTTAAATAAAATAAAATATATAATATAAATATACAAAATATAAAAGGATAATGACTAGCTACTAAAGTTTTAATGAATTCATGAGGGACTTGTTTTTATTTCTAAGAAAAAACTAACAACAATATATAGAAATTTATTTAATTTCATTGTTTAGTTCGAAACTACATATATATATATATATATATATATATATATATATATATATATATATATATATAAGCCATTACTAGCAATATACGCTGTCAGGTCGACATCCACATAGTCTTCTCTGAAAACCATCGTGCTGAATTCCAAATGTATTCATCAGGATGGGCTAACTGGCCTGCCTTTTTATTCCCACTTAACATCCCATACTGGTGCCTCGCCAGCGTATACCGTTAGCACAGGCGGGCTTATAAATCCATTATCATCCATTTAAAATCTAGTCTTGGAGTTATAGACAGCAGATTGACATGAAATTATATTTGGTATATTTGTATATTTTTATAAGAATTGTTAACATTACTAATTTAGTGCTTAATTCAATCAACGTATACACTTTTTAAGTTTCTAAATCCTGCATATCTAATTATGGCGAAATATATGGACTTATAAACATATATATCCTTAGCATGTTTCTTGTACATTCAATTATACCAAGTTCAGATAAAGGAAGGCACTATCACTGCAATGATCTCTTCAGTTATCACACTTAAATTTCTACCATCAATTAGCTGTGATTCGAACGGTAAAATACGACAATGTAATTAAAAGATACGAATATAATTACAGTTAAACTGATCGTTTAAGTACTATTCATAGTATACTGCAGTTTCATCCTCGAGATCACTCTATTACTAGTTAGTAAGCAAGCAGCAGGCGAGTCAACGATGATAATGATTATGTACAATAAAACTGCTTTCTCTCTGCAAACGTCTGTTTGTAAATATGAATAAAATGCAAAAGCAATCAACACTGCACCGCCGGCTGGCCTTGCCAAGTTGGGTGGGTGGAATTAATGAGTTCGCACCAAACAGGTAGGTTAGCGACTCATTTGGTTTCTCTCCTGCCTCTTAATATTTTTATTTTATGTATTTACTTGTATTTAACAGCGATTCCCATTCGTGTTTCTACCGTGAAACAGTTGTGTTTGCATGGCTGTGTTTCGGTTTGAAGGGTGGGATATGGTAGTGAATTTACAGGGTATAGAAGAATAATACCTGAGTCCTCATAAATAGCAAGGCATGGGGGGTATTATGGGCGAAACAGTGTACTCTGTTTTGTCCATAGGGTCATGTCTATAGACGACGATTACCACTTTCCATCAGGTGGGCCGTCAGCTTGTTTGCTATTCAAAGTTGCATAAAAAACTAAAAAAAGAACCATCCACGTGACCTAGACTCCATTAAAAAAAATTAATTATGTACTTCTCAATCTTAAATACAACATGTATATTAAATTGGTTTGCTAACGAATTTTTTCACTATTAAGCAGGAAACGTGTTAGTTCAAACAGTGTCCTGGAGACAACTGCCAATAAAATGGACTGTTCCATCCTAAAATATTGGGTGGGATAGGTTATCAATGCAAGAGCGTTATGACCGTTCATTTGTGAAAAAAAGTGGCGTGAATTTACTAGGTACAGAGGAATAACACCTGAGTCCTCGGGAATGGCAATGCATGGGGGGTATTATGGGCGAAACAGTATACTCTGTTATGACCATGGTACAGCTCATGTCTATAGGCGACGGTTACCACTTTCCATCAGGTGGGCCGTCAGCTTGTTTGCCATTCCAAGTTATTTAATTAATAAATTATTACTAACAAAATGGGCCTTATGTTGTCTGAACAAATAAATATTATTATTTATTATTCTTATTAAATTTCATGATGATTGGTTCAGTCGTTAAGGATGCCAAGAGATAAACAAACAGACAAATTCACTTTGTTATTAGAAAGAATTACTAGCTGTTACTCACAACCCATTAATTTCCGTTCATAACAGATCCGAAAGCACGTTAGTTCATAGATTAAAATAGTTTCAAAGATTTTGTAATAAAAAAATGGTTTTTAGCTTTTATATCTACATCGCTTTTATTAAAAATTACCAATTTTATGTAGACTAAACAGATAAACTACAAATATACAAATAGAGGCAAATTTTATACAAAATTTTGTTGCTAGATACAAAAAAATTGTCTTCGTTGATGTAACTAACTACTATACGTTTTAATTGGTCTGTTTTGGAATCCCGCAATGAGGAGGAGGGCGTTGACATTCGCGACACAGTTTTATACTTCTGCGGAGGGAGACTTTGTACAAAAGTCGATTGCTTGGGTACCTCTGTCCCATTCGTGTTTCAACCGTAAAGCAGCTGTGTTTGCATGGCTGTGTTTCGATTTGAAGGGTGGGATATGGCGTGAATTTACAGGGTACAGAGGAATAACACCTGAATCCCTAGGAATGGCAACGCATGGGGGTATCATGGGCGAAACAGTATACTCTGTTATGTCTATGGTACTACTCGTGTGTATAGGCGACGGTTATTACTTTCCATCAGGTGGGCCGTCAGCTTGTTTGCTATTCTAAGTTGCATAAAAAAAAGTCATCGTTTTTCAATAATATTGTAACAAATATTTTTGTTCCAAATAAATATATATCATTATTAAACAATTCATCAGTACTATGGGTACCTCTGTCCCACTCGTTTCCACCGCCAAGCAGTTATACTTGAACAATTGTTTCAGTTTGAAGAAGAGATACAGCAGTTAGAGGATAGAGCGACATAACATAAATAGTTCTCAAGAAAGAGAAACTGTCGCCTGTAGATATGGGTAGGGCTATATCGATCATGGGGGGCACCATGAACAACTAATACTACCTACATCTACAGACGACGGTTACCACTTTCCATAACTCCAGCTTGTTTCCCATCGTGTTTAATCAACAAAAAAATATCTACTCCATAGAGATTTACATCGATCGAATCACATTTGATATTCCAACAGCTGGAATATTCATTCCACCACAATGTGCACTTGGCGCAATGCCATTAATGCCATGCGGACGCGGATCTGGAAGAGTAACAGGAATGTACCTCAATAGTTTTTGTCGAGTGTTATATATCAACAGTACTAGAAATAGAACATCATGTTTGGAACTGTATTTAGCAAACGCACTGATGTTCTAAAGTAGATCCGTTGTACGCACAGAAAATAACTAAAAATAACTAAAAAAAATTAAATTGTATTCGATAATTTCTTTTTTTTTTTTTTATACAAATTAGAATGGCAAACAAGCTGACGGCCCACCTGATGGAAATCTTTAACTGTCACCTATAGACATGAGCATTGCCATGGATATAACAGAGTACACTGTTTCGCCCATGATACCCCCCATGCGTTGCCACTCCTGAGGACTCAGATGTTATTCCTTAGTACCCTGTAAATTCACGCCATATCCCACCCTTCTATGAGACAAAGGTACCCAAATTAAAGGTAAATTGACTTCCATTTGATACTTTTCCTGCATTTAGATTACTCTCTGATTATTTTCTCTCTCACTACATTGAGTTGGCTGGAAGAGATCTCTTTTAGAGATAAACCGACCCTTGCTAACTACTTAACTAATCGCTGTATTTTTCAAGTATAATAAAAAATACATATATATATATAGTATTTAATATGAAGAAGGACATAAGCTAACATTTATCCACGATAATATTATATATGCAGGTCACACGAACAAGGGCGCGTTTACAACAAGTGTAAATATAAAATTTAAGAAGCCCACCCGTTCTTGGACCAGCCAGCTGAGTGTTTCAACTGAAATAGGTCACAATCGCCCAGCTCGGTCGCATAGCTGGCTGTAACAAGTGCGTTGGCCCACCAACCGACCGACCCGGGTTAATTATAACGAAACGCGTTGTCAACCTACATCAATCAGCGATCAGTGATAGTCATTAGTCAGGCCAATTGAATCAACCGACAAGCAAGACGGATTATTAGTAGCGGAGACTAGTAAACCAATGACTGGGAATATATGGTACATCAGGCTCCACAAGGTTTCTCCAGGAAACCATTGTGGTTAACCATTGTTTTAATTCACCACGTTGAGCCAACTGACTTACTTCTTCTTTAATACAATATATTAAAACCGTAACATTACAGATGAATTAAGTATGTGTTTTTTCCCCGTCCAAATCTTTAGTATTTTTTAAATTAATTGTAATTTTCTAAAGTGGCAAATACTCAGATGTTGATGGTAAACGGTTAGTAGCCTGTAAATAAATCACGCAATATTTACCCTTTTTTTAAAGAGCCCTTCTATCTCTTTGAAACAATAAGGTACATTCCAAATTAAAGGTAAAAACCACGCTTGACCATCCATTTGATACTTTCGATGGCGAACTGCATTTAGATAAGACTACTCTCTGATTATTCTGTCTCTCTCAACGATTCTACATTGAAACGTTGATTAGGAATTATGATCGATCTCTTTACTTTCTCAGTTTAGAGAATTTTTTCGGTTGGTAAACATGTACTCGATTGACCATTACCAGCGGCTGAGCTGACTTAACCTCATTTTCAAAACCTCCTTGCTTATTATACTTCTCGCCCTATTATACTTGCTTGCTTAATAGCGGACCAATTAAAACTTGTTCATGAATAGGCGAACTATAATAAAAAATATTTATAATCATCATCTTCCTATATATATATATAGTATTTTATAATAAAATAAATATATCATAAACATAGTCGTCATAGCCACTTGTCAACATTATCACATTTTTCCATCAAGATAATTAAATTATATATGCTTTCGAACTGGCTCACAAACATTACAGCGACGTTTTCTTACAATTTTCGGGATCGCGTTTACATATTATTTTCATATTTTCTTTGTAAATATATATAATATTAAAATAGAAACGCTAGTTGTTCTACTTATTTACCCGAACAACTTCTTCATCACCATCCCAATTAATAATATTTAGAGTCGACGTAACTGTTTTTGTCCATATGTTGGAAGGAGACTTTGTACAAAAGTCGTTTGCTTGGGTACCTCTATCCCATTTGTGTTTCAACCGTAAAGCAGTTGTGTTTCGGTTTGAAGGATGGGATATACCGTGAATTTACAGGGTACAGAGGAATAACACCTGAGTCCTCAGAATGGCAACGCATGGGGGGTATCATGGGCGAAACAGTATACTCTGTTATGTCCATGGTACTGCTCATGTCTATAGGCGACGGTTACCACTTTCCATCAGGTAGGCCGTTAGCTTGTTTGCCATTCTAAGTTATAAAAAAAAATACGAAACGTCTTTCGTTTTACGACCGGCGTTTGTCATAATAGAAACTACATCAATAAGCGAAAAAAATATATACATTTTCGTTTGAAATGGATAAACAAAAAGTTAGTCAGACAGTCCATATTGAATCAAATTAAAAATCAAGAACGTTTTGATTATTAGTAGCATTTGGAGACTTTTTTTTAATAATAATTTCAACAATGATCATTAAATTCTGGAATATATGTAAATGTACATCCCAGAAGGATTACTATATTTATTTAAATTCTTTATGCAAGGTTTTTATCTCCAGGAATTTACCATTGGTTTGGTTAACCATATTTTTATATTCATCAATTTTGGATCTAATCGTTGATCAATTTTCTCTGCTGATAAGTCTGCCCTTTACATGGCTCGAATAGTCAATAATATTGGGGTAGGCCCAGACGACCTTGTGCGAACCGCTCAGTGCTAAGTACAATATGTTTATATAGTAATATTTATAATATAAACCGATAACAAAATTATTACTTTAAATATGAATTAAGTCTGTGTTTTTTTAGTACGGCCACACTCCAAATCTTTAGTATTTTTGTTTCAATTAATGTGTTTGCATGGCTGTGTTTCTAAAGTATGGCGTGAATTTACTGGGTACAGAGGAATAACACCTGAGTCCAAATGGCAACGCATATATCATGGGCGAAACATTATACTCTGTTATGTCCATGGTGGTAAACGACGGTTACCACTTTCCATCAGGTGGAGCTTGTTTGCTTCTAAGTGTATGAAAAAAAATAAATAAAAAAACCGACTTCAATTGTGATAAAACAGTTATTTTGATATAAAAACTAAACTACTGAGCCGTTTCGGATATTATTTCTATAGGACTGATCTGTAAGTATATCCTTTCAGATAAAAAAAAAAAGAATTTTCCATCTCCAGTTTAGAACTGACCGAGTTAAGTGGTAACAACAATAAAAAAAACGCAACTCCTTATTTTTTAAGTCGTTTGAAAACCGATTAAGTTGTACTCAGTATATCGTATTTTATTTTAATTACATACAATGCTGACATATGAGTGCATACAATATTTCTTAAAACCACATGTTTAATATATTTTAATATCGAAAGAGTTTATGCTGCACTTTACAAAACTACGCAAAATCTTTTACAATAGTAATCAGTATTCTGATTTGTCCTTACTACGACTTTATTGTATTTATAAAAACAAATAGGTATATAGATTAATTTAAACTATGCAAAATAGTTTGACTTCGAATCGAACTTAAATAAATTACTGTTTTGAGAGGTCTAAATTATTATAAAAAATATAACAACAACCAAATATTTTATTGTTGAGTTGTTAATTTTTTTACATTTATACATATATAGTATAACAGACAGACAGATGACAGTAACAGTTTAGAGAGGACTATAGCTATTGTGTTAAATAATAAATAATCTTTATTTACTACTCACAAGGAATATTTTACAAAATATGCTGTCCTTCATCAATTTTGTTTTAGATGGTACACACATAATTGGTCAATATGCGACAGAAATCTAAATTTATCAATATTTGTTTTTACAAAATTAGCACACTCATAAATATACAAACAAGGCACTGTCAATAATTTTAATTGTTTAAAATGTCATGTGTCCCGTCTTACAAATGGCCCGTATGCAACGTTTTTGATATTTCAAAACGATATCTTTCTTAGTAGAGTTTCCCCAAAACAGTATACAATATATTATTATAATAAATGCTCTTTACTACATATTGTTACTATATATGATAAGATAGATAGATATATAATTTATTTACATTACTTACAGAACACAAATAACACCAAATATAGATAAATACGCAAAAATATAAATAGAAGAATACATATACAAAAAAAAAGAAAAATATATAAAAGAAGTAACATAATTTAATGAATTGAATGAGTGTGCCACAACAACTCAAAATGATCACAATTCAGTTTATTGCTTTGCTCTCAAAAGAGCAAAACTCTGATATTCTGTTGTGGTCAAAAAAGTGACAGATTGACATACGATGTGGTGGTGGTACGAAGGGCTAAAGCTTACCTTTTATAACTATATTTCCATGTAGAAATATTTCTATATCTCATCTCATTTTGTTCACAATAAAATATAAAACTTACTTATATAATAAAACTGTAAAAGACAGTGTCTGTGTATACGTAAAATAAAAAAAAAGTGAGGACTATTAATAAGATCAATAGATGTCAAAACAAAATTTTTTTAGAAATTTTATCTGTTTGCATGTTTGTTTCGGCATCACGCAAAAATTATTGCTCCAAATTGGATAAAGTTTTAACAGTTACATTCCTGATGATATAACTTAAAATCTGGTGTTTGTTTTATAATGAAAATGCCAACTATAAGTAGGGTGTTTAATTGGTTTTCTCACTTCTGAACTCCACATTTACGAATTAGCAGGCAAGTTAATAAATTTAAAAAAAAAAAAAAAAAAAAACAAGTCTCTATTTATAATCATCATCTCTCCTGTGGAGCCGAGGATCTGCTTCATCCCAGCAGAAGTGGTCGAACATCTAGGCGGCCAACGCGCACTCCGGCGGTGTCAATATTCATTTTATCCATTATTATTAATCATAGTGTTAAAAAATTATTAAGAAATCCTAAATTATTAGTTGGTAGAAAATTTACTCTTCGACAACTCTCCGAATACATTCGAACCAACATTTCCACTTTGGGTGTTGCTGGAAGAAAACTCTATCAGAGTTAAGCTCGACTTTGTACTTTTGTTTACCTCTGTCATATTTTTTATAACTAATATGTACAATAAAGTATAAATAAAATAAAAACATTTCTCTGCTATCCAGGCCGACTAGACCTGTCAACATTATTGTAACATACTTATTTTTGATTTATTTGGTAGCAACATACAACGTCAGATCCCTGGAAACTATCGTTATTAATTCTTGTTGATTTATTCACGATGGGCTAACTGACCTACATTTTGACCTATCATCTCTCATTGGTGCTCCGCTAGCGTATACCGATAGCACAAGCGTAGTTATTGTTCCATTATCATCCCATAAAGAAACCATACTTGTGATTTGGACTAACTACCGCTACCCACATCAAGATTTGAACCCAAATGTCTCTGCTATCCATGCTGACTAGACCTGGATATGGGTTTAAATCCAATATCGGTAAACCTTTCAACCACTTTTTTTATATCACAGAAAGGTGACATAAAAACATACAGTTTGTTTGATAGTTTTTAGTCTATGGACACATATATTATTTTCTGAAGAAACCTAATATTTTTTTGAAAAACCCCATTTGTAAATGCCTTTCCACAGAATATAATATAGCGATAGAAACTTAAGACCATGAGGGTTCAAAAGTAAATTTAGTTGTGTGTTTACTAATTTATAACAAGATGCTATTTATTGTGTTTTCACTTTATTCCGAACAACTAATTAGTAACTATCATCACCTTCCTCATTTATAGAGGATGTACCAATTAATAACGAAGTATCGTTAAGTAAAGTTAATAAGTCTTTTATGGGAATGGGCATTCAATGTTATAATAAGATACCGAAGGGTGTTTTAGATCTACCTTTTAATAAATTTAAAACTGTTATTGAACAAAAGCTATAACACCTTAAACAATTACACAAATGATAAACGAATGACCATGTAATTTTAAATGTAGTATATTTAAATAAATGTGCATAAAATTAGCATAGATTTAAAAGAGTAACTGTTGAGTTTCTTGCGGATTCCTCTCATCAGACATTCATCAGACATCAAACATTCTGAACCCTACAATAGATTCATAAAAAAATACGATTTAAACTTTTAAAATTAAGCAAATGTATGCCCAGTTTATATATAAATATAAGTACATGTAAATAAATAGTAATTTACAAATTATTAAACTGTTAAAGAACAACAAACCAGAGTTTTAGTAACGTAAACCGGTTCTTAATGAGAACACCACACACAAATAAAGACACAAGTTTATTGCAGTGGTCGACTGGAGCATTCAATACGGAGAACGATTGTATTTGAGGCTACATCAAAAATTAAGAGGAACTTTTGCAATTCGACTGCAGTCTTACTCGATATATTTTATGCCTTTGAAGACATTTCAATTTGATATTTAAATTCACGGGACTTAACGCGACATTACCAGAGGGCGACTGTACAATAGTCAATTGTTTGGGTAGCTCTGTTCCATTTGTGTTTCTACCGTGAAGCAGTTGTGTTTGCATGGCTGTGTTTCGGTTTGAAGGGTGGTATATGGCGTGAATTTACTGGGTACAAAGGAATAACATCTGAGTCCTCAGGAATGGCAACGCATGAGGGGTATCATGGGCGAAATAGTATACTCTGTTATGTCCATGGTACTGCTCATGGGCCGTTAGCTTGTTTGCCATTCTAAGTTGTATAAAAAAAAAAGTCTCGCTGAAATCAACTTTGTAGACCTTGATAGACGATAAGTATGTGTGTAATCACTATGATTTATTGATTTTACGTATCTAAACATGTATACATGTGGAAAATCATGTATACTTTTTTTAATAACTAGTTTTTACCTGCGGCTTTGCTCGTAATTCAAGCAAAGTCCATTTAAATGGGGTAGAATGTAGTATATTTTCTCTGTCCAATGCAGTGCGTGTATTCCAAATGTCATGATTAAATGTAACCAATGTCACGATAAAATGTACAAAGTCTCCCTCTGGTAACTTATTTATTTCTTTATATATTTTAAATTTTGTACCCGAATTCCATTTATTCCTGGTGCCTTTCTTATATTAAATTTATCTATAATTTTTCTACAGCTCTCGAGGAAACCTTTTCAAATATAAAAGAGGCATAAAAAATAGATTCGTACAATAGTATCATATCCGCTTTTAAAGTTATTTAATCTCGTGATAATTGTTTTAAATAATTATGTAAATGCATACTGAACTATGGCGGTCATCGTACATTTAAATATATATTAATATTAAATAGAATATATTATTTGTTTTGATTTGTTTATTTGAACAGTCTTGTTTATAATATGGTTTATTTATTTATTTAAATTGTGATACATAATAATTGGTAAAACAAGATAAGTCAATCAACCCCATATATCGAGGTATACAAATTTGCAATTATATAAGAAAAAACAAATTATATAAAAAAAAATCAACAATGTCACATTTATAGTAAAAAATTATAATATTATCGAAATTTATTACATTTATCTTCAAGGAAATCGTTTGTGCAAATATGTTGATAAGTGTTAACTTAGTAATATTTAATAGCCTTCGTGGAATGTTGAATACACTGTGACGTCCTAAGCACCCCTAATGCATTGCTATATCTGGTCTTCTAGATAAATAACAAACGAATCCATTGATGGCGACCATAAGGTGGAATGAGATAATCAAGCTGACGGCCCACCTGATGAATATGTTATGTTGTTTCCTTTCAGAAAAAAAAAATATCCAAGTTAGTTAACAACTAACAGAGTTATGAGGTAAAACATAAAAATAAAAACATAAAATTGAATTGGGAACCTTCCGTTTGAAGTCGCTTGAAAGTAATCCAAAGTAGCTATTCCAATACAATTTTTTTTTGTTTTTATTTATTCATTAGTACAAATATGTGTACATGGCGGACTTAATGCTAAAAGCATTCTCTCTCAGTCAACCATAGGGAAGTGTTAGAATACTCAAATGCGGTACTACTAATTATTGATATACATACATACTAAAATTACATATATAAACGAATAAATATATATGAATAACAAATATACATACATATATATAATATATACTATATTATACACGAATTTGGGAATAATATAAAGCACTTACTGCTCGGATAAAGATAAAAAGTGAACGTGAACGCTTTTTTTGAAAGACGGTTTAGTCGGTAGTCTCTTAATGGCTGTTTTATTAATTAATTATTAATTAATATTCATTAAAAATTACCTGTTTTTATTAAATAATCACTTATACCGGATTTTTTTTTAATTACTGATAGGTCCCGCGATTGATCAGGATCTCACCTGGTGGAAAGCGATGATGCGGTCTAAGATGGAGCTCGCGGTACCACGAATCGTGGCCTAGTGTACCGTGCACTGGTTGATGCTACACTAAGTCATGGGTTGAGTATACGTTCGTGCATTTAGTACTTAAATTGACATTTTACTATCATATTCGCAAACACGACTCTTAAAACTGCTCACTGATAAACAAACAAAGAGAAATTGTAACAAAAAATATAATATGTTTTTGTTCTACGAACAACAACGACATCTGTTGTATTGCGGTAAGACCAGTTATTTTGTTTTAAAAACTAAACTACCGAATCGAATTTGATAAGACCAATCTAGAAGTCCCTTTCAGATAAAAAAAAAAGAATTTTTCAAATCGATTTATAGCTGACGAAGTTATAAGATAACAAGCATAAAAAATATACTCGAATCAAGAATCTTCTTTCTTTGAAAGTCGACTGAAAAATATTATACCAGAGGGAGACTTTGTACAAAAGTCGATTGCTTGAGTACCTCTGTCCCATTCGTGTTTCTACCGTGAAGCAGTTGTATTTACATGGCTGTGTTTCGGTTTGAAGGGTGGGATATGGCGTGAATTTACTGGGTACAGAGGAATAACACCCGAGTCCTCAGGAATGGCAACGCATGAGGGGTATCATGGGCTAAACAGTATACTCTGTTATGTCCATGATACTGCTCATGTCTAAAGGCGACGGTTACCACTTTCCATCAGGTGGACCGTCAGCTTATTTGCCATTCTAAGTTGAATAAAAAAAAAATTACAATGCAACAATTTGGTTAATAAAAATTCAATAATAAATGCCATTTGTAATAGTATTAAAAAAATAAGACCAAAAAGTAATGTAAACTCGTATTAATTTTTATGAAAAAATATATTTTTAAAAACGGAATGCGTTTTATTTTTTTTTCTTCATAAAAACGTCTGGCCCTTGATACTATGAATATACATCTCTATACCTACAATGTATTATATACAATATATTATTTAGAGCATACAACTGATGATGCTCAGAATATGTAACAATTTAAATTTAGAACTAAATTGTAACAGTATACAGATATTTATAAACAATTTTTTTTAGATAATATCTAAAGGCTTTGTTGAATATATTTGATTGTTTATACAAGTATGTATACTTAAGTATGTATATGCCTGTATGAATGTATAGATAACATAAAATAATAAAATATATATTACAGTAAATTCGAATATAATAATTTTTAAAACGTACTGGCCAGTTCGCAATGCGATTTCAGTTGAGAAGAGAGGGCAAAAACTCAGCTTTTACTCTATTTATGTACATGTGTATAAATACTCATGAGTATTTATAGATTAAATATTAATTAGTATTTAATTTTAAACTACATCAATAATTAGTAAACTTTAACATTTCTTCAAAGAGTATTTTTATCGCCAACAAATCGTCATTCTGTTCGGCGAACTAATGTAATATATTAAAAATATTTATATTTTATGAATAACATTAAATTTAATAAAAAATCAATTATTCAATTTATTAGTGTTTAATTTTAAATAAATACGTATATATTAAATCACTTCATTTAGCTTACCTTGATCAGAGTATCCAATTGTGTGAACTAAACAAAAGCTATGGACACTTAAAAAATTTGGGTTCTAACTGAAAACCAAGGATATGCTGAAATGCAGCAACGGAACCGGCTACCAGTCGCCCGGCAGCCCGTTCGGTTACTACATCTCCCTAAGGCGATGCCTCCCTATAAATCCACGCCGTAGACGGGCGCTTAACTTAGCAAGCCTTATCAGGTTACCTAGCATACACACTCATACTTCAGTTTCAAGAAATCATATGTTACTTTTAAAGCCCATACATAGTCAATCTTAGGTTTCATCAGTAAATTTCAGAACTATAACCCTACACTAACAGTATACGCTGGGAGGGAAGGGATTGTTAGTAATACAATCCCAAATTAGTCCCAATTGTTACCAATATACCTTGCCAGGTCGACCTTCACGCGGTTCCCCCTGGAAACCATCGTGACTAATTTATCGTTGATTGCGTTGCAATGGGGTAACTGACCTGCCTTTTCACCTTCACCAATCATCTCTTATTGGTACCCCGCCAGTGTGTACCGATAGCGCAAGCGGGGTTACCATTCCATTATCACCCATAAAAAAACGGTATACGCTAGCGGGGCACTTGTGAAGGACGATAGGTGAGGATGAAAAGGTAGTTCACTTAGTCCATCGTGATGAATACACCTGGATTTAAACATAAGGGTGGTTTCCAGGATTTAACGGGGTGACCGCGAAGAAGTTAACCTTCAGATTTACCAACAAGAGATTTACAAACATTATTTTTGGCGCTTTCACCAAACCAAACCTGACCTGACCAACCTTTCAAACGACTATTATAAGCACCACGTAATAAACTTAGATTTACCCGAGGGAGATTTTGTACAAAAGTTGTGTTTCGTTTTGCTTGGGCACGTTTGTCCCATTCGTGTTTCTACCGTAAAGCAGTCGTATTCGCATAGCTGTATTTCGATTTGAAGAGTGGGATATAGTGGTAAAATTACGGGGTGTAAAGGCACAATAATTTGCAGTCTCTTTAACCTCGGATATTCGTGCGTAACAATTTAAAAGAAGCGAAACCTAAAGTGTTCACAACATTTTTAATCATAAATATAGATCCATTAGATTCAAGAACAAAGCCGAACACACAAATATGTTGTTTGCGTGCAACGTTACGTCACAAGGTTTCATTTGTTCTATTCCCAGTACGTAATCTTTTATAACTCGTCATTGTACTTCCTGTCTTTTCTTAATTCTCATATAACACATTGACCTAAGATTCCGCTGATGATTTTTTTTTATACAACTTAGAATGGCAAACAAGCTGACGGCCCACCTGATGGAAAGTGGTAACCGTCGCCTATAGACATGAGCAGTACCATGGACATAACAGAGTATACTGTTTCGCCCATGATACCCCCAATGCGTTGCCATTCCTGAGGACTCAGGTGTTATTCCTCTGAACCCTGTAAATTCACGCTACATCTCATCCTTCAAACCGAAACACAGTCATGCAAACACAACTGCTTTACGGTTGAAACACGAATGGGACAGATATACCCAAGCAATCGACTTTTGTACAAAGTCTCCCTCTGATGATTTCTACAGGTAACCAGGAAACTTGATTTAAATAAAATATAAGCGAAAATATTATAAGACAAAGCATGCAGGTAACTCTCCGATAGTCACAACTTAGCGTTTTTTTTTAATGAGTAAAAATTTTGCGAATTATGTTGTGTATGTATTATTAATTTGCCCACGCTGTCTGTATACATCGAAAGCTGGCACCAGAGAGGAATTATAGGTAAGTATAAAGCGGAAGGGAGCATGAAATGTTTTCCGAAATTTCAGGGCCGAACAATATAGAAATTTGATGTTAAAATTACATATAATATACCATTTAAAAATATTAAAATATCGGACTTTTATGGTAGGATTTGGACGAACGAAATTTTAAGCTCCGTTTACTGAGGCGATTACAGTATGAACGAAAACACAAAATTAAGTCCGAAAATTCGGAATTCCATTTTATGGTAGACCCCAGGTTAGTTGGTCCATCGTGACGAATTAAACAAGAGTAACTACGACGGTTTCCTGAGGGAATTGCGTAGACGTCGTGTTGGCAGAGTATATGCTATCAATTAGGCTGCCAGTGGCCATTATTAATAATTCCTTCTCCCCTACATTGTTATACTATTTCAACAGTCAAGAAGTGAGATTCTCTCTTGGCATCTACATTTCTCGAGTCTTATAACCTTTCATAAAAGACTAAAATGTGCAGATATTAAATGGGATTCTAATTAAATGATTTGCATTGGGGTTCGTTAGGTCGTCACGTACAACCACGTGATACCTGCTGCAGATTTTCATCACCATACAACCAGCCATAAAATAAAGTTTCATCCCAACCATCTGGACGAGTGGCGGTCTTCCACTGCGCGTTTTTCAAGGCACTTTCTTCCACGCACAACCAGTTTTTTTTAATGGGTGATAATGGAATGGTATCCCCATCCACGCTATCGGTATACACCGGCGGGGCACCAGTGAAGAATGATAGATGAGGATGAAGCAGGTCAGTTAGCCCATCGTGACGAATTCAACAAAAAATTTTCACGATGGTTTCCAGGGGGAACCACGTGGAGGTCGACCTAATAGCGCATATTGCTAGCAATGGGGCTGTCAAACTCCATTGCTAACAATCCCTTTCCCCCCCAAACCACTCTTTGGAACCAACTTCCAGCAGCAGTATTTACGAACCGATACGACAACATAACCTTCATGAAAAGAGCATATATTTTTTTAAAAGGCCAGCAGCATACCTGCAATGCCGTTAGAGTTATGGGTGATCATGGGCGGCGGTAGTCAATTACCATGTAAAAAAAACCAGGGGTTTTCGTGTATAACGAAGCGGCCAAGGACCTTTTGATATCAGAGGGTGCCCTCACACAAATAGTAGCAGTACCCGACAGAAGTGACCGGTGTTCCCGATAAAATTCCCCTTACATAAAATTTAACATAAACTATGGGGTCCATTCTGACGTGCTATACCCTAAAAGTATTATTTCAATTTGATATCACAGTGATTTTATATCTCATCAATGTTCTAAATTATGAGGAAACTGATGTAACGACTGGCACCTAATACGTACCTAATTATTTAGCTTTTATGTTTATTTACAATAAAACCTATTTATTTATAAATAGATATATCAAATTCAACTAGAAATGTTTACAAACTCTTTTAAGTAATAGTCATCTTTTAAAACTCTACAGCTCTGTTTGAAAAAATTTCGAAAATCGAAAATTCTTTTAAAAAGATTAATGGCATATGTGTTTCCAAATAAGGAAATGGCTAAACGCTATTAGTAAACAATTAACCATAATATATCCATAAATGTAATGGGAACATCAGGTTGACTTCAAAACTGCATTGAGAATTTGGTATTAGAACAAAACTTTATTTCGTAGACAAACAAATACGCATATTCTGCGACGCAATAGTGGCATGCTAATGCTACATAATAATAAATGCCAGTGAATCGCATTGCGTTACAAAATTAAATAACAATTAATACTAAAACTGTGAAAGCGCAAGATATTTTTGTAAAACGCTGCATTTGTAAACATCGTAAGTGAAACAAAGAAATTTGTATATGAAACGGCGCCAGCGCATGCAAGTTTGTGTTGGTGCCGAGCTCGACCTCGGCGCGCACTATTTATTGTGCTCACAATACTGCCATAGTCTTACATCAAGAAATATCGTTGCATGGAAAAAGATAAGACGACCTCAAATTACAACGATTCGTAGAAACTTCACTGCGCTCGTGGCCTACCATGAAATGAAATTCCTAAGTTTCGGACTCAATTTCGTGTTTTCGTTCATACCTAATATACGGCCTAGTAAATGAAGCCTAACATTTCGTTCGTCATAATTCCTACTATAAAAGTCCAAAGGTAAAGGTATAAAATAAAATATTATATTTTAATATTTTTAAATTTTTTAAACAGTAAGTATTATGATATTATACCATCAAATTTATTCTTTATTGTACACAAAAGGTTATTGAAATGGAAAAACAAACATAATAATGCACAAAGGCGAGCTTATATCCAAAAAAGATTTCTTCCAGCAAATCCAATATGAGAAAAACTGACAGTTAATTAGTAGTTACAGTCATACATGTGTACCAATCGACTAAAATGTTATAGTTAAAAATAAATAAATAAAATGTCTTTACAATTGAAATTTTTGTTTTGTGTTCGTTTGTGTTTCGTTCGCTCCGAAATTTCAGAAAACATTTCATGGTAGGCCCTCTGATTGCAAGTTTAAAAATGGAACTAAAACGTGAGGCATGCTAATACGCTCAATTTATTAAAATTACAAAGTGGCACGTTGACGCAGCAATTACCTAGTCTTCAAACTATATCCTAGTTTATCCTTTGTTTTTTTTATGCTATAAACAAACAAACAAAGTCCATCTAAACGTAGCTACCTATAGAAACGTGGAAACCACCATAGTTAATTCTTGTGGAATTCGTCACGTTGAACCAACTAACCTACCTTCAGTCTCGCCTAACATCTCTCACTGGTGTCTACGTACACCAGTGAGAGATGTTAGGCGGAAAGGATTATCAGTAATCAGGGTGTAACTGAACCATTACCAGCAATACACCCTATCAGGTCGACCTCCACGCGGTTCCCCCCTAGAAACCATCGTGGTTAATTCTAGTGGCATACGTCACGATGGGCTAACTAACCCGCTTTCATCGTCACCTATCATCTCTCACCGGTGCTTCACTAGAGCATACCGATAACGCAGGCGGGGTTACCTTTTTTTTTTTTATATACAACTTAGAATGTCAAACAAGCTGACGGCCCACCTGATGGAAAGTGGTAACCGTCGCCTATAGACATGAGCAGTACCATGGACATAACAGAGTATACTGTTTCGCCCATGATGCCCCCCATGCGTTGCCATTCCTAAGGACTCAGATGTTATTCCTCTGTACCCTGTAAATTCACGCCATAACGCACCCTTCAAACCGAAACACAACTATGCAAACACAACTGCTTCGTGGTTGAAACACGAATGTGACAGAGGTACCCAAGCAATCGACTTTTGTACAAAGTCTCCCTCTGGTAAAATATTATGAAGAATTACCATAAACAAAATTATTTCGCGCAGTGCCTTGCGTTTACAGTATATTTCAATTAGTTCAATGGTATTACACATGTTCTTTGTTTCGAATCGCAAAAACCACATTATCCAATTAATGTAGTGAATCCTGTCGACGGACGGTTAACTCAAAGTGACCTCTTGATTGTAATAAGGTGTAGATAGCGGCTGTTACCAACTCGACAGCTACGGAAACACTCGACGGCTACGGACGCGCTCACAAATAATTTATGTGCCTCAGACATCGATATGGGTCGAAACATAATTGTTAAACTGACCCCGAGAGTCTGTCTGCACGATATACTTACTGTGTATTCAATAAAACTTATGAAATTGCAACTAAGTTTTGAAGAAATAATCCTACGAACTCCATCTAAATAATTTTTTTTTTTGATGGGTGAAAATGGTATGGTAACCCCGCCTGCGCTAACGGGATACGCTGGCGGAGCACCAGTGAAGGGTAATAGATGAGAATGAAAACAGGCCAGTTAGCCCATCATGATGAATTCATCAGGAATTAACCATGATAGTTTCCAGGGAGAACCGCGAGGAGGTCGACCTGGTTGGGTATATTGCTAGCAATGGGATTCTCAGTCTCCATTACTAACAATCCCTTTCCCCCTCTGAATAATATTTATTAGTATCAAATTGAAACATTAAATCAATTACTGGATTTTTGAAGACGATTCTTGAAATTCAACTATCTTGTAGTCGGTATAATTATTTATTTATCTATTTAAGCTTTAATGCACAGTAAAATTCGATATACATTTGGAGGACATAACATCGGACAGTGTTCTCTACCAGTCAACCATTGGGCGAACCGAAAAATAAGTAGGCGGCGTATTAATGAATCGAGGAAACATAAAGTAATACTTAATATATTCATATATTATAATATATATATATATATATATATATATATATATATATATATATATATATATATATATAAAATATTATTATAACAAATAATTAACTGTATTACGAGTAGAAGAGCAAATAAAACAATCTATAACTCAAACGGAGTAACCAGCGAAGTTAAGTTTAGAAGGAAAGTGAGAAAAAAATACAACGAAGTTTATAAATCAGATTTTTTTAAAACAATTATTCTTTTACACTTTTATTAAGCACTAGTGAAACACACTAGTCATAAGTCAACCCAATTTTAAAGACAAAGCAAACATTCTCGAGGTAGATCACCAGCGCGATGGACTGACCTCATTAAAACGGTCACACAGCTATTGTAGAATGCTCTTGCTCGACCGAGAGTAGAAAAAGATAGAGACACATGGGGGGACCTCAATCGTGAAGAAAAGCCTCATCGACAATCTACCATAGACATAAGAACTACGAGCACTCCGTCAAGAGTGTACCAGTGAAGATTAAGAATTTCAACATGTAAAGGGTGAAATCTCTGGAACCCCATCAGTCAAACTGACAAGTGAACTAACTGCCAAAGGATCAGCATTACACGAGACTAGAAACGACATAAAAATAACCTCCCATACGAGTATTAACTTGTTTTTTTTTAAAGGCTGATTAAAAAACATGAAATAGTGACCCCGGCCGTGCTATCGGTATACACTAGCAGGGCACCAGCAAAGGTTGATAGACGATGAAACAGATCAGTTGGATCCATCGTGACAAATTCAACAATTATTAACCACGATGGTTTCAAGAGGGAACCTCGTGGAGGTCTACCTGTTAGGGTGTATTGTTAGCAATGGGGCAGTTAAATCCTATTACCAACAATCCTTCTACTAGTACACGTATTGTTTATTTATTTATTCTTTATTGAGCACATAACAGAAATGATTGGTCCAAAAGGCGAACTTGATTGTATAGGAAGCCTAATCTTTCTTTGTATTTTGAATCATAAATCTGCGTCCATCTATTAAGTTACCTTGTAGTGGAGGGTCAAATTGTTTTTTGTCACTTTCGACCTTAAAAGTAATACTCTGAGAAGGACGCTTATCATTTCGTATTTCGTCTTCTTTTCGTTTAAGAGCTTCCTCTTGTCGGTGCAACTAATTCATGCATCTTCTTTCAGCCAGCTCTATCCCAGGCCATATCCTTGACCTCCCTATACGACGTGACACCTAGTGTTTCTTTTATCTGTCCCATGTTATTCCTCGGTCTTCCTCTTCCTCTTTTGCCCTCTATTTTTCCTTCTACTATGCTCTTAAAAAAATCGTCATGTTGTATAAGGCGGCCCAGCATTTTGCCACTTCTATTCGCTATTCTCTCTATTTCGTATTTACTTAAACATAATTTTACCCTGAACCTACGCTACACTTTTTATACAATTAACGAAACCTAATAATTAACTATGATCTCGCCGGATGGGAAGTAATGACTGTAATTGAGAAGTTCTCCCTTTTAGGGTCCCGTACCTCCAAAGGAAAAACGGAACCCTTATAACAATAATAATTCTTAAGTAAGGTTACTAGGACGCACTTTTTATATTTTACAAATAAGATCACTTCGTTGTCCGTCCGTCCTACCATCTGTCAAGACCCTTTTTCTTAAAAACGCGCAGAGGTATCAAGTTAAAATTTATATATCATATACTCAAATCTACAATCTCTTAAAAGCAGCGAAAACTCAAGTTTCTAAATAGATACAATCAAAGGATACGGCCGTTTATGTTCAATTTATATCGTACATTTTGACATTTGCAAAGGGTATCAAAACCTATATGGTACCTACTTCCCGTTGACTTAGAATCATGAAATTTGGCAAGAAGCAACGTCATGTGGCAAATGTTATTTAGAAAAAATTGAAGCTTCACGATTTTGTACGGAACCCTCGTTGCGCGAGTTCGCTCGCACATGACCGGCTTCGTTAAAAAACAATAATGCTCCACGCTAAAAGTGCGCAATGTTATAATTGGTATTATCTCACGACAACAAATTTATATAATAAATATATAACATAACAATTATTTTATATAGGTGACCTTGAAGGAACATAATAGGCGAGTATAAAAATAATTTATCTATACCATATATTTATTCTAAACACATCCAAGCGAGGTCAGTGCCTCCGCACGGATCGGGAATATGGAGCCAGAAATAGCTGCAAATATCAATAATCCATTGTCCAATATCTACCGTTAACCGTCTACTGCTGAACATAACCTCATAAGAGAGGTTTTGCCGGTAGTTGCCACGCTTGGCAAGCGGGTTGGCAACCGCATTTCCGCTTTTGGTGATGTAAGAGGGTCGCTGCTGCCATCCCTCCACCATAAGTTCCCTTAGTCGCCTCTTACGGCGCCCACGGGAAAGGAAGGGGGACCCATACTATGTCAGGACCTACACGGCTAATATTTCAATACATAGAACAAACTGAAAAGAACTGAAAGTGGAATACATTTTTTTAATTAATTTAACTATGGTGGTAAGGGGGGAAGGGATTGTTAGCAATGGAGTTTGACAGCCCTATTACTAGCAATATGCCCTATTAGGTCGACCTCAATATGGTTCCCCCTGGAAACCATCGTGAACAATTCTCGTTGAATTCGTCACGATGGGGTAACTGACCTGCTTCATCCTCACCTATCATCCTTCACTGGTGCCCCGCCGGTGTATACCGATAGCGCGATTGGGGTTACCATTACATTATCACTTATAAAACAAAAACTATGGTGGTAAACGACCACGCGGCCAGTCTGATGATAAACGGGGTTACCGTAGCCTATAGTCGCCTATAACACTAGGGATATCACGCGCGCGTTTTCAACCTTTAAGGAACCTTAATACGCCATTTTTGAAAAACCCCATACTATAGTTTCTAGAGAAAGCAGCAGGTGACATTCTATTAATGTAATAAAATTGCAACTAGCCGATTTGTAATACATGGGAGATATTTATAAAAAAAATACATGGATTCTACAGTCTACTATACATACTATGTAACAGTATATATTGTTACTAAATATCTGGAAACTGTCACATAAGTATTCGCATCAGCTGAGAAGAAAGAGCAAGAAACACAGCTGTTGATATTTTTAATTAAAATAAATTTAAATTAGGAATTAATAAAATAACTATCGCAAACTTTGCACTGATAAAAAGATTTAAAAAGAAAAAAGAAAAAGTACATTTATACTACGTTTACGATTACGATAGGAACCACGAGCGAAGCTATAGCACTAGCACACCTGCAATGCCGCTGGTGTTGTGGGTGATCATGGGCGGCGGTAGTCACTTACCATCAGGTGAGCCGCATACTCGTTTGCCCACTGTGTTGTAAAAAAAAAAAAAGAAGCAACGGAATGTAACTCAATCAAAGTTTAAATTGAATTTTGGACAGTCCACACAATGGTGGAGGTACAATATGAACCCGAGTCAAGGGCGGCCACCCACACAAGGTCAATGATATGTATTTAAATTTAATCACTGTGTAATAATGTTATAATGCATCGTGAACCATTGTTGAGGGTGTATGTTAGGCACGGGCAATATCGGTACCGGGGAGGAAAGGGATTGTTAGTAATGGAGACGAAGAATCCCATTGCTAGCAATATACCTAACCAGGTCGACCTCCTCGCGGTTCCCCCTGGAAACTATCATGGTTAATTCCTGATGAATTCATCATGATGGACTAACTGGCCTGTTTTCATTCTCATCTATCACCCTTCACTGGTGCTCCGCCAGCGTATCCCGTTAGCGCAGGCGGGGTTACCATACCATTACCACCCAACAAAAAAAATATCGGTACCGCTCTAGTATCTATATATTGGGAGGAAGGGATTGTTAGTAATGCGGACTACCAGCCCTATTGCTAGCAATATACCCTGTCAGGTCGACTTCCACGTGGTTTCCCCTGGAAACCATCGTGCTGGATTCTATATGTATTCATCACGATGGACTAACTGACCTGCTTTTTTATTCTCACCTATCATCCCTCACTGGTGCCCCGTCAGCGCAGCGCTTAGCGCAGGCGGGGTTACCATTCCATTATCATCCATGAAGTATCTACATATTGGGTTGCTCTGCACATTAATGGCGGAAAAAAGGTCATCGCCCACTTTGAATCGCCCACACCAGTCAGCTACATTCATTCCGATCGACTTCATTTTCATAGTATTATATTGAAGAACGCCATGTGATCCCAGCATAGTATGGGCTACTCCTTCCTTTCGGGTGTCGTAAGAGGCGACTGAGAGAACTTGGTCGAGGGACGGGCAGAAGCGTGTTAAAACATATCCAAAGCCTAACTGCGGTTATCAATCCGCGTGCCAAGCGTGGCGACTACTGACAAAACTCCCTTTATGGGGAAGGCTTATGTTCAGCAGTGGACAGTTGACGTTTAATATAATTATAATAAATAGTTTTCATTCATTCCTTTATAAACACAAATGACCAGTTCAACATGATGAAGTAAAAATTAAACTTTTTCTATGCAACTTACAATGGCAAACAAGCTGACGACACACCCGATAGAAAGTAGTAATCGTCGCCTATAAACATGAGCAGTACCATGGACATAACAGAGTATACTGTTTCGCCCATGATACCCCCCCCCCCATGCGTTGCCTGAGGACAGGTGTTATTCCTCTGTACCCAGTAAATTCACTGCCATAGCCCACCCTTCAAACCGAAGCACAACCATGCAAACACTACTACTTCCCGGTAGAAACTTTGTGCAAAAAGTCGTTTAGTTGGGCACCTTAGTCCCATTTGTGTTTCTAAACAAACATAAGAAATAATACAACCGAATTAAAAACCTACACTGTATTTTGAGGGATTTTGAGGGAGACATTATACAAAAGTCGATTGCTTGGGTACCTCTGTCCCATTCGTATTTCTACCGTGAAGCAGTTATTTGCATGGCTGTATTTCGGTTTGAAGGATGGGATATGGTGTGAATTTACTGGGTACAGAGGAATAACACCTGAGTCCTCAGGAATGGCAACGCATGGGGGGTATCATGGGCGAAGCAGTATACTCTGTTATGTCCATGGTACTGCTCATGTCTATAGGCGACAGTTATCACTTTCCATCAGGTGGGCCGTCAGTTTGTTTGCCATTCTAAATCGTATAAAAAAAAATTATTTCTATGATGACTTAAAGAGAAAATAGTTGCAAATTTTGGACTAATGGATAAATATAAAATGTAGTCTACATTATCCAATCTATTAAAACAAATCGATTGATACTACGAATACATAAATCAAAACGGATAAGCATTTTCGACGCCACGGTGGAACATACGTAAATACAAACATACCTACATAGACTGCTGGCGTAGTCGAGTAAAAAAAAACAAATCATAGATTTGCAGCTGTGTGAACGTGTTACGCCCCATTGGTCATAGTACGATAAAAATATACTTGTAGAACCAACTGTAAAATAAGTGAACACGACAGTTCCAGTAAACGCCACTGTTAAATTTCTATAGACAAACAATTTTTACACGTTTTTACAATTAAATACGGCTATATTTATTTTAAATCGCCTTTCCACAGAAGATTTCTAATTTCCATTTATTTTTTGTGACTCAGCACAGAGTGTTTTACCAATTCAAAACCCATTTCCACAATCGTCTATATTAGTTTACTGCCACGTAACACACATGTTAATTTTGAACAATTCAAGCAATTTTTATTTGCAGAACAATAAGTTCTAGTTGTGAAGCAAAATTCATTTATTTATTTATTTATTAAACTATAATACACCTAGAATACGTAAATGGCGGATTTAACATCATATGGCGTTATCTACCAGTCGATCGTAGACAGGAGTAACAGAACATATAATTGACGGTGCAACGTAATAAACAATATTAAATTAAAACAGTAATTTAAAAATAAAATACATATAACACGTTCCGCGTTTGTATTCAAATATTATCAATGTAATATAATGCCGTGTGCCCCGCCAGCGTATACCGATAGCCCAGGCGGGGTTACCATATCATTATCACCCATTAAAAAAAAACTGCACTTTCTTCAAAACCTATTTCATACTGTCAATCTGTCTGTCACCTTGTAGCTTGTAACTCCAACTTCCATAATTTAAAATAATCTAATGACATTCCGAGTCATTAAAATTCATCAAGCCGTCTACGCTACGCGTTGCACCTATCATACGCCTCACCCGAGTACACTCTGTTATGTCCATGGTACTGCTCATGTCTATAGGCGACGGTTACCACTTTCCATCAGGTGGGCCGTCAGCTTGTTTGCCATTCTAAGTTGTATATAAAAAAATACTAATACAAACAATCACATTATCCTCTTACGTCCGCAGTTGAGTAAGGAAGCTCTTAAAATTAATACGACTACTTTTGTATATATATTATGCAGTTTTCAGCTATTGTCATCCGTTTATTTATTTATTTATATTTTATATATTGAAAGTAATAAATTATAAAAAAAAAATCACACACACTGCCATGTAGTTAATACGCATATATATCTACTCTATTGTCTATTGTTAAAGTCTGTGGTCAAATTGAGAATAGGTTATTATTGTTTGCCTTTAATATTACTTGTCCATAGTCTTACTGAATGTCAAACGTAACCATAATAAATTCATTTATTACAATATACGTTATGGTCGAATTTCGACCACGGGGCGACCACAAGTTATTTTAAAACTGTAAAGAAGTATATTAATAACTGGCTATATCATTCCTTATATGTAGACGTCAATGTATTTACAACACACACTACACTGTAACAGTAGTTTACTGTAAAAAAAAAAAACAATGCGTGGCTGGCTCCAGAGCACCTATATTCGGCTTCGCAACCATCGTGTGAGTTCTTGCACGGATTTCTTTGTAAACATTAAACATGGGTATTAATTGAACTGAAATACCTCGCGTATTGTTAATAATGGGGTCCCGGCCCCATTTCCAACAATAACATCAGGGTTTATGCAATAAGTACTGGAAACCATCGTGGTTAACCACGATGCCTGATATAAGCCGAAAATCAGTTATTTTGATGGAAAAACTTACTTAACCGTATTTAATAGGGGGAAAGGGATTGTTAGTAATGGAGACTTTGAATCCCATTGCTAGCAATATACCCAACCAGGTCGACCTCCTCGCGGTTCCCCCTGGAAACTATCATGGCTAATTCCTGATGAATTCACCATGATGGGCTAACTGGCCTGTTTTCATTCTCATCGGTCACCCTTCACTGGTGCTCCGCCAGCGTATCCCGTTAGCGCAGGCGGGGTTACCATACCATTTTCACCCATCAAAAAAAAGCCGTATTTGATAGAATTTTTTTAGGACCAATCTGTAAACATATCCTTGCTAGACAAAAAAAAAAGAATTTTCCAAATCGGTTCACAACTGACGGAGTTATAAAGTAACAGATGTAAAAAAAAAAAACAACCGAATTAAGGACCTTTGAACCTTCTTTTTGAAGTCGTTTGAAAATAGAAATTCAGGACTACAATTCCTAATTCAGAATAATTCCCAAAAAGGGTTGACGTCAGGCAGGCGGCCGGTCGTAAAACTATAAGCCAAATCTTTTTGTAATACGGATAAAAAACATATTACGCCGACCCCGAATAAATTGGGATAAAGGTAGGAAGATGGTGAAAGAAGGAAAGATGATGATGATGATGATGAATCCCTAATAGTTTGTCGGCTGCTGTCGTGGTGGTGAACATAACACTCGAGCTGCCTTCATATCACTGAGGCGCATTCGAACCTAAAATGACAGAAGGCAAGCCGTACCACCCTAATTTGGTTTAATTTAATTTGTTAAAATTTAAATTGACACAAATTTTCGGTGTCCATAATCGAACTAAAGACCTTTGCAGCCTGGGGCGCGACGCTCCCGAATTCACTAAAGCGTGCTTACGTGAGATTTATCATCCGAACAATGAGCAAGTCTATATCAAATTGTGATAGCGAAATTCTTGGTAACATTACTGATTAGATAACAGTATCGTTATCAAATTAGCAGTTAGTATATACAAAATACCATTTATGTATGTGAAATTAGCTTCATCAATGTAGTAATTGTTCAAAAATGAAGCCTTTTCATAGATATAATATTGTACTATTTGGGGTGTGGTCCCGGCATAGAATGGGCCACCCCTTCCTATCCCGTGGGTGTCGTAAGAGGCGAATATTAAGTATATATTATTTGATGTTCTATTAAGAAGAATAAAGTTGACTAAGCAAGCTCCCCTATCTCTTGCGTTGAAACTATTCAATGGTATTTTGAACCAGTATCCGCAATTGGATGTATTTGCCTCCAACTTGCTGGAGTTTTGTCGAACCACAAGGTGTTCGTGTGCGGAAATTTAGAAATTAAATTTATTTGTGTATTATTCCTTTTTCATATATGTTATTGTACTGAAGATTTCCTGGGTGAGCGTATTGGTGGACTGTAAAGCTCATCCAGTAGATGTAAGGTAATAAATAAATACTATTTATTTATTTAAGTTGTGATACATAGGTAACAATGGATGGTGAAACAAGTCCTCTATGATCAACCCCATATATCGAGGTATACAAATTTGCAATTATATAAGAAAAAATCAAATCATATATAAAAAATCAACAATGTCACATTTATAGTAAAAAATTATAATATTATGAAAATTTATAACATTTTTTTTCAAGGAAATCGTCAATTAAATAGTATGTTCTGTTTACTAGGTATTCATACAGTTTAGTTTTAATTTTTTTTTTATGTCATCTATATCTGTGAGGGATTTAGGTAAGTTATTATATATTCTAGGTGCCATCCCTAAGACACTTTTAGTGAATAATGTCGTTCTGTGTGGTTTTGAAATGATTTTGTGGTGCTGTCCATTATTTTTTTAATTTGTCATATTTATTTAAATTATTTTTAACAAATAAAGCTAGCTCAAAATTTATTAAAAGACATAAACCAATTTAATAATAATTATAGTTGCCAACGTTACTTAGTTATAATATCTTTGTGAAGGACATTATATCATCGTCAGGACATTTATTGTGATAAGTTCAAATAAATAGTGATGCGATATAAATTAACTGCACAGACTGACCAAGTGATTTATGCATTAATAAACTATTGCGAATAACTAACGTCTCGCAAAGTTTATAATCATCGCGAAACAATCAATTTAAGCGTTTATTATTAAAATAAAATATAATTTACAGTATAATCTCGATTATCCGAATCATATATAACCAGGTGAATTCCGTATAATCGAACATCCGGATAATCCGGATTTTAAAGTCAAATCAAACAATAATTAAATGTTAATATTTTTTTTTATTATGTAATGGGTTTCACATACGTCATTTAGACATTACGATATAAAAAACTAAGATAATGAATTACATAATACCTATTTACCCAATTAATACATTACCATTTCTAAATCGGTAATTAGAGTCGTGAAAAATAAGTCCGAATAATTATATAATCAATGTTCGGATAATGAAGATTCTACTATACTTTCTATATGAGTCTTAGTTTACTGTAATCTTGTTTCTTTTTTTCTCGTTTGAAAATGTAAGCATATATGATCTACTAAACGCGCGAATCCGGGGCGGGTCACTAGTATATAATAATGGATAAATTCACAAACTACTCAACCGATTTAAAAAATTCTTTCACTTATATAAAACTACATTATCTATTATAGACTATATATGTATATGTGTGTGTGTGTGTATATATATATATTAAGGATATTTATTTTTGTATAAAATTTTTTATGACATTTGAGACACTAAAATTCTATCATTATCGTAACGTATATGCGTAATACTATATCCATTTAAAGGAAATACAGATAATTTGGTAACACTTTATATATTTAAAAACAAAAACTATGTAAAACTGGAGCAGTTCGCCGAATAAGTCCTACCTAGTATTTATTAAACTTTACTACGACATGTAACACGAGCAAGGATTACTGTATGACTCTAATTTGAATGACAATAGGCCCATTTGGGAATATGGCTTTCATTTGATTACACATATGGCGTAGTCCACCCAAATTGATATAATTAAGGAAGTGACTCAAAGTTACGCTTGGAACTATCCCAAGTGACGCGTCTACACGTACCTACTTTTTTTTTTGATAGGTGAAAATGGTATGGTAATCCCGCCTGCGCTAACGGGATACGCTAGCGGGGCACCAGTGAAGGGTAATAGATGAGAATGAAAACAGGCCAGTTAGCCCATCATGATGAATTCATTAGGAATTAACCGTGATAGTTTCTAGGAGGAACCGCGAGGAGGTCGACCTGGTTGGGTATATTGCTAGTAATGGGATTTTTAGTCTCCATTACTAACAATCCCTTTCCCCCTTGCACACGTATCTACTGGCCATAGATTTTTTTTATACTACAACTAGCTGACCGGGCCAGCGTTTTACCCCCACCGCTAGGGGAAAGGTATTGTTAGTAATGCAGACTAACAGTCCCATTGCTAGCAATATACCCCGTCAGGTCGACCTCTACGTGGTGCCTCCTGTGCCTGTACAGACGTCGTTACGTGGCCGTATGGTCCCGGCATAGAATAGGCCACCCCTTCCTTTCCCGTATGTGTAATAGGAGGTGACTAAGGGATGGGCAGCAGCGTCCCTTTTAAAACATCTCTAAAAGTTTAACTGCAGTTGCCAATCCGCCTGCCAAGCATGGCAACTACTGGCAAAACGCCCAAGAGGAAGGCTTATGTCCAGCAGTGGACAGTTAAAGGCTGATATGATGATGATGATGAGAGATGTCGTTCAGTTAAAATTTTATTATTAGTAAAATTTGAACTGGTAGTGAATTTACAGGGAACAGAAGCATAACACCTTAGTACTCAGGAATGGCAGCGCATGGGGATTTTTTTTATACAACTTAGAATGGCAAACAAGCTGACGGCCCACCTGATAGAAAGTGGTAACCGTCGCCTATAGACATGAGCAGTACCATATACATAACAGAGTATACTGTTTCGCCCATGATACCCCCATGCGTTGCCATTCCTTAGGACTCAGGTGTTATTTCCTCTGTACCCAGTAAATTCACGCCATATCCCACCCTTCAAACCAAAACACAGTCATGCAAACACAACTGCTTCACGGTTGAAACACGAAAGGAACAGAGGCACCCAAGCAATCGACTTTTGTACAGTCTCCCTCTGGTATTGGATAAAACAGTATACTCTGTTATGTCTATACGCGACGGTTACCACTTTCCATCAGGTGGGCCGTCAGCTTGTTCGCCATTTTGAGTTGCATAAAAAAAAAGATGAAATTACATGAATATTTCGCAATACATAATATTCACGAGGCTTATGTAAGGACATCACTGAAACGGAAAATCCGAATGTTCTCCACGTTCACCGACAACGCAGACGATTTCACCTTACAGTTAATTAAAAACAATGCGTAATTAAACAGTTTATATAAATTAAAAGTACCCGTAACCGGCGAGCGTGTATGAAAAGATTGATGAATGTGGAAGGAGCGAAAGAGGTTTGTTTGAATCGAAGCATTTGACGTTCCATTGTTTCTGCCTACCCTAATGGGAGACAAGCGTGACAGATATGTATATATGTGTGTATTTATATAAATATTTCGCTTGCTATATGCTGTTAGGATTTTAAAAAATACTGGGTGGAAAAAGTAAACGGAACGTTGAAAATCTATATTATAGTAAACTAAGGGAATCGACAATCGGAAGGGATTGTTAGTAACGGAGACTGAAGGCCCAATTTGCTAGCAATATACCCAACCAGGTCGACCTCCACGTGGTCTCCCCTGGAAACCATCGTGCTGAATTCTAGGTGTATTCACGAGCGGAGTTCCCCATTTCATTGTCATGTATTAAAAAAAACATCGTTTTGCCCTCTACCTACTGAGTAAATTCTTTCTTATCAGAGGGGCCTACCATGAAATGTTTTCCGAAATTTCGTGGCCGAACGAATACAAATTTGGTATTAAAATGATACGACACATACCATTTAATGTTTTTAAATTAATATCAGTCGTTTGGATTATTATGGTGAGATTTATGACGAACGAAATGTTAATAAGCTCCATAGGGTCTACCATGAAATGAGATTCCGAATTTTCGGACTCAATTTCGTATTTTGTTTACACCCAAATCGACCCAATAAATGGAGCTTAACATTTCGTTCGTTATAATTTCTACTATAAAAGAAGAATTTAATATTTTTAAATGGTATATATATATATATATATATATATATATATATATATATATATATATATATATATATATATATATATATATATATATATATATATATATATATATATAATGCAATTTTAGCATCATATCTGTGTTTCGTTCGGCTCCGAAATTTCGGAAAACCTTTTAATGGAAATTGAGCTCGAACATTCGCAATTCTTCCCTTCTCGGTCATTCCGTACTGTCCGTGTTGTGGAGAAAAACCTAAACCGGAGTGATAATAGTGAACACCTTCTTATGTGTTATTACCCCCCCCCCTCTCTCAATGGCAATAAAACCAATCGATAGATACGCTTTCGATGCAGTATGAATGAAATAATACTATTCTTACTCCATCAACACACGCACAATATACGCATAAAAATAAAAACAGCCGAATTGAAAAGTATACCTTGGTCTCAAAAAGAAAAAAAACAACAATTGTGATAAAAAGACACGACGAAAAAATAACTCGATAAACGAGTGAAAGATAATTTTAGATTTTAGCCGAAGAAAATGTGCACTTCCTCAATTAAAAAAAAAAAAACAAAGAAATGTCGTCATAATCGCGTAAGGTAGCGCTCCTTCCTTTTGAAACCCGTTTAAAAATCTCTCGTCGTTGTAGCCGTTGGTTAAAAAGAAAGATATCAACCAGTCCGTTGACGAATAGCCATAAAAGTTTTGAATGAATAGACCCGGTTATGTGATTGCATAGAAATTTCGCTATTTGTTTTACATACGTCCGTCGTGTATTTTAAATGCTAATTCATTATAAATGTTGAACAGACCCGGTTATGTCATTTAGTTAAGCATTTGAACAGAGACTATATTTTCACTACACAACTGATTCATACATACTTTGATTAAATATAAACATATTGGTGGGGAAAGGGGTTGTTAGCAATGGAGTTTGACAGCCCCATTGCTAGCAATATCAGGTCGAGCTCCACGTGGTTCCTCCTGGAAATCATCGTGAACAATTCTCGTTGAATTCGTCACGATGGGCTAACTGACCTACTTCATCCTCACCTATCATCGTTCACTGGTGCCCCGCCGGTGTATCCCGATAGCGCGGGTAGGGTTACCATTCCATTATCATCCATAAAAAAAATATAATCATAATTTTAAGAAGAAACAGCGGCGTCTTATACATATGTATCTATGTATTTTTAATCAATCATTTATTTGTATAAACATAGGTATTGTTATAAGTTTGATGGTGTAGAAGTGTAGCGCGCTATATTTCACCATCATATATGTACCTTCATGATCATCATCATCATCATCCCAGCCATTTTTCGTCCACTGCTGGACATAAGCCTCCTCCATAGACTGCCATAAAGAACGGTCCTGAGCCACCTGCATCCACTGACTCCCTGCAACGCATATACCTTAAAAATCATTAATTATATAAAAAAAAATATTTAAAGATGAAAGTTTGTAAACGTTTTTCGGTGTTTGGATGTTCATTACACAATCAATGGCTGAACGGATTTGAATTAAATTTGGTACACGAATAGATAATTTCCTAACTTAGCGGCTAGGACACTATATATTGATTAACGCGGCCAAAACCGCGGGACACAACTATGTAATAAATAGTGAGACCCATTCAAGCATACTTATTACTTAATACAAAATGTTAGAATTGAAACAGTGATCGATCACCGGAAAGTGAAATCTTTATTCTGATATAATAAAACGGTAAGTGGCTCAGAACCATTCTTTATGGCAGTCTATGGGGAGCCTTATGTCCAACAGTGGACGGATAATGGCTGAAATAATGATGCTGATAAATATTGTAATTTTTCCCTCAAAAAAAAATTTGTGGAAAATTCGTACAAAAGTAAATAACTTTTTTCCATTTTATTAAAATTTACTACGTTTTGAGGAAAATACGGCAACACAATCATTATAACCGACTGGATCACGAACATTGCATTGTAATAATCGCATGAGGTGCGGCGAGCCGTATGCTTCCACCGCATTTATAACAACATCTCTAGTCCACATCGTAGCGTAGTTTACGTAAAATATAACGAAGCAACGTGCTTGCTGACTTTCCAAATTACGAATAGAAACGCTACACGGCGGAGCAGTGAAAGGTAACGTAAATTTGAAATTTTATGGAGTGAAGAAAATTATATGCGTAATACATCGCAGCGTCAAATTCGCGGCACAACGGTATCACGAGGCCCGTGTCTCGCGCCCATATAAACGATGAATGTTTATTTATTTGTATATTTAATACTTTATTGTACACACTACATATACATAGAAATATGACAGAGGTAAACAAATGTACAAAGGGGGGAAAGGGATTGTTAGTGATGGAGACTGAGAATCCTATTACTAGCAATATAACCAAACAGGTCGATCTCCTCGCGGTTCTCCCTTGAAACTATCATAGTTAATTCCTGATGAATTCATCATGATGGGCTAACTGGTCTGTTTTCATTCTCATCTGTCACCTTTCACTGGTGGTCCGCCAGCGTATCCCGTTAACGCAGGCGGAGTTAACATTCCATTTTCACCTATCAAAAAAAAAATATACAAAGACGAGATTGATTCGAAGTTTCTCTTCCAGCAACACCCAAAGTGTTAAAATATCCCGGTAACGCGGTAATACACTAATAAACATAATAAATCATATATTAATGATATTTAGAAAAACACTTGTATTGCGGCAACAAATTATAGCCCGGATTCACACGTTCAAGGTTTTTTTTCATATATTTATTTACAAATTGTTTTATGATAATTGGTGTGAGTTGTCGGAAGGCAAATCAAACTGTTAATACGTATTTACGTCACGAGGCACGGCAGTGACCTCGCCACGGGAGCCATCCTTTTCTTTAAGCAGCTCAGGGACATTTTTAACCCCTCTATCAGTTCATTGTGGATAAAGCTAAACAGCAATGTAATATACGTATTAAAATTTCTTTTTTTTTATAAAACTTAGAATGGCAAGCAAACTGACGGCCCACCTGATGGAAAGTGGTAACCGTCGCCTATAGACATGAGCAGTAGCATGGACATAACAGAGTACACTGTTTCGCCCATGATACCCTACATGCATTGCCATTTTTGAGGACTCAGGTGTTATTCCTCTGTACCCAGTAAATTCACGCCATATCCCACCCTTCAAACCGAATGATGATGACAATGATGATAATAATAATAAATATGTTTTATTCAAGTTATCTTAATAATAAGCATTTCTGAATAGTTACTTTTTTTATAAATTTACCGGCCAGTTCGGAATGCTTTAACTGAGAAGAACGAGCAAGAAACACAGCTATTTCTTTTTTCAAATAAAAAGTAAATTTACAACAAAAACAATCATCATCATTCATCATCATTTCAGCCATTATCCATCCACTGCAGAACATAGGCCTCCCCTATAAACTACCATAAGGAACGGTCCTAAGCCTCCTGCATCCTCTGACTCCCTACCTCGCTGACAAAAGCTATGAATGGATAAAATGACTATCACAAACTTAATATTGATAAAAGAAACATATAATAAGCTACAATCAATATTCTTGATGATGATACGTACTTTATGGTATCCATATAATGTCTGTGATATAAACACAAAGCAATGTAGTCGAGTATTTACTTATATTACATGTTACATAGTGTGCATAAGTTGCTAGCGAGTTTCCTCTTTAAAAAGATATACTTAGAGCGAACTACGCGCATTTTTTAAATTATCTACAATTAACTCGTTCAAAGAGTTCATTGTGAAGCAAGTACATATACAGCGTAAAATGTACGCAATACGCGTCGGCGATATAAGGAAGGGCACTCATTAACACAATATATATGCATATATAAATACTTATGCAATCATATAAGGTCATCGTAACTAGAGGAATGAGACCGAAGAAAATATATTTACAAGATCGTGGCAGAAGTACTCGTTATATTGAGGTTGATATGAAAATTAATTATAATTAAAGTTTTTGATGAAAGCAAGGGCTGAATTTCTAGCACGTTCTTAGCTGAAATTATGAGTGGTAGAATATCGTAAAAAAAAACACTATTAACAAATATTAAAAAAAAAGCATTAAAACAACATTAATAAACAAAAACTTATTATGATCGCCTGGTAATGGTTGCTTTCAATATAATAATTGTTGTGTCGAATTATTTATTTTTTATGTTTAATTAATTAATTAAATATATTGTTTATGCATCATTTACATATATAAGTATGTATCTATATAACACAATCATATTTTTGTCTATTAATTTGGTCATACAGGGACACTCTGAGTTCGTTGCACGCGTCCGTGTGGCCTAACTACAGGCTGCAGATGAAAATCAGTGCTTTGCTTTTAAGCAAAACTATCACTGAGCTGTAGCCTATTTGGGTCACTGCGACACACATGTAGAAAACATTTCTTTTTTGGACAACTTAGAATGTCAAACAAACTGACGGCCCGGCCAGTACCATGGACATAACAAAGTATACTGTTTCGCCCATGATACCCCCCATGCGTTGCCATTCCTGAGGCCTCAGGTGTTATTCCTCTGTACCCAGTAACTTCACTAATTATCTTTGTCTTTTGAAATTATCTTATTAAGGTAATTTAAATTATATTTGTTTTGTTTAAAAAAATATATAATTATTTTGATTGTATGAATGCATTTGTTAATTTACGTGTGTCATAAATCATTCAAATAAAGTTTTTATCTATCTTAAATTTAAATTTCAATTATTCATAAAATATAAGCCTTTAACTGCCCACTGCTGAACATAAAACAACCCCTTAGGAAGTTTTGCCAGTAGTTGCCACGCTTGGCAGGTAGATTGGCAACCGCAGTTAGGCTGTAGAGATGTTTTAAAAGGGATGCTGCTGCCCATCCCTCGCCCTCTATTAGTCGTCTTTTACGACAACCACGGGAAAGGAAGGGATGGCCTATTCTATGCCAGGACCACACGGCATGTAGATATACTCATACTAAATTTGTGGATACTAATATTATGGGAAAGTAAGTTTGTTTGTTACATGTTAGTGTTTTAATAGCTCAACCAATCGCTATGTAATTTGGTATACACATACTATATTTATTTATTTATAGGATTACCAACATAAGATACAGCTAAACATTTTAGTACAACACACTGGCAGATTAGATCTAACTGTTCTTACATTTATAGGCGACCACAGCATGCCTTGTGTTTGATAAACATTAAAATAGAATTAAATTATTAAATGTCGTTAAATAAGTAAAAATATTAACAATATGAATAATAATATAATATAAATAATGGAAATTGTAATGTAATTATTTTAAATAATTATGAACATTTTTACATTTTAAAAAGTGGCCGTTAAGGGTGCACACGCGACGGAAACTTAAAAATGGAGTAAATTCTCCCGTTTTCTTAACATTTCCCTTCACTGCTTTGCTTCTATTGATCGTAGCGTGATGAAAAGTATACTTTAACCTGCCCAGGAGTATAAAGAATAATTATACCAAGTTTCGTTAAAATCCGTCGAGTAGTTTTTGTCTCTATAACGAACATACAGACAGAACAGACAAAAATTTTACTGATTGCCTTTTTGGCATCAGTATCGATCACTAATCACCCGCTGATAGTTATTTTGGAAATATATTTCATGTACAGAATTGATCTCTCTACAGATTTATTATAAGTATAGATTACTGGATAAGTTTACCCTCCGTAAAATAATCCTTTTAAAGTTACTTAATACTGTAACAAGGCGTCTTAACTCACTACCGGGAAGTCGCTACAAGCCGATTCATCTCGGCCAATATACCAATTTAGCTCACTGTAAGCGTCTTGCACAAATTGACTGCAGCATATCTGAGCTGCAGTGAGGCTGCGAAGGCTGTGAAAGCCGAATCAGTACTCTGACATGCATATATAGATGTTTGTAAAATATGCTGGTTCTTGTTATTATATATTATTATTTATATTATATTAATTGTAGATAAAATTGCCGTCTGTTGACTTGATGTTTTGTATATTTTTTTTTTTTGTTCTTTTTCCGCATGGCCGGGATATGTTTACTGACCTACAGGATACCGACTAGATTATATCTTTCTCCATGCTTTATAATTATTTGTTTAGCCGTTTTAAGGTAAGGCTTTAAGGTAACGAACAAACTGGCATCCACATTTATAATATTAGTAAATATAGTAACAAGCAATACCCAAAAAATTTGTTCGATGCAGTACAGAAAAATATCAAATTAGAATCATATGATGAAAGTGTTTCTTTTCATCCATAATGGTCCTAAAACGCAACGAAAACAACAACAAGCAAGAGGTGATGTCGAAATACAACGCTATACTACCTACTCAAGAGAGCCTACCATTAAATGTTTTCCGAAATTTCGGGTACGAATGAAACACAAATCCGCGGGTCTACCATGAAATGAAATTCCGAAATTTCAGACTCAATTTCGTGTTTTTGTTTGTACCAAAATCGGACCAATAAATGCAGTTTAACATTTCGTTCGTCATACATCCTATCATAAAAGTCCAAAGGAATAATATTTTAATATTTTTAATATATCCAAACGGCATGTATTATTTACATAATACATGCCGTTTGGAAATATTAAAATTACTTTTAACATCAAATTTCTATTTCGTTTGGCTCCGAAATTTCGGAAAACATTTCATGGTAGGCCTTCTGATGTCAAAATTACATAATAAATACAGTTTAAAAATAGTAATAATGCTCAAAATTTCGTGTTTAGACTTTATAATAGGATTCATGACAAACGACTTATTGAACTCTATTTACAAAAATAAATCCGAGAAAAATTCGGGATTTCATTTTATGGTAGACCCTCAGTATGGTAATAGTAGACAATATCCTCACCTTATAGAGAGAGATCTGACCTTTCACTAGAACACTAATATGTTATGATGATGATGATGATGATGATGATGATGATGGGAAAAATCGAGATTCGGCATTCTATTTATAAGTATTGTGTAAATAAATACTGACATCCAATAGTGAGTCAAATTTGCAAAATATCTAGATATCGTTTGTATATACGAAACGGCAACCAAGACTGGACGCATGCGCGTGGGCAGACTGAATCATCCGAACCAATCGAGCAGCCGCGCCAGTTCCCACTCTCACACGCTGTTTGTTCTCGTGTCACGCTTAAATTAGGATCCTGGAGGGCCATTGCTGTATTTGAGATTATTAACCAGTGGGGACCTGGCGTCTTAAAAAAGACATTACTCCCAAACATTTTTTTTTGGTATTATTGTATCAGCCCTTCCACTGTTGAATGTACATTGGGGAGTTTTACCAGTAGTTGTCATGCTTGACAGGTGGGTTGGGCAATCAGTTAGGCTTTGATGACATTTTAAGGGGGACGCTGCTGCCCATCCCTCGACCTATAAATAAATATTTACTACCTTATAGCACCTTGAAATGGCTCAATCAATGGTCAAGAAATTTGGTATATACAGTTACCAAGCTGCCAAGCATGGCAACCACTGGCAAAACTCTCCTTAATGGGGGAAACTAATATTCAACAGTGGATAGTTGACACCTACTGTAATAACCATGGTGAAAAGTAGACATAAGCTATTAAAGTAAGGTAGTAAACTCAATTTTCTATTTATAACATTAGGGAGTTGATACGCGTGTATGCACCGCACACAATATCGCGCCATCGCTGTTAAGATGAAGTAGTTTTTGCCTAAGAACAAGGAATTACATACATGGAATGATAAAATAAAAACTGTAAATCACATGGTTGTCTCCTTTCTTCTTATGCAAATATAATTAGTAGAAAGAGAACGAAAGAGACACTATCAATTGTCATTTTTCTCAATTCATAGCAAGCTAGTGTATAGAAAATATTCGATATGTCAATTTTTTTTTTTATTTTACATTACTAGATTATATATTTGACACAGCTTATTTAAAAAGTATGCGAGCAGGTTGTATCTGAATTTGGTAGGGTTATACGGCCGTATAACATTTTCTATACACTAACCTGCTATGAATTGACAATTTTATTACTACTATGTAATTCCTTGTTCTTAGGTTTTTGCTTGTCATCGCAACCTATATTATCTTGTACACTTGTCTTTCACAACTTGCTCTTTTTACATACAACACGTTTTCTATAAATTGTAATTGTTCTATTGTGTATTAAAACTAATTTAATGCATCAGATACCTACCTATTATTTACGCATCTACAAATTCACGAATCCAAGACACAACAAGACGATCATTCACTTAGTAATTTTTTTTTTTTTTTATTAAAAAAAAGAACAATACGGTAACAAAACTATATTCAAAAGGCTGTAACTTCCAGACCAATAAATTGTCGATAAATGCATACAATACAACTAATCTCCAAAGAATCCATACTTCAAAATCATCTAGTACACCACCACTTTAGAAAGTGACACTAAAAAAAAACTCAAAAGAACAAATAGCTCAGAATAAATACAAGAGTTACAAACAAGAAACTTTAAAATCGAGTTATATTAAGAGAATTAACTACAAAGAATAACAGCTAGAACAAAGGACTAAGTAGATATAGGTACACCATAATAACAAGGCGAGAAAAACTTATACAACTTAAAATTCTCTTCACTCACAGCACGTTTACACTAAATAAATATTGAAATAGTAGGGGGAAAACGAACAGTCGGTCACTTGATCTAATCCTACTTACAAGTGAAACGGCACCTAAACAATAGTTAGTCCACACACCGGCGAAATTTTTTTTTTTTTATAGAATGATAAAGGGATTGCAATCTGGCCAGCACTACCAGGTTTTGACGAAGTACCAGTGAGAGATAATAGGCGAGAAAAATTTAATCAAACATCTGCATACTTAATATTAGCTTAATATTAATCTTGATTATTAAATAAAATATTTAATTCCAAGTTAAATTAGTTAATTGTTAATTAAAATAATTATATTAATGAAATTGTGTAATTATTAATTATATTATTTTATTAGTGATTATTTTTATTATTAATGAAATTAATTAATTATTATTAAATTATTCAATTATTATTAAATTATTAAATAAGAATTTAGCGATCACCTATTCAAGGCAAATAAAGTATTCTATTCCTTTCAACCAACTTTAAAACGAAGGAGATTCTCAAATCAATTGTATCTTTTTTTTTTATGTAAGTTACCTCCTAACTACATCAGTGGTAAAACAATTTGGATTTTTTATCTAAAAGAATATACTTGCAGATTTGTTTCTTAGAAATTTTATCAAAATCGGTTCAGTAGTTTAGTTTTTAAATTAAAATAACTGGTTTTGCTACAATTAAAGTGGGACGTTGTTCTTTTGTGAAACACAATTTAACTGTCTGTTATATTCTCAAGTTATAAGTCCATCATGATAAATTACCATGATATTTTCCATGGAGACCATGAGGAAATCAACCTAACAAGGCTGCTACGTATTACTAACAATGCCTTCCTTAGCCGACCAATGGCTGGTTAAAACATTAAATAGGTGTGAACATTCAATTCAATTCAATTCAATTTATTTTATTCGTTACAATATTGCATTGTGTTGAATATTTTTGCAAGTGACAAGAAGATATTGTAAAATATAACAAAACAAAAAAAAAACATGAAACAACAAAATAACCAATAATAATTGTCAAAAAATAACATTACAATCAATTTAAAAGTCATCAGTAAGGCATAAAATAATGAAAGAGTATTTTAAAATTCATCAATTGAGTAGATGCACCTTTCCAACAAAAGAGTATAAAGTTTTATTTTAAAAATTCTCCAATCTTTAATAGTTTTTAATGCAGTGGGTAATTTATTATACAATTTAACCGCTTGAAATTTTGCGCCATGTTCACTATATTTAGTTTTGGTTGGACATCATATGCAACATTTTTTCGTCTAGAATTCATGCGTATATTTCTCTCTTCTCTCGTTTCATTTGGCAGACGATTCTTAACATAGTCTGTAACCACAATCAATACATACAAACTGGGTACAGTAAGAATACTATATTTTGTGAAAAAAGTCCTGCAAGACTGCCACTGCGGAATCCGAGCGATAGTTCTAATTGCTCTTTTTTGCAACCTGAAAGCCCTTTCCACATTGTAATTATAGCTGTTTCCCCACAGTTTAATGCTGTATCTAAATTTTGATTCAACCAATGAGTAATAGACTGGTTTGAGTTGATTAACAGTTAACACATCCCTCAAACATCTCAAAGCATAGCATGATGCACTAACTGATTTAGTTATAGAGTCTAACTCAGATTTCCAATTCAGTACAGAATCTATCTTCACACCTAGAAATTTTACTTCATTAACAACTTTAATATTATTACCATTCAGGTACACTTCCAAAGTATCCTTATTTTTAGAAGTTGACCTAAACAGTAAGGCACATGTTTTGTCTATATTTAGTTTTAAATTGTTAACAGAAAACCATTCATCTAAGAGAGCTATAACATTATTGATTTTTATTTCTAGGTCCTTTATGTCCATAGCGGAGATTATGGCATTGGTATCGTCGGCATATATTATTAATTGAGTATCATTTGCAACATTTTGTATATAATTAATAAGATCATTGATAAAGAGAATGAAAAATATTGGTCCCAATATAGAACCCTGTGGTACGCCTCTTTTTATGATGGTCAGTTTTGATGTATATATCATATTTTCTATATTTCTTATTTCGACATATTGTTTTCTATTATTTAAATAAGATTTGAATAGTTTTAGTGATTGTTCTCGTATACCGTAATAGTGTAGTTTGCTTAAGAGTATTTCATGATCAACTGTGTCAAATTACCTAGCGATCAAAGTCGCTACAGTGTGGATCTAGCATAAGAGCGGTCTCATTTAAATCTCAATGCACGTGGACGATTTAAATGTAGAACTCCGTGAATTCGAAATGTGGTACGTGGCATGTGGTCGCACGTGGTACGTAATGTCCCAAATAAACAGCGTTACTTTTCTGTGTCCCTAGTAAGAAGGTTGGGATAATCGTTCTCATCCGTTCCACCAGTTCTTAATGACCCAACGTGGGGGGGGAAGGGTTAGTTAGTAATGAGGTGTAATGACCCCACTGCTAGCAGTGTACCCTATCTGCCAGCAGTGCATCCTATAAAAAAAAAGTTACAATTGTACAGATATAAATACAGAAACATCGGAAAGTTGTCGCCTCAAAGACAGCGACAGAAATAACTTACTAAAAAAAAAGTGTGCCCTATAAGATCGACCTCCATGTGGTGCCCCTGGAAACTATTGTGATTAAGTCTTACTGAATTAGTCACAACTATCACTATCAGCACTCACTGTTAGCACAGGCGAATCACTAACGACCAAATTTGCTGGTATTTTTTAAAAAGCAATTCTTTTATTATTTTCCAGCCATGTCTAATAGCTATGAATGACCGCTACCCGTGATCCCGGGATTCCCGGACGTCTCTCAAGATTGCATCTCCCACTAACATAACTGTTAATTACAGGGGGGAAAGGGATAGTTAGGAATGGAGATTGACACCCCTGTTGTTAGCAATATACCCTATCAGGTCGACCTCCACGTGGTTCCGCCTGGAAACCATCGTGAACAATTCTTGTTGAATTCGTCACGATGGGCTAACTGACTTGCTTCATCCTTATCTATCATCCTTCAGTGGTGCCTCGTCGGTGTATACTGATAACTGGTGGGGTTACCAAATTAATCATGATGGTTTCCAGGGGGAACCACGAGGAGGTCAACCTGACAAAGTATATTGCTAGCAATGGAGCTACTAATCCCCATTTCTAACAATTCCTTCTCCCCCTTACCTAACAGATTAGGTTAGTAATCCCAACGGCGTCTTGACACATGACTATCCGTATTTTAGTAATCTGCTCATTAGATTACTAACACGGATTATCTACACTAATATAATAAAGGGGAAAGATTTGTATTTTCGTGTGTATGTATGTTTGTAATGAATAATCTCAAAAACTATCATGGGCGAAACAGTATACTCTGTTATGTCCATGGTACTGCTCATGTCTATAGGTGACGGTTACCACTTTCCATCAGGTGGGCCGTCAGCTTGTTTGCCATTCTAAGTTGTATAAAAAAAAAATTACTTTGCCGATTTCAAAAATTCTTTATGTAAATGGTATAGTAGCCCCGCCTGCGCTAACTGGATACGCTAGCGGAGCACCAGTGAAAGGTGATAGATGAGAATGAAAACAGGCCAGTTAGCCTATCATGATGAATTGATCAAGAATTAACCATGATAGTTTCCAGGGGGAACCGCGAGGAGGTCGACCTGACACGGTATATTCCTAACAATAGGGCTGGTAGTCGGCATTACTAATAATATCCCCCCCCCCCCTCTTCCATATGTTTGTTAATGTCAGGACAAGTTTTGTATAAAAAGTTTGTATTCAAAAAATAAAAAAAAAAGACGGAAACCCCGTGAGAAGCCAGGGCGAGCGTTTATAACATTAGTAAGGATATATTATATAAAAAAAAAAACCTTATACCAGCCGCTAACTGTCCACTGCTGAACACAGATCTCTCCTATAAAGAGGTGTCTTGCCAGTAGATGCCATGTTTGACAGGCGATCTGGCTACTACACAGGATATTTTGTAATAATTATAATATTACGTACTAATATTCAATTACTATCATTTACTTTATTTTAAACATGAAAAAAAAAGACAAATATATATATATATATATATATATATATATATATATAAAACAGGATGTGTACCGAATTTGTCAGTCCATTAGTAAAAACTGACACTTTGGTCACTCCCCTCTCGCGGACTTGGAGTGCCTTCCACACTCGCCTCTGCACACACGCTCGGTGAAGCCGTAAAGGCCATCTGAGGCCAACAGCAAATACGGATCAAAAGAAAAAAAAACACCGAGTTTTCAAATGTATAAACACCGAAATAAAATCGTGAATAAGCAAGTAGCGAACGGGCTGTTCTATGCTGGCGTGATGCCCAGATCACCTGTATTACTTTATTACCATCGCTGTTTGAGCGACTACCGTGTTTACTTATACAAATCCGGATATGCAGGCAATCGGATTAACAAAATATTCTCCTACTTATTTGCTTCTAAAGAATTTTTTTTTATACAACTTAGAATGGCAAGCAAGCTGACGGCCCACCTGATGGAAAGTGGTAACCGTCGCCTATAGACATGAGCAGTACCATGGACATAACAGAGTATACAGTTTCGCCCATGATACCCCCCCTGCGTTGCCATCCCTGAGGACTCAGGTGTTATTCCTCTGTACCCAGTAAATTCTAAAGAATTGCAATTTATTAATAAATATAATAAAACTATTTCCCGCAGCTTTGGCCGCGTCGATCAATATACCGGTACGTAAAGTATCCTATTTGTTAAGTCAGGATATAATCTACCCGGGTACCAAATTTCATTCAATCCCTTATCCGTTTAAGAGAGATTTTTTAACATAGATATTTAAAAACTTTTACATTATAAATAATAGTAGGATTAGGGGAAAAAATTATATGCCCGCCATGTTGTTTTTTACGCAAAGACAATGGGATCCAATGGCAATATTGCCGCTAGTAATGGACTTCTAAATCCTACCGGATGTTAAATATTGTGACCAATAATGGACTCCTGATTACTACCGGATGTTATGTATTGTGGCCAGTAACGATTTCGTAGATCCTACCGGATATTTTTTTTTTAATGTGTGATAATGAAATGGTGACCCAATGATTCAGCATTGAAAAATACACACAAATTCAAATTTTCACGCTTTTACGATCAACCTCTGTTTTTTAATCACAATTTTTATATGCCGGAATAGGGTTGCAAGATGACAATCGAATATAATAATTGTAGTACGATATATTTTCATGTATAGTTCTGGAAATAATGTATATGGTAAAACAACGTTTACCGAGTCAGCTAGTAATATAATATATATATATTAGATATATTATTTTATTAGAATCCTGATTACTACCGGGTATTATGTATTGTAATCAGTAATGATCCCCTAGATCCCATCAAATTTTTGTTTTATCCAACTTAGAATGGCAAACAAGCTGACGGCCCACCTGATGGAAAGTGGTAACCGTCGCCTATAGACATGAGCAGTACCATGGACATAACAGAGTATACTGTTTCGCACATGATACCCCCCATGCGTTGCCACTCCTGAGGACTTAGGTGTTATTCCTCTGTACCCAGTAAATTCACTAACACATCCCACCCTTCAAACCGAAACGCAGCCATGCAAACACAACTGCTTCACGGTTGAAACACGAATGGGACAGAGGTACCCAAGCAATCGACTTTTGTACAAAGTCTCCCTCTGGTGAAATATACATAGATAGATAGATATATAGATAGATAATAGATATTGGAATGGACAGTAAATATATTATTGTAGTATGTGAATGAAATATAAAACGATAAATAGAAGATTGGTTAGTTAAGATTAGTAGTTCGTACACCTAATCCAATTAGATTCCTGACAGCAAAAAGATTTTCAAATCACTTTATTCACAACTAAAATCGTCTAATAATTCCGTGACTCAAATATTACTGCAAAATCTTGGCAGGTATTCAACGAAACTAAAATATTGTCCTATAAATCTCTGTTTACTAACTGTTTACCCAGGTTTAATTTATTTAGAAAAATATAAGATACAAAATAATAGTTAGCAAATAATTTCCATATTCTTATGTCGTAGTAAGTATATGGTTTATTACTACTTCCTTAAATCTCTAGGATTTTTTAAATCAGGGTTTCCCAAACTTATTATGCCTACTGCCCACTTTGAGAATAAATTCTTTTTAGCGCCCCATTATTTCACCTACTTAAATACCGCTATTACATCACATTACCTCTCAAGCCTCTATATAACGCCCCCATTTTTTTTTTCTTGGTCTCTTACCCCCTTTAGGCCTGCAGAGCCCACAAGGGGGCGTTATCGTCCACTTTGGGAAAGGCTGTTTTAAATGGTGACTATACAAATAAATATACCAGTGCAAGAAAACTAGCATTTATATGCAACTGACACGCCAGGTTCTGGAGACTGTTGTCCCCGTGCTCAAATGAATACAGTATCCGATTCACTGGTCTACAAAATCGTGCTTTTTGTGTGCCTTTTAAATAAATACTACATTTTCATACTAATTTAAGGTCACTGAATAAGAAATTTGAAATATTTCTTTAATGTAGATCTTATTTGAAAAAAAGTTACTGGTATCAGAGAACGGTGGACTATGATGAGGTAATAAATGACGAAGACGAAAATTTTAGCAGACGAATTGTATTAAACAGCAACCAAGCAAGAAAGAAACAGACATTGTCAAAAGATACAAAACAGAAATTACAAATTATAACATTCTAAAAGTAAATTTGTATAAAAAAATATATATAATAAATTATAAAGTGTTTGCATCGGCCGGTCGCCAATAACAGGTATAAAATTTAATACATTAAGTAAATTTAGTACATTAAGTAAATTTCCAGTAACATACATAAACTATTTTAGCTTTTTACACAAAATTGAGAAAATAAAAATACATTCAATAAAATGTTTTCATAAAGAATTTCACTTCTTTTTTTTTGCCTCTCTCTTGTTATCACTTCCAGTTAATCACTTATAATATAATCACTTTTCATTCCATATCACCACTTAAATTCCAGCAGTTCCCGAGCATTGCTATATTATACTGTCCATAGGATCTCGGTTCCATTGTCGATATGTCTTGGTGGAGTCGTTCAACATGTTCATCGCTGACATCGCTGCAGTAAGTAGGTAAAATATCAAAATGTAAGTAAAGAGAATAAATTTTTATACACCTCATATTGCATTCCAGCTGTTGATACTTTTGTAAGAGCTTATTCACAAGATCAACATAATTTTCACTTCTTCTACTACCTAAAAGACAATGAACAACTATCCAAAATTATTTGCAGGCCTCATTCTCAAAGCCATACAAAACGGAAAGTTTTTGTCCTTTAGAATTCTATTCCAAAACTTACTCTAATTTGAAGGTTGATAAAGAGTCCTTCTTTTATTTCGTTGCTGCTTAGCTGCAGAAATTTACTTTGCAGATATTCGCATGTCGGTCCATCTTTGTTGAAAGACATAACAAAATCTTTTATCAGTTATTTAATATGTAATAGATGGCAGAAGAGCTTTTTGTTTTACTAGACGAAAATTGCTTGGCTTTTTGTTTTCTCTGGGGCACAAACATGCTCTTAGATTCCAATCTTTCTTTACATACTGTAAAGACGTAGTTTGACTATTCCGTGTTCACTTTATCACATATATGTAACAAATATTGTCTGCACTATTCACACAATTGCATAACATAATAAAAATAGTAACTTTTTCATCAAGAAATTAAAAATGTTAAACATATACACTATTAAGCACAACAAATGAATAAGCAATAACAAAATGTGGCAAAAAACAATATATTATAAACTCTAATCGCAAATATGATAAATTGTATCAAGTTACCTGGTAAATAAAATGCAACCTTTCAATTTTTAGAGCCATTTTTAGATTCATAGAAACAAATACAATAAATAAATTGCTATCGATGGACTTCGAAATGAAGTTCTCAATTCGGTTGTATTTTTTTTTTATGTTTGTTACATGATAACTGCTTCAGTAGTAAACTGATCTGGAATTTTTTTTTAACTGAAAACTACTTATAGATTGGTCCCATAGAAATATTTTTAAAATTGATTTTTAAAAAAAAATTATTAATTATGCTATGATTGAAATCAGTTTGCTTTTTGTAGATCACTATCTGTATTATGTAAAAGTAAACCTGATTAGACTAATGAAAATGGGCTAGTATTTTCAAGTTCTTTTTACGGTTTCAATTAACAATGGCACCAAATAAACAAAGTTTTCCAGAATTGCAACACTAACCATTTATTAATCAAAGCTAAATTTTAACTCCTGTCAATACATTGTAGACATTAACAGAGGTCAAATTTTATGATGATAATAAACCAAATTGGAACACAAGTAAGTGTATATCTATCTAATCTGTGGAATTCAGAATGTAATTATTATAAAAAAAAAAAATGTTGGCAATCACTTACAAAATCTAAGTAAGTCACAATTCTAAACTTTTTCCATTTAAAATTTGGCAGCATGGTCTCTGACCTTAGCCTGTTTTTCTAGAAAATGTATGTACAAAAAAAAAGTATTCTACTTTTGTTTCAATAGAACATAATGAAAATATAAACAAACAACTGAGTGATCCAACGATAAGTCAGTTGATGTCTATTAATGACACAAAATAAAAATTGATTAATTCATCTAATACTTAAATTAATTACTAATTTAATTTCTTAAGTTTCAATAAAATTTAGTTACCATTTTATTGTGATTACCATCCTATTGAAACAAATTATATATATATGAACATATCAGTGTTTGTACAACAACTGACAGGCTGACACCAGTAACTCAATATGACAGCAGATTAGATTATATCTTATTTAATAATAATGATTGTCATCATTACAACCACAACACTACAAGGATATCAAGCAACTGTGCTCAGTATTGAAACTTTGACACGAGAATCATGCACTGGATACATTTGGATCACTTGCACTACAAATATCATTTGTGACTCTATCCAGAATTAAGGATAGAGAGTGGTGTCAAAAAGTTTTGGCATACGAAAATAGAGACCTACTTATGTACCTCTGAATATCTGGTATCTACTTAGACAGGTTCAAAGGTATAAAGGTTCATATTAAAATAATTCAATTACAAACAACATATAAATATTTATCTCTCTTTGTGTTTAACATGCCTAATATTGTTGTTGTTATTATAAAACATTTATTTATTTTTTTTCAAGTGCGACCAATAACTAAAATATTTTAATGAATTTTTATTATTATTATTTTTATTGAATAAATATATTTAACAATTGTTTTGAGCAACAATATACAAAAACACTCGTAGTACATTGTGTGTATTATATACCTGACTAAATACGTATTGAACAAGCAGCGCACTCGAAATACAGAAAGTGTTACACTGTAATAGGTGAATGTACGCGGTATATAATTAGAAAAACATCCACGAACAACAATTCTAATTAGCACAAAGTACTATGACCACTCACTTTAAACACAATACTAAGGAGCCTTCAATAACAATCATATTTTAATATTAAATAATTAAATCAAGTTTAATTTTCGTCATATCGGCACTATAATTATATGAACAGTGCAATAGAATTTTTGTTCGGCAACGACATTATGATCGTATCAAGGTAAACAGGGTCGTCAATAAAAATATATGTAAACACACACAATATATGTAAACAAAAATTAAATAATAAAGTTTATATTACTGACCTGTAATTCACTATAAAATTAAAAACACTCCCTCAGTTTTGCAACCATTGCCACTGCCACAGATAAAACTCAACTATTTTTTTTTTAGAAGACACACCAAAGACAATAGGTACTGAGTGGGGCAGGTGCTTAAGGCTCCTCACACACGCCCATAGAAATATAGTCAGTCCAGAGACAGCGGAAGCACAGACAAATTTATCTCTCTGTAAGCAGAAGTAAATACTCTTTCAAAAACGGTTACCATAGCCAAAAATTGCACGATATTACTAGAGTCTAACGTTGACATTAATATTTAACTCGATATTAATCTACATATATATATATATTAGTATTATATATTTATATATTAGTATATAGATTAGTATTTTTACTATAAGTATTTTTCAAATGTAAAAAGAAATACATATCATTATCGAGTAGGTTTATATCAATACTATGTAATTCCTATATTAATTAATAGTTGCACGAATTATTTATCTTAAATATCTATAGGTGTACTGTCATATATACAATATCTATCTATCTAACAGAATTCAGTGTGTTGGTGCTGAAGGATATCTTAGTGACTTCAAGGCAGTGAATTTTGAGGTTCTACAAAGTAGTGTGCTCAGCCCTACTCTTTTTCTAATATACATCAACGACCTTTGTGGACTCAAATTAGAGAATGCCGAGATCTTTTCATATGCGGATGATACTGCCATTATTTTTAGTTCTAATTCCTGGGATAAAGTTGTGGATGTGGCTTCCAAGGGTTTAAATAAAATAGCGTATTGGTTACGGCAGAATTTGTTTACCTTGAATGTGGAAAAAGTATATGTGCTTCTCTACGGCTGAAGATTCTAATACATGAAATCACCAGACATTACAGATTCACTTTTGCAATACGTCAATTAGCACAACATGTGACTGTCCAAACATCGAAAGAGTGTCTACAACAAGATACCTCGGAGTAGTAATTGATCACACATTGAACTGGAAAGAACAAATTAAATCTTTATGTGCTCGGATTCGTAAGCTCAATATTATCTTCAAAAGGCTAAAGAAAGTTGCTGACTTTGGCGCAATAAAAATGGTTTATTCCGCACTTTGTGAACCTATCTTAACATACTGCATAGTAGCTTGGAAATCTATTCCCAAGACTTCTTATAAAGCTGAAACGAGCACAAAGGTTAATCTTAAAAACTGCTTTCAATAAAGAATACAGATATCCTACTGATGCTCTATATAAAGAAACCGAAATGCTTAGAGTCCAGCAACTATATGTACTACGCAATGTGCTAAGTTTTCATAATACAGCTCTTGCAAATATCCACACAAAACCCACACAAAATCGTTCCCAAAGGCGAAACAAATGGATTACTCCTAAGATGCGTATAAATTTGCTCAAAGGTCTTATTTGTTCACCGGAGTTTTCTTATACAACATTATAAATGATCACTGTAAAATATGTGATGTGACTAGATACCACTGTAAAAAAAGTGTCAAACATTGGTTGTAAGAACTCAACTACAATGCAACTGAACATATAATAAGTAACAAATCGGTAATTAAAGTAAGATACTTACTGATGTTATATGTTCCTTTTTTATGTATTACCATTATATTTCTATGTAAATATGTACTGTTACGTAATTTTGGTAAATGTATATGTGAATGAGATTTATATATATATATATATATATATATATATATATATATATATATATATATATATATATATATATATATATATATATATATATAACTAAATTGTTTATGTATTCAAAGTTTATATATTAGTTAATAAGTTTTGTAAGTAGAAGAGGGCCCGAGACTTCATGACACAAAGAATCCTAGTGTGAAGTTTTGGGAACAAATGTAAAATTGAAACATTTTTGGATTTAATAATTATATTAAATATAAAAAATGTTAAATATATCTATCCTTATCCTATAAATATCCTAGACCTAATCCTTGTTCTTTACAAATTCGTGTGAGATAGTATTTGTACTACGTATATAAGTATATATGTGCAAATGTATATGCAAACGTTCAACATTATTATCTCCTCCGTTTAGATATTTATGGGTGTGAAGAATAAGTAAATACGGGTTTACCCTTTGATTATATCGTAAGCATAAACTTATTATAACATTACATTTTAAAAATAGTTATAAGACTGCTAATTTTACGTCTATAGCATACCTTAGTTACTTCTACGAAGTTGCCAGATTGATAATTTTTTTACAATTTTAGGAAAACAATTTTGTATTGGTAACAGTATGGAGAAATAAAATTGTTGGAGAAATGTTTTGTATTTTATATTTATTTTTGATAATATTGGCCTTTGTAAATAATACATAGCAGTACACATATTTCAATTTCAATTTATTTTATTCGCTACAATACTGCATTGTATTGAATATTTTTATAAATAACAAGAAGATATCATAAAATATAACAAAACAAAAAAATATGAAGCAACAAAATAACCAATAATAATTGTCAAAAATAACATTACAATTAATTTACAAATGTTATTAGTAAGGTATAAAATATTAAGAGTATTTTAAAATTTACCAGTTGAGTAGATGCACCTTTCCAACAAAAGAGTATAAAGTTTTATTTTCAAAATTCTCCAATCTTTAATATCTCATATATTGCGTTGTTTGATAATTAATACCTTTTTTTATAGATGACGTGAAATGCATATTTCACGTAGTAGTAACTGCGTAGCTTACATTATTCTGTGTTATTTTAAATATTGAACTTTAAACTATATTCAACCAAAACAGAGCGTTGTTAGTAAAAACAAGTTGCTAAAAATGGACAATCAAAGAGAGCATCACCGGCATATATTATTGTTTTACTTCTATTAGAGTAAAAATGCGGTCCAAACTCAAAAAAATATGTGAAGTTTTTTGTAAGGAATCACCTAGTGAACGCCAGTGTCAGCGTTAGTTTGCTTGCTTTTATTCTAGAAAATTTAATATGCAAAATCCACCAGATACTGGTTATCCAAACCACTACTGATCACGGCAAAATAAAGGCGTTAATCAAAACTAACCGGCATATGACACCTCGAAAAATAACAATACAGCTCGACTTGTCGAATTCAACTTTGTTTGCACTTGCAACATCTAGGTTACCTTAAAACACGAATTAAAGGAAATACACCTCACTTAATATATATAATATTATAAAATATCATATATTCTTACATTAAATTGAATATAGCGCCCTGTAGAAGAATTTTTTTACAATACGATGTTGAGTATCAAATGAAAGGGCTTAATTGGGTAACATATTTAAATATACATATTGTTAGTTGTTACCCGTGGTTTTTCTTATTTACACCCGATAATTAACAATAAATTCTAAAATCACGTCTCAGTTATGAGCCGAACATATTTTCTCTCCAACTCAAAATAGAGGATCTATAAATTAACACGGAATACTTATTGCCTCAAAATAATTAAAATAAAAAATAAATTCAGTAACAAAAATTAATAGTTTTTGTTAAAAACGATGCTCTATAAAATATGAAACAAGAAAATATTCTCTATAAATATTCTGTATGGTATTTGAAATTGTTAGTTACAAATGATTCAATAATTATTGCCTACTAAATAATCAACTTACACGTAGTATTTTTTATTTTAATGTATTATTAATAATATGTTCGAAAAATAATAACAGTTGTATGGCATCTCATATGTCATGCTCATACAATAAATGCTATATAGTTTGTACTAACAATTTCAAGTAAGAAAATTTTCTTATTTCATACTTTGGCGTGATTTTTGGTCATCAGGTTTTAGTTTTAGAATATACTTATTAATTATATTCAATATTTCATTAATTTTTTCTTAAATATCAATGGAAAAATTATTAAATGACTGAACGTTGTTACATTAATATTATAAATGCTAAGTTTGTTTCTTTTTAAACTCTTAGAACTTTAACACCTTAACCAATGAAATTTAGTATACAGGTTTTATATAAAATAAAGAAGGATGTTTACTTTTCATTTCGAACAGTGAATATATCCGGGTAACATGGAGAAAATCACGGGTAAAAGCTAATTTACCATAGTTTTAAAGTTGTAATAATAACTTGAAAAATTATAAAGTCTAATGAAGTATTTATCTGTTCCTGAACTCGAGTTAATAAGTTAGTATTAAAATTTTCGAATACCAAAAAATGCTGACTCAGCTCATCACTATTTTGCGTAGTGTAATTACTTGTTAAATCTCTAATCTGTGATGGCAAATAGTTATGAAAACCGACACAAATTTTTAAGGTTAGCCTATTGATTTAAAATATATATATGTACATATTTGATCTTTGGGTAGAAATAAAAAGTTGCATTTGGCAACACTGTACTTATAGTTTTCTGTATCCTATTGTCTATTGTTCGTTTCGTCAGTATATACAATTGCAGTAAAGTTTTCTTCTTTTGACGACTTTGTTTCTTGGTCTCGTCGGTTTCTCACTCTTTCTTGCAGAAGATAACTTCTTGGTCCTATAAATATTACAAAATGAAAAGGTAAATAGTTACAGTTTTGTCTAACACTAACAAATGTTTATTTTGCCTCATTTTTTTTTTTTGTTATACCTACTACCGGGTGACGCCGACTATGTTTTGATTACAATGTCGTTTTATTTAGGTTAAAAATTATAGTTTCTGACTCTGATTTTACTTTTTTTCACCTTGACCGCGAATAATTAGTTGTTAAATAGGTTGATTAATTCCATAATTCGTAAAATATGCGTATAGTTGAACAATACACCATTTTGTTTTAAAAAAAACTACTCTTTCCTTTGTAAATAAGATTTTTTTTTTCTCTGTAATTCATATTAGTTTCTCTTTTTATCTTTAATTTCTTTTTAGAACTACATTACAGAGTTGAAATATGATGTAATTACAAATCGGATAGAAGATTTTTAACATATTTTTGTTTTAAAAATTAAATTTATTATGTTCAACTAAAAAAAACTAAGGCACGCTTTTCCCAAAATGTGCCTTAGTTTTTTTTTACTCCTAGCCACGTGGCAAACTAGCCACGGTGCAAACATTTTGTAGAAAACCTCCCAAATTCTAGAAAATATTTTTTAGTTCTGTTCATATTATTCCTGCATTTACCAATTACATTGGACAGAAACAGTGGAATACCCAATGTATAGGCAGCGTAATACAGGGATAGGGTCGCCACAGCCTTGAAGATCTCTATTTTGGTTTCTATGATTTTATATTTCCATTTTTTCCCACCTGTGCTATCAGTACCAATGTATGGTGCCCCCAGTGAGGAATGATAGGTGACTCTAAAGTGGCATGTCCGTTGGTCCATCATAATGAATACATCGGGAATTCAGCATGATTTCCAGGGGGCTCATGTGGAGGTCTACCTGACAACGATATGACTCGTAGTCTGCGGTACTGACAATCTCTTACCCCTTCATCATTTTATTTAGACTAACAATGTCATTATATTATCCAGGTTAAAAGCATCATTATATTATTTAAGTTAACAATCTCAAATACTATGCAGCTATTAATTTTTAAATTTGTTTAGTATATGGATTTCAAATGCAACAATATTTATTGTTTTGATATTTTGATTTTAAAACTAAATTACTGAACCGTTTTTGATAAAATTTTGATGGGATCAATCTCAAATTATATTCTTTCAGATAAAAGGATTTTTCAAATCGATTTACAATTGATAGAATTATTAGGTTTTTTAGTTTAAGCGTTTTATAAGAACTTGTTAATTTTGGATTTTATACTTTTATTTAGCCATCTTTTTCCATCAGCAAAGAGCCTTTCACAAAAAATATATTTAGGATGGCCATTACTTGAATCTTTACTTATTTGGGTACAACATGGCATAACCGCCATATTGTGTTAAATAAATAACACGGAACCTTTGAAAAAAAAAACTTTCCAGTAATTTACATTCATTTCTCTTTTTATCTTTAACTACTTTTTAGAACTACACCCCAGAGTTAATATTTTGTATTATCACAAATAGGAATGCAGATTTATAACATGGCTTAACCGCCATTTTGTGTTAAATAAAATACACCTATCTCTCTTGAAAAAAGAAACTTTTTCTTGTAATTCATATTAATTTCTCTTTTTATCTTTAGCTACTTTCTTCTTACAATATAATTTATTGTTTTTAGTTTAATGTGCATATATTTAAATTTATTACTTTTATTATTAGGTCCTTTCTTATTTAATAACATAAGGTGATAGGTCAATATGAAGAGGGTTCAGTGGGCCCATTGTGATGGGTGGTTCATCCGGAATTAACTATAACTTTGACTAGGGCCGCGTGAAGGTCTCCTTACAATATATCGCTACCATTGGGGATAATAGTCCCCATTACGGACTTCTAAGTTGAAAAATATAAATTTCTTTAACAGGAAGGTGCAAGCCCAACGTAAGTTTGCTCAAGGTGCATACGTGCCACCATTGCAGCATACCAACAATAACATAGAGAAGAGAGCGGACGGCGTCAAAGACGAGCAGAAAGTCTGCGTCACCCACCACGACATATCACCCAGTGTATTCTTGGATCTAGTCTCATTTGCAAGTAAGTATTCTTATTGTAAATGATCTAATCCTATATAAAGGAAAAATTGGTTTTGATTGGTACAACCGACTTCAAAAAAAAAGATTGTTATAAATTTGGTCATGTTTTGTTTTCAGATTACTTTGTCGGGTGCCCACGATGCAGGTTCACCTAGTGTGGGGCCCAATTGTAACATAGTTTTTTCTAAATATTTTTTCTTTTTATTTTGCTTCTTAGTAAATTGTTTGTTTATTAAGAGGTTTTTAATAATTGTTAATTTAGCACTGCACGTAATGTAAATGGTAAATGTGTGTCATTTGAAATGTCTCGTTCTTAGCTTATCACCTTAAGAGGAACCAACATGGGAACTTCTCTAAATGAGACCTTTGACTCATGTACAGACATGGTTGCATCCGACTCATAGCGTTTCTGTTTTCACAATTTGAAGCCACAATTGCTCGATAAAAAGAAGGGAATGACTACAAATATAACGCTGTAAAATCAAAACTGTCCAAAGAAGTTATACATTTACTTTAAGTGATATAATTACTCGATCTCCAGGCAGATAATAAGCATTCCCAAATGGCCAAAGAAAGGCTAATCAACTACTATGAAGAGAGTGAACAGCGGCGTCTTCATAGATTACTGTTGTCTGAAATGAATTTTGGAAATCAAAAATCATCCCAACTGTTGCGGAGGAAGGGAGAAGCTGGCGAAGTGACTATACTATACACATTTATTATTGAAACATATTCAACTGTTATGTAAAATGATGTTATAACTACATACATACATATATACATACATACATATATACATATCTGTCACGCATGTCTCCCATTAGGGTAGGCAATGTTATAACTATGTAATAAATATATTAATATATATATATATACATACATACATACATACACACACACACACACACATACACACATATACATATGTATATATATAATTTGTAGGATTTGGCCGTGCGCTCCTGGCATAGAATAGGCCACTCCTTTCCATAGACAGCAGCGTCCTTCTTAAAACATCTCTAAAGCCTAACTGCAGTTGCCAATCTGCCTGCCATGGGTGGCAACTACTGGCAAAACTGTCTGTCGTCTTAATACTATACAAACTTTGTCACTATTAAATATTGCTTTTTGTAACAACAAATTTTAATTTCAGATCTGCACTTTCACAAGAAACTGCAGCCAATTGTTCGTTTAGAACGCTTAAAGACTAACGACCCCTCTCCAAAAGATTCGGATACAATAAAATCGGCGCAAGCAATAAAAACACCAAAGAAAAAAATACAAAAACGTAAGAACACTAAACGCCTGAACAATGTCAGTTTGAAGTACGTCAGTGAAAATTTGAAACCAAAAACGTTATCTCAAATTAGATTAAGCACAATAAAAAGAATGAAAGCGGTGGACGACAACGTGGCACCCAGGAGACTGGTCAGGAAAAGGAATGCTAATTCACAAACCCAAGATCCCGACGAGGACGACACGCCATTGAAATATTTCGCGAAAAACACCAGAAACAACACGAGCAAGGATCACGCACCGGTGGCCAAGCGCAGAAAACCACATAGTAAGTATTGACGAAACGCGTTGCCGTTTAGCTTCCAAAAAAAGCTACATTGTTAAAATGTAAATTTTTGTTATTTGTTATTTTTTTAGTTTAGTTCCATATTGTTAAAGGTGCAAATAAATAATTTTTGATAAATCATCTACCTAGTTGAAAATTATTTTAAACATTTGCATAGTGATTTGGGTATTTATTCCATGCTGCTTAAGCTTCATGCCACTGATTGTTTGTAAAGTATCCGTATACTAAATTTCATTCAAATCTTTTCAGCCGTTTAAGCGTGTTTGAGTAACAAACATTCTAACCTCATGTTTACAATATTAATAACATTTATTTATTAAAAATAATTACAACATTATAACAGCAAAAGCCAAATCAATGTTATAAGTCTAGTGTGCTAACATACAAAGTTATAATAAATGTATTTAACCCGACTCCAGATATTTCTGAGCCGCTTCTATTTATTTATTTATTTCTTATTGCATTCCATAATATACTTAGTAGATAACATTTTCATTATGGATCCTGTTGGGCACAGCAAGTAGGAGAGAGGAGGACAACACTTTTTTCACTTTAGAAATAGTCTAAGGATCTGTTACAATATTATCCAGCCATTCTAATATCTTTGGCAGGCTACTACTAGTTATATCAATGATGTTCAACATAGTAGAATATCATAAGCATAAATATCCTACTAACACAAATATTCCCGTTAATTCAACAGTGATAATGACAATGACGCACCGACGACCTACTGTCATTGTTTTATTTATATAAATAAATGGTAATACAAATATTAGTTAGAAATAGTTCATATAATTGTGATAAATATATTTATTACCAACTACGGTAATCACATATTACTAAATTGCTATTGTACACGTAGGTAGACATGGGTCCTTTGACATGACCTAAATCAGTCGGAGATCGCTACTAATCATGGCATTGTACAATATACGGGTGTGCCCTAAAATTCAAATGGGAATCTTTATTTAAACAGTCTTAAGAAGTTAAAGATTAAATTTTTTTATTTTAAAAATGGAATGCGCATCGTATTTATTCAGAGAGACTTGTTTATAAAGCCTTTTGAAGTACTTTTAATATAAATAATTTTATATAATAATTAATTTAATAGACTAGTGTTAAATAGAATTCTTAGGACTACGATTAATCAAAAAAATTGTTATAATATGTGTATACAAATTTTTAATAATATACCAGAAAATGTTATTACCTTCTACACTTATAGTAAATCTGTAGAGAGGTCAATTCTGTACATGAAATATATTTCCAAAATAACTATCAGGGGGTGATTAGTGATCGATACTGATGCCAAAATTGCAATCAGTAAATTTTTGTCTGTCTGTCTGTTTGTATGTTCGTTATAGAAACAAAAACTACTCGACGGATTTTAACGAAACTAGGTACAATTGTTCTTTATACTCCTGGACAGGTTAAAGTATTATACGTATAAATACTTTTCATCACGCTACGATCAATAGGAGCAGAGCAGTGAAGGGAAATGTTGAGAAAACGGGAGAAGTTACTCCATTTTTAAACTTCCGTCGCGTGTGCAGCCTTAATGGCCCTTTTTTAAAATGTATAAATGTCCACCCGTGCGACGCCGGGACGGGTCGCTAGTAAATATAAAGACACTGAGACAATTTAAGACTGTGCAAATGCATTTTGGACAAGTGTTATTCTTCAATTAAGGACTTGTTGGACTAGAAAATAATTCCGATTTATAAGCACATAACTAATATTTTATCAATGGTATTTAAAAAAAAATTACCATAAATATTAAAATGCATTGTATGCCATTGTTTTGGCAAAACACGCCTGTTCCTAACATATTATGATAACCATCTGTATACCGTGTTTTTCAGCAAATTTTATTATTAATTTACCGATAAAACGTCCCATTAATGTCTCACTGCAATCGTTGCTTGCAACTGTTTGTACCAGTATCTATACTAAGTTTAGTACTGTAATCTTTTGAAGGAGCAAGAGTATATCGTATGTTTAAAATGGCATGGTAATTTAAAATGCTGTTCATGATCGACTAATGATTATTTCCAGTGCTGTTCACGACTATCGGTGACTGTTAGCACTTTGCGTCAGGTGAACCTTTAGTTTGTTGGTAATATAATGTGAAATAAATCTAGTCAGTTTGAGTGGTGCTAAATCTTCAGCTTTTTTTTACAAACTATTAATATATAATTGATAAGATTAGTACGTTTAAGTAGGTACTGGTAGGTACATACAATATACTTTTTATATATATATATATATATATATATATATATATATATATATATATATATATATATATATATATATACATACAATAGATTAATTGATTCTATTGTTATTTTATAGACTTCTAGTAATTAAAACATTATGTAATCATTACAGCTACCCACAATTCAAAGTTGCAAACTCCAAAACCGTCACCAACCAAACAGGCACTACGGAAACCAAAGCAAATTTCAGGTAATAAGAGTCAAATATTTTCTCATTTTTTTTTATATAATAAAAAAAATTGGTTGTCAACTAAGCTAACGGCCCACCTGACGGAATGTGGTAACCGCATGGTTGGCATGAAGAGTGTCGTAGACATTGCAGTATGCACTGTGACGTACATGCTGCCCCTCTTTCGTTGCTATTCCTAAGGTCTACAATGTTATGCGTTTGTACCCTGTTTTTGACTGGTTACATTAGTTATTTTTTTTGTTATATTGTTGCATCATTATCGACTATAATTTTTTTTATCATCAATTCATATCAGCCGTTAACTCGGCTGCTAATTGCTGAACATGGGCTTCCCCCATAAGAGGTCGTTATACGTCCATATAAATTGTATGTGACGTGGATATTGTAATCGCAAAGTAAGAAATCACTACGTTATGTAAAAATCGACACTGCTGTTATCTTGAAAATGAATTTTATTGCCTGAATATCTGAATGTGACAGAAAGTGATCTCTGACTACCCCTCATCTAATGGTATCTGTTATTTATTTATTTATGTAGAATATAATATAAAGTGAAGGCAAATATAATGGACACATACAATGCAGTTTATTTATATATATTTTTTTTATATTGTAAATTTTTAATGAAAAGTTTCGCGACTGACTCTTGGCCACAGCAGAATATCAGTGTTTTGCTCTTTTAAGGGCAAAGCAATAAACTGAGCTGTGACCATTTTGTGTTACTATGGCACACGCATGAAGGAAGGGAAAGAAAGGAGATTGTTAGATTATATATTTTGTTTTTGTATTTTTTTTTATTTGTGCTTTTTTTATTTTTATTCTTTTGTCTCTTTTGCTGTGTATTATGTGTATGTTTTTTTTTTATTGTAATTTGTGTGCTGTAAGTAATGTAAATAAATTATCTATCTATCTATCTATCTAATTTATGCAACTTTTTTTTAAAACACTAAAACTATTGTATTCTCGCAGTTTTTCACTGTTTTGTCTGTGTTGTATATAAAATATTCTTATATCTTACCAAATTTCATTCAAATCATATACAAATCTTTCACATTTTTAATATTACATAATTAATTAATTTCTAGCTGCTTTATATAGTGTAAAATGTACAAACTCAACAAACTATATTTCATTTTTAAAATGACGTTTTTCTCTCTTTAGAAAACAAACCCTTGACAAGAAAAGCCGCCAAATTATCTGAAAGTAAGTGAACTAAATTAAATAAATAAAAATAAAGTCTTGATCAGCGATTGAATTTATCAATTGGTCGTGGAATCCTTTGTTACTTTATCCATTTAATCGCTAATTCATTTATTCAAACATTTTTCAAATATTTGTCTTGTCCTTATATAAACGTCCAGACAAATAAATAAGAAAAAACACAGCGCTTGGGACTCATAGCCCAATTTTGAAGTACTATCACACAATTAGAAGTGCAATTTTGAATTTTTCATCTATAAATATTGCAAATTTTTATAAATTAACATTCTTAAAACACTTTAATACTTATTTAATTGAAAATAATTTTATATAAATTAATTTTCAATTAAATATGTTTCATGTCGTCGATAATTTTATTCAATTGAACATTTTTTTCAGTAATTTGTGATGTATCACCAGTAAAGAAAAGAACATTAAAAAAAATGCTTAGATCATTGCCAAAAAAGAAAATAGAAAGCCACGCATCAACGAAGGCCAAGCCACCTCGGAAGTTATCGTCCACTAACGCAACTAGTTCTGAAAACGTAAATGAATCCATATTGACAGCGAACAACAATGAATGGGAGCAGTTCGCACGCATGAACGTCTCTCAAGGCAGCGACGACCCGTCTCCACCCGCCGCTGAAGGCGAAACTTCGACTGCTCTAGTAAAAACTAGATTCGCCAGTCTAGATAAGTTCATATTAAATCCAAAACCTGCTCCTGTCGTTAAGGCTGCGCCTTCTAAGCACGAAACGCCCACTAGTGCTACAATGTTTGCCCGAGCTCAAAGTGGCTATTATGGCACCAATGAAATACAACAGTGGATAAATAATTCAATGCAAAATAGGCCAGAAACAGAAGAAGTGTTCAAAGTACCGGCCATACCGGACTCGAACGAGTACGGTATAGCCGAAGATACAAAAGAATTGGCAGAGACCTCATCTGAAATGCCACTGTTGACTGAAATGCCACGATTAACGGAAATGTCACCGTTAATTGAAATATCACCGTTTACTGACATGCCACTGTTAATGGAGCGTCCTAACGCCAGTTCCCCGTGCCCGTCCGAGCGGTACTCCACTGTAAGGGACGTGGTGTGTGCTCCGAGCGTTGATCTAGAGCGCCGCTGCAGAAACTGTTCACCGTGTGCACGCGTCACCAAAGTGGAACGACTTTCGCAGATGGTGCAACGACCAGAACCTCCAGCAACCGCTGACCAACAAATATACGAATTTGACGCGGACGACGCGGATCGCGCCGACGACGAGGCCGGACAGAAGCTGCGCCTCGACCACTACCGGCAACAGCGCCGCGTGCCACGACCCCGGGACCCGCCCACCATCATATCGGCCACTGAAGGCGACAACTATTTTTACCTGGATCTATTCCCGGAAAACAGTCCGCACATCATTCAGATAATGTCAACGAAAATTCCTAATCAAAATAAACAGATGTTGCGTGCGCGACTCATGCAGAAGTCGCTGGTTAATTGTAAAAATGAGTTCAGTCTGATCGAGCACGAAAACTTGCTGGATCAGCTGTTAGAGACACTCAATATGAGCAAGCAGAGCACAGGGGAACTAACGAAAGATCAGCCAGTGGTTGTACTCGCAAGTGGTTCAGACACGGCGCCTGCGCAACTCGATAGAGTTTCGACAGCATGCACTGCGCCCGCAGTGTCCGGTCCTATCACAGCGACGGCGCCGCTGGCTGCATCTGTCGCGTCCACACCCGCGGTTCCTCTCGCAGCGACTGTTCCGCCCGCAGTTAATTTCCCGCTTGTAGCGATTGCCTCATCTACAGTGACAACTCCGCCCGTGGCGGCTATTCCTTCGACGTCTGCGCAGTCGGCCTCGTGCGTCCCACCCGCTGTTCCCACACCGCCCGTTTCGTCGAAAACCGTTACAAAAAATACACCGAAAAATTCAAATCGAACCAAGTGTTCGACTAGTCGACCGTCCACGAGTAAAATGGCTACTCGAGCTACTCCAGTAGCTAAAGTTCGCAATGCACCTGCGGATATAGTGTCAAACAAAAAATCCACCCAACAATCGTCGGCCAAGAGAAAATCTAACACTCAAAAGAATGCACAGAGTGGCGTACTTATGAACGCGCCGATCTATCACCCGACAGAAGAAGAATTCAAAGTAAGTTTATTTCATTGTAACTTTCCAGTTCGGCTTTGCATGTCTAGATAGAATTTTCAATAATATATAACCATACATATATGCTAATATATTGCTATTCGTTGACAATGTAGCTTTCTATAAATGAAATAATTTTTAAAATCGATTGATTAGTTTTTGAATTTCATAATTCACGTTCTACCCTAATCTCGATAATTATTTTTGGTAGGCGTAATATTTTTTTCTTCCATTCTTCTCTATTCGCAGTCACTTCCGCATTCACTCCCAATCTTGCCACATCATCCTTGTATGGAAAAGTATGAGTCATTACATTTCTAATTGTTGCAGGATCCGTTGACATATATAAAAAAAATAATGCCTGAAGCCTCGAAATACGGCCTGTGTAAGGTGGTCGCGCCGAAGGGATTCCAACCTCCATGCTTGGTCAAAAACGAAATAAGATTTAATGTGTCTAATCAATATATAGCACGCTTGTATAATCGTTGGGGGCCCGCTACAAGCGAAATGTGTGCCATAAAAACATATCTCGTCTCGCAGAGTGTACAGTTTAACAGAGCTCCATTGGTGAGTGGACCAATTATTTAGACTACTAGCATTTACCTACCACTTTCTTATGCATGAATAATTGTTTTAACGTATTGGAGGTAGTAGGTTTTTTATTGTTCTGAGCAAAATTGACTTGTTTAATTCATGTAATTGATGCATCATTTCTTTCATCAACAGCTAAATAATTTAGAAGTTAACCTGCCCAAGCTGTACCACGTGGTGCAGAAATATGGCGGTCTTAAAAAAGTAATGGAAAAAAAGAAATGGGGCCGAGTAGCCGAAGAATTGAGGAATGGTAGACCATGCAACCCTGAAAAACTGGATCTACTTTATTTGAGATTTTTACTACCTTACGACACACTTTCCCATAGTGAGTATACTGTAATATGGACTATACTGGAACTTTTTCCATGTTTCCCATTATTTACATTTGTTTTCTATTGGGCGTGGCTGAGCGCATATGCACACAGCCTTTTTTTTTTAATGGGTGATAATGGAATAATTGCCCCGCCTGCGCTATCGGGATACGCTGGCGGAGCACCAGTGAAGAATGATAGGTGAGGATGAAGCAGGTCAGTTGGCCCATTGTGACGAATTCAACAAGAATTGTTCACGACGGTTTCCAGGGGGAACCACGTGAAGGTCGACCTAATAGGGCATATTGCTAGCAATGGGGCTGTCAAACTCCATTGCTAACAATAATCAATACACATGTTTGACATCTCAAATATGCTTCTATTGCAGAGGAACGCCAGCAAATAATCAGATCCGTAGAAAAGGGCTGGAAGAAGAAAAATAATAAAATGCTTGAACGGGCCTCGAACCCACTACACCGACAGAAGCGGCTTCTAGGTGAGAGCGAATCTTCCGGCGACGATACCGAAGAAGAGAACGACATGACCTCCGCGCTGACTGAGGCTGAAGATTGCGTGGTCCCCGGCCGTAGCATGACGCTCGTCACTTTTGTTAAGGTAAGAGCAAGTTTCGGAAGTATACGTTATAATCTACTAGCTATTTCTCGCCGCTTTGTCCGCGTGAGTCAGTATATAAGGTATTCCTGTTTTTTTTTTATACCGCTGAGGTGGCAAATAAGCACAGGCCCACCTAATGGTAAACAGTTACCAGGGGCATTACACTATTGTTCCCTAAAGCAGTATATTATAGCATACCCTAAAGTAACCTCTTTACCCCCCTTTTTTTTGGAACCCATATGCTTGTTTGCCACTTTGTAGTGGTATAAAAAACTATAAATTTGAGATTCAGAGATAATTTTTATTTTATGAATTCTTCAAACACTATAGAAGCCCATCTCGACAAGCCAGAACCTTTTAGTTTCTTTTTAAATGAATTTAGATTAACAGAATTTTGATTGGTATTTCTCCGAAGAATGAGCTGTGGTTAATGGTAGCCATTGTTGACAGGCTGCGGCGGCGGCGCAGGACACCTATTATGGCCGTTCACGTAAACCACTTCCGTCACTGGTGGAACAGGAGTATTGGAAGCTGGTTGTTAATGGATCGGACCATGTGTGTGTCTATACTGCTTCAATTGACACAGGCGACGAGGGTTATGGCTTTCCTACTGATAAAAATGACTCTTACGGCACACACCCATGGAACCTCAAAGTATGTGTTTATTATTTGTTTTTTAATAAAGGTACGTTGGGGAGAAAGGGATTGTTAGTAATGGGACTAGAGGCCTCATTGCTAACAATATACCTTATCAGGTTGACCTCCACGCGGTTCCCCCTGGAAACCATCTTGATTGTTTTTTTTTTTCACTATGGGTCGACTGATTTGCTTTCATCCTCACCTATCATCTCTCACTGGTGGCCTGCCAGTGTATACCGTTAGCGCAGGCGGGGTTACTATTTCATTATCATCCATTAAAAAAATACAGGTACGTGTGTACAAGGTAATGACATAATGCTAAAAGCATTTTCCTAGTCACCTTTAAGGAAGCGTTAGAATACTCGAATGTGGTGCTGATGTTGACAGGCTTATTACAAGTATCTTATTTCTCTCCTTTTTCAACCGACTTCAAAAAAGAATGTTCTTAATTGAGTATTATTAATTTTTTTCATGTTTATTACTTGATAACTCCTGAATCGTTTTGTGCAGATGATCAGTCAGAACGAGGGTAACGTGCTGCGCTCGCTGGGCTCGGTGTTGGGCGTGACGGTGCCGACGCTACACCTCGGCATGATGTTCTCCACCAGCTGCTGGCACAGGGATCCGCACGGGCTGCCCTGGATAGAGTACATGCACCGAGGACCGCCCAAGATATGGTATGTATTTTATTTTTACAACTACAATAGTAGTCAATCTTTGTGTGTTACCAGTAATAATTATTGTTATCGGAATTTGTATATGCTTCCAATTTTAGCCATCAATCTCTCGCTGCCATTATGTATTGTGTTTTTTTTTATGCAGTTAAAATTTTTAACCTTTTTTAATAACCCCACTACTTGTGAACACAACGTTCTGAGCAAACAGGGACGATATTGTCTATGAGTGTGATCAACTAGAAACAGAATATTCCACTTTTAATGCTTTTTCACATTGCTTTTTTTTTTCATAAATATTTTATTTATTTATTTTATTTTACACTTTATTGCACCAAGTAAAAAGAAAAATAACAAATACAGTAAATATTAATGAGAAGTGATACAAAAGGCGGCCTTATCGCTAAGCAATCTCTTCCAGACAACCTTTGGGTTGAGGACATTGAGAAAATGGCAAAGGATAGGTGGCGCACTATTATATAGATATTATCACATATATACACACATATATATATACACACTACATATACACATACAAATATATACATAAACATACATATACTTAATAGCACACATACAACAGAAGAAAATGATGGAGGAAAATAAAGAGAGAACACAGGAAAATAGTACTAACGGGAAAGGTAGTAGGATTTAATAGAGGTTTTGAAGCTAGTGAGAGTTTGAGCGCACCGAATAGAGGTAGGCAGAGAGTTCCATAGGCGAACTGCCTGAACAGTAAAAGATTTAGAATAAAAGGAAGAAGAATGAGTGGGAAATTTGAGGCAGAGGTTATTGACACTGCATAGAGTATGATCATTAGCCTCAGTGAGAAATAAGAATCGGTCTTTTAGATAATCAGGAGCAACAGGATTAAAAAGGATTGCGTAAAGAAGAGACAGGATATGCAGATTACGACGTAAACGGATAGAGAGCCACTTGAGTTGAGTACGAAATTGAGAAATGTGATCATATTTGCGAAGACCAAATATGAAGCGGATACATAAATTTTGAAGACGATCAAGCTTGTTTAATTGCTAAATAACAGGAGTCGGCATAATCAAGAATGGGCAGGAGTAAGGTATGTGCAAGCGCAATTTTGGTGTTAACCGGGAGGAAATTACGTAATGCAGGAAGGCATTTTATTTTTAGGTAGAGGGATTATGAAAGCCGATTTCGAAGATGAAGGAAAGATACCGGAGGACAAGGAATTATTGAAAAGTAAGGTGATGGAGAGTTACCATCAGGATGGGTAAAATCATAGTACGACTAACGCTATCGGTGCCAATGGCCTTTAACAATATAGACCGCAAACTCTTCTCAACATCACAATCTGTCAACTGATAAAAATCGGTCAAATGATGAAAATAAAAGGAGTACACTCAGGGGCGATAGTGGACGAAAGGCAGTGCAATGTCTTACATTTTTCATTGCTGTCCATGACAGTAGAAGTACAAAAATGATTGTTTAGACACTCAACATCAAGATTAACAGGATTATCGTTACGATTCTTACCAACCCCTAATGATCTAAGAAATTTCCAAGCTTTTGCTGGATCACCATTTTCTATAGATTTATGAATGTGGCGTCGTTGAGCCTACCTACACACCCTGTTGCAGAGATTTCTAGCATTGACGTACTCATTACGGTGTCTGTCCGGATTCGACTTATATTTAGTTTTAGCAATATTTTTTTTTTGTGAATTATGAACTTGATCTTGTCTGTAAGTCAAGGTGCTGGTAAATGCTTAACCCTGACCGGGCGGATAGGAGCATGTTTATCGTACAGATCTAGAACTAATTTATTAAATAATTGTACCTGATCATTAATATTTGCTGCTGTACCAATACTCGACCGATCACAATCCGCTGCATCGTGACGTAAACGGTCAGTCTCAATACCACCAAAATTGCTGCATGAGGATTTTCCGTTTATCTTTGGGAGGACGAATTTTATAAGACAGATAAATGAAGTTATGAAAGGAAAATGCATCTGCAGGATATTGGCCATGTTTCGCAACATGGTCAGGGAAGGAGACTAAAATTAAGTAAGGAAGGGTTACAGTTAGGAAAGAAATAGGTGGCTTGGAGGGGCAGGATCTCAAGATTGCAATCATTGGCCAGAGACTTAAGACGATTCGCACGCAGGTCATTTTTGAGAAGGCAAGTATTAAAGTCCCCCATAATGATAGTGTGACTATATAGAACGGGATTTTTTTTTTTTGTTATGAATGATAATGAAATGGTCTTAATATATTCTAATGTTAAGCTAACAATTTCTTTAAAAGACCTGTAGCTAAGTTGTTCCCTCTGCCACTGAATAACTTAAATTTGTTAATTTTTCTAACAGTTATGTAGTAATTTGATTACTATTATCTCACTTTGTGTTACTTGTTTGCTATATTCTGAAGGACTATAGTAGTCCTTGGGTGGCGGAGTGTTTAATTGATAACTGGTATATAAACTCTTTGTAGGCCCTTTATACAAAAAAAGAAAAAAATATGTTTTGTATCTGACACATTCGATTGTGACGTTTTTGTACAAAATTATTAAATACATTCAAGATCAAGATTCGACTTTATTTTTGTTCATTCGGTGAAAATGAACGTCAATCAGTCAGTTCAGTCAACGTCACAATCAAGTGTCAGATAATAACATTTTTTTCCCCGCCTGCGCTAACGGTATACGCTGGCGGGGCACCAGTGAAGGATGATAGGTGAGGATGAAAAGACAGACCAGTTAGCCCATCGTGATGAGGACCACGGGGAGGTCGACCTGTAAGGGTATATTATTAGCAATGGGACTGATAATCCGTATTACTAACAATCTCTTCCCCCCCGCCCCTATAGGACGCGATTAGGTCCTCTAAGAGGCTTTCAAGGTAGGAAAAATAATCAATAGAGGAAGATGGACTATAGAAAACTCCTAGTAGAACTTTGGAATGACAGAAAGTTACTTGAAGAAAAATAAGGTTCCGAGTTCAATTCCCAGTCAATTTAGGTAAGGTAACTTTTCTGAATCCGCTCAGAACTGGCTTGTACCAGGGAGTGTCCAGATATTTGTTGAATGGTTTCACATATGATCATTGAAGCAGGCCTTATCCTCAACCTTATATAAATATTATAGGTACGGTATTCCGGATGAGCAGAGTGATAATTTCCGAAAAGCTGTGGAGACATTGTGCCCTACGTCGTGCCAAAACAAATCCATCTGGCTCCCGTCGGACATCACAATGATCCCGCCGGAGCTGCTGCGCGAGCACAACGTGACCCTGTCCCGGGTGGAGCAGTCGCCCGGGGAGTACGTCATCGTGTTCCCTAAGGCGTACTCCTGCTCGATATCCACTGGTTACACGCAGTCCGAGAGTGTGTACTTCGCCACGGACGCGTGGCTCGCGGGCGTCGACAGAGTGTTCCACGTATGTAATTATAATACATTCTCACATGTTATGTTGTGTATATCGCTCTTATGTTAAACACTTGTTCTCAATCAGCTTTAAAAAGCAGGAAGTTGTCAATTCGGTTTTTTCCGCTGTTTGTTATATCATAACTCCGACAGTTTTAAATCAATTTGGAAATATCTTTATTTTTTCATCTGATAGATTTAGAGGTAACAAACATAAATGAAAATACAACCGAATTGGGAGTCTCGTTCTTTTTGAAATCGATTGAATTTCATATCTTGTTTCATGGCAGGAGCTGCGCGAGAACTGTGAGCCGACAATGTTCTCCCTAGAGCAGCTGTTGCTGGCTATTGCCGCCGACGGCCGAAGCACAGCACGGGTGCTGCGGCCCGTGTCTGGCGCCCTAGGCCGTCTGGTGGCCGACGAGCTCGACCATCGGCGGCAGTTAGCACGGCTCGGTCTTACAGCTGGCGCCGCCGAAAGTTCCAACACACGGGCGTGGCGCCGACGGCCGGCAGGCGCGTGGACCGACAGCGAGCAAGACGAATGTGAAGTCTGCCGCAGGACTCTCTATCTGTCTAAAGTAAGATATGATTGTCACTAGAAGTGTGCGTAACAGTGGTTTCTAGCGTTACAAATGTATATATTTATATTGGCTGAATATATTTTGAATATTTGACAATATTTATTTATTTATTCATTAGTACAAATATGTGTACATGGCGGACTTAATGCTAAAAGCATTCTCTCCCAGTCAACCATAGGCTAGTGTCAGAATACTCGAATGCGGTACTAGTAATTATTGATATACATACATACTAAAATTACATATACAAACGAATAAATGTATATGAATAACAAATATACTTACACATATATGACATATACTATATTATACACGAAATTGAGAATAATATAAAGCTCTTACTGAATAATGAATGAATTAATGATTTGAAAATCAATAACAAGTATCGCTTACCATCAGGTGAACTGTAAACTAGTGTATTGTTGGCCAAGTGTAAAATTATATTGTATTTTGCAGGTGAGGGGGGTGGCCGGTCGCCGCGCCGCTGCTTGCTTGCAACACGCACTCCTGTTGCTTCGCCGTGACTCGGACGCGGGCTCGGGCGCCACACTACGCTGCTACTACTCCGAGGACGACCTGCGTGACGCTGTCTGCGCTCTCGACGCTCGACTGCGACGACTTGCGGCCAACGATAAAGCATAAATACTGCACAAGGTCTGCCCCATAGATTAAGATATATTTTTTTTTTAATGGGTGATAATGGAATTCACCCCACCCGCGCTATCGGTATACACCGGTAGGGCACCAGTGAAGGATGATAGGTGAGGATGAAGCAGGTCAGTTAGCTCGTCGTGACGAATTCAACAAGAATTGTTCACGATGGTTTCCAGGGGGAACCACGTGGAGGTCGATCTAATAGGGCATATTGTTAGCAATGGGGCAGTCAAACCCCATTGTTAACAATTCCTTTCCCCCCAGATAATTAGGTTATGGGTAGTATGGACACTGATACAATATCTATATATTGGAAGTCTTTCTGTCAAGAATGTCATTACTTATTTCCGTATTATATTTTGGATAAACGATATATATATATATATATATATATATATATATATATATATATGTATGTATATATATATATGTATGTATATATATATATGTATATATATATATGTATGTATGTATATATATGTATATATATATATGTATATTAACTGATATTGTAACTACAATGTATAGATATTTCTACATATTACCCATCCCTACTACACAATATAAATTCGAAACTGTTTCGGTGCAGATTCAGATTGGGCTGTGATATTTTATGAATAGTTGATAAGCTCAAATTTTAGGCAAATTGATTGATTCGAGACTGTCTTACTAATAGTTTGTGTATATTAATAAATTTTATGGAAAAATTACATGTTCCAATGTATATAAACGTTATGAAGTATATAGATTGGCAATGTGCTTAAAGCTGATTTGGCGGGAACATTTATAAAATTAATTTCTAGTTATTTTACGTTTTTATATTAAATTAACGTAAAATATATCAAGTTATAAATTTGAAAAAAGAACCATATAATTGCACATTAATCACGTGATTACCCTTTAAACATTTATCATTTTAAGTTCAATGATTAATAGTAAAACAAATTTTTTTTTATACAACTTAGAATGGCAAACAAGCGGACAGTTCACCTAATGGAAAGTGGTAACCGTCGCCTATAGACATGAGTAGTACCATGGACATAACAGAGTATACTGTTTCGCCCATGATACCCCCCATGCGTTGTCATTCCTGAGGACTCAGGTGTTATTCCTCTGTACCCAGTAAATTCACACCATATCCCACCCTTCAAACCGAAACACAGCCATGCAAACACAACTGTTTCACGGTTGAAACACGAATGGGACAAAGGTACACAAGCAATCGACTTTTGTACAAAGTCTCCAATTAATATTTAACCCAACTAAAAATATGAATATCCATTAATTTAAATGTCTCATTTTTATTTATTTATTGCATTCCATAATAATTAATTAATACATAATTATTACATAAGGTTTCAATTATGGACCCTGTTGGGCACAGCAAGTAGGAGAGAGGAGGACAACACTTTTTTCACTTTCGAAATAGTATATCACGATAAGTACGTATTTTATTATTACTGCATTTTTTTACTGCATTGCCAATCTATCTACTTCTATAGTATAAACATGGTGTTTAAATTGGCTGTAAGATTATAAAATATGTCCCACTGATTTAAGACTGTCATATTGCATTTGCCTGTCAATACTTATTATTATAATACGTAAAGAGACTAGTACCTTAATTAGGTTTAAATTTGTGTTTTGCTTGGTTTTATTTTATATAAAATTTTTAATAGGACTCATTTAAATATAAGCTCCAATGTGTGTTTATTTTATTTATAAAATAGCCTAATGTTACGACGAAAAACATTTTCAGTGATTAGTGCTCGTTTCAATATAACGAGATTTTATTTTGTCGTGCGATAGTGGACAATTGATTGCTCCGGTTTTTTTTTTATTGGCATTTATTTTAGTATTTATTTACATATTAGAGGAATTTATTATTCGCGTTGAAATACAAAGATTTGGCCATTGATTTGTAGGAATCCGCTAGATTTTTTTTTCATTCTGATGTCAATATGAGTAATGTGGCATCATCTAGGCTATAAAAATACATAAATAGACATATATAATATATTAACTTAAAAGTGAATTAAATATAGGGTATAATAACTTTTTCTTTTTAATAAAATAGGTGTATCTTATATTTAGGTAACTTTATGTACGTGATTTCAGTAATGGAATTTGTAAATAGAAATTAAGAGATATTTTTTTTTTTATAAAATCGGCGTATCTTACATTTAGGTAACGTTTTGAACGTGACTTCTTATATTTTTTTTACTATTAATCATTGAGTTAATAGTACATTACTGCAGCGGCCAGCAATTGAGGTATTGACGGACGAACGTGCAAATGTGGGCCGAGGCGTAGCCGAGGCCTACATATGTGAGTCCTATGCCTAGTTGTGGCCAAGGCTTGTATAGTAATTTTCTCAAACAATGCGCGGAAATAAAAAACACAATTTTATTTATTAAGTTCAATGACGAATAACAAACAATAATAATTTTTCACGCGCCATAATGTTCCTTTGTTTTTTTTTTTCAATAAACGGCAAGCCAGTTCGAAATTTAAATAAAACCTTTTATTAGTTACCTCCTTGGTAGCCATGTTTCGAAATAAAAGGTCATTCCATTTTTAAATTACAGGACAGATATGAGTTTACATAGTAATTTATCTGGCTGCAAAACACGACAGATATGGATTTTCATACATTTTTTGCCGGCCGCTGCCCACATGTATCTGGCCAGTATGGCAATTTTGATTTATCTCGAAGAAGATTGTCAAAATAATGCTCACATTTCCAAGGATGTTTGAGAAAATAGTCTAAGCATTAGTTGTAATCTGCATATAAAGTTGTTTATAAACAACGACATTTGGACCACAACTTGTAAGGTTCGCGCTTTAATAAATAAATAAACAAGGAAATATTGACATCTTATTGTCGCCACTGATAGACGGTACTCCGCGTTATAAATTATCGGATAATGTGAGAAATGTCTAAGACTTAAACTTAGGTACCAAATCGTGCCATTCTTAGACAGCTGAAGCCTAGTTTAGATTACACTAGTAATTTAGTCAAATTTAGTAATATACTAATGTTAACTTGTCCATTATAAATTATAAATTAGGCACAAAAGAACCTAACCAAGTCTGGATAAACTCAAATCTTGCTAGTTAACTGTAGTACTCAATTGGGCTAAGTTAATAAGGTTACTACTACGAAGTTATGCCCACAGCCACTTTCTACCATCGTACGGCTCGCCATCGACAGGGAGTTCATCCTCATGTCCTACAGCCTCAATGGTCGCGTACTGCGCGGTTTCAGAGATGTTTCCTCCCGCGAACACTCAGGTTGTGGAATGAGCTCCCTGCCGAGGTTTTCCCAAGAGACTACAGCATGGGGTTCTTCAAAAGGGGGTAAAGAGGTTTCTTCAGGGTCGGCAACGCGCGCGTAATACCTCTGGTATTGCAGGTGTTCATAGGCTACGGTAACCACTTACCATCAGGTGGACCGTATGCTTGTTTGCCATATCAGTGGTATAAAAAAAGAAAAAAAATATATTAAAGTTTGATTGATTTGATTGTTCCAATGATGATGATGATCACTCGACTGATTACTAATAATTAAGTAATCTCTTTGTATAGACATCAACTGGATACTCTTTCATTTCATTGTCATTCGTAAAATGGTGCTAATAAAAAAAAAAATTCACAAGTTTCTTTATTTCATATTTTGGTGGATTCAAAATATATTTATTTTAAATATATTCTAAAAATATATATTATGTCTATTATTTTGGATATTGTAAAAAGAAAAAAAAAAACATTTACACACCGAAATGGTAAATAATGTTGAACAACTGTAACTTAAGATCTGCTACTGGCAATCACCAATATATTGTAAATAAATTATTATTATTATTATTATTATAAAATTATAGTTTTTATATATAAAGTAATAAAATTGTATTTATTCGGAGCCAGAGGGAAATTTTGTACAAAAGTCGTTTGCTTGAGTACCTCTGTCCCATTCGTGTTTCAACCGTAAAGCAGTTGTGTTTGCATTACTGTGTTTCGGTTTGAAGGGTGGGATATGGCTTGAATTTACTGAGTGCAGAGGAATAACACCTGAGTCCTCAGGAATGGCAACGCATGGGGGGTATCATGGGTGAAACAGTATACTCTGTTATGTCCATGGTACTGCTCATGTCTTTAAGCGACGGTTACCACTTTCCATCAGGTGGGCCGTCAGCTCATTTGCCATTCAAAGTTGTATAAAAAAAAATCGGAGGCATGATATGTTAAAAAAGTATGATTAGTACGATGGATTCTGTGGATCCATTTCTGTAAACTTATATCTTAATCTACTACTTTAATTTGATAATTTTACGAAATTATTGTTTTATGGAATTAGTTTGTATTTTTTAATGGCACACACACTGGAGGGGCTCCAGTGAGGGATGCTAGGAGAGGATAAAAAGGCAGGTCAGTTAGCCCATCGTGATGAATTCAACAATAGTCGCGATGGTTTCCAGGGGGACTGCGTAGAGGTCAACCTGACAGAGTATATTGATAGTAAAAGGGACTAACTTCCCCATTACAAACTATATCTTCTCCCATTTGTTCTTACAATGATGATTTCACTGCGATATCTAATTGGGATTTTAGAGGTAAGTTTATAGAAATCGATGCCAATAATTCCATTAATATTGAATTTAAACTAGTCTGCAACAAGGATAGTTGCAATAAAATTTCTAGTATTGGCTATGATCGATCGAGTATAACTTTTTAATTGTTGGCAGTAATGTTGTATCGGCACTAGACAAGTTGTAACTTTATTGTGGGAGAATAATTATGTTTTAACTTCTATTGTGGCAGCATTGATTTAGTTTTTATTTAATTATTTTTTTATCTGGATTAGTATTTAGATATTTTCTTTTTATTTATTTAGGTTAGTATTTTTATGTTTGCAGTAAAAATATTTACTTTAATTTGCTGCCAATATTCACATTGTAATTTGTAATCCTACACATCTGCATAGTTCTAGGGAATTGATTTAATTTGATACTAATTATTACATTAAATATTGTAAAATTTTATCATTGAAACAACGTGATCTCTCATTATAATGTAACTAGCTTTATTTTCCTATAAGAATACTTTATCTTGAATAAAATAATTTTTTAAATCCAATGTGTTTAATTTTTTTCATGAAAACTATTAGAACCATATATTTTATGACTCATGAATCACTGAAGAAAAATCAGTGGCACCAATCTCTGAAATTAAAATATCTATTTTAAAAATTCATTGTAAAAACGAATATAAATTAAATTTCTAATAGATTTTTAAATCACAATTATTATACTAAATGTATAACAATTGTTACTTAAGCCTATTAAAAATACTTCATGAAAACAAAATATTAGTTGTAAAGATAAATTTGGATGGTAATGATCCCACAGAATCGACCCTGCTTGCTGGTGATCTTCATACACTAAAATCTTTTTACACTCAAATCTCATCTTACATAAGAGTTTGAGCCACAATCCCTCGTGTTTTTCTCTTGATAACGAAACTGCCTCACCTCGATCAGTGTTTACACAAACTTGATTCTTTTGTGTTCAAAACACCACAAACAAACACTGATTACATGTCCTGAACTTGACACTATCCTGACTTCCACGCCAATTAGCTTGACAATGTCCTAACACTGGCGTAAGTCGTAACTATTCCTGACTTCGCACGGATAGGTAGGTAGAATGTCTGAAAATATAGCACCTGTTCTCACTGATGATGTAGGATTCTATACGTGAAAGAATATTTCAAATTGGTTAAGTATTTTTTATACATTACAAAAAAACAATCAACTTATTTACTTTAACAGATCTGGTAAATGTTTTGCTCCTAGCAGATCCTCCATTTTATTGGAACAAACTATAAACATTTAAAATTTTTTATTAAAATCATTTGAAAGCTTCAAAATATTAGTAGGTATCATAGAGAACTAGGTAAAAAACAAACTACAAAAGAAGCGGCAAATCCAAACTTTCGTTTTTAGACATGAGGTTGCCAATCATGAAATAGGGTTGCCAAATTATTTTTACAAAATGTTATTGCACAAATTGGGTAATAGTTAAATCAGTATTTTTTATACTTGTTTTAGACAAATGTATTTTTATTAGTTTCACACAATAAAATACGTAGATGACACGATAAATATAATGTATATAATCTATATATGTACATATAGGATAAACTTTTTTATTGAATATTTTTGGTCATAGCACCATCTACTACTACGGTACAGTTATTACCGCTAGATGGCATTTTTTATAGAAATTTGTTATGAAAGTCATTATAAAAAGGAGAATATAGAATTCATTGGGTAATTAGTAACCAAAAGGTGAGAAACAGCAATCACTAAAGTTAAGATTCAATATTATATCTTGACAGAAAATATTTTTTTTTCAGTGTTTCCATATACAAAATGTACATTGTTACTTTGTGGTTTTAGAATAAAAAATATTTTATGTTAAGATATAATATTGGATCTAATAAATACAATTGTGAAATATTATAATAAGATGGCTTAAATTTGTTAAATGTGACAATTTTTAGGTTGATTAGAAGTAGATATGTACAAACGTAAGAAACTGAATAGATTAAACGTAATATGAGTCGAATGGTTTCTTACTACAATTTTATTGTCATATCGTACAATTCGAATTTTTTATGCCACATAATCGTGTGAAGGTAAAAACATGAATAGAGATCCAAGGCATTTGACTTAATACAAAGGCACCAGAAAGATATGGTGATTCTTTTATGTTATATGATCTATGTATTTGTGCAATTGTGTTAATTTTTAGATTTATAAGTTATTACATTTAAATCTAAAGGAGTACACTGCGGTTTAACGCCATCTATTCGCAGATCGTGGAAACATCTATACTCAATGAAGCAAACGCTAAGGTAGCATGAATATTTAATAATATATTGCTTAACGAATCATAAGTTTACATTGGTATTAATAGATGTCGCGTAAGAAAGTAAATTAAAAATTGACAGTAATTGTAATAAATTTATTTTAAGTCAATTTGAATTATTATTTATTAACGGCGTAAATTTTTGGAAAATAAGTGTAAATAATATCAGCCTTTACTGTGATGGATTGCGAAGAGAATATAAATAAATTATTTATTTATAAACGATTTTTTTTTATATACCAGGGGTACAGATAATATCGAGCTACCTATGACGGATTGACAAAGAGAGACTTCGCACAAAAGCCGTCAGCTTGGATACCTTTGTTCCATTCTTATTTTCACTGTGAAGCAGGTGCGCTTGCATGGTCGTTAAAATGGGTGTTCTGATTTGAAAAGTGCTCCAAATCGTTACGATAATTTTATTTATAAATATATTTTTTTTACACTTTATTGCATCATTTATAGAATAGTAAATACATTTAATTGTAATAAGAAATGGTACAAAAGGCGGCCTTATCGCTAAGCAATCTCTTCCAGACAACCGTTGGTTAGAGAACATTGGAAAAAGAAAAAAAAAAACAGAGGCATAATACGAGATATTATAATCATAGATAATCATCAAAAGCTTGACTGCGGTTGCCAAGCGTGGCAACTACTGGCAAAACCTCACAAGGAGGAGGCTTATGTTCAACAGTGGACAGTTAAAGGCCGATATGCTGATGAAATGTTGGAAAACATTTGGTAATAATAATAGTGGTGATCAACCTTCGAGTGTTGGCAGTCACACACATACTAATGGCAGCGGAATTAAACAAAATGATTCTAATCCAACAACCAGTGGTATAAGGGGGGAAAGGGATTGTTAGTAATGGAAACTAAGAATCCCATTGCCACCAATATACCCAACCAGGTCGACCTCCTCGCGGTTCCTCCTGGAAACTATCATGGTTAATTCCTGATGAATTCATCATGATGGGCTAACTGGCCTGTTTTCATTCTCATCTATCACCCTTCACTGGTGCTCCGCCAGCGTATCCCGTTAGCGCAGGCGGGGTTACAATACCATTTTCACCCATCAAAAAAAAACCAGTGGTATGAACTTCCGCAAAATGAACACCTAAAATATCTATCTATCTATAATATCTAGAGGGACACAGTACACTCTGTTATGTCCATGGTACTGCTCATGTGTATAGGCGACTGTTGTCACTTTCCATCAGGTGCACCGTCAGCTTGTTTGCCATTCTAAATTGCATAAATAAAAGATCGGAAGTTAAACTCAACACATGTTTAATTTAATTTAAGCCTTGCTCAGAAGCAAAATCTCAAATGTCGTATTATAAAAGTCTCGTGTTACCACGCTCAGACATGGAAGCCACACAATCGATTTTAATGAAGTTTTGAAAATGTACATATATTGTTTGCTTTAACTGATATTTTATCCCGATAAGTTGAACCTGGCGGTCTTTTGCTGAGTCAGTTAATGAGCCAGTGTGATAATGTCTGACGGGGAAAAGGGATTGTTAATGATGGGTACTAGCGGCCCCATTGCTAGAAATTTACATTCTCCAAGTACTTAGAAACAATCTTGGTTAATTATTTATGAGTTATTTTTTTTAAAGTATGATAATGGAATGGTAACCCCGCCTGCGCTATCGATGTAAGCTGGTGGAGCACCAGAGAGGGATGATAGGTGAGAATGAAGAGGCAGGTCAGTTAGTTCACTGTGATGGATACACCTGGCATTCAGCACAATGGTTTCCAGGGGGGACCACGGGGAGGTCGACATGTCAGGGAATATTGCTAGCAATAGGATTCTTAGTCTCTATTACATAACAATCCCTTTCCCTCCAGGCAGGTCAGTTAGCCCGAACGTTAGTGACGAACGATAAATTACTCAAGATGGTTTCCAGAGGAACCGCGTGGAGGTCGACCTGATAGGGTATATTGATAGCAATGGGGATTAATCTACCCATCATTAACAATCCCTTATCTTACCCTAATCCTCTGTACCATTAATTTCACTGCCATATTCCACCCTTTAAAAAAACACAGCTATGCAAACACAATTGTATCACGGCAGAAACGCAAATGGGACGTAGGTAACCAAGTAAACGACTGTTAAGTCTCGCATATCAATTGATAAAAATTAAAACCGTCTACAAGTCTATTTATAAATATATAACTGTATCTAATACAATTGTTTGTCACTTTTTTTTAATTTGGTAATTTCAAAAAGAAAGCGACAAAACAGTTCAATATCTGTAATCTAATATATAAAATTCTCGTGTCGCGGTGTTTGTTACCAAACTCCTCCGAAACGACTTTATCGATTTTTATGAAATTTTGTGTGCATATTGGGTAGGTCTGAGAATCGGCCAACATCTATTTTTCATACTTCTCAATGATAAGGGTGACCAACCCCTAATTATTATTTTTTTATTGTTTTAACAAAGTTTTTTATTTTTATTTTGAAAAATACATACAACTTTAAATTTTCATCCTTTTACGATCAATACCCTATTTTTTTATCGCGATTTTTATATGCAGCAATAGGGTTGCAAGATGTCAATCGAATATAATAATTGTAGTACGATAAATTTTCATGTATAGTTCTAAAAATAATGTATATGGTAAAACAACGTCTGCCGAGTCAGCTAGTAGGTTTATAAGAAGTGACGTTTTTAGGAATAGGGGCTTATTTGTTACTCTATCTCTGCGTAGTGTCCATAAACATAATTTTTTTTTTTATTTCTATTAAAGTTGATATTTATTTCATAACAAACCATTTCCAAGATATCGCCCTTCAATCTCAAATAAAGGTGAAGCATTTTTCTAGTTCACTAGCTAGATATTAACTAGTGATGTACCTACACAACCGTCTCGTTCTAATATTCGAATATTATGAAATATTCCCCAAAAAAAAAAAACATTAATTCGAGTCTGAGGACCCGAACAAATTCGAGTTTATTAGTATGTGTTATAAACATTCGAGTATTAAAATTTATTCGAGTACTTTTTTAATTTACCTACAAGAGTGGACAAAATTAATGAGTATACGAGGTCTGTCCGGAAAGTTCGTATAAAAGTGTTCTGGAATGCGAGAAAGAGGAGTGGGGAGGCCAGGTAAGCGCAGGACCCCTTCCTTATGTCCCTAACAATGCTTCAGTTCTGGTCTGACCGCCGTGCGGTGCGAACTGGCTTGTCACGCCATCTGTGAAGTTACCTCTTAACGAAACCCCGTCGGCATGGAGCCCGCTTCCGTTGAAGAGCAGCGCGTCGTAATCAAGTTTCTCTCGAAACTCGGCAAGAATGGCCGTGAAATTTTTGCCGATCTCAGAACAGTTTATGGGGATGATGCTGTGAAGGAACCAACCGTCCACAAGTGGCTAAAAAGATTCAGAGAGGGCCGAGAAAGCGTTCAAGATGACCCACGTTCAGGACGTCCTTCCACTTCACATTCCGACGAAAACGTGGAAAGAATTCGAACTTGTGTTAATGGGGACCGTCGTTTAACGGTCAGACAGGTGGCTGAAGAGCTTAATTTGGGCAAAACCGTGGTCCACGAAATTCTAAGAAACGAACTTCAAATGAAAAAAATTTGCGCCAAGATCGTTCCCAAGCTTTTGTCCCCGGATCAAAAATCACGAAGAGTTGCTTGCTGTGAGGACTGGTTGGAAGTTGATTTGGCCCCGTGTGACTTCTTCTTGTTCCCAAAAACCAAATTGGTACTTCGGGGGCGGCATTTGGGGGACATAAATGAGATAAAAAAAGCTACGACGGGGCAGCTGAGAAACCTACAACCAGAGGACTTTCAAGGAGCCTTCTCACAGTGGAAACGGCGTTGGCACAAGTGCATTATGTCACAGGGGGAGTACTTTGAAGGGGATAAAATTGATTTACCTGAATAATTGTAAAATAAAATTTTTAAAAAACTTTTATACGTACTTTCCGGACAAACCTCGTATAAGAGAAAGTTAGAAAGTAGCGCCAGTGATAGAAAAGTTAAGGAGTAACAGTCAGTCCTGGTAGAGACACGTTATGCTCAGGAATGTGGAGCGTATTTTAAGAAAGTATGTATATACACACATACATATATATAATTAGGTAATTAGTGTTAAATACAGATATAATTGCTGAGTGGTCCCGGCAAAGAATAGGCCATCCCTTCCTTTCCCATGGGTTTCGTAAGGGGCACTAAGAGAGTGCGACGGATGGGCAGCAGCGTCCCTCTTAAAACATCTTCAAAGCGTAACTGTACTTGCCGATCTGTCTTCCAAATATGACAACTATTAGTAAAAATCCCCAAAGGAGAGATTTATGTTCAGTCTAATGATAAAAACAGATAACGACACTGCATAATCGACCCCATTATATAGCAACTCTGTATATCGAATACTCGAATTTAGCAGCTCTTTATTCGGAATTCGAGTCGGAAAATTCGAGTAAGACTGACTCGGCACATCACTAACATTAGTGTACTCACATTATTAGAGTAGAACGTACCGACACGAGGGTCAGTGGGGTCCGACGAGGCTGTGTGGGTAACTGTAACAAATTGCGGGCAGAATGGTGTGGCCAAACCCTTCAAGTCCCCCAAGATTCGCCTGCAATGTTTCACGGGTCGAATTTCAACTTGAATTAGATGTGAAGTATACTAGCCATTCCCCGCGGCGTTACTCGGCCGAACACGTTCCTTTTCGTACCTCGAGAGGTTTCTCTTTATTTATGCAATCGGAAATGGTAAATTAGATAGTCCACCTGATGGGAAGTGGTAACTATACACATCAGTAGTACAGTGTATATCACAGAGTAAATACAATAGAATGGATACGAAGGTATCATGCCTCCGGTTCGTCTCATATTGATTCTTCCTTTCTGCTTTTTACCCCCTAATTCGTAAGCGGAAATTTTAGATGTAGGAAAACTAATAATATGGAAAGATAGATAGATACTCTTTATTGTTTCCTCCAAAAGATTACAATAGTAAACTTATTATAAATATAAACAATTACAAGAAATAATCACAATGAGAAAACAATAGGCGACCTTATCGCTAAGAGCGATCTCTTCCAGGCAACTTTTGTATGGAGAGGAGTAATTATAAACAGTTTGATCGGAGGCACGATGGAAGTACCGTAATTTTTAAATGCAAATGGAAATGCAATAATGTAAATAATTATACATCTTCAGGAACATAACTGTGAAAACCTTATCCAATTTGGTGTAGTAGTTTTTGGGTGTTGTCTGTACAAACATACAGACAGATAAAATTTCAAAAAATTATTGTTTTGGCTACTATAGATCTTATTAAGACCCCTAATATTTTTTAAAAATATCTCCCACGTATAAATATTTTATTACATTAGTAAAATAATGTAAGTAGTAAGATATTTATTTATTTATTTATTTAAGTCTTTATTGCACTAGAAACATAAAAATAAATAATGACATATAAACAATTCCACTAAAATATAGTAGTGTAAAGTACATATTAAAATTTAAAATATATTCATAAAGGTGCAAAAGGCGGTCTTATCGCTAGGGCAATCTCTTACAGACAACCTTTGGTTAAAGGAGAACAGATAGAAGTGGGCAGGTGGCGCAAGAGTGAATTAATAATTTTTACGTAGGTACATAAAATACAAAAAAAAAACTTATACTTACGTAAACAAAAAACACAATGTACAAATTTTCTGCCCTAAATTATTTTACTACAGTGTAGACCATAGATTAATGTGAGTGTACAGATACGTACCAACATTTCCAAACATATGTTTAACAGCAAATCTCATTTATTATTACTTTGTAGTTTTTCATGTATACACACGGCTTTTTTTATTCCTATGGGCGTCGTAATGTGACTGAAACACGGTATTCGGGGATACCTAGAAAATACGGGTAACTCGCGACTTTTAGTTCAGGGCTTGAATTCGCATCACTTGGGAATTGGTTACTTCTATCCGGTACGTTTAAAAATATATGCAATACAAGCTTTTACCTGCGACTTCGCACGTGTGGCCGAGATATAGTGATTAAGCGTGATAAAAAGTAGCTTATGTCTTTCTCTATTAAAAAAAGAATGTCTTGTACTTAATATTATACATTTACCGTCAGGTCGACCTCCAAGTGGCAGGGAGGAAAGGGATTGTTAGTAATGGAGACTGAGAGTCCCATTGCTAGCAATATACCCAACCAGGTCGACCTCCTCGCGGTTCTCCCTGGTAACTATCATGGTTAATTCCTGATGAATTCATCATGATGGGCTAACTGGCCTGTTTTCATTCTCATCTATCACCCTTCACTGGTACTCCGCCAGCGTATCCCGTTAGCGAAGGCGGGGTTACTATACCGTTTATCGTATTTAAGCTGTTAAAGCGCTATAAGGTAACAAACAAATTCAGTTTCATGTTAATAATTATTGAAACTATAATATATAGATACAACCATACATCTCCCGCTGCTACTCAAACGTACATAAATATTTGATAGTTCGCAGCGAGTCCCCACTCGCAGGTAGTTATGTGACGGAAAGTTAATGGGGATTTACGACGACTTTCTTTATAAAACAAAATGACTTCCGACTACGACAAAATGAAGCGAGAATTCACGAACGAATTGGGAAACTGGTCCTGTCGGATGTCGCTTCAGGAGTGACAGCGTCTTATCGTGTACAGAGTTCAACAAGATTTTATTTTGCCTGTAGATAAGATAGCGTCGTTGAATGATGAAATTATAGATAAATCATCATCATCATCATCATCATATCAGCCTTTAACTGTCTATTCCTGAAGATAAGCCTCCCATCAAGAGGTTTTATCAGTACCTGCCACGTTAGCGGATTGGCAACCGCAGTTAGGCTTTGGAGATGTTTTAAGAGGGGCACTGCTGCCCATCCCTCGTCTTCTTTAGTCGCCTCCTATGACACCCTTTTATTTTTATTTTTTTTTTTTATACAAATTAGAATGGCAAACAAGCTGACGGCCCACCTGATGGAAAGTGGCAACCGTCGCCTATAGACATGAGCAGTACCATGGACATAACAGAGTATACTGTTTCGCCCATGTTACCCCCCATGCGTTGCCATTCCTGAGGATTCAGGTGTTATTCCTCTGTACCCAGTAAATTCACGCTATATCCCACCCTTCAAACCGAAACACAGCCATGCAAACACAGCTGCTTCACGGTTGAAACACGAATGGGACAGAGGTACCCAAGCAATCGACTTTTGTACAAAGTCTCCCTCTGGTAAACCCACGGGAAAGGAAGGGATGGTCCATTCTATGCCGGGACCACACGGCGAGCATCATACATATTATACATATAATAGTATCATTATGAAAATGGAACGATAAATGGACTAAGTAGTCCATTCATCGTTCCATTTTCACACATAAAAAAGTAGCAAAGTGGAATATTTTTACAGTCGTTCTAATGTAACTATTTTATTTTAATTGCCAACGTGAAGCTATGTTCCTCTTCACATGTCGATTGTTGTAGCAGAAAAAAAGGTATATTGGTACGTGTGTCGCTAAATGTTTATTAAGATAAAAGATAGACCTTACGCTGGCCTCACATGGGACGAGAATTACTTAAAATATATCGCTGGGCCACGGCCGCGTTTGCTAAAAGGAATTAGAGTAACAGCAAAAAGTAAATTATACGAAAATAAATCGTAAATTAAACCTCGTGAGAGAAACGCTTTTGGCTCCTATATTACATGCGAGAATTTGTAATTATGTTTTTTTTTTATACTATTTACTAACGGCAAACAAGCTGTCGACTCACTTGAAGGAAAGTGGTAACCGTCGCCTATAGACATGAGCAGCACCGTGGACATAACAGACTATACTGTTTCGCCCATGATACCCCCCATGCGTTGCCATTCCTGAGGACTTAGGTATTATTCCTCTGTACCCTGTTTTACTGCCATATCCCACCCTTCAAACCGAAACACAGTCATGCAAACACAACTGATTCACGGTAGAAACATGAATAGGACAGAGGTGCCCAAGCAAACGACTTTAACAAAAATTTTATTTGAATGATTGGTTTTTTGTTATGTATTGTTATTAAGTTATTGTGGCCCCTTATAGGCGAATGCAGTGTAGGGCGACCCTCCACTAGATGAAGTGACTTCAAATACATTGCAGGGAGTCAGTGCATGCAGGTACTTCTAAATCGTTTTTCAAAGTAGTCTAAAGGAGGGGGGGAGGGCTAAATATAGAGGCATTGAGGGTGACCTAATAGAGTATGTTGCTAGTAAAGGGACTTTAATCCCCATTACTAACAATCCCTTCCCCCTATGGTACACAGTTATAATCCTCCTAGCCTCCCCTGTCGGGGGGTTTACTATTAGTCGCCAAGCTTGGCAGGCGGATTAATAACCTCAGTTAGGCTTTGGAGATGTTTTAAGAGGGACGTTGCTATCTCTCGCCCTCCTTAGTCGCTTCATACGACACTCGCAGGAAAGAAATATGTAGTTTATTCTATTCCGGGACCGCACGGCCTTTTTTATTTATATATTTATTAATTTTATGTCGATTTATTTTTCTTGTATCTGTCTGTCTGTTATTATATGTTTGTTCTAATATTATGTACATATTGAATAGATATGTACGCCTTTTATATATGTATGTAAATAATAAATTATTTTGTTTTTAAATTTAATAATAGGCATTTATAATTATTTTTCTTAATGTTTAAGCTGTTAACTTTCTTAATTATACAATAGTATCATGCCTACTTGTACAACAATTAGTCCATCGCCCTGCGGTTGTCTTGAAAAGATTGCTCTCAGCAATAAGATTGCTTTACTGTACTTATACAACTGTATCGTTATATTTATTGTCTTGCTTATTTCCTATATTGTATAATGTAAATATACTCATTAATTCATTCATTTATTTTTCATTCATATGGGATAGTAAGCACACACCTTTAGACTTTTTGCAACATGTCATTGTTCCCATCGTGTAAAATTCATTCATACGGGATAGTAAGCACACAGCTTTAGACTTTTTGCAACATGTCATTGTTCCCATCGTGTAAAATTCATTCATAAGGGATAGTAAGCACACAGCTTTAGACTTTTTGCAACATGTCATTGTTCCCATCGTGTAAAATTCATTCATAAGGGATAGTAAGCACACACCTTTAGACTTTTTGCAACATGTCATTGTTCCCATCGTGTAAAATTCATTTATAAGGGATAGTAAGCACACACCTTTAGACTTTTTGCAACATGTCATTGTTCCCATCGCGTGAAATGCATTTATACGGGATAGTAAGCACACACCTTTAGACTTTTTGCAACATGTCATTGTTCCCATTGCGTAAAATTCATTTATACGGGATAGTAAGCACACACCTTTAGACTTTTTGCAACATGTCATTGTTCCCATCGCGTGAAATTCATTCATACGGGATAGTAAGCACACACCTTTAGACTTTTTGCAACATGTCATTGTTCCCATCGCGTGAACATTGCGACACGATAACGATACAATTTCTGTGGACATTCGATTACAATATCCCGTTGTCTGTGCGCTACTGTACGAAAGTAATTTACCGCCTCCCAACTTCAGTCCCCTGAGATAATATTAATCACAACGCGTTTTAGCTCAGCAACTTAGTGTAATCAATCTTAGAATAGCAATCGAACTGTCTGTCTGTCAGTGCGCTTGGAGGAAACTATAATTGTAGCGGGCCGGTACGTTATTTATGATCTTGGGGGTGCTTGTACGTTCGGTAGGTACTACCTTACCAGTCGCGTTTCATTGTTTTAGATTTGAGAGAAAAAGGTTTTGAAGCTATTACGGAAATGTGATTGAAAAAGTATTTATCCATCATTATATCGGCTATTAACTGACATTTGAATTTAAATTAATAAGTACTCCTTAAGCCACATGGATAATTCACATCTTAAGAGAAAAGAAAAAAAGGAAAATATTGATATTTTTCGCGTATTTCCTAGTCGTAAACACGAAATTCTAGCTGATGTTCCCCACAGTTCATGTGAACAAGCGTCTGTATGAACCATTTCATTTCCCTAACGGCCTTTTTTAGACGATAGCAGTTAATACGGAGCCGGTTAAATATCTTAGTTACCAAGAGAAATTCGATAGGCCGAATTAACAACACAGTATCTGACAATCACTATTTTTAATAACAATCATTATTATTACTATTTTTAACAAAATTCACATCTCATCATCATCCCCTCTTAAGGACTGAAGATGGCAAAGTAACCCCCGGCAGAAGTACAGTCAGCCGGGGTTCAGGGCCCCAGGGAGAGAAACCGGTGAACTATGCGGGCAGTATCTAAGATCACCCCTTTCATTGATTATTTTTATTATTATCAATAACAATTTATCAGTATTGTAATAGTGTTCTTTGGTGTTCGGTTATAAAAGTGTAAGAGGCTTGATTAAATATGAGAGATTTAAATCTGACGAAGTCTCTAGAGGAAGTGAATTTAAAAAAAAATCACTTCCTCTAGAGCCTTTCAGAATGAAGGTAAATAGTTATCCTTTCTAATATTATTTAGAGTAGAACTAAGCTCACTATTTTACCAGAGGGAGACTTTGTACAAAAGTCGATTGCTTGGGTAGCTCTGTTCCATTCGTGTTTCAACCGTGAAACAGTTGTGTTTGCATGACTGTGTTTCGGTTTGAAGGGTGGGATATGGCGTGAATTTACAGGGTACAGAGGAATAACACCTGAGTCCTCAGGAATGGCAACGCATGGCGATGGCGTATCATGGGCGAAACAGTATACTCTGTTATGTCCATGGTACTGCTCATGTCTATAGGCGACGGTTACCACTTTCCATCAGGTCTCGATCGATAATCATTACGTAATTTCTTTTTACAGATAGTATTCTAGATGCAGAAGGACATAGGCTAATATTATTTTAAATATTACTCTGCACCAACAAATACAACCTAGTCACGAGGACGAAGCGTCGAAAGAATTTGGTAGCGAGTAAATTTAAAATAAAAATATTTTATTTAAATGTAGATACTTGGTTTTGTTACACCACCGGCGGCTCTATCTCGCAAACTCATTATGGAGGCCAGAGCGTCGCTAGCAATCAATAGCGAGTTTTTCCCTTAACATGGAATCGAACCGGGAACAACTTAATGAGATTCGAGGTCACAGTCTACCGTTCCACTTTATAGCTGCTCGAGGGGCGAGATTAAAAATAATAAATGCCCAACCTACATTCACTTTTACTAGACAGACTTTGTACAAAAGGCCTTATAATATGATTCTCTTAGATTATACAAAATGAAGCATCGAGGAAAAAAAAGGTCAAAATATAGTCAGCTAAAGTGACGTTTGGCAGACTAAATATTGAAAAGTATTTTTTTTAAATCAAAATAAAACGCGCTTTTATTCAGTGTTGCAAGCAATATAAATTATGTAAGAGCATATCCGCAAAAGAATCAAAGTAATCGACATAGTCCGAAGGATAAACAAGCCGAAGTAGCAATGCAACCAGTGGGGCAGAAAGGTACTTGAGTGGCGACTCAGTACGGGCTTTTTTTTTGATAGGTGAAAATGGTATGGTAACTCCGCCTGCGCTAACGGGATACGCTGGCGGAGCACCAGTGAAGGGTGATAGATGAGAATGGAAACAGGCCAGTTAACCCATCATGATGAATTCATCAGGAATTAACCATGATAGTTTCCAGGGGGAACCGCGAGGAGGTCGACCTGGTTGGGTATATTGCTTGCAATGGGATTCTCAGCCTCCATTACTAACAATCCCTTTCCCCCCACTCAGTACGGGCTAACGCGGTGTAGGACGACTCCCCACTAGACGGAGTGACGACCTCAAATGCATTGCAGGGAGTCAGTGGATGCAGGTGGCTCAGGACTGTTCCTTATGGCAGTCTATGGAGGAGGCCTATGTCCAGCAGTGAACGGGTAATGGCTGAGGCGATGATGAAGTAATTAAATTAATACTTTCTCAGATCAATTAAATTTTGTTTTAACCATTTTCTGATATAATTCAATCTTATGTATATAACGTATTGGTTACAAATTGAAATAAATTTTCAAAGGTACAAAAGAAATATTTTAAGTCAACACAAGTGAAACGTGAAACAAATTAATCAGTAAATATATTTACACTACTTACTACTTATACACATTACTATCATCATATCAGCTTTTAACTGTCCAATATTGAACATAAGCCTCCCTCTTGGGGGGGGGGGGGCGTTGCCAGTAGTTGCCATGCTTGGCTGGCGGATTGGCAACCGCAGTCAGGCCGTCAGTCAGGGACGCTGCTATCTATCTCTTGCTATCCATCTTTTGCCCTCCCTTAGTCGGCTCTTACAACACGCACGGGAAAGGAAGGGGTGGCCTATTCTACGCCGGGACCACACGGAGAATCAATTCACTTACAGTTTCCCAATATAGTGAGGCATGAACAGGAACTTATGATACAAATTTAAAAAAAAAATAAACAATATATACAAAATGTATCTAATTTTTTATTAATTTTATAATTTGTTATTAAATTGCTCATGTCTATAGGCGCCGGTTACCACTTTCCAGCAGGTGGGTCGTCAGCTCGTTTCTGAGTTGTATAAAAAAAAAATGCAAATCCCTAATACAAATACTTCATATTTGTATATCAAAATAAGAGAAAGGAAATCTCCTATCTCTATCTATCTCTTATCATCGTCATGGTCATTTCAACCGTTAACTACTACCCATTATTGAACATAAGCCTCCCCCATAGATTGCGATAAGGAAGTGGGCTTATTTTCCCCTCTAATGGGATTAAACTTGTATCCGGCAATGGCTGTTATGGTTATAAGGAAAGAAGCATTAAAAGCGGAAATTACAATTTTCGTATTTAAAATATTATGAAAGGGGATTTAAAAAATTCCTCTCGAAAACATAGCTGAGTAAAATTTGGAAAGTCATGAATATTGTTATGAGTGAATTAATATTATATGAGAAACATCATTGGCAAGTTAAAACAGCTTACAGTAAACGAGCTTGCGGCTCACCTGATGGTAAATACAACCCGCCAAAAACTAAAGTTTCATCCCAACCATCTCGACGAGTGGCGGTCTTCCACCGTGCGTTTTTCAAGGCACTTTATTCCACGCACAACCACTCTTTGGAATCAACTTCCAGCAGCAGTATTTCCGAACGGATATGACATTATATAAGCTTCAAGAAAAGAGCATATTCCTTTTTAGAAGGCCAGCAGCACACCTGCAATGCCGTTGGTGTTGTGGGTGATCATGGGCGAATGGGTGTGTGATTATGCCCTTTAGAAGCGAGTTCACACTTACCATTTTCCCTGATGCCACGCGCATAAATGCCACCAATAAACGAGTCGCCGACAGCAAACATACACAACAAACGTACGCAAACTTGGAAAATTTCATGAATATACAATTCAAATGGCAATATCAACGTCTCGGTGGCGATATTTCAACCTCTCGGCGAGGGTGCCGAAGCGTACACCGAAACTTTACAAGTAAAAACCCTAAAATTCTATTGCGAAACTCTTAATTTCATTTCCAGCGTATATTTTATAGGGCAGACTGTTATAAATGATGATTAACTGGATACAGTTTTATCTGCCTATTTCCGTTAAGCCTCACAGAGGACCACGACCGAGGTAGTACGTGCCAATCGCATATTTCACGAGCTTTAACATTGTTATTTTAATATACGGATTTACCGATTTATTTAAATGTTTATGTGCATAAAAATATAACGAGTAAGGATAATTGGATTTTAGATTATGATTTGTCGAAGTTAAGCAGAGTTAATTTTGGTTAAAAAAAATGTGCAAGTTTAAAATAGAGGTGGGGCATATCTATTGATCAAATTCAACAGGTTTTTAAATATAACAATTTTAAATTGTTCTTTTGAAACCATTACAACTGCGTCGACTTAACTAAACACGGAATATGCTCTTCTCGTATCTAGCATATAAGAAGATAGTAGCTTTTATATATATATATATATATATATATATATATATGGCATTATAATAAATAATAAATGTATATATAGCATTACGTTATTTCGAAACAAGCCAGTGGAACTATCGAAACAGGGACAGATGCAACAGGATCCTTATTTTATTTGTTTTAAGACCATCTTTAGAGCAGTTGTGTTTGCATGGTTGTGTTTTAGTTTGAAAGGTGGGATATGGCAGTGAATTTACAGGGTACAGAAGAATAACACCTAAGTCCTCAGGAATGGCAAAACATGGGGGGGTATCATGGGCGAAACAGTACACTCTGTTATGTTCATGGTACTGCTCGTGTCTATAGGCAACTGTTGTCACTTTCCATCAGGTGCGCTGTCAGCTTGTTTGCCATTTTAAGTTGTATAAAAAAACCTCTAGTTTAAAGACCTAATAGATTTCAATCTTTATACAACATGGTAATCTCTCCTGGACTGTTAATTTACAGAGTCAGCTATCATGGGTAATGGACGAGGATGAAGTTGAAATTGCTTTTGAATTCCCGATGAATTCCAGAGGTGATAATAACAACGGGGCTGCTGGTCCCCGTTACTAACAATCCCTTCTCCCCTAAATTCAAATTTAAATATTTTTTATTCAAATAGACTTGTTTACAAGCACTTTTAAAAGATTAGCTACGACTTTTAATAATTGTAATAAAATACATGAATTACCACTTTCGCGTCTATTCTTTTGATATTCTTTGTATTGATACTTGACAATACTTGGCGCTTATTTACAGGAATTGTTTTCGATAGTGTCCTATTGACCTAGTCTCGGGTACTGGGTGCGATTTTACTAATAATCGACAAATGTAGGCAGGTACAATTTTTTTATAACTTCCTGAATCCGGACGTGGGTAGGGGGCGTGGGACGCGCCCTCTCTCCTGACTCAGGATTTCCGCTAGCCATTAGCTAGAAAAAAAAAATATGTTTTATTCAGATTTTTAAAACCGTAAGTATAAAATATGTTAAAAATAAAAATGGTTTATTTTTTTTTAGGTAATTTCATCAACTTGTATAATATATAAACCAGATCTTTTTCTACATTTTGCGCGAACGTATTATGGATGTGGATGAACACTTTTAGATGATGTATCATCATAGGTGATGTATGAATAACATACACCAATTTTCGACTTAGACCTTCGAGGATACAACTGTGGAAACCGCATCTGATTTGGTGTAGCAATTTTTCTGTGACATCGGAACAAAGATAGAGGTCCAATAATAGATTGAGTGTTTCGATTTGTTACCAATTTCATTTGAACAATTTCATCATAACATGCTTAGCTTTCCTCTAAGTTCTATTAAAATGGACTAAGACACATTTTGCTTTAATACATAAACATAATATCAATATAAATGTGATTATATTATATTAAAACATCGCAACAACTCAAGTCCTAATGATCCTGCTTCTTATTCAATTTAGTCGCGTAAAATCGCGCGTCTCCAGAAAAATAAAGTCTCTTGGAATGAAAACACACGGTTCGAAAATTGATTCTGAATAAAAATGTATGTACATATTTATTTTGTTAGTAAAATATAAACAGTATTATGTTATTTGAAAAACTATAAATATAAAATTATTTTTTTCAAGTTATTCAAGCAATTTTATGCATATACTAGCGACACGCCCCGGCTTCGCACAGGCAGTAATGCTTACATTTTTTGTATCGGCTTATTGGGTCAAGTAGGAATTCGATAGGTAAGCTATCCTTAAAAGATAATAAGGTAAGACAATAAGAAACAATCCCATCATATTATATTTTGTTATATCTCAAACGGATTAGACAATGTTTTAGTTAAAAGCTCCCCGTTTACATGATTTTTTCCGACGTTCTGAACAATTATTATCATATTTCAATAAATTAATACGAAATGACATTAAACTATGTGTAAAGATCTTCCTTTTGAATCACTCTATCTTTTAATGGAAACCGCACTAAAATCTGTTGTGTAATTTAAAAGATCTAAGCATACAGACAGGGGGGGGGGGGGGGGAAAGGGATTGTTAGTAATGGGGTCAAATAGCCCTATTACTAGCAATATACCCTGTCAGGTCGACCTCCACGTGGTTCCCTCTGGAAATCATCGTGACTAATTCTAGTTTAATTCGTCAGGATGGGCTAACTGACCTGCTTTCATCTTCATCTGTCATCCTTCACTGGTGCCCCGCCAGTGTATACCGATAGCGCAGACAGGGTTACCATACCATTATCACCTATTAAAAAAAAAGCATACAGACGGCGGGAAGCGACTTTCTTTTATATATTCTGTAATCATGTTTTACAATTTAAAAAAAAATATTGGAAAGTTCTTTATTTAAATAGAAGCTCAAAAATAAAAAAAAAAAAAAAATAAAAACAAATAAGAATAATTTTCTGTCCATTTACAAATTTCAGGTTTGAATTTTATAAAAAATATTCAATAACGAATTTCCGTTGTTTCTACCTACCTCAGTGGGAGACAAGCGTGACAGCACACCAAAGGGAGATTTCCACAAAAGTCGTTTGCTTGGATACCTCTGTCCCATTCGTGTTTCTACCGTGAAGCAGTTATGTTTGCATTGTTGTGTTTCGGTTTGAAGGATGAGATATGACATATACCATGGGATATAGCAGTGAATTTACAGGGTATAGAGGAATAACACTTGAGTCCTCAGAAATAGTAATGCATGGGGGGTATCATGGGCGAAACAGTATACTTTGTTATGTCCATAGCACTGTTCATATTTATAGGCGACGGTTACCGCTTTCCATCAGGTGGGCGTAAGGTTGTTCGCCATTCTAAGTTGCGTAAAAATAAGTGTATTTTTTCATTCCATCCTAAGACACACAGCCATTAACGTGATTGAGTAATATACTAAATAAATAAACAAATACAATTTACATTTATTCCATTAAAATGTACTGTAAAGCCACGGTGGAAAAAAGGTAAAATTTTTTTTTAGAAAAAAAAAAGAAAAATGCGAAATATCCGAACTCCAACACGTATTTATGTTAGGTTATTCAATGTTGGGGGCAAACAGCTGCGTTCCGATGCTTTAAAACGTTGGGAATGCTTTTTAAACTGTTTCGCAACGTAAAATGCATTAAAAAGGTCGTCGTACATTAGGAAAATGGAATTTCTACTCCAACCCTAAGTACGCACTTGTTTCTAGATTTACCCCTTATTTTTTAAAAATGCTATGCTGAAAAATGTATTTTATTGTATTGTAAAATCTTTATTTTACATAATTCAAATTAAGCACTGATAAATGATTTAATATACAATGGCGGACTTATCCCATAAAGGGATCTCTTACAGTCGACCTTTGAGAAGCTGAAAGAAAACTGTAGAATGTATAAACTATAAATGTATATAAATCTGTTAATATGATATAAAAATGAACGCTTTTCCAGTAAAGTTGAAAATTTTCCCAAACAAATATCTGGATAAAGAAAGGATTTTAATTCTCTCATTGTGATTAGCCATTGCTATTTGGTCCCGGCATAGGATGGGCCACCCCTCTCTTCTCTGTGGGTGTCGTAAGAGGCGACTAAGAAACTTAATGGTCGACGGTTATGCAGCAGCTTCTTAACACATCATTAAAGCCTTAATACTGTTGCTAATTCGCTTGCCAAGTTTGGCAACTACTAGTAAAAACCTTTAATAATGGGAGGCTTATATTTAGCAGTAGACAGTTAAAGATTGAGTTACAGTTATTGATTATTTAAATGACAAAAAATATAATAAAAGATGTAATGTATTAAACAATTACATAAAATATAAACCATAATTTTATATGATAATTTGACATAGAGAATATTGCAATTTGGAAAATGTTTGGATTGTATAATTGTAATATAATGTAGACTTGAAACCATTCTAACATGTGCATACCTCCGCGGGGTGCTGCATGTTATGTATCTGTATATGTATGTAACTTCTTATTGTACCATGTAGCAAGCGAATACATATGATTATATTTGATTTCTCATATGGACTTCAACTTAAAACTACATTTAAAAAAAACATTTTTTTTTTATGATGATGCATTATTCTATATATATATATTATTCTATTGATTTGCTTTACTTATATTACTCGTACAATGAAATTGTAGTGAAAATTTCCATTTATTATTATTAGCGGCAATTTATACAGAAGTCGTTTGCTAGGGTACCTCTGTCCCACTCATGATTCTGCCACTAAGTATCATTAATTTGAAGGCTGTGTTTCTGTTTGTAGGGTAAGATGTGACAATGAAATTAGATTACGTAAGCATACATAAATCAAAGAATCGACAACCGATGGGGAAGAAAGATTCTTGAGTGGCGACCATGTACGGGTAAACGCAGTGTAGGACGACCCCACCATTAGATGGAGTGACGACCTGAAATGCGTTGCAGTAAGTCAGTGGATGCAGGTGGCTCAAGACCGTTCTTTATGGCAGTCTATGGGGGAGGCTTATGTCCAGCAGTGGACGGGTAATGGCTGGGATGATGATGATGAAGCGTATATAACGTCATGTGGTCCCGGCCTAGAATGAGCCACCCTTTTCTATCCCATGGGTGTTGTAAGAGGCGACTAAGCGAAGTTGATGGCCGAGAAATGGGCAGCAGCGTTCCCCTTAAAACATAACCAAAGCCTAACTATGGTTGCTAACACGCCTGTCGTGCGTAGCAACTACTGACAATACCTTCCAATTCCCAAAAAGTTTTGACGTCAGGCGGTCAGGCGGACGGTCGTAAAATTATAAGCCAGGTTTTTTTGTAATATGGACATAAAAATATATTACGCCGACCACAAATAAATTGGGGTAATGGTAGGGAGATGGTAAAAATGAAGGGGAGACCTATATTTAGCAGTAGACAAAGGCTGATATGAAGCATACGTGATATTTAAATCCATTGTACCACGTCTTTACAAGCTGTTGAATTATTGCAAGCAACACTTGGATATTCACTTCGATACAGAAGGGGATTTCTATAGGAAAGCATTGCAGTTAATTTGAATAGCTAATAAAACTTATGTGAAGCAATCATCTATTGAATCTAAAAAAACTATACCTATGTCAAATACTTCAAGAGTTTGTTATACCGTATTATTGTCACCAGAGGGAGACTTTGTACAAAAGTCGATTGCTTGGGTACCTCTGTCCCATTCGTGTTTCATCCGTGAAGCAGCTGTGTTTGCATGGCTGTGTTTCGGTTTGAAGGGTGGGATATGGCGTGAATTTACTGGGTACAGAGGAATACCACCTGCGTCCTCAGAAATGGCAACGCGTGGGGGGTATCATGGGCGAAACAGTATACTCTGTTATGTCCATGGTACTGCTCATGTCTATAGGCGACGGTTACCACTTTCCATCAGATGGGCCGTCAACTTGTTTGCCATTATACTTCGCGCTTCGTCCTCGAGATTATTATTTGTAGAATATAAACAACATGTAGTAACGCACAAGTGACACCGCCCCTGCACTATTGTTGAGAGAGGGATTCCCCCTTTTTCCTTTTTCTTTTTATTCCCCGGTAGGTACATAGTCTACTTAGCCCGTTCATTTCATTTCCTGTTCATTCGCAATTTAGTGCTTCACCGCTCCGCACATAATACATCGCGTTGTCGTGTTAATAAAAAAAAAAAAAAAAAAAAAAGATGCCAAAAAGGAATAGTAGTGATCTCAACGACCCAACATTCAACATTACGTAGTGTCGTTGTAGACCAGGTATTTATTTTCAAAACTATATCTATACACAAAAGTAATTTTTGTCTCCAGAAGAATGCAATCGAGATAGTCATATGGGCTATATCACCGCATTCAAACGAAATGGTTGACGTGCAATTCAGCGGGAATTGTACACAACAGCCGTGTTTCGATAACTTTCGTTATCGCATTTTCAAATAACACCCATAAAAGGATATAATAAATATAAATATAGAATTTCATTTTTAATAAAATATTTTTAAATAAATTATTGGCAATATATATATAAAAGAGAAGTCGTTACTTTTGATTTCAGTTATAGAGAATATTTGATTATAGGGGTGTATTGTATAAACAATAATACTTATTGGAGACAAAAAATATTAGGTTTTAACGTATCCACGTTAACAATGTTAGTATGTACCCAGAGCCGTTATCAGGACGAACTCGACACATACTATACTTTTTTATACAATTGCATAAATTTATGCATATACACATCATATATTTATATATTATATGATGCATATGTCAGAGACGCCTCAATTAATAGCGGAATCAGTAGACTGGTTAATAGATCCTCCTGAGGAAGAGATACTAGAACCAGAGACTGTAAACCTTCCATCAGACGATGTAGATGTGATTCACGATGCGTTAACGTATCCAGACGGTAGGGAGTCTGTAGTAAAAAATAATCCGATTACGGATCAAGACGCTGGTCAAAACTGTCCAGGCCCGTCAAATGTGGAGCCTCAGTAGCTAGATACTGAGACTTTAGAAATTCTTGGAGTCGATCCAACGTGTACTAATAATTATGGTAGCGATGTCCATAAAGAATTGCCATTGCGATTTCAACACATCGCCCAAGAAGGAATTAGTAAAGAGCTTAAAAAATAATTAGTAAATAAATACCCACTACTAGCTAACTGCTTACTTGTAGTGCTCCCACAATAAATCCCGAGATAAAAAGCAGAGCTTCCAGAACTAGCTACTACGCGTGATAAAGGTATTGAGATAAAAAAGAAACCAATGGCTTCAGCCATATCTTGTTTAGGTCAAGCTATTTTAACATAGCTTAATTGTAATCAAAGAGATAAAGAACTTTTACAAAAACTTATGGATCTCAGCCGTCTAATGTGTGACATACAGCATAGCGACTCCATGACTAGACGACACTTCATTCTAAGTGCTTTAAAGAAGGATATAAAGGAATATCTTACAAACACAAAAGTTGATACCTTCTTATTTGGCTATAAATTGGCTGAAACAATAAAATCGACCGAAGCTGTTAACAAATCAGACTTAGACCTAAAGGTGGTTTCTGGTGGTACCAAAAACCTGCCAAGAAGAACCGACATTCTTCCTTCAAGGCCTTTAAACCGGAGAGCTCCAGCACCGGCACGCAAGCAGCCGGGCATGGGAGCGAGATTCCGTCAGCCTGCCGCAGCACGACCCTTGATTCTCCCAACGCAGCCGGCTGGGCACATAGCGACGTCGTGGGTTCCACCACCACCGCAGCCGCCGTCGCCACCTCCTCCGACACAACATCCACGTCGTCGTTACTATGTACGTCGTTACTAGATACGTATATTCCAGTTAAGTATGCAGGTCGTTTAACACACTTTTATGATCAATGGTCTATTATCATAAATGTTCACTTGATCCTTTCATGGATTAAGGGTTACAAAATAATTTTTTCGTCACCTGTTTATCAAGAATCATACAGATTCAGAAAAATATCAATATATTGATGCAATTAATAATATTCTACAAATTGACGCTGTTTCAGAGTGTATACCTTATAAGGGCAGTTTATATCTAATATTTTTAATATAATACAAAAACTTAATGGCAAAATGAGGTTCGTATTGAATCTCAAGAGATTAAATAAATTTATCCAGACGGATCATATACGAATAATATTTATTTACGAAGAATTAGAAGATTTACGAACTGCATTAAAATTAATATCAAAAGATTGCTATATGGCAACATTAGACCTTAAAGACGCTTATTTTTTAATAAACATTCATTATGAATCTAAAAAATATATATGATTTATTTTTGACAATAAATTATATCAATTTAATGTTTTGCCATTTAGTTTAGCTACCGCACCTTACATTTTTATTAAATTAATGAAGCCGATTACTAGACTTTTAAAAACTGGCGATTTTTTTATTTACCTTATACTTAGATAATTGGTTTTTATTGCGTAATTCTTATCAACAATGCTTGACAAATATTGAGATGACTTCCAAACTACTATCTTCCTCAGGTTTTACAATTAATCAGGATAAAAGTAATCTTGAGCCTTCATTATCTTGTAAATTTATGGGAATAGTTGTAGACTCACACAGTCTACAATTAAGCTTACCATTCGAAAATAGATTACGAATTCGATCTCAATCAGAAAGTTTTTGTCAATATGAACGTATTTTAATCAGGGAATTTGCTCAACTGGTAGCTTTACTTGTGTCGGCTTGTCCAGCCATTGAGTATGGATGATTTTGCACTAAAGAGTTGGAGCGTTCAAAATTTCTTAATCTAAAAAATCATAACGATTATGATAAGTATAGGAATATACCTAGTTCCGTATATTCTGACTTTCAATGGTGATTAAATAATATAGATAGCTCTGTGTGTCATCGTATCAGAGATGATACGTATGCCATTGAAATTTACTCTGACGCCTCAACTACGGGGTGGAGGGCTAATTATGGTAATAGTATTGCTAGCGACCAATGGTCAGATGATGAACTAAAGCATCATATAAATTATCTGGAGCTTTTCGCTGCGTTTTCTGGCTTTAAAAGTTTTTGCCAGAGATTCACATAATTGCCAAATACTGTCAAATAATACAAATAGACAATACTACTGTAATATCTTACATTAATCGTATGGATGGCATTCAATTTCCTCATCTTACTCAAATAAGTAGAGAGATTTGGCAATGGTGTGAGAACAGAAGGCTCTTTATATTCGCTTCCTATATTAAGTCTACAGATGCTGAATCACGCAAATCCATCCAGATATAGAGTGGGAACTGGCTGATTGGGCCTTTCACCAGTTGACAAAAAAAAAAAAAAATCTATGTACCAGAGGTTGATCGAATTACAAATCGCATAAACAAAAAATGTGAAATTATGTCACATGGCATAGGGATCCGGACGTAATTGCTATTAATTCATTCACAATCAATTGAGCAAAAGTTTTACTTTTATGCCTTCCCATCATTTGCAGTGATTCTTAAGACGCTTAGAAAGATCATTTCTGATAAAGCTTGCGGTATAATTATTGTTCCTCTATGGCCTACACAACCGTGGTACCCACTATTCAGAAACCTCCTTGTCTCTGAATTAATAACTTTTTATCCTGCGGATAATGTTTTATTATTTAGTTCCAGTTATCAACGTGTAGGCTCAACGCTTACCTTGGTTACAGGAGTGTTATCAGGAAAGCATTATCCAGGAGAATTTTTCCACCAGCCTCTTTAGATATAATGTTAGCATCATTCTCTGATAGCTCAATTAGACAATATGATACTTGTTTAAAAAAGTGGTGGAATTTTTGTACAAACAATTCAGTTTATTTTTATAAAGCTTCGATTCCTATCATAATTTCTTTTCTTACTCAGATATTCCATGACGGTTATCAATATGGAACATTAAATTCAATAAAGTTCGGCGTTATCCTTGCTTTTAGGTCCTATTTTATCAAAAGATGATAGTATAGAAAGATTTTTCAATGGAGTATATCGATTGAAACCTCCTCTTCCGAAGTATAACGTTACATGAGATACCAATGCTGTTTTAGATCATTTAAGCACATTGTGGCCTAATGAAGAATTATCATTAGATAAATTAACAAAGAGAACCATTACCTTAATAGCAATAACGATAGCTCATAGAATACAAACTCTATCCAAAATTGATATAAAAAATATAGATTTTTTTCAATGACCATATAGTAATTAAAATTCCTGACTTCCTTAAAACGTCACGAAGAGGTTCTAAGCAACCGATTATTGTTCTTCCTTTCTTCTTAGAAAACTCAAAGCAAGCAAGTCCAGCAAAAACTTCAGATTGTCATTTAAATAGAACAATTCTTCTAAGGAATTCTGATAATCTTTTTAGTGGTGTCTGTCGACCTCACAAAGCGGTAGACAAACTATTAGCCGATGGGTGAAACTGACATTAGACGAATGTGGACTGGACGTACATATTTGTACTCTCTGCGCACAGCACGCGACATGCCGCCGCGTCCCGGGCACGCTCTCTAGGTGTCAGTGTAGATACAATACTTAAATGGAGCTGCTGCGGCTGAAATGCCAACTCCACTGCTTTCGCCAAATTTTGCAGTAGGCCTATGATTAATACAGATAATTCGTCCTTTGCTAAGCCGATAATTAATAATAATCAAAAATAATTTTATGTTTATCGAATTGTGTGATGATTAAAAAAGATTATGTACTATTATAGATTAATAGTAGAATAACATAATGTCGATTAATTTTTAGTTCTATTTGTTCACTTTGTAATCCAATAAAACATACAATAATAAAAGAAGTGTTTTCATTGATAATATTTTTTGGTTGGAACTCTCAAAGTCTACATGTTGTTTATATTCTACAAATAATAATCTCGAGGACGAAGCGCGAAGTATAATTAGTGATTAAACGAACTTACCCAAGTGAAGTTCTATCACAATTATACGAAGCGCTTCGTCCGAAGAGATTAGTATGTACTCCCTCCCGACCCAGTTTAATTATACCCATCAGAACTGTACCAAAAAATATTTCAATGGTCAAACATAAGTTTTAAATAATTTTTAACTCTGAACTTAATGAACAGGAAATGAAATGAACGGGCTAAGTAGACTATGTACCTACCGGGGAATAAAAAGAAAAAGGAAAAAGGGGGAATCCCTCTCTCAACAATAGTGCAGGGGCGGTGTCACTTGTGCGTTACTACATGTTGTTTATATTCTACAAATAATAATCTCTTCGGACGAAGCGCTTCGTATAATTGTGATAGAACTTCACTTGGGTAAGTTCGTTTAATCACTAATTCTAAGTTGTATAAAAAAAATTTTTTATTTCTGAATTGGCATGCTGTTTTTAAAATGATTGTACACTAAGTATAAATAGACAGTAATTTTAATATTAAATCTTATCAGTGTAACAAATGCTACGAGACCAAATAAAGATAAAATAAAAAATAAATAAAAAATAAATTCACCCCAAATAAAAATGTTCATTTTCAATATTCACAGCGATCATTTTAACTACGTACGTACATTACGATTACCACTTTCCATTAGGTTGGCCGCTAGCATGTTTGATATTCCGTGCGAATAACAAAAAAAAAAGAAACTAGGTTGGGACTGAATTAAATAAAACTCCACCAACTTCCGTCCTCAAAGTTACCAAATACTCATGGCGAATCCACGAGAAAGATTCTAAATTATTCAAAACTTCACCGGGGTCGCGCCGAGTCCTTAAACGTTCTGTGAAGATATGCTTCCCTATAAATTACCTCGGCGCGTTCGAGAAACGACTGATAATAACCGAGTGGAGAACGTTCTGGAAAAAGAATTTTCCCAACTTATTTGATGGAGTGCGATTTGGACAAGCCAATCTAGGCTAGCCCGTGATTGAGTCGACCCCGCGGCGAATGTAGCTCGCACGAATTCACCTGGAGCGGATATTAATAATGTCACTCAAAGGAAAGATTTTATAATTAATGAAATTCTTATAAAAAAATATGATTTTACGTCAAATAAATGATATTAGTAAAATATTTCAAAGACATACACGATCGTCAGATACGTACAAGTTTTTTCTTTTTCATTTATCAATGACAATCTTTACCTTTTATTCGCGTATGGGATCAGCTAAGCTGTCGCACGTCGACCTATCGTGATCTTTTACGCTTCCCCCTGCTTCATGCCATCATTTTATAGATCCTATGTGTTATTTTGGCCGTGTGGTCCCGGCATAGAATAGACCACCCCTTTCTTTCCCGTAAGTATCTTAAGAGCTGACTAAGGGAGGACAAGAAATGGGCAGCAGCGTCCTTCTTAAACATCTCTAAAGCCTGACTGCGGTTGCTAATCTGCCTGCCAAGCGTGGCAACTATTGGCAAAACCTTTAAGGGGAGGCTTATGTTCAGCAGTGGACAGTTAAAGGCTGATATGTTTGACGTTGATGTATTACTTTAACGATAATCCGCAGTTTAAGATATTTCTAGATCCTTGGTCCCAGATAAACCGTTCCCAGTAGATTCATATGTGTACTTGCCAAAGAATAGCAGTTGTACATCAAGTGTTCCATGGATTCCTATTTCTCACCGCACAATCGACAAAATGTGTCCGAGGATAGACCCATTTTGTATAGTACTTATATATGCCGTACCACGTAATTTCAATATTAGATCTGCTAAAATAGCTAACACATTTTCAACATACGCTTGTCGTACTAACTGAGGTGATCAGCTTTCAATTTTACCAGAGGGAGACTTTGTACAAAAGTCTTTTGCTTAGGCACCTCTGTCTCATTTGTGTTTCTACCGTGAAGCAGTTGTGTTTGCATGGCTGTGTTTCGGTTAGAAGGGTGTGATATGGCGTGAATTTACAAGGTACAGAGGAATAACATTTGAGTCCTCAGGAATGGCAACGCATGGGGGGTATCATGGGCGAAACAGTATACTCTGTTATGTCCACGGTACTGCTCATGTCTATAGGCGACGGTTACCACTTTCCATCAGGTGCGCCGTCAGCTTGTTTGCCATTCTAAGTTGTATAAAAAAAATGAAATTAAATTAATTTATTTGCAATAAACAGTCTTAAAATTATTAATAAAGATCACGTAGTATTATTGTTTGATACCTTTCTAATTGCATCTGCGAGTGACTGATATATTGCCACTTTAACCTGCTCATATTAGCAGCTTCAAGTGGCAATAGACTGGTCAAAATCGATGGAGAGTACGATACTAAAGTGGGGATTTACATTGCATTTCCCATATAGACAAATGCGCCCACTTCAAAATATTGTATTTATATGGACAATATATGAATAACTAGCGTCCCGGTACGTGCTTCGCTACGTATAAAGTGAAATAATAAAAAAAAAATTAACATCAATATCGCTGTCAATTTGCTTTAATCGAAGCACGTCCAAAATGAAATGACCGCATGAATGACACAACAATATGCTTGTACTGTCAACACTGAAAAAAGTTTCAATTCGACAGCACAATCCACATCTTAAAAAAGTTTGAATTTGACACAAAAATTCCCACTGTACTCTGAAATTTCAATGCTATATTCTTCGAACCGAAACAGCCATACAAACACAACTGCTTCATTGCAGAAACACGAATGGGACAGAGGTACCCAAGCAGACTTTTATACACTATAACGCTCTTAGTAATAGTATTACTATGACAATTTATATCAATTAATAAATTGCTAAGTATGTATGTATATGTATCAGACTCACCGTATGGTCCCGGCATAGAATAGGCCACCCTTTCTTATCCCGTGGGTGTCGTAAGAGGCGACTGAGGGAGGACAATGGATAGGCAGTAGTGTCCTTCTTAAAATATCTCCAAAGTTTAACTGTGGTTGCCAATCCGCCTGCCAAGCGTGGCAACTACTAGCAAAATCCGCCTTTTTTTTATACAACTTACAATGGCAAACAAGTTGACGGCCCACCTGATGGAAAGTGGTAACCGTTGCCTATAGACATGAGCAGTACCATGGTCATAACAGAGTATACTGTTTCGCCCATGATACCCCCCATGCGTTGCCATTCCTGAGGACTCAGGTGTTATTCCTCTGTACCCAGTAATTCACGCCATATCCCACCCTTCAAACCGAAATACAACCATGCAAACACAACTGCTTCACGGTAGAAACACGAATGGCACAGAGGTACCCAAGCAATCGACTTTTGTACAAAGTCTCCCACTGGCCTAGAGGGAGGCTTATGTCTAGCAGTGGACAATTAAAGGCTGATACGACGATGATGATGTAATTAGAGTAAATTTTTAGTTAACATTTTTATATTGTATTTTAAGTTATGACAATTTTTATAAGCCGCCTCTTCACCGTGTTAAATGCGCAGTAAAATATGCATAGTTTTTTCTTCTCGTGATAAATATCACGAAGGAAAATTCTAAGCAGAGTTGTATAAAATATTTTCCCTGACACTTATTTAATATGAAGCTCGTTCGTTTTATTTTGGATTTAAAATGATACTTGCAGGCATTGACCTGTTTTATTTAAATGTTTTTTTTTTATTTTTTTTTATTAGTGTTCATAAAAACATTGCTCTCTTCATTCCGCCTTTTTAAATATGTCCAGTAAATATTGGTACTATATAGGTTTTTGGTAGAATTTATTTCTCGAGTATTTTTGCAGTATAATTTTATCTATGAGACGATGGACTGAGCCAATTCTTTTACGGGGTGAGCAGTGGGATCCAAATTCTAAATTAAATAATTCCTTTACAATATCAGAAAAGTCGTTTACTTGGACACCTCTGTCCCATTCGTGTTTCAACCGTAAAGCAGTTGTGTTTGCATGGCTGTGTTTCGGTGGGTGGGATATGGCGTGAATTTACTGGGTACAGAGGAATAACACCTGAGTCCTCAGGAATGGCAACACATGTTGGTATCATGGGCGAAACAGTATACTCTGTTATGTCCATGGTACTGCTCATGTTTATACGACGGTGTTTGCCATTCTAAGTAGTATAAAAGAAAATCAATACAATTTAAAATTGATAAGTCGATTTTTAATAATTTAAACGAGTCACCCCTTCCTTTCCCGTGGGTGTCGTAAGAGGCGACTAAAGGCACGTTCCTTTAGTCGCCTCTTACGACACCCATTATGTAATGATTGAGAGAAGGGCAACAGCATCCTTAAAATATCTCTAAAAGCCAAACTGCAGTTGCCAACCTGCCAGTCAGGTGTGGCAACGACTGGCAAAACTCCTCCTATGGGAAAGGTTTATGTTCAGCTGTATAAAAATGGCGCCCTTATCGCTAAAGCAATCTCTTAATTATAATTTTTATATTATTATATGTATTACATCTCCCATATCTAGAACTAATAAAATTTTTCATCGTGCCTCCTACCAAATTATTTATAATTACTCCTCTCCATCCAAAGGTTGCCTGGAAGAGATCGCTTTTAGCGATAAGGTCGCCCATTGTTCTCTCATTGTGATTATTTCTTGTAATTATTTATATTTATAATAAGTTTACTATTGTAATCTTTTGGAGGAAACAATAAAGAGTATCTATCTATCTATCTCTTCCAGATAAGCTACCAAAAGTGTTCATTTTTTATTGTAGCCTTAAAGTAGATTATATCCAAATTTTTGTACCATCATCATCATTCCAGCCGACGTCGACCTAATAGAGCATATTGCTAGCAATGCAAAGCAATGGGGCTGTCAAACTCCATTGCTAACAATCCCTTTCCTTTCCCTCCAGTGATATTTTTTTTAATGGGTGAAAATGGTATGGTAACCCCGTCTGCGCTATCGGTATACACTGGCGGGGCACCAGTGAGGGATGACAGATGAAGATGAAAGTAGGTCAATTAGCCCATCCTGACGAATTAAACTAGAATTAGTCATGATGGTTTCCAGGGGGAACCACGTGGAGGTCGACCTCCTCGAGGGTATATTGGTAGTAATAGGGTTATTTGACCCCATTACTAATAATCCCTTTCCCCCCTTCCAGTGATATTAGGTTACATATATATATATATATATATATATATATATATATATATATATATATACATTAATATATATTTGAAATATATGCAACCGAAACTTAATTAGGAAACTGGCCGGAGGGGGAGAGTAAAAGTTTTTTAACTGTAAGGAAAGTAAAATTGGAAAGAAGCGAAAAACAATGGTAGGTGGGGAACAAAGGGAATGATAAATTAATGGCCGGGTTATTTTATGTTTATCTCAAGATTAGTCTTTCACTGAAATTTCACAGATATCTTTAGAGATATCTGTGAAATTTAGGTGCACGAGCTCAAAGCACCGTAGTCCTTAGGCTTTGTAAAGTACGATGGATCCTACGCACGTGGAACATTCTGTGAGATGTAACGGTATTTCGATCGTGAATCAGACGAGATTCCATGGCTTTGTTTCGGTTTCAACGATACGCCATAGAGAAATGAAATTATTGGGTATCCTATGGAAACACTATCATTTTATTATTATTATTTCAGTCGTAAACTGTCCATTGCTGGACATAAGCCTTCCCCATAAGGGGAGTTTTGCCAGTAGTCGCCACGCTTGGCACGCGGGTTGGCAACCGCAATTGGGTTTTTAGAGATGTTTTATAAGGACGCTGTTGCCCATCCCTCGCCCTCCCTTAGTCGCCTCCTACTACACCCAAAGGAAAGGAAGGGGGCGGCCCATTTTATACCAGGCCACTCACGGCGAGCTCCATCATAGTCTTCAGGAATAGAATGGGCATCACAGTGTATTCTGTGATGACTCCGGCGCTGTCCGTGTTTATTGGCGTCAGTAACTATTTTAAGTATCATAAAGGAAAATATCACACTTGTCTATTTATTACAAACTAATAGACATTTTTTATCCAACTTCAAAATAGAGGTAGTTCAGTTTTGACATGCCCCTTTTATGTACATGACTAGGCTATAGATAGTATTTTAATAAATTTTTGCATACCAGTATTTTGGTGAAACATGTAACTCGAAGTGTTCACATCTGAACATCCAATGTAACCATGTTTAATGCAAATAAAGAATCCGAATCTGAATCAATTTGACTGTATTTTTTTGTGTATCTATGTTACATAACATCTCTCCAATTTTTAAATGAAATATTTGATTATTCTTTTTTTACTTTCGTATTGGAATCATACAAATTTGGTTAAAATTGAAGTCGGTTTGTTTGTATTTAGATATCACGTCCGTTCGTCTCTTTAGGTGATATCTAAATAAAAAAAACTGACTGTAAGCACCATTTCAACTATCAGTATGACTGAGAGTCATGGCAGTAGCTATTTTTTTTTTATACCACTTAGAATGGCAAACAAGCTGACGGCCCACCTGATGGAAAGTGATAACCGTCGCCTATAGACATGAGCAGTACCATGGACATAACAGAGTAATACTGTTTTGCCTATGATACCCCCCATGTGTTGCCATTTCTGAGGACTCAGGTGTTATTCCTCTGTACCCAGTAAATTCACGCCATATCCCACCCTTCAAACCGAAACACAACCATGCAAACACAACTGCTTCACGGTTGAAACACGAATGGGACAGAGGTACCCTAGCAATCGACTTTTGTACAAAGTCTCCCTCTGGTAGCTAGGGGGAGGCATTGAGGGGCGATGCCCTACCATAAAATGAAAGATCCAAAATTTTTTTTAATGGGTGATAATGGAATGCTAACACCGCCTGCGATATCGGTATACACCGACGATGCACCAGTGGAAGATGATACGTGAGAATGAATGCAGGCCAGTTGGCCCACCATGATGAATTCGACAAGAATTAACCATGACGGTTTCCAGGGGGAATCGCGTGGAGTTCGACCTGAGAGGGTATATTGCTAGCAATGGGGCTATCAGATATTAGTCTCATTACTAACAGTCCCTTTCCCTATAAACCCCAAGTAAATTAGACAGATTTATTTTTTCGAAATCACTTAATTATGCCTTCTGCCCTATCAAAAAGTTCTTTTGCCCTACCTTAAATATAGGTCTAGCTACGACCCTGCTGAGAGTTCAGAAAACTTAAAAAAACTAATTGGGTCAAAGATTAAAGACAATTTTATGCACAGCCCTTTTAAATGATACGCTCGCCGACGGGACAGTATTAAATATATTTTTTTATTTTTTATAGATAACCGATCATGTAAAAAATAAACAAAAAAAAATGAATTCATCAAAATAATATGAATATATATAACATAATATATTTTTATAAGCTATCGTGAACGATATTTATAAGAGAAAAAGGAAAAATAAAAATGGAATGAGCAAGTAATTTCTTGATAATGAAATTTAGAGGTCGACGCGGGATCCACGCGGGCAGACCCTGTTTTTAGATAAATAAATCTACATTTTTATAAGTCGAAAATATAAACAGACTCAAAGGTAACGTACGTATATAATCATACATGCATACATACATATCTGTCACGCCTGTCTTCCATTAGGATAGGCAGAAACAATGGATAACATCAAAATATTTAAATTATAGTTCTAATATATTTCGACATTGATCAATCGATTAGAGGTAGCGATTGTTAGCAATATTGTTTATTATTGTCAGATCGACCTGCACACGGTCCTCTATGGAAATCATCATACTTAATTTCAGCTGAATTCATCACGATGGGCTAAATGACCTAGCTAATTCATCATCCTTTTACGACAGGCGAGCATAACTCTGTAAGAGTTCCCTTCCAGCAAACCTCGAGTGGAAAGGAGTATTAATTACCAGCGGGCAATGTGCGTACAATATAAAGTGGAAACATTACAGTACTAGTACTTACTATTATTATATATTTATTATTTCTTAGTACTATTTAGTAGTAATTAGTAGTAATAAAGGTACCAGAGGGAGACTTTGTACAAAAGTCGTTTGCTTGTGTACCTCTGGCCCTTTCGTGTTTCAACCGTGAAGCAGTTGTGTTTGCATGGCTGTGTTTCGGTTCGAAGGGTGGGATATGGCGTGAATTTACAGGGTTCAGAGGATCAACACCTGAGCCCTCAGGAATGGCAACGCATGGGGAGTATCATGGGCGAAACAGTATACTCTGTTATGTCCATGGTACTGCTCATGCCAATAGGCGACGGTTATCACTTTCCATCAGGTGGGCCGTCAGCTTGTTTGCCATTCTAAGTTGTATAAAAAAATTAATATATTTTATAAGAAAATTTATTACTTCAAACACCTTTTGTTTTTTATAGGATATTACAATAGATTATATACCCATTTATAATCAGACATTTAAATATGTACTTAACTCCTATTTATTACAAATTTAACATTTTTTTTTTCTGTGAACATTTATTTATTTTACATTTTATTGCTCATAACAAATACAGTAAATATTAATGAGAAGTGATACAAAAGGCGGCCTTATCACTAAGCAATCTCTTCCAGACAACCTTTGGGTAGAGGACATTGAGAAAAAGACAAAGGGCAGGTGACAGGCACTATATTATATACTAATATTAAATATATAGATAAACATATATATATATATATATATATATGTATATATATATATATGTATATATATATATATATATACATATATATATATATATATATATGTATATGTATATTTAAATATACATATATTTATATGTATGTCACATAAAACAGGAGGGAATGAAGTAGGAAGGCGAAGAGAGAACACAGGGAAACAAGACAAAAAATACAGTTGAATTTCGTGCCCGATTTTATCGATTGAATCTATTTATTTAACTAGTTGTTAGGATAACAAATACTGCCTGAATTAGAGGCAAGAACTTGCTCTATACATTTTTGAGTTTCAAGTGTTTATTCTATATTCAAGTGGCCTAACAAATGATATTGCATTACGTATGACTGTACCATATTGGGAGTACACGGGGTGTGAAATGTCACCAGGGGTGCGGAGCGGGGGCAGGGGGCTAGGGGTGTGAGTAAAATGGTTTTGATTGATTGGCCCTGGTAATTGAAAGGCCCATCTCAGTCGATCCATCCATTTCGAGATGTTCCCAGAAATGATATTCCACTATGGAATCGTGACTTAGCGGGTTGAGTACACCCCAAGAGTTGGCAGTTTTAGACTGACTGGCACTTTAACGTAAAGTACATACTGATGGTTGTATGATGCATGACGGTAACTACTAGTAAACTGTCGGTTTTTCTCATATTGGATTTGCTGGAAGAAATTTTCTTTTGGAGATAAGCTCGCCTTTGTACAGTATTATGTTTGCTTTTTTCTATTCCAATAATCTTTTGTGTACAATAAAGAATAAAGAATGGGAAGAGAAATTAGAAATTATAAATTAGTTGCATGGACAAACAGATAAAAACAATAATATTGTATGAAAAAAAACCTTTATTCACATATAAAAATTAAAAAAAAAAAAAAACGAAATGATAGATATAAAAATAAAATTTAGTATTATTATAAATTAATACTTTACTTGGACCAATAGAAAAAAAAACAATAATATTGTAAGAAAAAAAATATACCTACCTTTATTCATTAAAAAAAAAAGTGAAAACGATAGATATAAAATAAAACTAAGTATCCATACAAAACAACACTACAGCTAGTTAAATCTGGTCCCCAATTAATAATTAATATAAATTATTTAAATAATAAATTTAAATTATATGTTTATTTAATTTACATACCTACAATCCTAAGGCATATTTTTTTAAAGTTTAAAACAATTAAATATCAAAAAAAAGAAGAATGGTCCATAATAGTGAAATAGGTGATATTATAATTTTATATTATGTTTTGACAAAAAAAATCTAAGAAATATAATAAAAAGGAGAAAAGACTAAATAGATATTTGACCTTAAAAGAGCGACGAATATTATAGGAGAGAGGGTTAAGAAAACAAGGGAGAGTGTCATTATTATAATTATTGTCCGAAACCGAAAGAGGTTTTACAGCCGAAACCGAACTTTCGGCCTTGGTCTCAGTTTCGGCCGAAGCCAAAACCGAAACTTACTGAAACATACTTAAAATATCTCTTCTATACTGAAATCTAGTGTATTTTTTATACAATTATTTACACAAACACACAGACAGTTAAAGGGTAATAATAAATACTAATTAAAATATGTAACAAATATGTCATATATATATTTATATGTAAAAACATGTTAAAAAATTATGACTTACTCTTGGAAGTCAACTTAAAAAAATAACTTCCAGTTAGACACACACATAACACAAACACACACACAAAGTTTCGGCGCGGCCGAAAGTTTCAGCCAATGTTTGGCCGAAACCGAAACTAAGGCCGAAAGTAGAATTTCTGGCCGAAACTAGCCGAAACAGAAACCGAAAACGAAAGTTCGGTCCGACACTAATTATAATTTTAACGTAGATGCATGTTAAAATTGTCAGTAGGTAAATCACAGTATATTCAATGACATTCATGGTTCTTTATATTGTACTACACCCATGAATCTGTAATAGTTGACAGTCTGACACTTTCCCTTCATGTAGGCAGTCAGTTTTGACATAACAAGATGTGTAAATCAGAAATCAAAACATATTTAGCTAATGAACATATAACGTTGTATTATTATTATGTATATACATATAATAAGTATACAATTATGAATTAATAACCGCTTACCATCAGGTGGGTCGTATGCTTGTTTGACACCTAAGTGGTATAAAAAAAAGAATTAATTTTGTCTTTAATAACTTAGTATAATATTTTCAGTAAATATTAAATATTGTAAGAAACTGTAGGTTTTTTTATTTTTTTTATTTATGCAACTTAGAATGGCAAACAAGCTGACGGCTCACTTGATTGAAAGTGATAACCGTCACCTATAGACATGAGCAGTACCATGGACATAACAGAGTGTACTGTTTTGTCCATGATACCTCTGCGTTGTCATTCTTAAGGACTTAGGTGTTATTCCTTTGTACCACACCCTACAAACCGAAACACAGTCATAAAAACACAACTGCTTTGCAGTTGAAATACGATTGGGATAGAGGTACTCAGGCAAACGACTTTTGTACAAAGTCTTTATATATATATATATATATATATATATATATATATATATATATATATATATATATATATATATATATATATATATATATGTATGTATATACAATAGGCATGTGCCTTAGTTCGGTCATTTTACAAAGCCCTCCGTACTAGTTCATGTAACGAGTTAAGTCGACATTTTAATTCTGTTACTTTATTTAATTCACTTATACAGGGAAGAAAGGGATTGTTAGTAATGGGAACTAATTTCCCCATTGCTAACAATAAACAATTCACCCTATTATTTATTGTAATTAAATAACAGATTGTGTTCAGAGGAATTGTTTTAAAATGATTCCCACAGTTACTGTTAATGGTCGCTTACAGTTTGGTTTTAGACCAATTTTTGGACCAAACGCTCAAGTTGTGGAATGAGTTTTCTTTAGAGGGCACAGTATGGTGTTCAAAAGGGGTACAACAAGGTTTTTTCAAGACAGGAAATACGCAAGTGTTATCCTTAGTGTTGTAGCTTTCGATAGGCTACCGTTTACGATTAAACGGCCTTTACAGTTGTTTGTTGTTATGTTGTTGTACATATGTATGTAAATAAAAAAACTATTCTTATATATTGTTTACTAATTATAATTGTATGCTTCTAAACGAAGTATAATAATAATTCTCTTTACAATCAACAGATGTCACTATTCCTATTAAACCTACATATATTAATTAATAATAGAAACAAGAGCAAGGAGTTTTTTTCGTATTCTAAATTCAAATATCATTATTATATCATCCTTAGGGGATTTGCCAGTAGTTGCCATGCTTGGCAGGTAGATTGGCAACCGTAGTAAGGCTTTGGACATGTTTTAAGTGAGACGCTGCTGTCCATTCCTCGTACTTCCTGAATCGCCTCTTACGACACCCACGGGAAAGGAAGGGGTGGTCTATTCTATGCCGGGACCCAACATGGCAAAATCAAATATATCATTTACCTTATTGTTAATTTACTTTATTCTCATCCAAACAAATACAAAAAGTGTATCAGTCAATATAAATGTTGCCATGAAAGAGATTGCTTGCTTATTTCGAGGAAAAAAGAAATACTTACTTGTCCCATAAAAAACACAACAACGCACTCAAATTGCCACCGGCCCCCACATTTTCTATAATAACATGATGTATCGACTGTCCGGAGATTGTTTCGTTTTTTTTTTTTCTCCCGGGGAAAAATAATTTATATTACACGGGAGAATGGATCGCGCTTGTCAGCTAATCTGTTATTAACCGATTCATATGAAATTTATATACACACCTATGTGGAACAGCGATTTGTGTTCAATCATTGGGTGGATATTAGTGTTGTGTTATAATCGATTGTTTATTAATCGATATATGTCAAATCGAATGATCTAAACACCGATTGGCGTACCAATACTGTTGAAACAGTAACTGATTAAATTGTTAATAACGAAATGAAGTTTTACGCTATTTAGTTAGTGTCTTCATACAAATGTTTTGAAAATAGCGAATCAACTGTATGTGTATTATGTATTGTATAAAAGAGGCAAAATTTTTAATTTAACCTTATATACTATTGAAACCAGAGAGAGACTTTGTACAAAAGTCGATTGCTTGGTACCTCTGACCCATTCGTGTTTCAACCGTGAAGCAGTTGTGTTTGCATGGCAGTGTTTCGGTTTGAAGGGTGGGATATGGCATGAATTTACTGAGTACAGAGGCATAACACCTGAGTCCTCAGGAATGGCAACGCATGGGGGGTTTCATGGTCGAAACTGTATAGTCTGTTATGTCCATGGTACTGCTCATGTCTATAGGCGACGGTTATCACTTTCCATCAGGTGGGCCGTCAGCTTGTTTGCCATTCTAAGTTGTATAAAAAAAAAACCTACCATTCCTTATATATCTAATATGTAAAATTCTCGTGTCGCGGTGTTTGTTACCAAAATTCTCCGAAACGGCTTTTTTTATGTAATTTTGTATTCACACTTCTCAATGATAAGGGTCACACATCCCTAATTTTTTTTTTTATTTTTTTAACATAATTTTTTATTGTTAAATTATTATGATTAAGCATTGAAAAATACATACAACTTCAAATTTTGACCCTTTTACGTTCAACCACTATTTTTAATCGCAATTTTTATATGCAGCAAATATGGTTGCAAGATGGCAATCGAATATAATAATTGTAGTACGATAAATTTTCATGTATAGTTCTAAAAATAATGTATATGGTAAAACAACATTTGCCGAGTCAGCTAGTATTTATATATATTTTCGTTTGTTATTTAGTATTTAAATTTATGTTTATATTATATTAATTGTCAGTTCTAAATCAGTTGTTAGTTGAAACATACATCGCTACCAGTCTTGTCGTATCAATCCATCACGCAATATAATTCATCGGCAGCCCGTATCCAATTAGAATCATTTGTTTGTTTACAATCGATTACAACAGATTATCGATTGTCTGTGTCCCTAAAAGAAATATCGATTTAAAATCGATTCCCAATAGTTATCAGGCATCACTAGCGGAAGCTAATTAATACACATGTATATAGAAAAACAATATTTTCCGTGTTCATTAGTCAATATATAATACTTTACTCGCTAATTAATGACGACAGATTCCACAAAGAATTTTTATTAGTAAAACATATACAAAAAAACACACACACGCAATGTGTGCGTGCGTGCGTGCGTGCGTGCGTGCGTGCGTGTGTATGCGTTTGTGTGTGTGTGTGTGTGTGTGTATCTTTCTTTCTCTCTCTCTCTGTGTGTATTCGATTAAATATGATATAATTAGTTTTGTTTGCAAATTGTCACAATATTGTACACCGCTCTACCCGCTGACGTTGCTGCTCCTTTCCACTTTGGGTGTTGCTAGAAGAGAATTCTTTTAGAGTTAAGTTCGCCTCTGTACATTTACTTACCCCTGTCATATTTTTATATATTATTAGTGTGTACAATAAAGTATAAAATAAATAAATAATATAATAATTAAATCAAATGTACTGCATTCCCTCTAACTGTACTATGTCATTCAACCATCTTAATTGATGTCACTAAAGCGGTGGGTTACCTCCATTTTAATTATTATATTGCAATTTATGTTCTTGCACGTGAGTGTACGTTAATCGTTGCTCACGAATGCATGTTAATTGGTAAGTAAATCGCTGTGGTACACTCCGCCGTCGAGACCCACGTTGGGCGCCAATGTGTTTTTTATAATGGCTTATAATGGAATGGTAACCAGATCTGCGCTATTGGTATACGCTGGTGGTGCACCAGTGAGGGATGATAGGTGATGATGATAGCAGGTCACATATTTATTTATTTATTTTACACCTTATTGCACTATTTATAGAATAGTAAATATATTTAATTGTAATGAAAAATGATACAAAGGCGGCCTTATCGCTAAGCAATCTCTTCCAGGCAACCTTTGTGTAGAGGACATCGAGAAAAGAAAGAAAAATAAACAACAGGAGAGAGGACACTGTAGGATCAAGATAGAACACGGGAAAATAGTACTTAAAGAGAGAGATAATGGGATTTAACAGAGGTTTTGAAGTAAGAGATTGTGCGCACCGATAAGAGGTAGGTAATGAGTTCCACAGTTAGTCCATGATGAATTCCACTACATTTAACCACGATGCTTTCTAGGAAGAACCGCGTGGTGGTCAACTTGATAGGGGTATTGCTAGCAATGGGCCTGTTGAACCTCATTACTATTTTTTTTATCCAACTTAGAATGGTAAACAAACTGACTGCCCACCTGATGGTAAGTGGTAACCGTCGCCTATAGACATGAGCGGTACCATGGACATAACAGAGCATACTGTTTCGCCCATGATACCCCCCACGCGTTGCCATTCCTGAGGACTCAGGTGTTATTCCTCTAGACCCAGTAAATTCACGCCATATCCCACCCTTCAAACCGAAACATAGCCATGCAAACACAACTGCTTCACGGTTGAAACACGAATGGGGCAGAGGTACCTAAGCAATCGACTTTTGTACAAAGTCTCCCTATGGTAAATACTCCTTCTGGTACTAATAATCCCTTTCCCCCCTAGTCTAGCACCAATGTCATCATCATCATATCAGCTTTAAACTGTTCACTGCTGAACATAAGCACCTCCATAGAGGGGTTTGCCAGTAGTTGGCATGCTTGCCAGCCAGATTGGTAACCGCAGTTAGGCTTTAGAGACGTTTACGAGGGACGCTGCTGCCCATCTATCGCCCTCTCTTAATTGCCTCTTACGACACCCACGGGAAAGGAAGGGGTGGTCCATCCTATGCCGGGACCATACAGGAGTATCAATAGCACCAATGTAAATTATGAGTAATTGTTTATTTTGTGCATAAAATATTAGCGAACCTCCTCGGCCTCGAATCTATACGATTTCCCATCATTTCATCCTATATTCTTTCCCCATGCCCGGGCTTGTAATATTTTGCCTTTTGTCATCACCAGAGGGAGACTTTGTACAAAAGTGGATTTCTTGGGTACCTCTGTCCTATTCGTGTTTCAACTGTGAAGCGGTTATGTTTGCATAGCTGTGTTTCGGTTTGAAGGGTGGGATATGGCGTGAATTTTCTGGGTACAAAGGAATAACACCTGAGTCCTCAGGAATGGCAGCGCATGGGGGACATCATGGGCGAAACAATATACTCTGTTATGTCCATGCTACTGCTCATGTCTATAGGCGACGGTTACCACTTTCCATCAGGTGGGCCGTCAGTTTGTTTGCGATTCTAAGTTGTATAAAAATAAAAACATTTTTACCTGGACACTTTTCAATATAAATTGTTGTCGCGTTGCTGTATTTTTTTTTTTTTTTTTGATGGGTGAAAATGGTATGGTAACCCCGCCTGCGCTAACGAGATACGCTGGCGGAGCACCAGTGAAGGGTGATAGATGAGAATGAAAACAGGCCAGTTAGCACATCATGATGAATTCATCAGGAATTAACCATGATAGTTTCCAGAGGGAACCGCGAGGAGGTCGACCTGGTTGGGTATATTGCTAGCAATGGGATTCTCAATCTCCATCACTAACAATCCCTTTCCCCCCCTACCGCGTTGCTGTATTACAAATAATATACAACAATAAAGTATATAATATAAAAAATTTTCGCTGAATGTGTTGCTAAGCGTAAATCTCGATAACGGCTGAACCGACTTCGCTATGAATTTTTTGAATATTCCTTAAGGCGCGAGGATGGTTCTTACGGAGGGAAAAATTTAAAAAAATGTCTTTAAAACGTCTAAAAACAACACTTTTTTATTACTTCCAAATAAACGATTCGTAATAATACTTAAAGTTCAATTTGAACTTTAATATTATGTTATTAAAGTTCAAGTGTTAGTGGAGTAGTTCCGGGAAGGCAAAACAATCGAGTGACGTGGCACGGCGTGTTTTATTATTTTTATTTTTTGACATTAATTGTTGACCTATTTACTTTTTTCTTTTTAAAAAAATTCAGAAATTAAAAGATCGACCGTTTTTCCTTTTTTTTTGATGGGTGAAAATGGTATGGTAACCCCGCCCGCGCTAACGGGATACGCTGGCGGAGCACCAGTGAAGGGTGATAGATGAGAATGAAAACAGGCCAGTTAGCCCATCATGATGAATTCATCAGGAATTAACCATGATAGTTTCCAGGGGGAACCGCAAGGAGGTCGACCTGGTTGGGTATATTGCTAGCAATGGGATTCTCAGTCTCCATTACTAACAATCCCTTTCTCCCCAAAATCGAAGTTCTCGGAGTCAACTAGTACATAATATATTTTACACTACTGGACTGACTCAGCGACTTTTGGTTTCATACTAAGCAGAATTTATACAGAAACTAAACAACTGAAACGAAATATAAATATCCTATATATATATAAATATATATATTTGATTAAATTTCAACATGCTCGACAATACCAAGAGGTGAAATTCAAAGAGGGCTTTATCAGTAAATGTAAATAGGCACGTAAAGGCACTGCCGTCATCCGCAGAATGTCCTGTAGGCACAAAAGGTGGGATGAGCGAATTTCTCACATGACCAAATACCCCAATAAGGTCTGTACGTCTGTGGCTAAGCGGCATTCCGATTAAAATTAAACCATCAGTGTTTTTGGGGGCACGTTTTGGATTTCAAGTCAGAAAGTCTTACGGGATTTATATATATAGTATACTCTGTTGTATCCATGGTACTGCTCATGTCTATAGGCGACGGTTACTACTTTCCATCAGGTGGACCGTCAGCTTGTTTGCTATTCTAAGTTGTATAAAAAAATATATTAATGTAAAACCTAGTGAAAGGATTTGAACGAAATTTGGTACACAGGTGGGCTAGAACCAAACATAGAATGTAGGATACATTACGTGTTGACTCATGCGGTTAAAGTCAGGGTATACAGTTAATAATGTAAAAGGGAAACAAATAGTTGCGTAAAATGAATACCATGTTCCACACAAAACAAACATTGTCATTTTTCTCAATTGACACGTAACCTGCAGTTAAATACGGGAAATAATTTTGAGAGTTGAAGCGAAAATCCCGCACAGGATGATAGAAAAGTAACTCAATTGCTCTTCCCTTTGATTCTTTGTGACAAAGCTTTCATTATAAATGTCATTGTGCTTGACCTTTAGAATGTATCTGGAGGTCAGACATTGTTCTGAAATGGATGGCTCATTGTTGATTGACAATGCAATACCGGAGTGTTCTTACTAAAGATCACAGCCAGTTTTACGTTTGCAATATTTAATTAAAAATATTGTACACTACTTTTGTGCAATATTGTATAACATTCTGATATCATCTGATGATGATGATAATGTGATGAGGAGGAATTGTTCGAAATGGAGACTAATAACCTCATTAATAGTAACATGTCCAGTTAGGTCGACAGCAGTTCAGTTGGTAATCATCGTGGTCAATTCCTAGTGAATACGTCACGAAACGCTATTTGTTCTGAAACAAATATTCACCTGTCATACCTCACCGGTACCCTGCAAGAGTATAATGATAGCGCAGGTGGAGTTACCTTTTAATTGTCATTCATTTAAAAAAATCTATTAAGAATGATTATCCACACACACACATACACACACAAACACATACACACGCACGCACACATGCACGCACGTACACACGCACGAACGCACGCATGCGCGCACGCACGAATGCATGCACGCACATACATAATACTTATCCATACATGTGTATTAGTGTTGAGATATAAATAAAAATAATTGTATTATATAAATTAGATAAACAATTATCAGTACTACTAAAAAGGCTGTTTTTCTGTATGCATATATAAGATAATATGAATCCTGTTTCCTACAGGACACGCTCAGCCTAGTGTGGGAATCAATGATAAATTCTGTGCTTATTCAAACATACTTTGTTAAATAAATATATCTTTATCTATCCCTTTATAGGAGAACAACTACTGGCTACTTCTAAAATGAAATGCGATCAATTTAGAATGTTTTAATTATTGAGTTATTAAGCAATATGTCACCATTATCTCTGGTCATCTTTAACGATATCCCGAATATGAAAGGAACTTATATCATTTGTAGTTTGTATTTTCGGTCATATGTATGTGTATGTTTCGTCCATTGTGTAGTCCCGCCATAGAATGTACCACCTCTTCCTTTCCTGTGGGTGTCGTAAGAGGAGATTAAGGGAATTTGATAGTTGAAGGGTGGGCAGCAGCGTTCCTCTTAAAACAGCACTGAAGCTTAACTGCAGTTGCCAATCCGCCTGCCAAGCGTGGCTACTATTGGCAAACCCTTCTATATGGTTTAGGTCTATGCTCAGCAGTGGACGATTAACAGCTAATAGGGTATGTTTTAGCCACAGTCTATGGATTTTCAATAGCAGTGAAAATCGGAAATCAACTAATTGATTGAGTGTTTTGATTTGTCACAAATTTTTAGATATCAGTGCCAAATTTAACAAAAGAAGTAAATTAAAAAAAAAGTGCTGTAAATATTTATTAGGTATAATTTCGTTTGACGTTACCAAAATATCAATTGGGCGATTAGAGTTTTTAAATAAACATTGTCGGGAAAAATTATGTATGGGGGCATAAAAATGTTCATGTGGGGCATGGCACAAAAAAGGTTGGGAAGCTCTGATCTAGACAGTTCCAAGACAGGTCCAGGAAAGGTATATTTCTAGTTGCAGGCCCAATTTTGCAACTAGAAATATACAAAGCTGCCAGTCGTCTATTCAATAAAACCAAACAGCTCTTCTGAACCCAGAAACATTTATTACATTAAGCTACCCTTTCGTTAATTCCGACATCTTGAGTGATTGTAGCATCATTAATTTAATCAACCGAGATAGTCTGATGGAATCCGACTTTCTGCAGTTGAGTCTAAGGCCACGCACACGCTGTGTTGCCAGCTACTGTTATTTTAGTAAGGAATTTAATTTGAAAATCTTGGGTTGCAATATTTACTAAGTAATTTTATCCTAATTGAAATTTTTAGGTATTTAGAGTAAAATTAATTATTTAGCCTCATCGAGGTTACTGGTGATCCGAGAGATGGTAATTACTTTGTCCAAAAGATAAGTACGGTAATCCAAAGAGGCAAAGTTGCCTGTATTTTGGGTACGCTGCCTCGATTTGGTGCGTTGGGAGACTATTTATAATTAGTTGTTAGTGTTATTATTTAAAAAAACTATATATTTTTTTTTATATAGAAATTTAGAATGGCAAACAAGCTGCCGGCCCACCTGATGGAAAGTGGTAACCGTCACCTATAGACATGAGCAGTACCCTGGACATAACAGAGTATACTGTTTCGCCCATGATAACCCCATGCGTTGCCATTCTTGAGGACTCAGGTGTTATTCCTCCGTATCCAGTAAATTCAAAACACAGCCATGTAAACACAACTGCTTTACGTATAAATTTAAGTTATTATATTTTACTAATATATTTTGTCAAATTAAATTTTAATTTAAAGTAAATAACAAAGACATATTTACGATCGAGTAAATTTAAGAATAAGTTCTCTATCATGACTTTCTTTAGCTCTCTAATCAGGGAAGAGGGAAGATAGTTTGCTCATAAATACACTAGTCACTCTAATAATTCTAATATTGCTTTCATTGAAAAGATTTGGTTCTATCGAATCTTTTACTATATCTGTGTCATCGAAGAGTTGAATAGCCTCAATATTTACATGATGATAAGCTCCATTATGGTGAGTTTCTGCGTGCTTACGAGTAACTTCAATTACTAAATCCACCATGTGATCACTGTGCACATCATCATTTCTTATTTAACACGCATCAGCAGCAACTGATTCTTTATCAACTACATATTGGTCTACAGAGAAATTGCTTTCTATTTTTTTAATTATCTAAAGTACTAAATCGCAGTCATTTCTCCCATTCGGCTTTAGATTATGAAATGAGCTCCCCTCTAAGGTTTTTTCCTCTAACGGTACACGCTGGGATTGTTCCAAATACGCGTTTACAAATTCTAAAAAGGTCGGCGTTGCACTAGCCGCCATCTCTCGTGTCGACAGTAGTCATTTCCTTTCATTAAGTATTCTGTCAGCTTGATTACCTCTCCAACGATAAAAAAATAATAATAAGAGATTATTTCGTAACATTAGCTTTAGCGGTTTTGCTCATTCAGCATCAGAATAATATGTTTCATTTCTGTTGATATTTTTAAAACAACTTTCCTTGTACATTGTATAATATTATGTTTTGAGCGATTTATGGTATTTAAAATTTATTTTAATATATATATATATATATTTCTATTTCTATGAAATATATATGTATATATATATATATATATTTCTATGAGGATTCTTTGAGTACACACTCTTACTAACTCTGTGACTGCACTATACAAATGCTCCCCAGGAATTGCAATATATGAGGGATACGTTAGGTGTCACAGTATATTCTGTGATAGACAGGAACATCTTCCTATACATCCATAAATAGGGTCATTAGCTTATAAAAAAGCATCTTTTTATGTCACATAATGTTTTTTTTTTTAATTTTTGACACTGACACTGCTTCAAAAGCGTATTTTTACAAAGAAATAAAAATTTACAATTGTTACAAACATGTCATACCAATGTGACATTAAAGAAAAAGAAAAAAAATTGTTCCTTGACAGGTTCTCAGAAGCGACACGGGTTCCTAGTACCTAATCGGACTGTCATTTCTTTACAGTCGTCTATCATAGAGTGGGCCTTAGGGCTGTGTCTCACTAGGCTACTATAGCTGGAAACAGTCTCGTTACTTGCGAAAAATATACAATGGAGGATACCACATCTGGTTGCGTCTTGGTTGCGCAACCAAAGCTGGGGTAACCAAGATAAACCGTTGGTTGCGTAACCACTAATATAGTTATGTATATATCCTTATGGTATCTCTTTATCTTGGCGACCGGTTGCGTGAATTTACTGGGTACAAAGGAATAACACCCGAGTCCTCAGGAATGGCAACGTATGGGGGGTATCATGGGCGAAACAGTATACTCTGTTATGTCCATAGTACTGCTCATGTCTATAGGCGAGAGTTACTACTTTCCATCAGGTGGGCCGTCAGCTTGTTTGCCATTCTAAGTTGTATAAAAAAAGAACTAGTTATGTGTATACTATTTTTTTATGTCTCATAAGGAAAAGGTAACAAGCGTTATAGATATATGCTGGCGGGACAACAGTGAGAGATGATAAGTGACGATGAAAATTGGTCAATCGTGATGAATTCCACAGTTCAGGGCTTCTTTTCTTTCAATGGATAAAAATGGAATGATAATCCTGTCTGCGCTATCGGTCTTCACTGGCAGGAGCAAGAGATGACAGGTGAGGATGAAGCGGGTCAGTTGGCCCATCGTAATGAATTCCCCAAAAATTTACCAAGATGGTGTACAGCAGGAATAGCTTTGATGTCCACCTGTTAGCTAGTAATGGACCTATCAGATCTCATTACTAATAACTTTTTGCCTCTCTAAGGCTTCAGTTACGCGACCGGTGTCGCCACCCCGGTGGGCCAGTGAGATGTAGCCCTTAGTTTTTATAGCTGTATTATTAGACAGGCGAGCTGAGCCACATACCAATTTGTCACAGGATCACTTGGATCGTTCATTAATCAATATCAAAGAAATTGTGCCGAAAATAGAGTGCAGGAGTGTACTAGAGGGAATCGCTTGATATTATAATATAGGTGGCTATTGCCCTAAATTTTGCGAGGTGCGACCAATAAATCATCCTGATTTCGCAATTATTTTAGCGAACAATAGGGAAGACTGACGCTGGGTAGGATTTGACTGTCATAGAATCTTATCATTGAATAGTTTCATTTGTATTAAATAACTTATTTCATGCACTCGTATTTGGGTTTTCGCTAAGACGTTATAGTCTTTTACACCTCCTATAGACTTTATTGTTTCTTTTTTATTATAATAATATAGCCTTTTTCAGATCAACTTAGCACATTAAAAACAAACATAAAATTAAAAAAAAAAAACTTAAAATAACTTATTCTAATAATAGTTTCTTGCTTATTTTTTGAAGATCTGTTTGCCATTTGGCAGAGGCCTCCTCCGACCGTTTCCACTCTCGCCTATCCTGAGCCACTCTGTCCCACATTTTTCCAGCTACTTCCCTGATGTCATCATCCCATCTTATGCAGGGTCTGCAAGGTTTTTTTATTATCCAAGGGCAAAGAAGTATGCGCCTCACCTAATGCTAAGTGACTACTGCCAGTCGTAGGCACCTACAGAACTTGTAGTTCAAAATTGTAAATGTAGTGCTGGAGTTTTAAAAAGGAATACGCTCTTTTCTTGAAGATTACGATGTCATATCGGTTCGGAAATCTGCTTGATGTTAATTCCTAAGCGTGAATATGTACGTGTCTAGTAAAACACAAAGTGAAAGGCCGCCATTGATCCAGATGGCTGGGATGAAACGTTTTAAACGGGACGTTGCGAGAACGTTTTAATAATATTTCTCTTCTGTAAAAATAAGAATTCTCTTCCCATGTCTATTCGTGAGAGTTAAACCCTAAATATTTGGGGGAAAGGGATTGTTAGTAATGGAGACTGAGAATCCCATTGCTAGCAATATACCCAACCAAGTCGACCTCCTCGCGGTTCTCCCTGGAAACTATCATGGTTAATTCCTGATGAATTCATCATGATGGGCTAACTGGCCTGTTTTCATTCTTATCTATCACCCTTCACTGGTGCTCCGCCAGCGTATCCTGTTAGCGCAGGCGGGGTTACCATACCATTTTCACCCATAAAAAATACCTAAATATTTTTAAGAGTAGATTTACAGAGCGTATTTTTTTTGTTGTATATATATATATATATATATATATATATATATATATATATATATATATATATATATATATGGTTGTGTATATATGTGTGTGTGTTTGTATATGTGTGCGTGCGTTTGTGTATGTATGTGTGTGTATGTACGATTAAATATGATATAATTAATTATATATAAAGATAAATTTGTCTAATTCTTTTTAATTGAAAATTGTCACAATATTGTACACCGCTCTACCCGCTGACAGTGATGCTCCTTTCCACTTTGGGTGTTGCTGGAAGAGAACTCTTTCAGAGTTAAGCTCGCCTTTGTACATTTGATTACTTCTGTCATATTTTTTACGTATTATTAGCGTGTACAATAAAGTATATTTAAACAAATAAAATAATACATAATAGTATCACCAACAAACATATTAGTACAAATACATATTAACAGATAATCCATACTTTTTCATTGGCTATTGAATCACAGTTTGCGGATAGTCCCATTCTTCTTGACCTTGATCTCTTGACCCCATTTCGAATGTCACATATTCCACATTCACGGTCGTTAGTGACGTCCCCCGGCCTATGTATATGAACTAATCAAATATCGATATAGTACGCGACACTATTTGTGTTTAAGTTTAACGGTAGCCGAGCCCTGTCCTTGACCTGTTAGAAATATCACCTCGATTTTCGACATTCACGAACTTTAGAGATGTCCAGTGGGTACGAAATTGATTAATTAAGAGCGTTCGCAGCGCTGTCTGACATCTGTGTTCTGTCAATTTGCTAATATAAACATCTACACTGGTAGGTATTGCAATATTGAGAGATTATATATATATATATATATATATTATATATATATGTATATATTATATATATATATATATATATATGTATATATTATATGAATGAATGTGTCAAATATAGACACAAATAAAAACTTCTTTCCTTTTTTTTGTAATTAGTATATTTGAGAAGCAATTCTTGTAAGACGCAATTTATACGCAATTTTATATTGTAGTTGAATGGCAATAAATGTTTTTATTCTGCAATCAATTATATAATTATATATATAATTATATATATAATTATATATATATATATATATATATATATATATATATATATATATATATATAACCGTGAAGCAGTTATGTTTGCATTTACTGGGTACAGAGGAATAACACCTGAGTCCTCAGGAATGGCAACGCATGGGGGGTATCATGGGCGAAACAGTATACTCTGTTATGTGCATGGTACTGCTCATGTCTATAGGCGACGGTTACCACTTTCCATGAGGTGGGCCATCAGCTTGTTTGCCATTCTAAGTTGTATAAAAAAAAAAGTTACATAGATGGTGGACTGGAAAAAATCTATTTATTCTCTAGTACCCAAGCAATCGACTTTTGTACAAAGTCTCTAAAACAGTTTTTAGAAATTACAATACAAATTTCGAACGGACTGTGTGTGTCTGATACGCCCAAGAAGAGCGAGAGGGATGAATATACTGGGCCGTTCTCAAATAATGGGACAAAGGCAAAGCAATGATGATTAAGGACTAAGTCTTTAATCTAAGGTACCACCTTTAATTAAAATCTATTTATGGTGTACCTAACACCATATATATAGCTAGTTTATTGTAGTGAAACTCTAATATGTGCTAATAAGATTTTCAAGTTTATTGTTTTGGTTAAAATATTTCTTGTTAACCTTTCCCGTGGGTGTCGTAAAGGCGAGGGATGGGCAGCAGCGTCCCTCTTAAAATAACTCCAAAGCCTAACTGCGGTTGTCAATCTGCCTGCCAGGGGGGGGGGGGAAGGGATCGTTAGCAATGGAGTTCGACATTGCTAGCAATATGCCCTATCAGGTCGACCTTCACGTGGTTCCCCCTGGAAACCATCGTGAACAATTCTTGTTGAATTGTCACGTCACGATGGGTTAACTGACCTGCTTCATCCTCATCTATCATCCCTCACTGGTGCCCCGCCGGTGTATACCAATAGCACGGGTAGGGTTACCATTCCATTATCACCGATTAAAAAAAAATCTGCCTGCCAAGCGTTGCATCATCGTCGTCATCATCATTTCAGCCATTATTCTTCCACTGCTGGACGTAAGCCTACCTCATAGACTGCTATAAAAAGCAGTCCCGAGCCACCTGCATCCACTGACTCCCTGCAACGCATTTTAGGTTGTCACTCCATCTAGTGGGGGATTGTCCTACACTGCTACATTTCTAATATATTTCAAAATAAAATAAAGCCCTTGTTTGTTATTATCGTCATTACCATAGTGGTTACCTGTCCAATGCTTAACATAGGCTTCCCTCATAAGAGGAGTTTTACCAGCAGTCGCCATACTTGGCAGGAAGATTTGCAGTTAGAATCGCAGTTAGGTTTTGGTGCTGTTTTAAGAGAGACTCCACTGCTTATTGTTACCCTCGATTGTTAGGTCACTCGGTTCTTCGGGAATCGGTCTAATAGTTTAATTTTCAAATCAAAATAGTTATACCATAATTCAAATCTTTTTTTTTTTGCAATTTATATAATAGTATCTAGTATGATAAGGAAAAATCGATATAAATGATACTTTTACTAAAAAATAATAATAATAATATTAAAGGACATATGTATATCCATTATGCATTATCATATGTATGTATGTATCATTGCACATATGTATAGATTATATATAAGTGTACAAATCATTCAAATCCAATGTATTACTGTAGTCTAACTATTTATTGTATAACTAGTATTGTAGTTTTTATAAATTTTCATACTAATACTTATTTATTATGAATACGCGTGTCGTGGCGGCCTTTAATTGAGGCAGCATTTTATAATGTAACCTTATTATAATGTATTGTAAGTAGATATAAATGTATGCTTTGTTGGTTGCCATTAAATAAATAAATAAATTATATTTGGTATAGAATGGAGAAGGATATATCCACTTTTATTGTAACAAATCAATATTTTTTTTTTAGTGGATGATAATGGAGTGGTAACCCCACCCGCGCTATCGGTATACACCGGCGGGGCACCAGTGAAGGATGATAGGTGAGGATGAAGCAGGTCAGTTAGCCCATCGTGACAAATTCAACAAGAATTGTTCACGATGGTTTCCAGGGGGAACCACGTGGAGGTCGACCTGACAGCCCCATTGCTAGCAATATGCCCTATATTGCTAGCAATGGGGCTGTCAAACTCCATTACTAACAATCCCTTTCCCCCATAAATCAATATTGTTCCCGGTCACGCAAAAGTCATCTCGGACACAGCTATCCAATAAGTAGGCACAAATGTAATTTAAACAAAAGCGACTCGTGTTCCGTGTCAAATACCTAAATGGCATGGACAGAGATAGTATACATTGCTGTGATAATGATGGGTTAATCTAATTACATTACATTACATTTTATATATTTTATAATGCTATGAACTAGTCGTTTCTCGCGGCTTCGAACCGATATTTAATATATTTTTTTTGTAAAATTAATGTCTTAGGCATATAGAATATATAATAAATTACCTAAATCTCTCACAGACATAGGTGATATAAAAAAATTACAAAACTAAACTGTATGAATACCAAGTGAATAAAATATACTATTCAATTGAATGGATGCTGCTTGTTGGGACTGATCTGTTTAAGTTACAAACACTGATTAGACTCTGGTAAATTGTGTAATTATTTTTAGTAATTTACATTATTTTTTACATTTTTACATTATTTTTTACATTTTTACATTATTTTTGTGAGCTTGTTGAGTGCTGCACAATAGTAATAGTCCAAACGATAAATGTTACCGCTCCATCAGAGATTATAGTCGTTACCAGAGGGAGACTTTGTACAAAAGTCGATTGCTTAGGTACCTCTGTCCCATTCGTGTTTCAACCGTAAAACAGTTGTGTATGCATGGCTGTGTTTCGGTTTGAAGGGTGGAATATGGCGTGAATTTACTGGGTACAGAGGAATAACACCCGAGTCCTCAGGAATGGCAACGCATGGGGGGTTTCATGGTCGAAACTGTATAGTCTGTTATGTCCATGGTACTGCTCATGTCTATAGGCGACGGTTACCACTATCCATCAGGTGAGCCGTCAGCTTGTTTGCCATTCTAAGTTGTATAAAAAAAAAAAGAAAAAAAAGTATATGTTTTTTTTTAATTTACTTAAAAGAGATGTTTCTTATACTACAAAGGTGGTAAACGAGCATAACCCATCATCTGATGGTAAACAATCACTGTAATCTATAAACACTTGCAACACCAGAAATGTCACGTGCGCATTTCCGACCTTGAATAAACCATAATACGCTCCGTTTGAAGAATCCCATACTGTAGTCTCTAGGGAGAACCTCGGCAGGAAGCTCACTCCACAGACTGTGCTTTAGTTTCCGGAACTGATTACTATGTATGAGACGAGGTTTGAGGGCGCAAGCAAGTGAGGGAGTAAAGACCTTGGCACTCAGTTGTTTTCAGATTTTAAAACAAATAATACAATTTGATGAACTATCTGACTGAATATATATATATATATATATATATATATATATATATATATATATATATATGGTATAGTATGGTCCATACCTTCCTTTCCCGTTAGTGTCGTAAAAGGCAACTAATGCAACTAATTGGTCGAGGTATGGACAGCAGTGTCCCTCTTAAAGAAATACCAATACCTAACTGTGAACCTACTTGCCAAGATTGGCAATTACTAGCAAAACTCAAGAAAGTTACTATATTAATGGTTGATTAACTGAATTATCATATCAGCCATTATCTGCCTAGATCATTATAAAATGATGTACATGAATCAACGGTGAAGATGGCTTTAAGCTTTCGTACCCTGAAATATGACTACCATACCCCATATCATATGGGGGGAAAGGGGTTGTTAGCAATGGAGTTTGACAGCCCCATTGCTAGCAATATGCCCTATCAGGTCGACCTCCACGTGGTTCCCCCTGGAAACCATCGTGAACAATTCTTGTTGAGTTCGTCACGATGGGCTAACTGACCTGCTTCATCCTCACCTATCATCTTTCACTGGTGCCCCGTCGGTGTATACCGACAGCGCGGGTGGGGTTGCCATTCCATTATCACCCATAAAAAAAATACCCCATATCATACAGATTAATAAATATCTATTGAACAGAACAAGCAACAATCAGCATGTCTCATTTGTGTCACTCAATCTGGAATTTGTTTAGAACGATACAGAGAACCTTTGCCAAGTTCCCGGCGATAGTTCACAATATAAATCAACTTATAGCATATATTTCGGGGAGCAACCGTGCAAAAGATCATTAAAGGGAACGCGGGCACCAAATTCTTCGGTCACGATTGATATAACCTTCTTTTTTTATGAGGCTATAATACTTTTTTTTTATACAACTTAGAATGGCAGACAAGCTGACGGCCCACCTGATGGAAAGTGGTAACCGTCGCCTATAGACATAAGTAGTATCATGGACATAATACAGTATACTGTTTCGTCCATGATACTCCCCATGCGGTGCCATTCCTAAGGACTTCACTCTCCGAATTATTACCGGACAATCATAACCTCACCGAAATGTCGTGAAGATATATCGAATACGTGCAACGAAAATCAACTGACAGCGCCGTTTTGTACTCGTTATTTTTTTGATTAAAAAAATATCCTGACCAGAAAATCCACAAGAGGCCTGCTTGCACAGCGAAAACAATCCAACCTTTTCCCGTACAAAACGCAACCGGCAATTTTCGCACACACTCCTTTCCTAATTAAAACCTCGGCCGTGAATAGGTCTTTTTTACAGAAGCAATAAAAAAGTTACGTACTGGCACTAATGACTGGGCTTAATGGAAAAAAGTTGAATAAAAAAAAAAGAAAAAAAAAACAGAGTAGTTTGGAACTCTGCGAAACTTACGAGCGGCGCGTTACGATTCCATTTTCAAAACAAATGACGCGCGCACTCACCAAGTGCCCAGATAAAACCAACCAACGTAGGACGGTCCGTTGATATTTGACGTCGGCCCTCTATAGGTCCTATTTGGGAAATTTGGCAGAAGGGGTGGGTAGATCTTACAAGGTTGGAATTGCGTTACTTAAGGCACGTGCCTCGGGTGAGTTAACCTGCGCACAAGTTCGTGAATCAATCAACGTGGGAAGTCTGCCCGGCAATCGTTGGAGGGTGCCTTGTACGCATGCGTTGTCTTTAGGGATGCCATTGTCGATGTTTCGGGTGTCACGACTCAAAAATTTGTTTCGTTATTAGAGATTCGTGCTGGAATTAAGTCGATAGTCACGATCGTTCTTAACAAATTATATTAAAACAATTTAATTAATAAATTAATCGTTTTTCAGTAATGTTTCCATTATTAGTAGTAATGAATAGTCTGGAATATTGGTATATTTACTGATCACATTATGAAGAAATAATACCTATTATTTGCAGGGAGTCAGTGGATGCAGGTGGCTTAGGACCATTCTATATGGGAGTTTATGGGGAAGGCCCATGTTCAGCAGTGAATGGATTATGGCTTCGATGATGAGATGATAAATACCTATTATTTTAATACTAATTAAACTAAATACAAGTTATTATCTGTGACTTTGTCCGCGTAACAGGGATGATCATTGTCCAAGATAAAATGTAGTCTATACCCTCCTATTTGGTCCCGGCATAGAATGGGCCATCCTTTCTTTTCCCGTGAGTATCGTAAGAAGCGCTTAAGGGAACTTCATGATCGAGGGATAGGGAGCAGCATTTTTCTTTAAAAATCGCCAAAGACTAACTGTCACTCGTCAAGCGTGGCAACTACTGGCAAAATCGCGAGAGGTTATACCAGAAGCCTGCTTAACATATTAAGCAGTGGACATTCTTAGGATACCCACGGGAAAAATGGGTGGTCTATTCTATGCCGGGACCATACGGTGAGAAATATAGTACTTACTAAAGAGAAATTTCAAAAGTACTTTAGTATTTTACGCTAACATAACTTTTACTTGCATAGCAATATTTCGGCCTTTATATATAGCATATAGTAAAAAAAATATACCTTAGAAAAAAAAATGGTTATTGAGGGTATCACAGTTTATTTTGTAGTGTCTATGAAATGGATGTCATTTAAAATTGCATAAGAATTAATATTTATTTATTAATATGTGAACAGTAATATTGAGTGTAAGGAGTTATCTATCGATAACACACATTCCTGTAGTCTATTGCGTCTACATGCGTCATAGACAAATACTTGTCTATAACCATACCATACCATATCAGTCTTTAACTTACTGCTAAACATAAGCCTCCCCTTTGGGGGGTTTTGCCAGTAGTTGCCAACGCTTGGCAGGCGGATTGGCAACCGCAGTCAGGCTTTAGAGATGTTTTAAGATGGGCGCTGTTGCCCATCCCTTGCATCCTCTTGCCGCTCTCTTGGTCGGCTCTTACGACACCCACGGGATAGGAAGGGGTGGCTTATTCTATGCTGGGACCACACAGCCGTCTATAATAATTGTTTATAACTTGATAGAAAATTAATCATCTTGATTAGCAAAGCAACTCCGTGATTATAGTGTATTGCTGCTTGGTATTACGTTTTTTTTATAATACAAAGGGTAAACGAGCATGCGGCTCACCTGATGGTAAGGTCCTACCGTCGCTTTAGTCTTAAGTCTAAAATGAAATAAAAACAAGAGAAAATATATATAAGGCAGTTGTTCGCTCTGTTCGGTCTCGCAGTTATTCTATATATTATTTGCCGTCACTTTATTGTGATCACGAACAGACATATTGTCTATTAATCTTTGCTTGTAAACTTTTTATCGACAGTTCATCTCTTGGCATTGTTGTTATCGATAGAATCACGTCACTGGCCAGACAATATCGCACGAATCCCGCCGAAACGTACCAGTTGACTTGACAGTATCCACGCGCAACCGGTGTGTGCCGACGTCTGCCACATGCCGCCCGCGTCAGATCGCGTCTACACGAACGATCAAGGTACGTCACTAAAACTTATAGAAAAAAAATACAAAAAAAAAATTTTATTGCCATAAGCGTTCCTTTTTTGAACTTTTCTCGGCGGCGTGCTATTTTTCGCGCGCTTTCGCAGATATTCAAACGTCATTTACGGCTGTTTACGGTGCGGCTCTTTTTAATTGATAGCGTTCTCGGTGAATTTGTCTCGTGCGAATTTTAAGTTAATTATCAGCGGGATTTTTTTTTTCTGTGCCCGCCCGTATGTAAAGATCGATGTTAGAAAAAATTATTTGTTATTTTCAGCCAGTAATTTTCCACGTTGAAACTTTCAAGTGGTAATTATATTGTCATTAGATGTGATGTCTAATTTTGAGATATTTACTTACTATGTTGTAATTATTGTGAGTGAATTTTATCGAGCAAATTTTAATATATCTATGTAACTTTACTGACAGTGTTTGGGCTGTATGAACGTATTACTTAGCCTTGTCGTATATTTGTTTATTTAGATAGACGAATAATATTGCATTTTGTAGAAAAATAAATATTTAATACATTATTCTGTAAATATTTATGTACCTTAAATTAATACTAAAATTATGGAACAATACATATAATGTTAGTGCTTGTACAGTTTTTTATGCGTCAACAATTTATTACATTTTATTATTTTATTTAAAAAGAAAGTATATTTTTATACCAGCTGTATCCTGCGACTTTGTCTGTGTGAATTTATATATACAATATCTTATGTATTAAGATTTAACCTACAAAACCAAATACCAAATTTGTTTACCAAATTTCATTCCAACCCGTTCAGTAGTCTTAAACACCTATGCATCCATCCATACATGTCCATGGGATGTCCAATTTTTTTTAAATTTTAATGGGTGATAATGGAGTGGTAACCCCGCCTGCGCTATCAGGATACGCCGGTGGGGCACCAGTGACGGATGATAGGTGAGGATGAAGCAGGTCAGTTGGCCCATCGTGACGAATTCAACAAGAATTGTTCACGATGGTTTCCAGGGGGAACCACGTGGAGATCGACCTGATAGGGTGTATTGCTAGCAACGGGGCTGTCAAACTCCATTGCTAACAATCCCTTTCCCCCCGGGATGTCCAGTTAATTATATCCATAAAATTTTCAAATATAACTTGTGCACTGATAATGTAAACAGAAATAATATGATTTTTATATTGGAAAGCATAAGTAGTGTATTAGATAATATTTTTCAAACATACCAAAGGTCCATGTGGTCCCGGCATAGAATGGACCACCCCTATCTTTCATGTGAATGTCGTAGGAAGCGAAGGAACTTAATCATTGAGGGTAGGGCAGCGGCGTCCCTCTTAAAACATCTGTGTAAGCCTAACTGCGGTTTATTTTACTGTATATAATGTAAAGTAATATATTGAAGTATATATATATATATATATATATATATATATATATATATATATATATATATATATATATATATATATATAGTGCTAGTAATGCTAGTAATTGAATTGCCAATCTTGGCAAGTAGGTTCACAGTTAGGTATTGGTACTTCTTTAAGAGGGACACTGCTGCCCACACCTCTTACGACACTAACGGGAAGGGAAGGTATGGGCCATATATATATATATATATATATATATATGATAATAGTAATGTACACTGTACTGTAACAAATGAAAATGCATTTTTATTACATTACATTATGGCGTAATGTAATATTACTAAAATATATATCTACTTATTTATTAAAGTCTCGGCAAAAATAAAGGAATATTGTATTCTAAATGGCCAGCTTTGTTATTTATACAGGCCTTTAATCTGTCTGGCCACGAATCTATGGATTTACGCTCTGTTTCATATATATATATTAAAAATTACTTCGTAAAATCATTTCTTTATTATCAGTCATTTAATATTTTACATCTATAATAAAAATGTTAAAAAAAACTAGACGATATCTGTGTATAGAAAAAATATTAAAAGGTTTCTCGATTAGAGCAATATGTGCCAAAACAAAATTTTTTTGTTTATCTGATGTTTGTTTTGACATCACTAAAAAATTACTACATCAAAGTGGATGCAGTTTTGACAGTCGGGTTCATACAGGTCTAATTTCAAATCTAGCATATGTTTCTTCTTCATATGCCGTGTATAATTGTAGTTTTTTACTTTTAAAATTCCCGCGTACGGGATAGCAGGTCAAAGCTACTGTTTACATACTCGATTTACCAGTCATTCTGTTTTTTTATCTCGACTTTTTTTGTTCTCCTGAAAAATTTTTCAAAATGGCGTTTAATACCTTTTGCCATTTTTTTCTTTTAATTGGTGATAATGGAATGGTAACCCCGCCTGCGCTTTCTATATACGTTGGCGGGGCACCAGTGAGAGATGATAGATGACGATGAAAGCAGGTCAGTTGGCCCACCATGATGAATTCGACAAGAATTAACCATGACGGTTTCCAGGGGGAACCGCGTGGAGGTCGACCTGAGAGGGTACATTACTAACAATGGTGCTATTAGACCTTATTACTAACAATCCCTTTCCCCCCACCTTTTGCCATTAGAAAGTCGATATGAAAGTAATTTGTTATGCTACCTACGTCCACTGCGGCTAATACTGAATAGAAAGTAGTGCTTGTCTAGAGATCAGCGATTCCTGAAATGGGCTCCGTAAAAAAGGTACCATAGTTCCGCGAAATTATTTATACAGTAAAAGAATTTCATTCCTCTTCCATTAAAAATTAAAGATAGATAGATACTCTTTATTGTTTCCTCCAAAAGATTACAATAGTAAACCTATTATAAATATAAATAATTACAAGAAATAATTACAGTGAGAAAACAATGGTCGACCTTATCGCTAAAAGCGATCTATTCCAGGCAACCTTTGCATGGAGAGGAGTAATTATAAACAGTTTGAAATTAAATTAATTATTTAATTTAAATGAGCGATTTTATAATTTAATTGGTCTAGTTATTTAAAGGAAACTATAAAGTGTTATACTTAAGAAACATTTCTATTGAAAGCATTTGTTTTTATTTAAATCACACTGTTTTTGATTTGTAATCGTATGGTATGGGATACCATAAAATAAAAGGTATTTGGTGGGTGTTTCGTTATCGTAAAGTTTAAGGAACTCTGGTCTCAATAATAGTGTTCCAACCTCGTTTGGACTTTTAAAAGAAAAAAAAACCAACGCCTTAAAATAAAAGTGGCGCCACTATTTGTCTATGGACATGTTATGGAAGGTTAGAGAGAAGGGCTTGTTAATACTGGAGTTCGAATTTTTTTATTTAACTTAAAAGGGCAAGCTTGAATTTACAGGGTACAGAGGAATAACATCTGAGTCTTCAGGAATGGCAACGCATAGGGGGTATCATGGGCGAAACAGTATACTCTGTTATGTCTATGGTACTGCTCATGTCTATAGGCGACGGTTACCACTTTCCATCAGGTGGGCCGTCAGCTTGTTTGCCATACTAAGTTGTATAAAAAAAAGCTGACGGCTCACCTGATGTAAAATAGTAATCGTCGCCTGCAGATGTGAGCAGTACCATGGACATAACAGAGAACACTGTGTTGCCCGTGATACTCATCACGCGCTGAACACGGGAAAGGAAGGGTTGGCCCATTCTATGTCGGTGCACACATGACAAGACCTTTGCCAGGGTTTAGTATTCCATCTTTTTGTTGCCACGTCTGGCAGGCGGATCGACAACCGCCGCTAGGCCTTTGAGGATATTTTAAGAGGGACGCTGCTGTTCATTCCTCGCCCTTAGTCGCCAATTACAACACCCACGGGAAAGGAAGACGTAGCCTATTTTATTTTCGGACCACACGGCGAACGGATAAATTTAACATGTGAATTAATTAATGAATCTTGTAAGCAGCTATGACAAAGGTGCAAATAAGTAGATATATTCATTTATTTTAACATTTGTTATATAAGTAGGTAGGTATTGTATGTATTTATAGTGTATGTATTTATGTAATATTTAATTATATATTTTATTTAACTGTATATTTGTTTATGTATTAATAGTTGTAGCACTTCAGCTGCCCGCTAACGAAATGCTTTCTTACTGTACTGGGTTGACTGGAAGTGATCTCTGTCAGAGATAAGTGCACCCTTGCTCACAACATTTATAAATACATTATTTTATATGTAACTTACAAGTGCAATGAAGAATATATAAAAAATGGCGCCCACAATCTGTCAGTCTTGAGAAATTTAACAATAGCCGAGTTATCATCTTGTCTTTACTGCTTAGTATACAAGGAGACTTAAAATAACTTACACAATTCGCTGATACAGCCGTACCAAGGTAGTTTGTTCTCGACTCTATTAAGTTTTCAGACTGCCTGAAATTGTCCCACCCGGCTCAACAATTGACTTGTGTGAAACACATTTTCAATTTTCAACTAGCGCCGCCACAAAAATGTATTTTTCATTCTTCTATTTGAATATGTTTGGCCGATATTAGGTTTTCGTATTAGTTTACATTTTAAATTTTTTTTTTGTTTTTTTTTATACAACTTAGAATGGCAAACAAGCTGACGGCCCACCTGATGGAAAGTGGTAACCGTCGCCTATAGACATAAGCAGTACCATGGACATAACGGAGTATACTGTTTCGTTCATGATATCCCCCATGCGTTGCTATTTCTAAGGACTCAGGTGTTATTCCTCTGTACCCTGTAAATTCACGCCATATCCCACCATTCAAACCGAAACACAGCCATGCAAACACAGCTGCTTCACGGTAGAAACACGAATGGGACAGAGGTACGCAAACAAACGACTTTTGTACAAAGTCTCCCTCTGTAATGTATGAATATGGCATAATAAAAGAAAATTGAATATTGGTAGTTTTAAATTTCGAAAATGTTTGACATTTACAAATAAAGAGAAAACAAAGAAAATATCTCGATTTAAATTTCGAAAACATTTATTGAGGCACTTGACATATACGAATATAATAAAGAAAAAAAAAACGATAAATAAATTTGCAGTTTTAAATTTCGAATGTATATTTTAAATGTATAATATTTACGAACAAAGAGCAAGCAAAGGAGATTTATGTATTTGACATTTATGAATAAACTGAAATCAAAGAAAACAATTCGTTGGAGTTTTTAAATTTCGAAAACATTTGAAATTTATGAATGAAGAGAAAGCACAGGAAAAAAGCTCCACTGGTTTAAATTTCGGAAATACTTGAAATTTATGAATGCGGATTGAGGCAAAGGAAATGAGATATAGATATAAAGTAGCGGACTGGCTTGTTCTTGTCTGCTCTGTACAACAAATTGACAATTCCTTGTTTATTCTTAAATAGTGGCATATATTTGGTAAGTAATAGATTATTTGAAATTGAAATTTTATCTAAATACATATAATAAAGTTCAAACTAGACTATGTCTGTACATAAGAGGTGTTTAAAAATATTGTAAGGAAGAAAATAATAAGTTTTAGAATTATTATCTGTATGTCTGTCTGTTTATATGTTTATTCCGGGATCATGTACACACTATTGCACTAAATTGAATATGGTTTTTTTTAATGGGTAATAATGGAATGGTAACCCCACCCGCGCTATCGCTATATACCGACGGGGCACCAGTGAAGGATGATAGGTGAGAATGAAGCAGGTCAGTTAGCCCATCGTGACGAATTCAACAAGAATTGTTCACGATGGTTTCTAGGGGAACAACGCGCAGGTCGACCTAATAGGGCATATTGCTAGCAATGGGGCTGTCAAACTCCATTGCTACCAATCCCTTTCCCCCCAAATGAATATGGTTTCCACCGTTCAGTTTTTGAAGATCAGATTTAAAACCTAATATTATGTTTTATCTTGATACGCCATCGCCACTTGGTCCCGGCATAGAATAGGCCACCCCTTCCTTTCCCGTGGATGTCGTAAGAGGAGACTGAGGGAGGACGAGGAATGGACAGCAGCGTCTCACTTAAAACATCCTCAAAGGTCTAAGTGCGGTTGCTAAATCTCCTGTTAAGCGTAACAAGTACTGGCAAAACTCGCCTTATAGGGAGGCCTCATGTCCAACAGTGGACAGCTTACGGCTGAAATAATAATAATAAAAAAGGCCCAGTCGCTAGAGGTTGTATAAATCGTTAACTGTCCACTGCTGGACATAGGGCTCCTCTACAAGACGGGTTTTGCCAGTAGTTGCCTCGATTGGCAAGCAAAGGTACATAGGTTTTGGTGATGTGAAAAGGGGGCGCTGCTGTCCATCCCTCAACCATTAAGTTATTTAGTCGCCTTTTACGGTATGCGCGGGAAAGGTAGGGATGGTCCATTCTATGCTGGGACCACACGCCAATTACTTATAAATTATACAAAGAATAGTATTAAAAAAATCAGAAGTATCAGGATTTTTTACATAATGAAAGCAAAATGTTGGAAATATCAAAGATGGACTAACCATAGGGAGACCTTGTACAAAAGTCGATTGCTTGGGCACCTCTGTCACATTCGTGTTTCAACCGTGAAGTAGTTATGTTTGCATGGCTGTGTTTCGGTTTGACGGGTGGGATGTGGCGTAAATTTACAGGGTACAGAGGAATAACAACTGAGTCCTCAGGAACGGCAACGCATGGGGGTATCATGGGCGAAACAGTACACTCTGTTATTTGTATGGTATTGCTCATGTCTATAGGCGACGGTTACCGTTTTCCATCAGGTGGACCGTCAGCTTGTTTGCAATTCCAAGTTGTATAAAAAAAGACGGATTGAACACCTACTATCAATTGATCATCTTTATCGATCGATAATATTATCTTAAAAGAGTCAAAATACGCGATGTATTTGATAATTATTTTATCAAATTGTATTTATTTTATTTACACGTTAAATACTCGTATTTGTGTCTGTCCCACAAAGGAATCGACTTCAGTTGTGTCAAAAATAGTTAAATTGTTCTAAAAACTAAATTACTAAACCGATTTTGGTAAAATTTCTATGGAAACAATCTGTAAGTATATCCTTTCAGATAAAAGAAGAATTTTCCAAATCGGTTTACAACTGACGGAGTTATGAGGTAACAAACATGGAAGAAAAACAAAAAGAAATGAAACCCTATTGAGAACTTATCTCTTTTTACAGTCCGTTTAAAATATTGTTTTATCTTATCGAAGTCTTCATATTAATTTATCTTAAATATCTTCCATGTACAGATATCGTCTAGTTACAATTGTATCATGTTGCTAAGATTAGCGACTCGATCTGGCTTTGTACGTTTATTTTAAATAAAATATCACGTTTCTCGCTATTTTAATTTAACTGCAGATCTTTATAAAACGTCTCGTATTGAATTTAACCACTTAAATAACAATAATGAGAGATAACATCTTTAACAATATACGGGAGAGAATATAATTTGACGCAAATACGAAATAACACGCCACAAAAGGCTTTTAAAATTCAGCGTTAACTCAGCAAGAGCGTCCTTTATTTTTTTGAATAAAATATTTTCTTTTGGTCGTTCTTCAGCTATGTATATCTATGTAACTCAAGCGACGGAGTATTCTATTACGTGTCTATGGTAAAATGGCTTCGCGTTATTATAAAGAATAAATGAAATTTACCAGAGGGAAACTTTGTAGAAGAGCCGTCTGCTTGGGTATTTCTGTACCACTTATATTTTAGTCACGAGTAGACCAGACTAATGGTGAGCGATATCGCATCGCATCAGAGGAACGATATATAGATATTAAAATATAACGAATTGTATTTTAATTGTACTTTGAAAAATATATCAGTTTTAATTAATTTTTTTTTATTTGTTTTTATACAACTTAGTATGGCAAACAAGCTGACGGCCCACCTGATGATGGATGATGAAAGTGGTAACCGTCGCCTATAGACATGAGCAGTAGCATAGACATAACAGCGTATACCGTTTCATCCATGATACCCCCATGCGTTGTCATTCCTGAGGGCTCAGGTGTTATTCCTCCGTACCCAGTAAATTCACGCCATATCCCACCCTTCAAACCGAAACATAGCTATGCAAACACAACTGCTTTACGGTTGAAACACGAATGGGACAGAGGTACCCAAGCAATCGATTTTTGTCCAAAGTCTCCCTCTGGTAAATTAATTAATTTATTCGAATTATTATTAAGATAGAGCGTCAGCGGTGTTCTTCTCTAGAAATCTGTCCGATTCTAGAATAAGGGCATACGGGTATGCGACCCCGGTTTCCCGAGCCGCTGCAGTGTCTCCCCCATTCCTTTCCCACATAAGTCCCTTATTCCTTTCATTTACAAATTTCCTTCACGCATTTCCAAGGTTCCCTTCCTTTTTTCCTCAATCCTTTCCTCCATACCGTAGGTGGTGGAAACCACCAACAAATGCATTCCCAAAGAGTGTTGACGTCAGGCAGGCGGCCGGTCGTAAAACTAAAAACCAAATCTTTTTGTAATATGGATAAAATCATATTACGCCGATCACAAATGATTGGGATAAGGGTAGGAAGATGATGATGATTATTTAGATACTAGGTATTTATTAATTAATTAATTAATTTATTTATTTATTTATTGGAGATATTATAACACGTGTACAGAGCGGACTTAATACCTGATGGCATTTTCTACCAATCTACCGTTATGTTTTTTTTTTAATGAGTGAAGATGGAATGGTAGCCCCGCCTGTGCTATTGGTATACGCTGGCAGGGCACCAGTGAAGGGTGACAGGTGAGTATGAAGGCAGGTCAGTTGGCCCATAGTGACCAATTGAACAATAATTAATTATTATGGTTTCCAGGAGAAACCGCGTGGAGGTCGACCTGATGGGGTGTATTGTTAGCAATGAGGCTATTAAACCTCATTACTAACAATCCCTTTCCTCCTCAAACGTTATGTTAAACAGAGAGATTAAACGACGATGCATTAGGCTAATGTAATCATAAATCAAATCAATGTAACGATTGCCGTGTGATCCCAGCTTAGAATAGACCAACCCTTCCTTTCCCGTGGGTGTCGTAATTGGCGACTTAAGGAGGGCGAATGATGGGCAGCAGCGTCTCTCTTAAAACATATCTAAAGCTTAACTGCGCTCGCTAATCTGACAGCCAAGCGTGGAAATCGCTGGCAAAAGCCCCCAAGGAGCAGGCTTATATGGCTGCTAAGCGTGGCAAGTATTGGCAAAACTCGCTTTATAGGAAAGCCTCATGTCCAGCAGTGGACAGTTAAAGGCTGATATAATGATGGTGATTATTTTTATGATATTCGACATAAGCTGTAACCATGGCATCTATTCATAAAAATGTCAGTAAACATGGAGATGCTCTATATATATTTCGAGAGCGTACGGATGATTTTTAAGCAATACAGCGCAAACGAATTGTTTCTCCGTTGGCCAGAGTGCGTGTTAGCTCAAACAGTGTCCTGAACACAATTGCAGGTAAAATGAACTGTCCCATCCTAAAATATTGGGTGAGACAGGTTATCAATGCAAGAGCGTGATGACCGCTCATTTATTAACATAGGTTAAGTTAATTTTTAACTAACAGGATGGGCCTTATAATAAATAAATAAATAAATAAATAAATAAATAATTATTATTATTTCCTGTTGTAATAAACCGTTTATTGTTAAAATAATAACCGACTGTGCCTCAAAGTGGTTATTTACGCCTCTTTATACCCAGCCATTGCGTGCTAGTTGTGTACATAATACATAATTACATCATATAGTTCATCTGTGAAGTTTTCAATTGATGCGAAAAATATTTGTTGCCATCTCTTTCACGCTGTAGCTGACTCAATTACCTCGTTATACAGGATGGAGTCAAGATCATTAGCATTCTTTTAAGGGAGTCTTGCGTTTTTGTACGAGAGGTAAAAAAAAATCTCTTTAGAATTTTTTCTTTATATTTTATTAAAAAAAAATATTTGGAAAATTTTCAACGGTTATTTAAAAAAATATTTTAAATGATATTACCATAGATACGTAAATTTCATTAATTTTTCTTCACTTTTTATCCACGTTACTTTGAAAAATATATCAGTTTTAAATTTATCAAATTAATTAATTTATTTATTCTAATTGGTATTTAGACACTAGCTATTTATTTATTTTTTACTTTGATACTTTTGATTTATACTAACCTTAGTCCATCGCGTTTGTTTGGTACCGACCCTTGGACAATGAGACGTTCCATACAGTTAATCTAAACATACAAACATTCAAATATATTTACACGTTTACTGTCCACCGTTGAACATAAGCCTACCTCCATAAGGGGAGTTTTGCCAGTAGTTGCCATACTTGGCACGCGGATTGGGTACCGCAGCTAGTCTTTAAAGGGACGTTACTGCCCATCCCGCCATCATAGTCGCCTCTTACGACACCCACGGGAAAGGAAGGGATGGTCCATTCTATGCGGGGACCGACGACAAGAGAATAATATTAATAGAATAAAATTTAATAAATTGCTCTAAATATATTTTTATTACATTCTGTATATTTTTATTGACATGCTGGGTCATACAATAATTAATACAAAAGTTTATTATTTAGTTGACACCATCCATAACAGTAATATCCATGGTACTGTTCATGTTTATAGGCGACGGTTACCACTTTACATCAATTGGCCATCAGTTTGTTCGCGGTTCTAAGTTGCATAGAAAAATTCACATCAAACCATGTAAAACAATATTACCCTGTAATTGTTTCATCAATTGTTTAAATTGCAAATACCTCTCTACAGTGTTGTCTTTCCGCTCCAAAGAAGCTATGTTTGCATGTCTGTGTCAAGTATGAAGGGTCCCACCCTCTAGGAAAGCAGTGGAAACCCGTAAGGGGCGTTTATACTATGTTACATTCTATAATATCTATATATTCCCTGATATCTATATATTCCATATTATTTATATGTACACAAGTCGTTTGCCTGGGCACCGCTGTCTCATTCGTGTTTCTACCGTGAAGCAGTTGTGTTTGCATGGCTGTGTTTCGGTTTGAAGGGTGGGATATGGCAGTCAATTTACAGGTTACAGAATAATAACGTCAGAGTCCTCAGGAATGGTAACTCATGGAAGGTATCATGGATGAAACAGTATACTCTATTATGTCCACGGTATTGCTCATGTCAATAGGCGACGGTTACCACTTTCCAGCAGGTGGGTCGTCAGCTTGTTTGCCATTCTAAGTTGCATAAAAAAAAAGTGGGCAGACGTTTTCCACGTAGACAAGTCTTCTGGTGAATATAATACGCTCACGGTGTTACATCTATTTAAATAAATATCTATGGATGTCTATGGAAACAACATTTGCCGATTGCTAAACTCGAAATCGAGGTTAACACTTTACATCATTAATTTGGGGCACCCAGACCCTTCAAAGGACCGGCTAAACGCCTATTTTTGGGGCTCCACCGAGCTATACGACTAATAGTATAATAGTTAACAGATGAATCGGGATAGAAACAACTCGGGAACATTACCATTCCGAGATCAAATCGATTAGTTGAAAGCCTATTCGATTCGATGAATAATTAAGATTTATTTGAATGATTCATGACATTTTGGGAGATGCTCAGTGGTTAATTCTAGTGATGTGCATAATGTTATATTTTTATTCAAATAAATAATGAGAAATAAATGTAACATAAAATAGAAATAAATGTAACAGAAATTAAGAGGCTTTTATCCTATAAGGATTGTATTGTATTGTATTGTAAAATCTTTATTGTACATAATTCAAATTAAGCACTGATAAATGATTTAATATACAACGGCGGACTTATCCCATAAAGGGATTTCTTACAGTCAACCTTTGAGAACCTGAAAGAAAACTATAGAATGTATAATGGGTAATAACGGTACAATTAAAGATAAACTAAATAATACCCAGTAAAAAATTGAATATATAATACAATAAAAACAGTTCCATATACCTACCTATATGTAAAGTAGGGATATGTCAGTCTCATCATACCCTGATCTTAAAAAGTACCTCACATATTTAAAACATTAATACATAAATAAATAATACATAATACCTTAGTAGTAACGTAAAGATAAGAAAAAAAAAATTGTTTAAAATTCGAATGAAAAATTAATTACGTTTTTTTTTATACAACTTAGAATGGCAAACAAGCTGACGGCCCACCTGATGGAAAGTAGTAACCGTTGCCTATAGACATGAGCAGTACCATGGACATATCAGACGTGCTGTTCACGCAATTTATTCTATAGGAAGTCGTGAATCATTAAGAGACAAAATAAAGAATATATATATATATATATATATATATATATATATATATATATATATATATATATATATATATATATATATATATATATATATATATATATATATATATATATATATATATATATATATATATATATTACAAGTAATATTGAATTAAACATTAAAAGTACACTAATAAAGTTACCATTTCGACGGTCCCGTGTGTACCTAACACACTCTGCCCACATTTCACTGACAATTTGAATTCAATGTGGCAAGGGGCGAATTTACCTCAGACTTTCTGATTTATGGGTTACCGTGTACACTTTCACTGGATCTCTGCTTGTACATTTGCTTTTAACTTTAAAAAGGAGATTTGGAGATTTTTGTTTGTATGTTACGTTACATATACATACTTTATATATTATTTACATACATATATTATTACACACACACACACACACACACACACACACACACACACACACACACAGACACACACACACATATACATAAATATATATATATATATATATATATATATATATATATATATATATATATATATATATATATATATATATATATATATATATATATATGTTTACTGACCAGTGTAAAAGTAACAGTATGTCCTTCTCCATGTAGTACGTACAAAATAAACCAATTTTCAGTGATTGGTTAAGGAGTTATAAGGTAACAAACAAATAAACTCCCTTTCGCAATTATGATATATACTGATATATTTTGCCAACAGTTGCCACGCTTGGCAGACTTGTTAGCATTCGTAGCTAGACTTTCGTCATGTTTTAAGAGGTACTCTGCTGTCCTTTGTTAAACTTACGACACCCACGGGAAAGGAAGGGGTGGCCCATTTTATTTCGAAACCAGACGGCAATATACGAGTATGCTATAGTACGTTTAATCTTAGTTTCACATAGGGCCAACGACACCGATACACCCTGTATTTATAAATATATCAGGAAACGGGACAGTTAAACAATTGTTCAGAAGACCATATGATTTTTCACGAACGACTGATCGCCTTTGACGCGTGAGGCGTGAAGTACGCGCGACAAACAAGGTTTTAGGTGAGCGGTCGGGTTTATTTGAGCTTTATTGCAATGTGACAAGGTTCCGTTTGGTGTAACCGTGCCAATTTACCTTTACCCCCGAATATTATATTGTGAATTTTATTTTTGGACCATGATCTAACCCGACATCGATTGAAATATGAGCTTTTGTCTTATTTTAAAAGACAATGCGGGGATAATAATCGAAAAAATGTATAATGTTTCACGGATGGACACAGAGATGGGAAGAGATTCCCATGAATAATATTGGAGACTAATAATTTGCTTCGAATGTAATTTTAACTGAAAAGAACAGGCAACTTTTTTCAAGTATACGTTGATTTTTATTTTAAAGTGTTTTTTTTTTTTTGATGGGTGAAAATGGTATGGTAACCCCGCCTGCGCTAACGGGATACGCTGGCGGAGCACCAGTGAAGGGTGATCGATGAGAATGAAAACAGGCCAGTTAGTCCATCGTGATGAATTCATCAGGAATTAACCATGATAGTTTCCAGGGGAACCGCGAGGAGGTTGACCTGGTTGGGTATATTGCTAGCAATGGGATTCTTAGTCTCCATTACTAACAATCCCTTTCCCCTCTATTTTAAAGTGTTAATACAGACTACTAAAGAGCACAAGAAAAATCTTATAAAAAAATGTTACAGCCGACTCTCGTCTCAGTCTATTTCCATATAGATATACCTAGGTAGGTAGACAGTTAAGTGTGTCGGTAGTAACTATAAAATTTTACTATGCCTCGTAAGAAACAGTTAGTGTCGACTCGTGGCGTTGTTTCGCGACCATAAATTGTAACTGTACAGTTTACACAGTATTCAGTTTCAAAGTTGTTTATTTTGTACACTATTCATTTATCTATTTATACTTTATTATACATATTATCCTAAGGTTGTCTTTGAAAGGTTGCTCTCAGCAATAAGACCGCCTCACTGTACTTGTACAATTGTATCGTTGTGTTTGTAAATTGTCTTGCTTATTTCCTATATTGTATAATGCAAGTAAAGTATACTTATTCATTAATTCATTCATAATCTATACTTATAATAAATCTGTAGTGAGGTCAATTCTGTACATGAAATATATTTCCAAAATAACTATCAGCGGGTGATTAGTGATCGATACTGATGCTAAAAATGCAATCAGTGAAATTTTTGTTTGTCTGTCCGTATATTCGTTATAGAAACAAAAACTACTCGACGGATTTTAACGAAACTTGGTACAATTATTCTTCATGTTCCTGGGCAGGTTATAGTATACTTTTCATCATGCTACGATCAATAGGAGCAGAGCAGTGAAGGGTAATGTTAGGAAAACGGGAGAAATTACTCCATTTTTAAGTTTCCGTCGCGTGTGCAGTCTTAAGGGTCATTTTTTAAAATGTAAAAATATCCACCCGTGCGAAGCTGGGACGGGCTGCTAGTAATACATAAAGAAATATGACATTGGTAAACAAATGTACAAAGGGGAACTTAAGTCTAAAAGAGTTAGTTCTCTTGCAGCAAACCCAATGTGTAAAGCAGCGTAAATACCACATGGTGGAGCGGTGTATAACTCTGGGACAATTTAAAAATAAAAAGAACTAGACAAAATTGTATTGTTAGTAATACGAACTACCAGTTCTATTGCTAGCAATATATCCTGTCAGGTCGACCTCTACGCGGGTCCTCCTGGAAACCATCGTCCTTAATTCCACGTGTATTCATCAAGATGGGGTAACTGGCCAGCCTTTTCATTCTCACCTATCATTATTCACTGGTGCCCCGGCAGCGTATACCGTTAGCGCAAGCGGGACTGCCATTCCGTAATCATCCATTAAAAAAAAAAACTTTAATTTATACATATCTAATTAAATATATTACATTACTTCAACGGCCAGCAAATGAGGCAATGATGGACGAACGTGCTAATGTGGGCCGAGGCGTAGCCGAGGCACACATACGTGAGTTCATCAATGCCTAGTTGTGACCAAGGCTCGTATAGTACTTTTCTCAAACAATGCGCGGAAATTAAAAACACAATTTTACTTTTTAAGTTCAATGACGAATAACGAACAATAATAATTTTTCACGCGCCATAATGTTTCTTTGTTTTTTTTTTTCAATAAACAGCTTTCTATTTGTAAGCCAGTTCGAAATTTCAATAATACCTTTTATTGCTTACCTCCTTGGTAGCCATGTTTCGAAGTAAAAGGTCATTCCATTTTTAAATTACAGGACAGATATGAGTTTACATAGTAGTTTATCTGGCCACAAAACACGACAGATATGGATTTTCATACAACTTTTGCCGGCCGCAAATCTATAAGTATATACTTTCAGATAAAAAAAGATTTTCCGAATCGGCTTAGAACTGACAGAGTTATAAGGTTATAACATAAAAAAATACCTTCTTTTTTAAATCAGTTAAAAATAAATATAATATTAAACGTAATTTTCTTTAAAGTCTTACAAAGCTTCATAAGGGGTCTTGAAATGTTGAGCTATTCGAGTAGCACATTGAAAATGTTACCTAGGATTTCTTAAAGAGAAAATTTCCGGATAACAGAGATTCTACGCCATATTGTCGTTATTGCATTTAGCACACTTATAAAACATTTTTCGTATTGAACAATGTGTTTATAGACTATTCAGTCAGCTAGCTATACGATTTGTGGAAATCTCTCCAAATATCTTGTTTCTGCTGTCAACACAGTCAGCAATACGCTTTCCTTTATTTCGTATTAGTTTTTTTATCCGCTACATCGTACGCTCGGATCTCACATGAATGAAAACTAATTAAAGATACACTTCTAGTTGTCGTTTTAGAACTAAATATACATCAATATTTAAGTTAGATCTTCAAAAATACAATCGTGGAAACCACATCCAATTTGGTATAGTAGTTTTTGCATGATATCGGCTTAAACATACATACAGATAGGCAAACTATCAATATTTTTTAAAAGTAATGTAAGTAACGCTTCTCTTGCTCCTATTAAAATTCCCTCTCATTATTTTATGTGTTCCATGTACATACATATATCGTTCAATTACAATTTTATTATATTATAAAAATTACATTGTGGTCACGCCATAGAATGGGCCACCCCTTGCTTTCCCAAGAATGTCGTAAGAGGCGACTTAGGGAACTCATTGGTCGAGGGATGGACAGAAGCGTTCCTTTTAAAACATCATTAAAACAAACTCGCATACCAATCGTGATAACTACTGGCAAAACACACCGAAAGAAGAAGGCCTGCGTTGGTAACAGTTGGTATAGGGGGGAGGGGGGGAAGGGATTGTTAGCAATGGAGTTTGACAGCCCTATTGTTAGCAATATGCCCTATTAGGTCTACCTGCACGTGGTTCCCCCTGGAGTTCCACTATCGTGAACAATTCTTGTTGAATTCGTCACGATGGGCTAACTGACCTGCTTCATCCTCATCTATCATCCTTCACTGGTGTCCCGCCAGTGTATACCGATAGCGCGGGTACCATTCCATTATCACCTATTAAAAAAAAAGGTTGATATAATAATAAATTTTTAAAAGATTTGCAGAATCCCATTTTAAACACACTGTTTAATATTATATGCAAATTTGTAAATACGTCTGTATGTTTCCTATTTAATTATAGCTGCAGACGACATTGCCTGAGGCATATTAAAAGAATATAATAAATAATTTTCCTAAATATGTATGTCGACGTCTTCTCATCTCCAGACGTGGAGCGTAGGAGGACGTCGTTTACAATAAATATATTAAATCTAAGAATAAGTATTTTAATATAATATCACGCAATCAGTATTGTGGAGTTTCATTAGGTCAGTGAGTAGGTATAAGTAACGGCTGAATAGATATTACAATATCTGATATCTATATATATATATTTTTTTTTTTACAACACAGGGGGCAAACGAGATATTGACTCCCTCTGGACATTGATAGGGGAAGACATGGTCTTCACCCATTTTGGCATCGCTCATACCATGCCTATATTAATTTCGATCGGGTTCTTCACCCATCACCATCTTCCTACCCTTATTCCAATTATTATTTGGGGTCGGCGTAATATGTTTTCCTCTTCCATTCTTCTCTATTCCCAGTCATTTCTGCATTCGCTCCCATTCTAGTCATATCGTCTTTCACACAATCCATCCATGTCTTTTTAGGTCTCCCTCTGCTCTTATAGCCATCTACATTCATTCTTAATACCTTCTTTAAAATATGCTCCTCATTCCTGCGCATCACGTGCCCATACCAGGATAAACGGTTACTTCTCAACTTTTCTATCACTGGCGCCACTTTCATACTTCCTCTAGTATAATCATTCTTAATTTTGTCCATTCTTGTCACTCCGCACATCCATCTCAACATCCGCATCTCAGCTACACGCAGTCGCTTTTCGTCCGTCACCTTTACTGGCCAACACTACGATCCGTACAAAATAGCAGGCCGAATTATGCTCTTGGAAATTTTCCCCTTTAATGAGCCACTTCCTTTTGCCTAATACGAGACACTTGTTCTTTCTTTTTACTGTATTTTCTGCTATAATAATGTTTTTCTGGTAATAAATATTTTCTATTCTATCTATCTCTAATATATAAAATTCTCGTGTCACGATGTTTGTTACCAAACTCCTCCGAAACGGCTTTACCGATTTTCATGAAATTTTGTGTGGTCTGAGAATCGGCCGACATCTATTTTTTATACCCCTCAATCATAAGGGTGACCCACCCCTAAATTTTTTTTTTTATTTTCTTGACAGAATTTTTTATTTTTATTTAAATATGATTTAGCGTTGAAAAATACATACAAATTAAAATTTTCACGCTTTTACGATCAACCCCTGTCGTTTAATCGCAATTTTTATATGTCGCAATATGGTTGCATGATGTCAATCGAATATAATAATTGTAGTACGATATATTTTCATGTATAGTTCTGGAAATAATGTACTCGTATATGGTAAAACAACGTTTAACGAGCCAGCTAGTTTTATCCTAAAAGCAACTTGATGGAATACCTAATTTCTACTTTTCAATCAAGAATATTTTTAATAGACATTCGAAGGTGTACTTAGGGGCGTTTAAGCTAATGGGAGTCGGTACATTGTTTCAACATTATGTGACTTGACATTGGAAGCTGCCATTAAAAGCTGCTGCATAAGGATAACAAGGTGGAACAAAACGTGCCGCTCTAGCACTGTAATTACGTGTTCTAATAATATTATTTTACGCTTACCATTAGCTGGGTCTTGCATTTGTTTTCCATTCAAAAAGACTATATTTTTTTTTTACAATTGAGATGATTTAATGATCATCTTACCTGATATTACCTAAATTTCCTTTTTTTTATACAACTTAGAATGGCAAACAAGCTGACGGCCCACCTGATGGAAAGTGGTAACCGTCGCCTATAGACATGAGCGGTACCATGGACATAACAGAGTATACTGTTTCGTCCATGATACCCCCCATGCGTTGCCATTCCTGAAGACTCAGGTGTTATTTCTCTGTACCCAGTAAATTCACGCTATATCCCACCATTCAAACTGAAACACAGCCATGCAAACACAACTGCTTCACGGTTGAAACACGAATGAGACAGGGGTACCCAAGCAATCGACTTTTGTACAAAGTCTCCCTCTGGTAATTATATTATTCGTGTTGTTCCGGTATAGAATAGGCTACCCCTTTCTTTCCCGTGGGTGTCATAAGAGGCGACTAAGGGAGGGCGTGGGATGGGTAGCAGAGTCTATTAAAATATCTGTTAAGCCTAACTGCGGTTGCCAATTCGCCTGCCAAGCGTGGCAACTACTGGCAAAACTGCCCAAGTTTCCCGTCTTATGTTCAGCAGTGGACAGTTAAAGGCTGACATGATGATAATTACCAGATATTAATAAAGGGTTCAAAGGTTTTTACTGCAGAGATAAGATTACTTACGTACAAAGAGTCCCTCTGGCGAGTTTGGTAAGGAAATTTGCTTAGACTTGCATAACATTAAGGCCATGCTATAAATTGGGAATCGGTAATCAATTATGGCAATTAATAATTTATAAGCCATAACCTGAGGCCCTCTCGAGGGGTTGATAATGGAATTGAAATTTATTTCAACAGCATCTCGTTTCAAATATTAATTTGACTTATTCCACAAACCTGTATTGGACAGTTTTTATTTGAAATAGTCGTTCTTTTTTTCTTTCCAAATTAATTCAAAATTACGACCTCGTAATTACACCTCGATTTCGATTAAAGACGATCAGGTCCGTCATGGAATAATTTGAGACCGTTTTAAACTTTGCGAGACAGACGCGAGAATAAATATTTTTAATGAAAAAAGAATCATCGAAATCTGTCCACAGTTTGAAATCATACTCGCGCCGAGTTGAGTGCGAATTTGTATTCAAATTGTGCAACTTTTATTTGGGGCACTCAAATTGCAAGTAATATTTAGTCAGACAATTCAAGTTACCGTAACTTGAACATAAAAATCAATTTGTCATATATTCTTCAAAAGGATTTGAAAGCTTTTTTTTTTATACAACTTAAAATGGCAAACAAGCTGACGGCCCACCTGATGGACAGTGGTTACCGTCGCCCATAGACATGAGCAGTACCATGGACATAATAGAGTATACTGTTTCGCCCATGATACCCCCCATGCGTTGCCATTCCTGAGGATTTTGGTGTTATTCCTCTGTACCCAGTAAATTCACGCCATATCCCACCCTTCAAACCGAAACACAGCCATGCAAACACAACTGCTTCACGGTTGAAACACGAATGGGACAGAGGTACCCAAGCAATCGACTTTTGTACAAAGTCTCCCTCTGGATGAAATACCGGAGGGGAGCAAACTACCTTACTCGTATTATTCTAGTGAAGTTTAAAATTAAATTTTCAAAATTGCTATGGATGTTTGATATGAGGTTTTTTTTAATGGATGACAATGGAATATTAACTAGACCTATGCTTTACATGGTTGATAATGGAATGGTAACCCCGCCTGCGCTATGCGGTATGCGCTGGCGGGGCACCAGTGAGGGATGATAGGTGAGGATGAAAAGGCAGGTCAGTTAGCCTATCGTGATGGTCACTTGGAATAAAACACGATAGTTTTCAGGGAAAACCGCGAGCAGGTCGACCTGATAGGGTAACAATGGGGCTAATAATCCCCATTTTTAACAATCCACTATCCCCCCACCAGACCTATGCTATCGCTATACACTAGTGGGACAACAGTGCGGGATGATAAGTGTGGATAAAAACATGGGGAATTAGCTACGATGGTTTCTAGGGGGAATTGCGTGGAAGTTGACCTGATAAGGTATGGGGTCAATCGTCCCCATTCCTAGCAATCACTTTCCTTCCGCTTAAGACGAGTTGGAAGCAGGAGATATATATACACTCGTTTCTCTTCACCTCGCATGGATTTTGGCGGAATTAAATGTATTTATTATTGTTAAATTATTCAGTACTAGCTGATGCCCTCGACTTTGTCCGCGTGGTATTTGATATTCGTTCGATTAACATTTGTAACGTCCTTATTGTAGTGAATTGGTAGTGTCTGAGAATACTGGACCAAAACTAACAAATGACGTGTCGTTCTCACTCTTTGTCTTAGGTCAAAATGACTTTACTTAAGTAGGTTGTGTACTGAGCTGTATAAGTTACTATAGTTTTTTAACTATCCCACGGGAACTCTTTAATTTTACGTAATTAAAAGTATCTGAAATGTTGAACAGGGATGCAAGGTATCACCATACAAAAATTCATTTAAATCGGTTTATCAGTTTCGGTGATTAGACCGTACAAACACACAGAGAAACAAAAAAAATCGAAAAAATCTGGATGTGTTCTAATTCACTTCTGACTCGGTTTTTAGCGTTTTCTTTCTATGTACAGACATTCGACCTTTACAGTTTTATTATATATATGTATAGATAAGGAAATAAGACGTAATATTATACACATACATGTGTGTATGTTGTGCTAATCAAGAAAAACTTAAACCACAACTTAATTTTTACATTTTCGGCGTGAATTTACTGGGTACAGAGGAATAACATCTGAGTCCTCAGAAATGGTAACGCATAGAGGGTATCATGGGCGAAACAGTATACTCTGTTATGTCCATGGCACTGCTCATGTCTATAGGCGACGGTTACCACTTTCCATCAGGTGGGCCGTCAGTTTGTCAGCCATTCTAAGTTGTATAAAATATATATATATATATATGTATATATATATATATATATATATATATATATATATATATATTTATATGAATGTGTCAAATATAGGCACAAATAAAAACTTCTTTCCTTTTTTTGTAATTAGTATATTTAAGAAATAATTCTTGTAAGAAGCAAAATACAGTGGTTGTTAAGAGAGGGACTGGCTGAAAACCAGCGCTGTGCAGCTGTTCACACTGCGCTGGGACACTCACAGCATCAGCTGAGCCGGTTCCTTTTGCCGAGTATGGGATACTTTTTGTATATGTTATTTATATTTTATATTGTAATTGAATGGCAATAAATGTTTCTATTCTATTCTATTCTTTATTTTTATATTTTTTGTGCAATAAAGAGTTAAATAAATAAATAGAATAATTTAAATTACATAACCAGTGACTCTAATCTGATAAAAATACATAAGTTGTCCTTATAATAAATAACAAATATAAATGGCCCATTACGGGTCATTCACTCGCCCTAAATGGACAATATACAACTTGTATGTTTGTATGTTTACAAGATACTATTAAATTACGACTTTGCGTTCAGCTTTCGGTTTTTGTTGAATTAATCTTGCACGAGTATGTTGAGGAAAGTTTTCCTTAATAAAATCAAGAGGCCCGGCCAACGTGATTATGGGATGTAATATGGGTATGGGGCTCTTTTACCATAGTAATAGGATGCTATAGGCAGAAACAGATTGCTATATAGTTACTTACTTATGTTACTTAAGGTATTTTTATTTCCTCTTAAAAATAACTTATCTGTATTGATTTTCAAAAATGTATTCTTTCTACTATATATATAAAATAATATGCGTTTTTTATGCAACTTAGAATGGCAAACAAGCTGACGGCCCACCTGATGGAAAGTGGTAAACGTCGCCTATAGACATGAACAGTAGCATGGACATAACAGAGTATACTGTTTCGCCCATGATACCCTCCATGTGTTGCACTTCCTGAGGACTCAGGTGTTATTCCTCTGTACCCTGTAAATTTACTGCCATATCCCACCCTTCAAACCGAAACACAGCCATGCAAACACAACTCCACCTATTCATTTTTTAATTCCTTTCTTATCCAATGGTTGTTTGGAAAAGATTTGCTTCTTAGTGATAGGACCACCTTTTGTATTACTTCACTTTAAAATTCACTATATTTATTATATTTATAAATGCTGCAATAAAGTGTAAATAAATAAATAAATAATAATATACAAATACATAATATAATATATTTCTCTTCCTTCACACAACACAATACGGGCGAATCAGCACACAGCTCCCCGGATAGTACTGAGCGCCCGAGCCCATCTATCAACCCCTGTTGATAACATAACGGCGATAACATTCGGAGCTTCTTGCAGTAGTTACATGTAGGTACCTACACCGCCTCCCCCTAGCTACACGGCCGGAATACATTAGTGAAACGGCAAAGGTAACTCGTGATGTTCAACCTTAATTGTCAATGTAACAGTACCGATTGACAATCGAATCAATGGACAGGACAATCTATTTACTTACATATATATATATATATATATATATATATATATATATATATATATATAACCGCAGTTCAGCTTTAGAGAGTTTTTAAGAGGGACGCTGCTGCCCATCCCTCGCCCTTACGCTTCTTACGATACCCACGGGAAAGGAAGAACTTCCCGTTGCTAGCAATAGGGTGTATTAATCAGGTCGACCTCCCCGTGGTCTCCCCTGGAAACCATCGTGGAATTGTATTTATCAAGATGGGCTAACTGAGCTACCTCTTCATCCTCACCTATCATCTCTCACTGGTGCCCCGTCAGCGTATGCCGTTATCGCAGGCGGGGTTACCATTCCATTATCATCCATTGAAAAAATTATGCACAAAACAAACAACTCAAAAAGTTTTTTTTTATACTAATTGATCATTAAATGATTGTATTATGTTACTTTGCTGATTGTATTGTTTTTAATAAGTGAATCAGAAGATAAGACATCGAAAATATTGTTTACTAATTGAGCTAAATAGGGGGGAAAGGGATTGTTAGTAATGGAGACTAAGAATCCCATTGCTAGCAATATACCCAACCACGTCGACCTCCTCGCGGTTCCCCCTGGTAACTATCATGATTAATTCCTGATCAATTCATCATGATGGGCTAACTGGCCTGTTTTCATACTCATCTATCACCCTTCACTGGTGCTTCGCCAGCGTATCCCGTTAGCGCAGGCGGGGTTACCATTCCATTCACATCCAATAAAAAAAAAATGAGCTGTTTAAAAAAAAATTAAAACAACAATGTGACCGATTCTGAGGTGCACTTACTTGAAATTTATCTTTTAACCCATTTTAATTTAACAGTTTTGCGAATTTCTTTTTTTTATTTAACACTTTATTGCATCATTATTTCATAGACTTGTTGAAATATTTTCAATAATAATAGTGTAGTACAAAAGGCGGTCTTATTGCTGAGCAATCTCTTCCAGACAACTTTTGGGCAGGGAAGGAGTTAAAGAAAGAACGGGTAGGTGGCACGTTAAAAAAAATAAACGTCACCGTAAATATTTATTTATTTATTTTATCGAAATGTGGTAATAATAATGGTCTTAAATATAATAGATCTACACATTTCGCCTTATCTAAAGGCATGCGAATTTAGTATTATAATTTAGTGGCTTACGTATATTAATAGCCTAGTAGGAGTCAATCCATAAATATTGGCAGCACACATACCAATGGTAGCAGAACTAAACAAATACAAATTAAACAAAAATAAATACATAACAAGTCAAAAATACATCACAATTATATCCATACATATGTATGGATATAATTGATTAAAGAACGTATTTAAATAAAGGTTCCGAATCGACAAGATATATCCACAAGATTGGTATAATAGTGCAATTTAGGTTTTTTAAATGGAGATTAGTGTCAGTAATGACAGAGGATTGACATATTTATTCGTTATCAAATATTTATGTGTGCGTTCAGAAAGAATTTTTGTCATTTAAAGTTTTTTTTTTTTATTTACGTATTAAAATTTACTATGCATGCAATTAGAATAGAATAAACTACTTTATTTGCTTTAAATAGGTAATGGTAAAGTTCTTATACAATACATAAACTAATACATAAACTACTACATACTAAATAATACATAATCAGCTAATATTTAGCGTGTAATTTACTACTTTTACTTAATACATAATATATTATTTAATAATAATTTTATTTGCTATGATTTTGAGTATTATAAATTAAAAATACCATAAAAAATCTACTTACAAAAATTACAATAATTTAATTTTAATTTTTTTTGTAGCATTTAAGCATTATGAAATTATATAATAATAAAATTAATTACAATATTAATATTTATTTATTTAAAGGAACACCAACAGCATATTGCATTATAACATATAGGTATAACAAACATTAAATACAATACAATATTAATGCACACGCCTATTAAAGGTATTCACAGCATTTACTTTAACATAGTTATACAGTGTATAAATATATATATTACGGGGCGATGGACTGTGATGAGGTGATGAAATGATGTAGACACGGAATTTAGTAGCGAAATAAATGTATTAAACAGCAAGCAAGGGACAGAACAATATGATATATATGTCAAAAAATATAAAATTGAATTTACAAAATAATAAGAACATTCTAAAAGTAAATGTATATAAAAAATTATAATAATGTGTAGGGAGTTTGTATCGGCCGGTCGCCAATAAGTGTGAAATGAAGTAAACAATTATAAGGAATAAAATAATACTAGAATACAAATATTTTATTTGAATAGTTAAAATAAATATGATTTGAATTTATATATAATATATAGATAGACTGCTCCTCCCATCAACTTTGCTGGCCATGTATTCCGCTGTGCCCTTTGTGTCATCGATAAAAATATATAACAGATTGCCAGTAACACTAAAAAATGATGAAAATGACAATATTTTTGCAAGAAGCCTTAAAAAGTTATTAATTACTAAATGCTACTACACTATTGACGAATACTTGAATGACAAGCAGAATTTATATTGTAATTTATAAATAAATAACTAAGTATGAATTGATAATGATTTAAGACATAGCTAAAACTGACATTGCTGAAATTTTATTATTAAACTATTTATTGATTAATTTTACAATATGAATATAAATAATTATAAACTAGAGAATATATTAAATAACCATATAATACTAATAACAATTACGATATGAATAGATACACACCAATACTTAAATAATGAATAATAATAATAAGAAAATACGTACTTATCGTGATATACTATTTCTAAAGTGAAAAAAGTGTTGTCCTCCTCTCTCCTACTTGCTGTGGCCAACAGGGTCCATAATTGAAACCTTATGTAATAATTATGTATTTATGTATTAATTAATTATTATGGAATGCAATAAATAAATAAATAAATAGATAAATTATTTGTATTTCGAATTCTTCAATGGAGGACAGGCGTGACGTATACGTACTTATATATTTAACACAAGACACAGTAACGTCCATATCATGACCGCACTATCCGCCGTCAATCTTCCACAATATGATTTATTCGACATGTCTCCGATATACTCATGAAACAAATATGAATTCATGCAGGATTCATGTCCCTGGATACGAATTCGGCTTGGATCATAATATCTCAAGATGGAGCATCCAGTGTAAAAACGCTGTAATGCATGCATATGTGTTAAATTCAGTCAATCAAACCGAACCAAATGTTTGATTTACTCAATTAACGAAAAATTTAAATTGATGACTACTTAAACTTAGTCCTCAGGAATGAGAGTCCGTTAGAGGTATCGTGGACGACACAGTATAATCTATTATGTCTATGTTACTGCTTATGTCTATAGGCCACGGTTACCACTTCCCAATAGGCCGTCGGCTAATCAGCCATTCTAAGTTGCATAAAAACAAATTTCTCGCGCAATGTACCTACATATATTCAAGCGTATTGTTTTATATACAAATTAATTTACATATAGATTAGAATAGAAATAATGTTTATTTAAATAGACTTGTTTACAAGCTCGTTTGAATACACAATTTTGGGTTCGGAATATTGTTATCTGCCGAGAAGAATCTGTAAGAAACTCGACGGTTACTCTTTTCAAATTATTTTTATACAAGATAATTTTACATTTATTTATTTGTATTCATCATATCAGGCTTTAACTGTCCACAGTTGAACATAAGCCTCCCCTTGCAGGAGTTTTGCCAGTACTTGTCACGCTTGGCAAGTGAATTAGCAACCGCAGTCAGGCTTTAGAGATGTTTTAAAAGGGACGCTGCTGTCCATATCTCGGACTTCCTTAGTCGCCTCTTACGACAACCACGGGAAAGGAAGGAGTGGCCTATTCTATGCCGGGACCACACGGCCACTTATATATAATATGTCAAATACCTCAAGAGATTGTTATACCATATTATTGTTTAATTGTTAATTAGCATGCTGTGTTTCCTTTAAAATGATTGTACACTATGTATAAATAGACAGTAATCTTAATATTAAATTTTATTAGTGTAACAATTGCTAGGAGACCAAATAAAGATAAAATAGAAAATATTCTTTGTGAAATAAACAAGTAAACAGCATGTATTAATTCTATTTTTAGATATAAATCAAAGTAATCAACGAAGATAAGCATCGTTACGAATCATTAATGATCTATATATCCCGTCCTTCCAAATATACATATAATAATAATAATTATATATTCTATTATTTTAACAGTATATATTTATTTCTTACAATATATATATATATATATATTTGTATATATTTTTCCCACTTCATTATTGTCATCTCAGCTATTATCTCTCCACTGTTAAACATAGGCCTCTCCCATAGACCGCCATAAAGAACGGTCCTGAGCTACCTAAATTCACTGACTCCCTGCAGTGTATTTGAGGTCGTAATTCCATCTAGTGGGGGTCGCCTCACATTTCGTTTGCCCGTACAGAGTCTCCACTCATGAGCCTTTCTTCCCCATCGTTTGTCGGTTCTTCGAGCTATGTGACTGACTTATCGTCACTTCATCTTGCTTATCCTTCGGGCTATGTCTTGAAACTGGTTTTATTGCGGATATCCTCGTTTCAGATTTTTCCCACTTATTGAGTAATAAATATACATTCTGGTATTTCCATTCATGCATATATGATAAAAAAAAGTCGTACTGTTTTTGGCAATGCGTTTTTATTGAGACGCTCTATCTATATGTGATCTAGCTCAGTGTTTTTCAAAACATTTCCGTTGCGCGACCCTCTTAGCATGTATAAATATTTTGTGACCCCCAACCCTGCGCGTTTTCTAACCTGTATATATTTTATTAAATTACAAATACCAAATCCGTACATTTATATTTATTATCACAGTTTTTTTTAATGAATGAAAATGGTATGGTGGCCCCGCCTGCGCTAACGGGATATGCTGGTGGAGCACCAGTGAAGGGTGATAGATGAAAATGAAAACAGGCCAGTTAGCCCATCATGAGGAATTCATCAGGAATTAACCATGATAGTTTCCAGGGGGAACCACGAGGTGGACCTGGTTGGATATATTGCTAGCAATGGGATTCTCAGTCTCCATTACTAACAATCCCTTTCCCCCCTATTTTCACAGTTAGGTATCACTTAAACATATATAGATAAAATATAATAATGTACGTAAAACAGATATTGATTACGCTGTGAAACGTCTCCATGGAAAATGTGGACTAGGTACTAAGGACAGATAGGTTACTATATATTTTGTTAACTTTGTCACCCTACCAACAATAAATGTTCTTTTAATGAACAGTTTTTTTTTTAATAAGAACACCTTTTAGAAAGTCGTTCCGTTTTTTGCGACTTTGCGATCTTCCGCGACGTTGTGGAGACTTGTAGAACTCCCAGGGGGTCGCGACACACACTTTGAAAAACATTGACCCAGAATCGAGGCACAAGTCCAGTCTGAGTAAGTTTGAACGCTCGTGTAATTTCTGAGTAATAAATATAAAATGTAAGAGACATTGACGTCGTAGCAACGATGTTGTTTGGGCGTGAAATGGATTTTTTTGCGACATACTACAGCTGTACTACTTTTTTTTTTTGATGGGTGAAAATGGAATGGTAACTCCGCCTGCGCTAACGGGATACGCTGGCGGAGCACCAGTGAAGGGTGACAGATGAGAATGAAAACAGGCCAGTTGGCCCATCATGATGAATTCATCAGGAATTAACCATGATAGTTTCCAGGGAGAACCGCGTGGAGGTCAACCTGGTTGGGTATATTGCTAGCAATGGGGTTCTCAATCTCCATTACTAACAATCCCTTTCCCCCCTAACTGCTGTACTACTGTCTTTTCAAATGAGAGTGTTAATAAAGATATCTGTATGTATTTACGCTTGCACGTTAGTATGTTTGTAACTTTATCATACTTTTACGGTTTAATGATTTTTTTTATATACCATATATTTTTTTTTTATCATTATTTCAGCCATTAAATGACCACTGCTGAACTGCTTTTTCTGAAAGGGGAGTTTTGCCAGTTGTTGCCATGTCTCGTTGGCGGATTGGCAACCGCAGTTAGTCTTTGGTGATGTTTTAAGTAGGACGCTGCTGTCTCAATTTATTGGTTGGCCTATTTTTTTTTAATGGATGATAATGGAATGGTAACCCCGCCCGCGCTAACACAAGTATACACTGGCGGGGCACCAGCGAGGGATGATAGGTGAGAATGAAAAAGCAGTGCAGTTAGCCCATCGTGATGAATATACCTGGACACCACGATGATTTTCAGGGAGGGCCACGTTGAGGTCGACCTGACATCGCTAAGAATGTGACTGGTAGTTTTCATTACTAACAATCCCCTCTATGTAAAAAGGTTAGATAACGCTCAAACACCTAAACAGATTTGTATGTAACATATCACACAGATAGACCATACTTTATATTAACTCACGCAAGTAAAACCGGGTGTGACAACAAGTAAATGAAATTGTTAATTACGAGAGAACCTTCCTCGCCGTAAACGCTCAAAGGAGGGGGAGCCTCCTTAGGGGGTGCGTCTTATTAAAAACTCAACAAGTCGACATTTTTCTTAATATTTCATTAATTTAATAAGAACTGCCTCCTAATTATTGTAATTCGAACGTAATGAAACACGTGCATGTAAATATACCTCTTACCTTTTGACAATTAAAAATAATTAATTAGCTGAAATCGTTTTATCGAAATAAATTAAGTATTCGTGTCCCATTGATGTTTGGTTTACTTAGAGCGGCTGAGAGAAAAAGGTCCGAGTTTTAGACAAAAAACCGGCAATTATGTAGAGTAGATTGTAACCTCCCCCCCTCCGCCCCCCACCCGGCCGGACGGTGCTCTGTGTACTGAGTTCTTTTTGTTCTATTAAAATAATCTATAAATTTTGATTGACGATCATACTCGTGTTTATGTAACGAAATAGTTTTCACACGTAACCTCTTTCGAGTGAAAGGGATGAAAAGTAATAACCAGAGGGAGACTTTGTACAAAATTCAATTGCTTGCGTACCTCTGTCCCATTCGTGTTTCTACCGTGAAGCAGTTGTGTTTGCATGGCTGTGTTTCGGTTTGAAGGGTGGGATATGGCGCGAATTTACAGGGTACAGAGGAATAACACCTGAGTATCATGAGTATCATGGGCGAAACAGTATACTCTGTTATGTTCATGGTACTGCTCATGTCTATAGGCGACGGTTACCACTTTCCATCAGGTGGGCCGTTAGCTTGTTTGCCATTCTACGTCGTATAAAAAAAAACCTACCAACAAAACCAGCTTATGGTTACAGGTTACTCAATAGTTATTATATCTCATAATGCTTATCGTTGTTTTGATGTGTGTATATGTATGTATATATATATGTATTTCATATGTATTAGTGTATCCATATATATGAAAAGTAATGTTTATGTATTATATGTGTATTTCTTTTGTATTGTGTATAATTATTTCAGTATGTTGCTATAATTATGTCACATATTTTTCACCACATCTGCCCTTCATACGCTTTCTGTTTTCACCTAATGGTTAGCTGGTAGGTAGAGAATGCCATATGGCATTAAGCTCGCCACTTGTACAAAGTTTTACGAGGTTTGTCCGGAAAGTACGTATAAAAGTTTTTTAAAAATTTTATTTTACAATTATTCAGGTAAATCAATTTTATCCCCTTCAAAGTACTCCCCCTGTGACATAATGCACTTGTGCCAACGCCGTTTCCACTGTGAGAAGGCTCCTTGAAAGTCCTCTGGTTGTAGGTTTCTCAGCTGCCCCGTCGTAGCTTTTTTTATCTCATTTATGTCCCCCAAATGCCGCCCCCGAAGTACCAATTTGGTTTTTGGGAACAAGAAGAAGTCACACGGGGCCAAATCCGGCGAATAGGGGGGGTGTTCGGTCACCGTAATGGAATTTTTACTCAAAAACTCACGGACAACAAGAGAGGTGTGGGCAGGGGCATTGTCGTGGTGAAGAATCCAACGCCCCTCTCGCGCCAATTCTGGACGAACTCGTGCCACACGAGCTTTGAGGCGTCTGAGCACATCGACGTAGAATTTTCCATCAACTGTCTGGCCTGGAGGGACGAATTCTTGATGGACAATCCCCCGAACATCGAAAAAAACAATCAACATTGTCTTGACATTTGAGCGGGATTTTCTTGATTTTTTTGTTCGTGGTTCCCCGGATGTCTTCCACTCTTTGCTTTGGGATTTTACTGTTCTGAGATCGGCAAAAATTTCACGGCCATTCTTGCCGAGTTTCGAGAGAAACTTGATTACGACGCGCTGCTCTTCAACGGAAGCGGGCTCCATGCCGACGGGGTTTCATTAAGAGGTAACTTCACAGATGGCGTGACAAGCCAGTTCGCACCGCACGGCGGTCAGACCAGAACTGAAGCATTGTTAGGGACATAAGGAAGGGGTCCTGCGCTTACCTGGCCTCCCCACTCCTCTTTCTCGCATTCCAGAACACTTTTATACGAACTTTCCGGACAGACCTCGTATTGTGCAATAAAGAATAAATAAATAAATAAATACCTTCCTCCATTCCATACAATACGTGTACACCAAATTTCACAATGAACGGGTTAAACCGTTAAGGCGCTATAAGCTAACATAGATACAAACATACTTTTACATTTATATTAGTAGGGAACAAGTTTCTAAGTTCAAAACTCATAAACTTTCATACAAACTTTTAACTCCATTTTATAACTGTGAGGGTGAGTCCAATCCTTTTATATTCCATGTCTCTTATTTACTAGAAATAGTGAATTTGAGCCTTATGGCTTCAACTTGAAAAGGCCGTGCCAGTCTTAGTTTTATCTCATTATCTTATATATAAAATTCTCGTGTCACGGTGTTTGTTACCAAACTCCTCCGAAACGGCTCTACCGATTTTCATGAAATTTTGTGTGCATATTGGGTAGGTCTGAGAATCGGCCAACATCTATTTTTCATACCCGTCAATGATAAGGGTGACCAACCCCAAAATATTATTTTTCATTTTTTAAAAATTTTTTTATTTTTATTTTATTATATATAATTTAGCATTGAAAAATCGTTTTACGATCAACCCCTGTATTTTAATTGCGATTTTTATATTTTGCAATAAGTGGTAAAACAACGTTTACGGGGTCGGCTAGTTTTTTTTTATGAAAATTAGTTTTTGCCCATTGTGAGAGTCAAAGAAATAGATCTAACTTCTAGGTTGTGTATCGAAACAAAATATAGACCAGATTTTAAGTTAGTCCATCAGGAACGTAAATGTGAAAACCGCATCTAGTTTGGTGCAATAATTTTTGCGTCGTAACAAACTGACAGATAGACAGACCGACAAAATTTTAGGAAATAAAATTGTGTTAGTATTTATTAGACATTTTAAGACTTCTCATATTATCTTTACTTAAATATCTCCCGTGTACAGACATCATCGTCATCGTATCAGCCTGTAACAGTTCACTGATGAACATAAGGGAGGCTCCCTTTAAGGGGGTTTTGCCAATAGTTGCCATGCTTGGCAGGCGGATTGGCAAACGCAGTTAGGCTTTGGAGATGTATTAAGAGAGATGCTGCTGTCCATCCCTCGCCCTTCTTAGTCGCCTTTTACGATACCCACGGGAAAGGAAGGGGTGGCCTATTCTATGTCTAGACTATTACCAGAGGGAGACTTTGTACGAATGTCGATTGCGTGGGTACCTCTGTCCCATTCGTGTTTCAACCGTGAAGCAGTTGTGTTTGCATGGCTGTGTTTCGGTTTGAAGGGTGGGATATGGCGTGAATTTACTGGGTACAGAGGAATAACACCTGAGTCCTCAGGAATGGCAACGCATGGGGGGTATCATGGGCGAAACAGTATACTCTGTTATGTCCATGGTACTGCTCATGTCTATAGGCGACGGTTACCACTTTCCATCAGGTGGGCCGTCAGCTTGTTTGCCATTCTAAGTTGTATAAAAAAAAAAAAAGAAAAACTACTACATGGCGAACCCATAATGTAGCTTTCTATAGATGAAATAATTTTTAAAATATTGTAAATAATAAAATATTGAGTGGTATTTGAGTTTATCAACTACAAACAAATTAATAATAATTTATATAAATTTATATATATATATATATATATATATATATACATATATATATATATATATATATATATATATATATATATATATATATATATATATATATATATATAAGGTTCAGGTTTATAAATATCAAATAATACTCGACATAATTCCCTTCACCGCGTCATCGAGCTTTTATCGGAATCGTATATTACCGGTTAAAAGTTAACACACAATACCGGATATTTGAGCGACGATCTTACGGATTTACCGGTGAAAGCAGTAACGGATATAAATACCGGATCACCGGGTGGTGAAAGCAGAGCGTCGCTAAAAATAAAGAGAGTGAGCCGACCTATCGATTTACTATTTAAACAGGCCGCAAATACAAAGAAGGTTCTAAATCTGCCTGGAACTTTTTTAGGTGTTCTTTTTTTAAACTAAATTCAAACAAGTGTTTCACAATGAATGGGCATGTGGCAAGACAGGTATTACGTAGGAATGAAAGGTTATAAATGCCGAGGAAGATCCAAAAAGAGAGGGACCGTGTGAAAGACGGAGAAAGGATGTAACTAGTGAGATGACTGCAAATAAATATAAATGGAAGAAGAAAACATATTACGCCGACCATAAATAGATAGAAAAAAAGTGCAGGCAGAAGAAGATTCACAGCTGCACTGTAATTTCAATCCACTTGAGAAAGAAACAGGTTTCTAATTCGATTGTCTCACATTTAAATAGATTTATAAACGACTCTCCTAAATGTTTACGGAACTTTATAATACTGTAATATATTCACGTACATATCAGTCCAAATACATACGAATTTCAATATTAAATATGGTACACTAGTAAAATCTGTCCGAGCGTGAATCATTCCGAACATCTACCATCCAATACTGAGACGCCACGAAATATACGATGCACACATTTCATATACGAAATGAGAATATTCCAGAAGTACCAGCCCGTAGCACTGGGATTGATTCCAACTTCAGTACTTTCAGAACGTTGCCAACGGTACTTCGAGGGGCTACAACGACTTTCATTTTGTAACAAAATATGCGATGAGTTTAAAATAAATATGGAATTTTATTGGAAACACATAAAGAAAGAGTGAATTAGATGAACTGAGTTTACTTCTGAGGGTGCTTTTTATAGAAATCGGTATCATACCAGCCTTTAACTGTCTACTGCTGAACATAAGCGTCCACCTTGGACGATTTTGCTTACCAGAGGGAGACTTTGTACAAAAGTCGATTGCTTGGGTACCTCTGTCCCATTCGTGTTTCTACCGTGAAGCAGTTGTATTTGCATGGCTGTGTTTCGGTTTGAAGGGTGGGATATGGCGTGAATTTACAGGGTACAGAGGAATACATAACACCTGAGTCCTCAGGAATGGCAACGCATGGGGGGTATCATGGGCGAAACAGTATACTCTGTTATGTCCACGGTACTGCTCATGTCTATAGGCGACGGTTACCACTTTCCATCAGGTGGACCGTCAGCTTGTTTACCATTCTAAGTTGTATATATAAAAAAAAGAAAATAGCAGTTGCGACGCTTAGTAGGTGAATGTGCAACCGCAGTTAGACTTTGGAGATGTTTTAACAGGGATGCAGCTGTCCATCTCTCGTCCTTCTTAGTCGCCTCTTACGACACCCGCTTTTCGGTTTGAAGGGTGGGATATGGCAGTGAATTTATAGAGTACAGAGGAATAACACCTGAGTCCTCAGGACTTGAGAAGTTTCATAATTTTTTTTAAATGAAATAAGGAAAATATATTACAATGCAACGTAATAAAAACAAAAACAAACATAGTCCGCAATTTACAGAGAGCGGTGTGCGGCGTAATGGCACGCTTTGTGAAAGGACTGTGTGTGCGGACCCGCAGGCAATAGCTAGTGTAACTAAAGTCTGTCAACATACATTTGTAGGATACCCTTTGAAAAGGCATTAACGTTCCCTCTGTTTTCAGATCTCAGATACACCATATGTGGACTAATTAGGTATCTAATAGTACTAGTGGTCGCCACGTGGTTTACCATAACGTATATTGTAATAAATGAATTTATTATGGTTACGTTTGACATTCAGTAAGACTATGGACAAGTAATATTAAAGGCAAACAATATTAACCTATTCTCAATTTGACCACAGACTTTAACAATAAACAAAAGAGTATATATGCGTGTGTGTCTAATACATGGTAGTGTGTGTAAAGTATTTTTTTTTATTGATTTAATGTATTTTTTTATGTATAATTAAAAGAAATATTAGCATTCTGCACTCCTACTCTATCTATATAAACTATAAGTGTGCCAAATTTCATACTCTTCCGTCCGCGCAATTTTCGTAAAAAGGGGTACAAAGTTTTTGCTTCACGTATATATATATATATATATATATATATATATATATATATATATATATATATATATATATATATATATATATATATATATATATAGATTCACAAATTATCATATACTTATTAAACACAAATTAAACAATTTTATTCCAAAAAGCGAGATTCGAGTTTTATTGTTTTGTTTATTTATATCTACTGTCATCGTCATTTCAGCCGTTAACATTCCACTGCTGAACATAAGACTTCTCCATAAGGAGAGCCTTGCCAGTAGTTGCCATGCTTGGCAGGCAGATTAGCAACCGCAGTTAGCGTCTCTAAAGCGCAGTTAGGCTTTAGAGATATTTTAAGAGAGACGCTGCTGCCCATCGCGAAATCCCATGCCATCGGAAAGAAAAGGGTGGCCTTTCCCATATATATATCTGCTATGAATTTCATTATTCAGGATCCATAATAAAACCTGCAATAATTATATGATTACAATGTACTATTTCCCGCTTTGTTGTCATAATTTTCAAACCGAATGGACATTGAAAAATTGCATGCATTTTTCTAATAGTACGGCAGTGCCTTCAAGAAATTTCTCGGGTATTGCAGATGGCCAGTCGTAATATTTCACCATGAGATGTAGATTTTCATTTGTTATCTTTGTTATATTAAAAAAAAAAAAACTATTATTTATTGACAATTTTTCACAAAAAATAGCCCAGAGTCACTAATCACCATCGAATGCCTGCAATTTAATTGAGGTCTAGTGGAAAAAGGTCACTGCGTGCTTCCTTCTATTTCAAGAGCGGTTTTTTTTTTATTATGTAGCCATTTACATTGACAACTAATATTTAAAACGCAGTGAAACTGATAGTTGAAGTGTTGTGTCACCACTTTACTCGGTCTGAGGATCTCCGCAATAACAACATTCAACTTGTTATTTTTAGACGCAGTCGACTACGCTATACAATTGCAATTGCATTGCGTCCTGTTTTATTATGTGGAAATAATATCGTTTCATTTTTATCTCGTTTTACGTGAGAGATATTTTTCCTCTGCAAAATACCTTTGAGCACATTTATTCAACGAACTTTTCTAGTACCTACCTATATGTGGGAACTTATTTTCTTCCATCAAAATATATATATATCTATTTTCCAAGACAATCGAGGTTCAATATCACGAGTTTCCAACTTGAGAGATCAGTTCGATAAGAAACTGTTTTCAATGTAGATAAAACTAATCGATCCGACAGATGGCGGTAGGCTCGTTTCTAATATACGCGCGAAATTTACTTATGCAGTGTTACGTCCAACACAATTATAACCTTAAAGGTCTACTTTAAACACTCAATATAATAATTATAATAAATATCTTGGTAGTATTTCATTATCTGTGCAGTAGAATTATTAAAAAATACATTGAATTTCATATATTGATTGCATGAGACTGCAATAAACAATTTGTTAGGTTACATTTTTTCATAATAGTGTCAACAAGAAGAGACCACAGACAATAGCGCCGATAGCTTTTTATTTTATTTTTTTATCATAAACATGAAGTGCGGTGTTGTCAACAGTAAAAATTAATATGTCCAACAATGTAAGTCTAAAAACGTGAAGTTTCGCACAAAAGTTGTCTGAATGGCTACTTACTTTTTCCAATAACAGATGGCGGGTCGTTAGCTTGTTGCCATTCGAAGTTGTATAAAAAAATGTAAATGAGCACGGATGATTTCCCAAAACTTTCAGGGGGATGAGAAATAATGGCATGTATATGGGTCGAGCCGCCAGAAATTGCTAAGTCATCCCATAATTGCTTATCCACCCATCGCACGGGACCCCAAAAGGAACAGTCTAATCCCATCAAAAGTTATTCGACATTTTGAAAGACATCAAAACTTCGGACGGACTCGTAGTGAACTCATTTGTGAATGGGTTCAGCGCTGGCTGGGCTTATGACCGGTAAAACGGGAGTATCTTGACTTTTCCGCGGTTTATAACCGTCGTCACTTGACAAAGTTGTCGGACTTTTATTGACTCAAAATACTAGGGTATAATATTATCAAACAGCGCCATCTAGTTTAACATAAGCTTGTACTATTTGGAGTAAATAACAGCTGATGGACTACATTCTGATATTTAAATAAATCGATACCATTGGTATTTGCTGAGATCTTAAATATAGTGTCTCCATACAAATGCTTCGAGAAAAGCCGTTCAACTTTTTCATACAATTTTATGTGATAAATAGTTATGAGTGATTCCTTTATAACTTCTATATTTATTTTATCTCATATTTTTTGCGTCTTTTCTATACACAAAAATACATTTTATTTTATAAATAATTAAATATAGATACGTTAAGAGACATTGTGTTCGTAAGTATATAAAACATTAAGAAAAAAATGAGTCGACTAATTTAACCACGTGGAGGTCGACCTGATAGAGATATATTGATAGCAATGGGAACTAACCTCCCCATTACTAACAATCCCTTTTTCCCTATCAAATTACATTAGTTTCTTACATAACATATGTTACCCACAATTTTTTTTACAATTTACCTAAAATTTTACAAAAGTCGTTTGCCTGGGTATCTCTGTCTCATTCGTGTTTCTACCGAGAAGCAGTTGTGTTTGCATGGCTGTGTTTCGGTTTGAAGGGTGGGATATGGCGTGAATTTACAGGGTACAGAGGAATAACACCTGAGTCCTCAGGAATGGCAACACATGGGGGGTATCATGGGCGAAACAGTATACTCTATTATGTCCATGGTCCTGCTCATGTCTATAGGCGACGGTTACCACTTTCCATCAGGTGGGCCGTCAGCTTAATTGCCATTCTAAGTTGTATAAAAAAAAAAATAATTTAAGATTTTCAAGAGTACAGAAGGAATTTTGTCGTCGAATGATTCATCAGAACCGATTCATCCAATCGTGATACACGACTTGATCTATCTGTACTACGAGATCGCTTAGATCAGAGAGGCCTTAATTGGTTGGTATAAAATTTATTTTATGAAGTTCAAATATCGTCATATCTGATTGCTAATAATTCCAATTACCACGCAAACGGAGTCGCAGGCATAGGCTAGTTATTCAATAACACAAATTATGAAACAGCAATGGGATCCAATAATTTTGAGTGCCTATTCAGAAACTCCCAGCCGAACAATGAGAACAAATTTCACTCACATTTGTTTCGATATTGTTTAATTAAATTGCCAACAGCTACCTGATCCTCCTCAATTAATTATTAATAATTTAAGATTTCATTTATCTTACTCGGCACGGTATTAATTGAAATTTATTAACCCCCACTGGGGTAATGGCAGCTGTGAAATCCCGCTTCCCTCTGTAGACTTTAATATAACTCTATCTATAATAGTGCGAATAGTTATATTGGTACCTATCTATGTCGCAGCTGTCATTGTGATAGTTTTATCAAGCAAATTATTACCTCCTGTATAAATCTACACTCCTAGTACTTTATCCTTGAGGATGATAAGTTCATTTGAAAACAATACAATGTATGTGTGCGTGTTATCTTTTTAATTTAATATAAAGACGGAATATTTAAACAAATTGCTACCTCCTTTATAGACATGTTCTCCTGGTACTGTATGTACATACTACTGTTACCTGTGGTCTCCTCGTTCACGTGACCCATATGTACTTTTTTTTATGGGTGATGATGGTATGGTAACCCCGCCTGCGCTAACGGGATACGCTGGCGGATCACCAGTGAAGGGTGATAGACGAGAATGAAAACAGGCCAGTTAACCCATCATGATGAACTCATCAGGAATTCTATTGCTAGCAATATACCCAACCAGGTCGACCTCCTCGCAGTTCCCCCTGGAGACTATCATGGTTAATTGCTGATGAATTCATCATGATGGGCTAACTGGCCTGTTTTCATTCTCATCTATCACCCTTCACTGGTGCTCCGCCAGCGTATCCCGTTAGCGCAGGCGAGGTTACCGTACCATTTTCACACATAAAAAAAACATTCAGAAATCAACAATCAACAACAGAAATTAATCTCTCATACAGTTCAGTTTGTTTACGTTATATATGTTTATATATGTTATCTAAATGAGATTAAAATATCAAGTACGCCCCCCAGTTGTTTGTTAAATCATAGGTATTTGAAATCGTGTAACATATATATATATATATATATATATATATATATATATATATATATATATATATTTCTAGGGGGAACCGTGAGGAGGTCGACCTGATAGGATATATTTCTAGCAATGGGGTAGCTTCCCCATAGACTGGGTGGTTATACTAATAGTTGCTACGCTTGATGAGCGGGTTGGCAACCACAGTTAGGCTTGGTGATGCTTTCAGGGGGACGCTACTGCTCATCTCTCGACCATTATCTGGTATCTCATATTCGACCCGAACGAAGACCAATTTAAGTTCCATAGGGGGAAAGGGATACTTAGTAATGAGATTTAACAGCCTCATTGCTAGCAAAACACCCTATTAGGTCGACCTTCACGCCGTCCCCCTTGGAAACCATAATGTTTAATTCTTGTTCAGTTGGTCACTATGGACCAACTGACCTGTCTTCATCCTCACCTGTCACCCTTCACTGGTGCCCCGCCAGCGTATACCGATAGCGCAGGCGGGTTACCATTTTCACTGAATAAAAAAAAAAAAGAAAAATCAAAGTTCCATGGAACCTAACTTCGATAGAGGAACTCAATTTATCCTCTATCCCAGTAGAGTCGTTGTAAACGTGTCCATTTTAAGATCCACGAGGTATCCTCAAGCAATGTAACAATGCACTCAAGTGTAGTTACTCAATATACATCCAAATGTTTATACTTTTATATGCACGCTAATGCATGTTGTGTATACAGTCTGCCAGTGTTTGGTTACGAGGCCGAAAGCGTGTTGTCATAACATCCAATTGTTTTGCATTGCAGTGTATTTTCTACTTGTTTTATCGTGGGACATATAATGTACATGTTATTATGAGTTCTATCGCTGTAGGAATAAGGTTGTTTATTGTTTATAACGGTAATATCAGAGCGAAGTGGCAGAGATATATATTAATGATTTTAAGGAAATTTTCGTGAATAAAATAATTGTTTGTAAATTTATATTTATTGACAATGTTGCTGTAGTTTTATTTATTTACTAGCGACCCGTCCCGGCTTCGCACGGGTGGACATTTTTACATTTTAAAAAATGGCCATTAAGGCTGCACACGCGACGGAAGCTTAAAAATGGAGTAACTTCTCCCGTTTTCCCAACATTTCCCTTCACTGCTCTGCTCCTATTGATCGTAGCGTGATGAAAAGTATACTATAACCTGCCCAGGAGTATGAAGAATAAAAATCCGTCGAGTAGTTTTTGTTTCTATAACGAACATGCAGAGAGAAAGACAAAAATTTTACTGATTGTAATTTTGGCATCAGTATCGATCACTAATCACCGCCTGATAGTTATTTTGGAAATATATTCCATGTACAGAATTTACTTCTCTACAGATTTATTATAAGTATAGATTAAAATGCATTCATGTACATAATATAGAGTTGTTATGTAAAGTAAGTATTTAAAACCCTGTTTTTTTTTTTTTTAAATAGTTTATAACTAATAGAACGGTAACCCCGCCCGCGTTATTTTTATAATTATTTAATAAATAAAATGAGTTTTTGCGCATTAAAAAAGGTGCAGAATTTATGAGACAAAATAAATATAGAAGTTATAAAGGAATCAGTCATAACTATTTATCACGCAAAATTGTATGAAAAATTTGAGCCCCTTTTCTAGAAGCATTCGTATGGAGACATTCTATCTATGTAATCTAAGTATGTAATATACATAATTAAACACATAATAGTTTTTTTTCCATGAAAGCAAATCTAAAAGGTAAAATTTCCAAAGTAACGTTTAACAGATCAAATGCAGAGTTAAAAGTATTTTAAAAAGTTTACAGAAATATAATGGCTGTCCAACGCACTCTTGGCCAGTTCGTATTGTCTTACTGCTGATAAAAACTTTTTCTTTCTTTTTACACTGTCATAGATAAAGGAATAAAACTGTACAGCTTTGTAGGTTAGTACACAGAAGCTGGCATAAAACCTTGAAGTTTAATTCCTTATATAAAAAAGATTTTTTTTCAAAAAGTTTTTCTGAATGTCTCAATTCGTTTATATTTTTAAGGTTCCGTGTCACAAAAGGAAAAACGGGACCTATAAAGGATCACTCGCGTCTGTCTATCCGCCCGTCTGTCACAGTCAATTTCCTTCGAAACTACTCGACTCGATTGGGTTGAAATTTGGTACCCATATATAATTCTATGAACTAAAGAGGGTCGACAACGAGCGCGTAATGGCCTTAGTATTGCAGGCGTTCAAAGGTTACGGTAACCGCTTACCATCAGGTGGGCCGTATGCTTGTTTGCCACCTCCGTAGTATAAAAAAAAAACTAAAATGGGTTGTGAAACGTAAAGATATGGATTTTAAACATGAAGGCCATTTTTGGGGTTAAATTAGAAATAAAGTTTTTTATATATCAAATCAGAATACATGAATTAGTTGCCTCAACAGGAGGACTCCCAAATTTAAGTATTACGCGATATCTTTATAAATTCTGAGTATAATATTAACGTAAACAGTGATATCGGATGTTACTTACCCACTGTCAAACGTATACCTCCCACATAGACTACCATAAGGAACAGTTCCGAGCCATCTGCATCAGCTAATTCCCTGCAATTCATTCGAGATAGTCACTCCATGTAATGGATGGTCGTCCTACAGTGTGCCCACCTTTCTTCCCTTTCTGTTATAGGTTCTTCGAGCTATATGACTAGGCTATTAACACTTCAGCTTGCTTATTCTTAGAGCTATGTTGGTCACTAGAGTTCGGATATATGTCAGTCACTTCGGATTCTATCACGCAGTGGTATTATTATTGTTCGTTATTCGTCATTGAACTTAAAAAGTAAAATTGTGTTTTTGATTTCCGCGCATTGTTTGAGAAAAGTACTATACAAGCCTTGGCCACAACTAGGCATTGATGGACTCACGTATGTGTGCCTCGGCTACGCCTCGGCCCACATTTGCACTTTCGTCCATCAATGCCTCCAATGCTGGCCGCTGCACTAATGTACTGTTTCTCTCACGAAATAACAACATATTAAAATTTACAGCTATATTCGCTTACAATTTAAAACAATCTTTGTGGGAGACTGGTGTCGGTACTAGGATAAACCGTCTTACAGATCACCAGGATCCCAAACTCAAAGACGTATATTTTACTTGATTTGTTAAGGTAAGAGTATACAAGAATATAAATGAAATTAGAAAATTTTTATAATCTACGCGTATGTACTAGTACGGGCAAAACGGTAAGTGAAAAGTGAACGAGTGCGTGTCAGTAGGTGCATGAATGCGTACGTGTGTGAGTGCGTGTGTGTGAGTGCGTATGCGTGTGTGCGTGTATGTGTGCGTGTGTGCGTGTGTGTGTGTGTGTGTGTCTCTCTCTCTCTGTGTGTGTGCGTGCGTGTGTGCTCTCTCTGTGTGTGTGTGTGTGTGTGTGTGTGTGTGTGTTTATGTGTACATAATTCAGTTACTTTATCACCCAGTCTTCAGTATCATTATCAGCCAATTAATTACAATCCATACTTATTTAAATCCACCTTGCTTTTGGGTTGACAAATATAAATATAACAATATTCAGCTATATGAATCATTTAAACCGTATACAATTAAGTAATTCGTAGCTCTATTTGTACGGAACTTTATGTAAATAAACGTACCGCGTGCGCGCACTATTTGACTTCGGAATTCATAACATAAATTGTGTAAATGTTCGCCTTATAAATTATCGTTTTGGGAACGTTTGTTGTTGTTGCTGGGGTGTCTATTTTGTTTATATACTAGTTTCGGCACGCGACTTCACACGTATAATCGACTAAGCCCTTCTTTATTCCAATTACTAAATCTGTGTCAAATTTTATGACGATGGGATTTATTACAATGCAGGAGGCAAACGGGCATGTGGCTCACCTGATGGTATGTGACTACCGCCGCCCATGATCACCCACAACACTAACGGCATTGCAGGTGTGCTGCCGGCCTTTTAGAAAGGAATATGTTCTTTTCTTGAAGGTTAGGTTGTCGTATCGGTTCGGAAATACTGCCGCTGGAAGTTGATTCCAAAAAGTGATTGTGCTTGGAAGAAAGTGAGAAAACAAAAAAAAATAGACAGATAATTTAGACGCAGGTGTTATTCCTCTGTACCCAGTAAATTCACGCCACATCCCACCCTTCAAACCGAAACACAGCCATGAAAACACAACCGCTTCACGGTTGAAACACGAATGGGACAGAGGTACCCAAGCAATCGACATTTGTACAAAGTCTCCCTCGGGTAACTAACGAACTAATAACACATGCACCTGGGCAAGGAAAATAAATATTTGCTAATTAGAACGCCACTTCTGTGTCAGGTCGAGAACTTTTCGCCTTAGCCTCGTATAGGTAATCCGGTTGCCGATACTTTAAGATGTCAAACACCGTACAAGCGAGATGCAAGTTTCTCCAAGATGCCATGTTTATAGTGGAATTATTAAGTAAGGTGTTAGGTGTTGGCGTTCTAGGCGAAATATTGTAGCAAAATATACTAGATGCATTTCGTACTCGCTGTATAAGACATCGAGTTTTAGAATATAATTGAGGTCCATACGCTAAATAGCCCTAATTTAATTTATACAAGACCTATGTTTCGGTTTGAAGGGTGGGATATGGCGTGAATTTACTGGGTACGGAGGAATAACACCTGAGTCCTCAGGAATGACAAAGCGTGGGAGGTATCATGGGCGAAACAGTGTACTCTGTTATGTCCATGGTACTGTTCATGTCTATAGGCGGCGGTTACCACTTTCCAACAGGTGGGCCGTCAGCTTGTTTGCCATTTTAAGTTGCATAAAAAAACATTGAATTAAGAATCCCAATATTTTAGAGTACTGAGGTAGAACACTAGTAAGGAATACGAAGGGTACAATGGGCGTCACAGTATGTACATTCAGTGATGTCTAAATGGTATTGTTCATATTTATTTAATTGCCACTTTCCATTAGACCACCATTTCCACGGACCATTCACTTGCCATTACAAATGTAATAAAAATTTGATTAGAAATATGTATAAGTAAAAATCAAATGTCGAATGTATGTTAGCGCATTACTTCATAACGGTTGTATTATTATTATTATTATTTCAGCCGTTAACTGTCCACTGCTGGACATAAGCCTTCCCCATAAGGGGAGTTTTGCCAGTAGTTGCCACGCTTTTACAGGCAGGTTGGCAACCGCAGTCAAACTTTTAGAGACGTTTCAAGAGAGACGCTGAAAGATGCTGCCCATCCCTCGCCTTCCTTAGTCGTCCCTTACGACACCCACGGGAAAGGCAAGGGTGGCCCATTCTATGCCGGTATACACACGGAGAATGGTCATATTTTTTAAAATAATTATTTTCTTGTTGTGTTTGCAATTAATGAGACAAGATTCGTATGAAAAAAGTAAAAAAAAAAACAATAGGTGAAAAAATATCCATATAAAGAATTGAATAAACGAGTGAGACAGAAGACGGTAGCTGTAAAAGGGAGGATTTACTTTAATTTTCACCATTAGTAAACCCGAACGAAACCGGGGCGGGTGGCTAGTAAAAAACACTCCAAATGAGTTTTCCACTTATTGCTTTAAGTCTGTATAGCTTAGTTGGAAGCTGTGACAGACAGATGAAGAGGGATGAAGAGGCCTCAAGAGCCGCTATTAAGGCACGATTGCTTAACGAAGGCGAAGGGCGTGAGTTTACGTGACATTAATTGTCGACCCGTGTGACAAACAAGCATCGTGTGACAATGCAGGGTCGAACTATTGGTCCTGTCACATTTTGGGCTGGTAGCTGTATCTAATAGCACTTGACCCAAATAGGTGTTTTAATTAGGAATGGGTATATTGGGTGTCTCTGAACATTGATAACGGGATAAAAGGTTATTACCCCTTTCAATATTGCCCATACTTGTTCAATGTCTTTATTAGTTTCGATCAGGTTCTTCATTTGATATCGGATAATATATCTGTTATTTCGCCAATATATAGATATAGTATTTACAATATATAGTTACATACTATATATTGTAAAGTATAGAGAACTAGTCGATAATCTTGCAGAAGTTCATACCACTGGTTTTTTTTATACAACTTAGAATGGCAAACAAGCTGACGGCCCACCTAATGGAAAGTGGTAACCGTCGCCTATAGACATGGGCAGTAGCATGGACGTAACAGAGTATACTGTTTCGCCCATGATACCCCCCACGCGTTGCCATTCCTGAGGACTCAGGTGTTACTCCTCCGTACCCTGTAAATTCACGCCATATCCCACCCTTCAAACCGAAACACAGCCATGTAAACACAACAGCTTTACGATTAGAATTATTTTGTTTCTCGAACTCTAAGATTCATTAACACTTTTACTGCTAGAAGTTCCCACAATCTTCCATATTAGCTATCAATCTCCGACTGCCATTTTGTTCACGCACTTTTTGTTTTTTACATTTTGTTTCGCAATGCCTTCCAACATGTACAATTCTCTGTTTTCCGCACACCTTATTAGTCCCTTTTATTGAGCAGTTAATGCTCATCAGTAACCACGCTGGAAAAGCGGGCTGGTGACTGGAATACCTTGAAGAATTTTTAGATACATTTCTGTAAAGATTTTTAAAGGAGTTTAGGGGAAGGGATGAGATGTCACTATGTGAGAGGATGTGGGATAGCCTAATGGCAGCTGTGGTCTCGAGACGCGTGCTAAGGGCACGGAAAATAAAATCCACTGGTGTTTTTTTTTTTTTAACTAAAAGCCATGAGTTAGACAATTTCATTATAGCCAGTACAGTAGGTTGGGTGATAAATTTACCCCTCATTTTGTAGTCGCAGATTCCAAACAATTTTCAAGTACAAGACTATTAATCTTATTCGATTAACTTTTATAACGAACATTAATAAGTTTGAATCGAGCAATAATAAAGTTTTATTAAAACGCCAAATTTATTTCCAACCTCACCGAATTTATAAGGCTGTGTGCACAATGGAGAACAAAGGGGAAATTTACCATTCTTTTCGGGGGGAAATTATACTAGAGAGCCAAGAGAGTGTTGACCCCACTCGAATGGAGCTCTGTATTGTTGTAAAAGTCCTTAATATAAGAAAATAAATAATTGATTTCATAATTTTAGAATATGTACAATAGAGTTTATGTAAATTGTGATTTTTTTAACCCTTCTTTACATGATTTTTTTTATTGGTGAAATAAATCAAGGTGATATAATTCGTGTTTAAAATTAAAGGAAAAATGGTTAAAGAAATGAATGTGACAGCTATGTTTTTTTTTCTGCGATGGACATTAATAAGGCATCCAGACACGATCAACTTAAAGTGAACTTGTTCTTTTATATAATTTTTGGGCATGCAATGCTATGATGGAAATTTCCATCATTAAGCAAAGAAGGGTTAAAGTTTTCACAAATGGGAGGGTAATAATAATAATTGAACAATTGGACGAACTTACCTTAAGTGAAGTCTGATTATAATTTTATGAACGTTGAACGTCTGAAATATGATTGTTTCTTGCGATGCCACGCATTAGCGAGGGGCAATACTACACTGTTAAACAATTATATTTCAGATTAACGTGAAATAAATTAATAAACTCTTTATTGCATACAGTAGAGATGTATACAAAGAGTGTTTAAACAGAATGTGCATATACAAAATGCGGCCTTATCGATAAAAGCAATCTCTTACAGACAACCTGGCATAAATAATGGACAAGTACATGTGAGAGAAAGGTAGATGGCGCTAGTCAGACACAGTAAATACAAAAAAGGAATCAAACAAAATGTATAATAAATATAATTTATATAAAAATAAGGTTACAATACATATACATATATTATATAATATAAATAATAATATATAAACATAAATATTTAAGTGAAGAAGAAGAAGAAGCGAAAGAGGTTTGTTTGAATCGAAGCATTTGGCGTTCCATTGTTTCTGCCTACCCTAATGGGAGACAGGCGTGACAGATATGTATGTATGTAAATATTTAAGTGTACTAAATAGATCAAGGTAAATCACACGTAGTAACACTAAAGCAATATAGGTAAGGTAATAGTAGGTTCAAGAGAGATAGGTACACGATTTGACAATTTTTTTTATATGTATATGCTGCAATATATTATATTTTCCTTAATTTTGATTTATTTATTCGAATTTTAGTTTAATAAATAAAATAAAGTAAAATTTACTTAGTCAATTTTTAATGGTGAAATAAAATAAAAGCATTGTTGTAAATTTTTACGAATTCATCGGCCAATTAGGAATACAATTTCAGCAGGGAAGAACGGGCAAGAAACTTAGTTGTTGCTTGTTGCTTTTATCAAAGAGAAGTTTGAATGTACAAAAAGAAATTTTTGAAGTCAAATAAAAGTTATATCGTATATGAGTATGCTGTATTCTTTACGTATGTTTTAATGAAAGTCTGTTATGTCAAGTTTATTATTATTATTTTTTATGCTACTTGTTCTAAGTAAAAACAAACAAACTGACGGCCCACCTGATGGACGATGGATGGACATATCAGAGTATACTGTTACGCCCATGATACCCCCCATGTTTTGCCATTCCTGAGGACTCAGATGTTATTCTTCTGTACCCAGTAAATTCACTGCCATATCCCACCCTTCAAACCGAAACACAGCCATGCAAACACAACTGCTTCACGGCAGAAACATGAATGGGACAGAGGTGCCCAAGCAAACGACATTTGTACAAAGTCTCCCTCTGGTATATTTAAATATTATATTAATTATATATATTATATTAATTAACTATTGATAGCATTGATTAACAGAGATTTAAAAAATATTAACTTTATCCTATAAAAAATATATTACTAAAAGCGAATTATATATATATGTATATATATATATATATATATATATATATATATATATATATATATATATATATATATATATATATATATATATATATATATATATATATTACATTCAACTATTTATTTGTATATTTATTTTTGTATTGATTCGTGCACTTTAGCTGCCTGCTAACAACATGTTTTCTAACTGCATTGGGTTGACTGGAAGAGATCTCTGTTAGAGATAATTCCACCCTTGCTTACAATATTTATAAATGCGTTAACAATGTATTTTACAAGTGCAATGAAGAATATATATATATATATATATATATATATATATATATATATATATATATACATAATCAAACGTGGCATCCTTTTCTACATTTGAAAACGTGTACAATGTGCACAAGCCCTTAAGTATCCCTTTGGGAAAATTTATTTGGAAAATTATTATGAGTTTGGAAAGTACTCTAAGCAAACGTTTCGAGAATTTAGTTGAATGTCCGAGTAACGCGGGGCTACAGCTACAGGGGTTGCGGCGGGGAAGGTTAGGGGCGGAGGGGCAGGGGGGGGGAGGTAGCCTGTTACTGTCTACAATCTTGATATATAAAAACTCTGTGTCACTGTATTCTTAGAAAACTCTGAACCGATTTTAATGAGATTTTATTTTTATTTTTTATTTATTTAAAACAAAAATCAACTCTTAAAAAACAACTTACATGCTGAGTCTCTTATAAATACAGCCAATGATGGATTTTAATTATACATATGAAAATTACAATTCTAAAGCAAGGTAGATAAGTTAGAGAGGGTGTATGTCAGTAATGTAAGTGTATGTATGTCTAAAACTATGTATAACAATGAGTGTCCATAAAGTCAGGTTAATTAATATATGTATATATATATCTAATATATAAAATTCTCGTGTCACGGTGTTTGTTACCAAACTTCTCCGAAACGGCTTTATCGATTTTCAAGAAATTTTGTGTGAAAATGGAATGGTAACCCCACCTGTGCTATACCCTGGTGGAGTACGAGTGAAGGGTGATCGATGAGAATGATAACAGGCCAGTTAGTCCATCATGATAAATTCATCAGGAAACAACCATGATAGTTTCCAGGGGGAACCGCGAGAAGGTCGATCTGGTTGGGCATATTGCTAGCAATGGTATTCTTAGTCTCCATTACTAACAATCCTTTTCCCCCCAAGCGTTGCATTAACGAAGGTGTTATACACCTGTACCCAGAAACTGAAACGCAGCCATGCAAAAACAACTGCTTCACAGTAAAAACACGAATGGGACAGATGTACTCAAGCAAACGACTTTTGTACAAAGTCTCGCTCGACTAAAAAAAAATAAATTCCAAAAAAATTTGTGTTCTAAATTCGAAATGACGTCGTTCATCGTAGCGTACACGATCGAAGTAGGTGTTTACAGAAATGGAATTGTATTAATTTAAAAAGCGTCGGGTCGATACGAGATGTAAAACAATATTATGAGTAATATACAATGTACAGCTCTCGACAAGACACAAGTCGATATAAAAGCATCAAAACGCATCTGCGTTCTGATCAAACGCGAGGCTGATAACTTTGTAAAGCATTGAGATTTGTAAAGGAATTGAGAAATTATTATTTTTTTTTTATCTCTCTCTCTCTTTTTTTGATCAAACACCTTTGCTTTCATCCTCGTTTTTAATATAAGATTGGATATAATATTTCCGTGTTAGGTGTTATGAAGGGAAATGAATTGAACATCTTGAATTACTTTGCAGGCACACTTTTGATGGCTTGTTCAATAACGGTGCTTCCCACAGGTGGTCCGTATGTGCGAATTACATTTAATATCTTATTATTAACATTGATTTTGTTTTTAATTAAATTATTGTATTTTTTTTTTTTGGCACCGAGCTTCTCATTTGGGCTGTCTTTAAAATGACTGTTATAATTTTATATCGTTTAGAAGACATCTTTAATCGACATCAAAAAAGGAGCTCCTTCTTAATTCGATTGTCATATTTGTAATCTCAAAACACTGTTATTTATAAACTCATTTGGATTTTTTTTTTATTTTTACCAGAGGGGCACTTTGTACAAAAGTCGTTTGCCTGGCCACCTCTGTCCCGTTCGTGTTTCTATTGTGAAGCAGTTGTGTTTGCATGGCTGTGTTTCGGTTTGAAGGGTGGTATATGGCAGTGAATTTAGAGGGTGGGCTAAACAGTATACTCTGTTATGTCCATGGTACTGCTCATGTCTATAGGTGACGGTTACCACTTTTCATCAGGTGGGCCGTCAGCTTGTTTGCCATTCTAAGTTGTATAGAAAAAAGGCGTCCATAGGCTACAGTGATCGTTTATCATCAGACTGGCTGTATGCTTGTTTGACACCTTTGTGGTATAAAAAAAATTGTAAAGGGTATTCGTTGAGTTTCTTACGGATTCTTCTTAGCGGATAACAATATTCTGAAACCAATTGTAGTATCATAAAAAAAAACGATTAAAAAGTATCTAGAAAGTAGGTAGCACTTTATGCTCTGTTATGTCCATGGTACTGCTCATGTCTACCATATCAATTTAAACATAAATAAGTATATTTAAATAAATGTTGTCACTATTCTATTCTATTTATTATAACAAGTTATTTGAATTCGGTTAACGTCTCAAATAAATATTATTATATCAAGCAAAGTATCCGAGTGAGGGACGTGTGAACAAAAATACGCCATAAAAGTTTGTCCCGTTGATTTGTTCATTTAATCAACGAAGTCTGAGTCTAACTCAATAGGTTCTTGTTATCACACTCTATGTGTTGGAGATGGGCCTTTATTTGCTTATCTTGTTTGTTCATATTATATATATATATATATATATATATATATATATATATATATATATATATATATATATATATATATATATATATATATATATATATATATATATATAAAATTGTAGTATGCTATAGATGCGATAGATTTTTTTATGCAACTTAAAATGGCAAACAAGCTGACGTCCCACTTGGACGGAAAGTGATAACCGTCGCCTATAGACGTGAGCAGTGCCATGGACATAACAGAGTATAAAGTGCTACCTACTTTCTAGATATATATTTATATTTATCTATTGTATTTTACATTTTTATGCCCGGACTAGATTTTGAATTAAGGATGTACTTTAAAAGTTCCTACTTTCAAAGTCAATCAATCAAAAAGACCATTTTTTGTTAGGATATAAAAATAAAATATACCTCAGATTGTAACTTAGACATTTAGGAAAACAACTGTAAAAATCAAATTCAATTTGGTGCTGTAGTTTATGCGTGATGTCAAAACATACAAACATACAGACGAAAATTTTGAAAATTATTATTTTAGCTTCTAATACTCTTATTAGACCCTTCTTTAATATAATATATATAAATCTTATGTATATATGTATGTATATGTATTTGTGTATATATATATAATAGTATATAATGAGTAGGGATATATAGTTACATTATTACATGTATCGTATCTCCATATTTTAGAAATAATAGAATTTCATAGTGCCTCCAATCAAACTGTTTATAATTACTCCTCTCCATCCAATGGTTGCCTGGAAGAGATCGCTCTTAGCGATAAGGTCGCCCATTGTTTTCTCATTGTGATTATTTCTTGTAATTGTTTATATTTATAATAAGTTTACTATTGTAATCTTTTGGAGGAAACAATAAAGAGTATCTATCTATCTATCTGTCTATCTATCTATCTTGTAATCTTTTGGAGAAAACATTAAAAAGTATCTATCTATCTATCTATCTATCTTGTAATCTTTTGGAGGAAACAATAAATAGTATCTGTCTATCTATCTATCTTGTAATCTTTTGGAGGAAACAATAAATAGTATTTATCTATCTATCTATCTATCTTGTAATCTTTTGGAGGAAACAATAAATAGTATCTATCTATCTTGTAATCTTTTGGAGGAAACAATAAATAGTATCTGTCTATCTATCTATCTTGTAATCTTTTGGAGGAAACAATAAATAGCATCTATCTATCTATCTTGTAATCTTTTGGAGGAAACAATAAATAGTATCTATCTATCTATCTTGTAATCTTTTGGAGGAAACAATAAATAGTATCTGTCTATCTATCTATCTTGTAATCTTTTGGAGGAAACAATAAATAGTATCTATCTATCTATCTATAATTGTAGTGTTCATTTTACAAGATCTTCAGAGTAGAATACAACTAAGTATGAAGCATATTAATATTTCAAAATATAATATTTAGTATCCCACAAGTGTGTTACATCACGTATGTTTCTCTGAACATGTTTAAGGAAACTATTTCATAAACATTATTTCAGCCATTCACTGTTGACTATTGTACATAGACTAAGGAACATAAGGAACGGTCCTGAACCACCTGCATCCACTGACTTGCTACAAAGTATTTGAGGTTGCCACTCCATCTAGTGGACGATCGTTATAAACTGTGTTTACCCGTACGGAGTCGTCACTCAAGAACTTTTTTCTCATTAGGTTATCGGTTCTTCGAACTATGTAACCAGCCCATTGCCACTTGTTTATCCTTTAGGTTTAGTTGGTAAACATGTTTTGGGGGAAATAAAAATAAAAACAACGGCTGAAATATGCAGGTTTTATTGCCTTCGATACCGGTCGTTAAATTGGCAATCGTCGTAAAAAGTTTGAATTTCATTCAAGGTAAATTGTTGTGGTAAACTTATCGTATTTAAGGAGCGTGTACTGAAGTCCCGGTTGACCTTTGGAAGATTTTTTCTACAATTCTGTATGTATCCATGTTCTGTATGTATCATGCGCGCGTGTGTGTGTGTGTGTGTGTGTGTGTGTGTGTGTGTGTGTGTGTGTGTGTGTGTGTGTGTGTGTGTGTGTGTGTGTGTGTGTGTGTGTGTGTGCGTGCGTGTGTGTGCGTGCGTGTGTGTGTGTGTGTGTGTTTGTGTGTATTTATAACCTAATATAGATTCAACTGTTTTCAGCGGTTGAAATTATTTATTTCTAAATTATTTTTAATCGTTTTTTTGTGATTTGACTGTGATAAAATTCAAGACTATTGAATAACATTTGATGGATTATTACGCGCAGCAACATAAAAGAAGTACGTACCAAGTCCCGGATATTTCCTCAGTAAAACCTTTATCTCCGTCTATGTGGGCGGGGCTCTACTCGTATCTTACAATATATGAAGAATAGGCCCTTTTTATGAAGCCCGTATGTTGGTATTGTGACATTATAGTGAACAGGAGTAGCGTATAAGTACATGGATTGTTTTTTTGGGTTCCGTACCAAAAAGGGTACAGTGAAACCGACCGATATTATGAAGCGACCTTGTCCGTCTGTCTGTCCGCCTGTCTGTCACAGTGTTATATACAGCCACTACTAATACAATTAGAATTTTGGAATAGTTTTTTATGTCATTGGGTCGCATATATTGTATTTATTGAAAATAATTGAAAAAAATATTTTTATTTTTCTACGAAGCCCTAAAAGGATACTCAGAATTTCAAAATTAACCTACTTGTTTAAGTGGGATGTTATATGAAAGCGATTCATTTGTACATTTTAAAACTATTTTTTATTTATTTTTTTCCTACGTAGTTTTTTTTTTTAGTTTTGGTCGAAGACGTGGAAATAAAAATCAATTCCACACTCATCAATCTTTTCATACACATTTTCATTATCTGAGGGAGACTTTGTACAAAAGTCGCCAGTAGTTGCACACAAGCAACCACAGTTAGATTTTGGATGTTTTAAAAGGGACGCTGCTGCCCATCCCTCGTCTTCGCTTACTCTCAACGTATGACACCCACGAGAAAGAGGTGACATAATCTATGCCAAGATCATACGGCAAAGAGCTTTGAGTTTATGCAAATCAACAAATAAATAATATATCTTATCTATTTATAATATCAGTATAGATAAGCGATTTCCAAAACTAGTAGACACGTGTAAAGTATTTGATCAAGCATTCAACGTTGAGGATAACATAAAAACAGCTCCAAACAATTTTCTGTAGCAACGAAGTCTAAGGTCAAGTGAATTTATAACCATTTTGCTAATTAAAACTACGACTATTAAACTATCTTAATAAGAAACCAATCTCCCCGGCGATGGTTCAACTTTCTTTAGTACTAAACTAACCTCAGTTTTGGACTTTAAATTAAACTACAATAATTAAACATAACTATGATTCTTGTTTTTGGCTAGGACGTCTTAATAACAATTTTGTACCGATACATAAAACATACAGATTAGAAATAGAAAGAGACGATTGAAAATAACTTGGAAATGTGTTCATTTTAATAAAAATTGTTCATATTTTATTCCATTCCATCCATTCTATTTAATTTCTATCCATTGCATTCTATTCCACTGCATTCTATTTTATTTTATTTGAATTTAGAATTCGCATTGCATCTGCATTAATAAGTTATAGATTATGCATTTGTCAATTAGTAATAAAGAGTACCGAACGAACTCGAAACTAATGTCGTTTTACTTTTTTTTATTCAATTTCGAATGGCAAACAAGCTGACGGTCCACCTAAAGGTAAGTGGTAACCGTCGCCTATAGACATGAGCAGTAGCATGGACATAACAGAATATACTGTTTCGCCCATTATACCCCCCTTGCGTTGCCATTCCTGAGGACTTAGGTGTTATTCCTTTATATCCTGTAAATTCACAGCCATATTCCACCCTGCAAACCGAAACACAGCCATGCAAACACAATTGCTTCACGGTAGAAACACTAATGGGACAGATGTGCCTAAGCAAACGACTTTTGTACAAAGTCTTCTTTCGATGATAATTCAATATGGAGCCAATATTTAGCTTGTTTAGCTTGTGTTACTACTCGAGAATAGAATAGAATAGAAATCATTTATTCAAATAAACTTACATTGAAGCACTTTTGAAAAGTCATTACATTTTTGAGACTACATTATACTATGTAATAATTTCAATATCACATTGGATTTGATTTCAAGAGTATATATTTTTATTTATTTAAGACAAACATATAGCTATAAGAATACTTAAGACAATTGGGTAAATAAATATTTAATTAGCCAATAAAGTTTGTATAAATACACGTGTACGGTACAAGTGTAGGAAATATACGAAAAGAAACAATACTATTGAAATTTATAAAAAAACATTTTTTTTTATAGAACTTAGAATGGCAAACAAGCTGACGGTCCACCTGATGGAAAGTGGTAACCGTCGCCTATAGACATGAGCAGTACCATGGACATAACAGAGTATACTGTTTCGCCCATGATACCCCCTTGCGTTGCCATTCCTGAGGACTCAGGTGTTATTCCTCTGTACACTGTAAATTCACGCCATATCCCACCGAACCATTCAAACCGAAACATAGCCATACAAACACAGCTGCTTCACGGTAGAAACACGAATGGGACAGAGGTACCCAAGCAATCGACTTTTGTACAAAGTCTCCCTCTGGTAAATTACCTATTAATAATTAATATTAAATTTAATTTAAAAAATATTTAATGTCTGTTCTCCAGGCGGAGTTCTAAAGATTACAACAGATGTCCCTCAAGGCTTAACTTTTATCTTAGTCCACGAACAAATCTGCTCTCTCTAGTTGATACTTACTTATACATGGAATATAATGGATTACATACTGCAGACGCATATATAGTAAAATGTGTAAAAACCTAACAGCTGTCGAGTACAATATTACCACTCTTTGGAAACTTCCAGCATCAGTATTTCCGAATCGATACAACATCATAACCTTCAAGAAAAGAGCATATTCCTTTTTAAAAGGTCGGCAGCACACCTGCAATGTCTCTGCTAATGCTGGTGATCATGGGCTGCAGTAGTCACTTACCATCAAACGAACTGCATACTGGTTTTCCCTCTGTGTTATAAAAATTAAAGTCGTTAATTAAGCTCAGTTAAAGAAATATTTATATTATATTATATAATATTATAGTATTCTGACACTTCCCTATGGTTGACTGGGAGAGAATGTTTTTAACATTAAGTCCGTCGTGTACACATATTTGTACTAATGAATAAATAAATAAATAAATATTTCTTAAACATTTAAAAATTACATCCTCACCCTTCAAGAATTCTAATTTCTGAGTAGGTACTAAGTTATAATGGAATTTATCGAGGGAATTGGCAATGAAATTACATAATCATATCCAATATCAAAGTAAAATAATGCTATGCAATCTGATGATACTTCTACGAAGCTCATACGCTTGGAGCAAGTATGCAAGTTTATTATTACCATATCAGCCACTGCTGAACATAAGCATTCCCTTGGAAGGTTATGCCAATTTTGGCCACGCTTAGCAGGTGGATTGGCATCCCGTCAAGGGGGCAGCGCTGCTGGTGACTGATCACTATCTTGCTGGGGGTAGGTTTTGTGGTGTTTTTGGTGGCTTTCTGAAGATTTGCCACCCGATAAAAAAACAAAAAAAAGCGACGGCGTAGGCGACGGTTACCACTTAGCATTAGGTGGGCCGTCAGCTTGTTTGCCATTCTAAGTTGCGTATAAAAAAATTATGAATAACTATTTCACAATCGTACTTTTTGAAGTTTCATATTTGTAATAAAAATAAAAAAAAAATATGTAGGTATACAATTCTATTCAACAGATTGCTGCGGTGTAAGCTGTAATTGATATAATTGCGTATATTCCTGGATCCAACGTTTCCCCGTTAGGTTTTATTTGCATGTGTTTTTATAGGAAAGGCAATCGAGCTTGCGGTTAACTTGACGGTGAGAGGTCACCGCAGCCCGGGGTTACTGGCAACACCAGAAGGGTTTCCGATTCACGCAGTATTTTTTTAACACGGGTATACAGTCTTTAAAATAAGCTTCAATTTTTATTTGCGTGTATATATGTATATTAGGTACCGTTTGGTCTCTGCATAGAATGGGCCACCCCTTCCTTTCTCGTGCGTGTCGTAAGAGATGACTAAGGAAACTAACGTTCGAAGGATAGGCACCAATGATCTTCTTAAAACATCATCCAGAACCTGACTGCAGTTGCCGATCCGTCTGCCAAGCGTGGCAACTACTGGCAAAGCCCCTCATATATGGGAGAGGTCTATATATATTCAGCATTGAAAATTTAATGCTTATTTTATAATAAAAATATACATACATATCTGTCACTCCTGTCTCCAATTAGGGTAGACTGACCAGCTTCGACTTCCAGTGTTGTAAGACCCTGACAACGAATATCCAGGGACACAATCGAGAATACCCAAACCGGTGGCAATTCAGAGAGGGTCGTTTTCTAAACTGACCTGATAGTCGAACCTGAGACTTCATCTGAATAAAATAATTGACTCATCACCGCGCCAATCATCATCATCATATCAGCGTTTGACTGTCTACTGATGAACATAACCCTTGTGGATTTTGCCAGTAGTTGCTACGCATGGAAGGCGGATTGGCAATCGCAGTTAGGTTTTGGAGATGTTTTAAGAGCGACACTGCTGCCCTCCCTTGCCTTTCTTAATCGCCTTTCACGACACTTACAGGAAAAGAAGAGGTGCCTTACGCCGGGACCCTACGCCAATGGATAGCCTCATCATAATGACTGATAATAGCTGCGTTGTGATCAGTGATAATGATATTTTGTAATGCAAAACAATGCTTGTTTAATACAATAATTATTATATTTTGTTTTAAAAGAAATTTTTAAGAGAAGAAGATAAAGGTGAGTAGCAGAGAATGATAATAAAGAAGTAGAGTTACCATAAACAAATTGTGTTTTTAAGCTATCAATATACCCTATCAGGTCGACCTCCACGCGGTACCCCCTGGAAACTATCGAAACTAATATATCGTTGAATTCGTCACGATGGGCTAACTGATCTACCTTTTCATTATCACCTATAACCTCCCGCTGGTGCTCCGCCAGTGTATACCGATAGCGCAGGTGGGGTTATCATGCCATTTTCATCCATTAAAAAAAATAAACAATGATATAACAATACACCTGTAACGTCGAGTTTGACACACTTCACTGACGGCTTTTTCCAATAATTTTACACACACATTATCAGAGGGAGACTTTGTACAAAAGTCGATTGCTTGGGTACCCCTGTCCCATTCGTGTTTCAACCGTGAAGCAGTTGTGTTCGCATGGCTGTGTTTCGGTTTGAAGGGTGGAATATGGCGTAAATTTACTGGGTACAGAGGAATAACACCTGAGTCCTCAGGAATGGCAACGCATGGGGGGTATCATGGGCGAAACAGTATACTCTGTTTTGTCTATGGTACTGCTCATGTCTATAGGCGACAGTTACCACTTTCCATCAGGTGGGCCGTCAGCTTGTTTGCCATTCTAAGTTGTATAAAAAAAAAAGAAAAAAAAAACACACAGTAAACTTTGCAGAAACAGTTATGTGTCAAAGCAGATATGCGGCTTTGACGAGATTTTCAAATTGCCTTCCTATAAAGATTTAAAGCAGACAGGTGTCTTATATCCTTTGATACAAAATAACCGTTGTCTATACTCAAAGCCGATTTATAGAATCGTGGTTTACAATGAGAAAATAAAACATCTTAAACCAAAGCGTGTTTAAGAAAGAAAAATAGACGCGTTACAAGGGTAAGGCCTTTGGCTATGTGCCTTCCAAACGGATAGAACAAATTTAATAATATTATTTGTGAGGGAACTGAATTATTCTTAAGTCTGTTTAGTGGTAGATTACCAGCAGTTGCTGGGTTAGAAAGTTGAGTTTTTTTTTAATGGGTGATAATGGAATGGTAACCCCACTCGCGCTATCGGTATACACCGACGAGGTAACAGTGGAAGACGATAGGTGAGAATGAATGCAGGTCAATTGGCCCACCATGATGAATTCGACAAGAATTAAACATGATGGTTTCCAGGGGAAACCGCGTGGAGGTCAACCTGAGAGGGTATATTGCTAGTAATGGGGCTACTAGACCCCATTAGTAACAATCCCTTTCCCCCCAAGAATGTTGAGTTCAATCTGGAATTATTTTGTATAATTTATAGAAATTCTATATTAGAAATGACCTAGAAGGATAAGACAAAATCTAGATCATAAAAATCAGGTGTAGTAATCGACAGGAGATGTCTAAAATAAAGAAATAAAAATGGTATATATTTTTATTTTTAAGATTCCTTTAAAAAAATGGAATTTAAGATATCTTCGGCTTAGTTAGTAAGAATATAAAACAAATATAGATCTTTACTCAGGCTTTATTGTTTAGCAAATTTTTTTTTTAATACAACTTAGAATGCATACAAGACGGCCCACCTGATGGAAAGTGGTAACCGTCGCCTATAGACATGAGCTGTACCATGGACATAACAGAGTATACTGTTTCGCCCATGATATCCCACATGCGTTGCCACTCCTGAGGACTCAGGTCTTATTCCTCTGTTTGCCATTCTAAGTTGTATAAATTACTTTTATGTATGCTTTTAAATTATAATACTAGTTATGACTATAATTAGATATAGATTAAATTAAAATATAGATTAAATTTGTTAATTATTAACAATTAGAGACTCCTTGTATTTTATAACACTTGTTTTCAAATACCGAAAATGTAACCTAAATTTTTCATTTTTTTTTTAATTTTTCCATTTCAAATGTTTTAATACGTTTCTTTTTTATATTTACAGGTAAAGAGCTGTGTGTGTTGTACTTAAGAATTTGTGGTAAGCCATATGTCAAAAAATTGATTGATAATGCTTTTAAGAATTGCACCAGAGGGAGACTTTGTACAAAAGTCTGTTGCTGCTGTTCCCTCTACCATTATGTTCCCTTAATCGCCTTCTACAGCACCCATGGAAAAGAAATGAGTGGCCCATTCTATACAGAGACTATAGGGCAAGCTCCATTGCTCTCTTGGAGTTTTGTGCCTCAGTCAATGATCAGGTCGGAAGCGCCATAACTCAGGACGGGTAAGATACACACATCAATAAGTTAGGGAATTGAAACACCAAAATCTTCCTTTTTTTATGAATTACTAGCTGACTCGGTAAACGTTGTTTTACCATATACTTTATACATTATTTCTAGAACTATACATAAAAATTTCTTGTACTACAATTATTAAATTCGATTGTCATCTTGCAATCCTATTGCGGAATATAAAAATCGCGATTAAAAAACAGAAGTTGATCGTAAAAGGGTGAAAATTTTAAGTTGTATGTATTTTTCAATGCTTAGTCATAATAAAATAAAAATAAAAAATTTGACAAAAAAATAAAAATAAAATATCTTGAGGTGGGTCACCCTTATCATTGATGGGTATGAAAAATAGATGTTGGCCGATTCTCAGACCTACCCGATATGCACACGAAATTTCATAAAAATCGGTAAAGCCGTTTCGGAGTTTGGTAACAAACACAGCGACACGAGAATTTTATATATTAGAAATATAAATAATTTTTATTCAAGTAAACTTAATAATATGCATTTTTGAATGGTCATTCTTTTATATAAGTTAAGTTTACAACAAAATATATATATATATATATATATATATATATATATATATATATATATATATATATATATATATATATATATATATATATATATTAAGAAAGTAGACTTACGAATCGTATCATTAGATGTATTAATATAAATGTGAACATTCTTTTGTTTTCTTGCCAAATAATCGTGCCTTGACAGCTAAGGGGAGCATATTTTACTTTTCCTTTTCATCTTTTGTTGTTTGTTTGTTTATTACAATAACATAATGGTTTTTTTTTCTATAAACAATATTTTATTGTGTCTTTATATATATATATATATATATTTGTACGAAGGGAGTTTTTATGAATTAATTTTATTTGTCTCATCTCGCATTGATACTGCGTCGCAAAGCGCCGTCCGTCCCTTGAAGAAGACTTCAGGGTGAAGTTGTGAGAATTTTTGAAAACGATGAACATTGTAGCATTGGGGAAAGGGATTGTTAGTAATGGAGACTGAGAATCCCATTGTTAGCAATATACCCAACCAGGTCGACCTCCTCGCGGTTCCCCCTGGAAACTATCATGGTTAATTCCTGATGAATTCATCATGATGGGCTAACTGGCCTGTTTTCATTCTCATCTATCGCCCTTCACTGGTGCTCCGCCAGCGTATCCCGTTAGCGCGGGCGGGGTCACCTTACCATTTTCACCCATCAAAAAAAAACATTGTACCATTAATAAGATTATGTTTTACAATAAAACTTATTTCTTTTGTAGCAAATCAGTTATTTTATTAAAAAAAAAAAATCTAAATTACTGAAGAGTATCTGATAAAAGGACTGTTTGATTCTATAGGATTTCATCCCAAATCGGTTTACAACTGACGGAGTTATGAGGTAACAAACATAATAAGGCCGTGTGGTCCCGGCATAGAATATACCACCCCCTTTTTTTCTCACGAGTGTCGTAAGAAGCGACTAAACGAGTGCGAAGATTGGTCAGCAGTGTCCCTGTTAAAATAGCTCCAAAGCCTAATTGCGATTGCTAATTCACGTGCCAAAGGTAGCAATTATTGGTAAAATATCTCAAGATTTAATATTAAAAGTATGTTTAGCAGTGGACAGTTAAAAGAAAAGAAAATAACCTTTATTCTATTATAACTTTATTTATTTAATAGAACTGCGGTTACTTGTTTTTTGGAAGTCGATTGAAAAAAAAAACAAGTTTTAAAAATCTATTACGAGCGGTGATATCTCAGTTGGTGCTTGGCTGCGGTTCGAAAGGTCCTAAGATCGAATCCCAGCTTATGTCTCTGAATTTTGTGAGTTCATTTAAAAATTATTATAACTTGCTCCGTGCCTCAGAGGGCACGTAAAGCCGTCGACAGGTAAGCCACGTGTAATGAACGTTACCTTAAAACTCTGTGAATAGAGGTCGACATCCTCGCTGAAGGGATATTGTCTTATACCAGAGGGAGACTTTGTACAAAAGTCGATTGCTTGGGTACCTCTGTCCCATTCGTGTTTCAACCGTGAAGCAGTTGTGTTTGCATGGCTGTGTTTCGATTTGAAGGGTGGGATATGGCAGTGAATTTACTGGGTACAGAGGAATAACGCCTGAGTCCTCAGGAATGGCAACGCATGGGGGGTATCATGGGCGAAACAGTATACTCTGTTATGTCCATGGCACTGCTCATGTCTATAGGCGACGGTTACCACTTTACATCAGGTGGTGCCGTCAGATTGTTTGCCATTCTAAGTTGTATAAAAAAAAATTTACTAAGTAATAAAATTTTATTTTGTGTTATAAAATAATTATAGGTCGTGACTGCAGTCCTAAAAAAAGAACATTTCAAAAATGCTTTTAAAGAAGTCTCTTTAAGTAAAGATGATTTGATTTATGAATTTTTTGAAAATTGTGTTCCACAAAAATTTGTTATTTTGATTTAAATACTAAACTGCTGAACTTTCACAAATTTTATAATGGGACCAATCTGTAAGTATATATTAAAATAAAGAATAATCCGAGCTGGTTTATATCTGACGGAATTATGAAGTAAAAAACATAAAAAAATACAAACGGATTAATAATAATAATAATGTTATTTATGCCGTGGTTCTCCCAAGAGACTACAGCATGGGGTTCTTCAAAAGGGGGGTAAAGAGGTCTCTTCAGGGTCGGCAACGCGCGCGTAATGCCTCTGGTATTGCAGGCGTTCATAGGCTACGGTAACCACTTACAATCAGGTGGGCCGTATGCTTGTTTGCTACCTCAGTGGTATAAAAAAATACTTTGTTATTCACACTACAATGCGGTCCATTTTGTTAGTGACAATTTTCTTATAAGCTGTTTTAGTAAAAAATTTTGTGCTTTATATTATTCTCAATTTCGTGTATAATATAGTATATGTCATATATGTGTAAGTATATTTGTCATTTATATATATATATATATATATATATATATATATTTATTCGTTTATATATGTAATTTTAGTATGTATATATATAAATAATTACTAGTACCTCATTCGAGTATTCTGACACTTGCCTATGGTTGACTGGGAGAGAATGCTTTTAGCATTAAGTCCGTCATGTACACATATTTGTACTAATGAATAAATAAAATAAAAGAGTTGAGAACCTACTTTTTAAGTCGGTTAAGAATTGTAACTAAACAATGTTTAAGAGATATTTAAGAAAATAATATACGAGTATGTTAGATCTCAATTATTTGAGCAATAGAAGCCAAAACAATCAATTTTGAAATTTTTGTCTGTCTGTATGTTCATTCCGACATCATGCGAAAACTGCTGCACCAAATTTTGAATGCGGTTTTTTCACTTATTTTATATGAAGTTCTAACTTAATAAAATCTAGTGCGTATTTGTATCGTGACTGTAAATAGTTCATAGTTTTCCTTAAGAAACGATTTATTAAAGACAAAAAAAAAAAATTCAAATCTGTAAATGCAGTGGTTAGTACGACAAATACAAATAAACAGAACTCCGCCATAAGTATAACATAAATAATACATTATCTCTTTTTTGGCAGTCGGTTATAAAACACGAAACACATTACGCCCCTAACCGGACCGAGGAATAGCACTCTAAAATTTACACTCAAAAATTCACCAAGAAAAGACGGATTGACGTCATTTCGTGTAAATTATATTTTCCACCCGGTAGCACCATAACATAAAAGTGAAAATATAATCTGGTCCCATAGGAAGCCATCCTACTGAGCCATCTAAACGTTTGTTACGGCATTAGGGCACGTTCACATTGATTAGAGAGAAAAAAAATCATTTTAGATATTAGTAGATTCGAGTAAGTGTAAAAAATAGATTATATTAGACTATATTAATTACGTATATATATATATATATATATATATATATATATATATATATATATATATATATATATATATATATATATATATATAATATTAATATACGAATTAGTAATGACAGGAAAAGAGACAAATTATTAGAACTATTGAGGACAGAAGGGGAAAAATGTTGGGACACTTGATACGACACGACGAACTTATGAACATTATAATAGAAGGTAAGATAGAAGGAAGAAGGGGGAGAGGGAGACCGAGACATAGTTACATCAGGCAGATCAAGGAAGGAGTTGGTGTCGTGTAGTATCAAGAGGTGAGGAGACTCGCTGACAATCGTAGTGAGTGGCAGGAGCTCCATCGACAAGAGCGCAGCACTTAAATAGGATAGATAGATAGATAGACTATACTACTTAATTTTATAAGTTAATTAAGTAATAAAGTGAACTGTACCAACATAAATTTAATTTAATTTATGTATAAGAGGAGCATATTGCAACTCAAGGAGGTAAGTACTTACCTAGTTTTTGTGGTCCTCGATTGAATGTGGGGATGATTCAACTATATTCGATATTTAGTTTCTTTAGCGTCTGTAGTATTACTACGTAAAAGGAAAATACTTATTCTATACGTATTTTATGTTTTTCGTGTGATTATTATTATTCAACATTGACAACGTCACAATTTATCATTCAATATATACCCACTACAAATTTATTATATTTATTTTATTTTTATTTTTTACACAATACACTTTAAGCACACCACTGTGTTGGTCAAGTTTTCAAACATTATTGTTATTATTAGGACCCCGCGGGTTGGCGAGGCGCGTGCTGAAAATCAGCGCTGTAGTGTCCCTGACACTACAGCATAATGCTGAGCACGCGCCTCATTTTGCAGGTATTGCGACGCACGCACACACACACTCATTTTTGATGAAATTGTTATAATACGAATCGTTTTATTTTTCTTTTTTAATTTTATATATATATATATATATTTTTATAAATATTTTTTTGTGTTGTTTCTTTATTATAATTCTTAATATATGGATTTTTTTTAACCCCTGTGTGGGTGCCGTCGCATATTTCTTGTAAAATAAAGTTTTTTCTTTCTTTCTTTCTTTCTTATTAATCAATTAGACTTTATGGACACTATTCGTTATAGTTTCTTTCATGCATACACTCACTCTAACCTGCTTTAGAATTATAGTTTTCATTTATTTAATTAAAATTACATAAATACATACATATCTGTCACGCCTGTCTCCCATTAAGGTAGGCAGAAACAATGCAACGCCAAATGTTTCGATTCAAACAAACCTCTTTCGCTTCCTCCACATTCATCAATCTTGTCATACACGCTCGTCGGTTACGGGTACTTTTAATTTAGCCCTTCTTCAGCACGTCGCCTATTTGGACAACATACGTCCGTCTAGGGCGGCCCCTACCGACATCTCCATTCATTCTTGCTCGATAAATCTCTTTCGTAATTCTCCTTTCATCCATCCTCTCCAAATGGCCAAAACAACGCAACATTCCTTTTTCGATTTTTGTCACTACATCGTAATTTATAATTAAAATAATTATCGTCATTGGCTGTATTCATAAAAGACTTAGCATTTAAGTCATTTTTTAGGAGCTCTGGATTTTTGTATTAAATAAACAAATCAGCCTTGTGGTCCCGGCATAGAATAGGCCACCCCTTCCTTTCTCGTGCGTGTCGTAAGAGGCGACTAAGAGAATTTAATAGTCGAGTAGGCAGTAGCGTCCCTCTTAAAACTGAAAGCCTATCTGCACTCGCTAACTTGTCTGCCAAGCGTGGCGACTTCTGGCAAAACCCTCCAAGGGGAGGCCTATGTTCAAGAATGAACAGGTAACGATTGATATAATGATCCAATAATCGTCCATTGCTAAAAATAAGTTACCCCCATAGATTGCTATAAGGAACTTTCCCAAGCCACGTGCATCCACTGACTCCCTGTAATGCATTTGAAGTTGTCATTCTATCTACTCACAATGGGGGGTCGTTCTGTAGCGTGTATATCTGTACAGAGTTGCCACTCAAGAACCTTTCTTCAACGTTGGTTGTCATTCTATTACTAATTTTCCATTATTTATTTCTATTTTTAATATAGAAATTAATTAGTTAACTAAATAATACGTTTAAACAAAATATATCGTTAAACAAGTTATTTTGTAGATTTAAAATAATTATTTGAATTTAGAACGGAATCTTGCATCCATAAGTATATTTTGCTCGTTTGTGGTTTTTTCTTTGTATTCAAATGGGGAACTTTATAGGTTACAAAATTGGATAGATAAATAGATAGATAGATATATGATTTATTATATACAGTAAATATGGTATCAACACGGAAAAAATATTCTATTTATTGTATAAATAATTACTTTATGAAAAAGGATACAGGTTTAATTGACACCTGATGAATACAAGAAACAGGTGAGTATCCATTGTAGATTTTTGTAAAACTGAATGTTTGCCATCTCCTCTCCTTAAGAGGGGAGATGTGAATTTTCTAGAAATTTACATAATAATAATAATATTTTTATTCAAGAAAGATACAGTTGCATAAAGGACAATTTACAATTTTTACAATTTATATTCAACGAGGAAATATCTGCATTACCATCAGTCCCCAAACTAGGCCAGACCTGTGTCTTGGGGACTTAAAATAAAAATTGGGGATAATGAAATTGCCAGCAACAAGTATAAATAGATAGATAGATATGTTTCTATCGTGAAGCAGTTGTGTTTGCATGGCTGTGTTTCGGTTTGAAGGGTGCGATATGGCGTGAATTTACAGGGTACAGAGAAATAATACCTGAGTCCTCAGGAATGGCAACGCATAGGGGGTATCATGGGCGAAACATTATACTCTGTTATGTCCATAGTACTGCTTATATCTATAGGCGACGGTTACACTTTCCATCAGGTGGGCCGTCAGCTTTTTTGCCATTCTAAATTGTATAAAAAAAAAGATTTTATTTGCATTACTTACAGCACACAAATTATAACATATACAGATGTACATAAAAAGCGAGATAACATACATGTTTAAAAAAAAATACATAAAGCCAAATACAATTTTTTCTTTTGTGCGTGTGCCATAACAAGACAAAATGGTCACAACTCAGTGATGAAATATATGAACGAAGTGATGATAAATGATGAATTAAATTTACATCAAGCGCATTTTATTAATTATAAATAATTGAAGTTTGTTGTGAACGGAACCTAAGAACCATGTAGCTGAACGCTAAAAAAAACGAGAATCGGATAAAAACTCCGTACAAATCCCTAAGGAGCAGGGTTCCACGGGCAAATGCTCGAACGTCATTCAATTTGTTTTAGCTAATGCATGTTTTAAGGGTTGTTGCAACAGAATCAGCATTTAGAATACAATTTGTAATTCTGTATCATAGCAGTTTACAAGTGAATCCTGGAGCGACTTTATTCGCATGAGAATAATCGATGGTTCTTATAAGATCTAAAATATTTATAAATTTAAAAATAAATAGATAATAAATATGCTCACGACTGTAGTCCTTGACGGAGTAATCAGTAATCAAAGGTATTTGTTAAGTCAACACTCGATACAATATGTTATCAATATTATATATTTAGGAATTTACTTAGAATATATTTAGAAAGTGGTAGACAGATAGATAGATAGATAATTTATTTGCATTACTTACTTACAGCACACAAATTACAACATACATATACAAGAAAAGCGAGATAACATAAATGATAAAAAAAAAATACACAAAGCAAAATACAATTTTCGTTTGTGCGTGTGCCATAGCAATACAAAATGGGCACAACTCATTTTATCGAGTTTTTGATTAATTCAGTGGTAACCGTCGCCTATAGACATGAGCAGTACCCTGAACATAACAGAGTGTACTGTTTCGCCCATGATACTTCGCTGCCATTAATTTACTGCCATATCCCACCCTTCAAACCGAAACACAGCCATGCAAACACAAATGCTTCACGATAGAAACAAGAATGGGACAGAGTAAACGATTTTTGTATAGTCTCTTTCTGGTTAAATATGAGGTTAACATAATAACTTTATCTCCTCGTACTCTGTAGTTTCCCATCCAACATGAGCTTGGCTGCTTTACGGCTGAAACGCAAGTGATGAAAACTAGATGTTTTAGAATATGACTGTTTTTACTCATCATCTGCATCATATCAGCCTTTAACTGTCCACTGCTGGGGGGAAAGGGATTGTTAGCAATGGAGTTTGACAGCACTATTGCTAGCAATATGCCCTATTAGGTCAATCTCCACGTGGTTCCCCCTGGAAACCATCGTGAACAATTCTTGTTGAATTCGTCACGATGGACCAACTGACCTGCTTCATCCTCACCTATCATTCTTCACTGGTGCTCCGCCAGCGTATCTCGATAGCGCAGACGGGGTTTACATTCCATTTTCACCCATTAAAAAAAAACTGTCCTCTGTTAAACATAAGCCTGCCCTTATCGAATTTTGCAGATAGTTGCTCCGCTTAGTAGGCGGATTGGCAACCGCAGTTAGGCTTTGGAGATGTTTTAAGAGGGACGCTGCTACCTATTTCTGGCCTTCCCTTAGTCACCTCTTACGACACCCACAGGAAAAAAGACACCGTTTGTCGTATCTCCTCACTTTCAGGGCACTTCCCTCCATAATAAGTCGAGTCTGGGTATTCTTGGCGTCGATATATCTGGCGACGTCCAGAGTTTTGCGGTCATCTGGAGGAAAAAGCTAAGATAGCTTCCAAAAAGTTGGGGGTGCTCAATAGGGTGAGACAGTATTTCACGCCAGAAAACCGCCTGAAACTGTATAAAGCTCAAGTGAGGCCATACATGGAATACTGTTCTCACCTGTGGGCAGGAGCGCCACTGTACCAACTCCTTCCGTTAGACCGCATTCAAAGTCGGGCAGCTCGAATTGTTGACGATCGGCATCTTACTGTCCGGCTCGAGCCACTGAAACTGCGTAGAGATGTTGCATCTTTGTGCATCTTCTCCCGAATTTATCATGGGGAGTGCTCTAAAGAATTGTTCGGATTGATACCTGCTGCAGATTTTCACCATCGTATAACCCGCCATAAACTAAAATTTCATCCCAACCATCTGGACGAGTGGCGGTCCTCCACCGTGCGTTTTTCAAGGCACTTTCTCCCACGCACAACCACTCTTTGGAATCAACTTCCAGCAGCAGTATTTCCGAACCGATACGACAACCTAACCTTCAAGAAAAGAATATATTCCTTTTTAAAAGGCCGGCAGCACACCTGCAATGCCGTAGGTGTTGTGGGTGATCATGGGCGGCGGTAGTCACTTATCATCAGGTGAGCCGCATGCTTGTTTGCCCCCTGTGTTGTAAAAAAAAAAGGAAAAGATAGGGGTGGCCTATTCTATGCCGGGACCACACGGCTGTTAATACTCGTAGCTTGCCAATTAATTTACAAACCACAAATTATTATTATATTATTATTTGAAATAGACTTTTAATTGAAATGAAATAGAGTAAACTTGAGAACTTTAATAATCTTTTCCAAGAAAATAGGGAGGGAGACTTTATACAAAAGTTGATTGCTTGGGTACCTCTGTGCCATTCGTGTTTCAACCGTGAAGCAGCTGTGTTTGCATGGCTGTGTTTCGGTTTGAAGGGTGGGATATGGCGTGAATTTACTGGGTACAGAGGAATAACATCCGAGTCCTCAGGAATGGTAACGCATGGGGGGTAGGGGGGTATCATGGGCGAAACAGTATGTTATGTCCATGGTACTGCTCATGTCTATAGGCGGCGGTTACCACTTTCCATCAGGTGGACCGTCAGCTAGTTTGCCATTCTAAGTTGTATAAAAAAAAAATTGAAATAAGAAAATAGGAAATATTTATTTGTATAAATTATAATTTTTTATCTTACTATTACAGTTATTATACTAGATAGATATACTTCGAGTTGCAGCTATAGAGGAAAGATTCGTGCCTAATAATGGAATGGGTGGTACGACTCCCACGATGAAGTGATTATCTCTAATATTTTGCAGGAAGCCGACAGATGGAGCCTATAAGTACACGAATAACTAAGAATTCTCACTAACATTATAAACTAGTAGCCTATCCTGGTTTCACGTGGGTGTATTAATGAACAAAATCTAGTCCAATATTCCTTTTTCTTAACTTTATCACTTTCCCTTACGAGTTTTAAACATTTACTTTTATATATATACCTTGGTTTTGATAATTAGTAACATACAAAAATTAATTAGTCGAACCACTGCACCAGTTCTGAAGTGATTCGCTAACATACATTCCTAAAATGGTCTTCATTCTACGAACAAATAATGACTTATCATAAAACAAAAAAAAAGAAAAACTATTATGTCGCATTATAGTTTTTATAGTGTAATCTTTTCCCGTGCTTGGCAAATACAATACACAGTCTCAAACAGTGTTTCGATTGAATGGAACCTCTTTGTATTCCTTGCAGCGGTCACGGGAGTCGAGACGGACGCTTTATTCGTGCCGCGTACAGAACCCCACTCATAAAATAGTGTTCACGCACGACGTACGTATTTTATTCCCCCACATAAAGGTTGTCTTCGTAGGGATTTCTCGCCAATGCTGTATTGATAAAGATTTCGTATATTTTCCTTTGGACAAGAAAAGGGTGAAAATGGATCCTAATGACAATCATGCGTAGATTTCCAACTTCGGGTATATGGAATAAAATTGTAGATAAGGTTATGTAGTTACGATTATGTAGCTGTCTGGATTTCGATCGATGTACTTTGATAGATAGATAGATAATTTATTTGCATCACTTACAGCACATAAATTACTAATTAAATAAATTAGACAATTTATTAATAATATTTATTAAACAATTATATTTATTACATAATTATTTAATTAATTAAATAACTCGTGGGAGTAGTGTCGGGAGATACTAAATGGCCTCCGTCAAATCATCAGCCTTTAGCCGTCTACTGCTGAACAGTATCCTCCTTCTTGGGAGGTTTTGCCAGTAGTTGCTACACTTGGCAGGCGCATAGGCGACCGCAGTTAGACTTTAGAGATTTCGTGATATTGAAGAGAGAAGTGGTCCCGGTATAGATTAGACCACTCTTTTTCACGTGGGTGTCGTAAAGAGAAACTAAGGGAGAGCGAAGGTTGGGTCTCGATCCTCTTAAAACATCTTTAAAAACCTAACTGCGGTTGCCAATCCGCATGCCAAGCGTGGTAACTACTGGCAAAACTTCCCTTATGGGGAAGGCTTATGTCCAGCATAGTCTACAGTGTTTTTAATAAGTTTTTATTTATTAAAAGGTAGATCCAAAATATTCTTCGGTATCATATAATATAAACTACATAATTTTGTCTAAACAATACTTCGGAACAGCAAGTTATAAACTTGTATCTAGTGTTAAGATTACTGACATCGCTGTTTTTAAGAAACAGTTGAAGACTCCTGCGTATACGCAAAATATTTGCGTATTAATCTGTGATTTTATAATTCTGTCGCTGCATTTTCATGATTTTTTTTTTAACAAATAATCACAATATTATATAAATTATACATATAGGTATGTAATGAATATAGATAAAAGTTTTTTTTGTGCAATTGAAAAATGCATATTCTTACACACCTGCAATGCCGCTGGTGTTGTGGGTGATCATGGGCGGCGGTAGTCACTTACCATCAGGTGAGCCGCATGCTTGTTTGTCCCCTGTGTTGTAAAAAAAAGTGAGTTTGTTTGTTTGTTAATTGTTACCATCTTAACCGATTACTATGAAATTTACATGTACTATATGGGCTACAAGAGGATATAGGTTGCTTTTTATCCTGGTCAGGGAACATACATATCCTAGTCGTGAATAAAAACTAGTATATAATGAAATACAGTTATAAAAAAAAGACTTCGAAAGGACAAGATTCCCAACTTATTCGTTTTATAAATATATTACGCAGTTCTATAACACGTTTTGATAATTTTTTACATTTGAATTAAGTTTACTATTTCTAGTTGGTGTCATTTTAATTTTCCAACGGTTTAAACCGTTTTTTTTTTAAACAAAAAAAGTGTTGATTGCAAAATAAAATGAGGCAGACAAGCTATTTCGTGTTATAATTTTATATTTATTATATAAAAATATATAATTATTGTTTTACTAGATGACTCGGCAAACATTGTTTTACCGTATATGTTATTTCGAGAATTATACATGAAAATTTATCGTACTACAATTATTATATTCGATTGTCATCTTGCAACCCTATTGCGGCATATAAAAATCGCGATTAAAAAACAGGAGTTGATCGTAAAAGCGTGAAAATTTTAATTTGTATGTATTTCTAAATGCTAAACCTAAAAATAAAATAAAAATAAAAAAAATTGTCAATAAAATAAAAAAATATATTTGGGGGTAGGTCCCCCATATCATTGAAGGGTATGAAAAATAGATGTTGGCCGATTCTCAGACCTACCGAATATGCACACAAAATTTCATGAAAATCTGTAAAGCCGTTTCAGAGGAGTTTGGTAACAAACACCGTGACACGAGAGTTTTATATATAAGATTTCTTTTTGCATTTTCGCCTGCGTGAATCCTGTTAATATAATATTATAAATGCAAAATTTAATAAGGATGTGTGAAGAATGAAATGAATTAAATAAAATTAAAGGACGAATGACTGAAAAATTGTTCCTTGAACAATGTTCCACGCTGAGCTTCGACCTTTTTGTATTGCTGCATATCACACATAATAACACAATTTTATAAATCTTATGTTGTTTTGTGTATTATCTATTCTTATGTACATGTTGTGTGTGATTAGTAACAAACAAATAAACGATATATCTATCTATCTAAAAAGAATGGAAGCGACGATAATTTGTAAGGATGCCCGTCAGCATCAGCATGATGATAGTGAAAATTTAATCTAAGATCTTGTATGAATCTGCTTGTTTAGTATACAAATAATAAATATATTTTCTTTTTAATTTTTGAAAAATATTTTCCATTTAAAAGTGCTTGTGAACAAGTCAATTTGAATTCGAATAAAGATGGTTTGAATTTGAAAATAAAAAAAGGTTCCTGGATAGATATTTTGTACAAACGTCGCCTGCATTTTACGGGTACATTTGTCCCAGTCGAAGTTTTGCAGTGAAGCAGTTGTATATGTGTGTGTATTCTATTTCATTGATCCACTGATATCTATGATGCTGTTTAGATCCGTCGTGATCATATCAGCCATAAACTGTCCATTACAGTACATAGGTTTCCCCCATAAGTAGGGTTTTGCCAGTAGTTTCCATGCTTGGCAGATGAGTCGGCAACCTCAGGCCTTATTGATGTTTCAAGAGGAATACTGCTGCCCATCCCTCGATCATAAAGCTCCCTTGGTTACCTCTTACGACATTCATATTTATAGGCGTCTAATACCACTTTCAATCAGGTGGGTCGTCCGGTTGTTTGTCCAATTTGCATGATGAATAAATTAATCTATCATGTTAAGAAACTTACGCCCAGCAGTGGGGGTGTTACGAGCTGTTAAGATAAGAAGATTATGTGGTAATTTGGTCTATAACTATGTATATAACGCTATATTAAATGTACCTATAATATCTGTAGAGGTCGCTGTGAGGCGCCACCCATTAGAAGGTATCTCCTTGAGTAATAGGACAGTTAAGGTACCATTTCCAATGAGTACAAAAACGGGTAATTGATATGAAATTAAATTAATTATTATATTAATACTGGCAGATTCGGTCAACTTTACTTTTCGCTTAACCGTCATTTAGTGGAACAATTTTTTTTATTTTTCTAGTTTATATAGTGTTGAGTAAAGGATATACTTTATACGAAATTTACTTAAAATTTTGTTCAGCGATTTCGGAGATTAGTGTTCGTACTTTTTTGACTTGAAGATTAGATTGTTAACTTAAATAATTTTATTTTATGATACTATAATTGTTAAATATAAATTATAAAATATAATAATCCAAATATATATATATATATATATATATATATATATATATATTTATTTATTTATTTATTTGGATAATTTTTGCTTAATAATGTTCAAATAATTGGACAGTTTGAAATTTCACAGTTAGAGAATATTCTAAACTGAGTATTTTATTTAAATGCTAATGCACATGGATACCGTTATTAATATTGTAAGTATAAAGGTCGATTTTTTTTATCACTATTTTTACTTATTTTTACATTAACAGTTCAATAAATTAATGATTTTGACATTTACGTAGTTGGCGTGCAAATACATATTAATTTTGTAAGGCATGTTGCCGAAATCATTTCTAAATGAAACACAATTTATTAAAACTACTTATTAATCAAATTTACAATAATTATTTATTTTAGTAAGAATATTCTTTATTTATTCTGAGTCTCTTAGCAAAATCTGTTTGTTAAATATCAATTTTACATATTCTTCAGTGAGAACGGACCCTTAAGCAGTTAGTGGGAGAGCGATTAAGGCAACCGTTAACTGCGGATGTACATTTGTTTTCGGGCGGTTAAGATGTTTCCCGAGCAAATTGAACTAATTTACTGTTCACAAGCTCCTCTCTTGCATTATATAGTTCTTTTGATACCGAAATAATGACGTCATTTTATCAGTGCGTCGATTCGTTTAATTACGATGTAAGGTGTTACATAACTATGTTATATTACATTTACATTATATTACATTACTTTGCATTACTTCACATTACTTCACTTCACATCAATTCATATCACTTCACATTACTTCACATAACCTTACATTACGTCACATTACTTCACTATATTTGACATAACTTCACATAACTTTACATTACGTCACATTACTTCACTTTATTTGACATAACTTCACATAACTTTACATTACGTCACATTACTTCACTTTATTTGACATTACTTTACATAACTTTACATTACGTCACATTACTTCACTTTATTTGACATCACTTCATTACATTACATTACTACACATTACGTTACATTATATTCATATAGATGAATTGAGAATTTTGTCTTTTAAACATTTCTATATTTTATATTTATATAATTTATTTCCATTCTCTTCTTATATTACACAATAGAGAAAAGTAAATGATCGTATTGTAATGTATTGATGTTATGTTCGCAACAGCGCGATCACGCGATTTCTCTGCTCGATTAAATTTACTACAGATTCTGCACATTAAGAGAATTATCTGAAACTAGTGGCGCGCCTCGGGCAGGCATGGATTTTTTAAAAAATAATACAGCCAATTTTAGAAATCAATACACCTGTATACTGTTACATTACAAATACATTACATTCTAGTAACATGGCTCGCTAATAATGTTGATTTTAATAAGTGAAAATATTTTTAAAATCATTTAAATAGTTTTTGAGTTTGTCCATTAAAAAAAAAAACTATGTCCTTTTTTATTATTTTAGTTTTTTTATGCAACTTAGAATGGCAAACAAGCTGACAGACCACCTGATGGAAAGTGGTAACAGTGACCTCTTAGTTTCTACATTTCGACTAAAGCTCACTCGTGGCTTTGTGTTCTAACATATTTTTTGGATGAGCTATCAAACCATCACCAAGGTAACGGAACGAATATAATATGCATTAATATTGTATGACGGTGTAGTGACAGAAATCGAAAAAGGAATGTTGCGTTGGTTTGGTCATTTGGAGAGGATGGATGAAAGAAGAATTACGAAAGAGATTTATCGAGCAAAAATGAATGGAGATGTCGGTAGGGGCCGCCCTAGACGGACGTATGTCGACCAAATAGGCGACGTGCTGGAGAAGGGCCAAATTAAAAGTACCCGTAACCGGCGAGCGTGTATGAAAAGATTGATGAATGTGGAGGAAGCGAAAGAGGTTTGTTTGAATCGAAGCATTTGGCTTTCCACTGTTTCTGCCTACCCTAATGGGAGACTGGCGTGACAGATATGTATGTATGTATATTTAATGTTTGTTATATATGTTATAATGCAATATGCTGTTGATGTTACTTTAAATAAATAAATAAATAAATAAACATGTGATTATTACATTAGAATGTAATAGGATTTCGTAAAATAGTCTGACGTGTTTATAAAGCTTGTTCACATGTTGGTATTATTTTATTTTTTTACATATTACTATATATTATACACTAATCAATTCTAAATTAACTGTCGTCATCCTATCAGCTCTTAATTGTTCACCAATGAACATAAGCCCCCCCTGGGGGGGGGGGGGGGGGGGGGTTGTCAGTAGTTGCTACTTTTGGCAAACGGATTGGCAATTGCTTAGGCTTTAGAAATTTTTTAAGAGGGACGTTGCTGCCCATCTCTAGTCCTCTTACGACAGCCACGGGAAAGTAAGGGATGGATGCTTTATGCCGGGAACACACTGCAACTATGATAATGTACATTTATGTATATATAGTGTTTCACAATAAAAAAAAATCGACTACAGTTGTGGCCTAACCAGTTATTTTGAATTTAGGACTGAACTACGGAACTAAATTTTTATAAAAGTTTTATGAAACCAATCTGTAAATATGTCGTTTTAGATAAAAAAAATAATTAAAATAATTTTTTAAATCTGTTTACAATTGATGGAGTTATGTGGTAACATATATATATATATATATATATATATATATATATATATATATATATATATATATATATATCTCTCTCTTAGCAATTTAAATTTGAATTTTTAAAATATGGGGAGAACTACATTCATCAGTGGACAGTTACGGTTGTATAATAGTAATAAAAATATTACTATACTAACATTGACCAATTTAGTTAAACACATGTAAATCCACCCTTACAAAGGGAAGGGTAGAAATGCCACGACACTTGATGCGGGTATGATGGCTTCAAAGTATTTCGTGGAAGAGGAATGCCTACCAAAAATTTAACTCGCTTGTTAAACATTGGATCATATTAAGATAACTAGCCACTTCCTGGGGCTTTGCCCACGCGAATTAGAATATAAACGTCTACAAACGGACGTATGAACGTCCAGTAATTTTTTTTATACAACTTAGAATGGCAGACAGGCTAACGGCCCACCTGATGGAAAGTGGTAACGGTCGCCTATAGACATGAGTAGTACCATGGATATAACAGAGTATACTGTTTCGCCCATGATACCCCCCATGTGTTGCCATTCCTGAGGACTCAGGTGGTATTCCTCTGTACCCTGTAAATTCACGCCGTATCCCACCCTTCAAACCGAAACACAGCCATGCAAACATAACTGCTTCGCGGTAGAAACACGAATCTGGTAATTATCATTACACTGACTGTCCAAAAAAGGGGTGTAGTTTTTTTTATGGTTGATATGGTGGGTGGTATGGTAACCCCGCCTGCGCTAACGGGATACGCTGGCGGAGCACCAGTGAAAGGTGACCGATGAGAATGAAAAAAGGCCAGTTAGCCCATCATGATGAATTCATCAGGAATTAACCATGATAATTTCCTGGGAGAACCACGAGGAGGTCGACCTGGTTGGGTATATTGCTGTAGTTTTGATTGTATATATATGGTTTTTTCCATCACAATTGTTAAATGCCTTTTTAATTTTTAACCATTATGTGTTGCCAGTGACGATTTATAGGACTGAGACGTAGTCGCCTTAGATTATTTAGATAAAGCATCGAGCATCAAAAACGGTCGAGTCAGCTAATTTATCAATTAGCTAACTCTTTTTATATTAATGTTCTATATACTTACACACAAAATACATCTTAGTGTATCTATATTTAATTATTTAATAAACAAAATGAGTTAAAAGGTGCAAAATTTATAAGACAAAATAAATATAGAATCACTCATAACTATTTATCAAGCAAAATTGTATGCAAATGTTGACCCGCTTTTCTCGAATTATTTGTATGGAGACACTCTATCTATATAGTCTAATGTAGTCGCATACTGACAGATTAGGATGCTTTAAGTTGCTCAGCAAGTTCTGGAAAGGCTGTACTCGAAGTTTCATAGTATTATAGAATGCGGTATGCGGGCATTTGCAGAAGAACTAGAGTGTATATGACTGTGAAATTCCAAGGTAAGGAGGCAAAACATTTTAATTCTCAGGAATGGCAATGCCTGAGGGATAGCATAGACATCCTGTGATGCTCATGGTACTTGATTATGTTTATAGGTGATTCCTACTTCTCGTCCTTGTTGCCTTGTGGTATTGGCATAGAATAGGCCACCTATTCCTTTCCCGTTGGTGTCGTAAGAGACGATTAAGGGAAAGCGAGGAATAGACAGCAGCGTTCCTCTTAAAACATTTCTAAAGCCTAATTGCAGTTGCCAATTCGCTTGCCAATCATGGCAACTATTGTTAAAACACTCCAAGAGGAGGCTAATGTTCAGCAGTGGTCAGTTAAAGACTGATGACTGATGATAGCGTTGACTACTTCTCATCATGCGAAATATCAGCATACCAGCAACACCCAGCCTTATAAAAAAAAAAATTGAAATTCGCACCAGTATGATGTACACAAATAAAATACGTGTCATCTCAAAGTGGCACTAAATACAATTTCCCGCGTGATTCCCTCTTGTAACGTTTCCTGAAAAGCAATGTGATAAATTCAATATAATCTCTCACAAAGGCGTCACGATCCGAATCTTCCGCATTTAGTATATGCCCGTTCAATAAAAGAATCCCTTATTACATTTCTACACGGCAATACATTTTAGATATACGTATTATAATGTTGTTTTACCAAATAATTAATTGGATATTATCGATTGTGCGTACTAAAGATCGGCGAATATGCGATGTAAAATTTGCTCTTAAAATATTTATCTTTGAATCTTTAATACCTATTGAGAATACTATAATAATATAAATAATACACACATACATACATATCTGTCACGCCTGTCTCCCATTAGGGTAGGCAGAAACAATGGAATGCCAAATGCTTCGATTCAAACAAACCTCTTTCGCTTCTTCCACATTCATCAATCTAATCTCTTTTTAATCCATCCACTATAAGTTGTATGAGTTTTAATTATCATAAAATAATTTTTAGAAGTGCTTCCTCCCACAAGCACTTAAGTTATGCAATCCAAGATACCGTTCATTTGTAAAAGAACAAGTTGTATATGTCATTATAAGCGATGTAGCTTTATTTTACATTAAAACAGTTCTAATGAAAACTAATGGTAAAACATCGATGGTAGATAACAACATTTTCACAGGCAAAGAGGCAAGATCAGCTGGATACGGCTTTATATTTGGCCGTAGTGTTAAAAATCAACATATATATGAGATTGAAATTGCATTGAAGCCACTACAGTTTGGTGAAGGTGTCGTATATGAGGACAAGAAAATATTTATGGAATCTTCTCTATTTGTAGCTCCAAAATGTACAAACTTAAGACCTAGTAATAATTAGGGCGATTCGAGAGTGTCTCCATTCAATGAAAATAGGATCGTAGAAGTATTAAGAACAGTGTCCAATGATAGGCAAGATCACCATCCAAATCCGGAGTTCGCGATCTACGCGCCTACAATTCCATATTTGAATATTAAATTAAAGAATATAGAAGAACATGCAAGATAATAATAACAAGACATTTCGAGATATTCAGTTACTAGAATAGAGTTTAGATCATCTAACTTCTCTAGATGGAGCAACGTATACCTAAAAATGACCCAAAAATGCTCAACATCTTTGGTTGAGATATATTTTTCGGACAGCATTTTATCGTAGTCCCGACCAAACTCTTTACAATTACTCCTCTCCATCCGTCCTGGAACAGATCGCATTTAGTGATAAGGCCGCCCATTGGTACTTCAGTGTGATTACTTACTTTCCTTGTAATTTCTGTTTTTACTAAGTTTCCTGTGATCTTTTGGTCTATTTTTTATTGATCCTTTTTTCTTTAAATGATTATATCTAAAATTACTTGGTCATTAAACAGCCCGTGCATGATCGACTAACACCATACACATTTGTCATTCAAGTAATCCTTTAGAGTGTAATAGGCTTTGTACAATAACTGTTTTTAATAACAGTTTTAAGTTTGTGTTTAGATCATTTAATGCCCACTCCTAAAAGATACCTATTAACTAGGGAAGAACAAATGATATCCATCTATTTTTGTTAACATTATCCTGTTACAATGTTGCAAGTGATTCGAGTGAAACCTTCCTATTAGATGATTTTTTTTATTTTAAGAATAATAAAATAGAATACCCTTTTTAGTAATTTATTCCGAGCGATCAATACAGTCACTATATATATATATATATATATATATATATATATATATATATATATATATATATATATATACAAGCTGACGGTCCACCTGATGGAAAGTGGTAACCGTCACCTATAGACATGAGCAGTAACATGGACATAACAGAGTATACTGTTTCGCCCATGATACCCCCCATGCGTTGCCATTCCTAAGCATTCAGGTGTTATTCCTCTGTACCCAGTAAATTCACGCCATATCCCACCCTTCAAACCGAAACACAGCCATGCAAACACAACTGCTTCACGATTGAAACACGAATGTGACAGAGGTACCCAAGCAAACGACTTTTGTACAAAGTCTCCCTCTGGTAAATATATCAATTGTCATTTCGTCCATCTATCCTATTCTTTTAAATATAAAAGCGAGAATTTATATCGTCACATATCGATGTTGCAATGACAAAATATCGATAATGACTGAAAATATTAGTATAATAATCTTATATATAAAATTCTCGTGTCGCGGTGTTTGTTACCAAACTCCTCCGAAACGGCTTTACTGATTTTTTATGAAATTTTGTGTTCATATTGTGTAGGTCTGCGAATCGGCCAATATCTATTTTTCATACCCGTCAATGATATAGGTAACCCAACCCTAAATATATTTTTTTATTTTTTTGACAAATTTTTTCATTTCTATTTTATTATGATTTAGCATTGAAAAATACATACAACTTTAAATTTTCATCGTTTTACTATCAACCCGTGTATTTTAATCGCGACTTTTATATTTCGCAATAAGTGGTTAAAACAACGTTTACGGGGTCAGCTAGTATTATTACATAATTATATTGTTAATTTAAATCGTTACAATCTTTTGAATAAAGTCTCCCATCAGTGAAAGTGATCTGCCCTAAAGCACCATAGGTCGAAGAACGTTAAAAAAAGTGCCCATAACAATACGTCCAATGCCAAGTTAGTTTTCCAACACATTTCTCAGCCTAGTGAACACGTTCACTAAAACACAACTACAACACTTGTTGTTCTTGTTTGAGTAAATATCGCTACAAGCAAGTACAAACTCGTGAAGCATTTTTTTTCCAACAGACTCATACGCCTATAGACTACTGTTTCCTTCTCTTTCAAGATATAATATTATGTTTTTCCTCATTTGATGACCTTTCAGAATCAAAGACATGGGTGGCTTAAATTATGCCTTTTGATTCGATGATGTATAAAACTATATTATACTGAACTGAAAAGAGCATATTCCTTTTTAAAAGGCCGGCAGCACACCTGCAATGCCGTAGGTGTTGTGGGTGACCGTGGGCGGCGGTAGTCACTTACCATCAGGTGAGCCGCATGCTCGTTTGCCCCCTGTGTTGTAAAAAAAAAAAAGAACTAGATGAAGCGTTTACTCACATAAATTTTGTGTATTTTAAATCTGCACATTGAGATTTTGAAAAAAATGGAATGTAATCCAAAACGTATTAACAAGAAGGAAAGAGAAGAATTCATGCGCCACTTTAACTTAAATAAATTTAATGTTGGCCTTATTCAATCTATGTTAGCTGAACTTGAACCAGAAATTTTTGAACATCTCTGTAAATTATTGATGCCTATTAATTCTTCTCTTTTCGTGTCTAGGGAAAGTACGATAGGGTTGATATACCTGAAAGAGGTAAAAGCCCTTAAAATAATAATAATAATAATAAAAAAACTACTTGTCCATTTTTTATGTCATCATGAGGAATAGGTAGACGAATCTAATGGAGTGAGTTGTACCCCAAATTTAAAATTGATGTACTTCTTGGTACATAAAACTAATATTAAGAAGTAACGAGTACAACCTCATTGCGTAAAGTCGCGTACGATAAGACGTGAAAGTCTTAAGTCTAAGTTTTATAGTCAAGGGATGGGCAGCAGCATGCCTTTTATAACATCACCAAAACCTAACAGTGATTGCCAACTCACTTGCCAAATGTGGCAACTATCGGCGTCAGCGTCCATATATGAATACCTTTCTCCCACATACTGAGTAATAACTACACGTTCTGATATTATAATATGGGTGGAATTTAAATCGACAAACCTTTTTAACAAAGTCTTCTGTCAGTGAAAGTTTATAGTTCAGGTATATATATGTATGTATCAGTTATTTTTATTGTAACATTGTATGTAAAAATATTTATTAATATTGATTTTGTATTATTTGCTTTATCTGTACTCGCGTCGTGTTAACTTAAACAACTTAAAATATATTGAAAACATAAAAGATTCTTTTTTGTTACTGTGCTGTGCAAGACGAGGTTAATTATATATTTTATTGCTGCATGATGCAATAACTTGCCAAAATTAGATCGTATTTTATAGTACATTACTGCAGCGGCCAGCAACTGAGGCATTGATGGACGAACGTGCAAATGTGGGCTAAGGCATAGTCGAGGCACACATACGTGAGTCCATCAATGCCTAGTTGTGGCCAAGACTTGTATAGTACTTTTCTCAAACAATGCGCAGAAATCAAAAACACAATTTTACTTTTTAACTTCAATAACGTATAACGAACAATAATAATTTTTCACGCGCCATAAAGTTCCTTTGTTTTTTTTTTCAATAAACAGCTTTCTATTTGCAAGCCAGTTCGAAATTTAAATAAAACCTTGTATTAGTTATCTCCTTGGTAGCCATGTTTCGAAGTAAAAGGTGATTCCATTTTTAAATTACAGGACAGGTATGAGTTTACATAGTAATTTATCTGGCCGCAAAACACAACAGAAATGGATTTTCATACAACTTTTGCCGGCCGCTACCCGCATGTATCTGGCCAGTAGGCAATTTTGATTTATCTTGAAGAAGATTGTCAAAACAATGCTCACATTTCCAAGCATGTTTGAGAAAAATTAATATACTACCTACATTAGAAATTTAGTTTAATGATTTAGACTAATAATAATGTTAGGATAATTAGTCAATAGAGAGTATAAATATATAATATATAATGTATACCTAATTATGAAAATGTATAAAATTTATCAATGTACATGAATATCTCTTGATGGGTATAAGTATTTCAAAAAACACTTCGAAAAACGGTCAGCGCACTTTTTGCTGAGCTATATTTTTCCGAACAGAATTTTATCGTGTCGTGACTGGAAGCGATCGCTTTTAGCGATAACACCGCCTATTGGTTTTTACACTTTAACTACTTATTTTTCTTGTATTTTCTGATTTATATTTTTACTAGCTTTACTACTGTAACCTTTTGAAGGGAATGTTAAACAGCATCATTTTTCTTTAAACAAGACAATATCTGTCATGGCGAGCTACATGTGTTTAGCACTTTCACTGATTCTGACAATTATTATTATTATTTCAGACGTTAACTGTCCACTGCTGGACATAGGCCTTGCCCGTTAGGGGAGTTTTGCCAGTAGAAGCCATGTTTAGCAGGCGGGTTGGCAACCGCAGTTAGGCTTTGGAGATGTTTCAAGAGGGACACCGTTGCTCATCCCTCGCCCTCTCTTAGTCGCGTCTTACGACACCTACGGAAAAGTAAGGGGTGGCCTATTCTATGGTGGAGCAGGAAGGGGTAGCCCGTCGCCTATAGACATGAGCAGTACCATGGACATGACAGAGTATACTATTTCGCCCATGATACCTCCCATGCGTTGCCATCCCTGAGGACTCAGGTGTTATTCCTCTGTACCCAGTAAATTCACGCCATATCTCACCCTTCAAACCGAAACACAGCCATGCAAACATAACTGCTTCACGGTGGAAACACGAATGAGACAGAGGTGCCCAAGTAAACGACTTTTGTACAAAGTCTTCCTCTGGTAAATTACATAAAAAGAAACAATCGCAATAGATGCGAACAGTACCATGGACATAAGAACTAACCTGTGTCAGCCATGATACTTTTTGTACATTGCTATTTCTGGTGTTATGACTCTGTACCTTGTAATTTCATAGTCAAATCCCATCATCAGCCAGACGGATAACCAAGCTGAAGTGGCAATAGACTGGTCACATAGCTCGAAGAACCGACAACCGATGGGGATGAAAGGCTCTGGAGTGGCGATCCTGTATAGACAATGTAGGACGACCTCCCACTGGATGGAACGACGACCTTAAATGCATCGCAGGGAATTAGTAGATGTAAATGGCTCAGGACTGTTCTTTATGGCAGTGTACGGGGGAGACCTATGTTCACCAGTGGACGGATAATGGCTAAAGATAATCCTGATAATCCCACCATTTAAACCGAAACACAGCAAACAAAATTGTTTCACGGCAGCAACACGAATGGGACAAAGGTACCCAATCAAACGATTTTTGAACAAAGCTTGAATTTAGAAAAATATAACTGTTCATTTTCTACTGTTAATTTGATAAAATCTCATATCTCATCTCATACATACCAGAGGGAGACTTTGTACAAAAGTCGATTGCTTGGGTACCTCTGTCTCATTCGTGTTTCAATCGTAAAGCAGTTGTGTTTGCATGGCTGTGTTTCGGTTTGAAGGGTGGGATATGGCGTGAATTTACTGGGTACAGAGGAATAACACCTCAGTCCTCAGGAATGGCAACGCATGGGGGGTATCATGGACGAAACAGTATACTCTGTTATGTCCATGGTACTGCTCATGTCTATAGGCGACGGTTACCACTTTCCATCGGGTGGGCCGTTAGCTTGTTTGCCATTCTTTTTTTTTTTTATACCACTGTGGTGGCAAACAAGCATACGGCCCACCTGATGGTAAGCGGTTACCGTAGCCTATGAACGCCTGCAATGCCAGAGGTATTACGCGCGCGTTGCCGACCCTGAAGAAACCTCTTTACCGCCCTTTTGAAGAACCCCATGCTGTAGTCTCTCGGGAAAACCTCGGCAGGGAGCTCATTCCATAACCTGAGTGTTCGTGGAAGAAAGCATCTCTGAAACCGCGTTGTACGCGACCATTTAGGCTGTAAGGTATGAGGGTGAACTCCCTGTCGATGGCGAGCTGTACGATGATAGAAAGTGGCCGTAGGCATCATATTGAATAATTCCTCTGAGCACAATCCGTTGTATAAGCGGTAGAACACGCAGAGTGAGGCAAAATCTCTCCTAAGACTTAAGGGTTCAATACCGCTTGCAAGCATGGGATCATCGACAATTCTCATAGCTCGTCGTTGCACTGAGTCGAATGGTTCAAGCTGGTATCTAGGTGCTCCCGCCCATAAGTGGCAGCAATACTAATTCTAAGATGTATAAAAAGAAATCTCGATATCGACGTAAGAAAAATGATAATTCAAAAGGGTTTGTAAACGGTATATAAATTTAATTTATATTCCACATAAAGACAATTAAAAAGATATAATTTACACTCAATTAAAATTTAAAAACAAAGTAACACACTGCGACATTAGAGTGGCGATCATAAAAAATCTATCTCCGGACAGAATATCGGTCTTTTTAACGATTTTCTTAATTAACTGCACCCGACGACGGCGGGTCGGGTTAAATCTTTGTTAACAGTAGCAGATAGAAAACGGGTACTAGTTAATCGAAGCCCGTCACGGTTCACCCGGTCGTAATGGTGTGTCCTTTAATGAAACGCCGCCATCGACGTCATCTTGTACGTTTCAAATTATAAATGATTTATCTCGAAATTATTTAATTCAGAACCTTTTTTCTTGGGTTCCGTATCTCGAATGGCAAAAACGGAACCCTTATAGGATCACTCCGTTGCCCGTCCGTTCATCTGTCAAGACCCTTTTTGGAACACGTGGAGGTATCATGTTGAAATTAATATCATACACTCAGGTCTGCAATCTCTTAAAGCAGTGAAAAAACGAAGCTTCTAAATCGACGCAATAAAAAAGTACGGCCGTTTATGTTCCATTTATATCGCATATTTTGACATTCGCAAAGGGAATCAAAACCTATAGGTTACTTCTCGTTGACCTAGAATGATGACATTTGGCAAGAAGCAAAGTCATGTAGCACAAGTAAAGGGAAAAGTCCGAAAAAAGTAAATTTGTCGTTATTACACAAAAAAAAATTAAAGTTGAAAATTTTGTACAGAACCCTCGTTGCGCGAATCCGACTCGCACTTAATCGATTTTTTTTTTACTATAAATTGCAAGCAGTCTGTGGGCTCGCTTAATAAAAAGTAGGATCGCTTGTAAACTGGGTGAATTTACAGGGTACAGAGGAATAACATCTGAGTCCTCAGGAATGGCAACGCAGGGGGGGTATCATGAGCGAAACGGTGTGCTCTGTTATGTTCATGGTGCTGCTCATGTCTATAGGCGACGGTTACCACTTTCCATCAGGTGGGCCGTCAGCTTGTTTGCCATTCTAAGTTGCACCAATAGAAGATGATAGGTGAGAATGAATGCAGGTCAGTTGGCCCACCATGATGAATTCGACAAGAATTAACAATGATGGTTTCTAGGGGAAACCGCGTGGAGGTCGACCTGAGAGGGTATATTGCTAGCAATGGGGCTCTTAGACCTCATTACTAGCAATCCCTTTTCCCTCTCCTACCGTTATTCTGTTCTAGAATGGAGAAGAATATGTACTACTTTTCATCCTGATCAGTAAAAATATTCCGGTTACGTGGACGAACTCGCGGGTAAATGCTAGTGATAAAATAAAACATTTACATCAAAAAACTTGGGCATTAAATATTAGTAATAAATTAACTATCTGTTACAGGTCGTACGTCAAGGAAGAGAATTAGAGTGTTGAACTTTTTGTCCCGAGGTAAGTGAATATTCTATTACGTATTATTAGAAGTGTAGGTAACACACACACACATATATCTATCTATCTATCCATTTAAGAGCTGCGCTCTTGTCGATGGAGCTCTTGCCACTCACTACGATTTTCAGCGAGTCTCTTCACCTCTTGATACGACACGACACCAACTCCTTCCTTGAACTGCCTGATGTAACTATGTCTCGGTCTCCCTCTCCCCCTTCTTCCGTCTATCTTATCTTCTATTATAATGTTCATAAGTTCGTCGTGTCGTATCAAGTGTCCTAACATTTTTTCCCTTCTGTCCTCAATAGTTTTAATAACACACATATATATATATATATATATATATATATATATATATATATATATATATATATATATATATATATATATATATATATAATATGGTAAATGTCTGTTATCCAATATTTACCAGAGGGAGACTTTGTACAAAAGTCGTTTGCATGCATACCTCTGTCCCATTCGTGTTTCTACCGTGAAGCAGTTGTGTTTGCATTGCTGTGTTTCGGTTTGAAGGGTGGGATATGGCGTGAATTTACAGGGTACAGAGGAATAACATCTGAGTCCTCAGGAATGACAACGTGTAGGGGATATTATGGGCGAAACAGTATACTCTGTTATGTCCATGGTACTGCTCACGTCTATAGGCGACGGTTACCACTTTCCATCGGGTGGGCCGTCAGCTTGTTTGCTAAGATGTATAAAAAAAAATATCAGCTGTTAACATAATATTAGCTGTTAACTGCCCGCTGTTGAACACATAGGTTGAAGACATAGGTTTTGCCATTAATTGCTATGCTTGGTAGGCGAGTTGGCAACCACAGTTATGATTTGGGAATGTTTTAAGATGGACGCTTCTGTCCATACCTCGACCATTTAGTCGCCACTTACGACACTCATGGGAGAGATAGGGGTGGGCCATTCTATGCCGGGACCACTGGGTAGTATCTATCCTATATATTAGGATGTGGGATGGCTATTCCCACCTCTATTACTTATTATGTGTTTGTTTAAGTTACCCAGTCTGTTTATGGAGTATGTATAATAAACTTTAATATCTAATTAGTTGAAAGTTTGTTTGTTCATTAACTGAATATATTAAAGAATATTCGCCTAGTTTATTATTAGCTAGATTCTAGTCGACCTATCATTGTTGTTGTATATACAGGCTGTTACAAAATGCATTAGTAACTAAAAAAAGTTTTATTAAAAACTTTTTATTTTAGATTACTTATTAGAATCTTTGTTCTTATATTTTTTATCTTATAGTTAGTAAGTTAAAAATCAATGGTAGTTCAGTTTTTTTAACATTTAAAAGTGATAATGGAATGATAAGTCCGCTTGCACTATCGGGATACGCTGGCAGGGCACCAGTGAGGGATGACAGGTGAGAATTCCACTAGAATTAATCACGACGGTCTCCAGGGGGAACCGCGTAGAGGTCGACCTGTTAGTATGTATTGCTAGCAATGGGTCAATAAGAGCCCATTACTAACAATCCCCTTCCCCCATGATAGTTAGTTAGGATTATATGGTATTTAAAAATCAAATGTTAATATCAGAACTGTTCAAATAAACCATAATATGTGTTAATTACCATCGACAGTTATAAGATCATTAGTGAAAATAATTTTTAATTCAAATTATCTTTATTTAAATAGAGTTGTTTACATTTTCAAATTGTCATATATTTCTTTAATCCCCTGCACGGTACAGAAGGTTGTTCTCTGCTGAGAAGAGCCCGCAAAAACTCAACAGTTACTCTTTTAAAAGTTAATTAATAACGAGATTTTATTTTTACGAAGCAATTAAATTTTTAATACCGTGTAAACAAAGTCTATATTGTTGTATCAGTCCATAACTGTCCACTGATGAACACAGCCTCCCCCATAAGAGAGGGGTTTGGTTTATATTAGTTGCCTCGCAACTAGAGGGACACTGTACAAAACTTGTTTCGTTGGGCACCTCTGTTCTATTCGTGTTTCCACCGTGAAGCACTTGTAGTTTGCATGGCCATATTGCGGTGTGAAGGGTGAGATATGGCAGTGAATTTAGAGTGTACAGAGGAATAACACCCGAGTCCTCGAGTATGGCAACGCATGGAAGGTATCATGGGCGAAATCGTATACTCTGTCATGTACATGGTACTGCTCATGTTTATAGGCGACGGTTACCACTTTCCATCAGGTGGGCCGTCAGCTTGTTTGCCATTCTAAGTTGCATAGAAAAACGCTTGATAGGCGGATTGGCAATCGCAGTTGGTTTTGGTGACGTTTTAAAAGAGACGCTGCTAGCCACTCCTCCACCATAAGCTCCCTTAGTTGCCCCTTACGACTGGGTGACGAATGGATAGTCTATTCTATGCTAGAATCTACACGGCTTGACCTGAAATCTATACACTTAGGTCGAAAAGTTAAGAACGGACTGGACTCACATTACTATGTTCGCGATAATCCGATTAAGGTTTATAAAGAAGAAAAATAAAAACGCAATTTGGACAGGGCAGCGGGTCTGTCGCCGGGTCGGCTAGTTCGGAATAATTATCTAATTTAACAAATTAGAGAGCTATCTGGAGAGTGCTTTAAATTGCTTGAAATTTCCAGCCGGCCGGTGCGAAACTGGGTCGGATTTAAGCAAACAATCACAAACAATTTTAACTCCACTTCAACCGTCAAAAGGTTTCTTGTTTAATTAGCGGATTACGTATACCTATAAGAAAATTGATTCCGTTTAGATATTTACTCTGTGGTTACATCATTCCAAAAGAAGTGCAAAATATAATATCAATTTCATCATCATCACCATTTCAGCCATTATTCGTCCTCTGCTGAACATAAGCCTGCCCCATAGACTGCCATAAAGGCGGTCCTGAGCCACCTGCATCCACTGACTCACTGCAACGCATTTCAGGTCGTCACTCCATCTAGTGGGAGGGTCGTCCTATATTGGGTTTACCCGTACGTGGTCGCTACTCAAGAATCTTTCTTCCCCATCGGTTGTCGGTTCTTCGAGTTAAATGATCAGCCCATTGCCACTTCAGCTTGCTTATCCTTCGGGCTATGTCGGTTATTTTGGTTCTTTTGCGGATATCCTCGTTTCGGATTCTGTCATGCAAAGAAGCACCGAGCATAACCCTTCTCATAGTTGGGGGTAAGGAATTGTTAGTAATGGAAACTGAGAATCCCTTTGCTAGCAATATACCCAACCAGGTCGACCTCCTCGCGGTTCCTGGAAACTATCATGGTTAATTCCTGATGAATTCATCATGATGGGCTAACTGGCCTGTTTTCATTCTCATCTATCACCCTTCACTGGTGCTCCGCCAGCGTATCCAGTTAGCGCAGGCGAGGTTACCATTCCATTTTCACCCATAAAAGAAACCCTTCTCATAGCCCAACTAAGTAATTTGAAGCTTTAATAGTTACATCACAGAAAATTACATGATTACATTACAATTATAATAATTATTAATATATAAATGCAGTTATTACGTGAAAGTCTGAAATGTCGGCTACTCTGTACCGAGCTGAATGGAGTTTACTTGAACAATCATAGGCAATTATTAACTCCACGCCTCAAACCGATGTATATCTTGTTACATAAATTAATTAAGTCGACGATATTACCTATTAGTTAAAGATTAACTCTGTACAGATATTTACTCTGTGGTTAAGTCATTTCAAAATGAGTGCGTACAATCAATTTAGAGTAATTAAAGTTTGACAAATTCAACTAACGGCGTGAGAGTGTGTATGATTGGGTAAACTTTCGGCTAGTCTGTACAAAACTAGGTCGAATTTACTTAATAATTATAGGCAATTTTTTTTTTGCTGGGTAAAAATGGTATGGTAACACCGCCTGCGCTAACGGGATACGCTGGCGGAGCACCAGTGAAGGGTGGTAGATGAGAATGAAAACAGGCCAGTTAGCCCATCATGATGAATTCATTAGGAATTAATTACGATAGTTTCCAGGGAGAACCGCGAGAAGGTCGACCTGGTTGGGTATATTGCTAGCAATGGGATTCTCAGTCTCCATTACTAAGAATCCCTTTCCCCAATTATAGGCAATTATTAACTCCACTCCTCACACCAATGGGTTTCTTGTTAAATAAATGGATTCTTGCAGTAAAAGTTAATGAAAGTTAGTAAACACACGATGGCAAGACAACGTTACTGGTTATCTTTCACTTTACGTAATTGTTGTTCCCGTTTCGCTACTGGTTCTGGTTAAGGGATGAGGGTTTTTCCTGTATTCGTCCTATGATGCTCATCTTTTTAGGTATGTTTTTTAGCCGACTTCAAAAAAGAAGGTTCTCTATTCCGCTTTTTGTGTTTATTGCCTCGTAACTTCGTCATTTATAAACCGATATGAAAAATTCTTTTTTCATTTGAATGACTACTATATATATATATATATATATATATTATATCTATGTTTATGTATTATAATCTTATTTTTATGTTTAGAATATTTTGCATTTTTGTTTGATTCCTTTTTTGTATTTACTGTGTCTGACTAGCGCCATCTACCTTTCTCTCACATGTACTTGTCCATTATTTACGCCAGGTTGTCTGTAAGAGATTGCTTTTAGCGATAAGGCCGCCTTTTGTATATGCACATTCTGTATAAATACTTCTTGTATACATCTCTATTATGCGCAATAAAGAGTATTATTATTATTACTATTCCTATAGAAATTTTATCAAAATCGTTGCTAGATAAATGTTAATTAACGTTACTTTTTAAATTTCTTATCATCACCCAAGTCAGTTTCCTATCTCTAAAATTTTCTTAAAAAAATGGTTACAAACACATAAATTTTCTTAATCGGTAAAGTTTACAATACACCAAGGATTAATTAGGAAATAATTAGTTGAGTTGGGAATATTGGAATAATATTTTTATTTTACTTTATTTATTTATTTAAGGGCAACCAACAAAGCATACATTTATATCTACTTAAAATACATTATAATAAGGTTACATTATAATATGCTGCCTCAATTAAAGGCCGCCACGACACGCGTATACATAATATATAACTATTAGTATGAAAATTTATAAATATATATAAATATATTTATGAAATGATACTGCTTAATATCTTGTATTCAATTATTTATATATTTAAACTTTTTAAAAAAGCAACAACTAAATTTCTTGCTGGTACTGCTTGGCTGAAATTACGTTTCGAATGGGCAATAAGATAACGAAAAAAACACAATTCGAAAATGCTTAAATATAAGTTTACCTGAAAAAAATATTTCTTTCTTTCTTTTAACGAGTTCCATACAATACCGCCTTACTGTACTTGTACAATTGTATCGTTGTGTTTGTAAACTGCCTTGCTTATTTCCTATATTGTATAATGCAAATAAAGTATACTCATTCATTCATTCATTATATTCTACGAATGCAATAAATTAATAAATAAATAAAACAAATATGCAATCGAATAAAGAACCTTCTTATTTGATGTCGATTAAAGAGACTACCAAATCGAGACCCTCGTTCTTTATGAAGTCATACAAAATGGAATTGTTCTCGGAATTTCTTTTTAATTTTCTATCTTTATTCTAGACGTTTCAATGCCAATTTTCAACGTGATCGGTCACAAAACGTCTAGAGGTCGCGATCCTGATGTCGATATATCAAATTAACCTCGAAACTGTCACGGTTATAAAAGCAAACACCTTTTTTTATATAACACAGATGGTAAACGAGAATGCGACTCACCTGATGGTAAGTGAACCTCCAGCCCTTCCTTTCCCATGGGTGTCGTAAGAGGTGACTAAGGAAGTGATATCAAAACCAAGAATTTGTTCATACTGTAGAACATGTTAGGATAGATATTACACAAATCGAAATTTCAAATCTACAATAATTTAAGATTGTTTTCTACAAAAAAAAAAAAGTTCAAATGTAACAAAACCAGTTGACAACTAAACAACTGAACCAAAGTTTAATAAAATTCCTATGGGACTAGTATGAAAGTATACTTTTTTAGATAAAAATAAAATTTTCAAAAATTATTTATAACTGACAGAGTTAGTGGGAAACAAACATAAAAAAAAAAGCTTCAAGAATAGAACATATTCCTCTTTAAAAGGCCGGCAGCACACCTGCAATACTGTTAGTGTTGTGGGTGATCATGGGCGGCGGTAGTCACTTACCATTACGTGAGCAACATGATCGTTTGCCACCAGTGTTGTAAAAAAAAATACAATCGAATTTAAAACTTCTTACAAGTCATTTAAAAAAATAGACTCAACAATTTAATGTCTCGATTAATATAGAAGTTTCAAAATTTATATTTGCTTTTTGAACCATACTTCTTTAGTGAAACTTTTTAGGTTTTTTTTTAATGTATGATAATGAAATGGTAACCCCGTCTGCGTTATCGGTAAACACTGGCGGGGCACCAGTGAGCGATGATAGGTGAGGATGAAAGCAGGTCAGTTAGCCCACCGTGACGAATTCCACTAGAATTAACCACGATGGTTTCCGGGGGGAAACACGTGGAGGCGACCTGATAGGATGTATTGCCGATAATGGGTCAGTTAGACCCCATTACTGAGAATCCGTTTCCCCCCAACTTTTTAGATTTGTTGGTACAGCACTGCGATCGAAGGATTATAACACGCTGTACACGCTCGTGTCTATTACCAAAGTTTCCAAAACAGACAAGTTCGGCACATAATTTATCAACATTAAGCCAGCGATCGTTAGTCCGACCATTTTTCTTAGTATTGTTACGTTTTTCCCCAGCACCTTTGTATCCGACAAAGGGTGGCAATCAATTATAGTTATTTCATTCACAATACTGTACTTGGTATTTAATTAACAATAACTGAAAGGTGCGGATCCAGTTAATAAAGTTTGAATGCGATATATATATATATATATATATATATATATATATATATATATATATATATATATATATCGTGTCCACTGCAAAACATAAGCCTTTGCCAATAGTTGCGACTCTTTGGCAGGCGGATTGACACCCGCAGTTAGGCTTTGGTGATGTTTTAAAAGAGACGTTGCTGCCCTACTCTCGCGCTCCCTTAGTCGCCTGTTACGACACCCATGGGAAACCCATATATATATATATATATATATATATATATATATATATATATATATATATATATATATATATATATATATTTATATATATATATATATATATATATTTATATGATATATATATATATATATATATATATATATATATATTTATATGATATATATATATATATATGATATATATATATAGATATAGATGAGAATGAAAACAGGCTAGTTAGCCCATCATGATGAATTCACCAGGAATTAACTATGATGGTTTCCAGGAAGAACTGTGAGGAGGTCGACCTGGTTGGGTATATTGCTAGCAATAGGATTCTCAGTTTCCATTATTAACAATCCCTTTCCCCCCTGTCGTAAGTCAGTTGTATTTACATAGCTGTGTTTCGATTTGAAGGGTGGGATGAGACAGTAAAATTACGGAATAAAGAGGCGTAACATCATAGGACTCAGGAATGAAAATGCATGACGTATCCCATGGGAATAATAGTGCAGTGTATCACGTGAGGTTTATGGTGTTATTCATGTCTTTAGTAGTCTTTGCGTGGTGTCGGAATGCTCTTATTTAGACCCTCTCATATAATTTTTTCCTATGTGCAGACATCACCTACTTACAATATTATTACGTTTGAAATCCAAACTAATATTATAAAGAGGAAAGATTTGTATTTTTGTGTGTATATATGTTTGTAATGAATAAACTCAAAAACTACTTTGCCTATTTCAAAAATTCTTTCACCATTAGAAAGCTGCATTCACCCTGAGTAACATAGGCTATATTTATTGCTAGAAAAGATTAGGGATCTTTACTAAAACTTTAGTAACGTAACTCAAGGTGTAAAAAAACGCTATAAAATATCTTTTGTCGCGTGCGCTTCGGAAACTATTGGTGATAGAACAAAAGTATGTTTTACAATATTGAAGAAAATATCTATTACTACAAAAAACTTCGTGATACTATATGTCTTACTATTATCGTTATGTCACAATAACCACTTTTTAAAAAGCCGAGACGGGCCGCTAGTATGTTTATTTATTTAATTGTTTTTATAATATTAATGAATATTTTACTAAAAAAACAAATGTACAATTGACAACCTATACTAAAGATGTAATTGACACTTTTGCTCTTAAGTTTTATTTTCTGTAAAAACTACCTACATTCTAGCAAAATAAATTCATTTCATTTCATTTCATTTCATATGACTATAATAGTAAAGGTAGACCTAAAAAAAGAATAGACTGTGTTAAAGATAATATGCCTAGAAAGATTATATGAAATAATTCAGATATAACAAAGGTGTACTTAGTGAAACATAAAAAAATACAGTTCTTTACGATGTCATTAAAAATTAACCTCAGAAATGGAACACCTCGAGTAATAGTCGTCGCGAAACGGAACAAACGGACTGAACCCTCGTCTGCAGTTTACGACATTCCAAATTCGCCCAATTATTTTTATTTTGACGACTGTCCGATTGTCTTGTTGAATAGAGAAAAAGCAATCTTTTTTTTACGGAGTATATGAATATTTTTTGAGTACGTATTTACTTTGCAGTATACTCCCGGCATAGAATGGGCCGCTCTTTCTTTGACAGCTAATTTGACAATCAGCTGACAAAAATTTTACCATTTTACCAGCTCTATCTAAGCCTTACTAATATTATAAATGTGACAGTGTTACTTCTGTAAGTCTTCTGTAAGTCTTATTTTGTTACTTCTTGACGTCTAAATGTAATGTTTTGTGTATTTGTTGTAATGTTTTATGTATTTGTTGTTAAGCGTGTTGAGTCTCCCATCCGGGAAATAGGTATTGGCGACCAGCACGCATGCTAAAGGTAAAGGAGTTAAGGGGCCGCCTGAAAATCAGCGCTATACAGGTACATCTCGCTGGAGCTGTACATATATAGCAACAGCTGAGGCGGCTCCTATTACCAGCAACATTAATTGTTCTTTTTTTTCTTTTTGTTGTTTTAATTTTTTATTTTCTTAATAATGGTAATAAAGGTTATTTATCTATCATCTTATATCAACTTAGCGAATTATTGTGAAATTTGGCAGCACAAATGTACTACAAATACTTTGCATAATCCTTATCAATAGGTTGGAATATCTGTTTATTCATAAAAACTAAAACCTTTTACGAACCTATTTTAACTATTGCACGATTTTATCACTTTCTTTTTTCACTTTCTAACCAGAGAGAGACTTTGTACAGAAGTCGTTTGCTTGGGTACCTCTGTTCCATTCGTGTTTCTACCATGAAGCAGTTATATTTACATGGCTGTGTTTCGGTTTGAAGGGTGGGATATGGCAGTGAATTTACAGGGTACAGAGGTATAACATCTGAGTCCTCAGGAATGGCAACGCATGAGGGGTATCATGGGTGAAACAGTATACTCTGTTATGTCTAAGGTACTGCTCATGTCTATAGGCGACGGTTACCACTTTCCATTAGGTTGGCCGTTAGCTTGTTTGCCATTCTATGTTGCATAACAAAACAAACAAAAGAGATTATCTTATGTTTTAATGAATAAGGGGGTAAGACTGCTATTTACAGCGGTCAGTGAACTTACGCGTCCATTGGCCACTCAGATAAAACGGGTAAAAGCTATTAATGAATAGAATAATATATGCGCATTTTAAATTTCAATATTTTTCATCTATCCACGAAATATTCATCGGTTCGTTTTAGAATATTAATCGAAACAAAGAATAACATTTATTGGGCATAAAACAGTTTCATTCAGAAGAAGTACATTCTAATAACTGACTGTGTGAGAGGGGAAAGGGGGATATATATATATATATATATATATATATATATATATATATATATATATATATATATATATATATATATATATATATATATATCCGTAATGTACTAGATATATATGTACGTGAATCGAATTAATTTTTTTTATTATCTGTTCCATTCCATTTACAAACAGAACCATTCACTGCCCGTTTTTGGGGGCGTCCGTTTTTTTTTTTCCATCAATAAGCAAAAATGCAAATTCGGCGCTATCACTGACCCTCATTGATTTGCAAGAACGCCTATCCATTCGGGTCGTATATTTTAATAAATTAACGGGAACATGAAACTCTGGAGGTAATGTTACCTTTTTTAGATGAGCCATATTTTCGCTCTTCACGTACCTATGTAGGTATGTGTATATTTATTATTATTATTATTGAAAGACGAGATTTTTCCATGCAGAAAAACCTGTGACACTGCGACCTTTCCGTCCTTTTTTAAAGTTCGCTGCTAATTCCTATCAATGAGAGGAATTTTAAAATGTTTTTTTTTGTAGCGATGTTTTTCATTTCCTCAAAACATAAAGTGTATTTCCCAAAGGAGATATATCGTTTATGTATGAGTGGGCTACAGCCACACATTAAGTGCTGCAGCGTTTCTTCCTCACTGTGACAAAATCTGCAAACACTTTTTGGGCGTAAGCCTAGTTGGGACATATGGTTGTTTAGTTTATAGTGTCCAGTCAGAGCCTTTGTTAATAGATAGATAGATAGATAGATAATTTATTTGCATTATTTATAGTACACAAACAACACACAGTGGGATATGGCGTTAATTTACTGGGTACAGAGGAATAACACCTGAGTCCTCAGGAATGGCAACGCATGGCGGGTATTATGGGCGAAACAGTATACTCTGTTATGTCCATGGTACTGCTCATGTCTATAGGCGACGGTTACCACTTTCCATCAGGTGGGCCGTCAGCTTGTTTGCCATTCTAAGTTGCATAAAAAAAAATGTACGAAAAATAAAAAAAGAAATAAAATAAATAATTTTTTTTCCCTTCATGCGTGTGCCATAGTAACACAAAATGGTCACAACTCAACTTATTGATTTGCCCTAAAAGAGCAAAATATTGATATTCTGTTGTGACTAAAAGTGAGCCGCGAAATTTTATAGAAAAATATAATAATAAAAAAAGAAGAAATATAGATAAAATACATTGTGTGTGTTCGTTATTATTCAAAATTATTTAATATAATAGACACATATTGTTTTTACTCAAAATTAATTTCTCAGAATAATCTTCTGAGAACCCATTAATTAGGACTTTCGAGTAATTTAATTCTGGCAACAAGAGCCTATATTTATATTTATAATATTGGTATGAACTTGTCCTTCCTTTCCCGTGGATGTCATAAGAGGTGACAAAGAGAATGACGGGGGATGGACAGTAGCGTCATTCTTAGAATATTTTCAAAGCCTAACTGCGGTTGCTAATCCGTCTGACAAGCGTGGCAATTACTGGTAAAACCCTCCCAATGAGGAGGCTTATATTCAGCAGTGGACAGTTATAGGCTTAAATGATGTTGATGATGATGAAGAATGAAAGAGTTATTATTAAATTACCAGAGGGAGACTTTGTACAAAAGTCGATTGCTTGGGTACCTCTGTCCTATTCGTGTTTTAACCGTGACGCGTTGTGTTTGCATGGCTGTGTTTCGGTTCGAAGGGTGGGATATGGCGTGAAATTACAGGGTACAGATGAATAGCACCTGAGTCCTCAGGAATGGCAACGCATGGGGGGTATCATATGCGAAACAGTATACTCTGTTATGTCCATGGTACTGCTCATGTCTATAGGCGACAGTTACCACTTTTAATCAGGTGGGCCATCAGCTCGTTTGCCATTCTAAGTTACATAAAAAAATATATTAGTAACATAAGATCGCCGTGTGCGCCCCGGCATAGAATGGGCTGCCCCTATCATTCCCGTGGGTGTTGTGAGAGGCGACTAAGGGAGGTTGAGGAAGGACAGCAGCGTTCCTCATAAAATATCTCTAAAAGCCTAACGGCGGTTGCTAATCCGTCTAAAGGGAAGGCTTATGCCCAGCAGTGGACTGTTAACGGCTGAAATAATAATAAACATAAGATACATGTGAACGAAGTCGTCCAAAAAGCAGTATCTAACAATTGTTAAAACAAGAGCGTGTAGAAAACGCCAATATTCAAGCGGGTGTCACACATTACGTCGTCGGCTGCCATTCCTTTTGTCATGTTAACATAGCCCGTGAGCCGTTCACACGCGAGGCAGTCGCAATTTCCCCCAAGTTATCACCCCCTTACCTTATGCACCCTTTGTTGACATGTGAATTCACTTATCACTCCCCCGGCCGAAATCAAAAATACCCAATTCCCTGCAAAACGGTGTTATAAATACGGGTCGAAATATTTAACAGCCCGCCGCTTTCCGCGGCTGTCTCGTGTACAGTCGCCGTCGTTTATATTGATATATCAAATTTGAAAAAATATATACAGGATTGTAGTAATATTATAAACATGAAAGTTTTATAACCCTGGTAGGATGTTTATCACTTTTTAAAGCATAAACTACCAAACTGATATTTAAATAAAATAGGTATACAATGATATAGGGAATAGTTATATTTTATTAACTTATTTAATTAATTTAAAATTTATTTATTTATTATCAAGCAGCCCTCTCTAGCTTCTTACGAGTGCAAATTGTTTTACAAATCCTCGTTATAAAAATCTAAAAACACAATCGAATCCATGTAAAAATCCGTTGCGTGGTTTTTAAAAAGTAAGCGGAGAAACAGACAAGAACTGATAGCGGCTTCGTTTTAGACTATTCAAAAATTAACGCGAGTAAAGGCATGGGATTCAAATAGCGTTTTTTTTTTAATAAAATATAAAGCTGACTGTACAATAGCAGTAGTGTGTTTGAAATTTTGTTTGCCAATAAATAGGACGATAAGAAACAATTGTTTATTTACGTGAGACTCGGGGATCGAGTACCGTTGAAAAGATGTTCGTAACATCGTGTTTTTTATGCATCTACAGTATTTAAGCATATACCTTTTTAGAAGGCCGGCAGCACACCTGCAATGCCGTTGGTGTTGTGGGTGATCATGGGCGGCGGTAGTCACTTACCATCACGTGAGCCGTATGCAAGTTTGCCCCCTGTGTTGTAAAAAAAAATTTTTTGTATTTACACAAAATACAGAATTGCATATTTGAAAGAGAAATAGCTAAGTTTCTCGCCCGTCCCTTTTCACTTGACTTGCCAGCGATATTGGCGAAGAGGGATTTTTTTTTATATAACTTAGAATGGCAAACAAGCTGACGGCCCACCTGATGGAAAGTGGTAACCGTCGCCTATAGACATGAGCAGTACCATGGACATAACAGAGTATACTGTTTCATCCATGATACCCCCCATGCATTGCCAATCCTGAGGATTCAGGTGTTATTCCTCTGTACCCAGTAAAATCACGCCATATCCCACCCTTCAAACCGAAACACAGCCATGCAAAGACAACTGCTTTACGGTTGAAACACGAATGGGACAGAGGTACCCAAGCAATCGACTTTTGTACAAAGTCTCCCTCTGGTGCGAAACATGCTTGTCGAGGGGGAAGGGTTTGTTAGTATTTGGCAAGTTAGTCCCCATTGCTATTAATGTACCCTCCTAGATCGACCTCCAGACAGTTCTCCCTGGAAATTATCGTGACTAATTTATCATTGAAATAGTCACGATGGGTTAACTGACCTGCCTTTCCATCCTCACCTATCATTCCTCACTGGTGCCCCGCCGGTGTATACCGATAGCGCAGGCGGGGTTACCATTCCATTATCATCCATAAAAAAAAACCTGCTAGTCGAACCTGTAAAGTGTAACAATATACACTCATAGAAAATTTGAATACCATATTACACTCACACACCTACAAAACAGATAATCTAAAACAGTGTTTTTCAAAGTGTGGGGCACGACCCCTTGGTCCCTACAAAGGGGGTCGCGGAAGGTCTTTTTTTTGTTAGATAAAAATGGATTGGTAACTCCGCCTGCGCTAACGGGATACGCTGGCGAAGCACCAGTGAAGGGTGATCGATGAGAATGAAAACAGGCCAGTTAGCCCATCATAATGAATTCATCAGGAATTAACCATGATAGTTTCCAGGGGGAACCGCGTGGAGGTCGACCTGATTAGGTATATTGCTAGCAATGAGATTTTTAGTCTCCATTACTAACAATCCCTTTCCCCCCTGGTCGCGGAAGGTCGCGAAGCAGTGAAAAATCAACAGTTCTGTAGAAACATCAATCAATCAATAATACATAATGAAGTATGTATAACAGACGTCGATTACATGTCTGTTTCAGATATTTTATTATGTATTATTTATTTTATTTTATCGATACCTAACTGTGAATGTAAATACAACTGTACGGATTTTATAATTGTACTATAATAAAATTCATACACATTCGAAACCGTGGAGGGTAGGGGGTCGCAAGATATTTTTACGTACTAAGGGGAATTATTATTATTAGGATTGAGTAGGGATATATATTTTACTTTATCACATGTATGTATAGTCTCTATATTAAGAAATAATAGAACTTCAAACTGTTTATTACCCCTCTCCATCCAAAGGTTGCCTGGAAGAGATCGCTCTTAGCGATAAGGCCGCCCATTGTTTTCTCATTGTGATTATTTCATGTAATTATTTATATTTATAATAAGTTTACTATTGTAATCTTTTGGAGGAAACAATAAAGAGCATCTATCTATCTATCTATGTAAGGCGGTCGTGTCATGAAAAAGATTGAAAAACACAGATTTTGAACAATATGGTAAAGAAAACAGTCTCTTTACACAAGCAACACCATCTAATATAACACACAAGAAGGCGATATATGTATATAAAACTTTTACTGACTTAGTAGGTTAGCTGTTTTATTATGTAAATAGGTTATTAAACTCTGAAAATGTTTTTGAATTGATATACTTTAATGTTCCCTATATTTTCACAACATAAGCATTGTACTAGATAATAATTTTTCGTGTTTCCTCCTCGACATATCCTTAGGGAGCGTCCTCTAAAGATATATGTGTATATATATATATATATATATATATATATATATATATATATATATATATATAGCTTAATCTTCGGGAAAACATAAATTATTACAGAAGATTATTAAGGAATGCGCCACAGAATGGAGTTCTCAGGGAATGATTAATATCAAATCGAAGATGTTTAGAAGGGGCTGGCTTTTACCGAGAATTAAGGCTTTGTTTTATAATGCTGTGTTACAGTTTTTAGCCAACTTCGAAAAGCAGGTTCTCGATTAGGTTGTATGGTTTATTTCTAATATTTCTTCTCTCATAACTCCGTCAGTAGTGAACCGATTTGAAAACGGCTGATACGATGCTGATGGTGTTATTTATTTATTTATTCTTCATTGCACAATATTATAATATTCTAATTATCCAAGATTTATCTTCGGGATGCTTAAAAAGTATATTTATATCATAATTACAATGTGATTGGCGTATCTACGAGTATTTACGATAATCTATGTCAATTGTGGACAATACAAGTGTCATTCAATGAAATACCACCAAATATGCGGTTTCTACTCTATGGAAAATCCATTAAAATTAACTGGAAAATATAATGAACGTAAGTGACGAGCTAATATTTGTAAGAGAAATAAATTCAGCATTTAAAAAAAGTTTTAGTGGGATAGAATTAACCATGCAAACAAAATTCGCCTGCATGGATGCCTCTATCCCACTCGAGTTACTATCGTGAAGCAGTTACGTTTGAATGGCTATGTCGGTTTAAAAGTCGGTAATAAAATTGCAGGATATAAACATATAACATTAGGGGGAAAAGGGATTGTTAGTAATGGAGACTGAGAATCCCATTGCTAGCAATATACCCAACCAGGTCGACCTCCTTGCTGTTCCCCCTGGAAACTATCATGGTTAATTCCTGATGAATTCATCATGATGGGCTAACTGGCCTGTTTTCATTCTCATCTATCACCCTTCACTGGTGCTCCGCCAGCGTATCCCGTTAGCGCAGGCTACCATACCATTTTCACCCATCAAAAAAAAAACCCCATCCGCCCAGGAGGAGCGACTATTGGTGAAATCCCACTTATGGAGTAGGCCTGTGTTCAGCAGTGGACAGTGAACGGCTGTTATGATGATGATGATGAATGAGATTAGTAAATCAAAATATTCAATTAAATAATTAATATTTTATTTATACTACTATTGAACTTAAGTAGACTGTCGTATGTTAGGAATAGTACATTACTGCAGTGGCCAGCAACTGAGGCATTGATGGACGAACGTGCAAATGTGGGCCGAGGCATAGCCGAGGCACACATATGCGAGTCCATCAATGCCTAGTTGTGGCTAAGGCTTGTATAACACTTTTCTCAAACAATGCGCGGAAATCAAAAACACAATTTAACTTTTTAACTTCAATGACGAATAACGAACAATAATAAGTTTTCACGCGCCATAATGTTCCTTTGTTTTTTTTTTTCAATAAACAGCTTTCTATTTGCAAGGCAGTTCGAAATTTAAATAAAACCTTGTATTAGTTACCTCCTTGGTAGCCATGTTTCGAAGTAAAAGATCATTCCATTTTTAAATTACAGGACAGATATGAGTTTACATAGTAATTTATCTGGCCGCAAAACACGACAGATATGGATTTTCATACAACTTGTCGGCTGCTGCCCGCATGTACCTGGCCAGTACGGCAATTTTGATTTATCTCGAAGAAGATTGTCAAAATAATGCTCACATTTCCAAGCATGTTTGAGAATTGTTTACATTATTATAAGGTTCTATTGAAATCGACTATACAACATTTTGCATTGGGAAAGGGATTGTTAGTAATACGAACTACCAATTCCATTGTTAGCAGTATACACTGTCAGGTCGACCTCCACGTGGTCCCACCTGGAAACCATCGTGCTGAATTCCAGGTGTATTTATCACGATGGGCTAACTGATCTGCCTTTTCGTTCTCACCTATCATCTCTCACTGGTGCCTTGCCAGCGTATACCGTCAGCGCAGACAGGGTTCCCATTCCATTATCATCCATATAAAAAAAAATGTTTGCTTATACTTTCGTACGACTTACATTAAAATTGTCTTCAAGTTATTTTATTTAAGTTAAATTTACGTCCTTAACTTGTTTAATTGTCATTTAAAATATTATATTATAAGATTATATGGTGTCAGAAAAGGCATTTTGAATACATAAATTAAAATACTAAAACCGCCGGCCTCTCTGAGACAAAAGCGGCGTAGGCACAAAAAGAGCCGGTGTCACATTGCCTAATTACTATTAAAGCCCTCTCGTGGCCATTACAGACCTTTATTACGTATTCCCGGAGGTCCCTGGATTACCTGTGCCTCTAAGGTGACATTGTTATTATTTTTCTCTTGCTCGCACCAAGTGGTAACCGTATATGTCTGTCTCGACTTTCACGCCCGTCTGTGTTTGATGTACGAGAGGTGGATGCGAAAAATAATAATACATAATACCAATGGCTACCTGTAGATTTGGTTAAGGAATACCGTGAATTACTCCAGTCATTAAATTCATTTGGCATTTCACTTCGCGTGGTATTTCCTTGGGATTATCACTTCGTTTAGTTCTAAGTAGCGAGTTTGAGGGCAAAAGGTTGAATTAATTATCATGTACTGGCTTTTACCCGCGATTTTGTTCACGTGATCGGAATATTTTCACAGATCGTGATAAAATGTAGCCCACGCTCTTATACGTTCTATTTTGAATCATATCAAATTTCATAGTGATTGTTGAAACCGTTAAGGGTTTTTTGAGCAACTTAGAATGGCAAACAAGCCGACGGCCCACCTGATGGAAAGTGGTAACCGTCACCTATAAATAGGTAATAAACAAACACTTATAAATCACATAGACTCTGCAATTTATCATGGATGACAATGTTTTTTTTTTTTTATTGGATGAAAATGGAGTGGTAACCCCGCCTGCGCTAATGGTATACGCTGGCGGGGCACCAGTGAAGGGTGATAGATGAGGATGAAAACAGGCCAGTTAGCCTATCATGATGAATTCATCAGGAATTAATCATGATAGTTTCCAGGGGGAACCGCGAGGAGGTCGACCTGGTTGGATATATTGCTAGCAATGGGATTCTCAGTTTCCATTACTAACAATCCCTTTTTCCCCTGGATGACAATGTTATGTCAATGGTACTGCTCATGTCTATAGGCGACAGTTACTACTTTCCATCAGGTGGGCCGTCAGCTTGTTTGGCATTCTAAGTTATATAAAAAAACCTAATCCGACTTCATCATCATCACCATATCAGATATTAACTGTCCGCTCCTGAACATAGGCCTTCCTCATAAAGAGGATTTTGCCAGTAGTTGCCACGCTTGGCAGGCGGGTTGGCAACCGCAGTTAGGCTTTTGGCGATGTTTTAATAGAGATACTGGCCATCCCTCGCTCACCCTTAGTCGCCTCTTTCTTCACCCGCGGGAAAGGAAGGGGTTACCCATTCTATGTCGGGACTTCACGGCAATTTGAACTGCACAACCGAAGTACTCTGACGGGGCACCAGTGAGATCCATCATGACGACTTCACGAGGAATTAACAATGGTTTCCAAAACAGTCCGCGTAAAGGTCTACCTAATAGCGGCTGTTACAAACAAACGCGCTATTTGACCTATATATAACCCTAGTAATCCTTTTTCCACTGATCCCGAAGGTCGTCAGTTCGGATTTGGCGGACGCCAAAAAGTTTTTGTGTTGATTTAAAGTTTCGATTATAGTCGATCCGATAACAGAGAGGAGGGATTGTTACTTATGGGAACAAACGACCCCATTACAAGCAATATCTCCTGTCAGATCCGATGTGATTTCTCTAAAACTATTTTGGTTAGTTCCCGATGAAGATCGCTTGGCCTGACTTAAACCTCACCTATCGTTGCTTATTGGTAACTCGCCACTAACATACTAATAGCGCACGTGACAACATTTTCAGTTCTTAATTTTTTAAGATTATGATTTTTAAGATTATTTTCCAGAAAAATAAACCAGAGGGAGACTTTGTACAAAGTCATTTGCTTGCGTACCTCTGTCCCATTCGTGTTTCAACCGTGAAGCAGTTGTGTTTGAATGGCTGTGTTTCGGTTTGAAGGGTGGGATATGGTGTGAATTTACTGGGTACAGAGGAATAACACCTGAGTCCTCAGGAATGGCAAAGCATGAGGGGTATCCTCATGCTTTGCCATTCCTGAGGACTCAGGACTTTTATATTATTCCCAAATTCGTGTATAATATAGTATATATCATATATGTGTAAGTATATTTGTTATTCATATATATTTATTCGTTTATATATGTAATTTTAGTATGTATGTATATCAATAATTACTAGTACTGCATTCGAGTATTCTGACACTTCCCTATGGTTGACTGAGAGAGAATGCTTTTAGCATTAAGTCCGCCATGTACACATATTTGTACTAATGAATAAATAAAATAAATAAATACCCACAGGATAGGAGGTGGCCTATTTTTTTGTCGGGACCACACGGCAATCATCATAGTGATCTTAATTTTGTTCACCGCCATCCTTAAAAGGAACTTGGTGCTCGTCCGAAAGGTCTTAGGTTTTCTAGTTTAGTTTTCTGACCACTCTACGGCAACTCATCATATTGGCAATAACCAACCCATATTTCTGACTACCCCAAAAAAGGTTACAGTCGTAAACTTATTTATTTTATTTTTAATAGACAATAAAACGGAATAAGGGAAATAATAACAAAGGGTTCAATAGCGGTTGTTTGAGGACACCCCTATGTGGTTTTATGGTATGTAACGAAGCCTGAAACTGATTTTACGGAATAATGGCGTAGCTTGATTTTAATAAAGTTTGTGTATTACTGTATGTATTGTATTATTATTAAGGTATGTTATGTATTTTATGTCATTAAATTTTGCATTAAATTATTTCTATTTTTTTCTTAGAATATAATAGAATAGAATTTTATTGCTAACTGTGTACATACATACTCGTACAGCAGTAACCATTGCTTAGAATTTGACATCAGTATCAACAGTTATACCCTATCAGGCATGCAACAATTTAAGAACAGGTAATTATATTAACATCAAAACATTCAAATACTATTACCATTACTTGATTACAAATAAATAGGAAATATTTGACAATACAATTAACAAGACAAAGAATAATCATAACCAAATTAAAATAAAATAAACACAATTTCGCTTACATGTCAATTATTATTAATTATTAATTTAATGAGTTTTAAGATTAAAGTATTCATTTAAATTATAAAAACACATTATCAAAAAGCCAGGCTTTGAGTTTAATTTTAAACATATGCTTGTCCTGACATTTAATGTTTAAGGGAAGATGGTTAAATAATTTAATACCCATTACAATTGCACTCCTTTCATATGTGTAACTATTTATTGTTGGTAGACAAATATCATATTTGTATTTATTACGTAAATTATTTCGTAAATTAAAAGTAAAAAAAATTAATAGTAAATTATACTTATTTTCAAACTACTTAAAAAAAGAGGTTCTGAATTCGATTGTGATTTTCTTTATGTATGTTACATCATAACTCTGACAGTTATGAACCGTTTTGGAGTTTTTTTTTTCAGTAAAAATACATTGGTTTCATAGATTTTTTTTTTCAAAATCGAATGAATAGTTTAGTTTTTAAATCAAAGTAAAGAGGGTTTTGATTTCTTTTTTTTTTATGAAATACAATCATAAATGAAGTAGAAATTAAAACAATTTCCTCAATGTCTGTCTGTCAAATCTTCTAATTACATTTTTATTTTATATGTACATCATAATGCTATATCTTAGTAACCATAAGTAATCTTAAATTAAATAATTATTTGTCAGTTAAATAAACTGATCGCCAACTAACGAGGTGTTAATGTTTAACTGCATCATCTGCATCGTTTTAGGATCTGCATCATCAGAACATTAGTTACCATTTTACGGTAAAATCACATACTTTTACCACAAGTTATTGGTAAAGAAATTGTTGCAATGGCAATGAATGGCTCCAGTGTGAACAACATACCTGTCAGATCGACTTCCACACATCGTGGTTAATTCCTGGTGAATAAATCACGACATAACATGATTTAACCATCATCTTTATCTCACACTGATTCCCTGCCAGAATAAACCGACAGCGTACACTCCCATTCTATTTTCATCCATTTAAAAAGAGACTGAAAGGTATAAAGTTATTTATGGACAATTACCAGACTGAACAAAAGTCGTTTGCTTGAATACCTCTGTCCCATTCGTGTTTCAACCGTGAAGCAGTTGCGTTTGCATGGCTGTTTTTCGGTTTGAAGGGTGAGATATGGTGTGAATTTACTGGGTACAGAGGAATAATACCTGAGTCCTCAGGAATGGCAACGCATGGGGGGTATCATGGGCAAAACAGTATACTCTGTTATGTCCATGGTACTGCTCATGTCTATAGGCGACGGTTACCACTTTCCATCAGGTGGGCCGTCAGCTTGTTTGCCATTCTAAGTTGTATAAAAAAGAAACTTGCCTGCACGAGATATTTATCAAGAATCTTTCTTCACCACAGATTATCGATTACTAAAGCACAGTTCAACTAACTTTGTATTGATTAGTCGTTAGACATTTTGAATTCCAACTATTATGTCGGCTATACTATACTTTAGTTATTTTGCAGACGTTCTGTTTTACCGCGTAGTCAAACTCCGAGTATAACTCTCACCATAACCTGCTCAACAACTTGGATCGAGTCGATTACTTATGAAACATAGAGTTCATCGACCTCAAATAACCTACAGGGGTACCGCTAACTTTGCTCTCCGCGTGTAGCTTTCGTACCCGAGGGATCTTTTGTCTTATAAAGGTCATGTAACTTTACTGTTGAAAAAACAAGTAAAATATATTTCGCCTTACTGACAATTACAGGGTATCGTGTTGTATTCATTATTTCTAAAAGTATTTGTTTCATTTATATTTTTTTTTTTTACTTTTGTTTTCTGATTATTTGATTTAATGAAGTGTATGAAATAGATTCTTTTATAGAGGAACATTATTATTTTCATTATTTATAACTCTGTCCCATTCGTGTTTCCAACGTGAAGCAGTTGTGTTTGCATGGCTGTGTTTCGGTTTGTAGGGTGGTATATGGCAGTGAATTTACAGGGTACAGAGGAAGAACACCTGAGTCCTCAGAAATGGCAATAGATGGGAGGTATCATAGGCGAAACAGTATACTCTGTTATGTCCATGGTACTGCTCATGTCTATAGGCGAGGGTTACCACTTTCCATCAGGTGGGCCGTTAGTTTGTTTGCCATTCTAAGTAGCAAAAAAAAAAATGACTCTCGTAGCTTTGTCTATTACATTAAGGATATAAAGTATTTTCTATGCCGATCTTGGACATAATCTATCTGCATACCAACTTTCATTGGATTGCAACCTTAGTATCAAACATTTGGACATCCATAGATATTTGCCAACTTTCAAAAATAGTAGTTATGTGACTTAATTTCGTTTGAAGGGTAGAATAGTGAAATAAAATTATTAATCACTAGTTCTCAAGAATAAGAATACGTAAAAAATATGGGGATCATAATGCCAGTGTATTGTGGAATGAGCTCTTTGCTGAAGTTTTCTCTAGAACTACAGTTTGGAGGATTTTCAAAAAGATATATTAAGGGTTCTTCAGGGTCGGCAACGAACACGTAACACCCCCAATATTGCAGGCATCTATTATAGGCTACAGTAACCGTTTACCATCAAACGGGATGTGTGCTTATTTGCCATCGACAGGGAATTCACCCTCATACCCTACAACCTAAATAGTCGCATACAACGCGGTTTCAGATATATTTTTTCTCACGAATACTCAGGTTATGGAATGAGCGCCCTGCCGAGGGGTTCCCAAGAGACTACAGCATGGAGTTATTCAAAAGGGGGCAAAGAGGTTTCTCCAGGGTCGGCATCGCGCACGTACTACCTCTGGTATTGCAGACGTTCATAGTTTATGGTAACCGCTTACCATCAGATGGGCCGTATGCTTGTTTGCCACCTCAGTATAAAAAAAATCGTGGTATAAAATAAAAACATGGTTTATAAGTCACTTTCGATCTGATAACCCATTAGCTTTTACCATTCCAAGTCATATTGTTTATACCAAAAAGCTGGCCAACAAGCATACGACCATTAATAGACAGTTATGGTAGACATCTGCCAGGAGTATAACATATGCGATAGTAATCCCGAAGAGAATTTATACGCTCTTTTTAGAGAACCCTTTACGCTCTTTTTAAATAACCCTTTACGCTCTTTTTAGAGAACCCTTTACGCTCTTTTTAGATAACCCTGAACGCTCTTTTTAAAGAACCCTTTACGCCCTTTTTAGAGTACCCTTTTTGAACTTTTTTGTTCTTTTCTTTAGACAATATGATCAATGCCCTGTCTTTTCTGTTGCAGTGAGAATGGTGAATCCGTGCGAAAGGCGTGCAGTAGCATGCATACTCCTGGCCATAATAGCGGTTGTGGCGGCTGCATCGTACGACCGTGAGAGGCTGGAGATCGCGAAGCAGATCTTGGAAGAAGTCCCCCTCACCGATGGGTGAGTCAAGCTCGATTTATTCGATACGAAACTACTACAATATTTGCAATAGTATTACAAGAAAAAATATTTTTAACAATTACCAATGGATCGCACAATAATTGCTATTTTCAAATTTATAGTATCATTGTCATCATATCAGCCTTTAACTGTCCACTGTTGATCATAAGCCTCGCCCTTGGAGAGTTTTGCCAGTAGTTGCCATGTTTGGCAAGCGGATTAGCAACTGCAGTCAGGCTTCAGTCCATCCCTCGTCCTCCCTTAGTCGCCTCTTACGACAGGCACGAGAAAAGAAAGGGTGGCCTATTCTATGCCGGGACATACACGGCGACGCACATTGACTATGTATTGTATTTGTGTTGGCTGTTATAATGTTATAATTATTTTTAATGAATAAATAAATAAAAATAAATAAATCAATGCCTTAATTTTCCTATTTATTTGAAATCGAAACAGTATGTTTTGTTTTTTCACAAATTCGTGTCAACTGTTACTCCTGGTCTTACTTATCTTTTATGCGTCTTTTAAACATTCCATCCACAGTCTCTTCGGTACCCTGTCTTTACGTCCATCCATTATTTATATATATTACGTCTATTTTCATACTTAACTACTTTCTTTAAAACATGGCGTTTATTTCTCTGTGGAACTACTAGATTTGCCATTATTAAGCCATGTTCTATTTGGAAGAGGGACTTTTTTTTCTCCATGACTTGACAAAAAATCCCGGAGATCCTTTCTTTGATTCCAGCGTGCATGTATGAGACGATTTATAAAAAAACAGAAAGCGAGAGATGCATATAAGGATAATAGGTTTTAGCGCTCTATTCTCTACACGTACTCCGCAAGGATCACGGCGTGAAGATAAAATATTTGATTATAAAATTTTAAATTGGTCCAACCGTACTCTTCTAATTTTGGACCCGGAAAATCAGTTTATCCATTCGCGGATTGTCCCTTGTAAATGTGAGCGTACATTCGATGGGCGCGTGACAAACAGCATACGAGTATTAAATTGCGGAGCGGCTGAATTGAGCGGCGAATGTTGCTGTGAATTGTTCATTTGTTTATTCCTTTTAGGGTTCCGCACGCAAGCGACCGGAACAGATTTCATTTGGTTCTTCAGCGAACAATTTTATCTTTACCGTCTGTAACATGCACGTCAATTTAAATTAAGTAAATTTGTTACAGAAATTGATAAAATATCGTTATTTAAATTTGTATGGATGTCATTTTAAAATATGTATGTGCTCAACGACAAATAGTCAGAGGTAGTAATGTGCCGAGTCAAGCTAATTCGAGTATTGACTCGAATACTTAATAGATATTTAGTACACAATAATCAGAACTCGAACGCACGTTACTCTAATACAACTTTTGGTACTTTTGTTTTTATCATTAGTTTTTCGTGTGGTCCCGGCATAGAATAGGCCATTGCTTCCTTTCCCGTGGGTGAAGAAACGACTAAGGGAATTAAATGATAGAGGGATGAGCAGCAGCGTTCCTCTTAAAAGATCTCTAAATGCCTAACTGCAGTTGCCAACTCGCCTGCCAAGCGTGGCAACTGCTGGCAACTCTCATGTGGAAGGCTTATGTTCATCAGTGGACAGTTGAGGGTTGAAATGAAATGCTGATTTTTCTCTATCTGTTTCAATATTTTTTTTTATCTTTAATTATCATAGACAAAGTATTAAATTACTAACTTACTTATCTTAATAAAATTAATCTTTTCATATCAATTGGAAAGTATTCGAGTCTGACAAAGCGTTGACTTTTATTTTTCTATTAATGATTTCTTTGTGTTATAGAAAGGAAATAAACATAATACATTTTTCATTATTATGAATTCATTATTATCATTCACTATTTTTTTCACCTGTCTTTCCATTACCTTATATATTATATTGCTATTATATGTCCTCTATAACAAAAGTACTCGAATACTCGTACAAGTACTCGAACACTTATCTGAGTCCTCAGACTCGAGTCAGGACTCGATTATTTTTTTAACGAGTACCAAAATGTTCGATAATCGTAATAGGTCGACACGACACATCACTAGTTAGAGATATTTGTCAACTATTACTGTTGTGGTGAATATTCGACATATGCACATTTCAGCGACCATTTTGGAATCAAATATGACAGCGAGCCTACCGCCGTCACTTGGATAATGCAGGTTTATTATCGTTGATTTTCATCTTTTAAAACGACTAATTGTTGTCCCACTACTGGACTAGGAATTCTTCTCATAAGAGAAAGGTTTAAGATTCTATCCCAGTGCTAGTTAAGCGAATTAGTATACAGTTCTGAATTTCTGACTTTGATTTAGTTATAATATAATTAAATCGTACAAAAGCCGTTTACTTGTGCACCTCTGTTCCATTCGAGTTTCTACCGTGAAGCAGTTGTGTTTGTATGGCTGTGTTTCGATTTGAAGGGTGGGATATGGCAATGAATTTACAGGGTACAGAGGAATAGCATCTGTGTCCTCAGGAATGGCAACGCATGGTGGGAATCATGGGCGAAACAGTGTACTCTGTTATGTCCATGGTACTACTCATGTCTATAGATGACGGTTACCACTTTCCATCAGGTGGACCGTCAGCTTGTTTGCCATTGTAAGTTGCATAAAAAAATATTTTTCTTCTTCCAAAGCAGTTCTTTGGTTTCCTAATTGTTTCTTATAATGTCGTGAGAATGGAAAGAGATAAAAACATATTCTGTTCCCTCTCTGTCAATTAGTCACCCAGCAAACGTTCTTTTATATGCTACCGCCACTTACTAGGTATTTTTTTTTCTTACAGGGATAAAAACTATTCTATCTCTTATGTTTTTGTTGTTTGCTATATTTCAGAAAAAAAAAGATTTCAGTTGTGGCAGTACCAATTATACTAATATAATAATTACTGAACTGATTTTGATAAAATTTCTATAGCACCAATTTGTTAGTATAGCATATCAGATAAACAGATAAATTTTCCAAATAAATTTTAAACTCACGGGATTATGAGGTAAAAATCGCAAAAAAAAACATCCGAATTGACGACTCCTTCATTTTGTAGTCGCTTGAAAGTATAATTTAAGTCGATTGCACGATTAAGCATGTCCCAATCATGCGAACGGAGCCGCTGGCAAAAGCTAGTTTAATATAAAGGCAATATACCTATGATGTTAAATAAACATTCCGCTATTCCATTGTTCCCATAGAGCATAGTTTTGCAAACATATTTGTATTCAAGCAAAGTAGTTCTTGCCTCCGAACAAACAATATTTCGAACAACAATTCTAAAGTAATTTAAAACATCCACTCGAAATAAAACAATTTGTGTTTGTGCGTGAATTTGTTTTGGTTACAATATAACAAACTTGTTCGATTTCCCCTCCGTTGATCAGCGCAGTTTTGGGATGCGTTATTTTTTTATAGGTGAAAATGGTATGGTAACCCCGCCTGCGCTAACGGGATACGCTGGCGGAGCACCAGTGAAGGGTGATAGATGAGAATGAAAACAGGCCAGTTAGCCCATAATGATGAATTCATCAGGAATTAACCATGATAGTTTCCAGGGGGAACCGCGAGGAGTTCGACCTGGTTGGGTATATTGCTAGCAATGTGATTCTCAGTCTCCATTACTATCAACCCCTTTCCCCCCTTTTGGGATGCGTTATTAATGTGACAGTTAGTCAAAAATTTGATCCTGTTAATATATGGAATTATTATTGAATTCGATATAAGAGATCTTATTAAGAGCAATAGAAGGCATAAAATTAAAAAAAAATATATTATCATTTGTCTATCCGTATGTCTGTTCTTGTATCATGCAAGAACTACTACTAAATTGGATTTTATAATTATGAATTTTTTTCCCGTGTATATTTTTTTTTAATGGGTGATAATGGAATGGTAACCCCGCCTGCGCTATCAGTATACGCCGGTGAGGCACCAGTGAAGGATGATAGATATGTGACGATGAAAGTAGTACAGTTAGCCCATTGTGTTTAGCCAATTCCAAATTCAAATTTCTTTTTCAAAATATTGAATTATATAAATTAGGAAACGTTGGAACATCTATATTGTAAATACTCCGCCGAGTATAAATAAATAGTACATTATCATCGGTGGACTTACTGTTGTGAAACTCCGATAATTTCGGAAATTAATTGCGGCGCATTACACAGCTACATTATGGGTGTTTATACAGCCATAAATTTGAAACCTTTTAGTCTGCAGCTCATTTAGGCAAATAGATATTCTGATATTCTAATTTGGCTTCGTTTACAGTTAAACAAAACGCAAGTAACGCTCGCCTTTTGTTTTTATTCTTTGAAAAACAGGTTTTTAATTAGTTTTTTTTTTTGTATGAATAACACGATTTCATCACCTCATCATCATCATATAAGCTCTTAATTGTCCACTGCTGAACATAAGTTTTCCCCTTGGAGAGTTTTGCCAATAGTTACTACGCATTTATTTAATTATTCATTAGTACAAATATGTGTAGGTACATGGCGGACTTAATGCTAAAAGCATTCTCTCCCAGTCAACCGTAGGGAAGTGTCAGAATACTCGAATGAGGTACTAGTAATTATTGATATACATACATACTAAAATTACATATATAAACGAATAAATATATATAAATAGTAACAAATATACTTACACATGTATGACATATACTATATTATACACATATATACGGATTGGCAGGTGGATTGGCAAAAATCAGGCTTTGAAGATGTTTTAAGAGGAACGATGCTATTCATCCTTCGCCTTCCCTTAATCGCTTTCTTTCGACATCCATAGGAAAGGAAGGGATGGCCCATCCTATTCCAGGACCATATAGCGAGTAATGCGATTAGTAACAGTTTTAGACATATTAGAGTCAATTTTTCAAATAAATTTTACTAAAGGGAGACTTTGTACAAAAGTCGATTGCTTGGGTACCTCTGTCCTATTCGTGTTTCTACCGCGAAGCATTTGTGTTTGCATGGCTGTGTTTCGGTTTGAAAGGTTTGGCGTGAATTTACTGGGTACAGGGGAATAACATCTGAGTCCTCAGGAATAGCAACGCATGAGGGGTATCATGGGTGAAACAGTATACTCTGTTATGTCCGTGGTACTGCTCATGTCTATAGGCGACATACCACGTTACCACTTTCCATCAGGTGGGCCGTCAGCTTGTTTGTCATTCTAAGTTGTAAAAAAAAAAATTGTCACGTCGAATAATGTAATTTATTTAAATGATATTATTTATCAATTTTGAAGTAAAATCTCTTCAAAATGATTGTTTTCTTAATTAAAAGTACTCAGTCCCGTTGACTTCATACTAATTTTATCGAAATAAAAATATACCTATTTTTATTTTTTATTTTTGGAAATGTTTATAAAAAATATGCAAACCACAAATTTATGAGTCCTACTTATGTTTTAATTTTTCAAGATACTATTGAACGGATTTACATAAAATTTGGTACAAATATAGATTATTCTATATAGTTTATAATTCTGAATCCTCACTTATATTATATGTAAAATTGTTTGTCTGTGTCTTGACGCTTTAACGGCTCGACCAGTCGTCCCCAAAATTTGGTATTTTGTTATTTGTTTAGGACAAACTATCCACATATCCCGGTCACGCAGTCGAAGTCACGGATAGAAACTATATTATTATTACTGCATATATGTCTATTATTATTATTCAAAAGACAGGCTTTTTTCAGGCAGAAAAACCTGAGACACCGCGACCTTTCCATGATCTTTCGTCCTCGTATCTTAAGCCTGACTGCGGTTGCCAATCGGCCTGCCAAGTGTGGCAATTACTGGCAAAACAAATAAGAAGGAGAAAGGGATTGTTAGTAATGGGGACTAATGGCCCAATTGCTAGCAAGACCTATCAGGTCGACCTCCACGCGGTTGCCCCTGGAAACCATTGTGACTAATACTTGTTGCAGGGAGGAAAGGGGTTGTTAGTAATGGAGACTAAGAATCCCATTGCTAGCAATATACCCAACCAGGTCGACCTCCTCGCGGTTCCCCCTGGAAACTATCATGGTTAATTTCTAATGAATTCATCTTGATGGGCTAACAATCACCCACCCTTCACTGGTGCCCCACCGGTGTATACCGATAGCGCGGGTGAGGTTACCATTCCATTATCATCTATTAAAAAAAACCCCAAGAGCGAAGCAGCAGCCTTTAACTGTCCACCAGCAGTGAACAGTTAAAAGCTGATATGATGAAGCGGAACACAGCCAATTCCTCAACGTAATATAAGTCATATTGACTGAAACATTATCATTCGCAGTCACAACGACCTTCCGTGGAACATCAGGAAGTTTCTGCGGAACCAGATCAACGATTTCGAGCTGGACACCGATCTCACCGTCGTGGAGCCGTGGTCGATCTCCAAGTACTCGCACACAGATCTGCCGAGGCTCAGAGAAGGCATGGTCGGGGCGCAGGTTAGTCGCTATATTTCCTGTAGCGTTGCCATGGACTAGTATTTTTTATGGAAAAAACAGTAAAAAAGGTTACGACTGATGGAAATTGACACCGTCGCCAACACACATGGAAGGCACCATCAGAACCATGGAAAATATCAGTGATTCCCCTCATGCGTTACTATTCCTGACGACTATGCTATTATGTCTCCGTATCTTTGTAATTTTACTGCTATATTTATAACAATACTTTTTGTTCTTATTGTGATTATTTCTTATTATTTGTTTGTTATAATGTACTTGTACTGTACTGCCCGACTCGACTTACTGAAACTGCGCAGAGATGTTGCAACTCTGTACATCTTCTACCGAATTTATCATGAGTGCTTTGAGAAATTGTTCGGATTGATACCAGCTGCTGATTTTCACCATCGTACAACCCGCCATAAACTAAAGTTTCATCCCAACCATCTGGACGAGTGACGGTGCTCCACCGTGCGTTTCTCAGGGCACTTTCTTCCACGCACAACTACTTTTTGGAATCAACTTCCAGCAGCAGTATTTCCGAACCGATACGACATCATAACCTTCGAGAAAAGAGCATATTCCTTTTTAAAATGCCGGCAGCACACCTGCAATACCGTTGGTGTTGTGGGCGATCATGGGCGGAGGTAGTCACTTACCATCAGGTGAGTCGCATGCTCCTTTGCCCCCTGTGTTGTAGAAAAAAATTGTTTGGATTCACACAAAATCCGGAATTGCATATTTGAAAGAGAAATAGTTAAGTTCCTCGCCCGTCCCTTTTCACTTGACTTGCCAGCGATATTGGCGCAGTGGGAATTTTTTTTTGTACAATTCAGAATGGCAAACAAGCTGACAGCCCACCTAATGGAAAGTGGTAACCGTCGCCTATAGACATGAGCAGTACCATGGACATAACAGAGTATACTGTTTCGCCCATGATACCCCTCATGCGTTGCCATTCCTGACGACTCAGGTGTTATTCCTCTGAACCCTGTAAATTCACGCCATATCCCACCTTTCAAACCGAAACACAGCCATGCAAACACAACTGCTTCACGGTAGAAACACGAATGGGACAGAGGTACCCAAGCAAACGACTTTTGTACTGTCTCTCTCTGGTACATATATATACAATAACAGCATATATATATATATATATATATATACAATAATCATTATTCTACTCTTAGCTTCTATAAGTTACTGTTTATGACCATAATATTCAAGTAATAAAGGCGCGGCTCATGGAAATTCGGGAAACGGTTCCTCTAAACCAATGGCATTTTGCCAACGACAAAAAAATGGACGACGCCAGACGGAAGCGGTTGCCGTCAATACTTGTACTCTTCGCAAACTCGACTAAGAGAGCCCTTGGTCTATAAAATAAATATTGTGTGCTTTATACATAGATGTAAAAAAATCCTAGATTCACATTTCATACGACGGTCACAAAGTGTCCCGAATTGAACTTAAAAGAAGTAGTCATCGAAAATGATATAAATGTTGTTGATTATTTCTCAGTAATGTAATTATTAATGTAATTGTCTCTTGTCTAGATATGAGAATAGAAGATTCTAGAAGATGAGTGAAGGGAATAGCAATGGTACATATAAATATCATCATTATCAGTCGCTAATTGCCTACTGCTGAACGTAGGCCTTTCTCTTAAGGCGTTTTGCCATTAGTTGCCATGCTTAGCAGACGGATTAGGTTAGGTTAGACTTGAAATGGAATTAAATGAAATTTATTTGCCAGAAACATTGTCGATAAGATGTTGCATTTGTCAAATTTACAAGATGTCCATCATGTTTCGCGCTTTGTCATGTTTTAATAGGTATACCAGTAGCCCATCCATCCCTCGACCATTATATAAATATTATATTTTACTAAATTTATATAAGATCATTTCAGCACGTTTGATATTATATATTGAAGAAGACTTTGTACAAAAGTCGATTGCTTGGGTACCTCTGTCCCATTCATGTTTCAACGGCGAAGCAGCTGTGTTTGCATGGTTGTGTTTCGGTTTGAAGGGTGGGATATAGCAAAGAATTTACAGGGTACAAAGGAATAACACCTGAGTCCTCAGGAATGACAACGCATGGGGGGTATCATGGGCGAAACAGTGTACTCTCCTATGTCCATCTTACTGCTCATGTCTATAGGCGACGGTTACCACTTTCCATCAGCTTGTTTGCCATTCTAAGTTGTATAAAAAAAATACATCGCCGGATGGCTAAAAATGAGTACATAATTTGGTTAAACGCGCTCTATTTTTAGTGGACTTTTCGCAGTGTATCTTGAATTTTTTACACATCGATGTCTCTATAAATTGTTATCAATATTAACACTGTAATATGTTTTATTAATCCGACAGTAGTAACAAATTAAAAAGTTACACAATATAAATATATTTCTTTTAAACACGTACGCCATTTTCGTTTACCTTTTCACAAATGTATTTCGTCTCTAACTTTGTCGTTAACGATTTCAACTTTTCGTATTGTGCACCACTCATATTTAACTTTTCCCTATCAATCTATAGCAAGAAAAAGAGGCAACTTATTCAGTAATTCTGTGAACTCCCTCAAATGTCAAAGAATTTAACAGATAAACTTTTGTACGAGAACCGGTGGTGACTTTGAAAGATGTCGTCTGCTCTGAAGTGTCATATATTTCTGGCATCGAGCTGCCTGGGTAAAATACGAGATGAAATATGATAGAAAAATTAGTGGATGCTAAGACTTGATGTTTTATTAATGGATGATAATGAAATGGTATCCGCGCCTGCGCTAACGGTATACACTGGCGCCTACCAGTGAAGGATGATAGGTGAGGATGGAAAGACAGGTCAGTTAGCCCATCGTGGTGAATACACCAGGAATTCAGTACGATGGTTTGCAGGAGGGACCATGTGGAGGTAGACCTGATAGCGTATATTGCTAGCAATAAGACTGGGAGTCCAAATTACTAACAATCCCCCCTCCTACTCCACCGTACTAGATGTCATCGTGTCATAATCTAGGTATTACGCGAATGTTGCTTCAATGTTGCCAATGTGTTTCACACGCTTATGGACTGTTATTTAACATAATACACGAGTATTTAATAATTGCAGAGCTACCAGGAAATAGGCTCGACTTATATAAAAAGCCGGTCAAGTGCGAGTCGGACTCGCGCAACGAGGGTCCGGTATAAACTTATCACGTTTAATTTTATTTTGTGAAATAACGAAAAATTTACAGTTTTCGGATTGTTTCCTTTACTTGTGCTACATGATATTGCTTCTTGTCAAATGTCATCATTCTAGGTCAACGAGAAGTACCCTACAGGTTTTGATTCCCTTTGCGGACGTCAAAATATGCGATATAAATGGAACATAAACGGCCGTATTTTTTGATTGCGTCAATTTAGAAGCTTGATTTTTTCGCTGCTTTAAGAGATTGCAGATTTGAGTATATGATATTAATTTCAACTTGATACCTACACGTGTTCTTAAGAAAAAAGGTCTTAACCGACGAACAGATGGAGGGACGGACAACAAAGTGATCATATAAGAATTCCGTTTTTTCCCTCGGAGGTACGGAACCCTAAAAATTAAAATCATCTAGACTAAGTTATTATAATCAGATAAACCGTTTCCTTTCCGAACGAAATGTCAAGAGTTTCCGGAACAGGCCTGCATGCAAGAGGCAAGTTATGAAGTGCAGGAAGCAAGACATACGTATGTAAGGATAGTGGTCTTTAGCTGTCAATTCTGTCTTGCAAGTCTTGTATATATATATATATATATATATATATATATATAACCCCAGCGGGACACCAGTGAAGGATGATAAGTGAGGATGAAGATGAGCAGTTAGCCCATCGTGACGAATTCAACAAGAATTGTTCAAATTGGTTTCCAGGGGGAACCACGTGGAAGTCGACTTGATAGGGCATATTGCTAGCAATGGGGTTGTCAAACTCCATTGCTACTCGTCACTCCATTACAATCTCGTTACCCCTCACCTAACCCCCCCCCCCCTACAGGGGGGAAAGGGATTGCTAGCAATATACCCAACTAGGTCGACCTCCTCGCGGTTATCCCTGGAAACTATCATGGTTAATTCCTGATGAATTCATCATGATGGGCTAACCGGCCTGTTTCCATTCTCATCTATCACCTTTCACTGGTGCTCCGCCAGTGTATCCCGTTAGCGCAGGCGGGGTTACTATACCATTTTCACCCATAACCCCCCCCCCCCCCCCCCTCATACATATTAGAACTCATATTAGAACATATCAACCCCTCATACATATAAGAACTGTTCGAAAACCCACCACTTATTGGAATATATGACATTGGTTCCTCAAAATCTTGGCGAGTTCATCTTGAACGTGTCTACATTTACAACGTGTAATATACAGTTTCACTTAATTGACATTCAAGTGCAGATTCGCCATTATACGTTGCCCCCGCCCCCCACCCCACCTCGTCTTATGAAGCAGTTTACAGCTTATTTTCATGACGGTGAACCCTTTTAAATAGGATTTAATGAACGTTCCCCCAAACATAATTAAACACTTGAGTTGGCTACGTACACTTCCATTTCTAATATTATAGATCGCACACACTTGCTTGTGAAATTTTCGATAAAACATTACGTGTAAACCCGTGTCAGAAAACTTAGGTTAATTGATTATCTTCCCGTAGGCATATTAAGGGAAAATTTAATATCCGTTGGGAAAAAAACGGACGACTCCAAATAATTAATGAAGCTTTTTTTTTTACATTTTAGAAATATCTCTGAGGTAAAATTATGTAAATTCGTATTTAAAGATATCATGATGATCATTATATTTGTCTTTATGTGTCTATTGCTAAGCATAGGCCTCTCCCATAGATTGTCATAAGGAACAGGGTAATTTTTTTTATAACACTGAGGTGGCAAACAAGCATAAGGCCCTTCTGATGGTAAGTGGTTACCGTAGTCTATGAACATCTGTAATATCAGGGGTATTAGAAAAAAAATATTATATTACGTATTAGGCTCTAGGGTAAGAGGGTGACAAAATTGTCATTAATTTTTACTATTTAAAATAAGCGACTGATTAATTTAATTGTATTATCTTATTGCTGAGAGCAACCTTTTCAAGGCAACCTTAGGGTAATGGACTAATTGTTGTACAAGTAAGTATGTTAGTACTGTATAATTAACAAAGTACCTTTATAAAATTTATATATATGTGTGTCTTAAATAATAATAAAATAGTTTATAACCAAATAGAAGCAATAAAACAAAAGTGTACAGAAAGTAACATCAAGACGCTAATTTTGTTAAAGGCCATTCCGGCACGGAATGGATTCGAGTTACCCGAGCAAAGTATCGTTAATAAATCTCTATGCAAACATTAAAGAGATTAAACGGCAGGTAAAAATCCTAAAGTACAACGATCGACGGTTAAGGAACAAGTTGAACGAATGTCGACCAAATTTGAATTTATGCGCTCAATAAATTGTACCTCGCTGAAGAATTATTGGCGGCTATAAGTCAGATGGTATAGAGCTGTTTGTTTTACCACTGCAATCGAATGTTACATTAATTTGCTGGTAATGTACATTAATTTGTTGAATTACCTCGTACTTTTTTTGAAAGGCCAACAACGTACGGGAAACTTCTCTGTTACTGTTCGCATCTATGGATTGTGATAGTAACATATCATTAAGCGAGACGTATACTCGTTTACCACGTTGTAATGTGTATACTTTATTCTGGTTTGAACGGTAAGAAAACGTGTATAGTTACTGGGGGTAATACGATGGCAAAGCGCGAGTAATTTGACCATCTAGACCAAGGGCTCCAAACTTTGAAGCCTTAAAGTTATAATGGTTTTTCTAAATAAATAAATAGAATAAGATAGCAACGTCCGATGTCTCAATCCAACTCATGGACTCGCTAGCGTTAACTATTCCATCGGTAGAATCGTTTACCACTTGGCTTGGTATTGTATGCATATATATATTGCTGTATTTACACCGACTATTATGATGTGGGTGGTACGCCCGTTTACTACTTTCTTTCTCTTAAAAAGGGACTTAAGAATAGAAATTATGTTTTTGAGTACTTCTGACCCACTTGTGTTTCTACTTGCCGAGCAATTTCGCTGTGAATACAGTGACTGTGTTTCGATAAGTTGAAAATATGGCATGATAGTACCCCTCATATATGGAGGGAAAGGGATTGTTAATAATGGAGTAAATTTTTTTAATTTTTCTAATTAATTCCAAGCATTTCCCCCTGGACAATGTCGTGGTTAATTCTAGTGGAATTCGTCAGGATGGGCCAACGGACTTATTTTTAATTGTCACCTGTCACCCCTCGCTAGTGCCCCGCCAGCGTATAGTATATAGCTCAGGCGGGGTTACCATTTCATTATCACCTAATTAAAAAAAAGCCCTCGTATATTGCTGTGACATCTGACATCACTGTCCATATTTATAAACAATTGATTGCTACTTATAACTCTCATCAAACTAACCATTGGGGGGTTTGGCAGTAGTTGTCACGCTTAGCAGGCGAGTTGGCAAGCGCAGTTAGGCTTTAGTAATGTTTAAAGAAGGATACTGTTACCTCAATCATTAAGTTCCCTTAGCTACCTCTTACGACTCTCACAGGAAAGTAAGGGGTGGTCCATTCTATGCTGGAACCATACGGTTAACTTGTTACCCTGGTAGATTTTAAAATAACGCGACTTATAGTATATTTTTATATTCTTACCCGTCAGTAAATAATGTAAATACGAGATATAAAGCAAATAAGAGAGACAAATATTATTTGCCAACAAGAGTTTACTCGAAACTCGAATACTTTTTCTTTTTTTAATTTACTCTTCGAGGGCCCTCAAAAACGAGCACCTTTGGATTACATTTTTGTTACGTGCGCCAATTTGAAATATAAAATCGAACAGTTACTTGGACGAATAGAGTAATCGTATCGATAGGGAAGTAGCAGGATCGAGTAATCGTTTCCGATATATCAGTTACATAGACTACAGTGTGGCGGTTGGGTGAAAAATTACTGTGACGTCACAGCCCGGCGCCGGGCTGGCGCCAGTCTGGCGGGCCACTGCCAACAGGTGCTTCCTTCCACATGTCCTGCCCGTACATACAATTTGAAGTTTTACTTATTTATTTACTAGCGGCACGCCCCGGCTTTGTACAGACTTTTTGAAAAAAGTATACTACCCATGTTATTAACTGATGAATGAAAACTCTTTATTGGTTCATTCCAAGAATGATTCAAAGGAAGTACCGGCAGCTTGTTTGTCATTGTAAGTTGCATAAAAAAAGAGGCAATAATGGACGACCTTATCGTCAAATAGTAATCCCTTCCAGGCAACCTTAGGATGAAGAAGAATAATTTAATTTAATCGACTTAATAGAAAAATAATAAGACTAAAAAAGGAGAAAAAAGGGGCTAAAGATAAACTATAACACAGTATTTTATTTATTATTATTATTTCAGTCGTTAACTGTCCACTACTGGACATAAGCCTTCCCCATATGGGGAGTTTTGTCAATAGTTGATATAATTTTTAGTTGAAATAGTTGGCTTTAGAGATGTTTTAAGAGGGACGCTGCTGCCCATCTCTCGCCCTCCCTTGGTCGATTCTTGCGACACCCACGGGAAAAAAGGGGTGGCCTGTTCTATGCCGGGACCACACAGCTAAAACACAGTATAAATAATATAATTTATAATATAGTTACACATAGTAATAATGAATTATAAATGGTCGCGTACAACGCGGTTTCAGAGATGCTTTCTCCCACGAACACTCAGGTTATGGAATGAGCCGAGGTTTTCCCGAAAGACTACAGCATGGGGTTCTTCAAAAGGGGGTAAAGAGGTTTCTTCAGGGTAGGCGACGCGCGCGTAATACCTCTGGTATTGCAGGCGTTCATAGGCTACGGTAACCGCTTACCATCAGGTGGGCCGTATGCTTGTTTGCCACCTCAGTGGTATAAAAAAAAAATATTTATAATATATTTTCAACTAGCAACCCGCCCGGACTTCGCACGGGTGAGCATTCTTTAGATTGGTATAACATTTTTCTTTACGAAACAATTGAAATAAAACAAACACTAAGTGTTAAGTGGAACAAATCGTAACGCATTATTCATAACCACATTAAAATCGGTTAAGCTGTTTCTGAGATTAGCGTGCACAAACATAAAGACATAAAGAAAAATGCGAATAATTGTTTTGAGTTGGGAAAGCTAGTTAGTAAACTATAAATGTTTTTTTTTTTTTTGTATATACTCGTACACCAGATTTTATTATATGTATTGATCGATATAGCTTTCTATTGGTGAAAGCGTTTTTAAAATAAATATTTTTTTTTTTTGAATTTTTCCATTACAAACAAAAAACAAATATTTTACACTTTAATCAGTTGAGATTACAAAATCCACAGACGTTAAACTATGGCACGTTAACGTCATTTCTGATACTTAGAGCCAATTATAGATTAACGTGTTTGTAATTAACGTGTGTATCTCAAATTACGCGTGGGAAGGGTGATAATACATAGATATATAGGTATAAATGTGTATATGTGTGTTGGTATGTACAATATATACTTGTTTAATATTATTTTGAATGAATGTTACATGTGTTATGAATATTTGACCATGTAAATGAATATATCCCATCCAAGCGAAAATAGTTTATTTATTTATAAAAGATACATTAATAATATGTTCACAGCGGACTATGTACAATGTTATAAGTGAGTAAGTAATGAAATTTCAGTTATGTGATACCATAACTTGAAGAATCAACAACCTATTAGGAAGAAAGGTTCTTGAGTGGTGGCCCTGTACCGGCAAACGCAGTATAGACCGACCGCTCAGTAGATGGAGAGACGACCAGAAATGCATTGCAGGGGGAACTAGTATTTCCCCATTATTTTATTTGCGTGGATTTCAGAAATAGGAATTAATGAAATAGACTTATATGGATAAAATCAATACATCATCATTTCAGCCATTATCCGTCCACTGCTGACATAAGCCTGCACCATAGACTGCCATAAAGAACGGTCCCGAGCCACCTGCATCTACTGACTCCCTGCAATGCATTTCAGGTCGTCACTCCATTTAGTAGGGGGTCGTTCTACATTACGTTTACCCGTACGCGGTCGCCACTCAATAATCTTTCTTTCCCATCGGTTGTCGGTTTTTCGAGCAATCAAAACGTGCACTAGCTAATTTAGTTCTTCAAGAATACAACTATGAAAACCGCATTCAAATTGGTGCAATAAATTTTTGCATGATACCAGAACAAACATACAGACAGACAGAGAAACGATTGATTTGTTTTATTAATTAACATACCGCGTATTCGTTCAGTACGCGAGCAATTGCAGTTCTCGTGTGCATTGAACTCTGCAATTCGATATAACAATTTGTTGGTAATCATTCAGTCGTAAAACGTAACGTTGTATAATCACGTGTAGGGCTCGAGCTGGTACGATGTGCGGTTGTAGCACAGTGCCACGGTGACACAGTATAAAAAAGGCAATCAATGTAGCTGATACTGCGATATTCGTCAACGTCATCATCATCATTTCGGCCGTTAACTGTCCACTGCTGGGCATAAGCCTTCCCTATAAGGAGAGTTTGCCAGTAGTTGCCACGCTTGACAGGCGGGTTGGCAACCGCAGTTAGGCTTTGGAGATGTTTTAAGAGGGACGCTGATGTCCATCCCTCGTCCTCTCTTAGTCGCCTCTTACGACACCCACGGGAACCTGGGTGCAGGTAGCAAGGTGCAATCTGCGACTCAAATAAGACGTCAGTTTTAAATAATTTTAAGGTTGGTGACTGAAAATCGACGTCAATATGACGAATAACTGCTACCTGGGTAGTAAGAATCAATACAAAACTAATACAAACAAACATACATACTGATAAATACAAATATTTGTATTACATAAATTGGAACTAATAGATTGACGTGTCGCCATGGTTGATCAATTAAAACTGTTATAATTAATACAAGTGTAATTTAAGCTGTCGATTTGTTGAGCGACCTACTGTTTCCTGATATACTATGTGAACGCCAGGCGTGGTGGCAAATGGCGCTTCAAACAAAACACTAATCGTATTACATACCGTATCTCAAAGGCATAGGTGCTAAATTGACACATCACTACAATTTAATTGAACGCGGAATGTTGCTACGCGCCAATTGATTGCAGCTGTTTCGTTCGAGTGTTCACCCCTAGGGGTATATTGCCACTACAGTGCTAATAGCACTTACACAGACACTCGTATTTGTCGCAGGGAAACGAGATTACCGGGGACTTCGTGGAATACATAGGGATATTGTTATGTTACGGCTATCATAGTAACAGTAGAAAATTGTCTTGGATTACACAAACTAGATTCGAAATCATTAGCGGTGCGTAAAACTATGAATCTACAGAATATGTTAGAGTAGTCATTTCGTCAATCAATAATTCAACAAGTAGATTTTGTTCCACAAAATGTAACTAAAAATTTACAGAATATATTAGAGTAGTCATTTCGTCAATCAATAATTCAACAAATATATTTTGTTCCACAAAATATAACTAAAAATCTACAGAATATATTAGAGTAGAAATGTCGTCATTAATAATTCAATAAGTCATTAATATTCACGTCATTAATAATTCATAATCTATAGAGTAGAAATTTCGTCATTAATAATTCAATAAGTCATTAATATTCACGTCATTAATAATTCATAATCTATAGAGTAGAAATTTCGTCATTAATAATTCAATAAGTAGTTGTAGTTCCACAAAATATAACTAAATATTCACAGTATATTTTAGAGTAGTACTTTCGTCAATCAATAATTCAACAAGTAGATTTTGTTCCACAAAATATAACTAAAAATCTACAGAATATATTAGAGTAGTAATTTCGTCAATCAATCATTCAACAAGTAGATTTTGTTCCACAAAATATAACTAAAAATCTACAGAATATATTAGAGTAGTAATTTCCTCAATCAATAATTCAACAAGTAGATTTTGTTCCACAAAATATAACTAAAAATCTACAGAATATATTAGAGTAGTAATTTCCTCAATCAATAATTCAACAAGTAGATTTTGTTCTACAAAATATAACTAAAAATCTACAAAATATATTAGAGTAGTAATTTCGTCAATCAATCATTCAACAAGTAGATTTTGTTCCACAAAATATAACTAAAAATCTACAGAATATATTAGAGTAGTAATTTCCTCAATCAATAATTCAACAAGTAGATTTTGTTCCACAAAATATTACTAAAAATCTACAGAATATATTAGAGTAGTAATTTCGTCAATCAATCATTCAACAACTAGATTTTGTTCCACAAAATATAACTAAAAATCTACAGAATATATTAGAGTAGAAATTTCGTCATTAATAATTCAATAAGTAGTTTTAGTTCCACAAAATATTACTAAAAATCTACAGAATATATTAGAGTAGAAATCGCGCCAATTAATAATTCTGCAAGTAGATTTTGTTCCGCAAAATGTAACTAAACATTTACAGAATATATTAGAGTAGTCATTTCCTCAATAAATAATTCAACAAGTAGATTTTGTTCCACAAAACGTAACTAAGAATTTATATTCAACGTTGTTTATTTTGTAGCTTAAAAACGACATAACTTTGTGATGAGATAAAAATTCTGATAATTGTATCGGAATAGTTATCGGAATAGATATGAAAAACTTATTTGACGTTCGAGTAAAAATTAAAGTTCTCATCTAGTAACCCTACCGTCTCCTTCTTCCTTTCTTTATCCTTTTTAATTTCTTTCTCTTTTTATTTCTTTTTTCGGGAATTTTTAATTTTTTTTAGTAACTAAAATTACTAAGAATGTTAAGAAGTAGTAATTATAATACATAATATCATCACGATGGGCTAACTGAGCTGCTTCTATTCTTACCTATCATCCCTCACTGGTGCCCCGCCAGCGTATACCGATAGCGCGGGCGGGGTTACCATTTCATTATCACCCAAAAAAGAAGTACGTACCTACCTACCCAAATATTAGAAATATGAAAGACTATATAATATATATTTACCAGAGGGAGACGTTGTACAAAAGTCGATTGCTTGGGTACCTCTGTCCCATTCGTGTTTCAACCGTGAAGCAGTTATATTTGCATGGCTGTGTTTCGGTTTGAAGGGTGGGATATGGCGTGAACTTACTGGGTACAGAGGAATAACACCTGAGTCCTCAGGAATGACAACGCATGGGGGGTATCATGGGCGAAACAGTATACTCTGTTATGTCCATGGTACTGCTCATGTCTATAGGCGACGGTTATCACTTTCCATCAGGTGGGCCGTCAGCTTGTTTGTCATTCTAAGTTGTATAAATATAAAGTTAACAGAGAGACAGACAGACATAGCCACCTTCATATTTACAATATTAAGATGCATCTGATTATCCCATCTAGGATTAAAGTCGTAATACTCTTCTGCAAAACGAGAGTTATCTCCGATAAATTTTAGATAGCATCCGGGAAGTTTCTATGTTCTCGATGTTTCACGAAAGTACTGTACGAGATGGCGTATCGATAACCAAGTTGAGTTTCCAACCATGACCTCTAATTACGATTCGATCACTCTAGAAATTATTTGGATATACACACGTCATCCAATATCCTGGATTGGCCGTTTGGCCCCGGTTGGTTTCGGCATAGAATACGCAACCCGCTCCATTTTCCACGGGTATCGTAAAAGTCGTCAGCGTCCTTCTTAAAACTTGGAGATGTTTTTTTTTACGTTTATATTTATAGTTTTTATTTTTACATTAAACTATATTGCTACTTGCATCCACATTTGCATTGTATTAAGTAAATGAACACACAATTGCAGCAGGAGCATTTTAATGGCCCGCTCAGTCTAATTCGTGCCTTAGACACTTCGCCACCGGATCCAATAAATGGTTTACAACGAAATGAACCGTTCGAGTCGCGCGACTCAACGGAAACTCAATTATGTAATTGCACAAATCGTAATCGTCCTCGTAAAATGGACATAAAACGCTTCCAGTTGCTGCTTTTGTGTTATTTTCTGTACCATTAACTGTATATACACTTAGGCCAGGGGTTCCCAAACTTATTTTGTCCACTGCCCACTTTGAGAATAAATTATTTTTAAGCGCCCCCATTTTTTCACCTACTTAAAAACCACTATTACTTCAAGATCAACAAATCAACCCCCAAGCCTCTACACAACGCCTCCATTCATTTTCTGGGTCTCTTACTGTCCCCCATTAGGCCTGCAGCGCCCACTAGGGAGCTTTATCGCTCACTTTGGGAGAGGCTGACTTAGATGATTTTAATGATACACGTCTATTCCTTGTTTATGGTTCGCTAATAATAAGGCGAGTAAGGAATGGGCACCAAAGTCCCTCTTAAAGCATCTCTAAAACTGGACTGCGATTGCCAACCCACCCGCTAGTCGGGAAAGGATATCAGTAATGGGGAGGTTGGTCCCCATTGCTACCAATATATCCTACTAGTTCGACTTCCACGCGATTCCCCCTGAAAACCATCATGACTAATTTATCGTTGAATTTGTCACGATGGGCTAACAGACCTGCCTTTTCATCTTCACCTATCACTTCTCACTGGTGCCCCGTCAGTGTATACCGATAGCACAGGCGGGGTCACCATTCCGTTACCATCCATTATATATCACGGTTATCCATTGGATATCACTATGAATATACACTATATATATATATATATATATATATATATATATATATATATATATATATATATATATATATATATATATATATATATATATATATATATATATATATATATATATATATATATATATATATATATATATATACAACACTCAGATACAAAGATAACGCACACACCAGAGGGAGACTTTGTACAAAAGTCGATTGCTTGGGTACCTCTGTCTCATTCGTGTTTCTACCGTGAAGCAGTTGTGTTTGCATGGCTGTGTTTCGGTTTGAAGGGTGGGATATGGCGTGAATTTACAGGGTACAGAGAAATAACACCTGAGTCCTCAGGAATGGCAACGCATGGGGGGTATCATGGACGAAACAGTATACTCTGTTATGTCCATGGTAATGCTCACGTCTATAGGTGACGGTTACCACTTTCAATTAGGTGGGCCGTCAGCTTGTTTGCCATTTTAAGTTGTATAAAAAAAATAAAAAAAACATAAAACTAGTAGGAAATAAGGAGGACTAAGTGGTTGTAAGGATATGTAGTGGGATTTAACTAGGTTACAATAACAATAGAATTTAAAAACAATTTTATATTAAATTCAGACACTTCTTTTAAAATAGAGTAAGAAACAGTGTGATTAGAGAGAAGTGTGGACTGAAAGACGATGTAGTGACAAAAATCGAAAAAGGAATGTTGCGTTGGTTTGGTCATTTGGAGAGGATGGATGAAAGAAGAATTACGAAAGAGATTTATCGAGCAAGAATGAATGGAGATGTCGGTAGGGGCCGCCCTAGACGGACGTATGTCGACCAAATAGGCGACGTGCTGAAGAAGGGCTAAATTAAAAGTACCCGTAACCGGCGAGCGTGTATGACAAGATTGATGAATGTGGAAGAAGCGAAAGAGGTTTGTTTGAATCGAAGCATTTGGCGTTGCATTGTTTCTGCCTATCCTAATGGGAGACAGGCGTGACAGATATGTATGTATGTATTTCTTTTACCATATATATACATATATATATATATGATTATAATAAATAAAATTATAAACATATATGTATGTATACATACCGTCGAAAACATTACTCCCGTACCTTCAACAGTCGGTTGAAGTCTCTTTACGAACGTCCACGTCATAAAATAAAATTATTGGCAATTTTCATGTTTACAGCGGTCTCGGTTCAGGGACCGCGAACGAGTTGGGACACATACATATATAAGTACATAAATAACATATAAATTCACCGCTCAATGAAATATTTATAAAGTAATACAGGGAGACATGGTGAACCGCGGAACGCAGTTGGGTGCCCCAACTGCGTCCAGCGGCTTTGCTTGTGTATTAGGACACAAAATGATATCTATGTAATTGACTATTTGTGTTGTTCATGACTTCTTAATAATTATGACAGTTATTATTACATTCATAAATTCTTAGTGCACATATTTCTACGCATGCAACCTGTGGGCTGTATATACTCAAAAATCCTACAGCGACATCCGTATCCAATATAATAACGCGTTCAGGGTGTTGATGGGGCTGCCACGATTCTGTAGCGCGTCAGGGATGTTCGCCGAGCATCGTGTAGATTGTTTTTATGCCACGATGCGAAAAAGGTGTGCATCCCCGGTGCGCAGAGTACGTGCCAGCGCCAACAGCATCCTGAGTATGATGGCGAGCAGGCTGCACTGTGTGTACGTTAATCGCTGCTGCGCAATTTCCAATGGAATTGTGCAGCGGTGACTATCTGTATATTATTTTGATATATTATATGTGTGTGTGTATATGTGTATGTAAATTTACTAACATTAGTTTTAAGAATATTGTTACTAATAAATATTTAATGGGCCAAAAAAGTCCGAAATAAAAATTATTATGATTATTAGTGAAATTATAATTTTTATTCACAGCTATATCACAGATGTTAAATGATACAAGTGATTTTCGTTCGCTGTGACTTAATTTCACAATCGCTAATTTGCAAATGAGAGTACAATATGAATTATGATTTTTATGATAAGAACGAATTTAGACTTCAGTGTAGTGTGATAAAGTCTCTATTCGCTCGTTCTATACGACCCTGTTGACCATCTACTGTGATTTCACATATGTTACTTTATACTTCATTGGTAACCGTGCGTTGTCAATGACTTACAAATAAATCTAAATACAAGGACCGCGTGGTTCTGGCATAGAATAGGTCACCCCTTCCTTTCCTGTGGGTATCGTAAAAGCCGACAATGGGAAGGCGAGGGATGGACACCAGTATTTTTTTTTATAACACAGTGGGCAAACGAGCATGTAGCTCACCTGATGGGAAGTGACTACCGCCGCCCATGATCACCCACAACACCAGCGGCATTGCAGGTGTGCTGCCGGCTTTTTAAAAAGTAATATACTCTTTTCTTCAAGGTTATGATGTCGTCCTTCTTAAAACATCTCTAAAGACTGATTGTGTGCCAATTCGCCTACCAAACATGACAACTACTAGTAAAACCTCTCAAGGGCGATGCTTATCATCATTCTTGTCATGATCATGATGACAAGGATTATCTGTGAATTTATTTAAAGTGATTCGTAGCAGACTACATGTTGTGACGTAGCAGCTGTGATATTTGATTTTGCGTAGCTTGTGATACCTCACTTGTTACTTATGAAATATTCCAAGCCTATTTAAAAAAATATAAATACGTCTTGAGAAGGATTTTCGAAGGTTGCGTGTATAAATAATAAAACCTTTTTTAATAAAAACCATGGAACAAATTACGAGTAAAATAGTCGTATCTTACCTTAAAATAATAATAAAAAAAAAGAAAAATATAATAATATTAGAATGTTAAGGCTACACAAAATGTATAATATTATCTAAATTTACCACATTTGTCGCTAAAATTTGAGAAAAAAAAATTTGAAATTTATTATTTGCCAAAAACACCAATATTGTAATTAGTTCATTATCTTTTTTTTTTTTTTTGAAAAATTGATACGAAAAGACTTAAAAGAAAACATTTGTGAAGTTACAATTCGTAATTTGAATAAAAACGAGTTGAGTTCATACAAAGAATCTGTTCATACATAAAAATGTGTACAGGCAGACGTGGAACGTGTTTTACTGAGCACACACAAAGGCGAGAATTTACACGTTTGTTAGTAAGATGAAAATGGTATATTGACTCCACTAGTGCCATCTGTATACGTTAGCGGGGTACCAGTGAGTGATTAGGCGAGGGTGAATTAGCCCGTCATGGCGAATTTACCCGGAATTAATTTACATTAAAACAATTATGATTAATTAATTTAAGAATGAAATTATAGGATACAGAGACTTAACACCTTAGCCGTCAGCAATGGCACGAAGAGTATCCTGGACGACACAGTATTTTGAATTCGTTTCTACAAATACTTGAAGAAATTTTTGGAAAAAACTGGAATAAGCTGCGAGAAATTTAGATAGTTTTTTTTTTTTTTGGCAATTTTGCTACTTGTGAACCATATAAAATGAGATAAGAAAAGGAAGCAAAAAGTATAAACGTACGGAAGCTTATTTTTTTGCCCCTCGTTTTTTGATTCATGGCAAAACATAGTAAAAATATCAATTTATAATTGGGTACGAGTATAGGAAATTGTATCGATTTAGAGAAAAAATATTTGACATTCAGGTATAAAAATAAAAAAATTGCATCTGACAACCCTGAAAGCGAACCTATAGACGTCACTGGGATTAATTTGGCTTGTTATTTGCCATCGAGCATGTATGAATAGATTGATGAATGTGGAGGAAGCGAAATAGTTCTGTTTGATCGGAGCATTTGGCGTTCCATTGTCTCTGCTTACCCCAATGAGTGACAGGCGTATCGAATATGTATGTATACCTATTTTCTCCTACACCAGAATGCCACTCTGAAGTAAGACCAATTGACACAAAGATTTTTCTGTTTACTCTGTTTTTGGTGTTTGCCAGATTCGAATCTACACTTGATGTAAGCTTGTATAGGACACCAATAGGCCAGGACTACCTCATTTAGTTATTTAAGGCATTTAAATTAGCTTCGTTTACGCATATCCCGGGGCAATTATAAATATAAAGCAAGTTATTATAGGCGTAATGAATTCAGCGAATTTCGCAGTCTAATTAACAAGATCTTTTAATTCCCGTAATTGGAACCCCTTTTTTTTTAGCTAAGCAATTATATTTTTAACTGGAGAGTGATTTATCATTGCGGTGGAGTTGCGATAAGGTAATCCGGCACGGAGGACCATATTTTTCTTAATAGGGTGCGCTATTTAAATTATGTACATACAGTTTGGATTAAAAAAAGTTTTGTGATGCTTTGTTTAATTTAGATTACGTGTTCGTTCTTTGCCATGGAGATGGATATACATATACATACATACATACATACATACATACATATATATATATATATATATATATATATATATATATATATATATATATATATATATTTAATGTTGTTATTATAGGATTTATTTCAGTCATCATTTATTTGGAAGAAATGATATTTATAAAGAGTGTAACAAAAAGCTTATGCCAAAACTGAACAATAACGGAATTAATCATGATAATTTCCAGGGGGAACCGCGTGGAGGTGGACCTGGTTGAGTATATTACTAGAAATCGGATTCTCAGTCTCCATTACTAACAATCCCTTTCCCCCTCATATTTACATTTATAAGTAACTATGTACACCTACTATTTATTACATTACAAGTACCTAATGCATTAAATAAGATACAACTCTAAATAAGTAAGCAATTTCAGTGCTTTAAAAGGGGAATTCTTGCCAATTTATAGCGCGGTGTCACTCGCAACTTGCTATCTCGTCCGCCTCAAATCATTCCTTCCAAGCTGCTATAATTGGTCCGTCAATCTAGGTTATTTGATTTCACGGAATCCTTTCTATACTAGGAATCGTTTACTTCACATAAAAGTGATGTTTAAAACATAACTAGCGACCCGCTCCGGCTTCGCACGCACGCTTACATTTTTTGCATCAGCTTGTTGGAAAGGATTGTTAGTAGAGAGAGGTTAGTCCTCATTGCTATCAATATACCCTATCACGTCGACCTCCACGCGGTTCTTCTTGGAAACCATTGTGACTAGTTTATCGTTAAATTCGTCACGTTGGGCTAACTGACCTGCCTTTTCATCCTCACCAATTATTCCTCACTGATGATTCATTCTATCCATAAAAGATAGGCGTATGTCCTCGGGAATTATTAAATAACTATAAAAAAGAAAAAAGTTAAAGCTCTTAGACGACTTGATTTTTTTATGCAACTTAGAATGGCAAACAATCTGACGGTCCATCTGATAGAAAGTGGTAACCGTCGCCTATAGACATGAGCAGTACCATGGACATAACAGAGTATACTGTTTCACCCATGATATCGCTCATGCGTTGCCATTCCTAAGGACTAAGGTGTTATTCCTGTGCACCCAGTAAATTCACTACCATACCCTACCCTTCAAACCGAAACACAGCCATGCAAACATAATTGCTTCACAGTTGAAACACGAATGGGACAGAGACATTCAAGCAAACGACTTTTGTACAAAGTCTCCCTCTAATCTCCGTCAAATTTCTTTCGAAATGTTGAATAAAGATCGTCATATTTCAACAAATTAACACAATACAATAATAAACTATACATATTTCCTTTTAAATCACTCTATCTACGGCTGGTTTTAAAACAAAACTGAAGAACTATTATTTGAGCAAGTTGTCATCTTCTTAATGTGTTTATATGTCTGGTTAGCATACTTATTACTTGCATACTTTTCGTGAACAGTATTTATATATTTTTATGTATTTGTGTAGGCGTTTATGTCCATGTATGTATATGTATTTGTATATGTATAATATGTATATATATATATATATATATATATATATATATATATATATATATATATATATATATATATATATATATATATATATATATATATATATATATATATGTGTATATATATATATATAAATATAATTATGAGTAGGGATAATATTTATATTATGATAATAATATTTATATTAATATTGATACATATATCACATCTCCCATATTTAGAACTAACAAAATTTTTCATCGTGCCTCCCACCAAACTGTTTATAATTACTCCTCTCCATCCAAAGGTTGCCTGGAAGAGATCGCTCTTAGCGATAAGGTCGCCCATTGTTTTCTCATTGTGATTATTTCTTGTAATTGTTTATATTTATAATAAGTTTACTATTGTAATCTTTTGGAGGAAACAATAAAGAGTATCTATCTATCTATCTATTTATTGATAAATGAACTGCATTAAAATCCGTTACGTAGTTTAAAAGATCTAAGCGTACGGCAGCGACTTTGTAGAGATATAATAATCCTTCTTGAATATCGTTCAAGGAAGTACTTGTAGAGACGTTATTATTCGCTTGCACGAATCATAAAATATTCTATTTAATCCAGGATTATTTCACAAACACCATTATGAAGCCATATTTATATCAGAGGGAGAGTTTCTACAAAAGTCGTCTGCTTGGCTACCTTTGTCCTACTCGAATTTCTACCGTGAAATTGTTGTGTTTCAATTCTGAGAGTAAAATTACAAGGTACAGAGACTGTCTTCATCATCATCATCATCATCATCATCACCATTATAGTAGGTGTTACCTATTTTTGTATAAACTGTGAACTGTCCACTGCTGAACATAGGTTGTTGCAGTAGCTGCCACGCTTGGTAAGATGGGTTAGCAACTGCAGACAGGCTTTCGCGATATTTCAAAAGGGACCATTCAGTTCCCTTATTCGCGTTTTACCATGTCCAAGGGAAAAAGGGGTGGCCCATTCTATGCCGGGACCACGCAATACATAGAGACCATAGTCCTCAAGAATAGTAATGCATGTCAGTACTATGGTGTGTTCCCACAATGCATTCTATAACGTTCAAGGTGCTGTTCATGTTTATACGACGATTACCACCTTTCATCAGGTATTTTGCTATTCTGTCACAAAAAAATTAGAGGAATCAAATAGATTCTTTTAGAAATAACAAAACTTATACTTCGCCATTGAAGTAGATGAAATAAATTGTAAAATAACAAGATTGTTCGAGGAGTATATCCGTGCAGACATAGTTTATCCACTCAACAAGAAATCTCTGCGAGCGATCCGGTCTTGGCAGGGCATTAAGTAGATTGTTCGGGTCTTTTCCACTATTCTACCGTGCCTATCCCACGTTGAGTCTACAAAAATCGATCTCCTTAATAACTTTTACTAACATGCAACAATTAATGAATAGTTCCTTGTCTTTGAAGCTGCAAATTATTGTTCTTACTATTTCGTTTAATAACTGTTTTTAATGAATGATAATGTTACGATACGCTGGCAAAGTACCAGTGAAGCATAATAGGTGAAGATGAAAAGGTAGTTAAATTAGTTCATAGTGATGAATTCACTTGAAATTAAGCACGATGGTTTCCAGAGGAAATAGGTATATATATATAGTGACCTAGCAGACACTATAGCCTATGAATGTCCGGTATAGGTATGTATATATATACATATACATATATATATATATATATATAAACATAGAAGCTATATACACAGAAGACGTAATATATGACCCGCACAACAATGTTAGGTGAATAAAAACCTATATAGATATACATAGATACTTATAATTTCTAGCAAACTCCAAAAGACATCGTTACATGTACGTGATGATATATATATATATGCCGCTTGTCTGCCATTCTAAGTTGTATAAAAAAAATAACCTTGTACAAAAGTCATTTGCTTGAGTACCTCTGTCCCACTCGTGTTTCTACCGTGAAGCAGTTGTGTTTGTGTGGCTGTGTTTCGGTTTGAAATACTATGGCAGTGAATTTACAGGATACAGAGGTATAACATCTGAGTCCTCAGGAATGGCAATGCATGGGGGTAACATAGGCGAAACAGTATACTCTGTTATGTCCATAATACTGCTCATGTTTATAGGCGATGGTTATAACTTTCCATCAGGTGGGCCGTCAGCCTGTTTGCCATTCTAAGTTGTATAAAAAGAGATAGGTGGAAACTGCTAAGGGACTTTATATATATATATATATATATATATATATATATATATATATATATATATATATATATATATATATATATATATATATATATATATATATATATATATATATATATATATATCATCACGTACATGTAACGATCTCTTTTGGAGTTTGCTAGAAATTATAAGTATCTATGTATATCTATATAGGTTTTTATTCACCTAACATTGTTGTACGGGTCATATATTACGTCTTCTGTGTATATAGCTTTTATGTTTATGTATACAAAAAATACATATATATGTAGCTAGAAAAATATAACCGTCCGACAATTTGATCCGGCGTGATTTGAACACGAGTCTCTCTGTCCGAGCTGAGTACGTTCCCAGCTGTACGTTAATGAAATAAGCTTCAATTTATTTGGCCACGTGAATAGGAATTAAAAGTGCCATGTACGCTAATGAAGGATGATTTTTGTATACTAATTTTTTTTACCAGAGGGTGACTTTTGCACAAAAGTCGATTGCTTGGCTACCTCTGTCCCATTCGTGTTTCTACCTTGAAGCAGTTGTGTTTGCATGGCTGTGTTTCGGTTGGAAGGGTGGGATATGGCGTGAATTTACAGGGTACAGAAGAATAACATCTGAGTCCTCAGGACTGGCAACGCATGGAGGTTATCATGGGCGAAACAGTATACTCTGTTATGTCCATGGTACTGCTCATGTCTATAGGCGACGATTACCACTTTCCATCAGGTGGGCCGTCAGCTTGTTTGCCATTCTAAGTTGTATAAAAAAAATAACTAATTTTAAGTCTTAACAATTATCTTCGGGTTACTCATAACTTGGCCAGGATTTATAAATTATACAATGAAATTAATATCAAATTATCTGAAATTGATATAATACATAATAAGTTGAATTCCTACAGGAATAAATTGCTGAAATTTTGTACAATAATGTAATAATAAATTATATATATATATATATATATATTGATACTTGTTAATTTAATTTACTGATTATTGCATGGAGATATTGCATCTTCTATAATACTCTGAGGTATTGTTGGAGTTAATACCGAAGGTATGAGCGGTCTATGTCATTCTGATATCATTTGGGTGGAGTTCCAAAGTCTGGCTGTTTGTACTATAAAGGATTTGATGAAGGAATGGCAGTTAATCATCATTACATCAGCCTTTAACTGTCCACTGCTAAATATAAGCCTACCCTTTGGCCCCAAGGGAGAGGCTTCTATTGTATGTCCACTGTTATATGCATATATAATAGTGGACAGTTAAACCGTTCAACCGTTTTTGAGACTCGAAGCTCTATTTATATAATTTAAGTTTCTTATATTTCTCTGCATGCAAATAAAAAAGTTGAGCTCTTTATTCAAACGCTTCTAAAGAAATACCCTGGAGGTATATGACGTAAGGCTTAAATCAAAATTATAGTTCGGTACATCTCTATAAGAATGTTCGAGCATTTGATTAACATTTATGAACTATTTAAAGTTTCATGTCTCTTATATTTCGCACAAGTTCTGCAGATCTGACGCGTCCTGCGGTAGCTTATCACAAATTCTGAAAGTTGTCCGCGCTAATGCCTCTTATTGCCGTCGAGTTTCTACGCGTTATCCCGGCTACCGTTGTGATGGCTATTCCCTGATTATCACTGTGGATTTCAACTAAAAATATTATAATTCCAACGCCAAGAGCTCAATCTGAATTACTAACGTTTTTCACAGAAAGACAAATGTATCTTCTATTTTATTTTCCTGGCTTTCGCTCGCAATTTCGTATGTAGATTTTCGGAGCAGCTATAACCACTTTTAGAAAGCGTATCAAGATTAACTGTATACCAGATATTAATTTAGATAATCACATATATAACTGTGAAAACTACATCTAATTTGGTGCAGTATTTTTTGCGTGATATTAAAACAAACATAATTCAATATCAAATAAAAAATCTTTACTCAAATATACTTGTTTACAAGCACATTTAAACCGTCAATTTTTCATTAACTTCAGAATTAGCTTGCAAATAGAAAAACATGCGAAAAATTTCTATTATGATATGCTCTTATAAAGATCCTCTAAGTTAATAATTTTTTTAAATAATAATAATCTTTATTTCAAACAGTGAATTATTTAATTGATTAACGGTCCCCTGTATGGGTCGAGCCCGTATCGGGGGAACCTATTAACTATTAACATATGGATAGATATAATTTTATTAATATAATAATTTGTAATAGTTTGTGTGTGTAGTTGTGTGTGTGCGCGCGTACGTGTGTGTGGTGTGTGTGTGTGTGTGTGTGCGTGCGTGCGTGCGTGAGAGCGTGCGTGCGTGCGTGTGTGCGTGCGTGTGCGTGAGCGTATGCGATTGCGTGTGTATTGTGTGCTTGCATTTCAATAAATATTTTAGAAAATAGGTTTTATCAGATCTTCTCTATGCACATAAGTTAGAGATTGCACACAGTCTCCGTTACACAGATATTGTCAAGATATAATTTTATAGCACTAGTAAAATAATGTAAGTATAGTGTACGAGTAAATATCTTCATCTGTGTGAGCACCCGTGTCTCACCCATTTCAGCCACCAGACGGCTTGTTTGCATCCTGTTTTCCGGTTCGAAGAATAAGATATATGGTACTGCATACTGGCTACCATGGCTCACAACCTTCATATTATTGTATAAGGGAATTAACGTCTGACTGACGTCTTCAGTATGATCTTAGAAGACTTCTTTCTGATATAAAAAAAAATAGAGAAGGCTCTTTTCTATTTTCATATATTTTATATATCAGAAGGAGACTTTGTACAAAAGTCGTTTGCTTAATTACCTTTGTTCTATTCTTGTGTCTACCGCGAAGTAGTTGTGTTTGCATGGCTGTGTTTCGATTTGAAGGGTGAGATATGGCAGTGAATTGACAGGGTACAGAGGAATAACACCTGTGTCCTTAGGAATGGAAAAGCATGGGCGAAACAGTATAGTCTGTTATGACCATAATACTGCTCATGTCTATAGGCGACGGTTACCACTTTCCATCAGTTGGGCTGTTAGCTTGTTTGCTATTCTAAATTTCATAAAAAAAAATTTTCAACCTAAATAAAAAAAAGGGAACAGAGAATTGTTTGTAATGGAGTCTAACTGCCTCGTTGCTAGCAATACACCCTATCAGGTCGACCGCTACGCGGTCCCCTCTGGAAACTACCGTGGTTAATTCTAGTGGAATTTGTCACGATGGGCTAACAGACCTGCTTCATCCTCACCTATCATCTATCACTGGTGCCTGGACAGCGTATATCGATAGTGTAAGCGGAATTACTATTTCATTAACACCCAGAAAAAGGGGGGTAAGGGATTGTTAGTAATGGAGACTGAGAATCCCATTGCTAGCAATATATCCAACCAGGTCGACCTCCTCGCGGTTCTCTCTGGAAACTATCATGGTTAATTCCTAATGAAATCATCATGATGGGTTAACTGGCCTGTTTTCATTCTCATCTATCACCCTTCACTGGTGCTCCGCCAGCGTATCCCGTTAGCGCAGGCGGGGTTACCGTACCATTTTCACTTATCAAAAAAAAAAAAACACCCAGAAAAAAACCACTTCAAAAAACTAAGTTCTAAATTCGTTTGTATTTTTTGTTTATGTTTGTTGCCTTATAACAACATCATTGTAAATCGATTTGGAAAAGTATATTGTTGTCGGAAAAGATTTACTTTCAGATTGGTTGCATGGAAACTTAATCAAAATAAGTTAACTTGAAAACAAATGGTTTATGGATGTGAACATGTTTAATTTATTTTAACCGCGACTGAAGACGGTGTTGTATTGTAAACTAGTTACTGTCAGGTGAAGCATGTTTGATTTTTTTATGTGAAAGAGTGATAAATGATTATACTGTGTTTCGGTTTGAAGTGTGGGATAAGCGTGAATTTACTGGGTACAGAGGAATAACATCTGAGACCTCAGGAATGGCAACGCATGGCGGGTATCATGGGCGAAACAGTATACTCTGTTATGTCCATGGTACTGCTCATGTTTAAAGGCGACGGTTACCACTTTCCATCAGGTGGGCCGTCAGCTTATTTGCCATTCTAAGTTTTATAAAAAAAAATACGGTTCACTTGATGGTAAGTGAATACCGCAGCCCATGACCACAAACGAAACCAGGGAACTCGCCAATGTGTTGCCGACCATTCAATGGCCTTTATGGCTGTTTGCCATATTTATTGTAATAGGAAAATAGTACCTAATAGTAACTAAATATCATGTAAAAAAGTAGGAATATATATTTACATTATTACATGTATCACATGTCTATATTTTAGAAATAATAGAATTTCATAGTGCCTCCAATCAAACTGTTTATAATTACTCCTCTCCATCCAAAGGTTGCCTGGAATAGATCGCTCTTAGCGATAAGCTCGCCCATTGTTCTCTCATTGTGATTATTTCTTGTAATTGTTTATATTTATAATAAGTTTACTATTGTAATCTTTTGGAGGAAACAATAAAGAGTATCTATCTATCTATCTATTTATTGATAAATGAACTGCATTAAAATCCGTTACGTAGTTTAAAAGATCTAAGCGTACGGCAGCGACTTTGTAGAGATATAATAATCCTTCTTGAATATCGTTCAAGGAAGTACTTGTAGAGACGTTATTATTCGCTTGCACGAATCATAAAATATTCTATTTAATCCAGGATTATTTCACAAACACCATTATGAAGCCATATTTATATCAGAGGGAGAGTTTCTACAAAAGTCGTCTGCTTGGCTACCTTTGTCCTACTCGAATTTCTACCGTGAAATTGTTGTGTTTCAATTCTGAGAGTAAAATTACAAGGTACAGAGACTGTCTTCATCATCATCATCATCATCATCATCACCATTATAGTAGGTGTTACCTATTTTTATAAACTGTGAACTGTCCACTGCTGAACATAGGTTGTTGCAGTAGCTGCCACGCTTGGTAAGATGGGTTAGCAACTGCAGACAGGCTTTCGCGATATTTCAAAAGGGACCATTCAGTTCCCTTATTCGCGTTTTACCATGTCCAAGGGAAAAAGGGTGGCCCATTCTATGCCGGGACCACGCAATACATAGAGACCATAGTCCTCAAGAATAGTAATGCATGTCAGTACTATGGTGTGTTCCCACAATGCATTCTATAACGTTCAAGGTGCTGTTCATGTTTATACGACGATTACCACCTTTCATCAGGTATTTTGCTATTCTGTCACAAAAAAATTAGAGGAATCAAATAGATTCTTTTAGAAATAACAAAACTTATACTTCGCCATTGAAGTAGATGAAATAAATTGTAAAATAACAAGATTGTTCGAGGAGTATATCCGTGCAGACATAGTTTATCCACTCAACAAGAAATCTCTGCGAGCGATCCGGTCTTGGCAGGGCATTAAGTAGATTGTTCGGGTCTTTTCCACTATTCTACCGTGCCTATCCCACGTTGTCTACAAAAATCGATCTCCTTAATAACTTTTACTAACATGCAACAATTAATGAATAGTTCCTTGTCTTTGAAGCTGCAAATTATTGTTCTTACTATTTCGTTTAATAACTGTTTTTAATGAATGATAATGTTACGATACGCTGGCAAAGTACCAGTGAAGCATAATAGGTGAAGATGAAAAGGTAGTTAAATTAGTTCATAGTGATGAATTCACTTGAAATTAAGCACGATGGTTTCCAGAGGAAATAGGTATATATATATAGTGACCTAGCAGACACTATAGCCTATGAATGTCCGGTATAGGTATGTATATATATACATATACATATATATATATATATATATATATAAACATAGAAGCTATATACACAGAAGACGTAATATATGACCCGCACAACAATGTTAGGTGAATAAAAACCTATATAGATATACATAGATACTTATAATTTCTAGCAAACTCCAAAAGACATCGTTACATGTACGTGATGATATATATATATATGCCGCTTGTCTGCCATTCTAAGTTGTATAAAAAAAAATAACCTTGTACAAAAGTCATTTGCTTGAGTACCTCTGTCCCACTCGTGTTTCTACCGTGAAGCAGTTGTGTTTGTGTGGCTGTGTTTCGGTTTGAAATACTATGGCAGTGAATTTACAGGATACAGAGGTATAACATCTGAGTCCTCAGGAATGGCAATGCATGGGGGTAACATAGGCGAAACAGTATACTCTGTTATGTCCATAATACTGCTCATGTTTATAGGCGATGGTTATAACTTTCCATCAGGTGGGCCGTCAGCCTGTTTGCCATTCTAAGTTGTATAAAAGAGATAGGTGGAAACTGCTAAGGGACTTATATATATATATATATATATATATATATATATATATATATATATATATATATATATATATATATATATCATCACGTACATGTAACGATCTCTTTTGGAGTTTGCTAGAAATTATAAGTATCTATGTATATCTATATAGGTTTTTATTCACCTAACATTGTTGTACGGGTCATATATTACGTCTTCTGTGTATATAGCTTTTATGTTTATGTATACAAAAAAATACATATATATGTAGCTAGAAAAATATAACCGTCCGACAATTTGATCCGGCGTGATTTGAACACGAGTCTCTCTGTCCGAGCTGAGTACGTTCCCAGCTGTACGTTAATGAAATAAGCTTCAATTTATTTGGCCACGTGAATAGGAATTAAAAGTGCCATGTACGCTAATGAAGGATGATTTTTGTATACTAATTTTTTTTACCAGAGGGTGACTTTTGCACAAAAGTCGATTGCTGGGCTACCTCTGTCCCATTCGTGTTTCTACCTTGAAGCAGTTGTGTTTGCATGGCTGTGTTTCGGTTGGAAGGGTGGGATATGGCGTGAATTTACAGGGTACAGAAGAATAACATCTGAGTCCTCAGGACTGGCAACGCATGGAGGTTATCATGGGCGAAACAGTATACTCTGTTATGTCCATGGTACTGCTATGTCTATAGGCGACGATTACCACTTTCCATCAGGTGGGCCGTCAGCTTGTTTGCCATTCTAAGTTGTATAAAAAAAATAACTAATTTTAAGTCTTAACAATTATCTTCGGGTTACTCATAACTTGGCCAGGATTTATAAATTATACAATGAAATTAATATCAAATTATCTGAAATTGATATAATACATAATAAGTTGAATTCCTACAGGAATAAATTGCTGAAATTTTGTACAATAATGTAATAATAAATTATATATATATATATATATATATATATATATATATATGATACTTGTTAATTTAATTTACTGATTATTGCATGGAGATATTGCATCTTCTATAATACTCTGAGGTATTGTTGGAGTTAATACCGAAGGTATGAGCGGTCTATGTCATTCTGATATCATTTGGGTGGAGTTCCAAAGTCTGGCTGTTTGTACTATAAAGGATTTGATGAAGGAATGGCAGTTAATCATCATTACATCAGCCTTTAACTGTCCACTGCTAAATATAAGCCTACCCTTTGGCCCCAAGGAGAGGCTTCTATTGTATGTCCACTGTTATATGCATATATAATAGTGGACAGTTAAACCGTTCAACCGTTTTTGAGACTCGAAGCTCTATTTATATAATTTAAGTTTCTTATATTTCTCTGCATGCAAATAAAAAAGTTGAGCTCTTTATTCAAACGCTTCTAAAGAAATACCCTGGAGGTATATGACGTAAGGCTTAAATCAAAATTATAGTTCGGTACATCTCTATAAGAATGTTCGAGCATTTGATTAACATTTATGAACTATTTAAAGTTTCATGTCTCTTATATTTCGCACAAGTTCTGCAGATCTGACGCGTCCTGCGGTAGCTTATCACAAATTCTGAAAGTTGTCCGCGCTAATGCCTCTTATTGCCGTCGAGTTTCTACGCGTTATCCCGGCTACCGTTGTGATGGCTATTCCCTGATTATCACTGTGGATTTCAACTAAAAATATTATAATTCCAACGCCAAGAGCTCAATCTGAATTACTAACGTTTTTCACAGAAAGACAAATGTATCTTCTATTTTATTTTCGCTGGCTTTCGCTCGCAATTTCGTATGTAGATTTTCGGAGCAGCTATAACCACTTTTAGAAAGCGTATCAAGATTAACTGTATACCAGATATTAATTTAGATAATCACATATATAACTGTGAAAACTACATCTAATTTGGTGCAGTATTTTTTGCGTGATATTAAAACAAACATAATTCAATATCAAATAAAAAATCTTTACTCAAATATACTTGTTTACAAGCACATTTAAACCGTCAATTTTTCATTAACTTCAGAATTAGCTTGCAAATAGAAAAACATGCGAAAAATTTCTATTATGATATGCTCTTATAAAGATCCTCTAAGTTAATAATTTTTTTAAATAATAATAATCTTTATTTCAAACAGTGAATTATTTAATTGATTAACGGTCCCCTGTATGGGTCGAGCCCGTATCGGGGGAACCTATTAACTATTAACATATGGATAGATATAATTTTATTAATATAATAATTTGTAATAGTTTGTGTGTGTAGTTGTGTGTGTGCGCGCGTACGTGTGTGTGGTGTGTGTGTGTGTGTGTGTGTGCGTGCGTGCGTGAGAGCGTGCGTGCGTGCGTGTGTGCGTGCGTGTGCGTGAGCGTATGCGATTGCGTGTGTATTGTGTGCTTGCATTTCAATAAATATTTTAGAAAATAGGTTTTATCAGATCTTCTCTATGCACATAAGTTAGAGATTGCACACAGTCTCCGTTACACAGATATTGTCAAGATATAATTTTATAGCACTAGTAAAATAATGTAAGTATAGTGTACGAGTAAATATCTTCATCTGTGTGAGCACCCGTGTCTCACCCATTTCAGCCACCAGACGGCTTGTTTGCATCCTGTTTTCCGGTTCGAAGAATAAGATATATGGTACTGCATACTGGCTACCATGGCTCACAACCTTCATATTATTGTATAAGGGAATTAACGTCTGACTGACGTCTTCAGTATGATCTTAGAAGACTTCTTTCTGATATAAAAAAAAAAATAGAGAAGGCTCTTTTCTATTTTCATATATTTTTATATATCAGAAGGAGACTTTGTACAAAAGTCGTTTGCTTAATTACCTTTGTTCTATTCTTGTGTCTACCGCGAAGTAGTTGTGTTTGCATGGCTGTGTTTCGATTTGAAGGGTGAGATATGGCAGTGAATTGACAGGGTACAGAGGAATAACACCTGTGTCCTTAGGAATGGAAAAGCATGGGCGAAACAGTATAGTCTGTTATGACCATAATACTGCTCATGTCTATAGGCGACGGTTACCACTTTCCATCAGTTGGGCTGTTAGCTTGTTTGCTATTCTAAATTTCATAAAAAAAAATTGTCAACCTAAATAAAAAAAAGGGAACAGAGAATTGTTTGTAATGGAGTCTAACTGCCTCGTTGCTAGCAATACACCCTATCAGGTCGACCGCTACGCGGTCCCCTCTGGAAACTACCGTGGTTAATTCTAGTGGAATTTGTCACGATGGGCTAACAGACCTGCTTCATCCTCACCTATCATCTATCACTGGTGCCTGGACAGCGTATATCGATAGTGTAAGCGGAATTACTATTTCATTAACACCCAGAAAAAGGGGGGTAAGGGATTGTTAGTAATGGAGACTGAGAATCCCATTGCTAGCAATATATCCAACCAGGTCGACCTCCTCGCGGTTCTCTCTGGAAACTATCATGGTTAATTCCTAATGAAATCATCATGATGGGTTAACTGGCCTGTTTTCATTCTCATCTATCACCCTTCACTGGTGCTCCGCCAGCGTATCCCGTTAGCGCAGGCGGGGTTACCGTACCATTTTCACTTATCAAAAAAAAAAAAAAACCCAGAAAAAAACCACTTCAAAAAACTAAGTTCTAAATTCGTTTGTATTTTTTGTTTATGTTTGTTGCCTTATAACAACATCATTGTAAATCGATTTGGAAAAGTATATTGTTGTCGGAAAAGATTTACTTTCAGATTGGTTGCATGGAAACTTAATCAAAATAAGTTAACTTGAAAACAAATGGTTTATGGATGTGAACATGTTTAATTTATTTTAACCGCGACTGAAGACGGTGTTGTATTGTAAACTAGTTACTGTCAGGTGAAGCATGTTTGATTTTTTTTTATGTGAAAGAGTGATAAATGATTATACTGTGTTTCGGTTTGAAGTGTGGGATAAGCGTGAATTTACTGGGTACAGAGGAATAACATCTGAGACCTCAGGAATGGCAACGCATGGCGGGTATCATGGGCGAAACAGTATACTCTGTTATGTCCATGGTACTGCTCATGTTTAAAGGCGACGGTTACCACTTTCCATCAGGTGGGCCGTCAGCTTATTTGCCATTCTAAGTTTTATAAAAAAAAATACGGTTCACTTGATGGTAAGTGAATACCGCAGCCCATGACCACAAACGAAACCAGGGAACTCGCCAATGTGTTGCCGACCATTCAATGGCCTTTATGGCTGTTTGCCATATTTATTGTAATAGGAAAATAGTACCTAATAGTAACTAAATATCATGTAAAAAAGTAGGAATATATATTTACATTATTACATGTATCACATGTCTATATTTTAGAAATAATAGAATTTCATAGTGCCTCCAATCAAACTGTTTATAATTACTCCTCTCCATCCAAAGGTTGCCTGGAATAGATCGCTCTTAGCGATAAGCTCGCCCATTGTTCTCTCATTGTGATTATTTCTTGTAATTGTTTATATTTATAATAAGTTTACTATTGTAATCTTTTGGAGGAAACAATAAAGAGTATCTATCTATCTATCTATTTATTGATAAATGAACTGCATTAAAATCCGTTACGTAGTTTAAAAGATCTAAGCGTACGGCAGCGACTTTGTAGAGATATAATAATCCTTCTTGAATATCGTTCAAGGAAGTACTTGTAGAGACGTTATTATTCGCTTGCACGAATCATAAAATATTCTATTTAATCCAGGATTATTTCACAAACACCATTATGAAGCCATATTTATATCAGAGGGAGAGTTTCTACAAAAGTCGTCTGCTTGGCTACCTTTGTCCTACTCGAATTTCTACCGTGAAATTGTTGTGTTTCAATTCTGAGAGTAAAATTACAAGGTACAGAGACTGTCTTCATCATCATCATCATCATCATCATCACCATTATAGTAGGTGTTACCTATTTTTGTATAAACTGTGAACTGTCCACTGCTGAACATAGGTTGTTGCAGTAGCTGCCACGCTTGGTAAGATGGGTTAGCAACTGCAGACAGGCTTTCGCGATATTTCAAAAGGGACCATTCAGTTCCCTTATTCGCGTTTTACCATGTCCAAGGGAAAAAGGGGTGGCCCATTCTATGCCGGGACCACGCAATACATAGAGACCATAGTCCTCAAGAATAGTAATGCATGTCAGTACTATGGTGTGTTCCCACAATGCATTCTATAACGTTCAAGGTGCTGTTCATGTTTATACGACGATTACCACCTTTCATCAGGTATTTTGCTATTCTGTCACAAAAAAATTAGAGGAATCAAATAGATTCTTTTAGAAATAACAAAACTTATACTTCGCCATTGAAGTAGATGAAATAAATTGTAAAATAACAAGATTGTTCGAGGAGTATATCCGTGCAGACATAGTTTATCCACTCAACAAGAAATCTCTGCGAGCGATCCGGTCTTGGCAGGGCATTAAGTAGATTGTTCGGGTCTTTTCCACTATTCTACCGTGCCTATCCCACGTTGAGTCTACAAAAATCGATCTCCTTAATAACTTTTACTAACATGCAACAATTAATGAATAGTTCCTTGTCTTTGAAGCTGCAAATTATTGTTCTTACTATTTCGTTTAATAACTGTTTTTAATGAATGATAATGTTACGATACGCTGGCAAAGTACCAGTGAAGCATAATAGGTGAAGATGAAAAGGTAGTTAAATTAGTTCATAGTGATGAATTCACTTGAAATTAAGCACGATGGTTTCCAGAGGAAATAGGTATATATATATAGTGACCTAGCAGACACTATAGCCTATGAATGTCCGGTATAGGTATGTATATATATACATATACATATATATATATATATATATATATATAAACATAGAAGCTATATACACAGAAGACGTAATATATGACCCGCACAACAATGTTAGGTGAATAAAAACCTATATAGATATACATAGATACTTATAATTTCTAGCAAACTCCAAAAGACATCGTTACATGTACGTGATGATATATATATATATGCCGCTTGTCTGCCATTCTAAGTTGTATAAAAAAAAATAACCTTGTACAAAAGTCATTTGCTTGAGTACCTCTGTCCCACTCGTGTTTCTACCGTGAAGCAGTTGTGTTTGTGTGGCTGTGTTTCGGTTTGAAATACTATGGCAGTGAATTTACAGGATACAGAGGTATAACATCTGAGTCCTCAGGAATGGCAATGCATGGGGGTAACATAGGCGAAACAGTATACTCTGTTATGTCCATAATACTGCTCATGTTTATAGGCGATGGTTATAACTTTCCATCAGGTGGGCCGTCAGCCTGTTTGCCATTCTAAGTTGTATAAAAAGAGATAGGTGGAAACTGCTAAGGGACTTTATATATATATATATATATATATATATATATATATATATATATATATATATATATATATATATATATATATATATATATATATATATATATATATATATATATATATATATACATGTAACGATCTCTTTTGGAGTTTGCTAGAAATTATAAGTATCTATGTATATCTATATAGGTTTTTATTCACCTAACATTGTTGTACGGGTCATATATTACGTCTTCTGTGTATATAGCTTTTATGTTTATGTATACAAAAAATACATATATATGTAGCTAGAAAAATATAACCGTCCGACAATTTGATCCGGCGTGATTTGAACACGAGTCTCTCTGTCCGAGCTGAGTACGTTCCCAGCTGTACGTTAATGAAATAAGCTTCAATTTATTTGGCCACGTGAATAGGAATTAAAAGTGCCATGTACGCTAATGAAGGATGATTTTTGTATACTAATTTTTTTTACCAGAGGGTGACTTTTGCACAAAAGTCGATTGCTTGGCTACCTCTGTCCCATTCGTGTTTCTACCTTGAAGCAGTTGTGTTTGCATGGCTGTGTTTCGGTTGGAAGGGTGGGATATGGCGTGAATTTACAGGGTACAGAAGAATAACATCTGAGTCCTCAGGACTGGCAACGCATGGAGGTTATCATGGGCGAAACAGTATACTCTGTTATGTCCATGGTACTGCTCATGTCTATAGGCGACGATTACCACTTTCCATCAGGTGGGCCGTCAGCTTGTTTGCCATTCTAAGTTGTATAAAAAAAATAACTAATTTTAAGTCTTAACAATTATCTTCGGGTTACTCATAACTTGGCCAGGATTTATAAATTATACAATGAAATTAATATCAAATTATCTGAAATTGATATAATACATAATAAGTTGAATTCCTACAGGAATAAATTGCTGAAATTTTGTACAATAATGTAATAATAAATTATATAAATTATATATATATATATATATATATATATATATATATATATATATATATATATATATATATTGATACTTGTTAATTTAATTTACTGATTATTGCATGGAGATATTGCATCTTCTATAATACTCTGAGGTATTGTTGGAGTTAATACCGAAGGTATGAGCGGTCTATGTCATTCTGATATCATTTGGGTGGAGTTCCAAAGTCTGGCTGTTTGTACTATAAAGGATTTGATGAAGGAATGGCAGTTAATCATCATTACATCAGCCTTTAACTGTCCACTGCTAAATATAAGCCTACCCTTTGGCCCCAAGGGAGAGGCTTCTATTGTATGTCCACTGTTATATGCATATATAATAGTGGACAGTTAAACCGTTCAACCGTTTTTGAGACTCGAAGCTCTATTTATATAATTTAAGTTTCTTATATTTCTCTGCATGCAAATAAAAAAGTTGAGCTCTTTATTCAAACGCTTCTAAAGAAATACCCTGGAGGTATATGACGTAAGGCTTAAATCAAAATTATAGTTCGGTACATCTCTATAAGAATGTTCGAGCATTTGATTAACATTTATGAACTATTTAAAGTTTCATGTCTCTTATATTTCGCACAAGTTCTGCAGATCTGACGCGTCCTGCGGTAGCTTATCACAAATTCTGAAAGTTGTCCGCGCTAATGCCTCTTATTGCCGTCGAGTTTCTACGCGTTATCCCGGCTACCGTTGTGATGGCTATTCCCTGATTATCACTGTGGATTTCAACTAAAAATATTATAATTCCAACGCCAAGAGCTCAATCTGAATTACTAACGTTTTTCACAGAAAGACAAATGTATCTTCTATTTTATTTTCGCTGGCTTTCGCTCGCAATTTCGTATGTAGATTTTCGGAGCAGCTATAACCACTTTTAGAAAGCGTATCAAGATTAACTGTATACCAGATATTAATTTAGATAATCACATATATAACTGTGAAAACTACATCTAATTTGGTGCAGTATTTTTTGCGTGATATTAAAACAAACATAATTCAATATCAAATAAAAAATCTTTACTCAAATATACTTGTTTACAAGCACATTTAAACCGTCAATTTTTCATTAACTTCAGAATTAGCTTGCAAATAGAAAAACATGCGAAAAATTTCTATTATGATATGCTCTTATAAAGATCCTCTAAGTTAATAATTTTTTTAAATAATAATAATCTTTATTTCAAACAGTGAATTATTTAATTGATTAACGGTCCCCTGTATGGGTCGAGCCCGTATCGGGGGAACCTATTAACTATTAACATATGGATAGATATAATTTTATTAATATAATAATTTGTAATAGTTTGTGTGTGTAGTTGTGTGTGTGCGCGCGTACGTGTGTGTGGTGTGTGTGTGTGTGTGTGCGTGCGTGCGTGCGTGAGAGCGTGCGTGCGTGCGTGTGTGCGTGCGTGTGCGTGAGCGTATGCGATTGCGTGTGTATTGTGTGCTTGCATTTCAATAAATATTTTAGAAAATAGGTTTTATCAGATCTTCTCTATGCACATAAGTTAGAGATTGCACACAGTCTCCGTTACACAGATATTGTCAAGATATAATTTTATAGCACTAGTAAAATAATGTAAGTATAGTGTACGAGTAAATATCTTCATCTGTGTGAGCACCCGTGTCTCACCCATTTCAGCCACCAGACGGCTTGTTTGCATCCTGTTTTCCGGTTCGAAGAATAAGATATATGGTACTGCATACTGGCTACCATGGCTCACAACCTTCATATTATTGTATAAGGGAATTAACGTCTGACTGACGTCTTCAGTATGATCTTAGAAGACTTCTTTCTGATATAAAAAAAAATAGAGAAGGCTCTTTTCTATTTTCATATATTTTTATATATCAGAAGGAGACTTTGTACAAAAGTCGTTTGCTTAATTACCTTTGTTCTATTCTTGTGTCTACCGCGAAGTAGTTGTGTTTGCATGGCTGTGTTTCGATTTGAAGGGTGAGATATGGCAGTGAATTGACAGGGTACAGAGGAATAACACCTGTGTCCTTAGGAATGGAAAAGCATGGGCGAAACAGTATAGTCTGTTATGACCATAATACTGCTCATGTCTATAGGCGACGGTTACCACTTTCCATCAGTTGGGCTGTTAGCTTGTTTGCTATTCTAAATTTCATAAAAAAAAATTGTCAACCTAAATAAAAAAAAGGGAACAGAGAATTGTTTGTAATGGAGTCTAACTGCCTCGTTGCTAGCAATACACCCTATCAGGTCGACCGCTACGCGGTCCCCTCTGGAAACTACCGTGGTTAATTCTAGTGGAATTTGTCACGATGGGCTAACAGACCTGCTTCATCCTCACCTATCATCTATCACTGGTGCCTGGACAGCGTATATCGATAGTGTAAGCGGAATTACTATTTCATTAACACCCAGAAAAAGGGGGGTAAGGGATTGTTAGTAATGGAGACTGAGAATCCCATTGCTAGCAATATATCCAACCAGGTCGACCTCCTCGCGGTTCTCTCTGGAAACTATCATGGTTAATTCCTAATGAAATCATCATGATGGGTTAACTGGCCTGTTTTCATTCTCATCTATCACCCTTCACTGGTGCTCCGCCAGCGTATCCCGTTAGCGCAGGCGGGGTTACCGTACCATTTTCACTTATCAAAAAAAAAAAAACACCCAGAAAAAACCACTTCAAAAAACTAAGTTCTAAATTCGTTTGTATTTTTTGTTTATGTTTGTTGCCTTATAACAACATCATTGTAAATCGATTTGGAAAAGTATATTGTTGTCGGAAAAGATTTACTTTCAGATTGGTTGCATGGAAACTTAATCAAAATAAGTTAACTTGAAAACAAATGGTTTATGGATGTGAACATGTTTAATTTATTTTAACCGCGACTGAAGACGGTGTTGTATTGTAAACTAGTTACTGTCAGGTGAAGCATGTTTGATTTTTTTTTTATGTGAAAGAGTGATAAATGATTATACTGTGTTTCGGTTTGAAGTGTGGGATAAGCGTGAATTTACTGGGTACAGAGGAATAACATCTGAGACCTCAGGAATGGCAACGCATGGCGGGTATCATGGGCGAAACAGTATACTCTGTTATGTCCATGGTACTGCTCATGTTTAAAGGCGACGGTTACCACTTTCCATCAGGTGGGCCGTCAGCTTATTTGCCATTCTAAGTTTTATAAAAAAAAATACGGTTCACTTGATGGTAAGTGAATACCGCAGCCCATGACCACAAACGAAACCAGGGAACTCGCCAATGTGTTGCCGACCATTCAATGGCCTTTATGGCTGTTTGCCATATTTATTGTAATAGGAAAATAGTACCTAATAGTAACTAAATATCATGTAAAAAAGTAGGAATATATATTTACATTATTACATGTATCACATGTCTATATTTTAGAAATAATAGAATTTCATAGTGCCTCCAATCAAACTGTTTATAATTACTCCTCTCCATCCAAAGGTTGCCTGGAATAGATCGCTTGTAGCGATAAGTTCGCCCATTGTTTTCTCGTTGTGATTATTTCTTGTAATTGTTTATATTTATAATAGGTTTACTATTGTAATCTTTTTGAAGGAAGCAATAAAGAGTATCTATCTATCTATCATGGTAATAGTAAGCCAATATAATATAATATATTCTAATAGGCGACGTGCTGAAGAAGGGCCAAATTAAAAGTACCCGTAACCGGCGAGCGTATATGAAAAGATTGATGAATGTGGAAGAAGTGAAAGAGGTTTGTTTGAATCGAAGCATTTGGCGTTCCATTGTTTCTGCCTACCCTAATGGGAGACTGGCGTGACAGATATGTATGTATATATTTATTGATTATTCTCCTTCTTCACCTAGCCGATGTAACATAATTGTGTGATTTGTTCGTACAATTTGAAGATCTGATAAAACAGTTTATTGCTTTTGCTCTAATTTTTTTTTATACAACTTAGAATGACAAATATGCTGATGGCCCACCTGATGGAAAGTAGTAACCGTCGCCTATAGACATGAGTACATTATACATGAGTATACAAGATTATTTCTTGTAATTGTTTATATCTATAATAAGTTTACTATTGTAATCTCTTTGGGGGAAACAATAAAGAGTCTATCTATCTATCTATCTATCTATCTTTCTAAATCCTAAATAAGCATGTACGGTATTTTATTATATACTGTTTCACGCAGGTGAAGACGCGCGATACAGCTAGTTACTAAAATAAAATAGAAAAATGCCAGTGTTTACAAATGCTAATGATCATGCTATTATTTTGAGCACACACAGAATGACTGCGTAATGATTTTTGATAACTGATTCCAATAATTGTTTGCTAGGGATTGTCATGTGCTGAATGCGTGAAATATGCGGGGCATTGAACTGTGCCGTTCTATAATATTAATGAGTTTAAATATTTTTCTTTTTTCATTCCATTCTAATTGCTAAGGCATTTGTGCTGCCAGTAACATTTATTTTTTTCGAAGAACAAAAATAGTAACCCCGTTTGTGCTATCGGTTTATTTTTATACCACAAAAATTGCAAATAGGCATACAGCCTGTCTGATGGTAAACGGTCTCTACAGCTCAGCCTTTCCCAAATTGGGCGATAACGCCCCCTTGTGGACGCTGCAGGCCTAAAGGGGGGCGGTGAGAGACCCAGAAAAAAATGGGAGCGTTGTGTAGAGACTTGGGGGGTGATTTGTTGATCTTGAAGTAATAGTGGTTTTAAGTAGGTGAAAAAATGGGGGAGCTTAAAAATAATTTATTCTCAAAGTGGGCAGTAGACAGAATAAGTTTAGGAACCCCTGCTGTAGTCAATAGATGCCTGCAACACCAGGGGTGTTACGTGCACGTTGCTAACGCGCTGAAGAAACCTTAATATATCATTTTTGAAGAACTCCATACTGTAGTTTCTAGAGGAAGCCTGGGTAGGGAGCTCATTGCATGGCCTGGTTTTCTCTGATGATGCACTAGTGACAGTAAAATCAGTGCAGTCGACTTACATCCAGCCCCACATGGAAACCATCGTGGTTCACTAGGAAGTAATGGTTCTAGTTTCTGGTACTAACAATTCCTTTAACGACAAGAATTTTATAATGTTATCATTTATAGAAAAGTAAAATATGCGACACTTTTTATACTATACTAGCGGCCCGGTACGTGCTTCGCTACGTATAAAGTGAAATAATAAAAAAAAAATTTAAATGACCGCATGAAAGACATAACAGCATGCTTGTACTGTCAATACTGAAAAAAGTTTCAATTTGACAGCACAATTGCCATCTTAAAAAACGTTTGAATTTGCCACAAAAATCTCCATTAACAGAATGATCCGCCATTTATTGAATTCATTTGTTACAAAAAAATGTGATAAATGAAGAACCGCTCGACCGATTTTGTGCAAACTTCACATAAACCATCTACTAAATAGTACGAACAAAGCGTAAACATTTGGTTTGGATAGGTGAGCCCGTTCTTGAGTTATAAAATTATATATATATATATATATATATATATATATATATATATAGATGTATTTTTCTATATTTTCTGTTGTAATTGTGTTTTTCTGATAATATATATTTTCTATTCTATGCTATGTCCCTGTCCATCCCATACAGTACCGGTATACTCTCCAAAATAATTATTTAAAACGACAAGAGATAACAAACAAACAAACTCACACATAATTATATATTAACAGTATAATATAATAATATATTAATATATATAAGAATATCAGTGCTTTGCTCTTTAGAGGGCGAAGCAATAAACCGAGTTGTGGCCATTTTGTATTGCTATGGGCACACTCACAAACGAAAATTGTATTTAGCTTTGTGTATTTTTTTTATCATTTATGTTATCTCGCTTTTTTTTCTTGTATATGTATGTTGTAATTTGTGTGCTGTAAGTAGGTAATGCAAATAAATTATCTATCTATCTATCTATTTACATTACATTTTAAAAAACAAAGACCGCAAACTTTGGCCAGAAGGTATTCTGAAAGATCAGTCAGACCCTAAAACGTCTTCTGCCGCTCCAGATATTATCTGTTCACGCCTCGCCTCGCCTCGTCTCGAAACTGAAATAATCTTTGACAAATAACACACCCTTCTCAGGCAATGTGGTTATTACATTGTAAATGAGATGCCTGCTACCAGAAATATACTGGCGTGTCATTGTTAACTTCGATTTATGAAGCTGGGGGAATTCGGAGGGGAATAAATCAAGACTTTGATATTCTAGTTTAGCAAAATTGACGATGACCAGGAAAAAAAAAAACACTGAATTCGTTGTGTTTCAAATGGATTATGGTGCTTTTTGTGAATATTGTATACTAGTTTCAATCTACGACTTTGCCCGCATTCATTCATTTATTTCTCGATCGCTTCTCTATATAAGAAATGTAGTGTATGGCAAATTTGAAGATGTTATACCATATTTTTATTAGTTTAGTTACTTTATCAGTTATAGCTAGTTTAGTTAGTTAGTTAGGTAGTTTTCCAGAGGGAGACTTTGTACAAAAGTCGATTGTTTGGGTACCTCTGTCCCATTCAATTTCAACCGTGAAGCAGTTGTGTTTGCATGGCTGTGTTTCGGTTTGAAGGGTGGGACATGGCGTGAATTTACTGGGTACAGAGGAATAACACCTGAGTCCTCAGGAATGGCAACGCAGGGGGGTATCATGGGCGAAACAGTACACTCTGTTATGTCCATGGTACTGCTCATGTCTATAGGCGACGGTTACTACTTTCCATCAGGTGGGCCGTCAGCTTGTTTGCCATTCTAAGTTGTATAAAAAAAAAGTTACTAGTCAGGATGTAAAAATAAATATATACCTAATCTCGTTTTACAAAATTCTTTAAACGTAACTAGTTTTTCTCGCGACATCGTCTGTGAAACTGAGATGGATTGTTTAACTTGGTTTAAATGTTGCCCACCTCAAAGCGGTACAATGCATATTCCTGGGGGAAAGGGATTATTAGTAATGGGGTGTAATGAACCCATTGCTAACAATACACCCTATCAGGTCGACCTCCACGTGGTTCCCCCTGGAAACCATCGTGAACAATTCTTGTTGAATTCGTCACGATGGGCTAACTGACCTGCTTCATCCTCACCTATCATCCCTCACTGGTGCCTCGCCGGTGTATACCGATAGTGCGGGCAGGGTTACCATTCCATTATCACCCATTAAAAAAAATGCATATACCTAACTTCACAACAATTGGATGAATCGTTACAATGCCAAGAGGTAATAAATAAACTCGCTTTTATATTTAAATGTCCACTGCTGGACATAGGTCTTTCCCATAAGAGGTTTGCCAGTAATTGCCTCGCTTGGCTGTCGGGTTGCCGACTGTAGTAAGGCTTTTAGAGATGTTTGAAGAGCTATGCTGCTACCCATCCCTCGACTATTATGTCCGCTTAGTCGCCTCTTACGACGCACATGGGAATTAAAGGGAGGCACATTCTATGCCGGGACCACTCGGCAATTAATTATATTATTAGTGAAGTTTGTTTTTTTGTTTATCTTACTTTGCTTAGATTCATACTGTTTTTTCATTTCAAGTACTACCTTTATAAACGCGAAAACCTATGAAAATTATTTGATGAACCAAAATAACCGACATAGCCCGAAGGATAAGCAAGCTGAAGTGGCAATGGGCTGGTCACATAGCTCGAAGAACCGACAACCGATGGGAAAGAAAGGTTCTTGATTGGCAACCGCGTACGGGTAAAAGCAGTGTATGACGACCCCCCACTAGAGGGAAGGGATTGTTAGTAATGGAGACTGAGAATCCCATTGCTAGCAATATACCCAACCAGGTCGACCTCCTCGCGGTTCCCCCTGGAAACTATCATGATTAATTCCTGATGAATTCATCACGATGGGCTAACTGGCCTGTTTTCATTCTCATCTATCACCCTTCACTGGTGCTCCGCCAGTGTATCCCGTTAGCGCGGGCGGGGTTACCATACCATTTTCACCCATCAAAAAAAAAGACCCCCCCACTAGATGGAGTGACGACCTGAGATGTATTGTAGGATGTCAGTAGATGCAAGTGGCTCAAAACCGTTCTTTATGGCAGTCTATGGGGGAGGCTTATGTCCAGCAGTAGACGGATAATGGATGAAACGATGACTCGATTGTTTACTCTTTTACGTAAAAATTACAGAAGGAATTTTAATGAAACTTGGTATACTGATAGCGTATATCCTAGCTTAGAATATAGGATACTTGAAATACTAATTCATGCAGGTAAAGACGTGGGAAACAGCTATAGTTCTATATGCAAGTTGTACAATATTTGTCCTTATAATCCGTGAAGTGGCAGACCGAGATAGGGTAAAAGTTTTGTTAAGTAGACAGACGTTCAGATTCTCTGGTAGTTTTCCAAAATGTAAAGTTTAATTTTAAATTTTTCTCTTACATACTTGAATATTTTATTGAATATAAACGAAATTGGACAGTTCGAATTCGTATCAATTTGTCATTCATGATTGGATTTTATCGAATAATATCGTAATGTCTCAGTAATTCCGTTACTTCATTACCATTTCAGATACTCTTGTTGCCCCTGTAAACCGATAGACAAAAATCATTCAAATATTCGTTTTATGCAGTATTATCTGAAAAGATTTCTAAAGAGATTACCAGAGGGAGACTTTGTACGTAGGTATAACACCTGAGTCCTCAGGAATGGCAACGCATGGGGGGTATCATGGGCGAAACAGTATATTCTGTTATGTCCATGCTACTGCTCATGTCTATAGGCGACGGTTACCACTTTCCATCAGGTAGACCGTCAGCTTGTTTGCCATTCTAAGTTGTATAAAAAAAATTCTTTCTGATATGTTTTTTTTTTCCAAAAATTAGAATTTTTATTTATCTCTTCAAAAAAGGACCAACTTATATATTTATATGTATTACTCATAGTTATTCATATATGTAATGTATTGTATGTTATATGGTAAATTTATGTAGAATATTTGTAAGTATATTATTCCATACGTATATATATTTGTTCATCTTAAAATGTATGTATTTTGTATTGTTATCTAGAACATTGTCTTCAAAGTGTGGGTTGCGACCCCTTGGGGGGTCCCCGAGCCTCTACAAGGGGGTCGCGGAAGTTCGCAAAGCAGTGAAAAATCAACAGTTCTGTAGATACATCAATCAATCAATAATACATAATGAAGTATGTATAACAGACGTCGATTACATGTCTGTTTCAGATACTTTATTATGTATTATTTATTTTATTTTATCGATACCTAACTGTGAATATAAATACAACTGTACGGATTTCATAATTGTACTATAATAATATTCATACACATTCGAAACCGTGGAGGGTAGGGGGTCGCAAGATATTTTTACATACTAAGAGGGTCGCAAGATATTTTTAAATAATAAGGGGATCGCGTTATGAAAAAGATTGAAAAACACTGATCTACAATATTTATGCCATTTATTTTGTAATTCATTTTGTTAAATCAATGCACTGCCAATTAATCTCTCTGTTTACGGTTGACTGGTAGAGAATGCCATTAGGCATTAAGTCCGCCCTGTACACACATTTTAATGTGTGTGAAAAAGTATAAAAAATAAAAGTGTAAATATATATATGCGCGTGTGTGTGTATGTGTGTGTGCGTGCGTGCGTGCGTGCGGGCGTCCGTGTGTGTGTGTGTGTGTGTGTGTGTGTGTGTGTGTGTATGTGTGTGTGTGTGTGTGTGTTTGAGCGTGCGTGCGTGCGTGCGGGCGTCCGTGAGTGCGTGCATGTGTGCGTGCGTGCGTGCGTGCGTACGAGCGTGCGTGCGTTCGTGCGTGCGTGCGTGCTTGAGTACGTGTGTGTATGTGTATAAGTTAATCGTTTTTCGAGATTTTTTTATTGTATTTGTTTTTTTAGGAAAATATAGTAATAAAAGATATTTAATTTTGAGACCTTGTCAGTATATATTATCACTAGTTTTAAGACATACATTATGCTTGTTACGCTTACTATTCAAGTATAAGGTATTGTAAAACAATAGCTCTTTCAGCTAGTCACTTTGGTTATCATATAGGTCGTATATTGTTTATTTTAGCCGTTAACTGTCCACTGCTGAACATAAGCCTTCCCCATAAGGGTAGTTTTTCCAGTAGCCATACTTAGCAAGCGGATTGGCAACAGCAGTTAAACTTTTACAGATGTTTTAAGAGGAACGCCGCTGCCGATTCCTCCAACATTAGCTCCCTTAGTTGCCTCTCACTATATCCATGGGAAAGGAAGGATTGGTCTATTCTATGCCGGGACCTATACGCCGCAGTATATTGATTAAAATGTAAATAGTGCTTATGATATTATAATTTGTAGCAAGTCATGCTCACAATGAGGCGCGGTGGGTCGGGTCGTTGAGCTCCCTAAAACATAGTTGAGCGCAGTGATGGCTGGCTCATCCATCATACTCGTGAACGTGGCGCTTGGGGGAACTAGTATTCTCATATTGGTGTGTTTATTTCACATTGAATAATATATATAAACAGAACGTTATTTGCGGTTATAGTAACCATACAAATGTAAAATTATCTTGTATATAAATTAAGAGAAGTTTAATTGTTGAGCTTCTTGCGGATTTTTCTCGCAATATAATAACAATGCTCGGAGCATTATTAGGAGACCCAGAAGTAGAATCAAAAAAAGATTTTTTTTTATACAACTAATAATGGCAAACGAGCTAACGGCCCACCTGATGGAAAGTGTTAACCGTCGCTTATAGACATGAGCAGTACCGTGGACATAACAGAGTGTATTGTTTCGCCCATGATACCCCCCATGCGTTGCCATTCCTGAGGACTCAGATGTTATTCCTCTGTACCCTGTAAATTCACGCCGAATCCCACCCTTTAAACCGAAACACAGCCACGCAAACACAACTGTTTTACAATTGAAACACGAATGGGACAGAGGTACTCAAGCAAATAACTTTTGTACAAAGTCAGTCAATCAGTCAGTCTCTTACGACACCCAAAGGAATGGAAAGGATAGTCTATTCTATGCCGAACCATGCGGCCACCAATATACCAGACCTGAGCTAATTCAGAAAAGTTCATTTCCTAAATTGTTCCGAGGGGGAATCGAGCTTTGGACCCTATTTGGCAAAACAAAATACCCACCACTTCGCCACAGAGGTCATCGAATAATCGATTTCAAACGCAGAACGTGCCGGCCGAAGTATAATGCGCTCTGCAATACACATCCTGCTCACAAACCAGAAATCTGAATGTGACATAGATAGAATATCACTTAAATAAGCGTCACTGGTACAATATCGACTTTGAGCCGTGCACTCGCTACTTTAAGAGCTATATTCGAACTACGAACTGTCAAGTCAATGTCCCTCAATTCTCCAGATTCATTTGTATGTACAAAGTGACGTGATTTTAGAATTGGAATCATGGATGCATTATCTTAGGTCAATAAATATATAAAAAAAAAACTACAGCAATAACAGACGCGTCATTGAATACTTCAAGAAAACAGCATATTCCTACCTAAGAAGCTGTCAAGACACCTGCAATTTTTGGTGCTGCAAGTACCTATTGGCGGTGGTAACCATTATCAAGTAAGCCGCATGCTCGTTTACCTCCTATCTATATACATATAATCAAACTATAAAGGTCGAATGTCTGTAAATAGAAAAAAAATGCTAAAAACTGAGTCAGGGGGGTGTTAGAAGTAAAATAGAACACGGCCAGATTTTTTCAATATTTTTGTTTCTCCGTCTATTTGTTAGTTTGTACGGGCTAATCTCCGAAACTCTTGGACCGATTTAAATAAATTTTTTCATGGTGATACCTTACATCCTCGGTCAATATTTTAGATACTTTTAATAATGGAAAATTAAAGAGTTCCCGTGGGATAGTTAAAAAACTATAGTAACTTATACAGCTTAGTACACAAACTACTTAAGTAAAGTCATTTTGACCTAAGACAAAGAGTGGGAACGACACGTCATTTGTTAATTTTGGTCCAGTACTCTCAGACATAGTTCACTACAGTAAGAAGGTCAAAAATGTTAATCGAACGAATAAAAAACACCACGCAGACAAAGTCGCGGGCATCAGCTAGTGTTATATAAAAAAAGCTATTCAGGGAACTAGTATTTTAAGCATAAACGTAGAATAAAGTAAGTAAGAGTATACGGTTTCGCCCATGATACCACGCAACGCATAGGTTGCTATTCCTGAGGACTTAGGTGTTATTCCTCTGTACCCTGTAAATTCACGCCATATCCCACCCTTCAAACCGAAACACAGCCATGCAAACACAACTGCTTCACAGTAGAAACACGAATGGGACAGAAGTGTCTAAGCAAACGATTTTGTACCAAGTCTCCCTTTGGTTTTATCTCTTTTACGTTACCAATCAGTATACTTTATAATCTAAGATTTTGAGCGACTTACAAATGATAGGGGGTTTAAATTCTAAACCGATTTTGATAATCCTTACTTCCAATCAATAGAGATTAATCTCCCACGTTGCTGTCCATATTAACTTTATGGTATTTTTTTATACTACTTAGCAATGGCAAACAAGCTGACAGCCCACCTGATGGAAAGTGGTAACCGTTGCCTATAGACATGAGCAGTACCATGGACATAAAAGAGTGAACTGTTTTGGCCATGATACCCCCCCATGCATTGCCATTCCTGAGGACTCAGGTGTTATTCCTCTGTACCCAGTAAATTTACGCCATATCCCACCCTTCAAACCGAAACACAGCCATGCAAACAAAACTGTTTCACGGTTGAAACACGAATGGGACAGAGGTACCCAAGCAACACAAATAACAACAGACATATACAGTAAAAAGAGATAAAAATTTGCAAAATATATACGTAAAACAAGTAACAATTTTTCTTTCATACGTATGCTATAGTAACACGAAATGGTCACAACTCAGTTTATTGTTTTGCCCTCAAAAGAGCTGATATTTTGTTATGGCCAAAAATATCTTGTCATTCGACATGTGAAAAAAAAAGTATTTATGTATTTCTAACAATTATTTAATACTCATACACTACTATTGCTTGCTGTATGGTCCCAGCATAGAATAGGCCACCCTTTCCTTTAAAAGTAAAAAGTAAAAAGGTGTAAAAAGAGACTAAAGGAGGGCGAGGGATGGGCAACAGCGTCCCTCTTAAAACATGCTCAAAGCCTAACTGCGGTTGCCAACTCGCCTGACAAGCGTGGCAACTACTGGCAAAACCCCAAGAGGGAGGCTTAGGCTCAGCAGTGGACAGTTAAAGGCTGACATGATGACCTACTACTTACATTAAAAACTCTGCTTTTTTTGAACCTAGATGGCGTTCTGTTATGTTCAAGTGTATTTATTTTTTAAATTCAAATCGCTTTATTTTAATGCAAAATATATGTACAAATATACAAGCAATCACTAAGTTTCCTTTAAAAATAACAATTCTACAGTCGGAATATATTTGAAAAGGTATTCGAGATTGAAGAGGGTTAGCGGTGTACAAGACCGACATACACCACCTTGAGTGTTACGGTCACCATAATGGTTACAGTCGACTACTGCCTCGGACTTTTAGGGACCATTTGCTGACCCCATTACGGATTATGGCCCCAAATATTTATTTATTTTCATATACATTTCATTTATCTATACATATGTCAAATAGTTTATGTATGGGGCAGAGGATACCCAATACTAGAGCATTTATTTTTAATCTATGTTTTTCTTATCCCACTTTCTTAACTCGTCTCTTACAAACATGATCGTATCAGGCTGTTAATCTATACTTATATCTATACTTATATCTATACCAGAGGGAGACTTTGTACAAAAGTCGATTGCTTGGGTACCTCTGTCCCATTCGTGTTTCAACCGTGAAGCAGTTGTGTTTGCATGGCTGTGTTTCGGTTTGAAGGGTGGGATATGGCGTGAATTTACTGGGTACAGAGGAATAACACCTGAGTCCTCAGGAATGGCAACGCATGGGGGGTATCATGGGCGAAACAGTATACTCTGTTATGTCCATGGTACTGCTCATGTCTACGAGTATAGGCGACGGTTACCACTTTCCATCAGGTGGGCCGTCAGCTTGTTTGCCATTCTAAGTTTTATAAAAAAAAAAAAAAAAAAACTTATAATAAATCTGTAGAGAGGTCAATTCTGTACATGAAATATATTTCCAAAATAACTATCAGGCGGTGATTAGTGATCGATACCGATGCCAAAAATGCAATTAGTAAAATTTTTGTCTATCTGTCTGTATGTTCGTTATAGAAACAAAAACTACTCGACGGATTTTAACGAAACTCGGTACGATTATTCTTCATACTCCTGGGCAGGTTATATACTTATATTTACTTTTCATCACGCTACGATCAATAGGAGAAGAGCAGTGAAGGGAAATGTGTCGGTTACATCAAAACCACTGAACCGTGAGGAAGGATTACTACTTACGACGAAGTCGCTGGCAACAGCCAGTTAAATAATAATAATAATGATTAATTTCAATAATTTAGTTTAAGTTATTTACTTATTCTTGAAAATAAGTATGAATCTGTTAAGAAACATTCGTGAGCTTAAGTCGTCTATTTCTATTAACAAACATTGACCCTGATATATTATAAATATGAATATTTGTATGTTTGTTAGTCAACTACACTTAAACAGCTAGATGGATTTGCCTATAGTTTTTTTTTTATACAACTTAGAATGGCAAACAAGCTGACGGCCCACCTGATGGAAAGTGGTAACCGTCGCCTATAGACATGAGCAGTACCATACATATATATAACAGAGTATACTGTTTCACCCATGATACCCCGCATGCGTTGCCATTCCTGAGGACTCAGGTGTTATTCCTCGGTACCCTGTAAATTCACGCCATATCCCACCCTTCGAAACGAAATACAGCCATGCAAACACAACTGTTTCACAGTAGAAACACGAATGGGATAGAAGTACTCAAGCAAACGACTTTTGTACAAAGTCTCCCTCTGGTGTTTGATTTAAAATGGATCTGAGCGTACAAATATCCTATATATCAAACATATATCTGTTACCATGATGTAGTTATGTGTGAAAAAGTACAGTATAGAATTCGTCATCATCGTCATGTCAGCCTTTAACTGTCCGCTGCTGAACATAACATTTCAGTATGTATGTATATCAATAATTAGTAGTAACGCATTCGAGTAATCTGACACTTCCCTATGGTTGACTAGGAGAGAACGCTTTTAGCATTAAGTCCACCATGTACACATATTTGTACTAATAAATAAATAAATAAACCTCCTTAAGAAAGTATTATCAGTAGTTGCCACTCTTGGTAGGCGGATTGGCATTAGCAGTTAGGCTTTGGAGATGTTTTAAGAGGGACGCTGCTGCCCATCTCGCGCCCTCCCTTAGTCACCTCTTACGACGCCTACGGAAAAGGAAGGGGTGGCCCATTCTATACCAGGACCACACGGCAATATTTCGATTACGTTAACGAAATTGCGGGTAAAATATTATATATTATAGGCAAGATGCTTAGATTATATAGATAGATGCTCTAGCATCGAGCCTCAAAAACGGGTCAACTTTTTGTCAGCTTATTGTCAAATTAGCTGACAAGATTTTATGATTTCTATATATTTACGAATAAATTGTATCGAGACATTTAATAAATAAAATGACTATTTACTTATTAAAAAGATGCAAAAATTATAAGACAAAATAAATATACAAGTCATAAAGGAATCACTCATAACTACAATATTTATCACGAAAAATTAATATGAAAAAGTTGATCCCGGTTGTCTCTATGCATTTGTATGGGCATACTCTATCTATATAATCTAAGGCAACTTGCTATTCAATGGATAAATTATCCACATGCATAATTAAGAATAGATACGACCACGAAGCTATCAAACTACCACATGTGTACATGTAAATATAACACCTCATCAACACAACATGAATAATTCAACCGGGCTACGATCTCGCTACCCGTGACGTGCCAGTACACTGCGCGTTGTATAGTTCTTCAGACAAATTTTGTGGTGACTAATGAAAATTTTATTTTACTCCCCTAAACTAAGATACGGTTATATAAAAATCGATTATTTTATTATCAAAATCATTACATCTATTAATTCATTACATTACTAGCTTTCACTTCTTCGCCCTCGAGTCAGGGATATGTTGAACAGCCAGAATAAACAGTTGTCTATATCTTTTTCCATTTATTTATTTAACTCTTTATTACACCACAAACATAAAAATATACAATGACAATTGAGGAATTCAAATTAAATACAATAGCAGAAAATACGGATTAAAATATATATATATACATAAAAGTATAAAAGACGGTCTTGTCGCTGGGGCAATCTCTTTCAGACCTTTGGTTAAAGGAGAACAAATAGAAGTTGGTAGGTGACGCCAAGAGTGAATTAATAATTTTTACGTACATAAAATACATTCCATTCCACATGGTACGTGTATACCAAATTTAATAATAATTATTAGAGGCGTTAAATTGCCAAGAAGTAACAAACAAACCAACTCACTTTTATATTTATAATATTTGTAAGGATTATTTGTGCGAGCAACCCTAACGCAGTGACCGTCATTCAACCTTAACCCCACAAAACATTTACAGCAAATCGTTTCGTAAATCACAAATAGCGAAAAAATCTTAACCCTCCAAAGCACATATGGGGTCCGACCGACCAACGGTAGCGTGTTTCCAATCTTATTTACATTCACGCAAAAGGAAAACTGATCTGGCTGGGGAGAGCTACGCGCTCGAAATGTGGTGAGACGCCGGCAAAATATCAATCCATTTACAAATTTATAAACCCAAAATCCCCTATTCAATTACGAAATCTGCTGGAAACACTACGTTTAACCAATTTGGGATTTGTGACTCTTGTTTTTAGGCTCACAATTGGTGTTGGCATGACATGTTTTGGGACTAACGATTCATTGTGAGCCGAATGTTTTTTGTAGCTATAAATATTGACCAGAGACAGTACCCTCGTTGCTCTTTCGCTGGCACTTTTAGCTTTCGCTTTAGTAAAACTTTGCCTTATTACATTTGCTAGGTAGATTTCTATATTTATATTCGTTTAAAACATACTTTTATATTACTATAATGTACCGGAGCACACAACGTCTAGGAATATTTCATTGCGAGCAAGTGAAACTTTAAGGCTAAAACCTTACTACCACTAGAATCATTTATTACTCTCCTACTTTTGCATTAACACTTTATATGGCTGTTGTTTTTGTTCGAAATGCTTCATAAATTGTTCGTGTAACGTACTTTACATATGGTATGCACTTACCGGGTCTCGAAAAGTTAGCAGCGAATGAGTATTCAAACGCATACAATGTTTATTGGACATTTCATATTGTGTTGTCAACACAGTGGGCAATAGTAGTATATAGCGTGCATATAATATATTTAGATATGGGAGATGTAACATTTCCCATATCTAAATATATCTAAAACTAACAAAATTTTTCATCGTGCCTCCTACCAAATTGTTTATAATTACTCCTCTCCATCCAAAGGTTGCCTGGAAGAGATCGCTCTTAGCGATAAGGTCGCCCATTGTTTTCTCATTGTGATTATTTCTTGTAATTATTTATATTTATAATAAGTTTACTATTGTAATCTTTTGGAGGAAATAATAAAGAGTATCTATCTATCTATCTATAATAAGATAGGAAATCTATGTACACTGTTTGTACAATAGTTTTCACTTTAACATTGTAAAAACAAACCTTTATAAGTACTGACTTAGGAACTTCAAGCTCTATGATCAACCTTCGTCATAGCCTAATAACTAATTAGTAGCCAAGACAAATTAAATGACCCCAAATTAGATATGGTTACTTTGTTTTATAAATGAGTTTAATTAACTAAGCCATATACTTTTCAACTGCAACATCAGACCTTAACTCATTACTGTTACTGTCACCATAATATTGCATTGATGTCCGTAAGTAAAATTTTAGATCAATTGAATGCAAATAAAAATAAAAACCTTGAATTACATATAAACTGAAAATACTTATAGAAAGCTATATAATGTATAAAAAAATGATTGATAATGTAGGGAAAGGGTATAAAAAAATATATTCTTATTTTATCTATCCATACATTACAGTTGCTTTGCTAAGCACAAGTTTCTTCGTATAAAAAGGAAATATTAATACACTGTTATACGTTAGTCAGGAAGTTTTTTTATGACACGGGGAGCAAACTGATGGTAGGTGACTACCGCATTCACCACATTAGTTGTCCATGAATACCCGCAATACTAGAATAATTGTAGGTATGCTACCAGCCTTTAAAAAAGGAATTTATCTCTCTTCCTAAAGATTATATATTGGGTCGGAAATATAATTACTAGAAGAACATTCTAAAGCATGGTATTGAGAGGAAAAAAGTGCATTAAAAAATGTACAGTGGAAGCGTTCACTCATTGGATGGAATTTTAGTTTGTGGCGGGTTATATGATGGTAAAATTTAGCAGCAAATATCATACTGAATAATTCCACAGAATATTCCGTTCTAAAATAATACGATCGACAAATAAGGCATAGAAATGCAACGTTTCTACAAGTAAAGGGTTTTATGTAGAGTTTCCCTTTTCCTGTACTGATGAATTGAGATTAATTTACCCTTTTATTTCTATTACATTTGCCTAAATTCTACGAAACACATTCACGAATATAGAAGTTTCTAAATGGATGTGTTTGAATCGGATAATTTTGCGGTCTATTGTTTCAACTTACCCCAATGGATGACATGCATATATGTATATTCCATAATATCTTACTATTAGAATGTTATATTATTACAAATTACTTCAGGCTGATCTTGTATTTTAAGAGGAGAAATATCTACGTTTAGAAATACAAACACACCTCTACTCTTCTACATTTTAATTGCATAGAATAATAATTAGTTTCAACTACATGAATTTGTTTCTAATAATTTTTGCTCCATACTCTTCATATTGTTTCTTATTCACCCACATTTTTTTCGAATCAGCAAGCCCAGCAAACGTCGCTCCACCTAGCCAAGTAGTAACGTAACTTTCAGAAGAAGACAGTACATTAACCGGTTTTTGCGTCATATTTTGCACCTCTTCTGCTAATCTCTCTGGTAATCCTGGGACCATTGCCAGGCCACCGCAGGATACAATCGCATCATACAGTTCTAACCTCAACTCCGCATCGCATTTTAAAGCTGAAGTGACTACAGCTTCTTGAAGTGACATGTATTTGGTTTTCTTCCCAACAATTAAATCTGGTTGAAAAAACATTTCACCAGTCATAAACGCTTCTTGACTGACATCCAACTCTTCACCACTAGGCAAAGTTAATTTCCTCTGATAATTCCACCTGGACATGGCACAATCTGGTGTAACGTACAACTTTCTTTTTATGTCATCAATGATTGCTTCACTTTTTATACCGAAATCAAAGTCTCTGTCCTGTAAAGCTTCTTTCAGAATACTAGATACTTGATCACCAGCAAAATTTGTTTGCATTTGAGCATACTGTATGAGCCCTCCTTCATAAACAGGATTGATGCTCGTTGTATCGTGTCTACACACAGACCAGTGGTGCGTCCAACTCCATACAATGCTAGCACTGCTTGAGGTTGTACACATAACGCTGGTGCATTCAAAGTTTCGAAAAACACCTCACACGATTTGATCCTGGGAACAAAGTATTAATATAAACTCAAGGAAGAATTTAAATTAAGATAGAAGTTAAAGATATCCGTCTGCCTACCCCATAAAGAACTCGTCGTGTAGATAACATAGATAAATGTCGCATTACATTCGCGTGGGTGGATACTTCTTTAACAACAAAATAAATCCAGTCTTCTGAGAAATGAGTTAATACAGTTAGTATCAACAATGAAACCAAAATTCAATGAAAAGGAAATTAAACACAATTACATTGTTTGAGAATACAAATAGATTAATACTGACGAGGAAATGGAAACATTCTCTGACATTTTCCAACGTTTGGTTGTTACAATTTCACGAGATGAAATAGGTGAAACGATTTAATTAATAAATTGTTTCAGTGGACATTTGCTATGAAGAATGCAATCTATAGGAACAAAAATGAATCGCCAGATGTGTTGCTAAGCACAAAACTCGGGAACAGCTAAACTGATTTAGCTAATATTGTTTTAAACATTTGGTGAAGTCCAAAGACCAAAGTTCTTGAAATCCCATTTTTCTCTCTCCACGTCCAGCCGTCCGTTCGGTCAGCTAGTATTGCAATATAGATGTGGTTGAGAGGAATTTTGTCGCCAGTTGCCATTATTGTAACCGTAACACTTAACTAGCAGATTTGAACTCGATGTAACGAAGCCCGGGCTTACCGTCGTCTCTCCAGTTAATTAGATTTATTAATGATGTTTCACAACGAATGTTCGTATGTAAAATTCAATCCAGTTATTAAAATTAAGACGTAAGCAAGAAATGAGTTTGCTTTTAATGTAATTACCATAATTCTTGCTTTGTAATGTACTCTTTGCTTTTCTTAATAAACAAATAATCGTGCCGCGAGTGCAAAGTGATTATCCTTATTAACGTTATAAATATGCGAGTAAACTTGTTTTATGTTATCTTTCAGCATCTTAATGGTTAAATCGATCATTATGAAATTTGGTCCTTTTTACTTATGTCCTTCTGCATCTCATATACACGTACTATAAGATAGAGAAGATTAAAAGCTTTATTTCAAGCTTTATTTCCGGATCAAATGGGTAGAGAAGATCATAAGTTTTATTTCCTAGTCAGTCAGGAATAAGTAGTGGATAAAAATCCGGAAAAAAATAAAATTGATAAAAATTTACATAAATAGTACGTTTCTCTTGGCCAAAGATCCGAAATTCTTAAATTATGAGAGGGAGACTTTGTACAAAGGTCGATTGCTTGGGTACCTCTGTCCCATTCGTGTTTCTACCGTGAAGCAGTTGTGTTTGCATGGCTGTGTTTCGGTTTGAAGGGTGGGATATGGCGTGAATCTACAGGGTACAGAGGAATAACACCTGAGTCCTCAGGAATGGCAATGCATGGGGGGTATCATGGGCGAAACAGTATACTCTGTTATGTCCATGGTACTGCTCATGTCTATAGGCGACGGTTACCACTTTCCATCAGGTAGGCCGTCAGCTTGTTTGCCATTATGACGCGTATAAAAAAAAATTGAAATCTTAATAAGAATGAAACAACAATATCTGAAACTATTCGAAATAAAAAAAAATATATAGTATTACTAATTACTAAGATATAATACTATGACAGACGGACGAAAGGAAGAATCGCACTTTACACAATTCTGATACGAGAACCTAAAACCGTTGAACTGTGTAACATTCAACGATCTTAGATCGTATTTGAATCACATTATCACCTAGATTCATAGCTAAACGCTGGCCTTTGTGAGGTAACACGATTACAGAGCTCGTAATGCGTTTTGCTCCATTTTCGTAGCAGCCTTCCCTGATTGCTACGACCGTCTTACGTATCTATGAATAACTAGTAACTCAACAGACCAGATACATCGCATAAATTGTCCGTTTATACGTACCTACTGGTTTATGTTAGTCGTAAAATATAATATATAGTCACTAATGTAAATAGAAATACCCTTTGATCTCTGTCAGAGATAAGTCCACCCTTGCTCACAATATTTATAAATGCATTAACAATGCGGCCGTCTATATATAATATAATATAATATAGTTAGATATTACAAACTAGGTTTTGACCTTTTTACATATTTGAATGTATTTTACATTCTAATAAAAAAAAAAATCGTCCATCCGTTTCGTGTTTGACAATCATCATTAACTCAAATCAAGGTTGCCAACCCATGAGCCAAAGGTAGTAACTACTGGCGAAACCCCCAAGGGGGAAGCTTATGGTTAACAGTGAATAGTTGACTGATATGATGATCATGATAGCTGCGTGGTCCCGGCATAGAATAGACCACCCATTCCTTTCCCGTGGGTGTCGTAAAAGCGGACGAGGGGAGGGCGAGAGATTGGCAGCAGCGTCCCTCTCAAAACATGTCTAAAGCCTGACTGCGATTGCCAATCCGCCTGCCAAGCGTGGTAACTACTGGCAAAACCCTCCAACGGAGAGGCTTATGTTCAGCAGTGGACAGTTAAAGGCTGATATGACGATGATAATGATTACCATTAAAATCATCGTGCTAATCTCGCAACAGTGGTGTCTCGACCAGTATAAATAAATGTTACCAAGATTTGAATTAATATTTGTATACGATTAGCTTATATCCCAACTTAGAATACAGTATACCTTTTAGAACTTTGTATTGTTTAATTTAGATTAAATAACATTTCAAATCGCCGAATGGGGTCCCGCATAGAACGGGCCACCACGTCCTTTCCCGTGAGTATCGTATGAGCCGACTATAGGAGGACAAAGAATGGGCTGTAGCGTCCCTCTTAAAGCATCACTAAAAGCTTAACTGCGATCGCCAACCCGCCTGCCAAGCGCGGCAACTACTGGCAAAACTCCCGTTATGGGGAAAGCTTATGTCCAATAGTGGTCAGTTAATATTTTATAGAACGTTAATAAAATGAAAAAAAAAAACTGATTCACGCAGGCAAAGTCTCTCATAATAGTTAAGCATTATGTAAACATTAGATATATTATAGTAACACTACATAATGTGACGCATTAGAAATCTTATTAACTGTATTGGCTGAACGTGAATCAAGCCAAGCTCTGGATTTAATCTAAGCCATCCGGACTAAACGGTAAATGCTGGAAGGTTGAAATTATTAACATTAATTAGTCTTATGTGCAGTGAAGTATTAAGACTCGATTGGTCCTAAACCGTCAAAGCCATTGGTGTATCATAAATTGGAGGGAGCGAGCTACGTGTACCAAGCAGAAAGCTAATTAAGAGGGTACGCACTACATAATAAACGTACCACATACTAAAGACACGTTTAAACTGATACTGAAGTGCTTTAGTACAAAATTAGAAGGCCAATAATTGTATTTTTGCGGATTTCCATTAGATTTACTAGGAGACTTTATACAAAAGTCGATTGCTTAGGTACAGCAGCAGGTGAAGCAGTTGTGTTTGCATGGCTGTGTTTCGGTTTGAAGGGTGGGATATGGCGTGAATTTACTGGGTACAGAGGAATAACACCTGAATCCTCAGAAATGGCAACGCATGGGGGGCATCATGGGCGAAACAGTATACTCTGTTATGTCCATGGTACTACTCATGTCTATAGGCGACGGTTACCACTTTCCATCAGGTGGACCGTCAGCTTGTTTGCCATTCTAAGTTGTATAAAAAAAAATATTCCTATAATTATTACAAAAACATATTATGTTCACTTACATATATACTTATTTCTTTATGCCACTTATATGTTATGTAAACTAAAAAGCAATAATACTCAATGGCGTTAATAACACATAAAGCATGAGGAGAGTGAAGAAATTTGACATTTTAAAAACCTTATAATATTAAGCCAGTTTGGCATGCATAAAGAATTAACATTATTTACAATTTACAATAACAGTTCATGTCTGTAAGTTACAATAATTACAACCTTTCGTGACATCACCTACGTTTGAATATTATACCCAATACAAAAAAAAATGGGGAAAGCGAATGAAATGAATTTACTCAACTAAGTTTTATGATGCAAGCAATTTACAGTCTGTCATGAAACCAGGGCAGTAGAGATCAAAGAAGGCAAGATATTTTTATTATGCATTCATAGTATGCATTTATGCAAGAGACTTGCTCCGCACAAATAGATGCGAGCTCTTAATCAATTTAGTTATGAGACGCTTTGTACTGCAACTAGATTTTAAATGCCCTTACTGGTTACTTTGTGAGATTATTATATTATTAAAATGTACGTATATAAGAAAAAAAAAAACAGAAAATCTATCGTTTTTCCTTAATAATAATTTAGGATTATGCGCTATAAAAACGTAAAAAAGTAATCCCGTAAACTGGTGGACCGATTTCAATTAAATTTTGCATGGTAGTACCTTACGTCTCCTGTCAATACTTAGATACTTTTAATCACAGAAAATTAAAGAGTTTTCATAAAACTATAATAACTTATAGTAGCTTAGTACACAACCTACTTAAGTAAAGTCACTTTGATCTAAGGCAAAGAGTGAGAACGACACGTCATTTGTTAATTTTGGTTCAGTATTCCCAGACATAAATAGGCAAGTACATACATACTATTGCATTGTATAGCAAAATAAATTCATTTCATTTCATTTCATTTCAACTAAACAGGGTTAACAAATACAACGCGGACAAAGTCACGGGTGTTAGCTAGTTTAAAATAGATATCATGCTTACATGTCGATTCACAAAACTCTCGACAGCTTCCTCTATAATTGATAGATCGATTCATACAGAAACGCCGAAATTCAGTCCCCTGATGCGCCCTCAACATTTCAACGCACGCCTATGTTACAACCAAAGATAAATTTTATAGAAATATCTTTTAGAAAGCACCAATTTACAACTGAAAATTATAAAGGGCCCCGTCAAAATTTACGCCTAAAATATGGACGGTGTTTTTCTAACCCTCATTATTATTCGAGGTGTGTCAACGATTCTGAACGAAGGGATCGCTTTTTGGTGTTGATATCGTAGATTTATTGCCTATATATTAATTTAATAGTAACTGGTAATATATATTTGAAATTTTATTGTGCTGCATTTGAGTTGTGGCCCCTCAACGTTTAGAAATCCTCGGAAAAGTGAGGTGGTTCCGTGAGGCCTGTGAAGGGCCCGGAAAGCTTCTGTGCTTCTGGGCGGAGCTGGGCTGGCTTACTAGCCACGACTCATATGCAACGAAATCCTCGGAAAAGTGAGGTGGCTTCGTGAGGCCTGTGAAGGTCCCAGGAAGCTTCTGTGCTTTTGGGCGGAGCTGGGCTGGCTTACTAGCCACGACTCATACGCAACGTTTAGAAATCCTCGGAAAAGTGAGGTGGCTCCGTGAGGCCTGTGTAGGTCTCAGGAAGCTTCTGTGCTTTTGGGAGGAGCTGGGCTGGCTTACTAGCTACGACTCATACGCAACGTTTAGTTATCCTCGGAAAAGTGAGGTGGCTCCGTGAGGCCTGTGAAGGTCCCAGGAAGCTTCTGTGCTTCTGGGCGGAGCTGGGCTGGTTTACTAACCACGACTCATACGCACAATGGTCCAAATGAGAGACTTAGCACGGAAAATATAATCTAACTTATATTTTACAAAAAAAAAATTATATTTGACCACAGTTTAAATATGATAGCTTTGTGTCTAATTTCATTGATTGCATTTACTATTATAATACAAGGAAGATTAGCAATGTATTGGGTAGTTATATTTGCTATAAAGACTATAGTTCTATATAGTTTAGGTCATATTTCAACCAATTTATACACGAATAAGGTTTTTAGTTCTACTTGATTTCTTTTGTGTATATTTTTTGAAACTATCTGCGAGTACTCTAATGATTCTTTTTAATTCATTATAAACATTACACCATTTTATAGATACTACGAATATGTATGAAATGTATGTATGAAATATTGTTTATCCTTGTTGAGTAATATAAAGATTGGGGGAAAAGGGATTGTTAGTAATGGAGACTGAGAATCCTATTGCTAGCAATATACCCAACCAGGTCGAACTCGCGGTTCTCTCTGGAAATTATCATGTTTAATTCCTGATGAATTCATCATGATGTGCTAACTGGCCTGTTTTCATTCTCATCTATCACCCTTCACTGGTGCTCCGCCAGCGTATTCCGTTAGCGCAGGCGGAGTTACCATACCATTATCACCCATCAAAAAAAAAAAATAAAAAAAAAAAATAAAGTGTTTGTATAGTCGAAGTAAAATATTTTATAAAACGAGTAGCTTCTAATCTCTGTCTCAGAAAAAAATATGATTTTGTTATTTAAACGAATGTCTCTGTTCCACTTATGTATTCTGTAACCAAAAAGTTATTTGCTGAGTTATGATTCGTAAGATATGTACAGAAAATGACTTTACTATTAAGAACTTTATGTTTCTAGAATTGACAAGATGTGAGTATTGCTTCTGGTATATAACTTTATACCTAAGTTTTAAGTATCATTAATGATTGATATTTTTGTTTCATAGTTAATCTCAAGTACCCGTAACCGACGAGCGTGTATGACAAGATTGATGAATGTGGAAGAAGCGAAAGAGGTTTGTTTGAATCGAAGCATTTGGCGTTCCATTGTTTCTGCCTACCCTAATAGGAGACAGGCGTGACAGATATGTATGTATGTATGTAGTTAATCTCAAAATATGAAATAATAAAAAAACTAACTTTTCTTCCAAAGGTGTCGTTACTGAACAAGCCAAAATCACAGCTCTGTCTTCTGGCGCCACCTTTAGCTCCTTATAAAACACGTGGTGCCATATCCTTTCCATGTTGTCCCAGTGTACTATTCGTCCATTCTGCATAGGACGACTCAATTCCAAATCTTCCATATTAGTGATGGCATCGTCTCCAATAAAAACTTCGTACGGCTCACGACCATACTTACCCTATATATTATTATTATTTTAAAAAAATCGACCATTTTGCGTCTTTTTACCAAAAATCTGTTTTCAACTACCTTGTTATGATATAAGCTATATGTATTTTGAAATACCTACGCCAATACTAACCCTTCCTTTCTCTTGGGTGTCGTAAGAGGCGACAAAGAGAATTTATTGGACGAGAGATGGGTAGCATCCCCCTTATAATGTCACCAAAGCCTACCTGCGGTTACCAAATCACCTACCAAGCATGGCAACTACTGGCAAAACCCTCCAGGGGAGGCTTATGTTCAGCAGTGGACAGTTAATAGCAGATGTGAAGATTTTTCTTGAACCACTGAGGTGGCAAACAAGCATACGGTCCACCTGATGGTAAGCGGTTATCGTAGCCTATGAACGCCTGCAATACCAGAGGTATTACGCGCGCGTTGCAGACCCTGAAGAAACCTCTTTACCCTCCTTTTGAAGATGATGATAACCTACTCCAATAACCAAAACGAATCTAACGAGATCACAGTTTTCATGCAATTTGGAATTTCAAATAAATTGAAGGTTCTAGTTGAAGGATCGCTCATGAATATGAATATCCAAATATAATTAGAACAGTTAGATTTCTTATAACACCGGATTTATGAGAAATCTGACAACGTCCATTGTCTAGATAAAAATATTTCGAGCTATATATAATACAAAAAAAATCTAGGGCACAAATCTGAGGAAGACTTTGTACAAAAGTCGTTTGCTTGGGTGCCTCTGTCCCATTCCCGTTTAAATCGTAAAGCAGTTGTGTTTGCATGGCTGTTTCGGTTTGAAGGGTGGGATATGGCGTGAATTTACAGGGTACAGAAGAATAACATCTGAGTCCTCAGGAATGAAAACGCATGGGGGGTATCATGGGCGAAACTGTATACTCTGTTATGTCCATGGTACTGCTCATGTCTATAGGCGACGGTTACCACTTTCCATCAGCTGCACCGTCAGTTTTTTTGCCATTCTAAGGTGTATAAATAATAAAGAAAGAAACTAAATCAGAAAATTTAATTTCCATATTTGAACTGACCAAGAATGGAATGCGTGAATTCATTCTCTTAAAAATAAAGGTGGTATATGAGACAGTTGAAATTAGACACCATATAATGCAAGGTTCTAGGCTCGAGACACATTGCTAGTAATGGAAAGGAAACCCTGGAACCATGGTGGTTAATTCTTCAGAAAATCATCACGGTAGACTAACTGACCTACTTTCATACCCACTGATCATCCCTCACTGGTGTTTCGCCAGCGTATATCGATAGCACAAGCGGCGTATCCATTCCATCATCATCCGTTAAAAAAAATACAAGGTTTTAAAGGGAGAGGATTGTTAATAATGGGAATTAGTGGCCCCATCGCTGCCAATATACCTTATCAGAATGACCTACAAGCTATTGCCTCTAGAAGCCATCGAAATCAATTCCTGTCAAATCCAAAACGACAGACCAACTGGCCTGCCTACATATTCACCTATCATCCTCACTAGTACCCAATTAGCATATTCCGATAGCGCAGACAGGGTTAACATTCCATTTTTATCCCCCATTACAAAATGCTCCAATCTGACTGACTATGTCCACATCTTCATTAAGTTGGTAATTCATATTAACATTTTCAAGTAGACGGGCGGATATTTAACTATGCATTACGTAATTAACGCACCTAAAACCATTTTCATAAATAATTGTCGTGAACAATAGCAGCTATTTGTACAACTAAATTAGGACTGACGATAAAACGGATTAAGCAAACATCCCCGACTGCCCGCCTACCATGAGAATAAGGGGAATGCTGCTCGCATAATTTGGTGGCTGGTAGTCGCCTTTCATACGTGGTACAACAAGATATACACTAATAAATGGAGAAGCATAGTATAGGGGTTATTTCAGGGTACCCTGCTTTTACACTATAATGATGCGTTGTTCTTTTAGTCACCTCTTAAAACATTTTGGCTAACTAGGCGTATTTAAGGCTAATCTGGAGTGGCCTTTTAAAAATGGGCATATTCAATCTTGAATTGGACATATCAAAGATCTGGAGTAGGCATGGACTATGCTGGCACCCCATATATATATATATATATATATATATATATATATATATATATATATATATATATATATATATATATATATATATATATATATATATATATATATATATATATATATATATTACTCCATCGTCATTAAGACTTCGGATCCTCTTACACGAAAGGTACATCTTTCACTATCACCTCGCTAGTTAGACTATTTGGTATAGTCTATCTAGTTTTACCTCCTTCTGACGTATTGTACTTTATCTCCCTTATAACTTCTTATTATATTTTAGAAAGTACAAAGCATGGTGTTATTTACAAATCCGAATCCAATGAACCCGGTTCAAGACATCGCCATATCTCTGTCTCTCAACATGCATTACTTGTATCCTTCATTATATGTAGTGTATGTAGGTCTACTTCGAGTTAACTATTTGACCATTTTAAATTTCTAATTAGTGAAAATGATAACCCCACTTGCGTTATCTATTTACGCTGGCAAAGCACAATGACACATAGGTGACAATAAAAGCTGGCAATTTAGCCCATCGTGACGAATTCCACAAGAATTAACAACGATAAGGGGAACTTGGAGCACCAGGAAGAACCCCGTAAAAATCGACCTGACGGCGTACATTTTTTTTTATACTATTTAGAATGGCAAACAAGCTGATGGCCCACCTGATGGAAAGTGGTAACCGTCGCCTATAGACATGAGCAGTACCATGGACATTACAGAGTATACTGTTTCGCCCATTATACCCCCCATGCGTTGCCATTCCTGAGGACTCAGGTGTTATTCCTCTGTACCCAGTAAATTCACGCCATATCCCACCCTTCAAACCGAAACACAGTCATGCAAACACAACTGCTTCACGGTTGAAACATTGCCAGCAATAGGGCCGTTAGACCCCATTGCTAACAATCTTCTTCCCCTCACTACATCTAATAACCTACGATTATTCGACTCTTTTGTTTCAATCTAAGGCACTATACTTTTCGTCGCAACATAAATATTTGGCACGAATGATGTTAGATCTAACCTGGAGATAGCTCGGTCTCCCAACAACTGTCCTGAACATTGATACGGGATGATTATCACAAGCAAACCCCGCCTTTATAGTATAACTGCCATTATCAATAACTACCACAGGCTTCTCAAACGACATAACTTTAATACTATCTGATTATTTATAACCTTGGTTGAAATATTATTGCCGTGAACAATAATAGTTACTTCATCTAATGACATGAAACATTGGCATTGACAGCTGTCAATATATTTTTTTTTGCAGGATACGCTAAAGAAACGAAGGCCATATAGCCTGCTTTGACTTAATATTATTTTTTTTTAGATTTTATAGCTAGATTTCAGATCTTAACAATATTCTTGATAAAAATATAGACAGAAAGATAATTATTAACATTTTTTAGTAATTCTATAGTGCAATGTAGGATTTTTTGTTTTATTCATCTTTTTTTCTGGGGGAACGATGTACTACTTATACAGCCTAATCTGATGTTGTAATTTTTTTTCTTTTTATGAATTTCTAAGGTTTCTAATAAAATTATTTAACATTTTTTATTAAAATAGGTATATTAGGAAAAGTAAATACAATAGTACGAAACGTAGAAAGAGGGTCGCAGGAATTAGCCTTAATCTATGCTACTAAATAACCAAAGAGACAAATGTTATCAGTCTAACATTTTATTTTATTTTTTCTTTCTATTATCAAACACTTAAAAAAAAATAAACACACTCAGAAAAAAATTAAAATAGAATACTAAATATAAATAGATTTAGATAAGGAACTAAAATTTGTGATAAAAATAAACTATTTTAAAAACAAGTTAAATAATATATTTCAAGTTAGGACAAATCATAATCTTAAAGTGTATCTCGTTGTATTCTATTAAACATTTAGATAAAATAATATCTAGGTCAGTCCATATTCTGCATATCTAACGATAAAATCCAGATCGCAAACACTTTTGTAATCGATTCCGGGCATAAAGCCAACCACATTTCTCTTCAGAAGAATTTATAACTCACGCGATGTGCTCCGGCATCTTCGTATTCCTTGCTAGTTAGCCAAAATCCTTTCATAGACCCAAGCGAAGCTAAAAGAGATCCACCGACCCATGTAGCATATTGTTTATTAGCTATTTCGTCGACATCAATTTTGACTTCGGTCTTGTTTGTTTTGAAAATCAATTCAGTTTTCAAACGATTGAGCAAGCCAGGAAACATGCTTGAACCACCTGATAAAACAATATTGTTATAAAATAACGCTCGGTAGTCTTCATCACATTTATGTATGCTTGAATAGATTATGTCTGTGATGTTTTGACAATTAAGACCCTCAAGGGAAGGTTGGAACATGACTTCGGGGCATTGGAATCGCTCTTCACCAAGAAGTATGTGTTGCCCGTCGGAAAGGTCATAGCGAACCTTGTTTTCTCTAGACGACGATTTTATTTCAGCTGCATAATCTTGAGATACGTAACATAGATCTGCCTGTGTAAAATATAAATGTTATATGTAATAAAACAAAAATATTGGTAAAATGGTAAGGTCTTCAAAATAATGGTACTATTTAGATAATTGACGAAATACCCATGAAAAAATCCAGGGTGTTTAAAAGAAATTAAACATTTTGCCGTCCAAAAATAGTTTCAGCTGCAAAAATATTTGAAAGTAAACATGTTGTGAAAAGGTTTTTACCTTTATTTGATTTAACAAATCCCTTTCAACGGCCGTCGTGAAAGAGTATCCGTTTTTGGCCATCAAATTTTCAAGGCGCACTGTTAATGCTTCACCAGTCAGCTTGGAGGTAATCGTGGAATGCTTCAAGTGGAACCCTTCAAATACAGGAGCGGCTTACGAGCAAGAATACCCGTTCTCCCAAACAACCCCGGAAGTTTTTCCGCTAGCGTGAAGCACGAGAGCTGGTGATTTCGCCAAATACAATCCTCTAACGGCGAAACTCTCAAACAATATTTCTGCCATCTTTTTCCTAAGAGCATATTAAACACTTGTTAATTTAAAGGCTGTGGTTTCATCAATTGGGAATTTATTCTATTTATAGGCAAATGTCAAATAATCAGATTTATGCTTTGACATGGTGACAATTCATTACCAAGGTACTATCATTGGATACCTAATCGGAAACGGCAAAAACGCAATGAGTTCATTTATTTCCCGTTACATACACACACACACAACCACACGTGCACGCACATACACATCTATAATCCTCTGTCCTATAACTCTCCATTTGGCTTCACTAAAAGGAATTTACTAATATAAATAAAATAAAATACAAAAAAGATATGTAAAAAAAAAAATTAAAATAAAAATGCCTTCCGATATTGTATTAATGACACACATAAGGGAGTAAGTATATTTTGTCCGTTCGGACGTATTTGAACTGCCAAACTATTGGGGACTGGATTAAGTTTTCCTATATTTACATAATCGAATAAGTTGAACCAATAAAACTACAGTGTATTGCTCAACTTCCTAGAAGATGGCCGGTGCGCGAACAGTCTGGCCAATTTTATTTTTGGATCTACGCACTAACGCAGCTTTACCCGCTCGATCATCGGTCATCATGGCTTCTAATACGCGGACGTAATTTACGAGGAATAAAACTACCTCAAAATTAGACACTGTTCTGAATTTCTAAATGATCTTTTCAAATTAGATGAATACTTCCTAAAATTATTTAGTACAAACTGTAAAATTTCTTTGTTCATTTATTATCTGATATTCTATCACACATCAATTTCATTTCATCATTAATACATTCAAAGATATTATCTACGTCTACATATATATGATATGTAATCCATCTCTCGTATGTGAGATTTATTACTTCGTTTCTCGTTAATATAATTTTTATACAATACTTTAATCATCTCTGTAGTGCAATGACATCAAAACGGCCGCTTGTAAAATTATGTCAGTTTAGTTATTGGTAACTTTTACCCCACAAACCGGTTTATTTTTCTAATAACTTATTGGTTTTCATGAAGCTCAGACATCTCAAACTTGAAAGATAAGATGCAGCAAATAGTAGCTTCTGTTGCTAGGATTAAATCACTCAATACCCAAAACCTTGATTATAAGGGGTTTTCAGAAAATTACTCTAAGAAATTAATTCTTATAAAAGGGCTCTCACTGGATACTGCAAATTAAACAAACATATGGCCCAACAAAGCTTATGCCAATAAAATGTTTGGAAATTTGGTCACAGTGAGGAAGAAACGCCGCAGCACTGAATGTGTAACTATAGCCCACTCACAGATAAACGATATATCTCCTTTGAAAAATACACTCTATGTCCTGAGAAGTCAAAAACATCGCTACAAAAAGCATCTTAAAATTCCTATCATTGATAGGAATTAGCAGCGAACTTTGGAAAATGGTGAGCACAAAAGATCATGGACAGGTGTCACAGGTCTTTTCAATAATAATCTGTTTCAATAATAATAATAATATTGATCTTCATTACTGGAGTTTTGGAAATTTTGGAAATAGATATCCACTGCTAGATAACGAATACAGCATTTGTAACTTAGATCTCCAGAACCATTTACGTTCAAGTTATCGTAAACTATCAAACCGGTAGACTTGTTATTTTATAAGGCAAGTTGTGAGATAACAGCCCCATTGTATGAAGTCGCGTAGAACAGAACTTAGAATTCTTTGTGGATTTGAAATCTAGTTATCAATATGTCAAATAGATATGTCTTTCGTTTCATACCTCGAGATTACGTTAGTATCCAATAATGTTCTTACGGATAATAAACTCAGCTGCGACATTTTTATATGCCCAAATTTTATTAAAACAGGGAAATATTTATTTCTGATATAAAAAGAAACATTTTCCTATTTTATTGCAATATTCAATTTATTACATTAAACGCAAATGACTTAAAATATATTGAAACAATAAAAAATACATTTGCATTTTTAAACTGCGTAGTGCAAAATGAGAGTAACTGTAACGTGTATTTTATTATTGCATATTGCAAGAACTTGTCAAAACAGCGTATATTTTGGCAAATCACAAATAGTACGACCTCGTGTGGTCAATGGGGTAGATGATGTTAACAAGGAATACCCCTATGTAGTAACTCTGGAAACGATAAATTTTGATCGATTATGTACAGGTACATTGATAGCTAAAAGTTGGGTGCTCTCAGCAGCACACTGTATACCTGGTAAAGTTTATAGGATAAGATATGGAAATATGACAGTACCTTACAATGCTACTAAATCTTACAGCAGAGTTCTGAAGCAGATCCCACATCCAGGATACATTGATGATGGTACTGATATATTGTTCAACGATATAGCATTATTTCTTATTGAACCAGTTCTTACAGAAACCTATGGAAGAATATCGACGGTAGATTACAAGACTTTGACTGGCAAAGAGGTAGGGTTAGCCGGATACGGCCTCACATATGACTTTGGTGTTAAAAATGAGCATTTATATCAGATTGAAGATGCAAAGAGATCGCTACAACTTGGAGATGGTCTTATACATGAAAACAAAGAGAACAAGTTCTGCCAACCTTCTCTACTTGTAGCTCCAAAATGTAAGAATATAAGACACGGCGCGAGTTTCGGTGATTCGGGAGGGCCACTATTCTATGAAAATAGGATCGTGGCAGTTGCAAGTGGTATGATCAGAGATAAACGTAACGATAGCCCATATCCGATATGCACGATGTATACGCCCGTGAGTCCATACTTGAATTGGATTCAGAAGAACATTAAAGATAATTGTAACATTAGAATAGATTACGTGTAAAATGTTTATTTAATAAACAATCAGCGTTGAATTTTCTACATAACAATTAGAGATGAGAATATTCTTTTGTAGTTTATAAGAGACAGGAATTAATGCGATCATATTTAGGTAAATTATGATAATTTAAGTGAATTATCTTGTCGACGCACTGTGGTCCCGGCATAGAATTAACCATTACTTTCGTTCTCGTGGATATCGTAATAGACAACTAAGGATAATTAATGGTTGAGGTAGCAGCGTCTCTCTACACAACAAATCCTAACAACGGTTGCTAACTCACTTGCCAAGCGTGACAACTACTAGCAAAACCCCCCAATAGGAGGAGGCTCATGTTCAGCAGTCGCCTGTTAACGGTAATATATCTCGACATTACGACCAGGTTACAGCTGCCATGGTTAAAAGTTAACTTACTTAGGTTAATATATGATTCAATAGATTAATCAGCATCTTTGTTTATACAATTATAAATTATATGAACGTTGTGCCAGTAAATACCCCTCATGCAGTGTTATCCCTGTAACATTTACTGGTCATTCCACGGGTATATCCCACACTTCTAACGGAAGCACAATCGTGCAAACCCAACTACTTGCATAGCAACAGCGCTAAGATGTTTTCTCGTTTAATTATTGTTCTTGTTTACCTATTTAATATTAGATTTTTATTATTAGAATTGTTATATAAAATACTAACCCAACCCCAAAACTGTTGGACTTGTTGTTTTAGAAAGCAAATCGTGAGGTAACAACCCTATCGTATGAAGTCGAATGGGATAGAGATAAAGAGATGGGGTCGAAGTTTTGTTGAATACTTTGTTATTCAGTTATCAAAGACATGCTTTTTTTTTCAATCATCCAAATAATATTAAAGTCAACTGCGTCATTTATATGTACATAAATATTACGACATCACAAAAAAATATTTCGCTACTTTTATAATATTTTTTTTTTAATACAGACAATGCATTGACTTTTAATAATCATATAACCACCGTTTGTAGTCGTGCATATAAATCGTTAAGCTTTGTGATAAGACAGTCGGCACAACTTCAAGATAAAGGTGCGATATTATTATTATATTATTCATTTATACGAAGCATTTTAGAATTCAATTCAATTATTTGAAATCCTCATGAAACAAAATACAAGATAATGATAGAAAGAGTTCAGAGGAAATTTGCACGTGTTCTATATAGTAAACTTTACGGCTACTATCCTTATTTGTACCCATCGCTGTTCGTATCCGGTATGGTAGGTTTAGAAACGCTCGAGGTAAAGCGAAAGTACAATTTGATGGTACACTATTATCGGTTGGTCAACGGCGGAATAGACAATCCTGCAACTCTCAGCCGTTGTTCTTTGTACGCACCCCAACGCTGCATGCGATTGCGTGCTTGTCGATTACTATCGGCTCCGCCGGTTCGCACCTGTACTGCTTCAAAATAACATTAGATATAATGGGCGATTCGGTGTTTCAGTAGCTCTCCCGAATAAAGACCCCTCTATTCTACGAAAATAGGATCGTAGCAGTTTTAAATGGTACAAATGTTGATGAACTTTCACGTCTAGATTTCAGAATCTATATGCCACATCAATTAGATATAGAAAAACATACAAGATTCCAACATTGAGACTTTTTATTTGTGTCAAAAGTATTTTTTTTATACAACTTAGAATGGCAAACAAGCTGACGGCCCACCTGATAGAAACCGGCGCCTATAGACATGAGCAGTACCATGGACATAACAGAGTATACTGTTTCGCCCATGATACCCTCCATGCGTTGCCATTCCTGAGGACTCAGGTGTTATTCCTCTGTACCCAGTAAATTCACGCCATATCCCATCCTTCAAACCGAAACACAGCCATGCAAACACAACTGCTTCACGCTTGAAACACGAATGGAACAAACAAAGTCGCCCTCTGGTACACACACATAGATACACAATATGTACTTACTTATCTTTTTCGGTTACTGAAGGATGAACAGAATGCATGACCATAGTTTCCTCTGGAGGTGCGTGAAGCTCTTTATAAAACACATGGTGCCACAGCTTCTCCATCTCATCCCAATCTTGGACCAAACCTTCCTGCACTGGCCATTTTAGACGAGATATCCCCCGGTTTCGGACAGCGTCTTTCCCGCAGTAAATTAATGGTATCCCATCAATAAGACCATCGCGACGGAATCTGAATTCGTAAAGTTTTTTTTTTTTTATAAGGAATGAAAATAGAATGATCCATAGTGGTGTACTAGAGAGGAATGTGAGAAACAAAGAATGAAGTCGAGTCAAGTCGAGGCCTAACCTAACAAATTTAGCAGGAAATAACTACGATAGAGAAGATGTCAAGAAGTTAATTCCTGTATTAGTCCAATATAATGTTTAGGGCCATTTTTAAAGAGAAATATCACAAGACATAAAAAATATCTTCACGACTTTATGGGGTAATTAGTATTTATCGATTTTGACTATCGTGATAAACGTAATACCCGTCATGCCCACATTTCACCGAGTGTATTAAAATCCAACGTAGCATGGGCCAAGTATACACTTGAGTCTTAAATTATGTTATAAAATGCAATACAGTGTAACACTGCCATAAGTCTTCGCATTTTAACTTAAACTTCTGCTTCGCAACATGATTCCTTAACTTGCAATGAATATAAAGTAGCAGGTACCTAAGTACATATTTCACTAGTATACTTTAATACACTTTTAGCCAACTTCGAAAAGGCTGTTCTTAGTTCAACCGTATTTTATTACTAGTTATATGCTTAAGTACTCTATGTGTGTTTCCTCCCACGAACACTCAGATTGTGGAATGAGCTGCCGAGGTATTCCCGAGAGACTACAGCTTGGGGTTCTTTAAAAGGGGTGTAAAGAGGTTTCTTCAGGGTCGGCAACGCGCGCGTAATACTTCTGGTAGTACAGGTGTTCATAGGCTACGGTAACTACTTACCATCAGGTGGGCCGTATGCTTGTTTGCCACTTCAGTGGTTTAAAAAAAAGTTACAATATATCCTATTTGTGTACCAAATTTCATTCAAATAGCTAAAAGACTAATTCTGTGTTATTCTTATATGAATTTTATCAATTCTTTTTAATATTTTTATATTATATCCAATTTCATAAACAGACCTCTTTGACTTTAGGGTTTAGAAAAGCCTGAATTTTTTTTTTATTCAACTTAGAATGGCAAACAAGCTGACAAATTTGAACTAACCCTACCGAGAATTATATCTGAGACCTTATTTACGATTTTGTATTATAAATGTCATTTTTGCCAATTTTAAGTGTCTCTCTAACCGATCGAATAGTTCTTGATTGCAGTTCTGGGATTCGGGATCGAATACCAACATAAGCTTTTGAATTTTCAAATTCAAACAAAACATTTGAAATAATCATCACTCGCTTAAAATGTCAGAGAGGATATAAATCAGACATCCGGTTAGTTGCCTCAGAGGCTTACATTCACATGTAAGCCTCTGACAAAAAAGAAAAGCCTCTCACAAAAAGAGCTAGAAACTATCAATACTTCATACAAACATTGTTACCATAGCGAGACTTTACAAAACTCGATTGCTTGGGTCCTCTGTCCCATTCGTGTTTCAACCGTAAAACAATTGTGTCTGCATGGCTATGTTTCGGTTTGAATGGTGGGATATGGCGTGAAATTACAGAGTACAGAGGAATAACACCTGAGTCCTCAGGAATGGCAACGCATGGGGAGTATCGTGGGCGAAACGGTATATTCTGTTATGAGCATGGTACTGCTCATGTCTATAGGCGACGGTTACCACTTTCCATCAGGTGTGCCGACAACTTTTTTGCCATACTAAGTTGTATAAAAAAATACAAGTAGTAACGTTTCAAATGGTATCATAGTATACCATTCCAACAACAGAAGGAATGACACATCTAGGGAATGTTTCTTCAGCGAAACCAGCTTTTGTGTATTGCGAACCTGTATCCAGTACCACACCAATATAGTCTTTAGACATTTTTGTAACATTGACAACTGTTTAAGACATGTTCAGTAACAACCAACTAGATTTTAGATTTAGTTTTTTTCTAGAATTAAATGGCAAACAAATTGACGCTCACTTGATGAAAATTGGCAATTGTCGCCTATGAATTTGAATAACACCAAAGATATCATGATTAATAATAATTATTTATTTCAAAATAAATGTTACATTTTAAATATAGGTAATAATAATAATAATAATTCTTTATTTGGAACAAAAACATTGGTTACAATATTATTGAAAAACGATGATATCCGCAGAAGTATAAAACTGTGTCGCGAATATCAACGCCCTCCTCCTCATTGCAGGATTCCAAAATAAACATTTAAAACGTATGGTAGCTAGTTACATTAACGAAGACATTTTGCCATATCTAACAACCAACTACAATACTAATAAACTACAATAATTAAAAAAAAATTGATAATTTAAATACAGTAGCCTACATGTTAACTTGAAAAAAAATTGTGTGTGTGTAAATGTGTGTGTGTAATAGGTAAAACTCTGCTCCCTAAATAGGTAAATCCTGTACTTTAGGATAAGCAGTGCTCTTCCCTATACGGCATATTGACACAAAATTATATAAAAAAGAAACAAAAAAAGTTAAGGTACTAATTTAATACAGTAATAATTTAATTTGTTCAAATAATATTTTGTAAATGAAATCTTGACTGTGCAATGTATGTATGAGTGTATGGAATGGATGAGTTATTGTAAAATGGCAGTCATAACCTAATATACTACTAAGATTAAACCTTCAGTTTCATCATATGTCTTACTTAATAGCCAATCACTAACAATTCTTTTGCATATATGTTTAGTTTTTGAATATATAGATAATTCCTTATTTACCTTTTTATATAAATATGGTCCCAAAAGATTTATCGAGCAAGAATGAATGGAGATGTCGGTAGGGACCGCCCTAGATGGACGTATGTCGACCAAATAGGCGACGTGCTGAAGAAGGGCCGAATTAAAAGTACCCGTAACCGGCGAGCGTGTATGAAAAGATTGATGAATGTGGAAGGAGCGAAAGAGGTTTGTTTGAATCGAAGCATTTGGCGTTCCATTGTTTCTGCCTACCCTAATGGGAGACAGGCGTGACAGATAGGTATGTATGTATGTATGGTAAATATGAATAAATGTTATGTTTCTGTTCCTTGAAGTTGCAACTTCAAATCAAAATACAGCCATACAATAACAGCTATTCAACAGTAAAAATACAAGTGAGACAATGGTAGTCAAGCAAGCGCCTTTTGTACAAAGTCTCCACCTGGTGCTCGTATAATGAGCGCTTAAATACACATACTGAAAATAAAAAGAAGTGGCAATGCGCCGTATTTTTCTTCCATTACGATACAAGTTACATACAATTCTAACATTACCATTAATTAAATCTAGTACACAATTAAGTACACAAATTTACGTTAATATCAAATACCCACCGAAGCTCTTACCAGAGGGGGACTTTGTACAAAAGTCGTTTGCTTGGGTACCTCTGTCCCATTCGTGTTTCGACCGTAAAGCAGTTGTGTTTGCATGGCTGTGTTTTGGTTTCAAGGGTGGGATATCGCGTGAATTTACAGGGTACAGAGGAATAACACCTGAGTCCTCAGAAATGGCAACGCATGGGGGGTATCATGGGTGAAACAGTATACTCTGTTATGTCCATGGTACTGCTCATGTCTATAGGCGACGGTTACCACTTTCCATCAGGTGGGCCGTCAGCTTGTTTGCCATTCTAAGTTGTATAAAAAAAAGCTCTTAATTGAGTTACCGAGTTTTAAAGAAAATGGAGTCAGCATCACTAAAAGCAGACATTAATTCATGGGCACGTAACCTTTATTTTTAACATAGAAAATCTTACTCTAAAATTGTTTCATTCATAAAATTAAATGCATAATTTAATAGATTTATAATTTAAAATGTAGAGGACAGAACGGAATGAACCGAAATGGACTGCCTATCGTATCACTTGTCATTAAAATTAACTGTATTTATTATTTTTATAAATGGAGTGATAAAGTGTAAATAAGTAAATGAATTAGAATAGAACTTATTGAAATAAACGTTAACATTTGAATGACTATTTTTTTTTGCAAATTATATTCTCAATTCGATTGTATTTTTATTGTACAATTTCCAGTAAATTGTTAAATAACATTTTATTGTAATACTAAAGGTAAAAACTTTTTTATTTTAATTTTATTAAAATTTGTAATATCAGGCACAACACTAATTTACTATAAAACAATATTTTTAACATTACAGTAAAGTACTTGTAAAAAAATATTAATTTTGACACTTTTTACCCTCACGATTTTATTGTAGTTACCAATTCAAATCATTTTTATTCAAATATATATATATATATATATATATATATATATATATATATATATATATATATATATATATATATATATATATATATATATATATATATATATATATATATATATATATATATATATATATATATATATATATATATATATATATATATAATGAGTAGGGATAATATTTATATTATTAAATGTATCACATCTCCCATATTTAGAACTAACAAAATTTTTCATCGTGCCTCCCACCAAATTGTTTATAATTACTCCTCTCCATCCAAAGGTTCCTGGAAGAGATCGCTCTTAGCAATAAGTTCGCCCATTGTTGTCTCCTTGTGATAATTTCTTGTAATTATTTATATTTATAATAAGTTTACTATTGTAATTTTTTAGAGGAAACAGTAAAGAGTATCTATCTATCTATCTAATGTTAAGATTATTAAGATTGCTGTTTTTGAAGAAACAGTTGAAGATTCCTGTGTATATAGAAAATTAATAATAACCAGTCAATGGAGTAAGTAACTGAAGCGTAACGATCCGTCGTCTATTGCTTACCACACAAATTGGGTGATAAATTTACAAAACGCCAAATAACAACTTCCAACATTAAGTTATACATGTTACAAAGTACGTACTAAAGAAACTGGCGCCCACAACCTGTAACTAGTTTCCGAGATTTATGGACCCAAACAAACAAACTTCCTCCCAAGGAAGGAATATATAAGTTACTACAAACATTTGCACATACACTCCCTTGGCTCAAATCTATTCGGTTTCAGTATGTTCATACGTTATGTTCAGTCGATGTAACTGTTTCTAATTCGTGTTAAACTTTTTAATATATATCAATAGAATTTAAAAGTAAAAAAATAATAATCAATATTATGATTCGTACCAAGTATAGATGTATGTATACCAGAGGTAGACTTTGTACAAAAGTCGATTGCTTGGGTATCTCTGTCCTATTCGTATTTCTACCGTAAAGCAGTTGTGTTTGCATTAAAAATATGAATTTAATGGTCCTCAGGAATGGCAATGCATGGAGGGTATCATGGGCGAAACATTCTGTTATGTCCATGGTACTGGTCAAAAAACCACTTTACATCAGGTGGGCTGTCAAAATTCTAAGTTGTATAAAAAAAATTACTTTAAAAAAGTTGTCATTTAAGAAAACACTTTAGATTCAAAATATTTGAATTCGAATTCGAATTCAAAATTTAGAAGAGAATTTTATTGATTTAAAAACAAAACTATTGAACTGATTTTGAAAAAAATATAAACAAAAAAAAATAACAACCGAATCGAGAAATTCCTTCATTCTGAAGTCGGTTGTAAACATAGAAGCGTGTGTAATTAAGTCGACTTTACTATGCTACAAGTTATTTATTTATTACTTTATTGTACACACCAATTGTACATAAAAAATACTACATAAGTAATCAAATATAAAAAGACGAACTTAACTCGAAAAGAGTTCAAAACAAACCCAATCCAAAATTTCTTAGTCTTTAAAGAAAAACAGTTACTTTAATCACCGAAATTAATACCAAAATATACTTTGATTCACAGTCGTCTAAAAGTTATCCAACCACTGAAGGCAAATATTTATTTATTTAACTCTTAATTGCACCATAAACAAAAATATAACACGACAAATGAATAATTCAAGTGAAATACAGTAACATAAATACAGATTGAATTATACACATAAAGGTACAAAAGGCGGTCTTATCGCTAGGGCGATCTCTTACAGGCAACCTTTGGTTAAAGGAGAACAGATAGAAATGGGCAGGTGGCGCAAGAGTGAATGAATAATTTTCCATGTATAAAATACAAAAACCTATAGTGCACATAAATATCAAATACATATAATATATAACATATAAGATAAGACAAGCATACAAATATGTTTGTCTTATCCAATTTAATAGTCATACACTTCCAAATTAAACGAGGAAAAGGTTAGTAAAAGGGCTCATTGTCCCAATACTGACAATTCATTCTGTCAAATCAATCCCCGTACTCTTGAAAACCATCGTAATCAATTCCAGGTCAATTCGTCACGTTGAGCCAAATGACCTGAGAATCATTTCTCACTGGTGTCCCGACAGGGTACACCGGCAGCGCAATCGGGGCCATTCCATTTACATCTCATAAGAAGACTTTCATTTTATTACTGTCTATAGAAAATTCTAGAGGTTTAATTCTAATTTATGGTTTCATTATATAAGCCATACCCTGCTCACTGCTCAACAAAGGCCTCTCTCACGCCACGCTTGGCATGTTTTTTGGCAACCGTAGTGACGCTTTTAGTGACGTCTCAAAAGGAACACTGCCCATTCCTCTACCAATGAATTCGAGTTCTTAGTTGCCTCTTACGACATTCCCGCCAAAGTAAGTCGCGGCCTATCCTATGCCGGGGGACCACACGGCAAATTTATTCGAATTGCCAACCGAGAAAACAATGCGCACGCTCTTGTTAAGACAATACGTCAGAACACAGTAAAAACACCACATTTACATAACAATAAACAAATTACATTTACGAAATAATTAAACGCGTGCCTGCTGTCTAACCAAATACACAATTGTTTATTATCAGATTATTTTGATATTACCCCTCATTACCAGAGGGAGACTTTGTACAAAAGTCGTTTGCTTGGGTACCACCGCCCCATTCGTGTTTCAAACGTAAAGCAGTTGTGTTTGCATGGTCGTGTTTCGGTTTAAAGGGTGGAATATGGCGTGAATTTATAGGGTACAGAGGAATAACACCCGAGTCCTCAGGAATGGCAACGCATGGGGGGTATCGTGGGCGAAACATTATACTCTGTTATGTCCATGTTACTGCTCCATCAGGTGGGCCGTCAGCTTGTTTACCATTCTAAGTTGTATAAAAAATAATTGAAAAAATAAATAATTATTTTGTTTCACGGTATAATCATTGCCATTTGAAACGTAGCGTTTTTGACGAAGTTTATTGCTTTATAATTGGTCATGTTTCGTTTCTAAATGTATTAAGTTACGGAGCTTATAATTTCGGTCTATTAAATTGTAACAGTGTTTTCCTCGATTTCATTATACATTTTTGTCCAACAGTATCCAAATTGTAAATCGTGTAATTCGTCGAATAACAGGAAAAACAATTATAAAAGATTATAATTTAGTAATCACTTGCTTTACGTAGATTTTCCAGCATGAATTTGTATGTAAAGTTATCCTGTTCTCTAAGTTAGGATATAAATTATCAGTATTTTTTTTTATTTTATACAAAAATCCACAGCTCTTAAAAAAAAATTTACAAGCTAAGTCTCTTATGAATACAGCCAAACATACCAAATACAGCCAAGTATACCAAATTTCATTCAATTTCATTGAATAGATTTTGTATGAAAGACGAATAAACAGCCATCTATTCTCACAAACTTTTGGATTTATACTGGTAATACTAAAATTAGGATAATCAAGAAAAATATTTTAAATACACAATCGGTACTTAACGTCTTGGTCACGACAGGCCGACGTGGTGTAGTCCACGTCGAAGCGTCGGCAATAAAGAAGCAAGTATGTATGTAAGTACTATTTACCAAAGGTTTTTTCATCGCGTTTAAATCCGGATTGTATATTTTGAAATATGTATAAACAACGAGAAAGTTTAAGTGTGTGTATATTATATATGTATGTATGTATGTATATATGTTTGTATATGATAATATTTATATAATAGTGCGCCACCTATCGTTTGTCTTTTTCTCAATGTCCTCTACCCAAAGATTGTCTAAAAGAGATTGCTTAGCGATAAGGCCGTCTTTTGTATCATTTCTCATTAATATTTACTGTATTTGTTATTTCTCTTTTTACTTGGTGCAATAAAGTGTAAATAAATAAAATAAAAAATAAATAATATTTTAACTACCGGTTATGTATACATAAGGATATATTTAAGAAAAATTAATGATGATCTTAATAAGTTGCTGTAACTAAATAACTAACTGAATTGTTAAACAATAGTTTTACTTACGTAATTCGCTTCGTCCTTTTGTCTCTTAGATTTGGACAGGATTTGTTGAACAATTTTCAATACGTATAGTGTAGTACAAAATGCGGTCTTATTGCTAAGCAATCTCTTCCAGACAACCTTTGGGTAGAAGTAATTAAAGCATAAATAGGTACTTGACATGTTAAAAGAAATAGATCTGTAAAAAATAATATCTGTGACAGCATAGTCATATACACATACATAAATAAACACATACATCCAATTATATACATATATATACATACACACACACACACACACATATATATATATATATATATAACACACATAAAACTGGAAATACGTAGGACTAAGTGATTATAAGGATAGGTAGTGGGATTTAACTAAGTTTTTAAAAATGGGCAACGATTGAGCGCACCGTATAGAGGTAGGGAGTGAGTTCCACAAACGAACTGCTTGCACGGAAAAGGATTTTGGATGGAAAAAGATATTGTCTTCCACTTGCTCAAATAAAAACAATATTCGCTACCCGATATACTTCTTGTTCCTTAAAAGGACCAAAATGTTGGAGAGCTAGACTGCGAGTTTCTTGAGTGAATATAACAGAATTTACAAAACAAACTTTATTTATACATACGTGGTATAAGAACAGACGGAAGAGACCTACAATCATAGTGTTTGTTACAAACTTCTATGTTGGAGTTTCCAACAAAAATCTTTTAGCTTCATATCCCATCTAGAACTGGTATCCTCCATTGATTTTCTTACTTCTGAAATCTATTATTAATTCTTCTAGCTATAATTCACCAGAGGGAGACTTTGTGCAAAAGTCGTTTGCTTGGGCACCTCTGTCTCATTCGTGTTTCAACCGTGAAGCAATTGTGTTTGCATGGCTGTGTTTCAGTTTGAAGGGTGGAATATGGCGTGAATTTACAGGGTACAGAGGAATAACATCTGAGTCCTCAGAAATGGCAACGCATGGGGGATATCATGAGCGAAACAGTATTCTCTGTTATGTTCATGGTACTGCTCATGTCTATAGGCGACGGTTACCACTTTCCATCAGGTGGGCCGACAGCTTGTTTGCCATTCTAAGTTGTATAAAAAAAAAAGATTATTTTCTCAGTGTGAACATTTCTTGTAATTGTTTGTATCTATCTATATAGTAAGTTTACTACTGTAATCTTTTGAAGGAAACAATAAAGAGTATTTAACTTTCTACGCGTATAGAAGAGTCGGAGATAACCGCCCGGAATCCGTATGGCTAACAAAATTGATTTCATTCATCCAACCCTCAGCACTGCATGAATATATTGTAGAGATCCTTTAGGGAATCAACTTGCTCCTTTCAATATTACAATCTCTTGCATAATTCATTTTTAAACGGGTTCCCCATATTTAGGTATATACGGTACCGTTGCACGCAGAGCACGATTATGTAAGTAGGCATTGAAACCTCATCGCCGGTTTCGATATATTCCAATTAATATTATAAAGGTTCAAGTTTATTATCGATTGACGTTAAGCCTCAACTGATAGTTATAACATTTAATACATAACATAGAGTAGGATATAAGCTACTTTAGTTTGAATCATATCAATAAAATCAGAGTCTTAGCTATTGCTTAATAAAAAAAAACTTTCGAATCCTTATTAATATTACAAATAACTTTTTCTCAAACATGCTTGGAAATGTGAGCATTATTTTGACAATCTTCTTCGAGATAAATCAAAATTGCCGTACTGGCCAGGTACATGCGGGCAGCGGCCGGCAAAAGTTGTATGAAAATCCATATCTGTCGTGTTTTGCAGCCAGATAAATTACTATATAGATTCATGTCTGTCCTGTAATTTAAAAATGGAATGACCTTTTACTTCGAAACATGGGTACCGAAGAGGTAACTAATAAAAGGTTTTATTTAAATTTCGAACTGGCTTGCAAATAGAAAGCTGTTTATTGAAAAAAAAAAACAAAGGAACATTAAGGCGCGTGAAAAATTATTATTGTTCGTTATTCGTCATTGAACTTAAAAAGTAGAATTGTGTTTTTGATTTCCGCGCATTGTTTGAGAAAAGTACTATACAAGCCTTCGCCACAACTAGGCATTGATGGACTCACCTATGTATTTACACGTTCGTCCATCACTGCCTCAGTTGCTGGCCGCTGCAGTAATGTACTATTTACAGTTTAAAACATTTATTTCTCTAAAATTTTTTACATAAATCACTTAGAAGAGAAATTAAATATTATGAATATACACTTAATATTCGTATCTACTTAGAGAGCGCAATTTATTAAACAAATAATAATAAAAATTTAAACAAATAAAACCATTTCAGTTCATTTCAAAAGAAAATTAGTCTGTTTGTTTGATAGCTCTTAGCGCCTTAACGGCTGAATTAATCGCTATGTAATTTAATATTAGCATACTATATGAGTGATATATACCGTGTAGATCCCGGCCACCTCTTTTTTCCCGTGAATTTCGTAATAGGCGACTGACAGTCGATGGAGGGGCAGCAGGGTCCCTCTTAAAACATCTCTAAAAGCCTAACTGCATTTGCCAACCCGCCTGCTAAGCATGGCAACTATTAGCAAAACTCCCCTTGAGGATTATGTCCAGCAGTGGACAATTAACGGCTGAAATGATGACAATGATGATTCTATATGAGATGACGAAGAACATAGGTTTTTCTTTCGGCCAGTGAACGTACACGGATCATGCGAACGAAGTCGCAGGTCCAAGATGGCCTTCTATGATTCGTGAATTACTAACCTCATTTATTTATTTAAGTATATAACAAACGAAATAAAGATTGGCCTCCTGCTACATTGGATTCTAATATGCTCGGCGAAATGCTGACATGTCGAGAGTTACAGTCAACAAATGCCCTTGGCTACCTATTAGGTTATTGATGATTACATTTTCAGATAGCCTTTTTAATATATATATATATATATATATATATATATATATATATATATATATATATATATATATATATATATATATATATACTACATATATCTATTATGACACTGCTTTTCTATACCATTTATATATATGACTTATCAAAATTTGTGTGGTCTAATTGTTGAAGTACACGTCAGCAAATTCCTATTGTTATATTTCACCAAACATAATATTTTCTAGCATAAATCTAGCATGTACAAAAACGTAATGGGCCATTTTATTTTGTTACAGTTTTGGTCTGCCTTCGTTCCGTGCGCGACCCAAAACAAGGACGCTGTCCAGCTGACCCTGGAACAAATTGACGTGATTCGTCGTCTGATTGACAAATACCCTCAGCATTTCCAATTCGCCACTTCTGTCACCGGTAAGTACCATGGGTTGTTTATGTGTTGAGCTGCTATGAAGCAGCTGTATTATCAGTTTGAATGGTAACATATAGCATAAAAATACTAGGTACAGAGATATACCATATAGTCTTTGGAAATGGCAACTCATAAGCAGTACCATGGACATGACAGTGTATTTTGTAACATTTACGGTGCTATTCATGTTTATAGGTGACTATTACTGCCTTCTATCAGATGAAGCGGTGATTGCTTGCCATTCTAAGTTGAAAAAGAGGTAAAACATGGTTGTATCTACATACAATTGACTAGAAGATTTGTCTACTTGGAATAAGATCAGATGTAAACCTACAGTAAATATCTTTTATATATAAAATTTCTTTACAATACAATAAATAATGTTAAACGAACAACTCTAATATTCATGATACAATGTATTACCAAATTCTTATAATGAAAGCTAAGAAAACAAAGTCAATGCCCTCTTGGAAACAAGATATTTTAAAATCTATCCTGAGTCTATTAGCTTTAAATTGTTATTCAATTATTTCTATAAACAACTTTCCATAGCGTATAAGGTAAATGAACTGCTCGTTTCCAGAAATCAGATTACATTAGTAACAATATATTTACGGTGAATTAAATTTAAGCAAACACACGATCTTGTTACTCTTTCTAATATTGGTTTACTGCTAACACGCCGAGGAGCATTTCTCGAACTTTTTTCATTCGACTGCATCCGTGAATTTAACTAAAACTTTGTTCTTTTATTCCAACTTCACCTGGCTCCACATCCTAGCTCTTGTTCTGCACTAAATTCACTGACAACATTTTAAAAGGTACCTACAAACAAAACAACTGGGAAGTTTAAATGCATACAAAATTTCCGTTACAGAATGGACAGCATTTTTTATCTAGTCCAGTTCACTTTTAAAGTTACAAATTGGCCGCGGGCGACATCGGAATTCTAATGGACCCACTGAGATTCCACATTCTTTAAAATTCAAAACAAGTAGCAGCACCCACCTAAACGATTGTCTGCCTCTCGATAGCACAATTAGTTCAGTAATCTAGTAATTTTCCTTTTAAACTTCCCATTTAGCGACACTTTGTTCGTGAATATCGGATTAATTAAGTGCAATGGAGGGTGTTGTTATCATTCTATTGCTTTCTATTAACAAGCATTGCTTCCTTCTTTTGACTTGCGCTCTTACATTGGAGTATTGGGTATTATTAGCTGCAGCTGCCTCTTATCCTGAAGCTGAAGAAGATTGGCAATATATAACATGCTTTGGTCACTGCAACCGATTTATTTTATTAATTTGTTTAATTATACATATATTTATACATTTAAAATTTTATAATCTGATACTGCATATATATATATTCTTGATTACACTTGTAAATTACATTGTTAATGCATTTATAAACATTGTGAGCAAGAGTGGACTTCTCTCTGACAGAGATCTCTTCCAGTCAACCCAATAAAGTTAGAAAAGCAGTTAGCGCGCAGCTAAAGTTCTACAACTATTAATATTTAGAATACGAATTACTATTAACACTGATCAATACATAAACAAATATTATGTAGTTAAAATTTTTAAAAAAAGCAACAGCTGAGTTTTTTGCACGTTTTTCTTGGCTCAAATTGCATTCTAAATGGACGGTAGTAAAAAAAATTATTATTTAGAAATGCTTACATCTAAATTTAGTTGAATAAAAATATTTCTTTAATTCTTTCTTTATTTTACTCCAACACTGCACAGAATTACATTAACTATAAGTAGATTTATCAAAGTTGAATCTTAACCACGTTCAAGTAAGGAGATGATTGGCATGCAAACAGAATTGTTTGCAGACCAATAATCCGAGCAACATGGCGTCTCTGTAGTGTTGATAAAAAACAATTTATCATCAATGCAAACATTCGAGCTGCTCCGGAATCCAATAAAATTTCAATTTACAAACAATTCATTAATAATTTAATTTGCGCCTTCTTAAAACAGTTTTGTAACAAGGAAATCAAAAACAATATTCAAAAGACGATGGGCGTTATTAAACGGAATTGTCTTTAGGTACCTATGAAATCCACTAATTGTTGAACATCCATATTCTAAATAATAAACTTTTGTTCAAGCCTGAACTTCGGACAATGAGGGGGAGTTGTTATAAATTATTCTAACACGATCTTATAAAATATTCATTTACAATCTTTGACTCGTGAGGCGTTCACATTAATTCAGTTAAGGGCTTCCCGCAGTTTCCCAGCATTTGAAAGTCAAAAAGAATTTATGATTGAGTCAAATTTTGTTTTTTTTTTTTGGATTTAGAATGATCTGAAAGAATGATAACAAAAGACTTGATTACTCGCTTCATTGGTTTAGCTGTCCCCACGGCTTTCCCCACAAGGAATCCGTTATCTCCTGCTCCTGTGGAAATAAAAAAGAAATCCTTTTTATATGGCGGTCCTCCACCGTGCATTTTTCAAGGCACTTTCTCCCACGCACAACCACTCTTTGGAATCAACATCCAGCAGCAGTATTTGCGAACCGATACGATAACATAAGCTTCAAGAAAAGAACATATTCCCTTTTAAAAGGCCGGCAGCACACCTGCAATGCCGTTAGTGTTGTGGGTGATCATGGGCGGCGGTAGTCACTTACCATCAGGTGAGCCGCATGCTCGTTTACCCCCTGTGTTGTAAAAAATATATAAGATAAAACTCCAAACAAATTAGGTTTACATTTATATTGATCGTTTACAAATGTTAATAATATCAATGCATTGTTTAAACAGCTGAAAAAAATAAATTGGAATCAGTCTTTCAATTAATCTGGACCACTGTCTTTTCTCATAAATTTATTCTCTCACAAAAGCTACTTATATTTATAACATAGCCAATTGTTATAATAAATAAACCGCTCGGCTAGACTACAGAGTATTTTATACCACAAAGAAGCCAAACAATAGTCTGTGAAAGCCTACACGCGTAATGCCAACTTACTTTAAGAAAATATTATGTAGACTGTATTGAAAACCTCTTGGTTTATGAATAAGTATTTATTACAATTACTAGAAGGAGACTTTGAAAAGTCGTCTGGCTTGGCTTGCCTCTATTTCATCCGTGTTTCTGCTGTGAAACAGTTTTGGCTTGAAGAGTGGGATATAATAGTATAAATACAAGACACACAAATATAGGATAACATTTTAGTCCATAGGAATGGCAACGTATGTGGAAGATATCCATGTCATTTTTCATTAGATAGGCTATCAACTTTTTTGAGATTCTAAGTAACATCATTAGAAGGAGATTTTGTACAAAACTCGTTTGCTTCCGTGTACGTTTGTCCCATTCGTGTTTCTACCGTGAAGCAGTTGTGTTTGCATGACTGTGTTTCGGTTTGAAGGGTGTGTATGTGCAGTGAATTTACAGGGTACAGAGGAATAACACCTGAGTCTTCAGGAATGGCAATGCACAGGGGTATCATAAGCGAAAGAGTGTACTCTATTATGTCCATGATACTGCAATATATCTATAGGCGACGGTTACCATTTTCCACCAGGTAGGCCGTCAGATCGTTTGCTATTCTAAGTAGCTTAAAAAAATCATTAAAAAATGTACTTTCTTATTCTAAAATTTAATGAGAGATTTATTGCTTTAACAGATATCCTGCAAGCCCACAGTGCTAGACCGCGAAAGATAGCTTCCCTTATTGGCATCGAAGGTGGACACTCCATCGCTAACTCTCTCGGTGTCCTAAGAAGCTACTACCAGCTCGGAGTTCGATATATGACCTTAACACACACCTGTAACACACCATGGTAAGTATCGTGAATTTATTATACCTAATATGCTAATAATATCTTCAATCTACAAGTGTATTTATGAACCGCTTGTGAGGTTATCACTTTGATGTCTTTAATTATTGTTAAAATAATGTCTTTGAATATGAAATCTCAATGAAATTCTTGCCGAAAAGAGTGTATCAGAGTTTACAGTAAAAGATACAGCAGTCATTACTGATAGTGGCACTCACAATCGATTTATATTTTGTCTCATTTTTTAGTTTGTCCATTTGCTGTGGCTACCCGTATTTTTACTATTTACCTAGTGAAACCTACGTTTCATATCCGTTTGTGTACAGTAATCCGCGACGGCATGAAATTGAAACAAAATCTCTATTCCCATATTATTTTTATATTATCCATTTGTTTTCAGTATAAGTCTTAAATATTTTATTTACTATACTGTATAAATGTGCTATTGTGTGCAAAGGTTTAAAATATCTTTAAAAAGGGAAAATAATCTTGTAAGTACTTAAGAGACTTGGCTTGATGGAAGTATTGTGGACGCAATTTTTGCACCGCAATACAACAATTTCGATTTTATTAAATACTAACGGCCCGTCCCGACTTCGTACGGGTCGACATTTTTACAACATTTTAATAAGTAGTTATTGTGACATAACGATAATAGTTGGACATATAGTGTCGCGAAGTTTTTTGTAGTTATTGATATTTTCTTCAATATTGTAGAACATACTTTTGTTCTATCACCAATAGTTTCCGCAGCGCACGCGACCAAAGATATTTTATAGCATTTTTTTTATCTTTTCTAACGATAAATATAGCCTATGTTACTCAGGGTGAATGTAGCTTTCTAATTGTGAAAGAATCTTTGAAATCGGCAATGGAGTTTTTGTATTTATTCATTACAAACATACATACACACAAAAATACAAATCTTTCCTCTTTATAATATTAATGTAGACATTCAAAAATTTTTCTCTCCCAATAGGATTTCTATCATAGCATCTTACACATACCTATACATTTTAAGTACCTGATCCATTAATGCCATATAATAAACACGATTACTTGAAAAAGTTCTCAATTTCTTACTTCTAACATCATTAGGTCTGACGTAGAATGCCATATACACCATATATATATATATTTTACCAGAGGGAAACACCTTTACTTGAAAAAGTTTGTGTTTACATGGCTGTGTTTCGGTTTGAATTATCTTACAGAGGAATAACACCTTCTAACATCATTAGTTATGTTCATGGTACGCTAGGATAGGCTATTTCCATGCACTTTTGTTTGCCACAAACTAAACTAACACCTCAACACTCAGGAATGACAACGCATGGTTACCATGCGACGGAACAGTATAGTCTGTTATGTACATTGTACTGTTCGTGTCTATCTTATGAATTGTTAAGCAAATAAGAGTTTTATAATGTTAAAACATTCCTAAAATATGTAATAACCGACTGCAGAGTACTCAATTATATTTATTTACTATTTTATTTCGTAATTAATTTATTATCATTTACCAATGTCAATTGTTTAATGGCAATGTTTTTGTAAAACAAACATGTTCGTAATATATTATTAATAAATACTGTATACAGTCTTTTTGAATAAATAAATTATTATTATTAATGGCGACGATTACTGCTTTCCATCAGGTGGGCCGTCAGCTTGTTTGACATTCTATGCTGTATAAAAAACTCTAGTAATTAACTAAAAATAGTAGATTTTTCCGTTATGGTATAAAACGGATAATAATATGTTGTCATTCTTCTGTTATAAACGCGACTTCTGCTGTAATATGGTGTCTTAAAATTATATGTTATAAGACAAATTGGAATTACCTAGAACACGACTCACAAAAACTATGAAACATGGCATATATTCTAAAAATAAAAATATATAATAAACTACCCAATACAGCAACGCAATTGGCGCGAAATAAATTTAAAATTTAAAAATAAAATAAAGACATATTTTGAACAACATCCTTTTTACAACGTGACCTAAATACCAATATTTAATTATGACATATTATTATTTATTTATGTTTAACTGTAAGAAGTGTGACAATTCCAATTTTATAACTTGAAGTCATCATTATTGGTATACAGTTACCATTATATTGACATGTATCAACTAGTTTATAATGTTAACTGTAATTAATTTGTAATGTTATTTTATAATTTAAATGTTATTATTATTGTTATTATTTATTTTATTAATTTAAAAAATATATTGTAAATATTGACTTGCCATTGTGTGACGAAAACTGTTACATTGGTTTATAAACAAATATGAATATGATATATTATTTAAGTAAATATTCCTTTTTATTTTGATAAAAACACTCATCGAATACAAAGAGAAAAACCTATTTCATTTACTCATTCTCCATCTATCTCTATTTACTCATAATGGAACAGGAAATTATGTGTCACTACCCATTTCTAATAACGATTACGAATCACAGTCCCCTCACCGTAATGTGTGTTCCAGTCACTAGTTTTCATCAACTAGTCGATAAACTAGTATGAAACTTGTCCGTAACTATCGTCGGAAGCGATATTACTATGTTTTATATCTGACCCTGAGATCTGACCCTAAACGAGCCCGGCAATTTAAAGTTATTACCAGCTAAGTGACCCATGCCGTTAATCAACATTACCGCTACATACTCCACTCTAATTGTACGGTAAATCCTAACAAAATATCGGTGTGGGTGTCGCAGTCTCATCAGTTTAGCGGAGCCCGGCTTGACGGGGATCAGCGCAACAAATGTCATGTTGTAGCGGAGAGGTGGTGTTGATAAGCGGCGCGCTAGCGGCAGCGGTTGTGAATTTTTACATGTCATATATCTATCAGTTAGTATACTAGTAATACTAATAGTACTAATAGTAATAGTAAAAATAATGTATGTTCTTCTTAATCTCATATGGTAGTATGCCGAATTTAATATAATACGTTAAAACGCTAAGATGTAAGAGATACGTTCACTTTCATATATATTATGTTATTATTATGTATTCATTTTATGATACACATGATGATTCGTATCACAATCCAATTATCCGCATGTGCAGAAAATATAACAATGTATGCAAGGAGCTTGATATCTTCCAACAATCCTTGCAATGTTACATTAAGGCTGCCAATTTGTTACTTTAAATTTATAGCCGTCATTCTTTTAATGTATATAATATCGAATGTTATGCAGAGCAGTTGTTGGAGTGCAAATTTAATGCCTTTTTATGTAATATTTATTTTATAAATGTATTAATTTGTAATCTGTTGCCTTGCTATAAATAAATAAATAAATACGACTATAAAACCAATGGGCTAGTCAGAGCTACTTGTCAACTGCTTCTACTGTGATGAACTTAAGTTACATTCGACTTTTCACCGAACATACATATAAGAATCCAACGTGGTACTATCACAGTTACTCAGAATCATTTAGTTTGTGATCTGTATTTTTCGTACAAGTCAGAGTTTTTGGTGAGAGCCAGTTTTTAAATTCACCACTCTCTTTTCACAATCATCATTTTTCTGCCTTTATCCCGACTATTTGGGGTCTGTGTATTCGTGTTGTCTCTATTTGCAGTCAGTTCCACGCTGATACCCATTTTAGCCATGTCATCTTTTACACAATCGCCAATGTATAGGTCTTCCTTATAGCTATTAACATCATAATTGGTGTTTTTCTTTAAACATGCTCTTCATCCCTGTACATCACGTATTCATCCAGAACAGATAGTCATTTTTTAACTTCAACTACTTTTTAATTGCTTGCTTGTGCGCGTGCACACACACATACACACACGCACGCACACACACACATAGTCTGTATTTTTTAATTACCTTTGCCTAAGTTATATATAAGTAATAATTATTAGAAATAAGTCTTAATGTTAAGTTTATTCTTGCACTTTATATCTTATTATTGTTATCTGTGTATTTTAACACTAATTGGTTGCCTTGTATTTGTGTAGTCCATGGACATGGGGCACTGGTGACTTGTAACACAGATTCTTCAAAACCTACCGCAAGCACCAGTCTCTCACAAAATGAGTCTTCACATCAAATTGTACCTCAAGTTGTCACTTTATACTACCTTTTGTGAAGAGAAATTAAACCATTCATTCATTAAAAAAAATAGTTACAGTAACAGTAAAAAATTTATCTCGTTACACAAATTTCTCTCAATTTCGTAAATGATTCAATAAAAAATAATATCTTTTCACTTGACAATAATTTGAAGGTGCGATCTTTCTATCTGTGAAATGAATCCGAATGAAACGTCAATTTCGACTGAATGATTTTATTAATTGTGACTTCAATCAATAAAGTTCAGTCCCTTGTAAGTTCCATGTTACTTTATTCACAATTTATATTTACATTTGTTGTTACGAAATGAAATCCTGCTTGCTGCGAAATAAAATAAAAACATATGTCGTATTTTAGATTGAAATACTTTCAAGCTAACATTTTTACGTTCATATTATACATTATAAAATAAGAGATCGAATGGGAAATGAAAAATGGGAATTATATGACTTGATGCCATCTTTACCCTTTCCTATACCATCGTCATAAAATTAGAGTTCACTCTCATTTCTTGGGTACATGGCATACTACTACTGTTCATGTATCGAAGAGTAAAAGTTGCATTGCAACCGTAAAGCAGTTGTGTTTGCATGGCTGTGTTTCGGTTTGAAGGGTGCGATATGATGTGAATTTTCAGGGTACAGAGGAATAACACCTGAGTCCTCAGGAATGGCAACGCATGGAAGGTATCATGGGCGAAACAATATACTCTGTTATGTCCATGGTACCGCTCATGCCTATAGGCGACGGTTACCACTTTCCATCAGGCGGGCCGTCAGCTTGTTTGCCATTCTAAGTAGTATAAAAAAAAACACTTAACAAACTTTTTACTCTTTTTGTCAATTCGTACTTAAATAAAAGAGACAGAAACAGTCTGTGTTTACAATAAACAGGTAATTAATTAAAGTTTAACGGTCCGATACAATTTGGATTGAATACAAATCGATTCGCCGCAAACACTGATCTCTTAACTCCGCTACCGCTTATCACCAAGCGATCGCGTTTAGCAATTCCGCACATGTAAATATCAAAGCGTAAGTCTCCGGCCCGCTGTACAAATGGCGTAACATTTGTAACGGATTCCTCACGTCCTTCGCTAAAAACATTGAATTGTTTAGGTGGAAGAGAATGTGCCGCCAACCATGTTCATGGTTCATACATATGCAATACGATGTAAATAAATAAAATATGTAATAAATAAAACAACCCTGGACATGTGTAAGGGTACTGTGTAGCTACGTAAATTAATTTGTGTTGTATGACCAAAATATTGTATTATTGATGTGTATGGCCGCGTGGTCCCGGCATAGAATAGGCCACACCTTCCTTTCTGGTGGGTATCGTAAGAGACGAGTAAGGGAGGGTGAGAGAAGGGAAGCAGCATACCTCTTAAAACATCTTTAAAGCCTTACTGCGGTTGCCAATCCGCCTGCCAAGCGTGGTAACTACTTGCAAAACCCCCAAGGGGGTGGCTTATGTTCAGCAGTGGACAGTTAAAGGCTGATATGATGATGAATGATGATTTATACATAAACTTTAAGCGTATAATGTTTTAATCAGATTGTCCAATATTTTTTTTTATAATTTAATTATACGGAAGTGGGTGTCAGACATGAACCGACTAAAAGTATATGAGCTAATAAAATGCGGAAAATTAAAGAGTCGCCAGCGAGGGAACGTAGACATTTTTAAGAAGACACCTTAATTTATTTGATTAATGTTGCCAGTTCATACGCGACTGGAGGATAGGTGGATGTAATTACAGTGCTGTAAACGGACGGGTTCCTGTAAGGAACCCAAGTTTAAGGTAGGGCAAAAGAACTTGGTAGGGCAGAAGCCATAATTAAGTGACTTAAGTTCCAACCGTGAAGCAGTTGTGTTTGCATGGCTGTGTTTTGGTTTGAAGGGTGGGATATGGCGTGAATTTACTGGGTACAGAGGAATAACATCTGTGCCCTCAGGAATGGCAACGCATGGGGGGTATCATGAGCGAAACAGTATACTCTGTTATGTCCATGATACTACTCATGTCTATAGGCGACGGTTATCACTTTCCATCAGGTGGGCCGTCAGCTTGTTTGCCATTCTAAGTTGTATAAAAAAAAAAGACTTCGAAAAAGCGAATGTCTGATTTGCTTTTAGGCCTTTCATTTTAAGGTAGGGCATTGGGCCTTCTAAAGTAGGGCATTGCCCCTCAATGCTGTCCCCCCCCCTCCTAGCTACAGCCATGGTTTCTTACCTTCACAAACAAAATAAAATAATATAATCTTCTTTTTTATAAATACGTTAAATGTACCAATTTAGCAATTGAAATGCATTTTTATTTATCTTTTAAACTATGTCGTAATTCAAAAGAAAGTTTCAAGAATGTTATTAAAGAGGTGAACAGTTTTGAGCAGAGGTTCCTTAATAATGATGGTATTAGCCATTTACTGTCCGCTGTTGTAAATGGGGTTCGTGGTCGATCGTGGCCACGCACCGCAGCCGGGTTGGCAACCGTAGTTAGACTTTGGTGATGTTTTAAGAAAGGCACTGCTGTACATCTCTCGTCCATTAAATTCGCTTAGTCGCCTCTTACAGCATTCAATGGAAAGGAAGGGGTGATTTATACTATACTGGGACCATACAGCAAGCCGTGTATAAATTATCTAGATAAATTAAGATATAACCTATCAGTTTATTAAATCTCATTCAAATCCGTTCAGTAGTTTTCACATGAAAGAGTAACAAATATTTATCCATTCACACAAACTCGCGTAAAAGAACGTGAACTGTAAGTATACATATATGACATAAGTATACATATATGATATAAGTATACATATATGACATAAGTATACATATATGATATAAATATACATATATAACTCTACATACTGACAGTATAATAAAGCGTCATAAACCCAAATATATACAGTTATAATCTAACAAATATCACAGTGTAATAATAGCTTCTAACATAAGTTTATTGCGATAGTAAATTACAGTGTGGTACAGAGTTACCTTGCGTTATTAAAGGAGCTAGAAACTAAAGGCTGAGTAATTATGATTTCTCACCGAGTGTGATGTTATCATTTCTCTGATACCGAATACGTTCCTGCAACAGACAACTTTAAGTAATCCAACAAATATCACAATGTAATAATAGCTCCTAACATTAGTTTATGGCGATAGTAAATTATAGAGTGGTACAGAGTTACCTTGCGTTATTAGAGGAGCTAGAAACTAAAGGCTGAGTAATTACGATTTCTCACCACGTGTGATGTTACCATTTCTCTGATACCGAATACGTTCCTGCGATAGACAACTTTAAGTAATCCAACAAATATCACAATGTAATAATAGCTCCTAACATTAGTTTATGGCGATAGTAAATTATAGAGTGGTACAGAGTTACCTTGCGTTATTAGAGGAGCTAGAAACTAAAGGCTGAGTAATTACGATTTCTCACCACGTGTGATGTTACCATTTCTCTGATACCGGATACGTTCCTGCGATAGACAACTTTAAGTAATCCAACAAATATCACAAAGTAATAATAGCTCCTAACATTAGTTTATGGCGATAGTAAATTATAGAGTGGTACAGAGTTACCTTGCGTTATTAAAGGAGCTAGAAACTAAAGGCTGAGTAATTATGATTTCTCACCGAGTGTGATGTTATCATTTCTCTGATACCGAATACGTTCCTGCAACAGACAACTTTAAGTAATCCAACAAATATCACAATGTAATAATAGCTCCTAACATTAGTTTATGGCGATAGTAAATTATAGAGTGGTACAGAGTTACCTTGCGTTATTAGAGGAGCTAGAAACTAAAGGCTGAGTAATTACGATTTCTCACCACGTGTGATGTTACCATTTCTCTGATACCGAATACGTTCCTGCGATAGACAACTTTAAGTAATCCAACAAATATCACAATGTAATAATAGCTCCTAACATTAGTTTATGGCGATAGTAAATTATAGAGTGGTACAGAGTTACCTTGCGTTATTAGAGGAGCTAGAAACTAAAGGCTGAGTAATTACGATTTCTCACCACGTGTGATGTTACCATTTCTCTGATACCGGATACGTTCCTGCGATAGACAACTTTAAGTAATCCAACAAATATCACAAAGTAATAATAGCTCCTAACATTAGTTTATGGTGATAGTAAATTACAGTGTGGTACAGAGTTACCTTGCGTTATTAGAGGAGCTAGAAACTAAAGGCTGAGTAATTATGATTTCTCACCACGTGTGATGTTACCATTTCTCTGATAGCGAATACGTTCCTGCGATAGACAACTTTAAGTAATCCAACAAATATCACAATGTAATAATAGCTCCTAACATTAGTTTATTGCGATAGTAAATTACAGTGTGGTACAGAGTTACCTTGCGTTATTAGAGGAGCTAGAAACTAAAGGCTGAGTAATTACGATTTCTCACCACGTGTGATGTTACCATTTCTCTGATACCGAATACGTTCCTGCAATAGACAACTTTAAGTAATCCAACAAATATCAAAAAGTAATAATAGCTCCTAACATTAGTTAATGGTGATAGTAAATTACAGTGTGGTACAGAGTTACCTTGCGTTATTAGAGGAGCTAGAAACTAAAGGCTGAGTAATTATGATTTCTCACCGAGTGTGATGTTACCAATCAAACTGCGCTTGCCAATCTGCTTGCTAAACGTAGCATCTACTGTCAACTCCTCTAGGGGATGCTTATATTCAGCAGTGAGCAGATAAAAGCTGATATGATGATCATCAGCATCATTAAAATAATGATAAATATATTACAAACTTATTTCTAGTATATTAAAAATTTATATTTATTTATGAGTAATATTTACCCGCAATACCTCAATAACTGAAATAGCTTTATGAGAAACGTGACATTTTTATAAATAAGAGAGTTATCGATCTTTTTATATACGAATGTATGAGATGGTACTCGGCCACAGCTGTCTAATCTATCTATCTGAAATATCACTATGGATTGGTTAATTCTATTATCAATTCATCATCATAAGGGGGGTTTTGCCAGTAGTTGCCATGCTTAGCAGGCGGGTTGGCAACACCGGTTAGGCTTTTAGAGATGTTTAAAGAGGAGCGTTGCGGCCCAGCCCTCTATCACAACCTTTCCCAAAGTAGGCGATAAGGTCCCATTGTGGACGATGTAGGCCTAAAGGGGGCAGTTTGAAATCCTGAAAAAAAATGGGGGCGTTGCGTAGAGGTTTGGGGGGTGATTTGTTGATCTTGAAGTAATAGTGGTTTTTAAGTAGGAAAAAAATGACTAAAAAATAATTTATTCTCAAAGTGGGCAGTAGACAAAGTAAGTTTGAGAATCTATCATTAAGGTCCTTTAGTCGTTTCTTACGATACCAACAGGAAAGAAAGGGGTATTCAATGTTGGGACCACACGGACATGAATGAACAATAATGTTTTTTTTTTCAATACATAGTAAATATTGAATAATTTGTACATTACAATTTCAGATAAGAATATTTTCTCGTTTAATAGTTTTTAGGGCATGATTTTTCAATAGTTGCGTTATATATATATATGCTAAATCCAATGCAATAATCCAGTGGCGTGTTTGATAAATTTGCGAAACCAGAACTATTTGAGCCCATTTTTTTTTATACAACTTAAAATGGCAAACAAGCTGACGGTCCACCTGATGGAAAGTGATAACCGTCGCCTATAGACATGAGTAGTATCATGGACATAACAGAGTATACTGTTTCGCTCATGATACCCCCATGCGTTGGGGGGTTGCGTACCCTCTCACGCGCTATGCTGGGAACCTGTAAATCTGTCAATTGAAAAAAAGAAATAAAAATAATTTATTTAGTGACATACGTAGACATAACAACAGCTAACAATAAAAACAGGGGGAGAGGGATTGTTAGTAATGGAATCTATTGAACCCATTGCTAGCAATACACCCTATCAGGTCGACCTCCACGCGGCTTCTCCTCCATCCAACGTGGTGGTGGTGGTAACTATCGTGGTTAATAATAGTAGAATTCATCACGATAGGCTAACTGACTTGCTTTCATCGTCACCTATTATCCGTCACTGGTGCCCCGCCAGCGTATACTATAGCGCAGGCGGGGTTACCATTCTAGTAATCACGCATTAAAATAAATAATAAAAAAAAAACTATAATTGAATTCCTTTGTACCTTTGCTAATATTATATATGTGGCAGTGTGTTTGTTTATTACCTTATATACCACTTCCCATCAGGTGGGCCGTCAGCTTGTTTGCCATTGTAAGTTTCATAAAAAGAACATACATACGTTTCTCTCCAGGTACACTCGTCTTGTTTCGGGCTTTCTTTTAATACGCTTACACGCATCTGTTATCGTTTCCCAACCAATGGAAACGTTTATTACCCGCCCTCCTGGAATCACTACTCGTACCTTTACTAAGTGGGACTTGTTAAGTACAAGCATAATATGTTCGAATAGTTATATATTTCGTGTGATAAATATGAAAGGAATTCTCTTTGTTACCTTTTAACGTCTTAACGGCTTAACCATTCACTATGAAATTTGATATACATGTATTATATGTGTATATATGATATTGTACAATAGAACTGTTACTATACGGCAGTTGAAATATATAAAAAATTATCGACAGAATACAAAGATTTGACAAATAAAAAATTTCATGAAGAGCTTAAATGTTTATACCAATTTGAAGACTATCTAATATATAAAATTCACGTGTCGCGGTGTTTGTTACCAAACTCCTCCGAAACGGCTTTATCGATTTTTATGAAATTTTGCGTGCATATCGGGTAGGTCTGAGAATCGACCAACATTTATTTTTCATACTCCTCAATGATAAGGGTGACCCTCCCCTAAATATATATATTTTTAATTTTTTTGTCAATTTTTTTTAATTTTTATTTTATTATGACTGAGCATTGAAAAATACATACAGCTGCCAATTTTTAGTCTTTTACGTTCAACCCCTGTTTTTTTTAATTTTTATATGCCGCAATAGGGTTGAAAGATGGCAATCGTATATAATAATTGTGGTACGAGAAAATTTCATGTATAGTTCTGGAAATAATGTATATGGTAAAACAACGTTTGCCGAGTCAGCTAGTTTTAATATAAAATTTTAAGGACAAGTTCCAAATTAAATATTTGCAAGCCACACGGTTGAATACACATACATTAATTGTAACATTAAATTTTTCTAATTTAGTAACCTGTATTCAAACATATAAATCATTCATTCATTCATTCAATATGTGTGATGGAGAAGGTTGTAGGTTACTTTTTATGCCGCTTATTTATTTATTTATTTATTTACACATACACTGAACAAATTTTTCACTTAATAGTACCATTCATTAGACACACTCTCTTTCATAAGTTCTTCGAAACCCCTAGTCTCCTAACTACTTAAGGAGTAAATTCCAGTATCTTTTTGAAACTCACGATCGTAACCTTCGTTCCAATAATACTCTCCAACTATATTTCCCCTCTCACCGTACTGATTACGTTACAAACTCTTTTCTCCTACATTCTTCACGACTCTGGAACGCGCTTCCTGATGCCATTAAAAGACTACCGACTAAACCGTCTTTCAAAAAAAGCGTTCACGCTCACTTGTTTACTTTATCCGAGCAGTAAATGCTTTATATTATTCTTAATTTCGTGTATAATATAGTATATATCATATATGTGTAAGTATATTTGTTATTTATATATATATATATATATTCGTTTATATATATAATTTTAGTATGTATGTATATCAATAATTAGTAGTACCGCATTCGAGTATTCTGACACTTCCCTACGGTTGACTGGGAGAGAATGCTTTTAGCATTAAGTCCGCCATGTACACATATTTGTACTAATGAATAAATAAATAAAAAAAAAATAAAAAAAAATATTTATATATGATAATATAACAAGACTAATAGTCTCAAAACAACATAAATATTAATATTATACAATTATATAATGACATCATTATTTTTTTTAGAATTACAATAAAGAAAAAAAAAGACGTAACGTGAATGTAGCAGTGTTTGTGCAAAGGACCTAACTCAGCATATGTCGTAGCTTCATATCTGTAGTTGGCTTTGCCAATAGTGGTCACGCTTGGCAGGTGAGTTGGCAGGCGAGTTGGCATCCTTAGTTAGGCTTTGGTGATGTTTTAAGTGGGACGCGCTCCTGCCCATAAATCGACTATTAAATGCACTTAATCGCCCCTTACGATACCCCATGAGAAAGGAATGGATGGCCCATTCTATGCAGGGACCAAACGGTATATATGTAGTATTTTTTTTTTTTTTTTTTTTTTTTTTTTTTTTTTTTTTTTTTTTATAGAACTTAGAATGGCAAACAAGCTGACGGCCCACCTGATGGAAAGTGGTAACCGCCGCCCATAGACACGAGCAGTACCATGGACATAACAGAGTATACTGTTTCGCCCATGATACCCCCCATGCGTTGCCATTCCTGAGGACTCAGGTGTTATTCCTCTGTACCCAGTAAATTCACGCCAAATACTAATATTAATAATTAAATATTAATAATATTAATAATTAGTATACTAACCACTAAGCAATGTCACATATCTGTCGAAATATTTACTTTGTGTACGTTATAATTATTTTTTTTTTGATGGGTAAAATGGTATGGTAACCCCGCCTGCGCTAACAGGATACGCTGGCGGAGCACCAGTGAAGGGTGATAGATGAGAATGAAAACAGGCCAGTTAGCCCATCATGATGAATTCATCAGGAATTAACCATGATAATTACCAGGGGGAACCGCGCAGAGGTCGACCTGGTTGGGTATATTGCTAGCAATGGGATTCTCAGTCTCCATTACTAACAATCCCTTTCCTCCCTGTACGTTATAATTATAATGATTAATATTAATGAACGTATCTTTTGTATTCATTTATCATTAATTTATTGAAACACGGAACTGATTAATGATTGGTTAACAGCACTTTGGATCTATCAATGATAATTGCTATTCAGATACGAGATTAAATAATTCACATGTGCAAATAGTAATAATTACTCTGTACCCGAATACCTTTTAATTACTCTGTGACTCGATTCATTTCAGTATCAGCGGTTGAAGTTTCTTGTATATGTGTCTACAAATATCGATTAAAATCTACATTTTTGCTTCCGTATACTTGAAATAGATACTTCAACGAGTCCTCGCCATCCGGCGACATGCTCTTTTTCTTGTGTGCAGTAACGTAAATGTATCTACAGATATTTTCGTTTCACACTTATGTAGAGGTGCTTTACTTCCACAATTTTTTTTATACAACTTAGAATGGCAAACAAGCTGACGGCCCACCTGATGGAAAGTGGTAACCGTCGCCTATAGACATGAGCAGTACCATGGACATAACAGAGTATACTGTTTCGCCCATGATACCCCCCATGCGTTGCCATTCCTGAGGACTCATGTATTATCTCTCTGTGCTCAGTAAATTCACGTCAACCTTCAAGCCGAAACACAGCCATTTAAACAGCTGCTTCACTGTTGAAACGCGAATGGGACAGAGGTACCCAATATATTCACCCACGTAACCATAATAAATTCATTAATTACAATATCTGTTATATTTGAATTTTGACCACTGGGCGATCAATAGTCGAGTTTTTATTTATAATTACTCCTCTCCATCCAAAGGTTGTCTGGAAGAGATCGCTCTTAGCGATAAGGGCGCCCATTGTTTTCTCATTGTGATTATTTCTTGTAATTTGTTTTGTTATCAAAAGTTCTTTATTTATCATAAGTGATTACAAATAAGTATAATAAATTCCAGTGTACGTAAGCCTAGAATTTACAATCGGCCATAAATCGTTTGGCGAGTAATATATATTCTTTATTGCACTTGTAAATTACAATGTTAATGCATTTATAAATATTGTGAGGAAGGGTGGACTTATCTCTGACAGAGATCTCTTCCAGTCAACCCAATGCAGTTAGAAAGCATGTTGCTAGCGGGCAGGCAATATACACTCCTTCAAACGTTTAAAATAGAGATACAAGTATCTTTAATTCTACACAACATAAAAACTTACATTACATGATGTAACTTATTAATTATATTCATAAAATGAACACAAAATGCACATATTTGTATAACAAAAAATCATACAATTAATTTTGGGAGGGTAAAATTTATTGTAATTTATTGTAATTATTTATATTTATAATAAGTTTACTGTTATAATCTTTTGGAGGAAACAATAAAGAGTATCTATCTATAAATGTAAATGTGAAGAAACACTTCGAGTCATTATTATTGTAGTCAAACACAGGGGCCGCTATTATTTCGTCCGTGTTATCTGAATAGAGCTGTCTCTTTATGTAATAACTATGCCCTCTTCTTATCATGCCCGCTCCACTGAACTAATTTATCAAGTTTTTATTCCATCACTTGTAGCCCGCACATATATCACCGCTGACATACAAGCATTTGGAATTGTTTTAGCGTACTCGTGCCAACTAGACGGAGAAATTTATTTTGTCATAAGGATATCTTGGTATTTTTTTCGACCGACTTCAAAAAAGAGATTCTCGATTTGGTTTTATTTCTTTTTTATGTTTGTTACCTCGTAACTGTGTTAGCTGTAAACTGCTTTTGGAGTTTTTTTTTTTTTTTTTTTATCTGAAAGGATATACTTACAGATTGGTTCCATATTGTAAAAACTACCTTACTGCATATTTTCATAAATATCGATTTACAATATCAAATAACAAAAAAATAATTAAAGATTGTAGCCCACAAAATAGTGCTTTACAAAACAGTAAGTGCTTTATATTATTCTCAATTTCGTGTATAATATAGTATATATCATATATGTGTATGTATATTTGTTATTCATATATATTTATTCGTTTATATATATAATTTTAGTATGTATGTATATCAATAATTAGTAGTACCACATTCGAGTATTCTGACACTTCCTTGTGGTTGACTGGGAGAGAATGCTTTTAGCATTAAGTCCGCCGTGCACACACATTTGTACTAATGAATAAATAAATAAATAAAAATATATTTACTTGTATTGTGACTAAACCAAAAAATTAAACCACTATACCAATCTGTAAGTACTCGTATATCTTTCCGCATAAAAAAAATCTAAATCGGTTTAGAACTAACGAAGTTACGAGGTACTAAGCGTAAAAAAATAACTGATACGTAATGTATTTTTTACGATACCTACTTGAAATGGCATACAAGCTTGATGGAAAGAGATAACCGTCGGCTAGAAACAACCATAGCACCATGGCTTACACAGTTCACTGTGACGCTCATGCATTGTCATTCCCCTAATTAGGGTCATAGTGTAGACTCATATCTACCTATTATACGCGTTTAAAATAAAAAAGAAAACTGCCAAATACACTAACTTATATTTCCCTGCAAAAATCCAACCGCATGCCATAAAATGTCCTATTTTATCTATGGCAATATGACTTCAGTGATACAGATTATCTAACAAGATGGCTGCCATATAACATCGAGGCGACGAGACGCTCAAACAACACATGATCCCTTTACGATGGTTTCCTGGGGTCCCTAGGATCCTAAAAGGATAATCTCGGGTCGCTGGAACCTTATCGCTTCTACACGCCTTTCACTTTGGGGTCATGGCCCTATATATCTAATTTGAATATGGGATTCAATTTTGGTATTAAAATGCTTATAGCATTTTTGGTATTAATTTGCTTATGCAAACATACGACTATTGGGTTTTTGTTTTTATTTCAAACTAGCTTTCACCCGCGACTTCGTCTGTGTGACCGGGATATGTTGATTTATCATGATGTATCAATCAACATATTGGAGATAAACATAGGTCTCTTACTTTTCTTGGCCTATGTTCTTCTCCAGCCCAAATAATACATGTAGGTATAAATCCCCCGACAAAGGGGAGATTTGCCAGTAGTTGCCACGCTTAACAAGTTGGTAACCACAGTTAGTATTTAATAGTGTTTTAAGAGGAACGTTGCTGCCCATCCCTCTAATATTGAGTTCCCTATACGCCAAACATGCGGCCTAAAAACTTTTGCCACCAGCAGGGAGCAATAATAATAAGTAGTAACCAATGTACCTAATTTTAGCACCTTAAAAACAAAAACTGTAAAGGAAAACACATTAAGACATATCATAAAATATCCCACAAACAACCAGAGTTCCATAATCAATCTTTGAATAGTATTCTATTCAAATAAAATATAACTCGAGCCATCTTTCAATATAAAATCTACAAAGGGTGAACGAACTGTTTATATTGTATGCCCATATGAAACATACGCGGGAATAGACCTCACGTTGCCTCCATTCCCAGTCGGCCCACGTACGGCCGCCACCAAAACTTGTCGGAAACATTATATAAATACTCGTAACATTGACTCGCAACCAAGTTTTGAGCAGCTCAAAAAAATATTACATTCTCCGAAACAATTAGAATTCATTTATTTACTACAATAAGGTACATTTTACATTGTACAAATTTGTCTATTCATATACTTGTTTTTTATTGGATGATAATTTATTTATTTATTTATTTAACTCTTTATTGCACCATAAACAAAAAGATACATTGACAAGTGAATAATTCAAATGAAATACAGATTGAAATATACACATAAAGGTACAAAAGGCGGTCTTATCGCTAGGGCGATCTCTTACAGACAACCTTTAGTTAAAGGAGAATAGATAGAAAAGGGCAGGTGGCGCAAGAGTGAATGAATATTTTTTCGTGCATAAAATACAAAAGCCTATAATACACAAAAATATCAAATATATAATGAAATGGTAACCCTGCCCACGCTATCGGTATACACTGGCAGGTCACCAGTGAGGGAGGATTGGTGAGGTTGAAAAGGCAGGTCAGTTAAACCATCGTGACCATTTCTTTGGAATGGATACAAACACAATGGTTTCCAGGGGGAAGGCGACCGTTTGGGTATATTGCTAGTAATGAGGCAGTTTAACTTCATTAATAACAATCCCCCCTCCTCTATTCTTATTCTGTAACACTGTAAGCCTGTAAATATTGAAACTTATTATACAAATATACATACATGTAGTATTAGTAATATATATCATATCTATGCATATATTAATACGTGAAGCAAAAACTTTGTAACCCTTTTTACGATGGGGGAAAGGGATTGTTAGTAATGGAGACTGAGAATCCCATTGTTAGTAATATACCCAACCAGGTCGACCTCCTCGCGGTTCCCTCTGGAAACTATCATGGTCAATTCCTGATGAATTCATCATGATGGGCTAACTGGCCTGTTTTCATTCTCATCTGTCACCCTTCACTGGTGTTCCACCAGCGTATCCCGTTAGCGCAGGCGGGGTTACCATACCATTTTCACCCATCAAAAAAAAAACCCTTTTTACGAAAATTGCGCGGACGGAGGAGTATGAAATTTGGCACACTTATAGTTTAAATAGAGAAGGAGGGCAGAATGCAAATTTTTCTAAAATTATACATAAAAAAGTACATTAAATCAATAAAAAAAAAATATTACACACACTACCATATATTTAACACACACGCGCATATATATATATATACTCTTTTATTTATTGTTAAAGTCTGTGGTCAAATTGAGAATAGATTAATATTGTTTATTTTTAATATATTGATGAATGTTGAGGAAGCGAAAGAGGTTTGTTTGAATCGAAGCATTTGGCGATCCACTGTTTCTGCCTACCCTGAATGGGAGACAGAAGTGAAAGATATGTATGTATCTAAGCATTTTAATATTCCATTGTTTATGACTTACCCTAATGGGAGATGTCACGTATATATATATATATATATATATATATATATATATATATATATATATATATATATATATATATATATATATATATATATATATATATATATATATATATATATAGTCTTTGACAATAGAACCTTAATAATTTTCAGACTTATTTATTTAAATTAACTATGGTCGAATTCCGACCATTCATCATCAAGCCAAGTCTCTTACGAGGTAGACAGAGGGGACCAAATTCTATTCTAGATGTGTCAAAATATGAATTTATTTTTTATCATACCGTACTTAACACCAATGCAACTTCACACTTTTGTATGAAATGTGCTAACATTATTACCATCGTGCGACAAACGGGACCGATTCTGAGACGCCATATCTCTGAACCTATTTCCAAAATTTAAATATCAGTCGAATATCAAAGTGAAATCTTTATAGTAATTTGAACTAGTTTTAAAATAGATTTTAGTTAAAATATATTATAATTTTAATTTATTATGCTCCATAAAATAATTATTAATTTGGTGAAATTATCAAATTAGAACAATTAAGAGGTTAGTTTTAGAGAAATGACAACTTAAAATCAGTTCCACTGTTCTTCGTAAAAGTTTCAGTGGGTCTACCATGAAATGAAATTCCGAATTTTCGGGCTCAATTTCGTGTTTTTGTTCGTACCAAAATCGACCCTATAAATGGAGCTTAACATTTCATTTGTCACAAATCCTACCATAAAAGTAAAAAGGAACGATACTTTAGCATTTTTAATATTTTTAAACGGTATGTGTCAAGTAATTTTAACAACAAATTTTTGTATCGTTCGCATCCGAAATTTCGGAAAACATTTCATGGTAGGCCCTCAGAGTAAAGAATATTATCAACGATTTAGTTTATTCTGTGTAGACAAAACCTGTGTACAAAAAAAAGTTCCTTCTAGTGCTTATCAGTAATATACGTAGTTAAATATAAAAGAGATAAATACTAGAAGAAACTCCTTTATTCTCAAATACACTTTGATTTTTCCCTGGCACCGAGCTGTGATCACAACATACACTGACTTATATTAATTGCGAGTGTCCGAACGTTGGCAGGGGACTGAGGACATTCCCCTGATCATCCCCTATTGTCCGCTGCAGTGATCCAAGCGAAGCGAACAAAGAGAAGCGAACGCATGCTTTGTCTTCTTACATTTTGTTCTTTCTTTCGTATCATTTATTTGTACTGTTGTATTTTGTTCCGTAGGGCCGATTCGTCCAACGAACCACCGGTCACTAACGGACTAACGGAGTTTGGAGAGGTAAGCGAGCGATTTTAAACTTTGTTACCAATGTTATTTGAGTTATTTTGCACTTGGCGAATTCTTTTGCCGTTTGCCAAGCGATTGTGATTTTTATACGTACGCCGTCTAAGCACACGCTTGTTCGGCTCCATTTGATTTGATGAAAAGGAAACGTTGATGTCGTTAATACAGAGAGCGTAGATGTCTATACGATAAAACGGGCCATTTCGGCGGGAATTTCATCAAATAGTATTTTAGGTTATTGCCCTGTGAGTTTTCATAGTTGATAAATGGTGTTGCTTCTAATTAGTGCCGCACGGCGCGTACTTTCTCTGCGGCGGCGTGGAACTTGGGTTATTAAGTGGGATTCATAAATTTTTAAGGTTTATTTAGCATGTTATTTTTTTAATTAGTCCCACTTTCGGGGCGTCATGTTGTATGCTACTGGGGACAGTCTGTCTGAAGAAAAACAGTAACAGTTGTGTTCAAAATTAACCTTTTTTACATATACTGACAATTATAGTTTTTTTTTTTAAAAAGAATATTTATAAACAATTGAAAAAAAAACAAAATATAATACATCAAGTCAACAGACGGCATTTTTACTTACAAATAATATAATTAATAAATAATAACATATATATTATGTATATAGAAGAACCAGCACATTTTACAAACAAGTTGTCCATCGTACCATCTATGGCATTTTATGGATAGATAGATAGATTGTTGTCTCCTCCAAAAGATTACAATAGTAAACTTATTATAAATATAAACAATTACAAGAAATAATCACAATGAGAAAACAATGGGCGACCTTATCGCTAAAAGCGACCTCTACTTATATACTCGTACATTTCTAATTCCAAAAACAATATAACTCTAAAGACAAGATAGTATCATATGTACATTGTTATAATAAAAAAAAATAAGAATAATTATTGTTCAAATAAACTTATTCAACAAGCACTTTTAAATAGTCATTTTTTTTTTATAATTCTACCCACCATTTGGGATGCAATTTCAGCTAAGTAAAACTAGCAAGAAACTCGACTATTTCTATGTTTTTTTTTTACTACATACTATGTTACAACCGTAAAGGACAGTTGTGTAATCACACAAAAAAATGCATACACTTTTTATGTTTGTTGCAATATTGTAAATTGTTTTGAAGGGTGGGATATGGCGTGAATTTATTAGGTGTGCATCACAGGGTACAGATATTTTTCTTTTTATTAAATGATAACACAAAAGTTGAGTCCTTAGGAATGGCAACGCATTGGGGCTGTATCATGGGCGAAACAGTAAACAGTACTCTGTTATGTCCATGGTACTGCTCATGTCTATAGGCTGTCTATAGGACGGTTACCACTTTCCATTAGGTGGGCCGTCAGCTTGTTTGCCATTCTAAGTTGTATAAAAAAAAACATATACAAAAAGCCAAGCGTGGCAACTACTGGCGAAACCCTCCAAGGGGGAGGCTTATATTTAGCAGTGGACAATTAAAGATTGATATACAAAAAAAAAAAGAAAAATAAAAGAATTAACATAACTTTTTTCTTTCGTAAAATAGGCATTTTTTTCTCTCTAAACAAATCCATCAATCAATGTTTGTTTGATTGATGTCTCATTAGCAAAATTAATCAAGTACGAACAAAAGAAAAGTACCTAATAATCTATAAACATGTTTTTTTATTAATTTAAAATAATAGCAATTTATTTATTTCACTCTCACCCTCTCTTAGTCGCCTCTTACGACGCCCACGGGAAAGGAAGGGGTGGTCCATTCTAAACCGGGACTACATGGTCATTCTTATTAATAATCAATAAATGTTTACAATCAAAATCTTTCAAACAATTTGCTAAATACGCCAAGTAAGAAAATAAAGTACCAATTATTAAAAAAAATTATAAGTACGAAGTAATATTTGTACAAATATTTGACTAAAATTATGTTTACATGCATGCATGCATGCATGCAATGCTCATAAATTCCTTCCACTAGTTTATAACACAAGTAAAACTAAACATAAATTTTAACAACACTGTAAATTGAACTACGAATTTTTTTTTTACTTTTTGTACATTACAGGTTTTTGTATTTTATGCACGAAAAATTATTAATTCACTCCTACGCCACCTGCCCACTTCTATCTGTTCTCCTTTAACCAAAGGTTGTCTGTAAGAGATTGCCCTAGCGATAACACCGCCTTTTGTACCTTTATGTGTATATTTCAATCTGTATTTATGTTACTGTATTTCACATGAATTGTTCACTTGTCATTGTATATTTTTATTTATGGTGCAATAAAGAGTTAAATAAATAAATAAATAAATCAATAAATCAACAGAATGATCTAGAACCAAATGTATTATTTAGATTATACACATAATTTACTTGCTATCTTCTAGGACAGTGATTCTCAACCACTGTGCCGCGGCACTTTCGTGTGCCGCCAAATTTTAAAAGTGTGCCGCCAAATTTTAAAAGTGTGCCGCCAAATTTTTCAAAAATATTTAAAATTTTTGTCATAAACTATTTATGCAGTGTGTTGTAGTAGGTAAATAATTTTTATCTTTTTCTTTGTGTGCCGCCAAATTTTTAAATCGTTAAATATGTGCCGCAGCAAAAAAAAAAGATTGAGAATCACTGGTTTAGGATGTGGGTACTACGAGTACACTGTAGTTTTATTGGTTCAACATATTCGATTATGTAAATATAGGACAACTTAATTCAGCCGCCAACAGTTTGGCAGTTCAGATATGTTCGGACGTACAAAACATATATCTTCTTTTCATTTAAGAGTTTCCTCTTGTCGGTGCAACTAATTCATGCATCTTCCTCCAGCCAGCTCTATCCCAGGCCATATCCTTTATCTCCCTATACGACATGACGCCTAGTGTTTCCTTTATCTGTCCCATGTAGTTAATACTCGGTCTTCCTCTTTTATACAAAACATATATACGAATACATTATTTCGGCTTGGCAAAATGTTAAATAGCTCTCGATTTTGCTTTGTTTTAAAGTCGCTCCGGCACTATTGCGATTATGTTTAGAACGAGTGTAATTATTGTAATATAAAGAAAATGCACTTTAATGTAAGTATATATATTCACCAAAGTAAACTCCTTTTTCTCCGGTTACGGTAAAGCAAATAGGAGGGTTATGATTCTGAATGCTTTCTTTCATTTAAGAGTTCCCTCTTGTCGGTGCAACTTATTCATGCATTCTCTTCCAGCCAGCTCTATGCCAGGCCATATCTTTGACCTCCCTATACGACATGACACCTAGTGTTTCCTTTATCTGTCCCGTGGAGTAATTAATTAGATATATAAAAAATATTACAGCCAAATATTATATTATTTTCAATAGCATTGAATACCGTTACCATCGCGAGGATTGAAAAAAAAATAACATACCTATGTAGGAAAATTCAAAAACCTATCCACGCTACAGAATCCATTACGGAAATAATTTTACGGGTACTTCCTTATGTGTTGTAAATGCTGTAGAGTTATTTCCCAAAACAAGGCCAACGAGCATTACACTCATGTTTCGGCTATGCAAATAGCTGCATTTGCACGCCAGTATTTCGATTAGAGGGGTGGAATATGCCAGTGAAATGACCAGTGGAATGTACGAGAACGGCACCGCGTGAGGCGTATTACTGGCATGACATTTATGTATTATGTATTTTTTTCTATACAACTTAGAATGGCAAACAAACTGACGGCCCACCACATGGAAAGTGGTAACCGTCGTCTATAGACATGAGCAGTACCATGGACATAACAGAGTATACTGCTTGCGTTACCATACCCCATGCGTTGCCATTCCTGAGGACTCAGGTGTTATTCCTCTGTACCCAGTAAATTCACGCCATATCCCACCCTTCAAACCGAAACACAGCCATGCAAACACAACTGCTTCACGGTAGAAATCTATATATTAGTACGTGAAGTAAAAATTTTTGGCGACATTTACCACTTTCCATCAGGTGGGCCGTCAGCTTGTTTGTTTGTCAGATATCTCATATCATATATGCTTTATACCCGTCGAGTTTAAAAAGCCTCTCACGCTAAGCTTGTAATATTAAGTGGCGGTACATTTACATAGGCAGATAATGAAAAGCGCATCCCATCTTAATTCGCGTACGACGGAGTTTTTAAAACTCCTACGCTCTAGAAAGTTGATACCAATTTGATTCCTGTAAGCTTTAATAAATCGCTATGTAAGTTTCTTTTTAATGGGTAATGATGGAACAGTAACCCCGTCCGCGCTATCTACCGATGATTGGTGAGAATGAAAAGACAGGCCAATTAGCCCATCGTGTTGAATATACTTGAAATTCAGCACGATGGTTTCCAGGGGGGACCACGTGGAGGTCGACCTGTTAGGGTATATTGCTAGCAATGGGGTCCTTAGTCTCCATTATTAACAATCCCTCCCCCCTTCACTATGTAGTTATCAAATTTGTTTAATTTGATACCTATATCACACATAATATAATACTATACTAGTGGGGGAAAGGGATTGTTAGTAATGGAGACTGAGAATCCTACTGCTAGCAATATACCCAACCAGGTCGACCGATCGGTCGGTCGATATCGGTGTACACTGGCGAGGCACCAGTGAGGGATGATAGGTGAGGATGAAAAGGCTATCATGTTAATTCAACGATAAATTCATCATAATGGGCTAACCGCGTGGAGGTCGGTCTGTTTTCATTCTCATCTATCAACAATCCACTGGTGCTCCGCCATACAAATGTTGCAGCACATAAACACACACCATTAATGGCTCACCCATTTGCCAAAAAAAAAACACTATACAGTACCTATATTGATAAGAAGATTGACTGATATTTATTATTTTTATCATCAAATACTAATATAAAAATAGCAAGAAAGAAAAACCAACTACATTTATTGTTAATACACAATTGGCTAAAAATAACAATAAAAAAAATCAATCATCTTCATATTTGTTGTTTACCAATATGGCCGCCATTCAGTATCCATTATCAATGATGCATATAAAAAATTTATATCAAAGTATTTTTTTTTATGGATGATAATGGAATGAAAAAAGCGTGTACTAATTATCACGATCGTATGTGAACGAAGTCGCAAGTAAAAGGCAGTTTTTAACAGCCAGGGTATCGTTTTGCCCTATTCAATTACGAAACCCTAATACACTACGAGGCCTGTACACTACGCAAATTGCCAATTAAAACATTGTCAGTACATAGCTGTATTATACTGCGTAGCTAATAACATTTTTCAGTCCCCTGGCGTGCTGAAATTGAAATAAATACCCTGGGCGTCACTCTTGAATCTCGTTAGCATGATATTAAATCGCCCGGTGACCGTTGGGCCAGGGTAATGAGCCCGCCCGATCGCTTAATGGCGAATGTTGTGGAACTAGGTTTAAAATCCTGCTTATAATGAGTTTTTGATATTACTTTTAAGGAAGTTTACGTAATGACTTTATGATGGCATCTCTACATTAAATGACACTAACAAAGAATGTTATGGTTAAACACGTCAGACACCATAACCGGAGATGATGCTATTTTAAATTTCATTTTATACTTTTTTTCTTTAATGGGTGATAATGGAATGGTAACACCCCCGCGCTGGCGGTATACATCGGCGATGTGCCAGTGAAGGATGACAGGTGAGAATGGAAAGGCAGGTCAGTAAGCCCATCGTGATAAATACACCTGGGATTCAGCATGATGATTTCCACGTGGATGTCGACCTAACAGGATATATTGCTAGCACACGCACACGCACACGCACACGCACACAAACACACACATACACACACATATACACACAAACATTACACTCAAAACACATTCTTCATACATTCGTCTTTAAAATACAAAAAATACCAAGAATACTTACCTCACAATACTTGTATTGATATAATAATATAGATGTTCAGTAATATATTGTAAAACTCCGGAGAGAGCCTGGAGATCTGTAGTACCTACAGGTTTCGACCTAGTTCAGACTTCAGACTCTCACAAGGATAATAATTTCAAGTTAAAATACTAAATAGTCATACAATGTAAAATATTCCTTGTGAGTAGTAAATAAAGATTATTTATTATATTGGTTACCATTTTATAACCGAATGTCGTCAGCTTGTTTTATTAAAAATAAAAAATCCACATAATTAATACAATGAAATAACAAATAAGATGAAATAGGTGATAAATAAAGGTTGTCTGGAAGAAATTGCCTAGCAATAAGGCAGCCTTTTGTATCACTTCTCATGAATATTTACTGTATTATTATTTTTTAATTGGTAACATAAATAAATAAACAGTACCTAGATATCAGATCATGAAATAATACGTATTCGAACAAATTCCTATATATATATCCAATGATTCCTTTTCATCACATTGAATCAATTATTTTTTACTAAAGTCATAGACAAAATATTTAAATCTTTAAAGAAAAAAAACTAACTTAATTTTTTTGTTTTTAATCCAGAAAACATACATGTAACATGCAACATATTCCATTAAATATGTTTAATTGATTTTTTTTATACCACTGAGGTAGCAAACAAGCATACCTATGAACACCAACAATACCAGGGGTATTACGCGCTATTATTATAAATTATTATTTTATTATATATGTATTATAATATATTGCCGTGTGGTCCCAGCATAGAATACACCGCAACAGTATGGCAAGTTCTTAATACAACATTGGATTATGTTCATTGTTTTGTCAACAGAAAGTGGTGAAGGAGATGAACCGTCTCGGCATGTTGGTGGACCTCTCGCACGTCAGCGAGAACACCACCAGAGCTGCTATCAAGATCTCGAAGGCCCCGGTCGTCTTCAGTCACTCCTCTGTCTACAGCCTTTGTGCGCACAAAAGGAACGTACCCGACGACATTATACAGTCTTTGGTAAGTTTTTGATAGGTTTTCAATCAATCGATCAATCAATGTCTTATTAATTTAATTATTTAATCATTTATTTCAATCACTTATTAGTCGATCAATTGATTACTTAATCTTATTTATTTATCGATGAAATCGATCATTAATAATTTAATCATCAATCGCTTATTCAATCAGTCTCTTAAATAGAATGGTTATAATAATTTTATTTATATATAAGTAATAAATTAATAATAAGTACTACAACAACATGAATTAGTGGCTATATATATATAATTATATCACACAAATAAACTAATTTTAAATATATATATATGTCTTATATATATAATATACTGTAAAACTCTAAACGTTATAGTTTTCACGTATATTTCATACCAAAAGTTGTGTGCGAATGTAATTTTTAGAGACGTGCGCGCGGGCACGGCAGTAGTAGCCCACAATTTTTTTTCATACTACTTAGAATGGCAAACAAGCTGACGGCCCACCTGATGGAAAGTGGTAACCGTCGCCTATAGACATGAGCAGTACCATGGACATAACAGAGTATACTGTTTCGCCCATGGTACATGGCGTTGCCATTCCTGAGGATTCAGGTGTTATTCCTCTGTACCCAGTAAATTCACGCCATATCCCACCCTTCAAACCGAAACACAGTCATGTCCACGTCCCACGGGAGTACAATACACACAAAACTACCCACAGTTTTATATATAACATCGGGTAATAATAACTCCAAGTCCAACTAGCGTATTCATAAAATTAATTAATGTGCCCTAGGGAACTTGAAATAATAGTTTTCATCCTCTCTCTTTCTCCCTACCACGTTAAATTAATTTATTAAAAGCTATAGAGAAATATGCAAAGATACCACACTAACTAATAGACTACAATTTGTTTGTTTCTTTTATAAAATGTAAATTTTCTGGCAATTGGTTGAGCTGGCTTTATAATGACAAGAAGTAATAAATTCACTTTCTTATTTAAACAAAGAAGGCATAAATTACCATTCCAACCTATAAAACCTCAGTTACAAAGCAATCCAGATTTTAGAATATAAAATAAAAACAAATTTAAAAATATTATCTTTAACATTTATGCAAAAATACAGTCGAATACAAAAGCGAAAAATTTTATGAAAATTTAAACGTAAAACTTTACAAGGGGTAATTAAGTCAGTGTTATTTCTACAGCATGTAATTGTTTTGTTACATTATAATTAAATAAAAATAAAAAGTTATTTTTTTATGTGCAACTAAATCAAGTAAATACTCGTATATGTTGTAAACAGCGATCACAGACTTCACGCTGTTTTATGGCAACTTGGCTACATTCACTGGCGTGCACAAAAAGTACTGAACAACCAGGAGATTTATACAAACCTTGTGTCCCACACTTTGTTATCGAGCGAAACAAACTTGCTACGGAAGGATTCCTAGTACGTACCAGTTGGACAACTGATCCGACCAACTTGTTGGCCTTAGAGTTGCCACTGTGAACTCTAGAAAAATATAGTTGTCTTGTATGGAATGAATTTCCGAAACTGTCCGCTAGAGGCGCTGTTAACTTGTCTATCATTACTAATATTAGAAATGTGAACGTGAGTTTGTTTGTTGAATAGAATAGGCTACCTCTTTCTTTACCGTGGGTGTCGTAAGACGCGACTAAGGGAGGGCGATGGATGAGCAGCAGCGTCCCTCTTAAAACATGTCTAAAGCCTAACTGCAGTTGCCGATCCGCTTGCCAATTGTGGCAACTACTGGCAAAACCCCCAAGGAGGAGGCTTATGTTCAGCAGTGGACAGTTAAAGGCTGATATGATGATAATGATGGTAGGTTATATCTTAACTTGGCAGACAGGTGAAATTGCGGGATGTAACTATTTTTTTTTTATACAACTTAGAATGGCAAACAAGCTGACGGCCCACCTGATGGAAAGTGGTAACCGTCGCCTATAGACATGGGCAGTACCATGGACATAACAGAGTATACTGTTTCGCCCACGAGACCTCCCATGCGTTGCCATTCCTGAGGACTCAGGTGTTATTCCTCTGTACCCTGTAAATTCACGGCATATACCACCCTTCAAAGCGAAACACAGCCATGCAAACACAACTGCTTCACGGTTGAAACACGAATAGGACAGAGGTACCCAAGCAATCGACTTTTGTACAAAGTCTCCCACTGGTACAACCCATAAAGCTGTTCAATTTGTAAGAGACTTGCCCCGACTCATAAGTTGCGGGTTCAAGTCCGAAGTTTCGAATTTTTGCAAACGTACTATTATTATAATAAATACTGAGCACCATATTCCAATATATATTAAAATATGATTTTGCATTCCATTAAATAAGCCGGAATATTCATTAATATGGAATATTCATTAATATCAGTGTATGTATATCATATTTCGAGTAATTAAAACATATTTATACATTCATATTTTAATGTTAATAATACTTTTTAATAATTAACGTCCAATTGAGTTTATTAATGCAACTTAAAGTGGCGAACAGGCTGATGGCCCGTCAACCTCGCCTATGGACTGGACACGAATTTCTTTTATATTTATATTACATTTATTTTTTGTAATTTGCTATGTGACATAAAACAAAACATAAAAAAATTTAAACAGAACACATTGAATACATCCTATAATTACCATAGACATAACATCCTTCCTACCTTCGTTCCCGGTTCCAATTATTACCTCCTCCTTCCAGACCTAGACGTCTTTGTCTGAACCAGTCCAGGGTACTGAAGCTTCCCTGCTGTAAAACCCATTTTATGGGTAACTCATTTGCATATCGTGCTGTATAGCTGTGGAATAAACTTCCCGTGAATATTCAGAATAGCCCGTCTAGCAGTTCCTTCAAAAAAAGATTAAAATCATTTTATCTTTCCAATTTAATTTAAATATAAAAATGATTAGAAGACTGTCATCATTGTGTTCTCTTGTATTTGATATTTATATGTTGTATTTAACGTGTGTATGTATGTGTGTATATGTATGTGTATGTGTATATGTATATATATGTGTATGTGTATGTATGTATATATGTGAATGCATGTGTGTATATATATAATTATTTATAATTTATGTAAATATTTATTTAAATTTCTGTCTTGCACTACTACTGCCCACTCAATATTCCTAATGCCACTGCGTTAGGTTGACTGGAAGAAATCTCTTTTAGAGATAAGTTCGCTTTGCTAACATTGTTATTAACTTATTGTTGTTACTGTATGTTTTATATAAGTGCAATAAAGAATATATATAATGTGCGACAACAACATGAATGATGGGCGATATATATATAATTATGTCGCCCATCATACCCCTTGTTATATATATGTGATAATATATAATAATGCGGCTAAACTATTATATATTTATAAGGACGACGAGATAAATAAAATACATATTACGTTTTCAACATCCATTTTACTAAATTTTAATAGAATCGACAGAATGCATTATATTTTTAATAATAAAAAAGTATAAGTGGCCAGTACGTGCAATAATAAAAAGAGTTCATTCTTACATATTAAATTGAATCTGCAACATCCTCTACATCTACCTAAAAATATGTTGAAAATAAATACTAATGTGTTACAAGTTAAATATGTATCAGAAATATAGAAGATTACGCTAAAACTTCTAGTGGATAAAGTCTTTGATATGGTCGAATTTTAAATAACGCTGTTTTACAGATCGATCCACTTTATCTTTCTCAGTATATATTTCCTAGTGGCCACTTTACTTGTCTCTCCTCAGTTTCTATCAATACAATATTATCAATTTTTAAATTAGTTTCTTTTTCCTTCTCTTTTTGTAATTCATCTCTCCACCACAAATTCTTAACAGATTTCTGTCTGCACGTTTAACTGATATTTGCAGGAAGGCTTTGGCGATATCGGCTGATATTCCTACAGCACTCTTTCGAAAGCCCATTAATAAATGACGTAATTTATCTAAAAAGTTTAACCCCTTATTCAAGTATGAACTCAGTGATCGACCATTTTTATCATAAGCAAAAATACGTCGAACACTGGTCTTAATTTTGTGAATTAAACTTGCATCTTTAACTACTCCTCTATGCGGTAAATAATGAACCATCTGTCTAATTTATCTTCCGTACTTTGTCTATTATGCCCTTTTCTTTTCGACAACTTACTTTATAATATTCAAGAAACTTACCATAGGGCATTAAATTTGGTATTCGTGGACAGTCTCTTTTCAGCTATGCACTGAATAAAAGCTTTACATATTTTGGCGTAGTGCCCTGTTTTTATATTAGACAAGCTTTTTTCTTCTTAAGATGCTCTTTGTTTGTTCTAACGACATCTTCGACAATTTATAACATTCTGCACTAGCATGACCTTTGTCGCACCATATGCATGCAGGTTTCCAACTATCCGCTCACTGTTAACGTTGATGCTGTCGATTCAGTTGCAACCGTTTGCTCTGATGTGTTACCAAAGTTTTTCGCTATTTTAATTCGTTGCTCGCTTTCGACTTCTCGTTTTATGAACAGTAGTAAACTTCCCAATTCATCTTGTAACAATTGGCTTAATTCTTTCCCATGCCTTCAAAACGTCTAATGGTAAAGACGATTCTACCATTGGAAGAATAAATGCGGCATATTTATCTTGTGTTACACCCAAAGTCTCTAAGGCGCGCAACTGGGAGTTGAGTTGATCATAAAGGATTGATAAATTCATATTTTTGTCTTTATTTATTATTAATGTAAGTAGCTCTCTCACATAAACTTGAATCAATAATTCCTCACGTGCATATCTACGCTTCAAATCAGAAAGGCATTGTGTGTAGCTGGATTTATTTGGAGGAAAACTTTCAACAAAAGATCGTACTTCTGTTCCCGGCATCATAGATTGGACTAAGTATTGAAATTTATCCGCATCATTCATCTGTTTATCCTCATCTATTTTCTGGAACTGGCCCCAGAAGGGTAACCAACTACGTACACATCCGTCAAACTTCCTTAACTCCAGGACTGGTAATTTGTAATTCTTTGCTGTTTCAGATCCTGAAAAACCAACGCTTTCTTCTTTTGTTTTAGACAGAACATTCTCGACTCTTGTTTTCATTGTCAGCCATTTCTTATTGTAAGCTATTACTTCTTCATATTCTTTTTCTAGACCACTTTCGTAATAATATTTTTCAGATAACAACATTTCTATATCTCTATCAATATTCTAATATATATTTATAACTTTGAAGTACTAAATAATTCATTCGATCTCCGATATATTTAGTTCATCTTTATCTAACAAATTTTCTAAAATATTAGAGATCTTATAACTTTGCTGCCGCCCGTCGACACCGTTTCTTAGCATCCATCCTGAGGGTATAATTGTTGAAAACTGTGATAACTGCGATGCAAATGCGGCTAAACTATTATATATTTATAAGGACGACGAGAACAATAAAAATACATATTACGTTTTCAACATCCATTTTTACTAAATTTGAATAGAATCAACAGAATGCATTATATTTTTAATAATAAAAAAATATAAGTGGCCAGTACGTGCAATAATAAAAAGAGTTCATTCTTAAATATTAAATTGAATCTGCAACACCCCTGTCCTATTGCTAGAGACTAATTGTACAGATTTCATTGTTTGTTGAGTTGTACAGATTTATAGAAACTGAAAGTCAATTAACTGTTTAGTTTAAGACTCAGCTTCTGAGTTAGGTATTCATGATAAAAAAAATTCTCAGTTTTTTTTTTTATGCAACTTAAAATGGCAACCAAGCTGACGTGAGCTGTACCATGGACATAACAGAGTATACTGTTTCGTCCATGATACTCCCCATTCGTTGCCATTCCTGAGGACTCAGGTGTTATTCCTCTGTACCCTGTAAATTCACGCCATATCCCACCCTTCAAACCGAAACACAGCCATGCAAACACAACTGCTTTGCGGTATAAACACGAATGGGGCAGAGGTGCCCAAGTAAACGACCTTTGTACAAAGTCTCCCTCTGATAAGTCTAAAAAGTAAGTAAATTTTAGCTTTCCTAGTCTAGAAAGCTGAAATTTAGAACTAAACTTTGCATTATAACGTGAACATCTGCTAAGAGAGATTTTTTGAAAATTTAAACTTTAAGTGGAGACACGAGTCGTGAATATAAATATTCACTTAACAGTACTACCACAAAATCCTTAGGAATATTATAAATGTGAAAGTGAGTTTGTTTGTTACCTTATAGCGGCTTAACGGCTTAACCATTCACTATGAAATGTGGTACACACGTACTAGAAGCGATGGAGAAGAATACGGCCTACTTTTTATCCCGGTCAATGTATGTATATATATATATATATATATATATATATATATATATATATATATATATATATATATATATATATATATATATATATATATCATCATGTTACCCGTTGACTATCCACTGAATAAACATAGGCCACCAGGGGGGAAGGGATTATTAATAATGCGGACTACCAGTCCCATTGCTACCAATATACCCTGTCAGGACGACCTCCACGTGGCTCCCCCTAGAAACTATCGTGTTGCATTCCAGGTGTATTCATTACAATGGGCTAACTGACCTGTCGTTTCATCATCGCCTATCAGCCCTCACTGGTACCCCGCCAGTGTATACCGATAGCATTACATTATCGTTCATTAAAAAAACATAGGCCTTCCTCATAAAGAGGTGTTTCCAGTAGTTACCATGCTTAGCAGATGGATTGGCAACCACAGTTAGACTTTGAAAATGTTTTAATACCTTGACATTAAATTCCCTCAGTCGCCTCTTACGACAATTACAGTAAAGAAGAGGGTGGACTATGTCGGGACCACACTGCAATACTGTACATATATAGTAAATTACATTTATTAAAATTTTATTTCTGTTCAACAGAAAGAAAATGGCGGCATCATCATGGTGAACTTCTTTCCCGACTTCGTGAAATGTGCTCCGAACGCTACCCTGTCAGACGTCGCCGGTAATGTATTTGGTTTTATTTATTTCTCATAATTTCTATTATTGACGAATATAGGGGCTTCTTTTTTTACTATGAAGGTATTAAACAAACATACAGCCCTTCTGATTCACTGATGATGAATGGTGAAAGTGTATGTAGCAAGAGAAGTACGTAAACAGAGGAAAGGATTCTAGACCTATAGCACTCAGTTCCCTCTGCTTACTTCACAAGGTATTGTTATGGCACACGCACAAAAGAAAATTATGCTTGGCTTTATGTATTTTTTTTTTATCATTTATGTTATTTCGTTTTTATGTACATATATGTTATAATTTGCGTGCTGTAAGTAATGCAAATAAATTATCTATCTATCTATTTGGCATAAAGATATGTAAATATGATTAATGTAGTTTTTTGCAATAGTTAATTATAAAATTTTCCGTTATTTACACTTATATTAAATTAACGATTAGATCTTAACGAGACGCGATTATAGATACTTACATATCTGTTTTTTATTGCCGGCATTTCGACGTGGATTGTACCACGTCTTGGTTACGATAGGGCTGAAGTGAACGGCGTCTTCTGGCAGCCCGCGCAGTCAATTCGGACATCCCCACGTTATCACTATTGTTGTCTGTATCCACCGTTTTAATATGTAATGGTTATTTAAATGACAATTGAACCATAATTATATTTTTCGCTTTTTTTTATATATAATGTAAATATTTGTATGCCTACATTGCTTAAAGCATTTAAGCTTATGTCAAAATAGTACCACGTGGCTTAAAATTATTATTGGACTGTTTAATGCAATCTATATATAAAAATTAATGTCACTTTTCGTTGTATTTTTATAACTCAAGAACGGTCTCACCTATCCGAACCAAATGTTTAGGCTTTGTTCGTACTATTTAGTAGATGGTTTATGTGAAGTTTGCACAAAATCGGTCGAGCGGTTCATATTCATTTATCACATTTTTTGTAACAAATGAATTCAATAAATGGCGGATCATTTTGTAAATGGGGATTTTTGTGTCAAATTCAAACGTTTTTTAAGATGGGGATTTTTTTTAATGGATGATAATGAAATGACCCCGCCTACGCTATCGGTATACGCTGGCGGGGCACCAGTGAGGAATGACTGATGATGATGAAAAGGTAGGTCAGTTACGCCCATCGTGACGAATTCAACGATAAATTAGACACGATGGTTTCCAGGGGAAACCGCGTGGAGGTCGACCTGATAGAATATATTGATAGCAATGGGAACTAACCTCCCAATTACTAACAATCCCTTCCCCCCTAAGATAGGGATTGTGCTGTTAAATTGAAACTTTTTTCAATGTTGACAGTACAAGCGTGTTGTTATGTCATTCATGCGGTCATTTCATTTTGGACGTGTTTCGATTAAAGCAAATTGTCAGAGATATTGATGTTAAAATATTTTTTTTTTATTATTTCATTTTATACGTAGCGAAGCACGTACCGGGACGCTAGTTTTTTTTTATAAGTTTTAATATTGTACGTTACGGGCGTACAATATTAAAAACGCTATCAACCTGTAATTATCACAGTAGAAAATTCATTCATTCATTCATTCAAAATAAACTCATTTCATTTCATAGGTATTATATATAGGTACTATTTACTTGTTAAGTTGAGTTATGTTGAGTTCCAGTCATTAATTTTAAATGATTTTTTTTTAGTTTCATATTTCGGTTCAATTTCATAAAGAGTAGTAAGAATTACCAGAGGAAGACTTTGTACAAAAGTCGTTTGCTTGGGTACCTCTGTCCCATTCGAATTTCAAACGTAAGTTGTGTTTGCATGGCTGTGTTTCGGTTTGAAGGGTGGGATATGGCAGTGAATTTACAGGGTACAGAGGAATAACGCCTGAGTCCTCAGGAATGGCAACGCATGGGGGGTATCATGGGCGAAACAGTATACTCTGTTATGTTCATGGTACTGCTCATGTGTATAGGCGGCGGTTACCACTTTCCGTCAGGTGGGCCGTCAGCTTGTTTGCCATTCTATGTCGTATAAAAAAAAATATCTCCCAATGTTTATGTGTGTGTACAAAAGTGCTTCAATGTATATATATATATATATATATATATATATATATATATATATATATATATATATATATATATATATATATATATATATATATTAGTCATATATATTATAAGTAGTATGTATATTTTTTATATTTTTCACACACATCTGTCGTCATCATACGCTTCCTGTTTTTACCCAACGGTTAGCTGGTAGAGAATGCCATATGGCATTAAGCTCGCCACTTGTACAAAGTTTTATTGTGCAATAAAGAATAAGTAAATAAATGTATTACTACATAGTCATTAACTTTAAAGCGAGAATATAATTGGACTGTTACCTTAAGTAACAGATTAGAAGTTTAAAATTCAACCCTTGTCCAAGTAACATTGCGGTGAAGTCAACCCACGTAAGTAGGGTTACATTCTATCCCAATTTCTCCGGATATGTCGCAACGTAACTTTCAATAAATAAACTTTCGGGTTTCCTGTTTTGAACTTTGAATTTGGAATTTGTCTGAATTTTAAATTTCTTTTGAAGAAATAAAAAATAAATTAAAAAAATTTGTATGCATTTTATTTATTTATTTGTTTTTCTTTTTATACCACAAAGGTGTCAAACAAGCATACAACCCGTCTGATGGTAAACGGTCACTGTAGCCTATGGACGCCTGCAACACTAGGTGTGTCACGTGCGCGTTGCCGACCCTGAAAAAAAACTTAATATAACTTTTTAAATATCTTTTTTTTTTGTTTGTTTGTTTTGTATAATTTGTACCGGTGACGTGGTTGTGTCAATGTTATTTATAATTTAACTTAATTAATAGATATAATGGTCGGCTCCACATCTAGGCAATATTTGCATATTTATATACTTTCTTTCTTTATATAGCAATCTGTAGTGAACGTTGTTGGTAGTACTATTAATCACATTTAAATGTAATTTTATTATAATTATATATTGTATTACTGTTGGTAACTTTAATAAAATAAAAAAATAACCCTTTTTGAAGAACCATATATTTAATTTTATTTGAAAAAAAAAAACATTACAATTAACAGAAAAAATCATCATCATCATCAACACATCAGCTTTTAACTGTCCACTGCATAATAAGTCTCACCCTTGAGGAGTTTTGCCAATAGTTGCCACGCTTAGCAGGCGGATTGGCAACCACAGTTAAGCTTTAGAGATGTTTTAAGAGGGACGCTGCTCATCTCTCGCGCTTAGTTTTAGTATATAACATAATAAATAGAATCCATTGAAGATTAACTATTACATACAAAGGAGCCAATTTTAGATATACAGCAATAGAAAAAAAGTACTAAGATGTGAATATTATCACATGGAATTCTTCACGGTATCATCCAATCAGCTTTCCACACATTGCAATCGAATTACTAAATATGTTTATCAGTATCGGAGAATAATTTATTGTGATTGGTATAAACGCGAAAAAACAAATGTGTGTTCAGCATATTTTGTCTTCATAAAAGGTACACTAAATAGTGGTAATTACATACATACATACATATCTGTCACGCATGTCTCCCATTAGGGTAGGCAGAAACAGTGGAACGCCAAATGCTTCGATTCAAACAAACCTCTTTCGCTTCTTCCACATTTAAATAGTTTAATCAGTGGTAATTTAAATAGTTTAATCACTGGTAATTTTAATAGTTTAATCTGGGATATCGGAAAATAATATTATTAAAAAGAAAGCAATTTTTTTTTTATACAACTTAGAATGGCAAACAAGCTGACTACCCACCTGATGGAAAATGGTAACCGTCGCCTATAGACATGAGCAGTACCATGCACATAACAGAGTATACTGTTTCGCCCATGACACCCCGCATGCGTTGCCATTCCTGAGGACTCGGGTGTTATTTCTCTGTACTCTGTAAATTCACGCCATATCTCGCCCTTCAAACCCAAACACAGACATGCAAACACAACTGCTTCACGGTTGAAACACGAATGGTACAGAGGTACCCAAGCAAACGACTTTTGTACAAAGTCTCCCTCTGGTAATTTATGTGATTTCCTCCTTTCCACTTTGGTGTTGCTGGAAGAGAACTCTTTTAGAGTTCAGCTCGCCTTTGTATATTTACTTACTTCTATATTATGATATGATGTATTATCAATGTGTACAATATAGTATAAAAAAAAACAAACATTGAAAACTTTTTCTTAAGGTTTTCAATCTTAAACAAACGTTTAAGGTTCTTTCTCAACTTCTTCTTTTTAAGTCGGTTGAAAAGGTTTGATTTGATTACATTTCATTATATATATATATATATATATATATATATATATATATATATATATATATATATATATATATATATATATATAATTATTATTATATATTATTAATGAATAATCACAGAAATCGATAACGATTTGAAATATTTAATCAATTAATCATTTTTGTACTACTATTAAACATCAACAAGTCCGATGATCATGGTACAGTTATGGGTGTCGTAAGAGACAACTAAGGACGCTTCTGTCTATCCCTCGACCTAATTAATGACAACAGAAGACAGAAGCGTCCCTCTTAAAACATGAAAACCTATCTGCGATTGCTTTTACTACGATTTCCTTGAAGATAAATGTAATAAATTTCCATAATATTATAATTTTTTACTATAAATGTGACATTGTTGATTTTTTTTTTACATAATTTGTTTTTTCTTATGTAATTGCAAATTTGTATACCTCGATATATGGGGTTGATCATAGAGAACTTATCTTGTTTTACCATCCATTGTTACCTTTGTATCACAAGTTAAATAAGTAAATAAAAATAAAATAATCTGCGGTTGCCAACCCGCCTGCCAAGCGTGGCAACTACTGGCAAAACTCCACTTCTGGGAAAGGCTTATGTTTAGCAGTGGACAGTTAATAGCTGAAATAACAATAATAGTAAAAAAAACTACTATTCAAAAATGCTTAAATCTAAGCTTACTTGAATAAATACATTTCTCTCTTTCCATAGTCAAGTTAATACTCGTAAGTTGTTTGTTTGTATTTTTGTCAAGATCTATTTGAAACAAACTATAATATATGGTACTTATAGTGTACCCCTGCGTTTCCGCTAAATAAACATGACATTTATTTGTACAAATGTCCTTTTTTTGTCAGATTAAATGGTAATCCTATACTCGAGTGACTGTGAGTACGTGTAACCACTGCGTTTCCACTTAGAGGTTTTGTGGTCAGAACGACACTTCACTGCCCCGTGGGAATACGCCCCGCCTCTGTGTAGTATAAAGAGGGAATTTTACTTTAAACCCTCAAAAAAGCCGAATACGAAAATGGGAACAAATGAGTTCATTTGTTTTTCTAACCGACTTCCAAAAAAAACGAGTGAAATTAGTTACTAGTTTCTCTCGTATCCGTTGTACTTAAAAAGGTTATAAACAAAATATTAAACAATAAAGAAACGACTTTGGTAATAAATACACAAACACGCACACTCAGACATGCACACACACACGCTCGCACACAAGCGCACGCACGCATACACACGCACACATGCACGCATGCACGCACGCACGCACGCACTCGCACTGTCACAAACACGCACCAGTACACCCATACAGTAAATATTTAAATGTAGAACGAATAACCGCGTGTTGTGTAAATTTTATACCGGAACGAACATTTGTTTGCGCCGCACAAATAAACGGGATAAATGTCATCGACACAAAATCCATATGAGACCAACACCAACCTATAGTATATATATATATATATATATATATATATATATATATATATATATATATATATATATATGTGTGTGTTTTGTGAAATGTATAAATGAGGTATCATTATGATAGAAATAAATAAATAAATATATTTTATAATATTTATACAATATTAAAAACTGTTAAACCAATGTAAACAGGATACAATTAATATTTGTATAGCACGGTAATTGAACCAGCAACCGTCAGGGGACGAAGCAGTGCATGAAACTGCTTCAGCGTCAGTATTCATCGAATGACTCCTTCCCTCTTGTAATTCCGTGAAAAAGTTTCAATCAGCAGCTCCGAGTCAGAAGTAATTACCAATTATTATTCCTTTTCAAAATGAAATAGCGATTTCAATTTCAAATTTGCAATTGCATTCAAGACTTACAGTCAAAGACGTAAATGTCAAAATGACGTGGCGTAATTTATTCGGGAATAAATTACCCAGTCGTTATCGGTGTGGAATTTGTTCTCCCTGCTTTCATTCTTGCTTCAACACCCGGAGGCGAGTGTTAATTTAGACTATATTATTTGGTGCATCCTGTTTTTTTTATACAACTTAGAATGCTAACGGTACACTTGATGGAAAGTGGTAACCGTAGCCTATAGACATGAGCAGTACCATGGACATAATAGAATACTCTATTTGAGTGAGAGAGTGCTAGTGCTCACGGGAAAGGAAGGGGTGGCCTATTATATGCCGGGACCACACAGACAATTAACTAATAATTTATGTTACTTGTATTTTTATTGATAATAAAAAAAAACTATTAACTGCTGTTAATTTAATCTTGATACGCCATCTAAAATTGTTGTATTTTATGAAATTTCCTACTTCTGAAATCCACGCGTGCGATTTCATGGGCAAAAAGATAGTATGAAATAAATTACAAAATTTGACGGGGCGGGCACGATAAAATTGGATTTTACAGTCAGAAATCCGAAAACAAAGATTTGAACTCTAATTATTTATGACCCTTTGCTCTAAAGTCCCCTGACAGATTATCGGATTTGGGCGAGGTGAAAGGCAAAAGGGACAAAGCAGTAAATTTTCTCAGATCCGTCAAATATTTGGAAAAGCATCCCCTTCTTAGCCGCCCTGTCTCTTTAGCTGACTTTTATATTATGAATATTGTTTTTTTTTATTTTTTTTTTATTTAACGCTTTTTATAGAAATTGTGTACTTCCGCTTCCCTGACATCTATATAATTACACTTTTGAAGGGAATAAATGAAACTGTATTTCTAAAAGGAAAAGAGTGCTGTGGATAGCAAAAAGAAGTGTCGAAATCGATTCAGAACCGGCAATGTAATCGAAGACCTCGACTAGGGAAAGAGGTATAAAAAATAATGGCCGATAACAGTGCTGGTAGATTAGAGACTTTGAATGAAAGACGTCTAGTTTCATACTTCTGTCTTTAAGCTACACAGACATTCAAAAAAACGTTGCCAGATTTTTCACAGTTTTCAATAAAACAATTTCTATTCTCGAAATTTTTGGAAAAATCAAATTCTATGAGAAATTTTCGGTTAAAAAAAGAAATGGTCCTAAAAAAATGTGGTGGTATTTATTTTTGAAAATTTTAGTTAATAGTTTTAATACTTGTAAGTACATATATAAGGTACATATTTTATTTCATGCAATAGCAAATTGTTTTTATACAGTTGATGTCTTTTTAGCCGGTTGAAATGAAAAACGCGCCATGCCACGGTTCAAATCACACATCACTTGCAAATTGTTAATAATAATAATAATAAATATTTATTTGCGTTAAACATGGTATACAGTGATGTTATAATTATATTTAAGAGTGCACATGTTTTTTTTTTTACAACACATGGGGCAAACGAGCATGCGGCTCACCTGATGGTAAGTGACTACCGCCGCCCATGATCACTCACAACACCAGCGGCATTGCAGGTGTGCTGCCGGCCTTTTAAAAAGGAATATACTCTTTTCTTGAAGGTTATGTTGTCGTATCGGTTCGGAAATACTGCTGCTGGAAGTCGATTCCAAAGAATGGTTGTGCGTGGAAGAAAAGCTTGCTAAAGTCTTGCTAAAGTCTTGCTAAAGTCTTGCTAAAGTCATACATAGCATGCAAATTAAGTTTCCTATTATCAATCATTGTTAGATATATAAACATTTTTGTTAATACCAAATGTCAAAAACGTCTACCAAGGAAATCTTTTATATCATAAAAATTCTGTTCCTTTAGCCAGTTATTATAATCTTTTTCCAAATAAAGTGACATTCAAATCTTTAAATTCATTTGGAATTTTATTATAATTTTTTTTTATCAAATTGACAGAAATATTGTATACCTAAATAATCAAACTGACTTTATTTTTATATGATTAATATAATATTTCAAATTGTTGTTCATTTATTCGATATAAATTGGTATTAATATGAGTATATGTATATGGCATTAGCTAGCTACCAATAAAATTTTGCTACACCCAAACAGGATTCAAGTACTTACTTTACATGAGAACATTTAGCAAGTATATATCATCGTCATCTTAGCCTTTAACTGTTCACGCCTGAATAAGCCTCCCCATAGGGGGGGTTTGCGAGTAGTTGCCACGCTTGGCAGGCGAATTAGCAACCGCAGTTAGGCTTTACAGATGTTTTAAGAGGGACGCTGCTGTCCATCCCTAGCCCTCTATATTATGTACATAAATGCATTGTAATGAATAAATAAATAAATATTATTTACAGTAAAATATATGACTATATCTACACACATTAGAAAGAGAAAGACAAAGAAAGGTAGAAACAGAATGAATTGCATTTTTTTCGTCGTTCATTTTGGCAAAACGTAGTTGAAAACGATACAACTTTGAGATAAGGTAAAAATCTCAAAAATCTTGTCGATTTGCAAAAAAAATATTAGCGATGGGGTAAAAATAAAAATTTGCATCTGGTAACCCTGCTACAGGGTTAAAGGTTGGAGTATTTGTTTTAAACGAAATTATAGGGTCGAAGACATATCTTAGTTCTCGGGAATGATAAACATCACACCCATATAGCAGTGCATTACATACATATATACATATCTGTCACGCCTGTCTCCCATTAGGGTAGGCAGAAACAATGGAACGCCAAATGCTTTGATTCAAACAAACCTCTTTCGTTTCCTCCACATTCATCAATCTTTTCATACACGCTCGCCGGTTACGGGTACTTTTAGTTTGGTCCTTCTTCAGCACGTCGTCTATTTGGTCGATATATTTTATTTATTTATTTATTTATTCATTAGTAAACTGGTAAACCCCCCCAAGGGGGAGGCTTATGTTCAGCAGTGGACAGTTAAAGGCTGATATGATTATGTAATTATATCTATATATCCATATGTGTATATATACAATTAAATATATTATAATATAATTAGCTAAATATAAAAAAAAAAACTACAGATAAAGCAGCCTTCCGCTGAAACGATTACATGGCTGACTTAATGCTAAAAGCGTTCTCTCCCAGTCAACCATAGGGAAGTGTCAGAATACTCGAATACGGTACTAGTAATTATTGATATATATACATACTAAAATTACATATATAAACGAATAAATATATACTTATACATATATAACATATACACGAAATTGAAAATAATATAAAATACTTACTGCTCGGATAAAGTAAAAAAGTGAGCGTGAACGTTTTTTTGAAAGACAGTTTAGTCGGTAGTCTTTTGGTATCAGGAAGCGCGTTCCAGAGCCGTGAAGAATGTAGGAGAAAAGAATTTGACACATGTCTGTCTAGGGTGGCACCTATCGACATCTCTATTCATTCATACTCGAAAAATCTCTTTAGTATTTTTTTTTTCTTTTATCTATCCTCTCAAACAGTGCATTCTGTTCGTGTAAGATCTGAGTGACGATTTCAACTTTCCAACAGGTGGGCCATCAGCCTATTTACCATTTTATGGTGCGGTGAAAATTCTATACTACTTGTAAGTTTATCTGTTTATATGTATGTTACTATATGTGGTAAGTTAGTGCAAACTAAGCATGCGAAGTTCTCGCCCCAAACGAGCAATACCTAATTAACATTTTGCTGGATCTTAATTAGTTTTCATTCCCAGTTTAGTGACTTGTTTACTGCGTATCACTTCTGTTACATGTGTGCGAATAACTTACAACTAACTTAAGTTACTGTAAGATGGATAACTGACTACTATACTAGTTTAATTAAACTTCAACATTTTTTTAACAACTCTTTAATGAAATTGGCCATGCAAGAATGACCACTTGTTTAGGATTATATATTTTTTTCCTTGCACAAAAAACAGTGTGGCCGACTTGACTAGACTCAAGATCTACTGTTTACTGACGAAACCCTATACGATTTACCAATTACATACTTCTTGAAATCTCAAATGAAACAACGTAGTTCAGTACACAATTATGTAGTGCTGTAGGTATTTTATTAAGAGGGACAACATAAAACTGAAAATAATTCTTAGTAACTACTTATTTATATTAGCGTGAGCATTGCGTCTAAGTATCTTTCGCTAGATTTTTTTTTTTAATGGATGATAATGGAATGGCAACCCTGCCTGCGCTATCTGTATACACCGGCGGGGCAACAGTGAGGGACGATAGGTGAGAATGAAGCAGGTCAGTTAGCCCATCCTGACAAATTCAACAACGAATCAATCACGATGGTTTCCAGGGGGAACCGCGTGGAGGTCGACCTAATAGGGTTCATTGCTAGCAATGAGGTTGCTAATCCCCGTTACTAACAATCTCTTCTCCCCCCTCTTTCGCTAGATTAGCAAAATATTATATTTATTGTCTTGCCACCGATAAACCTGTTCTGTTATTCTATCACTTTCGTTTAAACTAATTTCTCAATTTGAAAGACAGTAAGAAAAGACTCTAATAGTTAAAAACAGGTTTATAAGACGTTTCAATTTCAATCAGTAAGGGGGTTTGTCTACAACTTTGTGTCCCTAGCTAAAAATAATATAAGTCAAATTGTGTTCTTTCTCATTTTTAAGCTGTTGCAATTAAGCAATGATTTCTCTTTCTAATGCTGTAAGAAACTTGAAGATATCTTTATAAACGACAATGTTACAAAGCTTATAGCTTATAGCTTAAGCTACAGTTATCTAAATGTTTCTTTACAAAAACAGAATTCCAATTAGTATGACAATGTTTTATGAAAAATAGTACTAAAACCAACAATTCACTTAGTCTCAAATATTATATATATTTTTCTTTTAATATTCTTATATTATTTTATTTTTATTGTATTTAACCCTTCTTTGCATAATGATAAAAATTTCCATCATAACATTGAATGTCCAAAGCTTATATAAAATAACAAGTTCCCTTTAAGTTGATCGTGTCTCGATACTTTTTTTTTTTTATACAACTTAAAATGGCAAACGAGACAGATAGACATGAGCAGTACCATGGACATAACAGAGTATACTGTTTCGTCCATGATACCCCCCTTGCGTTGCCATTCCTGAGGACTCAGGTGTTATTCCTCTGTACCTCCTCTCTATTTTCCTTTAATTTTGAACATGAATTATATCACATTGATTTATTTCACCAATAAAAAAAAATCATGCAAAGAGGGGTAAAAGAATCAAGTAACAACTATTTTATTATATCTGAATATTAAATTAATTAAACGTTAAAAGTTATTATATCCTTCTAAACCAAATTGTTTCTCTTCAATATTACAAGTACATGAAAATAGTCGACAATCAAATTGGAACAATTTTCACAGAATAACTGCAATACTTTGAACTGGGTTAATTGGGTACAATTATTTCTAAAACTAGTATATATATATATATACTTGTGGACCTGGCATAGAATAGGCCACTCCTTCCTTTCCCGTGGGTGTCGTAAGAGACGACTAAGGCGAGAGATTAGCAGCAGCGCCCCTCTTAAAACATCTCCAAAGCCTAACTGCGATTGACAATCCGCCTGCCAAGCTTGGCAACTATTGGCAATACCCCCCCCCCCTCTCCGAAGGAGATGCTCATGTCCTCATCATCTGTTTGTATGTATATAAACTAATAACGCCATATGAAAAAATCACAATTTTTTTATTAAAAGCAGTTATTAACATTTTCAAAAAAAACACATTACAATAACGCTAAATAAATAAATAAAGTAGATTTTTCGCTCTCTCCTGTAAAGTAGCGATTTTAAATCGTTACATTTCTCGTAAGGTTCCCCGCTAGAGGCGCAGAACTGTAATGGAGAGACATGAATTTGAAACGTGAGTTCGTGTACAAAACATACGAGTGGAAATGAATATACGACTATAAAATTGATTCGCAAATAAAAATGGCAGCTTCTATCAACATAAATTTAATATGGAACTAACACAGAAATACATCCTGTCGATCGCCAAATTATTTACTTTAATATTTTTTTAATACCACAAATGTGACAAACAAGCCTACAGCCCGTCCGATGGTAAACGATCACTGTAGCCTATGGTCGTTTGCTACACTAGAAGTGTCACGTGTGCATTGCCGATCCTGAATATACCTTAATATATCCTTTTTGAAGAAAATCAAAAGAAATCCAAAATCTTTTTCGTTTTTACGCAACTTAGAATAATAAACACGCTGACAGTCCATCTGATGGGAAACGGCAACCGTCGCCTATAGACATCTATCAACAATTTGTAATATAATCAAGTAATTTCTAATTGGGTACCTCTGTCCCATTCGTATTTCTACCGTGAAGCAGTTGTGTTTCGGTTTGAAGGGTGAGATATCGCAGTGAATTTACAGGGTACAAAGGAATAACACCTGAGTCCTCAGGAAAGACAACGCATGGGGAGTATCATGGGCGAAAAAGTATACTCTGTTATGTCCATGGTACTGCTTATATCTATAGGCAACGGTTACCACTTTCCATCAGGTGGGCCATTAGCTTTTTTGCCATTCTACGTTACATTAAAACCGTAACAAAGTTTCAAAAGATATAGACGATTTGATAATCTTTCTCAGTTGATATGTGAGTGCCACAGTATGGATCATTAAACTCTTCGATACCTCTAAATGTCTCCAACTAGTTTCAAATTCCAAGTTAAATCGTGTCAGGGCCCTGAAGTTTTGAACTTGGTAATCTGCATCACGTGGAGCCGATAATTTCGTATTGCGACAGATTTCAGTCTGTCTATTGTATTATCTTTGACCAAAAGTTTGGTGTCGACTCACTTAGTTCGGAATACTGTGTTTAGCTGCAGTCCTATTGAGAGTTTAACCCTTAACACTTAACAGCTTCCAAAACGGAGAAACTAACTTGATTTCATCTTATCGTCCCTTACAAATATAATAGAATATAAAATATTTATTGTCAGAAAAACACAATTAGAACAGAAAATAATAATCAAGTAATTTCTAATTGGGTACCTCTGTCCCATTCGTATTTCTACCGTGAAACAGTTGTGTTTCGGTTTGAAGGGTGAGATATCGCAGTGAAATTACAGGGTACAGAGGAATAACACCTGAGTCTTCAGGAATGGCAACGTATCATTGGCGAAACAGTATACTCTGTTATGTCCATGGTACTGCTCATGTCTATATGTCTGCCATTCTAAGTTGTATAAAAAAAAATGTTATAAATCTATTATCTCACGGTATTGTTCATGTCTATTGGTGACAGTGTCCACTTTCCACCAGCTCGGTCGTCAATTTAATTGAAATTCTGAATTGTAAGAAAAATTTTGTTAAACCGTCGAAGTGGAGTAGGCATTGAATGTTTCAAAAATAATTCAGGCAACCGGAATTCCCGAAGTTGGAGTTGGATCCAGCGCTTCGTGCTGGCGGAAACTTCATATAATGCTGTATTGCGTATATTTTAATTAAAATTTGTCGCAGACACTAGTTTTAATAGTATTAATGACTTTGCAATTATGACTGTTAAAGCTCGTTGAAATGATACGAATGTATTTATTTATTTATTTATTTATTTATTCATTAGTACAAATATGTGTACATGGCGGACTTAATGCTAAAAGCATTCTCTCACAGTCAACCATAGGGAAGTGTCAGAATACTCGAATGCGGTACTAGTAATTATTGATATACATACATACTGAAATTACATATATAAACGAATAAATGTATATGAATTACAAATATACTTACACATATATGACATATACTATATTATACACGAATTTGGGAATAATATAAAGCACTTATTGCTCGGATAAAGATAAAAAGTGAGCGTGAACGCTTTTTTTGAAAGACGCTTTTTTTGAAAGAAGGTTTTTAATAATAATCTTATATATAAAATTCTCGTGTCGCGGTGTTTGTTACCAAACTCCTCCGAAACGGCTTTACCGATATTTATGAAATTTAATGTGCATATTGGGTAGGTCTGCGAATCGGCCAATATCTATTTTTCATACCCGTCAATAATAAGAGTGACCCACCGCAAAAATTTTTTTTTAAATTTTTTGACAAAAATTTTTTATTTTTATTTTGTTATATGTTAATTTAGCATTGAAAAATACATACAACTTTAAATTTTCATCGTTTTACGATCAACCCCTTTATTTTAATCGCGATTTTTATATTTCGCAATAAGTGGTAAAACAACGTTTACGGGGTCAACTAGTATATATATAATAAATAGATTTATTTCCTCTTCACAATTCATTACAGTGAAATACAATGAGACATGCTTGTATTAATCAAATTATAAATATAATTGTGTGAGACTGGTGCCTGAGATAGGTATAAGAATACCTGTATTACAGCTCACCAGGGCCTCACTCCGCAGGGTTACTTACTAAGTACTTGTAATATAATGAGTGAATTCAATGTAATAAATATAATTTATAGGAAGAGATTATTAATTATAATTTAATCTGGAAGTTGTGTGTGTGTGCGTGTATGTGCGTGCGTGTGTGTGTGCGCGCGCGTGTGTGTGCGTGCGAGTATGTATGCGTGTATGTATGTGTCTGTAGATGCATGCGTGTCTCTCACTGTGTGATGAAATGGATGATAATAGATTTTTTTTTTTATTAATGGGTGATTATGGAATGGTAACCCTGTCTGCGCTACTGGTATACGCTGGCGGGGCACCAGTGAGAAATGATAGATGAGGATGAAAGCAGATCAGTTGGCTCATCGTGATGAATTCAAAAAGAATTAACTAAGATGGTTGCCAAGGAGAACCGCGTGGAGGTCAACCTGATTGGGTATATTGCTAGCAATGGGGTTATCTGATACTCATTAGAAACAATTACCCACCAATATTTACTATTATGCTTTATTATATTAATATATGCCTGTGTTTAATGGACTACACTGACGGGGCACCAGTTAGAGATGATAGGTGAAGATGAAAGGACAGCCCAGTTAGCCCATCGCGATGAATCAACCTGGATATGAGCACGACGGTTTCCAAGGACCGCGTGCTGGTTGACCTGACAGGGTGTATTGTCAGCATTGGGGCTACTTTTCCCCATTACTAACACTCCCCTCTCCCCCCAATTATTATGGTATTCATCGAAACCTATGTAATTGCTTGTATCTATAATAAGTTTACTATTGTGTTTTTTTATTTGTGCTTTTTTATTTTCATTCTTTTATCTCTTTTGCTGTGTATTATGTGTATGTATTTTTTTTTATTGTAATTTGTGTGCTGTAAGTAATATAAATAAATTATCTATCTATCTATCTATCTATTGTAATCTTTTGGAGGAAACAATAAAGAGTATCTATCTATCTACTTCAAAAATAACTGTATGAAAATAGATAATGTAATTAAATTAAGTCCTGTATTACGACAATATAGAGTTAAAGGCATTCCGCCGATAATCGTTGTGGCTAACATAACACTCGATTTGACTAAAGTATTCGAGCACAGCGGGGCTGGGGGCGATCCAACGCCGTGTCTCGGATTAATTAGGTTCGTTAAGGGAGGGTTTAGATAAGTTTGTTAACCTTAACTGTCGAGTTGTCGAATGTTAAAATTTTCACTCGTAATTTTTTTTGTCGCGTTACATTTTTGTAAGCCTATTAAGTACAGCGACATCAGAAAGTTTATATATCTATATATAAATTGGTTCCTTTAAAATAAGTTTAAAATCACATTATATATATATATATATATATATATATATATATATATATACATATTATACATATATATATATATACATATATATATATATATATATATATATATATATATATATATATATATATATATATATATATATATATATATATATACTAAGGGAGGGCGAAGGATGGGTAGCAGCGCCCCTCTTAAAACATCTCTAAAGCCCGACTGCAGTTGCCAATCCGCCTGCCAAATGTGGCAACTGTTGGCAAAAACCCTCATGTTGTGACTTATGTTCATGTTCGGCAGTGGACATAAATAAAATGTTATACGGCCGTATAACCCTACCAAATTCAGATACAACCTGCTTACATACTTTCTACATAAACCGTGTCGAATATATAATCTAGTAATGTAAAATTTGTCATTGACAAATAATTGATATATCAAACATTTTCTATACACTAGCCTGCTATGAATTGAGAAAAATGTCAACTGATCGTGTATCTTTCGTCCTCTTTTTATTAATTATATTTGCATAAGAATAAAGGAGGCAACCATATGATTTACAGTTTTTATTTTATCATTCCTTTTATGTAATTCCTTGTTCTTAGAGCTGTTCACGTATCACTTGAGAGGAGAGAACACATTCGAAATTCAAATCCAGCGCGCATAATTCTTTTTTTAAAGGACAGCGTTTACTTTCAGAATAATATCATGCTTATTTCGTTAAAGAAAGACTGAGAAATGGGCTTAGGACCGTTTTTTATGGCAATATGGTAATCTATGGGGGAAATCTATGTCCAGCAGTGAACAAATAATGGCAGATATGACGATAATGGTTATTTCATTAAAAATTATTTTATATATAATATAAATTAAAGATTAAGATTGTAAATTATAAATGTATGTATATAGCTATGTTAAAATGTATATGACGCGTTATGTATATTACTTGTAATACCTTAAGGTTGGTCCCTTTTACATATTAAATAGGATTTGTAAAGGATTTACTATATGTACCTACGCAATTTGATACAAGCGGCCTGGTTTAGAAATAGACTAGGCTTATACAAATTTACATGCGCTGAATACGAAATCAAAGTTTACGCAAAAGGACTTCAAATGATATATATTTATTATACTTATACGAACGTTTTTCCACAACAAAGCATTCGAAAGAATTAAATAAGGCTCGGGTATTATCAATTGTGTGACAAGAATTATATAGAAAAAATATTATGAAAAAAATTAATCATTAAAACTCAGTAAAAAAAACTCCATAAGATTATTCAATCCAAATTGTTATAAAAATACGAAGGGATTTCTTACACTCTGATAGAATTTCTTACAAACTTTATATCTTTTTTTTTTATAAATGCACGTGAGGAGAACGATTCGAAACTGGTCACGTGTACAAATATATATATCTCTTGTCATATATATCTCTTTTTTTTTTTACAACACAGGGGGCAAACGAGCATGCGGCTCACCTGATGGTAAGTGACTACCGCCGCCCATGATCACCCACAACACCAGCGGCATTGCAGGTGTGCTGCCGGCCTTTTAAAAAGGAATATGCTCTTTTCTTGAAGGTTACGTTGTCGTATCTCACATTATGATCAGTAAAACAAAATACTATTTGTACTTGTTAAACATAATATTGAAACAATGAAATTTCACTGTCAAATAATAACACAAATAGTTTTTGTACAGAAACAAATTCCATACAGAATTTTATGCGAATTCCAAATGTCAATTATTCCAATTGGTAACAGAATTCGTCATAGTCGTAGAATACTGACGGATCTCTATATGTAATCTTTGTCAGATCCGTCAGTATTCTACGACTATGACGATACCTATATCGTTATAGTCGTAGAATACTGACAGATCTATATATGTAATCTTTGTCAGATCCGTCAGTATTCTACGACTATGATGAAGTGTTTTGAAGGTTAAAAATGATCATAAAAAGTTATAAAATCTAGGTAATGTACAATCAAAATCATCATGTCAGACTTTAACTGTCCACTGCTGATAATAAGCCTCCCCTAGGGAGTTTTGCCAGTAGTTGCCATGCTTGGCAGGCGAGTTGGCAACCGCAGTTAATCCCTCAGAGATGTTTTAAGAGGGACGCTGCTGCCCATCCCTCTATCATAAAGCAACTTTAGTCGCCTCATACGACACGTTGGTTGCTTAATGAAAAAAAGATTGTTGCTAAATGAAATAAGAAAGGGAGGGGTGGCCTATTCTATGCCGGGACCACACGGCAACCTGGTTATATTTTCATTAAGTTATATTAAAGAAAATTAGATATCTAATAATTAAATAATTATACAATATGTTTGCAGACTCTGAAACAGGTGGGTATATAATGTTTAATTGTAAATTTAAATGCCAAATAAATATTTTTCTATTCAATTTTCTATTTTAAAGGAAACCCAATAGAATTTTAACTATTACATCCGCTGTAACCGTATAGAGACCGCGTACGTTTTGCAACTTTGTTCGCAGCGACTACGTTTTATTTCCAAAAAAGCACCGACTACAATCGTGGAAAAACCAGTTATGAATGAATGAATGAATGAGTCAACGCCTTACTGTCCGACTTGACCCACTGAAACTGCAACATCTCTGCGCATCTTCTACCGAATTTATCATGGGGAGTGTTCTGAGGAATTGTTCAGATTGATACCTGCTGCTGATTTTCATCACCCTACAAACCCGCCATAAACAAAAGTTTCATCCCAATCATCTGGACGAGTGGCGGTCTTCCACCGTGCGTTTTTCAAGGCACTTTCTTCCACGCATAACCATTCTTTGGAATTAATTTCCAGCAGCAGTATTTCCGAACCGATACGACAACATAACCGTCAAGAAAAAAGTATATTCCTTTTTAAAAGGCCGGCAGCACACCTGCAATGCCGCTGGTGTTGTGGGTGATCATGGGCGGCGGTAGTCACTTACCATCAGGTGAGCCGCATGCTCGTTTGCCCCCTGTGTTGTAAAAAAAAATGAATGAATGTAAACTCTTTATTGTTCCCTTCAAGAAATGATACAGATTATAAAGATGAACAATTTGTACATAAATAAAATTAATAATTATTTATTATTATTATTATTTCAGCCGGTAACTGTCCACTGCTGGACATACCACACCTTCCCCATAGCCCAACAAGAATCTAGTCGTATTATGTTTTGATTTATACATACATATCTATCACACCTACCTGTCTAGGGTAGACAGATACAGTGGAATGGGGGGAAAGGGATTGTTAGTAATGGAGACTGAGAATCCCATTGTTAGCAATATACCCAACCAGGTCGACCTCCTGTTGGTTCCCCCTAGAAACTATCATGGTTAATTCCTGATGAATTCATCATGATGGGCTAACTGGCCTGTTTTCATTCTCATCTATCACCCTTCACTGGTGCTCCGCCAGTGTATCCCGTTAACGCAAACGGCGTTACCATACCATTTTCACCCATAAAAAAAAAAGATACAGTGGAACGCCAAATCATCATCATATCAGCCTTTAACTGTCCACTACTGGACATAAACCTTTCCCATAAGGGAAATTTTGCCAGTAGTTGCCATGCTTGGCAAGCGGGTTGGCAACCGAAGTTAGGCCTTTGAGGACGTTTTAAGAGGGACGCTGCTGCCCATCCCTTACTTTCCGTTAGTCGAATAATTAATTACATAAACTCAATTACACAAAATACAAGCAAAATAAAGAGGCAACTACATAACCTCCCCTTTTTAAAGTTAGTGAAATAATACCAATACAAACGAAACGCTATTTGTATTTCTTATAGATGTATTTTTGTGAGAAATTTAATCGCTTTTGTTGGTGGGGTTTAATCTTTTAAATCTGCACTTTGTAAGCTGCATGGCTGAGGCGGTCGCGGTCTACAAAGCCCCACGAGGGCGGCGGATGGAGGGGGAGCCAGGTCCTTTTCAATTTTATATATTGTGCTATTTTGGAGCGACTTCGACGACAAACGAGGAAATATTCTATTCCCCTGTTTTTTTTTTTTTGTAGCTTTATTAAGCGATTACGGGTCCAATTTTGAAATGAGTTTGATAATACCTTTTGCAATTATTTGAAATTCCATACTGGCGTCGTTTTAATTATGTTGTATGATAAATGTTATTTATTTTTCCTTGTGTAGTAAATAGTACATTACTGCAGCGGCCAGCAACTAAAGCATTGATGGACGAACGTGCAAATGTGGGCCGAGGCGTAGCCGAAACATACATACGTGAGTCCATTTCCTCAAACAATGTGCGGAAATCAAAAACACAATTTTACTTTTTAAATTCAATGACAAATAACGAACAATAATAATTTTTCACGCACCATAATGTTCCTTTGATTTTTTTTTTCAATAAACAGCTTTCTATTTGCAAACCAGTTCGAAATTTAAATAAAACCTTGTATTTGTTACCTCCTTGGTAGCCATGTAGCCAGTAAAAGGCCATTCCATTTTTAATTTACAGGACAGATATGAGTTTACATAGTAATTTATCTGGCTGCAAAACACGACAGATATGAATTTTCATACAACTTTTGCCGGCCGCTGCCCGCATGTACCTGGCCAGTACGGCAATTTTGATTTATATCGAAGAAGATTGTCAAAATAATGATAACATTTCCAAGCATGTTTGAGAAAAATTTATTTATTACATGATATAGCAATATTTAAAGTTTTTGAGACTACGAAACATATTATCGTGCGTTTTATTAATTTTTAAAATAATAATAGTGTTGTTGATAAAATTGAATCAAAAACAGTCAAGTAGTCGACGCTCACACACGTTATATATCTATTTTAATATCAACAGGGTGTTTTAAAAGGGACGCTGGTGCCTATCCTTCGAACATGAAATTCCCATTTTCCCATAGCCATTCTACCCCGGAATCACACGGCCATTATAATTTTATTCAATAATACTCGATACTGAGAGAATCTGTAGAGATCGTAACATCTAAAGGTGTGCTTTGCCCTTCACAGATAACAAGTTTAAAAATAATAAACTCTTTATTCCGCATAATAGAGATGTATACAAGGAGTATTTATACAGAATGTGCATATACAAAAGGTATCCTTGCCGCTAAAAGCAATCTCTTACAGACAACCTAACATAAATAGTAGATAAATACAATATTTGTTCAAAATCTTTACACCAAAGTCTTTTTATCTATACTTATAATAAATCTGTAGAGAGGTCAATTCTGTACATGAAATATATTTCCAAAATAACTATCAGGATTAGTGATCGATACTGATGCCAAAAATGTAATCAGTCGTGCCTCCGATCAAACTGTTTATAATTACTCCTCTCCATCCAAAGGTTGCCTGGAAGAGATCGCTCTTAGCGATAAGGCCGCCCATTGTTTTCTCATTGTGATTATTTCTTGTAATTGTTTATATTTATAATAAGTTTACTATTGTAATCTTTTAGAGGAAACAATAAAGAGTATCTATCTATCTATATTTATTGTTATATAGATAGTATCTATCTATCTATCATAAGCACAACGGCCCAAATGAGAGGCTAAGCGCGGAAAAGAGAGTCCAATTTACATTTACATCTATTTATTTTTAATTTGTGGAAATTGAAATAGATATTTATATATCTATTTTAATATCAGGGTGTTGATGGCGCTGCTACGATTCTGTAGCGCGTCAGGGATGTTCGCCGAGCATCGTGTCGGTTGTTTTTATGCCACGATGCGAAAAAGGTGTGCATCCCTGGTGCGCAGAGTACGTGCCAGCGCCAACAGCATCCTGAGTATGATGGCGAGCAGGCTGCACTGTGTGTACGTTAATCGCTGCTGCGCAATTTCCAATGGAATTGTGCAGCGGTGATTATCTGTATATTATTTTGATATATTATATGTGTGTGTGTGTGTGTGTATATGTGTATGTAAATTTACTAACATTAGTTTTAAGAATATTGTTATTAATAAATATTTAATGGACCAAAAAAGTCCGAAATAAAAATTATAATATTTGTTCACAGAACACTTCCATTACATCAAGAGGATGATCGGAGCGGAGTATGTGGGCATCGGTGGTGACTTCGACGGTGTAAACAGGTAACTATTCCATTTAAAAACATACATAAATATTTATTTATTTTATAAATTCAAATTATCTTTATTCAAACAGACTCAGGTTATGGAATGAGCTCCCTGCCGTGGTTTTCCCAAGAGACTACAGCATGGGGTTCTTCAAAAGGGGGGTAAAGAGGTTTCTTCAGGGTCGGCAACGCGCGCGTTATACCTCTGGTATTGCAATGTGTTCATAGGCTACGGTAACCGCTTACCATCAGGTGGGCCGTATGCTCGTTTGCCACCTCTGTGGTATAAAAAAAGATTTGTTTACAAGCACTTTTAAATCGTCATTTTTTTATCTACTACAAAGTTCGGAAGGTTGTTGTCTGTTGAGAAGAGCTCGCAAGGCACTTAACAATTACTCTTTTAAATCTCTGTTAACATATATTTTTATATAAGTTAGTACATATTTATTTGAATATACCATGTTTAAAATTATATGGTCATACTTCATTCTACATAAATATATCATTGATAAATACAATAGATAGATAGATAGATAGATGACCTTTATTACCATTATTAAGAAAATAAAAAATTAAAATAACAAAAAGAAAAAAAGAACAATTAATGTTGCTGGTAATAGGAGCTATATATATATATATATATATATATATATATATATATATATATATATATATATATATATATATATATATATATATATATATATATATAATATTAGCTGTTATAAATGTACCAGCGTGATGGGTATCATAAAATTAATAATACGCAATTCCATCGTACTGCTACAGTGGACTATCATTGTCTCAAGTATCATGAACAAACTCCACACTGCGTACTATACGTTCACCGGCAGCTTCATTCAATCTAAACGGCAGTCGTAAAGCTCGCTTGACTTAGCTCTTAGCCTAAGATCCCGCCGCTCACTTCTGCAGGTATAAGACGAAGGACATTTTAATGAAACTTGGTTTGATATGAAATATGGACGGCAATAAGCTGCCTGTTTCCATCGAGAAATGAGCAGCAGCGTCCCTCTTAAAACATCTACAAAGCCAAACTGCGGTTTCCAATCCGCCTGCCAAACGTGACAACTACTGGCGACACCCCTATAAGGAAAGGTTTATTTTCAGCAGTGGGCAGTTAAAAGCTGATATTTGTGTAAATTTGATAAATACGTCATGCTTTTATAATTATTTATATTTATTGTTTATAATTACTGCTCTCCATCCAAAGGTTGGCTGGAAGAGATCGCTTTTAGCGATAAGCTCGCCCATTGTTTTCTCATTGTGATTATTTCTTGTAATTGTTTATATTTATAATAAGTTTACTATTGTAATGTTTTAGAGGAAACAATAAAGAGTATCTATCTATCTTTATAATGAGTTTATTTACAATAACAGATAATTGCCTATAAAAATGGTCGCGTTTGAAGGCCATAAAAAAGTTTTCCTGCAGAAGTCAGCAGCGGGATCTTAGACTAAATATTCCCAGATCGTACAGGTTGTGAAATTTCAATTTTAAAGCTTATAAAGTGAGTTTTTCTTAGTAAAAACCGAAGGATAACGAACGCTTTAGTATTTACAGCGTCAAAAATATATAAAAATTATGCACATTAGTAAGTTTTTAGAATTATTCTCTTATGCCCTAATAAAAAAAAAACGGGGGGAAAGCGATTGTTAGTAATGGGGTCTAATAACCCCATTGCTATCAATATACCCTGAGATCGACCTTCACGCGGTTCTCCTGGAAACCATCATGGTTAATTCTTGTCGAATTCATCATGATGGGCCAACTGACCTGCATTCTTTCTCACCTATCATCTTCCACTGGTGCCTCGTCGGTGTATACTGATAGCGCGGGCGGGGTTACCATTTTATTTTCACCCTATATTAAAAAAAAATAGGGCAAAACAGTATAAATTTATAGTAATTCATTTGAATTTATTTTTTTAATTTACTTTATACCATATATATACAAATAATAAGAAAATAAGAAAAAGTTGTAGAAATGTCATGTATAACTTTAGCTGCCCGCTAACGATATGCTTTCCAACTGTATTGAGTTAAATGGAAAAGATTTCTGTCAGAGATAACTTCATCCTTGCTCACGATATTTATAAAAGTTTTAACTATGTAATTTATATATATCTATATATATATATATTATATATATATATACTATATATATATATATATATATATATATATATATATATATATATATATATATATATATATATATATATATATATATATATATATATATATATATATATATAGAGAGATATATATATATATATATATATATATATATATATATATATATATATATATATATATATATATATATATATATATATATATATATATAATTAAAATAATAAATACTAAAACTAGATAATTGTTTCATTCAAAGATATATAGAAAACTAAAACTCTAACAAATCAGTCAGTGGAATTTTACATTTAATAAGTTTAACAAATAATGAAGCCTAACCATAATATAGTGGGGGGAAAGGGATTGTTAGCAATGGAGTTTGACAGCCCCATTGCTAGCAATATGCCCTATTAGGTTGACCTCCACGTGTTTCCCCCTGGAGACCATCGTGAACGATTCTTGTTGAATTCGTCACGATAGGCTAACTGACCTGCTTCATCCTCACCTATCATCCTTCACAGGTGCCCCGCCGGTGTATACCGATAGCGCGGGTAGAGTTACCATTCCATTACCACCCATTAAAAAAATCATAATATAGTCTGGATATCCAATAATATGTTAGTAATCTTTTTATTTTTCACTAATTTTATTTCAACAATATAACCTTACTTTTTTTTTAAATACAATTGAAATACAATATATATTGTACTTGTTTGTTATACACATATATTAACACACTAGCCGTTTCCCGCGGCGTTGCCCGCTTCTAACTATGTAGTTCCCGTATATCATTCCCATTGGAACCCTTCATGAATCCGGTCTTATATTGTATTATATACTTAAATGATAATTACGTACCTAACACCTTCGTAAAGTTTCAGCCAATTCAACTGATCGGTTACTTTATAGCATTTTATATGTGATCCTTTAGATTGATATTACTTTTTTTTTTTATTTATGAACTGATTGAAATAAAATAAACTTTAAATGTTAAGTGCGACAAACCGCAACGTAAACCGCATTCAAATCGGTTAAGTCATTTCTGAGATTAGCGTGCACAAATATACAGAGAATCAGACAAAAATTCTTAAAATCATAGTTTTGGATTCTGTTGCATTGATAAAGCCCTTTTATAATTGTTTTTCTTATGTATCTTCCATGTACAGACAGCTATCAGTTGCGATTTTATTATATGTATTGATTGACAGAGTCCGCGGTGGCATTCTCTTTTTGCGGTACATATTTTTAAATTGGAAAGAAATTTTTTTTTTTGAACGTATAAACCGTATAAATTCAGATAGTCTCTTAGATCTTTTACAATGGGATCCCGATCAATAAATACAATTACTTGAAAAGGTTATAACCATGACAGTGGCAAGGTCTTTGTACCCTCGAGTCTTTGAGTGCACAGCGCTCCGCTATTGTATATCCAAGCTCAGATGAATTGCTCAGAGGTACCTTTGAGTGCAATTACGCAAATGTAATTCGTTATATAATTAAACAATTTTACATATTTCTCAATGATAATATTACAATGGACTTTGTACAAAAGTCGATTGCTTGGGTACCTCTGTCCCATTTGTGTTATAACCGCGAAGCAGTTTTGCTTGCATGGCTGTGTGCGGTGTCTGTCTGTGTTCGGTTTGAAGGGTGGGATATGGCGTGAATTTACTGGGTACAGAGGAATAACACCTGAGTCCTCAGGAATGGCAACGCATGGGGAGTATCACGGGCGAAACAGTATACTCTGTTATGCCCATGGTACTGCTCATGTCTATAAGCGACGGTTACCACTTTCTATCATGTAATCGTCGTATTAAAAATGTCCCTGTATTAAAAAATAAACGTAAACTTTATGATTATTTAGCCATTAAGGCGCTCAGACGTAACAAACAAACAAACATTCAATCTCGCTTTCACATTTATAATATTACTAAGTATTATCGAATGGAGAAAATAAATAACTTTTACTGTTTCACCACAACCAGGGTCCCCCGTGGTCTAGAAGACGTGTCCAAGTACCCTGAGCTCTTCGCTGAGCTACTGCGCAGCGGCCAATGGAGCGTACAGGAGCTGAAGAACTTGGCTGGTCTCAACATGATGAGGGTCATGCGCCAAGTTGAGAAGGTGACCGTACAGAAATACCTTACTAGCTGATACCCGCAGCTTTATCTACGTAATACTGAGTTTTATATCCCTTACTCGCATTGCCGTAGCTACGGGGGGAGGTATTGAGGGACAACATCCTACCTTAAAAAGAAAAAGCCCCAAGAAAATTGGACAGACTTCACTTAAATATGGCTTCTACCTTGCCAAAAAGTTCTTTTGCCTTACCTTAAACTTGGGACTTACTTACTTGCTTACTCGAGATATAAAACTCAGTTTTAATAATTAATACAGATTTCATCCCTTATTTCACCCCTTCTAGTTTTGTTTTCGGGATAAAATAATTTATATCTTATATACATAAACATATAGCTGAAGTCTTATCTATCCCAATTTCACCAAAATTGTTTCAGTGATTTAGACGTGAACAGGCCCTCTAGACAAGTGGTAATACGTCGATAGAATCGACATCGCTACCGAGTCCGTGAGTTGGAATGAGACATACGACGTTGCTATCTCATTCTATTTCACATACTCACTGGCGATGTCGATTCAATCGATGAATTCGCTTGCCAGATTTATTTTCCACTTTCCATCAAGTGGACCGTCAACTTGTTTGCCGTTCTAATTAAAAAAAAAATAGCTAAACAAATTAATTCTTTGATCAGGTCCGCGACGAGATGAGAACCAACGGAGTGGAGCCAGAGGAACATCCAGACTCTCCTAACGACAACGGGAACTGTACCAGCAATGCTTTCTACACTGAATATGTTTAAGTCATACATTGTTTTGCCCATAGATTTCCATAGCATCTTAGGCATATAAGCAGACCAAATTGGACCTGGTGACATTAGTGGCCATCACCTTGTCACATATATGTAATTACTTACTATTGAATGAAAGAAAAAAAAACAAGTGGTGTATTCTAGAACTTTCCACAGCTACTTGATAATAGATGGCGTTAGTTGTTAGTTCTCGTGTGAAAGTAATATTATGTTACAATCTTAAAGTTAAAAGCCCATTAGAATTTACTTTGTATGACCCGCCGAGTTTAATAGGCTTCTCGCGCAGAAGACGTGATATTATCGGGCTAGTACATTTCCAGCGGTGGTATTATACTAAGTAAATTTCATTATAATTCGAGTACAAAGAGGGTTTTGTCCTCCCTGATTTTTAGCAACCCATTATCATCCCACCATTCGGCATAGAGGATTATTGATTAACAATTCAATGTTAGATATCAGTAAGGTACATTTCTCTCTGCCTAACTTTAAATGGAGAAGACGTGATATCAGTAAGGTACATTTCTCTCTGCCTAACTTTAAATGGAGAAGACGTGATATCAGTAAGGTACATTTCTCTCTGCCTAACTTTAAAAGGAGGAGAGAACAGAATTAAAATAAAAAATGTACAATTACGAAGGAACTATAATTATTTATATCAGTTTTATTTACGTATTGACTTCAGTGTTGCCCCACTAGCTTCAAACTCCATAAAAGTCCTTTTTCATAAGCACAGTATGACTCACGATAGTTATTACACTACAATTATATAAGCAATTTAAAAATCAGAAATCGTAAACATTTTTTTGTTATATACTGTTTAATTAATTTTGTAAAATTTGAGTACTTATTCGTCCCTGAATAAAAAATCAATGAAATTTATATTTTATAATGGAAATATTTTTGCTTCACAGAACATATATTTTAACCACGCACGACATAGTTGTAGTTAGTTAGTTACAAATTACGGCCGTTTGTTATTGATTTACTCATAATATCGTTAACAAAACCAAAATATAGACGTTTTTGTCACAGAATTATAAGTAAATGAGTAATGCAATCTAATAATATTGATTCGATCAATATGAAATTAATTATTTCCATACATAATAATACCCTTTCTATAAAAACAAATGTACTATAAGTAAAAAAATAAATTGCTGCGTTACATAAAAAGAAATTTTACACTATAAATATTGATGTATCCCACGTTATTAAGTGTTCATCCAAACACGATCCCCTTAATTTTCTTCCCCGTAGATTCCCATCGACAAATTTATTACCTAAACCGCTCCGTAACGAAATTCGCATTTTCATAAATTTTCTTCTATAATTGGAACGTCATATTCGTATCCGTGTCAAAAAAAAGGTACGCCGCAAACTCGTGTGATAGATTTACGCTGATAAATAATTATGTTCCGTGCTATGTTTACGGCTGCCTATCTTCACGGTATGCCCTTCATGGGATAGGCAGAGAGAACTAGTAGTATCTATTCTTTTTTTTATTATGCTCTTCCATTTTCATTTACAATGTAAATATAAATTACATTACGAAGTACGTAATGTAATTTACATTTTTGTGTAATTGTAAAGTAAGAATATCATTATCATAAACGAACGTATCATTTATTACAGTGATATTTTTTCTTAAAAATATTTTTTTTAATTGCTTCTTTTAAATAACAGATATCTTTTTGACTAATAAAAAAAAACGATCGAAAATATACAACATCACCAACGTCTCAATTTTGGACCGCTTATGTGTCTGCATCTATGAAAACTCTCAGACCGTCAAAACACCGCCATTTTACGTCCTCTATTACTGTTATTTTGAATTTGTCAATTTACATTAAGAAATCACAAGTCTTTTTAATTAATTGCATAAAAATAAATTCTATTAATAAATGTTACGGACCACTGTCTATTATAAATATGTAATATTGAACAATTTTTGAATTGAATTGATCAGTCCTTTTATATTACATAGAAATATAAATTCATGGGTTGACAACCGTCGGCTAAAATCGTAAAACATTTTTTTTGTTTTAATAAAGACAAAGGTCACGGGATGTCATTTATCCAAATCCGTTCGTACGCGGGTTTTGACGGGTGTAATAACCGCGATATTGAATTTGACAGGTAAATCCAATTGATGTGTTTATAAAGAGATAAATATTTTGTATCTATGTTAACCCCAAAACAGCAGTGTATAGGCGTATTACGTGAACGACCGGGTATCCAGTGGACTTCAAGTCGTCACGTAAGTCTCTCTTGGAATATGATTGTCGCATCCGAGGGTTTGATTAAATAACACACCCATGATATTATGGTGTGGTCTATTTGTCAACTTTTTTAATTATTCTATACATTGTTATTGTGTTTAACTTGAGTAAATATACCAGTATAATAATTATCAAAAATTCGTTTAAAACGAATACAAAAAAATACAAGCTTATTTTAAGCATTTTCCATTTTGAAATTGATTAAAAATTTACAAATTAATTTATTAACTCTAAAATGTTTTCAACCTCTGACACACTTTGTACTGTCTCTGTCTGTCCCGTTGTAGACTTAATTATTTCCAGTAGGTCTATATAATAAAGGTGGAAAAGCATTTTAGCCGCATGCGTCACAGTATAAGTCACTCCCATATTTTATATTGGATCTACTCACACCACTACAGTTTTATAATACATATATATTTTACCCTACCATAAAAGAGCTTTAAGATTTTTTCACATTGTGTAATATTTCCAATATACAACAAAAATTGGGGTCGATTCGCCCCATTTTCCAACACAGGTCCGAAAAGCCCCACTAAGTGGCATGTGTAAAGCTTCACCCGCACACCACGTAGTGCAAAGCACACACATATACCTATTTATAATCCTCGCAACATAATGTAAACTTGAAACATGTACGTCTGGAAATTTTGCTGTGCAATTTGCATTAATCTGAGTGTGTTTCTGTGTACCCATTTCTCTAAACTACGGGATGCGACACCGATGTCCTTAAATAACTGTAATGTTTTACCCTTAGTGTTGGTAATAACAGATCTGAACAGTGGAGTTTATGAGAAAGCGTTAAATGGAATGTTATTTTATTATTTGTATTTCAATAATCCACTGCTGGGCATAGCATGAATACAAATAACAATATTTTTTTTAAAGTTTGTTTAAAACATCTATATCGGATCTTTGGGCGTTTCACACCTCACAATGTAAATTGCCTTGGCCGTGCCTCACAATGTAATTTTTTTACTGGGATTGACCACAGTATGTTCTTTTTTCAAAAGAAATTATGATTATAAAAATAAATGGAATCCAAAAGTTCTATTATAAAAGAAATCGTAAACAGTTCGATACGTGGTCCGAAAAGCTCCACTGATCTACTTAAGGTGCGAATGACACATGGTGTGAAACACCCCAAAGACACCTATTGATTAGACTTCTACTGAGAACAACTCAGTGAAGATTGGTCTGAATTGGAGTACAGATTTCTCATACGCTCGATTGTTGAGTTTCTGATTTATAAATGTCAGTGTTTGTAGATGCATGATAGATGTTCACTGTGGATAAGCACTTCTTCCTTCTCTCACTGATCAGTACTCTTTTGGGGTCACATATCAAATCTACTGTGTCGCACGTTATTGGATACGCTCTTTCATTTTTAACTTTTCATTTTTAGCTCATACCGAAGCGTACCAAAGTGTGGCAAAGTGATTATCTGTCAGTTTTAAAAAATAAATCACATATTTTCAATATATGTGCTTATTTATTCATTAAATATACTAAGTAAAATGGTAATCATACAAAAAGATTATTATAAAATAAAATAAAATAAAAAATAAACCTATCACAAAAAAAAATTTGATTTTGGTAGCAAAAAAACGTATTTGATAACTTCAAAAGCAATATATGTATGAAGTAGGTGCATAATTTTTAATGACAGGTTTACATATTTTGAACAGCTTATTTTGTAACCTTTTAGTTTACTTCAACGCTGGACGCTTTCTAAATAACCAATAAGAAATTTGTTCATTTTTTATTACAAATTGACAGATAATTATGACGTTGCTAGTCTTCGCTATAAATTTGGTATGAACCCTTTTAAAGGCGACTATGTTTCTTCTAATTATTCATACGTCTAAAAGACGCCATCTTGGTTTTACCTTTCTTCCGCCTTCACCTAAAGTTGCATTTGACACTGAGCGTACTGTCAAAACGTAGATAGTATAATTTGTAACAGAAATTATTTTAAATTGTCAATAATATAATTAATAATATATGAAGGGCAAGATAAAGAGAGAGTGAAAAATAATAAATCGCGTATTAAAATATTTAATTAAATGTACTCGATACCACGACAGTTTAATTAATTTTCATTTAATCGGTTCATTTATTAAATTAAATTTACTCATAATTATTATAATAGCGAACAACTCGCATCATAATCTGACATATTGAATTGGATTTTACATTGGTATTCAGGGATATAAATTTAAATATATGTCAATCACTAATATGGAATCGAATTCGTATTCACGTTGCTTTATATATTTAAATTGTGTTTCTTATTTCAACAGCTGAATATTTATATACGTATTATAATTTAATAATTTATAATACCAAAATATATATATATTTATGTTATATATATACAATATTAAAATATATTTTGTTTTAATGGTTTTACCATAATAATACTATTTTTCTTTAAAAGTTTTAAGGTGACTCTTAAATATGCTTTAATTCAGTATCTTTTGGACCTCATACCTCATAAGATATATAAAACAACAACATATTCATTTAAAATAAACTCTGTAGTATATCAATTGTCCTTTATTGTCGTGACTATTGATTACATTTATATAAATATATTGAAACGAATTAATAAAACAACAAAAATATTTTATTTACAATTTGTGATTGAATAAATAAAAATGAATAAAGTATCTCGTTTTAGGGACGTAGATAGAAAATAAATTTTAACAACGTTAAAAAAAAATGTTATTCGTTTGAAATAAAATAAGGGTTTCCAATGGATTTCCGTATTATTTCTATGGTAGTTTAAAAAAGTCGAGTAAGCGATTTGAATTCTGTTCCTATTCAAACTGGATTAAACATTATTTAGCAATGTTCATTTATTTAACATTGTTAATTAAATTACGTTTATTCATTTATGTAATGTAAATGTGTGCGATTGTTTATTTTGCAAATTAGCACTGCACGTTTGACATTGACAATGTCAAATCATTAATGTCAGATGTGACAGCCAATGTCAAACGGTGCATTGATGCTTGAGCACAGTTCATAATTATTTCTCTAACAATATAAAATGCTCATACGCGTGCCAAATGCAGTAATATCATTTTAATTAAGCTGTAATTTTTATACTCCTATGGTCCTATTATAATAATTGTCGCTTTCATTTTGATATCATTGTACTGTAGTGAGGGGTGTCCACGGTTTGTGTCTTTGCATTCATCACTACATGTACAATATTTGATTTGTCAAATGTATGGAATAATGCGTGATAAGATGGATGTCAGTCCCGAAATTGTGGTCGTTATATCGTCGTGCTGTGATGATGATGTAAGTAAATCGTGAATTTCCAGGTTTTATTTTTTTTTTTATTTTCACTTTTAAATAATATTTAATTTCTATACTAATACCTAATTTTTATACTGATGCTGTGAACAGCAACAGCCATTTAGCAATATCATTGATGACAACATGTAAAATGTATAGAATTGACATAAGAAGAAGTGTATTCATGTGGTCAAAATGCGCCAGCTAATATCAATTTTATACATTTTCAACTGGCCTCAAATCTTTTTATGTTTATTACCTCATAACTCCGTCAATTGTAAACCGATTTGGAAAATTATTTTTTTATCTGTTAGGATATACGTACATATGAGTGCCACAGATACTTTATAAAAATCAATTCATTAGTTTAGTTTTTAAATCCAAGTAACTTCTTTTATCACAAATGATAGTGAAAATCGGTTTATATTTGTTAATAGTATACTACTTTAACTATATTCCCCAAGCATAATTGCTCCATGTTTTTAGACGTCACATAATACAAAACTGAATTCCTAACTGAAAGAGCAAGAATTTATTGTAAAACTGTACACATAAATATTATCTGAACCAGTAGAGTTTAGGAGGTGACTAAAGAATTGAAAGACAAAATATTGTTTCCGGACGAGTAATAAAAAAAAAATCCGCTGATTTATTAAAAATGTGGTGAAGGGTATCATAGATACAGATGGCACAATCTAATTTGGAACTGGCCAGTCTTATCACGCATTAAACGTCAACAATCATAGATATACAAAAAATCCAAGATATACAGCCAGGTAGTAAAAGACGGTACTGAAAATAGTCTGGTCTTAGTATGGGCATCTCAAATCTTTTCATTGTTTTTCTACTTATTTGTATTGTTTGAGAGAACTGATTTCATTTTGTTCACACAAAATTCACACATCACATGCTTGGTAACGGAAACTAATTTTTTAATAAATATATTAATATCATAACGAAATGTAGAGGGCAGCACATGTTGGAAGGCATTAGGGAAGATCTGTATTCAGTAGTGGATGGATACAAGCTGAAATAATAATTGCAAGTTTCTATAACTTGGATTTCTTGTACATCTATATTTACAATATTATAATTACTGTTGTCTATATGACAATAAACCCTCCACGTCGTATGGGATGACCTATCACGGGATCGTGCTGTGAAAATATTTAATATTTAAATATAACTATAAAATATAATGATATTGTGGAAAAAAAAAAAATACTATTTCTTATAAATTATGACTGAACAATTTTTGAACCTTTATTGACTAGCGTGACTAAGTGTTTTGTCTCAAATCTGCCTCTTATTTTGTGATTCTTTTTTAACAATATTGAATCGTATTGAATGGATTCTTCTAGCGCAAGCGCACATTTATCCCGCTAGATGGCGTTGTTTAGTAATGGTCAAAGATCTATTTAAATGATCGAATTTGAGTATTGCACCGGCAAGATGGCAATTTTAGATTGAAAATGTTCTAAATACAAAAAATATAACGTTGTGCACGACGCGATCGTGCCATTGATAATGATTTATTGATGTTTTGTACTTATGAACGTTTTTGTTTATAATTATTATGAATGCCTCATTTTATTTTTATACAATTTAAACAAATCTTCACCACAAAATTCTTACTGTATTAACAACGAAAATTAATACCAATTTGTTTTAATCCCTCACGTATGTAGCGACTTGCTTATTAATAAAATAGAAATTAAAGACAAGATATTTTTATTACTTGTTCTGCAAATAAATGGAAATCTTTGACAAATAAATATCATTGCATAGACAAGTTACATTTATAGCTTCCATAGTTGATAAATAACGAAATGAGCCGCAAGGAATCGACCTTCTGTGTAGAGAGGCGAATTAGGTAAATGGTTCCCTACGACGACAAAATCTTGTTTACTAACCTGATTAGGTATATTGGGAATTAAATGCTCCCTCCAGTGCCCAATGTTGGCTATTTAAGTAGAAAACTTTGAACGAGGAAAGGAAACCCAAATATATAATTGAGTTAGTAAATAAAACGTCCTTCTAAATAATGAATTGTCGTAAACATCGACCTGTGAATTAGAGAGAAATGGACGGGAGGATAAATAATGAGTCTACAACAATATTAATCCACTTACAATGTTGGCTACAAGTCAAGTTACGTTAGTAAACAATAATAACTAAGCTGAGTTCTTTAGACTGATACCTGCTGCTGATTTTGACAACTGTACAACATATCACAAACTAAAGTTCCATCCCAACCATCTGGATTAGTGGCGGTCCCTCACCGTGCGTTTTTAAGACACTTTCTTCCACGCGCAACCACTCTTGGAATCAACTTCCAGCAACAGTATTTCCGAACAGATACGAAATCGTAATCTTCAAGAAAAAAAAAATTCCTTATTAAAAGGCCGGCAGCACACCTGCAATGCTTCTAGTGTTGCGGGTGATCATGGGCGGTAGTTACTTACCATCAGATGAGCTGCTAGCTCGTTTGCCCCCTGTGTTATAAAAAAAATTCACATTTTTTTTCTACCGCAACTAAATGTACACATTTTCTTCGTGTTTGCAGTCAATGGGCCTGATGTTATTAGCCCAAAATCCCACTACGCCAATATCGCTGGCAAGTCAAGTGAAAAGGGACGGGCAAGGAACTCTTCCGTTACTCTTTGAATTGTGCAATTCTGTATATTGGTTTGCTCCCTGTTTTATAAAGAAAAAAAAACATACTTTATTCAAAATAATTTCAAGACGGTAGACGGTAAAAACGGTAGGGGCCATTTTAAGTAAGGTCGAATATTAAATAAGGAAATAGGCAGAGTTTTATGTTCGAGACTAAATGCCTCTGCTATATGCATACATAGTCGACGATTCGCCAATATATTTATTTACGATCTTGGCAACAAATCAAGCGGCGTAATGCCTAAAACAAAACATCAATAAAACATCACTCGAGCGAAATAGAATAAAAACGGAATCCGTGATATTCGATAAAACATATTTCAGTAAAGTAAACGAGTTTGGATGTGCGCTTGTGTTCAAAAGGTTGTTCGGCGCATTGCTCCAACCCCCCACTGAGGGCTAAACAGTAGGCCCTCTGTCTTCAAAAGTTCGTCTCTTACACACTTAAACACTATAGCAACGCGCCGAGCAACATAATTTCAGAACTGCTTATATTTAATACATAACTTGATATTAAACATTTGCTGTATACAATTTAGTATTTTTATTCTGCCAATCCTTTTACTTATAGCTGTAATAAAAAATGGGTCCAGAATTAAATAAGCTATTCCAACTTGAGATAAGAATTGTAGGCGATTTTTATGATTTATTAAACATTAAAAATATATAATGTTTGAAATAAAATTATGGAGAAAGTTATACCTAATAATCAAAATGGAGTAAAGGAATAGATTACGATAATATTAACTAAAATTAACCGTATCAGCGGTTAACTTTCCACTGTTAAACATAGGCGTCTCCCATAAGGGGAGCTTTTCCAGGAGTTGCCAAGATCGACAGGTGGGTTGACAACTGCAGTTACGGTTTTTTTTAATGAATGATAATAGAATGGTAACCCCACCCGCTTGCGCTAATGGCATATGTTGGCGGGGCACCAGTGAAAAGGCAGGTCAGTTAGCCCATCTTATTATACACCTGGTATTCAGCATGATGGTTTACAGGGTATATTAAGTACTAATTTTTTTTTTTTTTTTTTTTTTTATGGTTTGCGGTGCAATATTTAAGGCATCCCGTCCTCGCTATTGGATACGGGTGACGGAATGCCTATACAAGAGGGTAAATGGTGGACGCAATTTAGATGCAATATTTGAGGAGCATTACGGCCGGATACTGCAACAAAAAAGAGTATGTGGTCGGCCCCCGAACTGGCGACCTCTGCTGTCTACCGGTCTCCAGTTCGAGGGACGACCGATTACCGGCCGTAAGAGATGACGCAGGGCGTTTATGAAAACTTTTTTTTTTTTATATATATATATATATATATATATATATATATATATATATATATATATATATATATATATATATATATATATATATATATATATATATATATATATATTATTATTATTATTTTTGTTCTAATTTTGATACAGTAAAACTTATATCACTTATATTCATTTTTTTTTTATTTTATTTATTTATTTTTATTCTTTTTTTATATATTATTCTTTTTTATTCTTTTTTTTTATGTATATTATAATTATTAATATCTATGATGATCATGTTCGAAATATGGTAAATGTATGTAAATGTAAAAAAAAAATGTATATGGATTTGTACAATGAACTGTCTAAACCTATGTATTATTGATGACTTTTAACCTGTTTACAATGTATGTGCAGAAATCAACAAACGAATCAACAGCAGACTCCTTGGAGATGATATCATCTAACTGGTATGGTGCGACTCTAAGCATGGCGCAGCGGCTTACATGGTTGTGCCGCTGTGTAGCGAATATAGGACAATCACGCAACAGGTGCTGGATAGTCTGGATTGAGTTGTTGTCGCAGGGACACGTATTGTTATCGGTAATGCGGAAGCGATGTAGATATTGCTTTGCAAAAGAATGCCCGGTTATTATTTGAGTCATAGCGAATGATATTGGGACAGCCTTTCTATACGCAACAATACTATCAAGTGTGGGAAGCCAACTGCTAATTAATGACGAAGAAGTCTCGGCCACATACTCATTGTTGGAAGCACTATATGTGTCTTTTCTGATGCAGTAACGAGCGTAGGACATCGGGAACTAATTCTTTTGGGAAGCCACTTTTAGAGTGGCCGCCGTTCTGGCGGCTTCATCTGCTTGCTCATTCCCGATAATTCCCACATGAGCCTTGACCCAGACGAAATTAAAGTGGTTGGAGGATGTGTGTATGGCTCTATGAATGCTATTGACTGTCGGCTCCCTATTGCTGCGCTGTTGCAATGCCATAAGGGCTGAGCGACTGTCTGATAGTATGGTAATACTAGCATCCGAAACTTTCGTGTCTTCAAGCCACTGAATACCGATTTTGATGGCAGTGAGCTCAGCCGTAAACACTGTGTTGGTACGGCAGAGTTTCACCTTTTTTAGGACAGGTTGCCCTGATGGTCGATAGATTATTGCTGCCGCACCAACTTCACCTGAGTCCAGCTTGCTACCATCCGTATAGATCATGTATTGTGTGCCCGCCGTTAAACGCTTAACATCATCTTCGTTGTTAGCCAGCGCAAACTCAAAGGTGCGTCTCTCAGCCGGATGGAGTAGCTGTCGAGTTTCGACTGGTTTTGCCAGTTCTATATCGTCAGGTAAGCAATCCAGTGTGCCGGTTACCTTAACTTTGTGCAATTTGGTGCACTCCAAGATCTTAAGATGAAGTGGCACGAATTGTGCCAATGCAATCGCTGCCGCGGCAGAAACCGTACGAAATGCACGGATAGCACGGATAGCGAATTGCCTTTGCACCGTGCGAAGCCTACGTTTGACTGTGGTAAATCGAACGGCACCGCCCCAGATACCAGCAGCATACGTAAACATCGGTTCTATAACCTGTCGATATAGTGTCGCTATATTGTCAGGGTGAGGGCCCCAGGTGGGACGAGTAATTCGAGCTAACTTGTTAAATAGTTTAGAGGCTTTGAGAGCGATGTGTGAGGCATGTTTTATAAATTTAAGGCGCCAGTCAATTATGACTCCCAAGAGTTTTATCTCCTCCCGAATAGGAATAGATTGCTGGTCGATTTCAATTTTTGCGCTTCTGGCCCGGGCAGTAAATGCAATGGCCTGCGTTTTGGCCAGGCCAAAGTGGAGTTTTACAGAGTGTCCCCATTCGGTGATGCTCCGAAGAGCGATACGGGTACGGGTCTCGATTTCATCCACTGTGCAGCCCCGGACAATAAGCAGCACATCGTCAGCAAAAGCTTGCACATCACATCCCTCAGGCAAAGGAACATCAAAAAGTCCGTCAAGAATTAGGTTCCATAAAGAAGGACCACAAGCAGAGCCCTGTATACAACCTTTTGACATATTTTTTTGGATTGTGGCTGTGCCGTAATCAAGTATTACTCTACGGTCCTTAGTGTAATTAAGGACGAGGTTGTACAAGTTCCTAGGGCAATTTATACGTTTTAACCTGGAGAACAAAGCGGGCCACCAGGCATTATCAAAGGCTGCTCTTATATCCAGCGACACGGGCACCACTTGATCTCCAGCAGACTGCGCTTCAGTAATGCAATTTATAGCATGTTGTAGTGCATCTGTTGTCGATGTAAGCGGTTTGAATCCAAATTGCCGTGGATTGTCCAATCCTAACTGATGTATATGAAAGTTAATCCTATTGATAAAAAGTTTTTCTAGTAACTTTCCAAATACTGGCAAAAGACCGATTGGACGGAAAGCTGATACGTCATTCGAATCAATTTTGTCAGGCATGGGGATAATCTTAATATGGGCATCCTTCCAATTTTCAGGAAAGTACCCGATTTGTAGGCATCGGTTTAGGATGCCCAATATTACCATTGGGATGGCTTTAAACACGTGTAAACAGATATCGGAAGTCAGGGAGTCATTACCGGGAGCTTTATTAGGTGAGATTGAAGCCAGGCATTCCTCTACCTCTTCACGGGTGAAGGGTATGTCCTCATCAGTGTCAGGGATATTATTGGCTTCGGCTCTAAGCAGGCGCTGTTGAACAGAAGTATCTGGACCATCATCCGGGAAGTAGTGATTTAAGAGAGCGGCGGCAGTAGTGGCGCATGAATCGGTGTGTATTTGGCCTATTCTTACAGTTTGCGGAGGGGACCGGAAGTTATTGCTATATTTCATCAGTCGGTTGGTTATCGCCCAGACATCCTCCTTACCTTGAGCACTACAAAACTCTTTGAAATGTTGGGTAGATGCAAAGGATATCTTCTTAGCATATTCAGCTTTAAGAGCTCGGTATTCGTCGAGTGTGCTGCCGAGGGGTTTACCCGTCACAGACAAGTCATGTATGCGGTGATGAAGTTTTATACACTGTTTCTTTAGGGCCTCTAGCTTGGCGTTCCACCAGGGGTTAGAGTCTCGATTACCTGTCCTTTTGGGAATATTGCGCCTGCAAGCAGCGTGTATATCCTTGGTGAGCTGAGTTACCGCCTCGTGAATCTGGTTATTATCAAGGGCCTCAAACTGAAGTATTGTTAGACCGCTGATAGTGACATATCTAATTAAGTCTTCTTTAAAGCCAACCCAGTTGGCCTGTTTCGTGTTATAAATAAGGGTAGATTTCACTTTATTCTTATCCAAACATTGGGGTACTCCTATTTCAAATTGAATAGGGTTATGGTCGGAAGAGACCATGACTGACAAGTTAACATGCCAATTGGAAATCTGGTGCGCAAGGTTTGATGACGCAATAGTCACGTCAGGTATAGATTGGATTCTGAGACCATTACGAATTACCTCGAAGGTCGGGGTATCCCCTTCATTGACAACCGACATGTCTTCAGCTGAAATTATGTCTAAAATATCTTCACCTCTTCTGTTATTTCGGCTAGCTCCCCAGGCGGTGTGCCAACCATTTAGATCTCCACCAAGGAGCTGCAATGAACCCCTGGTGGAGGATAGGAATCGCTCAATTGCTGTGAGTGTGTTGTCCTTATCATCGTTAGGCTCTATGTAGGCGCTAGCGATCAATAGTTTCCTACCTCCCAAAGAAAGCTCAGCAACTGCCAAGTTTGGGGAAGAGAGTTCAGTACGGCATAGTGCGCAGCCGGTTTTGTTTTTGACGAAAATGCAAGCTTTAACGTGTCGATCGCCTCTAGGAAATTGAATAATTTGGACACCACGGATGCCGGTAAGCTTTTTGGAGTCGCCTACGTAAGGTTCAGATATAATGGCAATGTCAAAGTTGTTATCAATGAACAATCTGTTAAACTCTGACTGCGCAATGTAGCTTCTATTTAAGTTACACTGCAGAACTGCTAGTGGATGGTTCTTGTAGGCCATAGTCGACAGACTGCTCTAAAATTTGTCGCATGCGAATGATACGAGGGCAAATTTTTCGGTCTATAGCGGAATGACTTTCCTTTAAGTGACGGGTGTTAGGTAATTCAGAATTTGTGGAAGAGGTTTTGTTGTTAAAAATATGACAGTTGTAGCAACGGAGTTTAGATTTGTCCTTTTGGTGGGGGCAGTCTGGTAGAGAGTGGTTCGTAGCAGCGCAATGGGCGCAGGGATGAATTACACTTGGCCCGAGTGTGGCCGAATTGAAGGCAGAGAAAACACTGCAGGAACCTAGAGAAATCCTCCGCGTGAACTCTCTGGTGCTCGACGTTAACACGGCCTAGAGAGACGATAGTAGACCTGATGTCAGGGGATACCTCAACCACGGCGTTGTATAAATTACTGTTACGATTGCTAGTGAGGAAGCACAATCTAATGTTACTTTCCTGAATGGAATTCTGTGAGCAAACTATTTCTATCAGTTCCTCACGAGCAATAGACTTACTGATGCCCTTGAGTATGAGCAGTGGGCGTTTAAGTTTTTCCTCCTGGGCCGCCAATCCCTGGATCGATTTAGTCCGCTCAATAGTTTCTTTGCAGTGTTGCGGGCTATCAAACTCGACTCTCACTCTACCCTTGGAGATGGGCTGAATTTTGCACGGGGCGTAGCCGAGTTGACGAAAAGAGATATTCTCCTTCCACTTACTCACCACCTCGTGGGAATTGGTAGAGCCTTCTTCTGTGGAGCTAATGATCAGTGCCGGATTGGATTTGACTTTGGGTGCAGGAACAAATTTTGATTTAGAAGCTACTGCTGCGTAAGAGGTAAATGGTGGTTGAGAGGCGATGGATTGGGTGTTAAACTCTTGTCTGAACTTTTTGAGTTCGTAACGGACTCCCTCAATAATTTCCTCGGTCCTCAGGTGGCAGTGGTTCTCAACTGATGGTAGAAAATTTACCGCACCAAGCTCTTGAATGTCAACAAGATTTCTAACCGACTTCTGGATTTCCTCGGCTGCAGCTATTATAAAAAGTTTATTAGCTTTCGTGACAGTTCTGCCATCCGCGACAGCATGTACAATACACTTTGAGAGCTCTGTTAGTAGATTAGCAAAGGAACCAATATCCGTAACTTGATCGGCATACACTGGCAATTCCGACGGTAATGTGGGCGCCATGGGTCAATAGCGATAGGCTACGCGGGAAATAACTAACTAAAAATATGTTGTATAATTTGTTTACCAATAAATGCGTCGTACTCAAATTAGATATCGGCAATATTAAATGACAACAACATTAACATCTGGTTATTATAATCTGCCAATAGATGGCGCTATAATCGAATTAAACGGCACTAGAATTAAATAATGAGTAATTTTCCTTCAAGAATCCCGCAATATCACCATTATTTACCTAATCGATCAGAAATATTGAAAATTATACGATTGTTTAAAAACTTGATAGACAATTCCCATTAAGTACTAATGGAACTGGTAGACCGTGCCTATTATTCACAATCCCCTCCCCCCGCAGTTAGGCTTTTGACGTTTTAAGAGGGACGCTGATGCTAAAGCGTGGCAATTCAACAACCCTTCTTCAGTTCCTACGTTTAGCAGTGGTCAGGTAATGGCCGGTCTTGACCACACGGTTAAAATACTACTTTTTAGAACGAACCAGTTAAAATAGCCTATTTCTATTAATATATATATACATATATATATATGTAAATGAAACGAAATTTATTTGCCAGAAACATCGTAGATAAAATGTTGCATTTGTCAAGTTTACAATATGTCTGTTATGTTTCGCCACATCAAATGGCATGCAAATATTAACTATTGAATGTACCTACTGATAGGTTATTTTATACTGGTACATTATATATTTAATTTTCAATTACTTACTATATTATACAATACACAAATCACCGCTGGTACCAAGTGCACACTTTGGTAATTCATTATAAGCAGTCAATAAAGCTATTTATCTAATATATAAAATTCTCATGTCGCGGTGTTTGTTACCAAACTCCTCCAAAACGGCATAACCGATTTTTATGAAATTTTGTGTGCATATTGGATAGGTCTGAGAATCGGCCAACATCTATTTTTCATACCTCTCAATGATAAAGGTAATCCATCGCTAAATATTTGTTTTTTATTTTATTGACAAAATTTTTATATTTTCATTTTATTATGATTTAGCATTGAAAAATACATACAAATTCCAATTTTCACGCTTTTACGATCAACACCTATTTTTTAATCGCGATTTTTATACACCGCAATAGGGTTGCAAGATGACAGTCGAATATAATAATTGTAGTAGGATAAGATAAATTTACATGTATAGTTCTCGAAATAATGTATATGGTAAAACAACGTTTGTCGAGTCAGCTAGTAATGAATAAAAATGATAGAAATGACAAATAAAAATAGAATTAAGATTTAAATTTCAAACTAAGACAATGTCACAATATTAATATATACATTTATAGTTAATTCATTAATATTGTATTTTTATTGTATTATTGTAATTGTATGAATTTTTGTGATGATATACAATATATATAGAAAATATTAGGAAGCGCTGTAATAATGACATATTGGTCCATGCTTCTTTATGTATCTCTATTGATATTTTTCTACGGAACCCGAGCGGTAATCGTTCTATACCTAATGAAACTAAATAAATAACAAACGCTACAGCCCGGGCTGTGCGGCGCTGCGTAATATTCGTAAGGGACTCTTTTGAAACGCAATTTGGAGATACGCCAAAGGGAATACAAAACAAACATAAAGACGGGAGCAGTGTGCGTTGGGTAAGTTGGGAGAAGATGCTATTATAACTGACTTCGAAAAAGGTGGTTCTCAAGTAAACATTCATGCCAATCTTCGAAACCGCTGAACCGATTTAAAGAGTTTGCAAATGTATAAGTACTATAAATATTATACGCACAGATATATTTATGTGTGTATATGTGGGTGTGCGTGCGTGCGTGCATGTGTGTGTGTGCGTGCGTGCGTGCATGTGTGTGTGTGCGTGCGTGCGTGTGTGTGTTTTTTTTTTGATGGGTGATAATGGAATGGTAACTCCGCCTGCGCTAACGGGATACGCTGGCGGAGCACCAGTGAAGGGTGATTTATGAGAATGAAAACAGGCCAGTTAGCCCATCATGATGAATTCATCAGGAATTAACCATGATAGTTTCCAGGGGGAACCACGAGGAGGTCGACCTGGTTGGGTATATTGTTTGCAATGGGATTTTTAGTCTCCATTACTAACAATCCTTTTCCCCCCTGTGTCTGTGTGTTGTATGTTTGTCATTTATACATGTACCAACTTGAAAGATAAAATATTTTATATTTCTATAATAAAAAATGGACTTAGTATGGGTCAATATAATATTTACTGTGTCAGCTAATTTTACTATAATGAACGAAAGAAAAAAAGCTAAGAATCGCGCCGAAAATAAATCGAGACCACGATGAATTCACTTCGACGAAAATGACGGACACTAGACATCATTTCCCTTTTAATATATTGTGAAATGTATTATAAATCAAATAAACAAATGCCTACGCACGATGTCGCTGTATTCGTAATATTCTCTACAGTTATGTATCGAGCTTATAATGTAATATATATTCTTAAATCATTAACATAATAATACAGTCGCAGAATAAAAAAAAACTCTCCTTACATTGCGATACAATTTTTTAAAAGACCCGCTACGCATATGCAACACCTGTAGTATTCTTATTGTCTGTGGGCTATCAGGCGAGCCGTAAAGAAACTAAACTATGTTTTTGTGTATTTTTGGACGACTGTGAGCGGTTGTAAGTAATTAATATTGTTACTTCATATCACCTTCAGATAATTGTAAATATATATTTATAAAATAAACAGTTGGAATTTGAAACTGGATGTCAACCATATAACCTTATGGGGGGAAGAGATTGTTAGCAATGGAGATGTTAGTCCCAATTGCTATCAATATATCCTATCAGGTCGACCTCAACGCGGTTCCCCCTGAAAACAATCGTGACAAATTTATCGTTGAATTCATCACGATGAGCTAACTAACCTGCCTGCCATCTTCAACTATCACCTCTCAGAGGAGAAAGGGATTGTTAGTAATGGAGTTTGACAGCCCCATTGCTAGCAATATGCCCTATTAGGTCGCCCTCTACGTGGTTCCCCCTGGAAACCATCGTGAACAATTCTTGTTGAATTCATCACGATGGGCTAACTGATCTGCTTCATCCTCACCTATCATCCTTCACTGGTGCCCCGCCGGTGTATACCGATAGCGCGGGTGGGATTACCATTCCATCACCCATTAAAAAAAAAACTATTACCTCTCACAGATATACTGGTGGGTGGGTTGGTACCATTTCATTTACATTCATTAAAAAAAATTAAAAAAAGTAATAATTTTTTTAAGTATATAATTTAATTTAAAAATCTTTTAACGATTTATATCGAAATACGCAGAATATAAAATATAGCTCATTGTAACAACTCAATACACTTACATTTGCATATAGAAACAGATTTATCCGGGAATTTCATCCGTTCCAGTATGAAATACAATATAAACTACAACAGCAATAAATATTTATTTATTTATTTAATGTTTTATTATTAAAAACGTAGTAGGTAAAACATTTGTTTCACCTTGAAGTTTGAAGCCGAAGCTCTTTAACCAGTGCGTGTTGCCAATGATGACTTACGGAACCGAAACCTGGTCCTACACGATTGCCCATTATGCAAAAGTTTCAAGTTAGGATAAGGAGAGGGCCACGCTCGGAGTTCTTTTACGTGATAGAATCCGATATGATATCCTCATTTCCGCAAAAGAACCAAAAAAACCGACATAGTCCGAAGGTTAGTCGATAGGGAAGAATAGTTCTTGAATGGCGGCCCCGTGTGAGCTAACGCAGCGTAGGACGTTGCGGCACTAGATGGAGTGACGACCTCAAATGCATTGCAGGGAGTCAGTGGATGCAGGTGGCTCAGGACAGACCTTTATGATAGTCTACTGTATAAGAAGAGCAAATAACACAAGCTCAGAGTAATTATTACATAATATTATAAGCATTTATCTATCTAAATTTTAAATTTTATCCTACCAGAATATAAGTGATTTATAGTTATATAAAATAGGACGATATAGTGTTATACATATGTCTTCCACCGTGCGTTTTTCAAGGCACTTTCTTCCACGCACAACCACTCTTTGGAGTCAACTTCCAGCGGCAGTACTTCCGAACCGATACGACAACATAACCTTCAAGAAAAGAGCATATTCCTTTTTAAAAGGCCGGCAGCACACCTGCAATGCCGCTGGTGTTGTTGATCATGGACGGTGGTAGTCTTTTACCATCAGGTGAGCCGTATACTCGCTTGCCTCCTGTGTTGTAATATATATATATATATATATATATATATATATATATATATATATATATATATATATATATATATATATATATATATATATATTCAATCGAGGTATGACAAATTCGATTCCTAAATTCAGTTGCATCTGATGTTTTTAAGACTGAAAGAAAGAAAACTATTAGGAATATCGGATCCAGTTATTAAAGTTTATATATATAAAATATATATATATATATATATATATATATATATATATATATATATATATATATATATATATATATATATATATATATATATATATATATAACAAGTATGCGAAAACAAAATCATGCTTGTCATCATTTACACATTGGAAGATAGAATAGGCCAATTAAAGTTGGCCTTATTCACCTATCATCCCTCGCTGATACCACACCAGCGTAAACCAATAACTCAACAGGAGCTGTCATTTTATTTTCATGCAATTTTAGTCGAAAACAATTAGCAAACTTACAAACAATAAACACACAGTGCAATCAAATTTGGGGGGAAGGGATTGTTAGTCATTCGGCCTACCAGTCCTATTGCTAGCAATACACTCTACTAAGGCGACCTCCATTTGTTTCCCCCTGGAAACCATCGTGCTGAATTCCAGGTGTATTCACGATTCACGATGGGCTAACTGACCTGCCTTTTCATTCTCACCTATCAACCCTCACTGGTGCCCTACCAGCGTATACCATTAGAGCAGGCGGGGCTACCATTTCATTATCGTCCGTTAAAAAAAATGTAATCAAATCGCCCGCTACCTCCTATCACTTGCGCCGCCGTCGGAAATCAGAGAAAAACGGAAAGGGAGGGAATGTTTTCGCTAGCACTCATTACCAACTCGTAAATTCATATGCACGCACGATTAAACGTATTCCCACATGAGGAGATACGCCGCCCGTTACACGCGTGTACTGTATTGTACTAGCTTGTACCGTACTGTAATTTACTGTAAAAAGTACTGTAATAAATGCGCGCGAATAGAACAAATGCTGAGACAAAAGAACGCTCTGTACATACAATATTTTTTTCTCAAACATGCTTGGAAATGTGAGCATTATTTTGACAATCTTCTTCGAGATAAATCAAAATTGCCGTGCTGGCCAGATACATGCGGGCAGCGGCCGGCCGACTATGTAAACTCATATCTGTCCTGTAATTTAAAAATGGAATGACCTTTTACTTCGAAACATGGCTACCAAGAAGGCAACTAATAAAAGATTTTACTTAAATTTCGAACTGGCTTGCAATTAGAAAGCTGTTTATTGAATAAAAAAACAAAGGAACATTATGGCGCGTGAAAAATTATTATTGTTCGTTATTCCTCATTGAATTTAAAAAGCAAAATTGTATTTTTTATTTCCGCGCATTGTTTGAGAAAAGTACTATACAAGCCTTGGCCACAACTAGGCATTGATGGACTCACGTATGTGTGCCTCGGCTACGCCTCGGCCCATATTTGCACGTTCGTCCATCAATGCCTCAGTTGCTGGCCGCTGCAGTAATGTACTATAGTTTCTATGCTAGTCATAATTAGGAAGCCACATATAATCTTTACTTTTACTTCTTAAAGTTTGGTAAGCGCTTACATTATATAAACTCGACTCGTAGACGTGCTCGCGTAAACACGTAAACGCAGACGCTCTCTTCAAATTTATTTTTATATTCGTATTCTTAAATATTTTTAATATAAAATTTGTACCAAATTAAAAAACAGAGTGAATAGAATTAAGAACTTATACACAAATGTTTGTTTAGTTTCCTATAATTGCCAGATTAATCAAAATAAGTGCTTATAGAACTGTTCACAAGCATCAAGCCATTTCAGCAACATTGGTGAGTCATTACTGCCGCTGCGCTCACTAAGTGTGTTTATGACCATATATGGTAATAAAGAGTTCTTTCCGATTTCTCTTTGTGAGTCATCAAAACTGAAATAGAATACTCATACAATAAACTAGACAAAAGGCGTTCATTTTTATATTAGTCACCTCAAGTATCTACCTTTTGTCGGGTATAAGAAGTGGCAATGGTAATAAAGAGTGTACGGTATATAGAAAAATTAGGCACTCTAAGTAATTTATAACGTGGTTGAGTGACTGTTACACTAAAATAAAAATAAGAACAACTATTATAACTAGACAGTGCGAATAAGAAACTTATCCTTTTCTTTTATAATGGCTACCAAAGCATCTACAAAAAATGCTCTCAATCGTCGTAAGATGGCTCCATTGGTCACATGCCAAAAATGCAAAGATAAAGTTGATATTAAGAACACAATAGAATGTTTGGTTTGTAAGAAGTATTATGAGTTTGATTGCATTGGTTATTCGGAAAAATTACACCGTTTAAAAAACCTGGAGACAAAAAAGTCTTGGAAATGTAAAGAATGTGATGAACAAAAATTAAAAGAGCAAAACACCACAGATTCGACTACGCCAAGGTATGAACCACCTCATTTCACGAGAAGGAGGAAAAAGTGTCCATCGCCAAAACAGAATATAATACCCTCGTTGAATGTCTCACCAAACAAGACACCACAGTCTACGCCAATAAGCACTACTACTCGTGTAAACGATTCTCATATACTTACTGAATTTGATACGTCTGATGAATCCATAGATACACCAAATAGACTACTGTCAAAAAGTATGGATTATTCAACAACAGACTCAATTACGGTCCAGGAAATGAAAGAAACTATAAAGCATCTCCGATCGGAACTTGTAATATCACAAAATGAATTGGATAATGTAATAATACAAAACAACGACCTCCAAAGACAAATAAATAAATTAACGAAAGAAAATAACACACTTATAAATCTTTGCCATTCTCCAATAAGTGACAGACAACTAAACCACAGCGACAAGAAGAAAAATAAATCCTTTACACAGGTTCTAGAAAGGCAACCGGTCTTTACTTCACCAAAAATATCTCCAACACATAGAACAAATACACAGAAAACTAACACTAACATCGATTATAATATCATAACACTTCAACAGAGGATCGAAGAACTCGAAGTTAACTTAAAAATGGCAGAAGAGGAAATATCAAGTCTTAATAAACACATCAATAACTTGATAAAAACAAAGTCAAATATATCTTCCGAAACTCAACTTCCTACTCCGAAAAATAAAGGTATTCCAGTACAGAAACAAGACATTAAACAAAATATATATATTTTCGGAACTCAGCAATGTGTTGGCCTATCCTCTGCTTTAATACGATCAAGATTGAATACCAAATACAATAAATATCTAATCTCATCTATAACAAAACCGTACGCATTGACTACAGAATTTATAAAAAATTGTCAAAGCTCCACCTTGCTAACAAAAAAAGACAAAGTGGTGGTATGCGTTGGGGAAAATGACTACGACATAAACATACTAGAATCACAGTTACGAGAATTATTAAGTACATTTAATGATAATGATGTAATTGTTTTAAATGTATTAAAGAGTAGGTATATTAATATATATGATTTGAATAACACAATAAGGGGCATTTGTAATGAATATAAAAACTGTCATTTTATAGAATGTAAATATTATCATAACTCATATAACATATGTAAATTAATTAATTATATAATTGACTATATTGATTATGAAAACAAATACTTAAATGCCAAGGAATTAATTAAGCTGGTAGTGCGTGGTAAATCGGCGTCCATAAAACTCCGTCAATCTTCTCCTATCTCTACAGTATACTCTAAAGGAACGATTCCATATTATTTTATACCATTAAAATCGGGAGTCGCTAATAGATCTGATGCAAATAGTACTAAATTCATAAAACAATCTATGATTACACATTACTTTACTAAAATAGATAAAAAAAGCTTTTTCGTGAATAAGTCATACAAATCATTTCTATCTTATAAGATCTTACATCAGAACATAGCTGGCTTATTGTCCAAACATACACTATTAGAAATAACGTTGCAAGAATTACAACAAGAAGGCAACCTTCCCGATATAGTATGCCTCTCTGAAACATTTTTGAATACAGAAATAAAAAAATATGTTAATATTTATAACTATGAGTTAGCCACTGCATTTTGTAGAGACAAACGAAGAGGTGGAACGTGTATTTTAGTGAAAAATGATACAATTTACAAGGAACTACCTAAATTAAAAAAATATACAATGCAAAAAACTTTTGAAGTTTGTGGTATTGAAATTCCGTTACACAAACTAATAATAATATGTCTTTATAGAACTCCGACATCAGATCCTAATATATTTTTAAAAAAATTAGATGAATTTTTAAATGATATATTGAATCAATTTAAGCGAGATACGAAAATTGTTTTAGCAGGTGATTTTAACATTAACACACTGAAGCAAGGAAAAATCACAACATGCTTACATGACTTGTGTCATAGCTATAACCTGAAAATCCACATCAAGGTCCCAACACGGAGAGAATCATGTATAGATCATATTTTGAGCAATATCGAAAATGCCCAAGCAACAGTATTACCTCTACATTTGTCCGATCATGACACAGCACAATTACTAACTTTACCTGTATATGAAAACGACATTAATGTATATTCACACTATATTTATAGAAAGGATTATTGTCATGATAATATATTAAAATTCAAAGAATGTTTAAATAGTACAAAGTGGTCAGAAATATATATGGAAACAGATCTAAACAAAGCATTTGATAATTTTCATGAACTACTGTGTTTGTTCTACAATTTATGCTTTCCTATGAAAAAAATTAAAGTAATGAATAGCAACAAAAGTAAGCAAAATTGGATAAGCAAAGGTCTTAAATGTAGCTGTAAACATAAGAGATCATTGCGATTTAAATATTATAAAAATAAAACACTATTAAATAAAAAAAAGTACACAACATATTCTAATATATTAAAAAAATGCATTGACCACTCAAAGAAAAATACAAACATGAAATATATTAACAACAGCAAGAACAAGTGTAGAGCAACATGGTCGGTAATTAAAAATGAAACTGGTAACACTAAAAGACCCTATAATAAAATTACAAAACTCAATATAAATAATAAAATGATATCAAATCCTCTTGACGTAGCGACTGCTTTTAATGATTACTTCATTGAGCTAACAAATACATCCAATGGGTCATCAAATAGCGCTCAACAAACAACAAATATTTGTAATACAATATTCCTTAAACCAGTGACTGAAGAAGAAGTGAAAAAGGAAATCATAGACTTAAATAACACCTCCACTGAAGGTTACGATGGCATAAGTACAAAAATAATTAAAATGTGTATACCTGAACTAGTTCCCATCCTGACGCACCTAATTAACCTTTCATTCTCTACTGGAACCTTTCCTAAATTGTTAAAGCTATCCATAGTTAAGCCATTACATAAAGGTGGTAAAAGGGAAGACCTTAACAACTATCGACCAATTACCCTTATACCTATCATATCAAAGATTTTTGAGAAATGTATGTATAAAAGATTGGTAGACTTTTGTAACAAATATAATATAATTAACGAGAATCAATTCGGGTTTCAAAAACAAAAATCGACGACACTTGCTGCTTTTAATCTATTAAATACAGTTTTGATAAATATTAATGACAATAATTTGACTACAGGATTATTTCTTGACTTATCAAAAGCGTTTGACTTTGTTGACCATAATCATTTATTGCAAAAACTAGATGTACTAGGAATAAGAGGAACTGCGCTAAACTGGATAACCTCATATCTAACCCACCGAAGTCAATGTGTACTCTTGGAAGAAATTAGTAAAAATGACTTAAAGTCTTACACATCAAATTACAGAGAGAACAAATGTGGAGTCCCTCAAGGAAGTGTATTAGGACCAATTTTGTTTTTGTTATATATAAATGACTTGATTAAAGTGACAAAACATAAATGTATATTATTCGCAGATGATATCACCATAATTGTGACATCTAATAAAAAATCTGACAATTCAATCCATAATCATGAAACAGATATAAATAATACAATTGACAGCAATATAAAATGGTTAGAGTGTAATAATTTAAAAATAAATCTTAATAAATCGAATTATATTCAATTCAATAAATCAAAAAATACAAAACACAACTTCAAACTAAACATAACTAAAATTAAAGAGGCAACACAAATTAAATTCTTAGGCATAATTATTGACCAAGACTTAAACTGGAAATTACATATAGACAACATATGCACTCGAATAAATAAATTTGTATATGCACTTAAAAAGTTAAGAAAAGTGACGAATACCAAAACTGCTATCACTACGTATCGCGCATATATAGAATCAATTCTACGCTATGGACTGATAATGTGGGGTAATAGTGTAGAGATAAAAAGAGCATTTATTGCCCAAAAAAAGTGCATTAAGGCTATATGTGGCTTTCCGCCTGGTGTATCATGCAAACCATTATTTAAGAGCCTTGGTTTACTACCACTACCATCAATGTATATCTATGAAATTTGTAATTTTGTAATTAAACATAGAACATTGTTTAAAAAAGCAAGTGATATGAACTATAGATTAAAAAGAGATCCGGACAGACTTGTACTTACCGAAATACCAAGATCAGACAAATATAAAAGAAACTGCCTTACTATGTGCGTTCATATATATAATAAAATTCCAAATGAATTTAAAGATTTGAATGTCACTTTATTTGGGAAAAGATTATATAACTGGTTAAAGGAACAGAATTATTATGACGTAAAAGATTTCCTTGGTAGAAGTTTTTGACATTTAGTATTAACAAAAATTTTGTATATCTAACGATGATTGATAATGGGAAACTTAATTTGCATGCTATATGATTTTAGCAAGACATGTGCACTCTCAAATATAATTATAACATCACTGTATACCATGTTTAAAGCAAATAAATATTATTATTATTTTTTAAATTTCACTAAAATTCTCATCTCCCCTCTTAAGGAGAGGAGATGGCAACTAACCCCCGGCAGAAGCACAGTCGGCCGGGGTTCAGGGCCCCAGGGAGAGAAACCGGCGTACAATGCGGGCAGAATCTAAGAGCACCGCTTTCTGCATCTTTCCCGGAAGTGAACCGCCTCTGAATCCCAACCGTCTGAGATGTTGTTCGAGACTGGTTGGGATAAGACCGTTCACCGACATAACGATTGGGATGATTTCGGTAGATGTCACCCCCCACATTTCGGTCACCTCGTGAGCCAGGTCGAGATATTTTCTCTTCTTCTCGGTTTCGGCTTTCACGAGGTTCTCGTCATGCGGTATGGTGACATCCACCAAAAACACCCTCGAGAGTGCCCGATCCATCACCACGATATCAGGTTTGTTCGCAAGAACGGTCCTGTCCGTGATGATGGATCGGTCCCAGTAGAGCCTTACGCTGTCGCTTTCGAAGACCGGCTGGGGCTCATACTTATAGTACGGCAACCTCTCATTCGCGAGGCCGTACTTCAGAGCTAGCTCTTGATGGAGTATTTTGGCTACCTGGTTGTGTCTGTGCAAGTACTCAGTGTTGGCAAGAGCTGAACAACCCGAAAGCACATGTCTGAGTGACTCTCCGGGATGGCGACATGCTCGACAGATGTCCTCAGTGCCATCCTTCAGAATGTGCTTTCGGTAATTGTTCGTCTTAACCACCTGATCCTGTATTGCACAGACAAAACCCTCGGTCTCTCCGAAGAGATCACCGAACTGTAGCCAGTGCACGGAGGTCTTCGTGTTTACGTACGGCCCGTGAAGGGCTTTGAAGAACCTTCCGTGCAACTCCTTCTCTTTCCATACGGCCTCCCGCTGAGAGGTACCCAAAACTTCGGGTTTTCGCCAGTCCTCTTTAGCCAGAGAAAGAGGGGTGAATCCTTTGTCACATTCTATGACCTCTCTATGCAAACCCTCGTCTCTTTTCTCCAGAAAATATGTCCTGAGGCTGTCAATCTCGCGGTTGTGCATGGTCTTAACGCTTAACAAGCCTCGACCACCAGCTTTCCGCGGGATATACAGCCTCATGACTGACGATTTCGGGTGATGCATTCTATGGAGGGTCATAGTTGTGCGGACTTTCCGATCCAGGGCTTCGAGTTCGGTTTGAGACCATCTGAGCACGCCAAAAGTGTAAAGGAGTACGGGTATGACCCAGCCGTTATAAGCTCGGATTTTATTGGCGCCCGACAAAGAACTTTTCAGTACTCTTGTAAGGCGCGCAAAAAATTCCTCGCGAACTGACTGTTTCATATCCGTCTCCTTCACACCGATGTTTTGTGACATGCCCAGATACCGGTATGTTTCAGCCTCGGAGAGGGTTTTAATATTAGAGGGATCTGTGGCGATCCCTTCAGTTTGAGTGACCCGTCCCCTCTGCACATGGAGGACCGCGCACTTGTCTATTCCGAGCGCCATCCTAATAGAGCTGCTATAATCGTTTACGATATTTAGCAGCTCCGTCAGGCGTTCGATGCTCGGAGCTAGCAGTTTCAAGTCATCCATGTACAGAAGGTGAGACACTCGTGTACCTCCTCTCCGATACTGAAATCCAGTCCCCGAATTCTCCAGTAAAGTACTGAGTGGATTCAGGGACAGGCAAAACCAAAGTGGACTCAAACAATCGCCCTGGAATATTCCTCTCTTTATCTCTATCCGATCAGCGGTATCCGTCAATCGCTCGCCCTGGATAGTCAGGATCGTCGTCCACTGCCTCATGCATGCCTCCAAGAACACTCGAACTGTACCGTCGATCTTGTATAGCTCGAGTATCCTCCGGAGCCATGAATGGGGCACGGAATCGAACGCCTTTTTATAATCTATCCAGGCGGCGGAGAAATTCCGACGGTTCCGCTTGACCACGTGGCCAGCGACAGCATCAATGAGGAGCAGCTCCTTCGATCCGCGGCTACCGCCCCTGCATCCGTTCTGAGCGCTAGATAGGATCTTATTCTCGTACACATGACGAGAGATCTTAGCGCTCAGAACGGATGTTAACGTCTTATATATTGTCGTAAGACAAGTGACGGGGCGATATTTAGATGGATCCGCGGTATCGTCCGTCTTAGGAGCTAAATGAGTGATCCCGGTTGTAAGGAAGTTCGGGAGCGTCCTGTTTTCGAGGGCACTCTGGAATTGCACGGCTAAGGTCGCATGGCTGGCCGAGAACGCCTTTAACCAGTAGTGCTGCAATCCGTCGATCCCCGGACTTTTCCAGTTCGGAGCCCGACGAATCGCGGCAACCACGTCTTCCTCCGTAATGGCAATGGCGTTCATCGGCGTTATTCGAGCACATGCTTCCTCAACATCGTGCATCCATGCGCCCTCCTCATGTTCCACAGGTTCAGACCACAGCTGTCTCCAGAAGGCGACGAAATTGGCTGTTTCGGGTCTTTGTCCTGTGGGCTGTAGTTTTGGGCGCTCCAAGTTCCTATAAAACTTCCGTTGATCACTCATAAAGAGGCGATTCTGTTGATACCTCTCAACCCTCTCAGAGTACCGTCGGAGTCGCTTCCCCCATGCAGCGATCTTCTGCTTCAGTTCATCTATGCGCTCCGTAAGTTTGTGCCCGAAGTCCGGCTGGAACAGACGTACACCTGTCCCAGCAAAGGCCTCTTTTACGGAGCGCATAATTCTCGGGCGTGTGTTGCCCTCCCTGAAGCAGAGCAGTCTACCAATGAGGACTCTGGCCTGGGCGATCCGTCGTTCAATCCTTCTTTTCCAGGCTGGTTTCATATTATCCCTTTGGATATTACGTCCAGCCCGGGGCATTTTTGCGCCGGTATATCGGCATACTGCCAACGCAGCGCCAAACAGGATTGAACTCGTCTCTCCCAGGTCACCGCTGCCCTCAAGGTACTGAGGCAGCAGTCCATTTGTGGCCTCAATGGCATCCCGCGTCGCCACATTTGGATATATCCGGGGAAGCTTCGGTCTCTCTTCGAGGGGAGTTCTTCGGATCTCTAGAATCGCCTCCTCTAGTATGCTCCTCATATGCTCTATATCCTGGGAAGTTTTTCCGTCCGCATCCGCTTCTGAAAGCGTTTCGGCAACCACCTCTACGCTAGGTAGCACGTCTGAGATGGGTTGCTCTACGGTCGCGGAGTTTGCTTCTGGAACAACTTCACTTCGCAATCGTTCGAGTTCGGTCGCGCTAAACATACCAGAGCGCTGTATGTACCGAACTCTGTCGGCTAGGTTCTGTTCCGAGACGGTTAGATCCGGTAAAAGACGCAGAAACTCGCGGTGCATTACTGCCCGGTATCCTGTTCTGCCTGTTTCTGTCCCTGTAGCCCTGAAGAACGCACGCATGAGGTCCTCATTCATGGCTCTTGTCCACCTCATGCGACGTGTACCACCAGTGGCGGGCACCGATTGCTGGGCCTGTGACGGCCCTGCCGGCGCCAAGCCAGCTGATGTCGATGGCGAGGGGTCGGACCGGCCAGGTGGTGGGGCCGGTCGGCTGGCTCGCATTCTGCCGCGCCTACCGCCAGTTGTAGACGCGCCCCGGCGACCCCCGGGCAGCGACCCTATACTCTCTCCGTTATTATTATTCGCCATCTTTATTTTTGCCATTGCCCCTTTAGCCGCGTAGGTTTAATTTATACGCGTGACCGCCTTCCACGTGAGCTAGATGGTGAGCTCGGACGCGGGGTTGGACTTTGGAAGGCTTATTATTATTATTATTATTATTATAGATAGAATGTCTCCATAGGAATGCTTTAAGAATAACGGACCAACTTTTTCATACAATTGTGCATGACAAATAGTTATGAGTAATTCCTTTATAACTTCTATATTTATTTTATCTTATAATTTCTACGTGTTTTTAATTCATAAACACTTATTTTATTTATTTAATAATACGTCAAGATCCCATTCGTGTGTCTACCGTGAAGCAGCTGTGTTTCGGTTTGAAGGTGGGATATGGCAGTGAATTTATAGGGTACAGAGAAATAACATCTGAGTCCTCAGGAATGGCAAAGCATTAGGTGTATCATGGGCAAAACAGAATACACTGTTATGTCCATAGTGCTGCTCTTGTCTATAGGCGACGGTTACCAGTTTCCATCAGGTGGGTTGTCAGCTTGTTTGCCATTCTAAGTTGCATAAAAAAAATCAAGATATATTTTATGCGTAAGTATTATATATAAAATACTGACAATATTATGTCGTACAATAGTAGATGTGATCTTTAACAATGGAACTTAATGATTAGGTAGCCATTTTATTTTTATATTACAATAGCAACATTAAAAAATAAATTAAACCAATTAATCAATTGTTTATTACCTTTTTTCTCACTATTTCACACGTGGATAACAGAAGTAGATAAACCAATGAAATTAATTACTTTTAGATGCCACGTCAATATAAAAGGTACACCACATTTTAAGTTAGACCTCCAGAAATACATCCTCGTCCAAATTGGTGCAGCAGTTTTGGAGTGATGCCGGAACAAACGTAGAGATAGACGGACAAGCAAAAATTGTAAAAAATATTATTTAGGCTTCTACTGCTTTCATGAAGTTTTCAAATATCAATTTTTTTTTTTAATATCTTCAATGTACAGAAGTCGTCTAGTAACAATTTTATTATTGCTATATATACATATATGCTATTTTACGTAATTATAAGGCAAAATTTCATGAAAGATTAATGACAACAAGTAATCATATTGTAAAGACTGTATTCCTCACAGCATACCTGACGATAAAAGATTTTATAATGAAATAATTTAAATTTGTATTTTGTAATTAATGTGTATTTTAAAAATAATAATAATAGTTTGTATAATTAATAATGCAAACTATAAACTATATACTCTGTTTAATAAAGAGATTTATTATTATTATTATATTAGTAAGATTTGTATGTAAAAAAAATTATCTTATCAATTATCCGTGTATTTATGTAAAAAGAAAGTTCTAGTAAAACAGACTACTGTATATATTTTATAATAAAAAATAAATAAAGAATTTATTCAAAGAATCACGCAACTCACACAGTAGCATACAAAACAAAAAAAAAAAACAATAATAAACAAAATAAAATGCGTTTACCGTTTTCTGCTCTATTGAAGTGTAAATTTAAAAATACAACAGCAGGCGTACTCTTGAATTTAAAATCAATATTGTACTACATTTTGTACTACACTCATGAAACAACAGTTAGGAATGAGGTTTTCCCAAGAGACTACAGCTTGGGGTTCTTCAAAAGGGGGGTAAAGAGGTTGCTTCAGGGTCGGCAACGCGCGCGTAATACTTCTGGTAGTGCAGGTGTTCATAGGCTACGGTAACCACTTACCATTAAGTGGGCCGTAAGCTTGTTTGCCACCTCAGTGGTATAAAAAAAAGGTTAAAATTAGGATCGATTTGTAATAATTAGTAATCGTAATCACGTCGCGTTATACCGTAACATATATGGTATTATATACTGATGCCTCATAATTTATATATGCCCGAACGAATTAAGACGTATGGGGCAAAGTTAGAATCCTTACTTACATCATCCCTAGTGACATGGCTATATTTTTTAATAGCCCTTTTTTAACATACACGTTTCTTTAATTTACAAAGGTCAATATTCTTGTGTTTATAAGCGACTATTATCAACCAAATTAAAAAAAAGAGGTTCTTAAGTCGGTTAGTCGATTTTTTTTGTTACCTCATAACTCTGACATTAAACTGATTTGGAAAATTATGTATCTGAAGAGATAATACATATAAATTGGTCCCATAGAAATTTTACAAAAAACCAATCAGCAGTTTAGTTTTTAAATCGAAATAACTGGTTTTGTCGTAATGGAAATCGGTTATTTTTTGTTATGGAATCCGAGTCTTAATGACATATACATAACTAACTTTACCATTAACCGAATGGCAGAAAGAAAAAAATAAATTAAACGTCGGGTTATCGGTGTAATGGCCCGCTATTTGTCCAGCAATCGGGGATTACGCGAAATTGTTAAAACAATGATATTTATTGTCGTTGTTCCTGAGACCAGCTTAATTACGCAATTGTAAGATTATGGTATGTTAGTTTAGTGTCTAATATGAACTGTCATTTTGTCAGTGATTCTTTTGTCTACCTATATTAAATCATTGTTTATTCTGTTCACTGACTGATTGCTTTGCAAGAACACAGTGAATATATATATATATATATATATATATATATATTAATCATTTCCAAAGCCTAACTGCGGTTGTCAAACTGATTGCCAAGCGTGGCAACTACTGGCAAAACCCTCATATTCAGCAGTGGACAGTTAAAAGCTGGTAGATGATGAATATGAAGCATTTTGATTCTTTCTGTTAGTCAAAAACATAAATTGATATTTCCTGTAAATACTGCAAATAATGGACATAACCTATTCTTAGGATAAATAAAAGTTTTTATAGTACAGTAATTCTTGTAATTTATTTAAATTACTTACTGAATTATACAAATTGACAGTAACATATATTACAGTATATATATATATATATATATACTGTAATATATTCATTTGGTTTAATTCACTCTCTGCTGTTATTTACGTTGGTTCAATGATGATCCAGCGTACATTTAAATGGGTACGGAATAAAATTTACTATAGGTGATTTTAAATTCGTTGCATTCGCTTATTTTTTTTTTCATTTAAATATATAAAAAAATTACTTAATACTTGTTTATAATGATTTTTAAACACACTATTCGGACTTAGCCCCCTAAATCCCAATAGTGTATTTAAATATTTGTAAACAATGCGAGAGAAGGATTTGAAGGATGGGATATAACGTGAATTTACAGGGTACAGAGGAATAACACCTGAGTCCTGAGGAATGGCAACGCATAGGGGGTATCGTGGGCGAAACAGTATACTCTGTTATGTCCATGCTACTGCTCATGTTTATAGGCGACGAAAGTGGTAACACTTTCCATCAGGTGGGCCGTTAGCTTGTTTGTCATTCTAAGTTGTATAATAAAAAATACAATCAACTATAAAGGTTTTATTTATTTCCTAGTATTACACATAATATTTGGTTCATTTCTTGAAATAAATAAATAAATACACATTTCTTCGTGTGGTCCCGGCATAGAATAAGCCTCCCCTACCTTTCCTGTGGGAACATCTCTAAATGCCTAACTGAGATTGCCAACCTGTTTGCCAAGCGTGGCAACTACCGGCAAAACCCCTCTTATAGGGAAAGCCTATGTACAGCAAAAATTATATAGGTATACAGGCAGTTCGATCGACCATACCATTTCATGGGAATCCATGGCTTCAGTATATTCGCAACACCATTAGTAACAATGTTATTTTCCGCTTGTATTTTTTGCAACTTAAACGAAGACCCACTTGTTTATTTGTTTCTTTCTCCATAACTTCGGAACGGGACGTGATCTCCGAATAGTTTTCCGTTTTCCTATCCTTACCATAAGCTCTCTTTGAAGGGAATCGAAATTCGCCTTAGAGAATTTCGCTCGGCTTGTTTATTTTGTAAATCAATGTCTATATAAAGACGCGAAGTACGGATTGCCCCGTATTCATTGTGGTACTGCCAATTCTACTAATATTTTTTCTGACTGTAAAGATTTTTTGTACAACACAGGGGGCAATTAGATTTTCCTTTCGTGGTTTTTGTTTATATTTATGAACTCGACACTTTGGTGGGGAAAGGGATTGTTAGTAATGGAGTTTGACAGCCCCATTGCTAGCAATATGCCTTATTAGGTCGACCTCCACGTGGTTCCCCCTGGAAACCATCGTGATCAATTCTTGTTGAATTCGTCACGATGGGCTAACTGACCTACTTCATCTCCTCACCTATCATCCTTCACTGGTGCCCCGCCAGTGTATACCGATAGCGCGGGTGGGGTTACCATTCCATTATCATCCATTAAAAAAAAATCTGGAAATGTATTCATCATGGTGGGCTGACCTGCTTTTTCATCCCTATCATCCCTCACTGGTGCCAGCGTATACCGTTAGCGCAGGTGGGGTTACCATTCCATTATCATTCATTAGAAAAAAATCTCAATACTTTAATAATTTACTAAGTACGAGTATATCCCGCGACTTTGTCCACGTGATTCTGCATATAAAGTATTCATATGTTAAGTTCAATAAAAGAATGATCCTACTGCTGAGGTTTTCCCTGGAGACTACAGCATGGGGTTTTTGAAAAAGGGCATAACAAGATTTCTTAAGGGTCGGCAACGCGTGCGTGACGTCACTGGTGTTACAGGCGTCCATGGGCTACTGTAATCCCGTTTACCTTCAAACAGGTCGAATGCTCGTTTGCCACGATAATAGAAAAAAAAGTTAGATTAGAATATAATAAATAAAATCGTTCGCTTGGGTACCTCTGTCCCATTCATGTTTCTACCGTAAAGCAGATTTGTTTAAATTTAAATATATATAAAGCCTGACCGTTGTTGACTATCCGCCTGCCAAGCGTGAACTGGTAAACCCCCCCAAGGGGGAGGCTTATGTTCAGCAGTGGACAGTTAAAGGCTGATATGATTATGTAATTATATCTATATATCCATATGTGTATATATACAATTAAATATATTATAATATAATTAGCTAAATATAAAAAAAAGTACAGATAAAGCAGCCTTCCGCTGAAACGATTATATGTACATGGCGGACTTAATGCTAAATACATTCTCTCCCAGTCAACCATAGGGAAGTGTCAGAATACTCGAATGCGATACTGTAATTATTGATATACATACATACTGAAATAACATATATAAAGGAATAAATATATATGAATAACAAATATACTTACACATATATGACATATACTATATTATACACGAAATTGAGAATAATATAAAGTACTTACTGCTCGGATAAAGTAAAAAAGTGAGCATGCATGCATAGCATTTTATATATTTTATTTTTATATTATATATATATATATATATATATATATATATATATATATATATATATATATACAATAAACTAACAGATGTTATTCCGCTTACGTATCAACCGAGTACATCCTCCGTTCGAATTGGCGTGCTGCCGACCATTCTCATTCGGAATATACCTTCGTATGTCGGTTAGATACGTTATTTTGGTGAATGCTTCGCAATTTCAACATAATTTTCCTCTAAATAAAGTACATACATTTCCATTAGCGAAATCGCTTGATAAAATTCTACACAATATGAAGAATATTGTATAGAAATAACATTGACAATTTATCAAGAACTATAAAAATTAAACCTTTTTATACAACTTAGAATGGCAAACAAGCTGCCGGCCCACCTGATGGAAAATAGTAACCGTCGCCTATAGACATGAGCAGTACCATGGACATAACAGAGTATACTGTTACGTCCATGATACCCCCCATGCGCCATGCCATTCCTGAAGACTCAGGTGTTATTTCTCTGTACCCTGTAAATTCATGCCATATCCTCACCCTTCAAACCGAAACACAGCCATGCAAACACAACTGCTTCACGGTTGAAACACGAATGGGAGAGAGGTGCCCAAGCAAACGACTTTTGTACAGTCTGCCTCTGGTAATAAGCATCACATCAGCCGTCTGCTGATCATAGACTTCCCCTAAAAGATAAGTTTTGCTAGTACACTTGTCATACTTGACAGGTGAATTCACAACCACGGTTAAACCTTAATGATATTTTAAGATGTCACCTTTTACGACCCCCATGGAAAAGAAAGGGATAGTTCATTCAGTAACATGTATTAGAGAAAGAGAGAGAACATTTCTGATGAAACATACGACAGTGCCCACATAGGGGTTAAAACGATGAAAGAGAGGAAAAATAAGAAGCAAGCAACTAAAGCAGAAACTAAATGAGTACTTTGACAGCTTAAACCGCAAACTTTTTTTTTTATTGGATGAAAATGGAGTGGTAGCCCCGCCTGCGCTAATGGGATACGCTGGCGGGGCACCAGTGAAGGGTGATCGATGAGGATGAAAACAGGCCAGTTAGCCCATCATGATGAATTCATCAGGAATAAACCATGATAGTTTCCAGGGGGAACCGCGAGGTCGAGCTGGTTGGATATATTACTAACAATAGTATTCTTAGTCTCCATTACTAACAATCCCTTTTCCCCCCAAACCGCAAACAAACCGTAGCTTCACAATACATATACGCTAACGTTTTGTATATACGAAGGAATCTTCAACTGTTTCTTAAAAACAGCGATCTGAATAATCTAAACATTAGATACAAATACAAACTTGCTGTTCCGAAGTATCGCTTAGAAGAAGTTATTAGATTTTTTATGGGAATGGGCGTTAAATGTTATAATAAGATACCGAAGGATATTTTGGGTCTACCTTTTAATAAGTTTAAAACTGTTATTAAAAACACTTATTGTACAAAGCCTATTACACACTAAACGATTACTTGAATGACAAGCGTGCATGGTGTTAGTCGATCATGCATGGGCTTTTTATATTATTGTTGCCAATTAATTCATAATATGGTTGTGGTGGAAAAATAAAAAATAATTTTATTATTTAACGACCATCTAATTTTAGACATAGTACATTTAAATAAATACACATAATATTAACAGAGATTTAAAAGAATTAGTGTTGAGTTCCTTGCGGACTCTTCTCAACAAATAACAACTTTCCGAAGCTTGCAGTAGATATAAAAAATGCCGATTTAAAAATGCTTGTAAAAATGTATACTTGAATAAAGATGATTGGAATTAAAATTTGAAATATAAAACAAATAATAACAAGCAATGATGCAAAGATGCAAACAAAGATGAGCAAGATGGGCTAAGAGACCTGTCTTTTCATCCTTCACCTATCATCCCTCACTGATGCCCCGCCAGCGTATACCGTTAGTGCAGGTGTAGTTACCACTCCATTATCATTCATTAAAAAAAATTATTATTAGCAATTTTTGGACCCTTACTTTGGTTAAAAATTATTAGGTTTTATTTTTACTGTAATATTCTTATATATATTTTATAAACTGTAATTATTTCAGACTTTTTACTTCGCAAATTTCAAAGATAAGGAGCACGAGGGATGATTCTTCTCTCGCTTTTACAGTTATGAGTAAAAATTATAAAGCACAGAAATAAATAAAAAAATAATTTTTAAAATTCGAATGAAGCGCTTTCAATTCACATTTTACATGGGCTAGTAAGTCAACTTTGAAATTTTGAGTACCACTTTTGGACCCCTTATCAAAAAAAAAAATTAAAAATATTTTTTCAATTACTACCATTGTAATATATATATAGGTCAACAATGTGTAAAATTATTTCAAAATTCAAAACAATAACATTTGTTATTGCTTAGATAAAGCGCTGTGACAGACAGGCGGTTAAAGCCATACCGTAAACGGGTTCCTTTATACCTTTCTTGGTACCCTAAAAAGGCGGTAACGCGTCACGTCAAATGCGCCAACAGTCTCACAACATTATCGTAGCCACGTCCGTAGCGTAACGGGCTATTGGTTTATTCTGAACCCTATTTGATAGTTACTTTCAAAATGTCCCATTTACGTACGTCCTCATTACACGCGCTCAATAGGCCGTGGATGAGTTTCCAAGCTCGTTACATAATGCGTTAAGGAGTCCTCCTAAAAATGGTAACGACATGATCGCCTATTTAAACTCTGCCACTTTCTACATGACGAGAGTCCGATGTAGCGATCAAATGACTGACAACGAAACTCATTAACAGACCGGATTCCTTTCCAATTGTCTTTAGAAGGAGTTTAAAGACACGGTTTTTATATACGCTGTTGTTTTTGTCTATATTAATCAAATATATCTGTCCATTTTAATTTTCTTATACGACTTAGAATGGCGAACGAACGGACCGCTCACTTGATTAGAAGTGGTGACCATCGTGTACAGGGGGGAAGGGATTGTTAGTAATGCGGAAGACCAGTCCCATTGCTAGCAATATACTCTGTCGGGCCGACCTCCATTATGCTGCATTCCAGGTGTTCATCACGATGAGCTAACTGACCTGCCTTTTCATTCTCACCTATCATCCCTCACTGGTGCCCCGTCAGTGTATACCGATAGCGCAGGCGTGGTTAACATTCTATTAAAAAAAAACTATCGTGTGCAGATATGAACATCACCCTAAATATCACAGAATATACAGTGACGCCCATGACTTCCCTTAATCTTTTCCATACGTAAGGTATTGTGGGTAGAAGGGATTGTTAATCCTATTGCTAGCAATATACCCAACCAGGTCGAGCTCCTCGCGATTCCCCTTGGAAACTATCGTGGTTAATTCCTGATGAATTCATCGTGATGGGCTAACTGGCCTGTTTTCATTCTCATCTATCACCCTTCACTGGTGCTCCGCCAGCGTATCCCGTTAGCGCAGGCGCGGTTACCATACCATTTTCGCCCATCAAAAAAAAATGGTAACTACTGGCATAATCCCCCTTATGATGGAGACTTGTATTAAGCAGTGGTCAATTAACGGTTGATATAATATAGCAACACAGCCGATGAAGAAACACTGCAATTCAGAAAATGTTAACTTCCATTTATTTCGTTAACTACTTGTGTTTAAATTCAAAGTTTCAATAATAACAATGATTCGCGAACAATCAAATATTTCAATAACAAAACCACACAAACGTGTTACAAATACTTTGCAAATATAAGTATGAAAACCAAACAGTCCATGTTAACATATTATAAATTCCTCGCGCATCCCATCAAATGTACGCTGTAATCGAAAAGGCATTTGTATCTTATTAGATTTAGTTTGATTAAGTAATGAGATTTTGGACTTTGCGTTTAGTTACCGAGCTACAGTCTAATATGAAGCGATAAGCGGTTTATTATTATCACATTAAACTATTAAAGTCCCACTGTAGGGCATTAGTAAAATATCAAACAACCTACTTGAATTACTTATCGTGTTACAATGCAGCCGTTATCAATGGTCCATAATTTGACAGTAACATTTCTTTCTTTTTTTTTCTTATTGTTAACAAGTGTCTGACATTCTTATGTTTTTTTTTTATATATAACATTTTAATGACTCGTTTAACGTTTATTCTTTTTTTTAAGTTTTAATATTTGCATGCCTAATTATGGCGAAATATGAGGACTTATACTTATTATAGTGTCTCCTTCGGACTCGAAATTAATAGAACCAAAACCAAAATGATGATCGTGGACAGAGCTGAACACAATAGACCAAATATAATGACAATCGGCAACTATGAAGTTGTTACGAGTTACGTATACCTTGGTTCCACGATCACAAATACTGGAGGATGTGAGGACGAAATAAAAAGGAGATGTGCTATCACAAAAACAGCTGTGAGTAAACTGCATAAAATCTGGAAGAACCGCAATATTACAAAGAACACCAAAATGCATATAATGAGGAGTTTGGTTTTTCCAATTTTTCTGTATAGTGCAGAAACTTGGACGATCAGGCAACAAGAACGCCGAAAAATTGATGCTCTAGAGATGTGGTGCTGGCGACGACTGCTGCAAATACCTTGGACTGCCTTTCGAACTAACGTTTCCATTCTGAACGAACTGAAAATCAGAGAGAGAGATTGTCGTCAACTGTTCGTATACGAATTCTCAAATACTTCGGCCATATCATCCGGAATGAAGATTGTATGGAACGTTTAATTGTCCAAGGAGCGGTACAAGGCAAACGTTCTCGGGGTAGATCGCCAACGCGATGGACTGACCTCATCAAAACGGCCACACAGAAATCTATTGTGGAGTGCTCTCGCTCGGCGGCGAACAGAAGTAGATGGAGACATATTGCGAGGACCTCAATCGCGAAGGAGAGCCTCACCGACGATCCACCGTCATTGTGAAAACCACGACCACTCTGCCAAGAGTGTACGACTGAAGAGAGAGATACTTATTGTAACATCTATACACTTACCATGTTTCTTGTAAATAAATAAATAAATAATACGAATACCAGTCAGGATTTTCTTTCCTTTTCCACAACTTCCTTTACTCACTCGCTCCTTTTCACTCAATACTTTCCTCCATACCGTAGGTAGCCGATATCACCAATAAATGCGTTCTCATGGGAGATTAATGTCAGGCAGGCGGCCGCTCGTAAAACTAAAGGCCAAAATCTTGGGTAATATAAACAAAAACATGTTACTTCGACCCCTAAATTTGTATAATTGAAGTAAGGGTAAGAAAATAGTTTTGAATTTTGAATACTAGTCAGAATTTTGCTTTGTGCTTCTGTTCACCAATAGGTGTCTACCAGAGGGAGACTTTGTACAAAAGTCGATTGCTTGGGTACCATTGTACTGTCTCATTCGTGTTTCTACCATGAAGCAGTTGTATTTGCATGGCTGTGTTTCAGTTTGAAGAGTGGGATATGGCGTGAATTTACTGGGTACAGAGGAATAACACCTGAGTCCTCAGGAATCGCAACGCATGGGGGGTATCATGGGCGAAACAGTACACTCTATTATGTCCATGGTACTTACTGCTCATGTCTATAGGCGACGGTTACCACTTTCCATCAGGTGGGCCGTCAGCTTGTTTGCCATTCTAAGTTGCATACAAAAAAAGGTAAGTTATGATATCCTAGAGATTAGAAAGCGACATATTGTATTCTCAATTCTGTTACCACACGAATTTCAAATTACATCAAAACCCATTCAGCTTTTTAATTCATTTAAACATCAAAACGTATTCACAAACATTTAGGCATGACTAATATAAATACTTATCTGATATCTATATATAAGATTTCTCTGTACACTGACGGCTGATAAAAGGTCATCACTCATTTCAATATCACCCATATCGGTCGGATATCTTAAAAGTACTTTCGAATATGTTAAAAGTTTTCTACCCAATATCCCTCAGACTTAAATATGAAAGATGCAATAGAGTGTATAAGGCATTGTTTAACACTCGATCCTCTCTACCCGCCCCGCTGGGGAGTTGGCGTAAAGATACTGCAGTTGACATTAGCCATCGACACAGATGGATGTTTTGGATAGTGTCTCGCGAGACCACAATGATTTATCACCGCATCGTTCTATAGATCCGACATACGCTGTCAGTGAGACACCATCTCGCGGGGCACAATCTTGTGAGTTTGTAGACCGGCCAAGTTATATTATACTCGTTAACTTTGGTGATTAGATCACATAGCTACCTCTAGATGGGGTCTCGAGTGTCAAAAACAGCCCACAAACTGGTTAGCCAACAGCGTAGAACGGTGCCATCCTTAATCTATGGCCAGCAGTAACTTTGCTATTTCATTTAAACAAAACAAAGTGAATCTTTATTCAGTGTTACAAGTAGTTATAATAAAAAAAAATCCTAAATTATAAAGTTTTTTTTTTGAATGGATTCATAGATTTCGATTAAAATAATTATTGATGATTATCATTTCTCGTGAATGTTGTAAGAAACGACTAAGGGAGGGCAAGGAATGGGCAACAGTGTCCCTTTTAAAACATCTCCAAATCCTGCCAATCGTAGCAACTAGAGGGAGACTTTGTACAACAGCCGACTGCTTGGGTACCTCTGTCCCATTCGTGTTTCAACCGTAAAGCAGTTGTGTTTGCATGGCTGTGTTTCAGTTTGAAGGGTGGGATATGGCGTGAATTTACTGGGTACGGAGGAATAACACCCGAGTCCTCAGGAATGGCAACGCATGGGGGGGGTATCATGGGCGAAACAGTATACTCTGTTATGTCCATGGCACTGCTCATGTCTATAGGCGACGGTTACCACTTTCCATCAGGTGGGCCGTCAGCTTGTTGGCCATTCTAAGTTGTGTAAAAAAAAACTACTGGGTGACCCCCCTCCCCAAGGGGAGGCTTATTTTCAGCAGTGGGCAATTAAAGAATGATATGGCAATTAAAGTTGACTGTCGTGGCATCAACAGTGAACAGTTCGTAACTCCATTGATTTTACTGCATTAAAAATAAAATTGTAGTGTATTAACTCTTTAAGTGATTGAAATAAAACGGGGATTGCAATAACATTCGAAATTATATAAATCTATGAAACGAATTCAACTTATACTAGTCAGAATCAAATATAAAGTGGTATATGTATGGTGTTGGTGCAAGATTCAGTTTATTGTTTTAATAATCAATCTACATGAAAATATCGAAATATTCAGAGGAAACAGTGAGTAGCTTTATAGTAGCACAATAAGTACCTACGAGAACTAAGAACTAGTTTAATTCACAAACGGTTGTCTGAATATTCAAATTAACGCAGCGACAGCAATAAGTGTGTAATATTAATAATAAATCTGAGGGTACTACAACAAAAAAGATCGACATCTACGTTCAGAAACTTAATACCGCAACTGCCATAGACAATTCATACTTTACTTTATCTAATATATTTTCATAAATCGACGCAAGATGACGCTAGTGTGTTATAAATGTAAACAAGAAATCTCAAATAGACAATATCTCTGTTGTAACTTATGTAAACTAACATTTCATATAGATTGCACCAATGTATCTGTTCAAAGATTTTATTTAATGGAGCCAGAAAGGAAAATCAGCTGGAAATGTCCATTATGTATTTCCAAAAAAACTGTAAACGATGAAGTAATCGAAACTATTACCTATCAAGATACATCATATAATTCACAGAAAAATGTGACATGTAGAAATAAATGTAAATTGAACTTGCCAATTAATAATTCATTTGAGTCTCTGAAGGTGGATATTTCTGATTTAGAAGAAGACATAGACGCATCATACGAATCGATCAGCAATTTTAATAGAAGTTGTCCTAAGTTTGGTATTAGTTCAAATGAAAAATTTAAGGAAATGGAAAGCGTTATAATTGCTCTTCAAGAAAAACTGATAATAGCTGAAAATGAAATTGATAATTTGTTAGAAGAAAATAACAATTTGAAGAAAAAAATTATCAATCATGAGAAAAGAGTAAATCAGTTAACAGATATTTGTAAATCTACTTCAACAAAAAAAGCATTAAAAACGAAAAATAAAAACAGTTTAACTGCTACAAAATTAAATTTTATTGAACAATCGTCACCGCGCATCATACACAAGAATCAGTTTCAATCAGGAAAAAAAATCCTAGAGGAAAAGGAAACAGTTGACATCAAATCAAAAATGATATTGCAAGTTACCAGGCCGAGTGCATGCAAGAAACAAACAACTGTTCATCCATCTTTAAATGGGACAGATTCAAATTACCACATTAATAAAAATTTGAATTTTAATACGGTTAGCGAAAAGAATAAAATAATTATTATTGGTGACCAGCAAGGCTCAGGTCTTGCTTCATCCCTAATTTATAAAAGAATGTCCTATAAAAATCCCATAAAATATAATATAATAGGTAAAATTTTCCCAAATGCGCCTGTTAGTTATATTTTAGAAAAATCAAAGTTATCAAATATAACCTTTAACGAAGATGATTGGATTGTATTATGTATAGGTGCTAATGATTCAAACCCCATAAATATTTTTGCTGAAATATGTGCAGTATTAAAACTTGTAAATAAACCTAAGATTATAGTTACCAGTGTCTTACATAATCTTTATATAAATGTTAGTAAACTAAACTCTAAAATAAAATCTTTAGTAACTTGTTTCTAAAATTGTATTTATGTAGAAAGTCAGGTAAATGAGATAAATTTGCATAGTTCAGCCCTTAAGAACATGATAACTAATAAAATAAATATAATTATAGATAAAAAGGATTATGATACTCATTATTTACACATTGTCAAAAGGAGGATAAGTAATAAAAATAAAAATTGCTACGTTCAGGGAACTATTCCATACTATTTTAATAAAATTAGACTTAATGAGATTACAAAATTAGCTAAACAAAAGAGTTACCTTAAGGCAACTTCCGAACAGTTTGAAACGAAGGTATTAAAAAAAGGTACTATACCATATTATTTCAAAAGAAATCCCAAGTCCAAAATTGATTCAAATATTAATAATCTGGAACAGCCTTGTTTTCGTGAACAACAGTAATAATTATTCGTCAAAGATACTACATCAAAATATACAAGGTATTAGATCTAAACTCAGTCAAATAGAATTATTAGTAACTTCAAATGAAATGGATATATTGTGTTTTAGTGAAACTTTTCTTAAAGCACAAAACACAATTACATTGCAAATTCCGGGTTATAAAATGGTGGCTTCCTTCTGTCGTCGTAAATCTAGAGGAGGTGTATGCATTTATGCAAAAAACGGAATAAATACAAAGCAGCTCGAATGCATAAATAAGATAACAATGGAACTTAACTTTGAGTGTTGTGGCATTTTGTTACCTGAATTGAACTATGTGGTCATATGTGTCTATAGAGTACCAAACTCGAACTTTGATATATTTATTGGGGCATTGGAGTTATTATTGCAAAGATTAACGATACGATCACGGTACTCAAAGAAAAAAAAATTGTTATAGCTGGTGATTTCAATATTAATACTCTTGAGAATAATAGTAAAAGTGAAATGTTCCTGAATACATTATTAAAATATAACTTGAAACCTAAAATATACATGAACCAACAAGAATATCAGTAAATACAAAAACATGCATAGACAATATCTTGACAAATCATAAAAAATACGTTTCCAAAGTCGAGCACCTAGGTCTTTCAGACCATTCAGCTCAACTGATCGAGGTGCCATGTAGCCAGGAGTTTATTTTAAAGTACTGGTATGTATATAGAAGGAATACTGATGAGAATATGCCTATATTTTTGCATTACCTGTCTCAACTGAAATTTTCGGAGGTATATTTACATGATGATCCTAATGTAGCATATGAAACTTTTATAAACATATTTAAAATGTTATATGACTTATGTATACCTATAGAAAAAGTCAAAATGACATATCACAGAAAATCAAACTGGCAAACTAGGGGTATATGCAAATCAAGTAAATATAAAAGAAGAATTTATCATAATATATTGAAGAAGAGAAGTACAAACCTTATTGTGTATTATAAAAAATACTGTAAAATTTTAAAATCAGTAACTCATAAAGCGAAAATAAAACATAACATCGAATTTATTAATAAAAGCGCAAACAAAAGCAAAGCTACTTGGAATATCATTAAAAAACTAACTACTCCTGTAAATAATTTAAAAAATACAGTTGATTATCTCATTAATAATAATGTACTCATTGAAGACCCGAGAATCATAGCTAAAACATTTAATGATTACTTTGTAAATGATAACGCTCAATGCAATGAAAACAGTTTGTATAAGTCAACGTCCGAAAAAACTTGCAAGAGCATATTTTTAGAACCGGTCGATAATACTGAATTAATTAAAATTGTAACGAGTTTTAAAAATAAAAAAAGTTGTGGTTATGACGACATACCAATATCAATTATTAAAAAATCCATAAACTGTATAAGTGAACCTCTCATTTATATATTAAATTTAATGATTGAAACTGGCAAATATCCTGACGCCTTAAAACTTTCAAAAATAAAACCATTGTTTAAAAAGGGTACGCGATCAAATATAAATGATTATAGACCAATAGCCTTACCACCGTCGTTTTCTAAAATATTTGAGAAAGTAATTTACTTAAGACTAATTAAATTCTTCGAAATTAATGACATACTTGATAGTAATCAATTTGGATTTCAAAAGAAAAAATCAACAAGTTCGGCAATATTTAGAATACTAAAAGACGTATGGGATGCATTGAACACTAAAACTGCAGGTGTTGGTTTATTTTTGGATATGTCAAAGGCATTTGATTGTATAAAACATAACATTCTTTTAATACAATTAGAAAACATGGGTGTGCGTGGTATAGCATTAAAACTTGTTGAATCATACTTAACGAATAGAAAACAATACACAGTTATTGACAAATATAATAAAAACAATAATACTGTTGAGGAAATTAAATCTACTCAAGCAGAAACAATTGTAGGAGTCCCTCAAGGAAGTGTTCTGGGTCCACTTCTTTTTCTCGTAAGTGTAAACGACTTACCTAAAATCACAAAACATCTCTGTGTGATGTTTGCAGATGATACGACCATTTTTATAACAGATAATAGCAGTGATAATGACGTGTTTGAAAATGAAATAAATGAAACATTACAAACAATAGTTAAGTGGCTCAGAACTATTAACCTGAAAATAAATTTTAAGAAAACAAAATTTATTCAATTTCGCAACTATAAAAATAATTCTTTAAAATTGAAAATCCATCATTCAAATACAACAGTCGAGGAAGTTAACGAACATAACTTTTTAGGTGTTACCATAGATTGTCATCTAAACTGGAAATCGCACATAGATAAAGTAAATAAAAAGATATCAAGTTATTGTTATGCTCTTTCTATACTCGTGGAAAACTCTTCGCCTGCTGTTGCTCGGTCCGCTTATTTTGGTAATGTGTACCCTTTACTAACATACGGAATTATATATTGGGGAAATTCTGTAGATGTTGCATCGACTTTTCTACTTCAAAAGAAATGTCTACGTATTATTTATAATATGTATTCAGATGAGACTTTAAGAAATATATTTAAAAATGAAAAATATCTCAGCCTGACTAACATATATATTATGGAATTGTGTGTTTTTGTTAATAATAATATGACATATTTTGTTAATAAATCTGATATTCGAAATAATTTACGTAATAAATACAAATATGATATTTGTCTACCAACAATAAATAGTTATACATATGGAAGGAGTGCAATTGTAATGGGTATTAAAGTATTTAATCATCTTCCCTTAAACATTAAATGTCAGGATAAGCATATGTTTAAAATTAAACTCAAAGCCTGGCTTTTTGATAATGTTTTTTATAATTTAAATGAATACTTCAATCTTAAAACTAATTAAATTAATAATTAATAATAATTGACATGTAAGCGAAATTATGTTTATTTTATTTTAATTTGTATATGATTATTCTTTGTCTTGTTAATTGTATCGTATAATATTTCAGATTTATTTGTAATCAAGTAATGGTAATAGTATTGAATGTTTCGATGTTAATATAATTACCTGTTCTCAAATTGTTGCATGCCCGATAGGGTATAACTGTTGATACTGATGTCAAATTCAAAGCAATAGTTACTGCTATATGTATGTACACAGTTAGCAATAAAATTCTATTCTATTCTATTCTATGATGATGATGTTGACTAAACAACCATGTGCTCCTGGCATAGAATGGGCCATCCTTTTTACCCATGAGTATCGTAAGACTCAACTAATAGAAGTTAATAGTCGAGGTATGGGCAGCATTATCTCTCTTAAAATATCACCAAAGCCTAACAAAGTTTGCCAACCCGCATGCCAAGCGTGGCAACTACTGGCAAAGCCCCCTCTTATGGGAAAAGCCTATATCCAGCAGTAGACAGTTAACGTCTGTAATAATGATAAATACTTGTAGTCTTTCTTCACAACAAGCTGAGAAAGAAAAAGAAAAGGCTTTTGTAATTGTTATAATATTAATAAGGGACCAACACAAGAAACAACATTGACGACTACAAAAAAAATATATAAAAAGCAGTTTAAAATTAGTGATGTTCAGATAAAATCCCATAAATCTGGATATACGAAACTGTTACTTTTGTCTAAACACTTGTGCGATGAACTTAAACTATATTCTCTTTCTTTCTCTCTCTTTCTCTCTCTTTCTCTCTCCCTCTATTTGCTCCAGACTAATTGAGAACCTTTTACTTTAAAAATAACTTTAGAAATGTTCACGTATTCGTCAGGATAAAATACCTCACGAAAACTAAATAATTCACTCTTAAAGTTTAAGCTAAGAGCAAGTACACATTTCCGCTTACATATTATTAACCGCAGTAAATGCATTCCCCACTATTTCCCAATAAATACTCAATAGATAGATTCAAATACTTAATCTACAATTTTATTGGTAGACGCATTTAGAATATAAATGTTCCCTACTTTAGAATTTCACTCACACAAATATTTTTCGAGTTCACTACGAATTCCCACTAACATTTCCATTTCTAAATTAAATTCACGACGCTATTTTTTATTCTATTACAGTAATCGTACGAAAAGTGTGAGAGAGAAGAGTTATACTTCCTTTTCATACACAAAGAGAGCAAACCACAAATACACCAGGACATCATAAACTGTCTACCAGACTTCATAACCAGCGTAATAGTGGTAAAATCATGTCTTCTCTTAAACAAAGACATCCTTTCTTTGTTTTTAATGGACGATAATAGAGTGGTAAGTACCTACCACCTACTGTAAGTACTTACCTTTGCTGTGTGGTCCCGGCATAGAATAGGCATTTCCGACTAAGGAAAGGCGAGGGATGGGCAGCAGCATTCCTCTTTAAATATCTCTAAAATCCTAATTGCGGTTGCCAATCCAACAATCAAGCGTGGCAACTACGGGCAAAACTCCCCTTATAAAGTGGCCAATAAAGAATAAATAAATAAATAAGTTACGAAGCACACATACAACTTAATACGCGCAAAAAATAATGTTAAAATATCTTAATTTCAGTTTTTCAGACGCTACATGGAAGGGATTATAACAAACAAACTGCAATCTCTGTTAATGACCCTTTTTCGGTATTAAAGTGTTTCATCTTACGAACAAAATTTCAGTTCGAAATTTCGTAATTACATTTCATGGTAGACCCTCGTATTACTCGTAAATGGCTTTTCAGGAGCGCGAACTGCTGTTTTTTCTTTCAATTAAAACATAACTTGGTCTTAGAAAGCATTTACCAAAGGGAAACCTTGTACAAAAGGTCTCGCTTGGGCACCTCTGTTCCACTCATGTTTCTGCTGTGAACGAGCTATACTTGTATGGTTTTGTTACGGTTTGAAGTGTAAAATATGTTACCAGAGGGAGACTTTGAATAAAAGTCGATTGCTTGGGTACCTCTGTCCCATTCGTGTTTCAACCGTGAAGCAGTTGTGTTTGCATGGCTGTATTTCGGTTTGAAGGGTGGAATATGGCGTGAATTTACTGGGTACAGAGGAATAACATCTGAGCCCTTAGGAATGGCAACGCATGGGGGGTATCATGGGCGAAACAGTACTGTTATGTCCATGACACTGCTTGTGTGTATAGGTGACGGTTACAGCTTTCCATCAGGTGGGCCGTCAGCTTGTTTGCCATTCTAAGTTGTATAAAGAAATAAAAAAAATATCAGTGAAATAACAAAGTGTGGAGGTATAACATCGTAGTCCTGGGGAAATTGTTAGACCCATTGCTAGCAATATACCCTTATAGGTTGACCTCCACGCGGTTCTCCCTGGAAACCATCGTGCTTAATTATTAATAACTTGATCACGATTGGCCAACTAACCTGGTGCCTCGCCAGCGTATACCCCAACGTATATATAAAGCGTATAACACAGGTGAGGTAAGCATTTGATCTTCACCTACTAAAAAAAAAACACCAAAGTCCTAAAAAATAACAGCACATAGGAGGTACTACAGTATATTCTGTAAAGTCCTTTGTTCATATTCAAGGACAAAGACACTTTCAGTCCAGCAGTTGTTGACTTATTTTACCATTATCACTATCAGGGTACTCCGATCCATTACCAGTTTATGACACACACAGGTTTACGAGCTCTTTGTCGAGGTTTTTTTTTTATACAACTTAGTATGGCAAACAAGCTGACGGCCCACCTGACGGAAAGTGGTAACCGTCGCCTATAGACATAAGCAGTACCATGAATATAACAGAGTATACTGTTCGCCCATGATACCCCCCATGCGTTGCCATTCCTGAGCACCTTCAAACGGAAACACAAGGTTATCCAAAAAGATCACAGCATGGATTTCTTTCAGACCAAAAATTGTATCCGGGACTTTATTCAAGCCGAACGACTTGTCCAATTCGAACACTACACCGCGGAGAACATCAAGTCGTAAAAGTCGGGATATAGCTTAAAAAGTTGCAGTACCTAAACCAAATAAGTTCACATCTCACTCCACTGTAACTCCGTATTACGGCTCAACTTTGCCCGTATACTTTAAATGTATTACAGCGCTTGCACTGCATTCATATCAAATTATTATTTTAACTCTAATAACACTTTAATAATAAAATTAAGTGCTACGTACGGTTTTATAGTTAAAGTTTCTGTTTGAACAACTCAAATGGTACAAACGATTCGCGAGTGCGCTGTACCTATTAATTGCTTAAGTGCCAAATAATAATGGCAACGCGCGCGTGGTGTATGTAAACAAATACTGTACATGCTCATCTCATAGCCACACATCATTACTTTCTTTTCCGTCAAGTAGGTTAATTAAATTGTAAACATAGATATTTCAGCTCTTTCTTTCGGACTGGTCGTACAGACATGACAGCGACGTTTACTTCTTACATACATGTTTGCTATCATTCCCTCCATTTCAATCGCTCTCCACTGCCACTTCTAATTTCCGTTCTCATATATTATTTTCTACATATTCCTTTGTTCTTCTTCTACCTTCTGTATATAATGTATGTGAATAGACAAAGTTAGTTGTAATACTTATTTCCTCCGAACAAGTACACGCGCGTGACATAACTGGTGTTACAAGCGTCCATAGTTTACGGTAAGCCTGTTTACCATCATATGAGCCATAACGTTTGATTGTTTGATTTTTTACACGACCCCCCAAAAAGAATGTAATCATTTCAGGCTTCATATGTAAATGTATAAAAGTGTTTATTTTACCATAACTTTTAAATTCCTGAACTGATCTAGATGTGTCAGGTATTAGACTGCTTGTATTATTCCAAATTGCGTTGGCTATGATTTTCTTTTAATAATACATTTTTGCCCAGGCAAGTTTTTTTTTTTATTTATGGATCAAAATTATAGATGAGTGTTTTATTAAATTAATTAATTCACTCTTGCGCCACCTGCCGTTTTCTGTCTGTTGTCCTTTAACTAAAGGTTGTCTGTAAGAGATTGCCCCAGCGATAAGACCGCCTTTTGTACCTTTATGTGTATATTTCAATCTGTATTTATGTTACTATATTTCACATGAATTGTTCACTTGTCATTGTATATTTTTATTTATGGTGCAATAAAGAGTTAAATAAATAAATAAATAACTATTATTATTATATTAGTCGTTTACAGTCCACTGCTGGTCATAGGCCTCTCCAATAAGAGGAGCTTTGTCAGTAGCTGCCTCGCTTTGCAGACGAATTGGCAATTTCGGATGGCAATTGTCAGCCCTTGGTGATGTTTTTAGGAGGGACGCTACCCATCCCTCGACCATAAGTTCCCTAGCCGCCTGTTATGACGCCCATGGAAAAGAAAGGGATGGTCCATTCTATGCCGTGACCACACGGCGTTGTTAAGTACTATCCTCTATTCAAGGTCTAAAATCGAAGGGAAAAGTTTGTTTTTTTTATACAACTTAGAATGGCAAACAAGCTGACGGCCCACCTGATGGAAAGTGGTAACCGTCGCCTATAGACATGAGCAGTACCATGGACATAACAGAGTATACTGTTTCACCCATGATACCCCCATGCGTTGCCATTCCTGAGGACTCAGGTGTTATTCCTCTGTACCCTGTAAATTCACGCCATATCTCACCCTTCAAACCGAAACACAGCCATGCAAACACAACTGCTTTACGGTCGAAACACGAATGGGACAGAGGTACCCAAGCAATCGACTTTTGTACAAAGTCTCCCTCTGGTAAATAATACATTAGGTTTTGAGTTCGAAACTCGACATTTTACACTAGTAGAAAACTGAGTACAAACATAAATCTATCTGAACAATTTAAATTAATTTTGTTTTTCACGAGTTTCTCGCTAAATGATTAAGTAATACTCATTTTAAATTGAAATTTTCCTCCAAAAATGTTTTTCTTTCGCTAAAAATCCAAATTGGACTGTTAAACCATTTAAAAACGTCCAGTGGTTCTTAAATAATGCGCTTACCTTTGAATAGTTCTCGTATTTATTTTTTGTAGATTCACATGCATATGTCTAAAAGCATTGTGGTTGTTCTAAAATCTCTATTGTACATTATGTATGTTGGATACTTTAAAAGATTTAATGTACAATGGCGGACTTATCCCATGAAAGGGATCTCTTACAGCCAACCTTTGAGAAGCTGAAAAGCTATTGAATGTTCAAGGGTAAAAACCGAACAGCTAAAAATAAACTCAATAATACCTAGTTAAAATTAAACATATAATGCATTAAAAAGTAACTGTATACACCAGTGTTTCCCAACCTTTTTTGTGCCATGCCCCACTTGAACATTTCTAAAATTTTTATGCCCCCATACATAATTTTTCCCGACAAAGTTTACTTTACGACTCTAATCGCCCAGTTGATATTTTGGTAATGTCAAACCAATACCTAATAAATATTAACAGCACTTTTTTTTTATTTACTCTTTTTTGTTAAATTTGGCACCGATTTCTACTCCTAGCATTGCATTTAAATGACCCGGTGCAAGAGGGTTAAAATCGCTTAGGTTTCTTTTTTTAATTGCCCCCCATAACTATCAAATTGCCCACGCCCCACAGCCCCACGTTGGGAAACACCGGTATACACCTACATATGTAAAAAAATATTATAATTATCATACACACTTAAATACACACTATGTACGTATAAACAATACATACATACATACAATATTGGTTTAATAAAAAAATTGTTTTAAAGCGAAATTTTATTATACCTGCTTTAAAAGATTTGAATGTATGTTGGAATGATTTTAATGATGAGCGTTTCTATATACAATCGAAGTCAGCGTAACATTCCAAACTTAGATTAAGGAATACAGATCCCAACACGAGTCTTAGGTAAAGTTTGTCATCGGGACTGTCAAAATGTTTATAAACTGGGAATATTCCAGAACAGGAATTAATCACGTAATTTACGATTCCATCTCATTACGTACTCGGAAATGCGAACAACCTTTGGGCGAAGTTTGCAACTGATCACCTCTTAGCTGGTCCAAGCAGGGCCGGTTTCAGTATACCTGGCGCCCGTGGTAAATTTCTTGACAACGCTTTCTCTCGGCCCCGTTGAAAAAGCGATTTATTCATCAAAAAGTGGTCATCACCCATTTAGATATGCCCATACTAAATTCGATGTCTATACACTGTATTCTTAATGTAAAAAAATATTTATTTGCTTTAAACAGACATTTTAAACATACTAAAGGCTGTGTGACAGAACTGTTTGACGTCTGTTTAATTGGCTTAAAATTGTAGGCATGTATTTTTAGCATATTAATGAAATAAGGATACAAAATTAAAGTTTCTATTATTAAAATTAAAGAAAAAAATATCAAATTCAAATCTCGATGTCATTCATGGCGGATTTTATGTCGTTCACATTATGGCCAGTATCGCTCACACTGGGTTTATAACCGTACATTGTCCCTACAAAAGATCACCCTTCATTTCGATGTATCACACTACTAACTGACGAAGAATAAAAAGGCATCCCTCTTACATTTCACAACATTACTTGGCGCCCTTTTCGGACCACCGGCCCATGGACGGCTCAACCCTGCCCCCGACCTAAGGCCGGCACTGAATCCAAGTTGAATAAGTACCCAGGCCTGATTGGGAACAACAAACTTTTATGCGAGATTATTTGAGAATTTCAAGTGTATATACCATCAAGATCAACACAGAGTTTCGAACAATACAACACCTGGTAGCTTCATTGAGTTCACGTCGAAACTGTATAATGCATGCACCGGAGGTTTACGAAAATTGCTAAACTCCAGTTTCCGACTGCTTGTGCACACAAAATTCGAATATAAAATAATTTCAGCATAAATAAAATAACAGACTTCATGATCATTATATCAACTTGTAACTACTAGTAATAGTCACGTTTGGCAAGCGGTTGGCAACAGCAGTTAGGCTGCAAAGATGGTTAAGAGGGCCACTGCTGTTTATCCCTTGTCCTCCCTTAGTCGCCTCTTGCAACACCCACTAGAAAGGAAGAAATAGCCTATTCTATGCCGGGACCATACGGCTAAATTAACAATGTTTTTCATAAAATATCTTATAGTAGGTTTGAAGAGCTCTTTAGCCCAATATAGTACCCAATAGCACTATAGAACGTTTTTAATAGGGCATTATTCATAAACACACAATAAGGCCTCAATAACTAAAATAGGTTTATTGGAAAATTTACGTGATTATGTTACGAACTTGTCGAGTTCTACAGAACAGATCATAAACAGTCAACTGGTGATGATGATGATGATGATGAACTTAAAATGTTATACATCATCAAAAAGTGATTTATGTCTTTAGACTTTCTTCTTACGTGTCAAAACGAAGTAACGAAAAAAATGTACTGTTAGTATATTTTTTATCTATAAATTGAGAAGAAAAGAAATCCAGAGAAATAAGAAAAAATATAAGCTACTTTTTATCACGTGAAAATACCTCATTCCCATAAAATAATATATCATCTGCTGATTTTTACCACCGTACAACCCGCCACAAACTAAAGTTTCATCCCAATCGTCTGGACGAGTGGCGGTCTTCCACCGTGCGTTTTTCAAGGCACTTTCTTCCACGCACAACCATTCTGTGGAATCAACCTCCAGCAGCAGTATTTCCGAACCGACACGACAACATAACCTTCAAGAAAAGAGTATATTCCTTTTTAAAAGGCCGGCAGCACACCTGCAATGCCGTTGGTGCCAAATGCTCGTTTGCCCCCTGTGTTGTAAAAAAAAATGTATTATAATTCTAAAATTCGCGCTGACGAAGTCGCGAGAAATTATGTATAGCACAAAATCAAATTGATAACGACCAGTCGCAACATTTTCAGTTTTAGTCGTGTTCATTTAATTTTATTGGCATTCGAGCATCGCTGACGCACTCCACAAATATTGCATCCAATTAACAAGAGGCAAGCCAGCTTTTTTTACGCAGCTGCCAATGGTAAACAGGCTAACGAACTACCTGATAGAAACTGTCAACTATCGCGTATAGACATGAATGACACTATGGACCAAGTATTTTTTAATTATGGAAATAAAATGACGACGCTGGCAAAGTATCAATGGATGATGATATATATGAAGGTACCAGAAGTTTACCAGAGGGAGACTTTGTACAAAAGTCGATTGCTTGAGTACCTCTGTCCCATTCGTGTTTCAATCGTGAAGCAGTTGTGTTTGCATGGCTGTGTTTCGGTTTGAAGGGTGGGATATGGCGTTAACTTACTGGGTACAGAGGAATAACACCTGAGTCCTCAGGAATGGCAACGCATGGGGGGTATCATGGGCGAAACAGTATACTGTGTTATGTCCATGGTATTGCTCTTGTCTATAGGCGACGGTTACCACTTTCCATCAGATGGGCCGTCAGCCTTCACTGGTGCTCCGCCAGCATATCCCGTTTGGTCAGGTGGGGTTACCATACCATTTTCACCCATCAAAAAAAACGTAGGACTTCCTTTTTGAAGTCGATTGAACAGTCAAAATAACATAGCTACTTGATCAAGTACAACAAAGGTCCTATCTCCCATAATACAGAGTCTTTCTCGGGTATAGAATAATATTTATTCAGCGTCCCTTCCACTTATAAATATGGCATTATAATTAACTGACCTTTGATTCAATATTATGTTAGTTACAAGAGGCAACCTGAATCTTGAGTAGTTCGAAATTAATTAGTTCCAATTTCAGCCGACAGATAGCTCCACTATAGTGAAACTGCATATTTTTCGAAAATAGAATAGATGTTTTCTTAATAACTGTATTTTAATGTGTTTATTTAAACTTGAATGCACAGTAAAATTCTATGTACATTTGGAGGACTTAACACCGGACGGTGTTCTCTACCAGTCCTGACCATTGGGCAAACAGAGATATAAATAGGCGGTGTATTATTGAATAGAGGAAAAATAAAGCAATACTTGATATATGCATACATTATAAACATATAATAAACTAATAATAAACATACATCTAATATATTAAATAAAAAAAGTATAAATAAATAAATACATAAATTTTTCCTTAATAATTTTTAATTATAAACTTTTCCTTAATAAAAAAAAAGGAAATTATACACCCATTTCCAGGTTTTAACGAAATAACATTCGATCAATACGACAATAACAAAAAATAATGGACATATTGAGAACAAGAGCCGTGAAAGTGGACGCATTTTTATTTTTCAACAACGAATCAACTACCAAGCAAGTGAGGGATGAAAAATTATTAATTAAATTTAAATTTACGTATACAATACATTATATGTACGTGAGTGAACGTTAAAGTTAGTAGAGGACAATTAAAAACAGATTTTCAGGTAACAAGCGCCACAATTCAATTTTATTGTTACCCGAATACGCGCAAGATGCATGGATTTAACAATTTTGCTGCATCATTGTTAGAATAAAACTTGTTTGTTACGAGTGTTTAGCTGTTAAACTTAAATACATATAATTAAAGAATTTATTTAAGCACCAATAAAAAATAATTAACAGAAAAATGTTATACTAAAACAAAAGTTTTTTTTTTATACAACTTAGAACAGTTCTCAGGAATAGCAACGCGTAGGAGGTATCATGGGCGAAACAGTCTACTCTGTTATGTCCATGGTACTGCACATGTCTATAGGCGACGGTTACCACTTTCCATCAGGTGGGCCGTCAGCTTGTTTGCCATTTTAAGTAATATAAAAAAAAAAGTGTATCCAAAGTAACAAATAAATTAATAAAAAAAAATATATTTTCTGACAATTTCTTTAAATTAAATTAAACGAGCATTAAAGATCTCGTTCTACCAGAATAAATTGTACGAGAATCCTCTACAATTTACTTCAAAGTCGAAGTCTGCGACGGTATTTACCCACGTTTATTTGATCAAGAAAAGTTGACTTTATTTGTGGAATTTCACTCGCATCAATATATTAGAAGGGTATTGTCACCCTCAGGGTAATGTTTATATATAGCTATGGGGTAACGTCTATAAATAAAAAGGTAGCATTTGTACAGTGAGTAACTTTCGATATGGCCGTCTAATGAAGTAGTCTCTTAATTGGAAAGGACACTGGACCCGGCATGGCTTAGACGGAACAGGGCTTCTAGACAAGTGGCAAGCGAATTCGTCGATGGAATCAACATCGCTAGCGAATCCGTGAGATAAAATAAGACAGCAATGTCGGACGTCTCATTCCAACTCACGGACTCGCTAGCGATGTCGATTCCATCGACGAATTCGCTTGCCACAGTTTAGAACTCCGCTCGTTTCGAAATTTTTAATCACTTAGTAAGTTATACCCATATGGAGACCATAGTTAAGCAATTCTGTAGCTTACTATTTAAAATAAAGATTATTATTAACTAGCGGCCCGCCCCGGCGTCGCACGGGTGGACTTTATTACATTTTAAAAAGTGGCCATTAAGGCTGCACACGCGACGAAAGCTTAAAAATGGAGTAACTTCTCCCGTTGTTTGAATAGAGACGTTGCAGCTCATGCCTCGTCCATTAAGCTGTCTTAGTCGCTCTTACGTCACCCACAGGAAAAAAAGGGTTGGCCCCATTCTATACCGGGGGATATTTTGTCAAAATAATTGATACTATGCCTACCTATCGAGCATAACCGTAGCTAGGGGGACATTGAAGGCCAATCCCTACCTTAAAAGTCCCAATAACCTACTTTAAAATTGAATGGCGCCAAGAAAATTAGACAGATTCACTTTTTTGAAGTTTCTTACTTACGACTTCTGCCCTACCAAAAAGTTCGTTTGCCCCACCTTAAACTTGAATCTAGCTACGATCCTGCTACTGTGATAAACAAAAGCAACAGACGAGATACTATCAAATTACAAATTTAAATGATCGTTTCGAGAGTTCTCATTATTTCTCACATTTTAAGAGGTGGGGTTAACAACAAACAGAAATGAATTCGACTCAGAATATGTAATTTAATTCTGTTAAGATAACATTTATCAACGGCGAAGAGTTAATAATGTAATGATCAAATGGAATTACTTACAATGTTTTGAATTCAATGTAATTTCGAAACTTATATCTGACGATTTCTTGTGTTAATATTTATATAATATATATAGTAATTCATCTCAGATTAACATATTTCATTTTAGTAAGCAATAGGATTTTGGTTAAGACATGGTTTAGTAACTTCTCTAGATTTATATTTGTTATGCATATATATTTTTTTATATGTTTTATCCATGTACATATAGATGGAAACAATATATATATGTTAGTGTTAAAGTAATCTAGGTTTAGCTTGTAAATTATAGGATTTACCATAAGTTAGTAAAGGATTTAAAAACGAAGTCATTTTTCGAATGAAAAAACCGAACCTAACCTATCTTTCTGGGGGGGAAGGGGTTTGTTAGTAATGGAAACTAAGAATCCCATTGCTAGCAATATTTAGGATATGAATAATATTGAGTATACAAGGTCGACCTCCTCGCGGTTCCCCCTGGAAACTATCATGATTAATTCCTGATGATTCAATCATGATAGTTGATACATGCTACATAATCTAAGAATATTCTATATATGTATTTACTAGGTGTATCCGCTATTTTACTCGCGTGAGTTAGTACATAAAGTACCTACGTGCTAAGTCGTGATATAATCCATCCGAGTACCAAATCTCTTCTAAGTAGTTTTTGACAGTGAAAAGGAGTATATCCATCGTTTTATAGCATTTTACGTGTGATTCTTTAGGTTATATCTATAACTTTTTTTTTTTATTTATGAACCGATTGAAATAAAACTATAATAATAATAATATGGATTGGTAGTTAGGTCTTCTCTAATTGTATAATTGTTACTTAGTATACATTGACGCTTATCTGTGAGAGCTGTATACACCTTTAATTGATGTGTTCATATGGCCTTAAGCTTGGTAGTGAAGAGTTAGATTTTTTTGTTCAAACTTAGATTTAAGCATTTTTTAATAGTAGTTTTTCTCTTTTACTTATTAATAACATTGTATATTTTCTGCTTAATTATTGTGAGTATATTGTTGGTGTGTCTTTTATAAATAAAAAAAAATAAATAAAAAACTAACACTTAATGTTAAGTGCATGTGAAAGCCGTATTCGAATCGGTTAAACCGTTTCTGAGATTAGCGTGCACAAACGTACAGACCGACGGATATAAATTCTAATAATAGATAGGTAGATAGATAGATACTCTTTATTGTTTCCTCTATAAGATTACAATAGTAAACATATTATAAATACGAACAATTACAAGAAAATATTACACTGAGAAAACAATGGGCGGTCTTATCGCTAAGAGCGATCTCTTCCAGGCAATCTCTTCCACCAAAGAAAAAAATCATTGTTATGGGTTTTTATTGCGTTCATAAAGCCCCTCTATAATAGTTTTTCTTATATATCTTTCATGTATAGACAGCGACCAGTTACATTTTTTTTATATGTATTAATGACAGAAATATTGTAAGTAAAAAATTAAAAAAAAAAAAACAAGAAGAATTTTAGTAGATTTTTTATTTTAAGTTTTTAAATTTGAGTATCGTTGAGATTGCATGGAAGGCTCAAGCCTCACATACCAACTTAACAACTGAACGTTCCATTATAGCAAGAGAGACTTAACATTCTTTGTTGTTCTTCAACCCATGTTTCTTTGATAAAAATGTTGTTCCGCTGCTAGAGCACTCCTTTTAAATGTTTATAACTATTTTAATTTCACTCTGTATAAACATAAAGTCAACCTGTTCAAAACCAATAGAAAAAATCCGTCGCAATATTTCTTTTTTTTTTTTTTTATTTATCTACATAATAAAATTCTGTACTCAGCTGTGAGAAAATCGTTGATTCCCATGAGCCATAACCACTCCACTCATCAGATCACGAACGTAACATCAAATGCATGCTCCCACTGATCAAATTGAATTTATTATTCGCACAGAGACTGCATCGATTTTTATTCTGTAGTTCTGTACACTGGCTGCCGAGTTCCCGCCATTTTCTCAATAACTGGCAACATTACAATTAGAAATATTACATTTGATATTTCTGAGAAATCTGTCTGGATATAATGTAATTGAGGAAAATGTTTTATTAACTATGATTTCGTATTCTCTTTTGCGATGTACATCACATGAAGAATGTAAACGATTATTTTTATTTCATTTAGAAGCAAATGTACTACCATTATACAGCTTTGTCTACAGTTAATATATTTTTTTAATTTTTAACATTATTATTATTATACAAAGTAAAATTTTATACTATTAATTACGTATTTGTTCTGTATCACAAATGTATAATACTGACATATTGTTTATTAGCCACAGACTGTGTAAATTAACCATTAACCATAGACTACGTAAATTTAAGAGGACAGACGCTACCATTAATCTATGTTTGCATATGTCAATATTAGGCGGGAAGAACGCGTCCATCTAAATAAGCTCCCATTGACAATCGCTATTGCGATAGCATACCCAGTTGTGTTACAACATTTACCAGAGGGAGACTTTGTACAAAAGTCGATTGCTTGAGTACCTCTGTCCCACTCGTGTTTCAACCGTGAAGTAGTTGTGTTTGCATGGCTGTGTTACGGTTTGAAGGGTGGGATATGGCGTGAATTTACAGGGTACAGAGGAATAACACCTGAATCCTCAGGAATGGTCAACGCATGAGGGGTATCATGGGCGAAACAGTATACTCTGTTATGTCCATGGTACTGCTCAAGTCTTTAGGCGACGGTTACCACTTTCCATCAGGTGGGCCGTCAGCTTGTTTGCCATTCTACGTTGTATAAAAAAACAATGCTGAGTGGTCCCGGCATAGAATGGACCACCGTTTCTTTTTCCATGAGTATTTCAAGAGGCGACTAAGGGAACTTAATAGTCGAGGGATGGGCAGTAGCATCCCTCTAAAAACATCACCAAACTAACTGCGGTTGCCAACCCGCTTGCCAATCGTGGCAACTACTGGCAAAAGCCCGCTTTATGGAGAAAGCCTATGTTCAGCATTGGATAATTAACAGCTGATATGAAAATGATGATAATACTGTGGAGGCACTGTTTTTACCAACTTTGCAATGCACATTATGCAAGCTTACTATTTGTATTCTATAATTTTACGCATTTATTTATTTTATGTTTAAATAAAGTGTATTAAACATTAGGTAACCGCACTTTTAGTCCCCAAGATACAGTTCTAGCCTAGTTTGGAGACTGACGGTAATGCAGACTTTTTCTCTTTCAATATAAATTGTAAAAATTTTTAATTGTACTTTATGAAACTGTATTTTACTTGAATTCTCTAATAAACAATGCACATTTTTATGTTTGTTGGTGCAATAAAAAAAACTATTATTTATTATTATTATCATTTATTTATTTAATTACTATCAATTCGGCCTTACTTCGGACAAGTAGATAGAATTTTCGGATATAATATATAGCCTCTATTTACTCTCTGATAATGTAGCTTTCTACAGGTGAAAGAATTTAAAAAATAGCGTCGAGTTATTTTTTTATTTGTGCATTACAAACAAACAAATCTCTACTCTTTACAATATTACTATAGTTTTCACTTTTATCTAATAAGTATAATATAAAATAATAAATTATCTAATAAACAGCTGTTCTCCAAGGCTATGCTCGCGAGAATCAGTATATAAAATAAACTATATATGGTTGGGATACAGCCTACACTTTTACCAAATTTCATTCAAAAATCTGATTACAAATACTCACATCTGTAAAATTAAAAAGATGCCATTTATAAATAACATTTTAGATGAATAAAAATTCCTCCATTCATACAACCTCGTCTGTTTATTAAATAAAATGTTTTTATTTATAGTATGTACATTACTGCAGCAGCCAACAACTGAGGCATTGATGAACGAACGTGCAAATGTGAGCCGAGGCGTAGCCGAGGCACACATACGTGAGTCCATCAATGCCTAGTTGTGGCCAAGGCTTGTACAGTGCTTTTCTCAAACAATGCGCGGAAATCAAAAACACAATTTTACTTTTTAAGTTCAATGACGAATAACGAACAATAATAATATTTCACGCGCCATAATGTTTCTTTGTTTTTTTTTTTTTCAATAAACTGCTTTCTATTTGTAAGCCAATTCGAAATTTAAATAAAACCTTTTGTTAGTTACCCTCTTGGTAGCCACGTTTCGAAGTAAAAAGTCATTCCATTTTTAAATTACCTACAGGACAAATATAAGTTTACATATTAATTTATCTCGAAGAAGATTGTCAAAATAATACTCACATTTCCAAACATGTTTGAGAAAATAAATTTCTGTTTATTTGAATTTATTTAAATACTTCATTGGTGTTATAATGATGATAAATATGGAGTCATAGTTATGTTTATGCGACAGTGCGATAAAGAACTTGCTTGTTTATTAAGAATTTTCATAATTGTTAATTTACCACTGCACTTACTAGAATAATTTGGCGCACGACCATTTTTGTCACTGGCAATATACATATGTGTCTACCAATCTCCTCGTCTCAATCAACCCGCGACAATGAGTACTGACTATTTTTGATCACAGCAAACGCTTTAAGTCCGCTATTATTAATCGTATGCTTGAATGATATAATTTATATATTTTTTTTATACAACTTAGAATGGCACACAAAGTGGTAACCGTCGCCTATAGACATGAGCAGTACCATAGCCATAACAGAGTATACTGTTTCGCTCTACTATCCCCCATGCGCTGCCATTCCTGAGGACTCAATTGTTATTCCTCTGTACCCTGTAAATTCACGCCACATCCCACCATTCAAACTGAAACACAACCATGCAAACACAACTGCTTTACGGTTGAAACACGAATGAGACAAAGGTACCCAAGCAAACGACTTTTGTTCAAAGTCCCCCTCTGGTAAAACCGAAATATGAAACCAACACTAGAGTAAAATGAATCGATTGTAAAATAAATCGTAAATACAGTTCAAAATTGGCAAAGTGATCGCGTAATCGAGTCGCGTACTCGCAGAAATATTCAGACGTGGAGTTTCTCACTCCATTCTTTTCAAAGTCACTTAAAAAGTACCGAAGATTGACGGTAGAACATAAGTTCATTTGAACAGTGATCTTTCCGGATATTTTTCTTAATAACGTACCAACAGCTTTGTTACGAGGTCGCACTTAGTATTCTGTCTGCGGATCGTTAAATAGTGCTACCACGTAATATTAAATGTACGTAAAATAATATGAGCGGTTTACTTCGACTTTAGGTCGATAATGGAATTATAAATTGACTTTTACGCATCGACGTCGAGTTGTCGAACAATCGACATATCGAGTACGAGTCGAGATTCTATTGCATCATCTAATCGACTACCAGATGGTGGCTTTGTACAAAAGTCGTTTGATTATATACGTCTGTACCATTCGTGTTTCTGACGTGAAGCAGTTGTGTTTGCGTGGCTGTGTTTCGGTTTGAAGGGTGGGATATGGCAGTGAATTTACAGGGTACAGAGGAATAACATCTTAGTCCTCAAGAATGACAAGGCATGAAGAATATCATGGGCGAAACAGTATATTTATTTCCATGTCTAGTATTGCTTTTCAACAGATTGGCTCTCAGTTTGTTTGCCAATCTAAGTTGCATAAAACAATTCATTTACCCATATAATTCCACTGTGGGCAAAAGGTTGCCCCATTTGTTTCCCAAACATTCCAATTATGAGCTATTTCGAACTAGTCCCTTTACATATAATAAAACTGTAACTGGTCGCTGTCTGTACATGGAAGATATGTAAGAAAAACTATTATAGGGGGGCTTTATGAACGCAATAGAACCCAAAACAGTGACTTTTAGAATTTTTGTCTGTTTGCCTGTACCTTTGTGCACGATAATCTCAGAAACAGCTTAACCGATTTGTATTCGAATATCACAAATACGTTGCAGTTTATTCCACTTGATATTTAGTGTTTGTTTTATTTCAATCGGTTCATAAGTAAAAAAGTTGTATCAATTTAAAGAACACCCGTACGAAATCGGGGCAGGTTGCTAGTGATAAATAAGGCAATAAATATTTTATAAACTACATATTACTTCTGTCCAGTTCAGCAAGAAGATTCTATCATCTGGAAAATATATATTATCCAATCATACAAGAAATAACAATACAATAAGTATATTTTTAAAGTAATTAGTTAGTTAAACCTTACTTAGTTAATCCTCCACTAGATGGAGTGACGACTTCGAATGTTTTTTTTTTATACAACTTAGAATGGCAAACAAGCTGACGGCCCACCTGGAATGTGTTTCGCCCATGATACCTCCCATGCGTTGCCATATATATATATATATATAGTTATTATACAGTTATAAATATATAATTGAAATGAACTATTCAATTGAATAAATGAAATATTAATTTAATGGATTGTTTTTAATGATAATATATAATAGTTTATATTAATTTGCAATTAGCGTAATGCCAAGTGTCTAAATAGTTATTTCCTTTATAAAATACAATACATTGTGCAATAGATTTATGTTAATGATGCTACAACGCTTAATAACATTAATGCATAATAATCGCACGTAAAACAACACGGCTCCCGCCGTGCACACAGTGTAAGCTGCGAAGGATTTGTTCCACTTACCTCCAAATATAATTCGACGATAAATTAAATGTTAACGACCCGATTAAGAGGGTTCATACCGAGGCTCACAAAAGTTATAATTCTATGATTAACACGTTAGCTCCCACGATTTCACACGGTAGTTCAGTATCAGAGCACTTTTTAAATAATCAATTTGAATTTTGAAAATACTCGTAGTTTTGACTTGGCCACTTCAATCAGCTTCAGTTTGGTCTAATTTCTTTTAAAACGAAAAATTACGATATATTTACAGTACATTGTAAATAACAACCAGTGGTCTAACGTCGTTGGCGTGCCCCTAATTCTAATGCAATCGGCATGAGAATTGAATCAAGACGCATTGGACGTCTGGACGTGTCCATTAGGCGACTGGTAGGAAAAAGTTAAAAAACTCTTACCTGTAAAAGCTGTTGGTACAGGATAATAAAATGGAGTAGTTTGTGTGAACGACAATAAATTAAATTAACAACTTTCCGAACCCTGCAGTAAATTTTAAAAAATACTACTTAAAAGTGCTTTTAAATAAATCTAGATGATTACAATTTGAATTAAAAAAAAAATACATTATCTGTAAAACAAAAAGATAGCTCCTTGAATATTCTCCTAAATATAGGACCAATAAGATAATTGCATAATCAATTCAATATTAAATTAAAAAAATAGTTTTAGATCAAATGTTTTTTTTGTTTGTAAGAGAAAATTTGCAAGTTGACCTTGATTTTGTAGCGGTTTAATGGTTTACCTCGCCTTCCAAAGGTTGCGGTTTCGACCCCTACACAATACAAATATTTGTATTCACGCCCACGAGTTTATTTGTTTTTATTAATCCCAGACTTAGATTATATAGATAGAGTATCGAGTGTCAATAATAACAGATTTTGTTTTACAAAAACAAACCCACGTACATATTTTTTTAACCAAACCAACAAGAGACCTTTTCAATATTGTCAATCATTTGATTGAAAAATACCCAGATCAGGTCTACTTATACATACAGTTAGAATTGGAACTGTTTTAGTTAATTTTAAACTTTCACATTGTTTACATATATTTTAAACACACTGTCGAGGCTTAACGTAATGTAAAATTTTTACAAGTAACCAGTACCTCCATACCTGCTTCTCTATTGCAGACGTTTCGTCCTGGATTGCACAACGTCGTGGCCATGTACTATTCATCTGCAAAATTTTTCCATCACATTAAGACCCAATAATGTATTTAAAATATGGGACTATTTTTTCTAATATAAATTATATGTATATATTATATTATTTACAATATACAAATATTAATTAAAATGGTGCTTTAACCTGTGAATAGACTTAAAACATATTTTAAGTCCATTCTCAAATATAAATCAAAGGAATCGATGAATATAAGCAACATCATTGATGAATCATTATCATATATTTTCCTTCTTATTTTAAATATACTGGTAAATATTCTGGATCTTTTCAACTACCTTACAAAATAAATTTCTCCTACATACTTAATAATAACTGCACGTTCTAGTATCCCGATTTATAAAAGAGTTGACCTATTTTTGAAAAGCCTTTGTCTAAATATTATATATACGAGTATAATGTAATGTCTGTGATTTTCCCATGCATACATACCTATTGTACAAACGCTATTATTTTTAAATGGGTGATAATGATATGATAACCCCGCCTGCGCTATCGGTATACACTGGCGGGGCACCAGTGAGAGGTGATAAGTGAAGATGAAAGCAGGTTAGTTAGCCCATCGTAACAAATTCAGTAATGAATCAATCACAATGGTTTCCAGGGGGTACCACGTGGCGGTCGACCTGACAGGGTATATTGCTACTAATTTTATTTATTTATTTACTTTTTTATAGGGACTATTTGACCCCATTACTAACAATCCCTTTCCCCCCGACGAACGCTACCAGAGGAAGACATTGTACAAAAGTCGTTTGCTTGGGTACCTCTGTCCCATTCGTCTTTCAACCATAAAGCAGTTGTGTATGCATGGCTGTGTTTCAGTTTGAAGGATGGGATATGGCGTGAATTTACAGGGTACAGAGGCATAACACCTGAGTCCTCAGGAATGGCAACGCATGGGGGGTATTATGGGCGAAACAGTATACTCTGTTATGTCCATAGTACTGCTCATGTCTATCGGCGACGGTTGTAACTTTCCATCAAGTTGGCCATTAGCTTGTTTGTCATTCTAAGTTGTATAAAAAAAAAACGCTATTCAGCTTGCGAGTAGATGGCGCTGTGCGATTGCCAAAGCAATTATTTTATAGGTGCAAATGTAATTAGAACTAAACGAAATAAACCTAATAGCGGCAAACAGCGTTATCACAACACTAGTAAAGTGTCATAAACGGAGCGGTGGGCTTACCGTCAACGCTTCATTATTACGATTCGATACTAGTTCATAAAATCGAAACCTTTAGCGTCTCTTTTAACGAAGTGTTCTCACCAGAGGGAGACTTTGTACAAAAGTCGTTCGCATAAATACCTCTAAGCAGCAGTTGTGCTTGCATGGCTATGGCATGGTTTCAGTTTGAAGGGTGAGATAATATGGCAATTTAGTTGTCGTCAGGAATGGCAACGAATGCGGGGCGTCATGGGCGTAATAGTGTATTCTGTAATTTCCAATGTGCTGATAAATTAATCATTAGTTATTTTTTCAAAAAATCATTTTGTCTGAAGTTACGTAATTTTTTTACAAATAAAGCGTTAAATTAAATTGAGTATTGGAAATATTTTGTTAATAATCATCAATACCTACATATAATAAAATCGTAACTGGTCGCTGTCTGTACATGGAAGATATGTAAGAAAAACTATTATAGGGAGCCTTTATGAACGCAACAGAACCCAAAACAATGATTTTTAGAACTTTTATCTGTTTGTATGTATGTCTATACGTTTGTACACGTTAATCTCAGAAACAGCTAAATCGATTTGAATGCGATTTTTACTCATACGTTGCGATTTGCTCTACTTAATATTTAGTGTTTGTTTTATTTCAATCGGTTTGTAAATAAAAAAGTTATATCAATCTAAAGAATTACATATAAAATGCTATAAAAAGCTTATAGGCTACATTGTAAAGTGTCACCCATAATATATACGTTAATTTATATATACGTTAATCATTAGAACAAAAGTCGTTTAGTAATAGATAGATAGATACTCTTTATTGTTTCCTCCAAAAGATTACAATAGTAAACTTATTATAAATATAAATAATTACAAGAAATAATCACAATGAGAGAACAATGGGCGACCTTATCGCTAATAATTTTTTTTTCCAATAAAAGGAATCGTAATTTAATTTGAAAAGAATTCAGATCATGTGTATAGTGCGACGGTTACCACTTTCCATCAGGTGGACCGTCAGTAAAAAAGCTGAATATTTTCCAAAACAACATAAACGTTCATATTTACACGGCGCATCCAACACGTGCGAACAACTTCAATTTAATTTTAAGTATTTTAAAAAAATCCTATTTACTTTTCCCAGTGGCTAGCAAAAGCAGCAAGCGTTTATATAAGCACGGTTACTTTATAGAAAAAAAAAAAAAACAGGAATGAGACAGAGGTACCCGTGCGAACGACTTTTTACAAAATCCTCATTTAATTACGATCATAAATTACGGTACACGTTTTTCTAAATTTTTTTTTTATACCACAAAAGTGGCAGACGAGCGTACGGCCCGTCTAATGGTAAACGGTCATTGAAGCCTTGTATTACATGCGCATATTTTTTTTTATACAACTTAGAATGGCAAACAAGCTGACGGTCCACCTGATGGAAAGTGGTAACCGTGGCCTATAGACATGAGCAGTACCGTGCACATAACAGAGTATACTGTTTCGCCCATGATACACCCATGCGTTGCCATTTCTGAGGACTCAGATGTTATTCCTCTGTACCCTGTAAATTCACGCCATATCCCACCCTTCAAACCGAAACACAGCCATGCAAACACAACTACTTCACGTTAGAAACACGAATGGGGCAGAGGTACCCAAGCAATCGACTTTTGTACAAAGTCTCCCTCTGGAATACCCTGAATAATCTTCAATTACAGCCTTCTTGAAAAACCCCACATATATATAAGCTTCTAAGGAAGACCTCGGCACTCCCTGCCGGCACTCCCTCATTCCACTGCCTGATTGTTCACGAGAGGAAACTCTTCTGAACCGCACTGTACGCAACCATTAAAGTTCTAGCATGTGAAGATGAATTTCCATTATTTTCTTATTCGTTTTTTATTTCGTATACATTTAGAAACGTGGCAAAAAAAAGTAATCGATAGTTTTCCTAGTAGCAAAAATAAAGTATACCCCAACTATTATAGAAACATGATAATAGCCAGGCCCTTTTTTTAACTAAGAAAAGCAAATATATATTTACCAGAGGGAGACTTTGTACAAAAGTCGATTGCTTGGGTACCTCTGTCACATTCGTGTTTCAACCGTGAAGCAGTTGTGTTTGCATGGTTGTGTTTCGGTTTTAAGGGTGGGATATGGCGTGAATTTACTGAGTACAGAGGAATAACACCTGAGTCCTCAGGAATGGCAACGCATGGGGGGTATCGTGGGCGAAACAGTATACTCGGTTATGTCCATGGTACTGCTCATGTCTATAGGCGACGGTTAGCACTTTCCATCAGGTGGGTCGTCAGCTTATTTGCCATTCTAAGTAGTATAAAAAAAATAAAAAATAAAGTATCAGTCGCCTCTACGGTTAGATCTCTCGTTTCGTCCAGATCGATCCGTTTCATTCGCACCCCGAACACTGGTATCCTTATTTATTTTATTCCCTGTTCAATCGCATCAAGGAAAAAAATAAAATTTGTTGCATATACTTAAGATCAGAATAAATTATAATTTGAAAAAGTTGTTTAATTAAACCCAATGTCGCTTTAAGGAAATTTATTTATAATGGAATTTATACTTTTATTAATTTCCATTTTTCCCATAAGGTTGTCTGGGAAATGATGTTTTTAACATTAAATCTGCCTTTTAAATAAACTCAAATGAAGTTATTAATAATTTTTTTTAATTAAGCCAAGCAAAGGGAAGATTTGTAAATTTTAACAAGTCTCTTATTGTATTTTATTTTAATTTTAAGGGTTTTTGCCTTCTTCAGGTATATCAGTCCTATCGTACCCTGAACAGATTTTTTAAATAAAGCTTTATCTACTTTCCCTAGACGCGGAAAGAGAAGAGAGGGCATCAATAATTTACAGAGATGTACAAAAAGTTCTGATTTGAGTTCAGCTAACATATATTGAATAAGACCAATATTTAATTTATTTATATTAAAATGGTGCATGAATTTTTCTCTTTCTTTCACTATATAATACTCTAACACTATGTGTTACACATCATCGACGGTATCACAAACTAGACAATAAGGTTACCAGGGATTTCCCATCATATGTGCATTTTTTTTTAATGGATAATGACCAGATCGTAGTCGAACAGCTAATTTAATATTATATCTATTAATTTTGGTTTCACAAAACCAAGGAATGTGTGAAGATTCAGCCTCAGAATAATTTTATACCAAATACCATTTTCTTTTGTAGTTTTGTTAAAATATTACATTCATCTTATGGGGATGTTGGTGGTGGAATGGTTTAACACACCGTCTCACTTCTTAATCGTTTTGAACTCGAGTCTAGTCTAGAGAATAAACATTTCTGTTCTAATATTTATTTATACTTTATTATACATACTAATAATACATAAAACTATTACAGAGGTAATCAAATGTACAAAGGCGATCTTAATTCTCTTTTAGCAAACCCAAAGTGGAAATTAGTAATAATAAATACGATTAGATTACAGAAATTTGTACAATTGTCACTTAAACACTTTTTAAGGAATTTTAGTCTAAATTTTGAATCCCAAAATCTGAGAACTGGAAGCTTAAGCGTTAAGATTCATATAGTTACAACAAGCAAAGAAAACCAAAGACTAGACTAAGCTGGTATATAATATGATTAACTAAACTTTATTAACTTATTGGATTTATATGTAGAAGCATAAAAACAAACAAAACAGTATACACATTAATAGCACTCTTCCTCTCACTTTAAACATACACACAGTCACACTGTTCACCTTCTCACACACCACACACTGAACGTTACAGATTTAAAAATTTATTTAACTGTAATTTTCTAGTTAAACAATAATTTCTTTTTTTTTTCCTTATTTATCATCATGTTTATTATGTTTGTAGCTTAATATTGTTAGTTCTGCATCTACAAATACAAAGTTAGTTCTTGTGTGTTGGAAGGAACTGGCTTACAAGGCACAGGTTACCCTAATTTGTAAGCTAGGGCAAGAAACATGTAACTGTGTAACCCTGTATTTGTTAATAAAGTTTATTATTATTATTATTACAAATGCACAATCTTTCGCATTAAATATTAATACGAGAAAAAATTAAATAATCTTTAATAACTAGAAGTTATTTCCATTTGTTAATGGATGTATAAATTAGGTAGAGACCTGGCCACAGCTGCGCGGCGCGGCCGTGAGACCATCAGATTGCCTTGTTCACATTTAATGATCCTTATTTTCTTTTCTGTGTTCTCTTATTAATCAATTTGAAGTTTTATTAATAATTTGGTATAATAAATTAATTAATCATCAGCGTAGTCGTGAATATATGGAAACAGTGTAAAATTTATCCAGCTAAATACCAGAGTCTCCTTCGTGTTTCGGCTGACAACATCGGATGATGCATTCATTTGAGTTAGTACTGTACTTTACTTTAGTACTACTACTTTTTTAGTACTAGTACTTTTTAAAAAGTTGATAAAGCAACATTTATTAAATAAGCAAAAATTTGGATTAGTCGCCTGGTAGCGTCTGCTTTTAACATAATTACTGTGGTGAATTATTATTTGTATATGTTAAATATTATGTTTAATTAATTAGTGAAATATATTATTTATATAAGTATATCATCTATATAAGTATGTATCTATATAATATAATTTTACCTTTTGCTATTAAATTGGTTACACAGGTTACACTCTGGGTTTGTTACACGCGTCCGTGTAGCTTTACTTCAGGTTGCAGCTGAAAATCAGTGCTTTGCTTTTAAGCAAAAGTATCACTGAGCTGTAGCCTTTTTGGGTCACTGCGACACACCTGGTGAAAACATATCTCCAATATTCATTTTTTGTTTTATATGTTGTTTTATATTTGAAAAAATGTAAATAATCAGATTGTATCATTTTATTTATTAATTTACGTGTGTCATAAATGGCTCAAATAAAGTGTTTATCTATCTATCTATCTATTTATCTACTGTGAAATTGCAAATTTGATATGCAAGCATATAAAGTATCTATATAAATGGCTTTGTATAAAATCGCCGCAATAAAGAGCTTTTAGTATGTGGTTCCTACAGGCCATCCCTTCCATTCCCGTGGGTGTTGTAAGAGGCGGCTAAGGGAACTTAATGATCGAGGGATGAACAGCAGCGTCCTTCTTGAAACATCGCCAAGACCTAATTCAGGTATATATCCATAGTTTACAGTCGTTGCGATTATAATTTACTTTTAATTAATTACGAGTCTTTACATTTTTATATAATACGTATAAACTATTGTTATATTATTAAACTATACAATAATTTAATTAATACCAATTTAAATTATTTTTATTATAAAATCTTTTGTCGTGAGGTATTGCAGTGAGGAATACTGAACAATACAATACGATTACTTATATATATATATCAATATAGTAATACCATATATATATATATATATATATATATATATATATATATATATATATATATATATATATATATATATATATATTACTTAAAGTTGTCCATAGCAGGAACGTATTCGGTATCAGAGAAATGGTAACATCACACGCGATGAGAAATCATAATTACTCAGCCTTTAGTTTCTAGCTCCTCTAATCTATGCCAGGACAGACGGCCAGTATAAATATTGCGGGGGGAAAGGGATTGTTAGTAATTAGGTTAAATAGCCCCATTACTAGCAATATACCCTGTCAGGTCGACCTCCACGTGGTTCCCCCTAGAAACCATCGTGACTAATTCTAATTGAATTCATCAGGATAGGCTAACTGACCTGATTTCATCCTCATCAATTATCAATCACTGGTGCCCCGCCAGTGTATACCGATAGCATGGGTGGGGTTACCATACCATTATCATCCATTAAAAAAAATATATATTAATATTGCAACTGCATTATATAGACATTGCTATAAATTACCCATCTCTACTTACAGCCTTATTCCGAACAATAAATACCCTATCTCAGTAAAAACTAAACACTCTGAAATATTATATTTTATATTCCAGAAACTTCGCCCAATAGACGAATAGATGAAACTCACTCAATTTTATATTAATAAATGTTAATACAAGCAAATCACGTACCGAGGCATCGATACGCTCCGAATTAGTGAATAACTACCAGTCACCGCTGAGATCAATAGGGGCTTAATAACAAATTCGGTACCTTCAGTGCCATCGGTGAATGGAGCGCAGATTTCGGGTTGGTGCGCATTTGTATTGTAGTTTGCTTTCTTGTAAAGCCAATGATGGTAACTGAAAGGTCATTCTCCAAAGACGAAGGTCAATTTACATAAAGTTTTGGTTTTGGGATGGTGGTTTTGGGAGAGATCAGAATGATCTGTCATTTATATTGTAATAAATGAAAAAAGGTAAATAAAAAATATAATAAAAAAAAGTAAAAATTATAAATTATATCATTTCTAAATGTATTGATTTACTAATTAAGAGGTAAACGAACATGCAGCTCACCTGATGGTAAGTGACTACCGCTGCCAGTGACGTAGCTAGGTAACCAAAGGCCCTGTGACAAAAAAGGGGAGTTCCCCGCAAATTTCAAAAATGTTCGAGACTTGTTGGGGATTCCCCTGTAAATTTTTAAATCAGTTGTCATTATCAAAGTCGCGTTCTTGGAATCTGGTTTATTTGTTCAACTTATAGTTTGTAAGTTTGAGTCCGAGGGGCCCCCTGAATTTAAGGGTCCAAGCTCTCCAGTAGCTACGCCCCTGACGTCCGCCCATGATCACCCGCTACACCATAGGCATTGCAGGTGTGCTGCAGGCCTTTGTTGTGAAGTGAATTGCGCTGCGAACTGATGCGTGTAACAATGACTGACGTACTTACGTATAGCAAGTAGACTTCCTTACAAATGGCGTACGCTATCTTATTTAAACTTATTTTTTAATCACTCTCTTTTTTATTTTTTTGAAACTAGCGATTCGCTTTAGCCTCGCATCTAAATAAAAAATAATATATAGCGAAAGTTATTCGTTGTAAAATAGTTTACAAACTACACGTACGTATTACAAACAAATAAACACACAAATCAGATCTTTAATAAATAAACTCAAAAACTATTTTAGAGGCTTTTTTAAATTATATCACCTATAGTAAGTTGAATTATCAACGAATAATATTCGCTATAATGTTACATAGTCGTCGACAACTTCGAGCATAGCGTTCTCAATTATATCCGGTATAGGTGTGACATGGACGTTAGACATGATTTCAATCTTGTTCGTGTTCATCCTAAAGCCTTCTATTGAACATTCTATTGAACATTCTATTGAACCTTCTATTGAACATTCTATTAAACCTTCTATTGAACCTTCTATTGAACCTTCTATTGAACCTTCTATTGAACCTTCTATTGAACCTTCTATTGAACCTTCTATTGAACATTCTATTGAATATTCTATTGAACTTTCTATTGAACCTTCTATTGAACATTCTATTGAAGCTTCTATTGAACATTCTATTGAAGCTTCTATTGAACATTCTATTGAACCTTCTATTGAACCTTCTATTGAACCTTCTATTGAACCTTCTTCTGAACATTCTATTGAACCTTCTATTGAACATTCTATTGAACCTTCTATTGAACCTTCTATTGAACCTTCTATTGAACCTTCTATTGAACCCTCTATTGAACCTTCTATTGAACCTTCTATTGAACCTTCTATTGAACATTCTATTGAACCTTCTATTGAACCTTCTATTGAACCTTCTATTTAACCTTCTATTGAACCTTCTATTGAACCTTCTTTTGAACCTTCTTTTGAACGTTCTATTGACCCTTCTATTGAACCTTCTATTGAACATTCTATTGAACGTTCTATTTAACCTTCTATTTAACCTTCTATTGAACCTTCCATTAAACCTTCTATTGAACCTTCTATTGAACCTTCTATTGAACCTTCTATTGAACCTTCTATTGAACCTTCTATTGAACCTTCTATTGAACCTTCTATTGAACCTTCTATTGAACCTTCTATTGAACCTTCTATTGAACATTCTATTGAAGATTCTATTGAACCTTCTATTTAACCTTCTATTTAACCTTCTATTGAACCTTCCATTGAACCTTCTATTGAACCTTCTATTGAACATTCTATTGAACACTATCGAGGTCATTGAGCATAGTATTTAAGTCCTCCAGGGATTCCGGCATGATTACTATATTATCGGCAAATCTAAGGTGAGTGATGTATTCGCCATTGATGTTTATACTATATGTTTTCCAATCCTAAAGGTTTGAAACTCCCAATGTAGATGTGAAGAGTTTTGGAAACACGATGTCACCCTGTCTTGCTCCTTTCTGCACTGGGTTGGGTTTCGTACTCTGGTTCTGTACTCGGATAGACATCGTAGCCTTACTGTACAAACACTTCAGCACTTCAATATACGTATAGTCAATCTGGCACCGCTGGACGGACTGTACCGCCCATGTCTCGACGGAATCAAAAGCTTTCTCCTTATAATAAATTTTATTAAAGTAACTCTATTGCTTACTAGCTTTCGGCCACTAGCTCGTACGCTTGCACTACAGTAGGAAAACCAATTTGATTACTTCTAGAAAGCGTATCAAGACAAAATACATATATACTAGAATTTAAGTTAGAACTTTAGAAACTCAACTATGATAAACGCATCCGATTTGATACAGTACTTTTTGTGTTTTTTTTTTTACTCTTTTATTAATTTTATTTTGTATATTTTATTTTGTATTCTTTTGCCATTCCTGAGAACTCAGGTGTTATTCCTTTGTACCCTGTAAATTCACTGTTATATCCCAGCCTTCAAACCCAAACACAGTCAAACAAACACAACTGCTGGAGGGGAAAAGGGATTGTTAGTAATGGGGATCGGTAGCCTCATTGTTAGCAATAAATCCTGTTAGGTCGACCTCCTCGCGGTTCCCCTTAGAAACCATCGTGCCCAGTTCCAAGTAAATTTATTGCAATGGGCTAACAGACCTGCCATTTTATCTTCACCTATCATTCTTCACTGGTGCCCGCCAGCATATACTGTTAGCAAGGGCAAGGTTACTATTCCATTATCATCCATTTTAAAAAAAACACAACTGCTTCACGTTTGAAACACGAATAAGACAAAGGTGCCCAAGCAAACGATTTTTGTATAAAGTCTCTGGTAATTTATAATTTATGTAAATATTTATTTTAACTTCTATTTTGCACTACTACTGCCCACTCACTACTTCCTATGCCACTGTGTTAGGTTGACTGGAAGAAATCTCTTATAGAGATAAGTTCGCCTTTGCTAACATTGTTATTAACTTATTGTTGTTACTGTATGTTTTAGTGCAATAAAGAATATATATATATTAACATAAGAATACTTACAAATGCAATGCCCACACAAAGAGTTCCAGCTCAGTAAGTCTATTATTCTACATTGAGTGGAGCGAGTCCTCGCCGATCGGAGTTTTGCATACTGTACGTAACAGTCGCCGCGGCCGCGCGAATGAGATGGCCACAGTTTATTATGCAGTAGTGAAACTTCGTTACGCCATCCAGTCGCCGCCAGGAAAAGTTGCTTAGAAAACGAGATACGTAGCGAGTCACGGCTCGCATTGAATTTCCTCTCTTACCGTATTTATATATACATATATATATATATATACATACAGTTCCGCTCCGATATCTATATATTGGGTTCCTCTGTACATTGATGGGACACAAGATCTCGTCACCCATTTTAATATAGCCCATACATATATATATAGATATGGCTATACATATTTCTTTGTCGTTTGCTTGGGTTCCTCTGTCAAATTCATGTTTCTGCCACGAAACAGTTGTGTTTGTATATGTGTTTCAGTTTGAAGAATATGGAAGTAAAATTACAGAATACAGAGTTCACCTAGTCCTCAGGAATAGCAACCCATAAGAGGTACCATGGACGACACAGTATACTCTGTTATGTTCATGGTACTGTTGATCTTTATAAGCAACGGTTACCACTTTCCTTCAGGTGGCCTTTTAATATAAATTCTAGCATCACATTTGATATACCCACTCCATCTAGTGGCTACTTTATACAGACAAACGTAGTATAAGACAGCCGCTCGCTAGACGGAGCGACATTCTCAAATGTTTTGAAAGAAATCCGGTGACATGGGACCAGAATTATTACTTACGGCGATCTATAGGAGAGCCCTACGATGTTCATCGATGGAAACTTATCACCTGAATTGTTGATGATGAAAAGAAAGGTAGGTTCTATAAAACATTTAAAATACATTAACAAAGTATAAAGCTAAAGTGAAACTGGTTACCATATTGTAACTTTTTGTTAACTTTTCAACTAGTGCTCCAACTATGTTTTTGTACTATGTTCATACAGCAATCTGAAACTGGGAATGTTCATACATAAATTTAGTTTGCACAACACAATTTTACCTAACTTTCTAAAGTAATAGATATAATAATACAATAAAGTTTAAACTTTCAAACCACTATTAGGGAGTATAACAAAATTTCGCTTTGAAATCTCGTATGTTGGTATTTATTATAAGCGATTATATAAGCCTCCTCCTTGGGGGTTTTGCCAGTAGGCAAATACTGGCATGTTTGGCAGGCGAATTGGCAATCGCAATTAGGCTTTGGAGATATTTTTAGAGAGACGCTGCTACCCATCCCTCGCCTTCCCTTAGTCGTCTTTTACGACTCTGACGGTCAAGGAAAGCGTGGCCTATTCTATACCGGGACCGCACGCTGTGTTTTGTTTATTTTAGATATAGTAGCATCTACGAATATATATTATAAAATTAATTTATTATATACGTTAACTTTAAGGGAAACACATTCTATTCAACGAAAAACGTCTGCTGTATCAAATCGCAGCTCATGATCGTAACAGCAAATAAACACAAATGTATGCCGGTAAGAAAATCAGTGAAACAAATAAAAAAAAAAACTTCACATTCATTACAATGTGTTTCTCCTAGAATTCCTCATAGATGCCTCACCATCGTATTCTGTTAACGCAAACGGTGTTACCATTCCGTAATCATACCTTTAAAAAAAAGATCACTTCTACGTAAGACATGACCGGTTGCCTTTCAAATCCTTCTTGATAATATTGTTGCCGATTCCTCTTGTTTTTTCTAAAGGTATAATGACAAAAAATAACTGTATAATCGCAAACTACTAAGACAAGCCAAGTTAACCATTTATTCATGGAGGAAACTTATTGGTACTTCTAAATTACGAAATTCGGCAAGTATTTCATCACTTCAACTCCCATTGTTGCGAGCCGCCCTTTGTCAGTCTATTGTTTATGTAAAGCAATATAATCCCTCGTAAACATTCTATTTAGCTCATCGAACTGGTTCTTCGGCGAAATACTTAACAGGCATTGTATTATGTTAAATGATTGATGATGATTGATGATGATTGATGATGATTGAATGATCAAATTACACATGCTACGGCCGGAGTGTAGGCGTATGAACAGCAGCTGTCCAATTTCGTATGATTAAATTATTTGTCGGAGAGACTTCGTCCTGAACGCGGGTGCTTCGAGCTCAGTTGTTACAGCAATGTAAAAGATCCCATGCAAGTTGTATCTTGTTTTAAAAGGTGAAATTACTAAGAACTGTGATTTGAGGTTTTCACAGCATATAGATTGACAAATTGCGATGCCTTCTGATATATTGTCGGTAGTTATTTGACTAGAATTAATTTGTATACTTCCACAACCATTAGCAACATGCGACTGCCAACTTCTTTTTCTTTCAATCCTTAATCTGAAGACTATTTAGGGTTGGATCATCCTATACAGTGACGCCAGGATGCTCCGTCCTGGGTCGTCGTAGGAGCTAAGTTCCGTGCTGTCGTCTATTTCTTGATATTTTTATTTTGTTTATTCATTAAAAATAATTACAATATTATGACAGCAAAAGCCAAATCAATGTTATAAGTCTAGTGTGCTAACATACAAAGTTATAATAAATGTATTTAACCCGACTCTAGATATTCCTGAGCCGCTTCTATTTATTTATTTATTTCTTATTGCATTCCATAATGTACTTAGTAGATAACATTTCAATTATGGACCCTGTTGGGCATAGCGAGTAGGAGAGAGGAGGACAACACTTGTCTGAGCCGCTTCTAATATCTTTGGCAGGCTACTACTAAATACATAAATGATGTTTATAATATTATTAAATAACCGTACTGCGTGAGTTCAGGGAGCATGCTGAGATAGGTTAGTATTGGATCACCATGTAGTGGGAGATCTTCCTTTTCCTGGAGAAAGTGTCCTGTGTCGTAAGAATATTCATGAGAATTTTTACAGAAAAACTATAATCCATTCTTAAGATGTGGCTGTACCAGCTACATCTTAAGGGTGGGATATGGCGTAAATTTACTGGGTACAGAGGAATAACACCTAAGTCCTCAGGAACGGCAACGCATGGGGGGTATCACGGGAGAAACGGTATACTCTGTTATGTCCATGTCTATAGGCGACGGTTACCACTTTCCATCAGGTGGGCCGTCTGCTTGTTTGCTATTTTAAGTTGTATAAAAAAAAAACTAATAATTCTTTTCGCTCAATTCGAGGTTAGTTACAAAAATTATATATGTACTCACTATCTATCACATTTAAGAGCTGCGCTCTTGTCGGTGGAGCTCTTGCCACTCACCACGATTTTCAGCGAGTCTCTTCACCTCTTGATACGACACGACACCAACACCTTCCTTGATCTGCCTGATGTAACTATGCCTCGGTCTCCCTCTCCCCCTCCTTTCTTCTGTCTTACCTTCTATTATAACGTTCATAAGTTCGTCGTGTCGTATCAAGTGTCCCAACATTTTTCCCCTTCTGTCCTCAACAGTTCTAATAATTTGTCTCTTTTCCTTAACCCTAAGCAGGATCTCCTCATTACTAATTCGATAATAATATATGTGTGTATAAAATTCAGCTAACATCAAGTAGCACTATTGTAGTGCCGCTGAGTCCCGGGGCGCTTCACATTGTCGTATATCCTCTAGGTAAATAGAATTTGCCGCGGCACTCCGCAAACGACATTGTGGAGTCGAACTGTTGTATTGAAGTTAGAGAAAATCTACGAACACGCGACGTCTTGGCAACTAGAACCGACTGGATCAGTAAATGGACAAGGACCTTCAGTTTTGATAAAAAAAAATACATGGACTTTATTAATAAAAAAGTAACTTTACCTCTACTATTGTGAAAGATGTAAAACTCAAAATTGATTATTTGTCGCCGAATTTTAGAATGCACGAGCAGGGCAAATCTACCGGCGTTATTTAAATTAATTGATATTTGCTATTTTTTTTTTATGGGTGAAAATGGTATGGTAACCCCGCCTGAGCTAACGGGATACGCTGGCGGAGCACCAGTGAAGAGTGATAGATGAGAATGAAAACAGGCCAGTTAGCCCATCATGATGAATTCATCAGGAATTAACCATGATAGTTTCCAGGGGGAACCGCAAGGAGGTCGACCTGGTTGATTACTAACAATCCCTTTCCCTCTTTTTAAAACGTTTTCTAAAGCCTAGCTGCAGTTGCCAATCTGCCTGCCTAGTGTGACGACTCAGTGGTCGCCACGCAAAACCCATCCAAGGGAGAAGCCTATGTCCAAAAGTGGACAGTTAAAGACTGTTATGTTGATGACGTATAAAGAGAGGTATTTCTATTTATTTATTTAAGGCACACCAACAGCATATTGCATTATAACATACAGGTATAACAAACATTAAATATAATACAATATTAATGCACATGCCTATTATAGATATTCACAGCATTCACTTTAACATAGTTATACAGTGCGAGAAAATGAAGTAAATAATAAAAACAAACATGTAACCCAAGTTGTGAGCAATATCAGAAAATACGATTATAAGTGAATTGAATTAAAATTTTTACTTCTGTTAATCTTTCGATCATTAAAACGCATAGGCATTGACATTTGAAATAACAAAGACTCTCTCTCTCTCTCTCTCTCTCTATCTCTCTCTCCCTCTCTCTATCTCTCTCTCTCTATCTCCCCCCCCCTCTCTCTCTCACTCACTCTATCTCTCTCTCTCTATCTCTCTCTCCCTCTATCTCTCTCTCTCTCTCTCTCTCTCTCACAGACATGTATTTACTCATAATTGGAAGCCCCGTTCGAATCATGAGTTGGACAAAAGACAACTCCAGAGTGGGAGAGGCCCATCTCTTCCACATTGCGTTAATTCTAAAATACGTCTATATCTTTACTACTGTATTAGAATCATAATAATTAAATTTGCCATTTCTATTAATTATTGGGCATGGGGGGAAAGGGATTGTTAGTAATACGGAATACCCTATCAAGTCAACCTCCCCGTTATCTCCTTGGACACCATCGTGGTAAATTCCATGTGTATTCATCACGATGGGTTGACTGACCTACCTGATCATCTCTCACTGGTGCCCCGCCAGCGTATACCGTTAGCGTAGGCGGGGTCACCATTGCATTATCATCCACTGACAAAAAATAGGCATTGAAACAAAGTTCATATGTGTTTACATTATTACATGCGACTGTATCGAGGTACGTTCAGCAAACGGTGTTCCCAAAATTACCCGTTGCCATGACAACGGGAGATAATGAGCTAGTTAAGACAATACAAACGTTCACCAAAAACCGGCTCATTTGTGAACAAATAGTTCGATAAGGGTAAGTGCTAATAAGCACCCCATTTGCCAAGCTTGCCGACAGATGGCGTTTACTGTCAACATTTATGTACGTGCCTTTAGGCACACGCAGAATATTGTGACGTGTAATTTAATTATAACTTTTCCCCGTTGCTTTACTTTATGTTAAATCGCTACATTACCTCAGACCTCATATTATAATATAATAGCTAAAATAAATTATCTCACTAAGAACGAGTTAGCAAACGACTTTTGTACAAAGTCTCCCTCTGGTAAAAAGTCTCCTTCTGGTAAAGGTTTTGCCAGTAGCTACCACGCTTGGCAGGCGGATTAGCAAGCACAGTTAGAATTTGGTGATGTTTTCAGAGGGATACTGCTGTCCACCCCTCTGAACCATTAAGTTCCCTTAGTCACCTCTTACGACCCACGGGGAAGGAAGAGAAGGTCCATTCTATGCCGGGACCACACGGCTCGTACTTAACAATTACTATAATAAACTTATTACTGAATGGTCGCTATACATAAGAGATATAAAAAAAAAAAACATATCAGCGGTAATAGAAGCCGAACCAATAATATTTAGAAATTTTATCCGTCTGTCTATACAGACAGGTTTACAGATTTTTGTTCCAGATTTACACACAAAATATTTAAAAGAGTACTAAACACAACGATATATATATATATATATATATATATATAACAACGAAATTACATTCCCCCCCCCCCTTCCTTTTTGGAGATTATACCAAACAATGCCAGGCAATTCATTTTAATACTTCGTACAAATTAAACTAGCGCTGTAAAATATCCACGTCCAATATTCTTAAATCCGCTAAAATCCTGTTCAAACACAATTTGCAAAGTTGGAAACATTGGGGCTTTTAACAGGAAATTAAGTCAAAAGGAATTAAATCTCGTTTGGGTTTCATTCTCCGCCAACTACGAAACGAAAGTCATACAAATGTCACTGTACAGTACTTGTGCGGACGACTTCCCGCTTGATGAATTATAAACGCGCAATTAAAACCAAATGCGTATTGTTTTAATATATTACATTATTTAATTTTACAATATTCATGTTGATTGTAAGTTATTTATGTTCTTTTTTTATACAACTTAGATTGGCAAACAAGCTCATTGCCCAACTGATGGAAAGTGGTAACCGTCGCCTATAGACATGAGCAGTACCGTGGACATAACAGAGTATACTGTTTCGTCCATGATATCTCCCATGCGTTGCCATTCCTGAGGACTCAGGTGTAAATTCACTGCCCTTTAAACTGAAACACAGCCATGCAAACAACTGCTTCACGATTGAAACACGATTGGGACAGAAATGTCCAAGCAAACGACTTTTGTACAAAGTCTCCCTTTGGTATTTATGTTGCTATAGTGATTGTGCTGACATACGGACAGACCGCCAGATAGTACACTTGAATCCTATTAATATTATAAATGTGAAAATTGGTAAAGTTGTTATAAAGTTTATTTCTCAAATACTCTTAAACGACTGAAGGGATTTGATTGATATTTGGTTGGTACAGAGTACATTATATCCTGAAACATAGGCTGCTTTATGTATTAAATTCTAATGCAAAATAAAACAAAAAAAAAAACATAGAAACGTATGTGTTTTTTAATGTATGAGAATGAAACGCATGAGAAGTATCATAGGCGACACAATATAATCCCATCCACGGTACTGTTCATGTCTATAGGCGACGGTTACCACTTTCCATCAGGTGGGCCGTCAGTTTGTTTGCCATTCTAAGTTGTATAAAAAAATGGCAGATGATAGATGAGGATGAAACAGGTCAGTTGGCCCATGTGGTGAGTGCGAAAGCGAACCCATGTCTCCGACATATGGCACCTCGAGGGTATATCGTTTGGTTTTTGGCGGGTACGCCTTCGCCTTACGGGGGGATTCCCACAGTACCCATTTACCTCCCACAAGATGTACGGGTCTGCATAAAGCATTATCCGGACGTTAAAAATAAGGTCAGTTGGCCCATCATGACGAATTCACTAGTGGTGATCATGGACAGCGGTAGTCATTCACCATCAAGTGAGCCGAGTGATTAATTCATGTATTTATTCCATTTCTCTCATATTAATATTTAAATATAATATTTTACAATTTATTAATAATAAAATATTACAAAAAATATAAAAAATGACAGAGAGTACATGAAAATCACTTAATTAATCTTAAAAAAAATGGCAGAACTATTACAAAAATACCAAAAATGGCAGAGAGTACATGAAAATCACTTATTTTTAAAGTTTAAATATAAGTCTACGGGGGGGAAAGGGATTGTTAGTAATGGAGACTGAGAATCCCATTGCTAGCAATATACCCAACCAGGTCGACCTCCTCGCGGTTCTCCCTGGAAACTATCATGGTTAATTCCTGATGAATTCATCACGATGGGCTAACTGGCTTGTTTTCATTCTCATCTATCACCCTTCACTGGTGCTCCGCCAGCGTATCCCGTTAGCGCAGGCGGGGTTACCATACCATTTTCACCCATCAAAAAAAAATATAAGTCTATGGTACAGATAAATAACAATTATTCCTATTTCAGTTGTTGAAAAATATTGTAATGTTAGGTATAATATACCGTGAAAATATATATATATATATATATATATATATATATATATATATATATATATATATATATATATATATATATATATATATATACGAACAAATCACACAGATTGAGCTAGCCCCAAAGTAAGTTCGAGACTTGTGTTATGGGATACTAACTCAACGATACTATATTTATAATAGATACATATATAGATAAACATCCAAGACCCAGGCCAATCAGGAAAAGATCGTTTTCCATCATGACCGATCGAACCCGGTCGAACCCGGGGCCTCCATGTCGCAAGGCAGGCGTGTTGACCGCTGCGCCACGGAGGACGACGAAATAGGTACTTAGCAATACAGGCGAGTGACACGAAGTTTCATACTTTATTTCTGGGAATACAGTTATACTAATATTATTAGTAATAATTATATTTTATTTATTTATTTATTTATATTTATAGAATAATTACAAAAAATCATTACTATGTTAAGTAACCAATTAAGTTTAAAGTTATAACATTTTAGAACACGCCAGTATAAGTAACGACCAGTGGTCCAACACATTTGACGCATTACTCCATCTTGACGTGTCAGTCAGACGATTAATAAGAACAAGACTATTCTATCTACATCTGTATACAAAATGTCCTCGTACATATATTGTGAAGCTAAGGTGAAAATATTTTTTTATTGATGGGTGAAAATGGTATGGTAACCCCGCCTGCGCTAACGAGATACGCTGGCGGGGCACCAGTGAGGGATGATAGGTGAATAATGAAAAAAGCAGGTCAGTCAGCCCATCGTGACGAATTCAATGATGAATTAGTCACGATGGTTTCCAGGGGGAACCGCGTGGAGGTCGACCTGATACGGTATATTGTTAGCAATGGGAATTAACCTCCTTATTACTAACAATCTCTTCCCCCGATGAAGAAGAATTATACTTGTAACAAACGTGAAACACAAACTTGTGTGTGTGTGTGTGTGTACAGTCATGACTGTGCTTCGGTTTAAAAGATGGAAACAAAATTACAGTGTCAGTAAACCAAAGTATAAAGGCATCTGAATCGTCAAGCATGGGAACGCATGGAAACGTCATGTATTCTGTAACATGGTAAAACATGGTACTGCTCATGTTTATAACAATAAATAGAATACCCCACTTACCCAGCTGGGCCGCTTTACATGCAGGTAAATACAAATTATTTCCTGGAAATATTCCTTCCATATATTCCTGGAAAAGACAAGCGCAGAATCGCATTCAGTGGCGAACTCTAGGGGAGGCCTATGCTGGACAGCAAGGCAATCTTCACGTGCCGGTGTCAAACAATTAACTAAAATATTATATATATATATATATATATATATATATATATATATATATATATATATATATATATATATATATTCTTTATTGCACTAAAACATACAGTAACAACAATAAATTAATAACAATGTTAGCAAAGGCGAACTTATCTCTATAAGAGATCTCTTCCAGTCAACCTAACGCAGTGGCATAGCAAGTAGTGAGTGGGCAGTAGTAGTGCAAGACAGAAATTAAAATAAATATTTATATAAATTATAAATAATTATACATATACACACACACACATACATACATACACACACACACATATATATATATATATATATATATATATATATATATATATATATATACAACTATATTGTAAGATTGTTGAATAAAGGCTATTATTATTATATACATATGTATTATTTCTCAGCTTATAGCTGGTTTTGTAATGACAAGGACGGGATTGTTACCAAGTCACTTGTTCTCATATTTATTTATTTATTATTATTATTATTATAAATACAAATTATTATTACTAGTACCTCTTTCAAGGAAAAGTTGAAATTGCATTTTCTTTCCCTCGTAGTCGAAAACTTAACTTTTCATTTTTCTAATTAAACTGTCAAATCTTAAAGACATTCAACTAGATTTCTAACGTTAGTTACTATGTTCACTTATATTAACATTTATTATATAAGTGGGTAGGCATTATAATTATGTAATATTATAAAATGTTATAATATAAAATATATATTTAACCGTGTGGTCCCGGCATAGAATCCCGGCCACCCTGTCCTTTTGCTGTGTCATAAGAGGGGACTAAGGAAATTTCATAGCAGAGAAGTGGACAGCAGCATCCCTCTTAAAACATCTGTAAACCTAACTGCGGTTGCCAACCCGCGTGCCAAGCGTGGCAACTACTAGCAAAACTCCCTTTATGGGGAAGACTTATATTCAGCAGTGGCCAGTTAACGGATATATAAAATACATATATAAAAAGTATACTTGGAGCATATTTACACACACACACACACGCACGCACGCACGCACGCACGCACGCACGCACGCACTCACGCACGCACGCCCACACGCTGGCACACGCGCACGCACACACACACGTACGCACGCACGCACCCACGCTCGCACGCACGCACGCACGCAAGCACACACACACACACACATACACACAATACACATTTTGTTTTCGTCTTCTATGGCAATAAGGTAATACCAAGTAACTATTACCATTATAGATATTATTGCCAGTGACTGTACCGCCCGCCTACAACATATTCCCAACATTGAATATCACTGATAATGATCAGAAAATATAATACCGTGCAAATAAGAGAGCCACGGGTAATTGGACTAGGCATAGTTAATTCTATACAACAACCATTTCATCCACATGTTTACATACGGAACGTGTATTATCCCCGTGTTCGGGGATAAAAATTCGTAGCCCTCGGGTCAGCTAATTGAGGCAATAAAACGGACCCATTAATTGAGAACGGAGTGTCGTTATAACGAAAATATACCGCGTTGAATCAGCGGCGAAACGTGCTCCGAAACAATGGAGGTTGGCGGTTTTTTTTTTTGTATCGTAACGGTGCGAGACAAGCATATGGCCTGCCTGGTGGTTTGTAACCTATGGACACAACACTGGGGATGTAAGGTTATAAAATATATTTGAAATGTTTGTTAGCGCAGGCGGGGTTACCACTTCATTATCATCGATTAAAAATAAACATTTTTGTTGTCAACCGCTTTAGAAAACCAATTTTTTTTTTTTGGATGAAAATGGAGTGGTAACCCCGCCTGCGCTAATGGGATACGCTGGCGGGGCACCAGTGAAGGGTGATCGATGAAGATGAAACAAGCCAGTAAGCCCATCATGATGAATTCATCAGGAATTAATCATGATAGTTTCCAGGGGGAACCGCGAGGAGGTTGACCTGGTTGGGTATATTGCTAGCATTGCTAGGATTCTTAGTCTCCATTACTAACAATCCCTTTTCCCCCCAGAAAACCTATTGAAGTAACTAACTAGAGTATGTAGCATTTAATACTCATATTACATTTAGTATATAAGCGTATTTCGTCCGTGTGGTCCCAGCATAGAATAAGCCACCCCTTCCTCTCCCGCGGGTGTCGTAAGAGGCGACTAAGGGAGGGCGAGGGATGGGCAACAGCGTCCCTCTTAAAACATCTCTAAAGCCTAATTGCGGTTGCCAATCCACCTGCCAAGCGTGACAACTACTAGCAAATCCTCTTATGGGAAAGGCTTATGTCCAGCAGTGGACTATTAAAGGCTTATATAATGATGGTGATTAAATAGAGTGGTCTAGCTGGTAGTCCGTTTGGCGTGAATTTACAGGGTATAAAGGAATAACACCTGAGTCCTCAGGAATGGCAACGCATGGGGGGTATCACGGGCGAAACAGTATACTCTGTTATGTCCATGGTACTGCTCATGTCTACAGGCGACGGTTACCACTTTCCATCAGGTGGACGGTCAGCTTGTTTAATATAGCTCAAATATTTTTGTAATCTAGTGTTATTTATTTAATTCATTGTAATTGTTACTTCATTTTCTTGCACTGTTTAATTATGTTAAAGTAAATACTACCAGAGGAAGACTTTGTACAAAAGTCGATTGCTTGGATACCTCTGTCCTATTCGTGTTTCAAGCGTGAAGCAGTTGTGTTTGCATGGCTGTGTTTCGGTTTGAAGGGTGGGATATGGCGTGAATTTACAGGGTACAGAGGAATAACACCTGAGTCCTCAGGAATGGCAACGCATGGGGGGTATCATGGGCGAAACAGTATACTCTGTTATGTCCACGGTACTGTTCATGTCTATAGGCGAGGGTTACCACTTTCCATCAGGTTGGCCATCAGCTTGTTTGCCATTCTAAGTTGTATAAAAAAGTCCATTTAAAACTTCATGCCAAACGTAATGAAACAACAATCCATACATGTGAACATCACACATCACACAAACACAGCAAACTAGATAACGCGCATGGCTATGCATTATCTAAACTGAGGCCTCCGCTCTCAGTAATTTCCAACTGAAACATACCTAGCTATCTAAGTACAGCTGTTCACGAATCACGAATTCACGGGAGAAACATAGGTACATAGATAACTTTGTACAAAGTGCCCATTTAGTGCTGTAAATTAAAATAACATTTAAAGGAACTAATACACGTGAAGCCGCGTAAGTTCTGAATTTTGTAATGACAAATAAAATCACTAACGAACTTGGATAATTTGAAGATACGTGCATCATGGGGAGTGCTCTGAAGAATTGTTCGGATTGATACCTACTGCAGATTTTCACCATCGTACAACCCGCCACAAACTAAAGTTTCATCCCAACCATCTGGACGAGTGGCGGTCCTCCACCGTGCGTTTTTCAAGGCACTTTCTCCCACGCACAACCACTCTTTGGAATCAACTTCCAGCAGCAGTATTTCCGAACCGATACGACAACATAACCTTCAAGAAAAGAGCATATTCCTTTTTAAAAGGCCGGCAGCGCACCTGCAATGCCGTAGGTGTTGTGGGTGACCATGGGCGGCGGTAGTCACTTACCATCAGGTGAGCCGCATGCTAGTTTGCCCGCTGTGTTGTAAAAAAAAATTATAATCTTAAACTCGTTTATCTATTCATTCCGCCCAGCTTCTTATTACTTGACTAAAGAGGTATCTAACCTCTTTAGTCACCTACTTTAGTCACCTCTCACGATACCCACAGAAATAAAAGGAGTGGTCTATTTTATGCCAGGAGCACGCGAGGAATTGTTAAATTAATATAACTCAAATATTTTTGTAGTCTAGTGTTTAAGTAAATGCTGTGAATACCTTTATTTATTTATTTATTTAAGGAACACCAACAGCATATTGCATTATAACATATAGGTATAACAACATTAAATACAATACAATATTAATGCACATGCCTATTATAGGTATTCACAGCATTCACTTTAACGTAATTATACAGTGTAAGAAATTTAAGTAAATAACAGAAATAAACATGTAATCTAAGTTGTGAGCAAAACCAGAAAATAAGATTATGAGTAAATAAAATTAAAAAAAATATTAAAAAATATATATATTATGACAATTAGAGTTAATGTTCATAAGATTGTTGTACAAAGTGCTTCAGCAATTTATTCCTGTAGGAATTCGAATTATCGTACACTATATCAATTTCTGGTAATTTGGCATTAATTTCATTGTATGACGCACTAATCCTGGCCAGAGGTTGATGCAGTCCTAGGTTTGTTCTGCAGCGCGGTAAGCTAAATGTTCTAGTTATAGGGTGTCGAGGATAATTTAGAGGTACCTTTAATAGGCATATGCATTAATATTGTATTGTATTTAATATTTCTTATATATGTTATAATGCAATATGCTGTTGGTGTTCCTTTATATAAATAAATAAATATTCTTATCATTTATTATATAAGTAGGTAGGTATTATATGTATTTATAGTGTATGTATTTATGTAATATTTTATTATATATTTTAATATTTTATTTAACTGTATATTTGTTTATGTATTAATAGTTGTAGCACTTCAGCTGCCCGCTAACGACATGCTTTCTTACTGTACTGGGTTGACTGGAAGAGATCTCTGTCAGAGATAAGTGCACCCTTGCTCACAACATATATAAATACATTATTTTATATGTAACTTACAAGTGCAATAAAGAATATATATCATTTTTAAATTTTTTATTAACGTTTTTGGCCAAATATTTTCTGTCTTTGTCGCATATATATAGTCTGTCTCTATTTTACGTACCGCTAGCGACTTCGATTTCACCCACAGCGTTGGTATTGACAATTGTGGATGTGACGGAAACGCCGACAGCTATCTATTGGAGTTTGATGCTCGGTTGGCTCCATTACGAAGCCTACTGATCCGCGGATATTGGATCTTCCAACGAAGCCCAATCCCTGATATCTGCAGTACATTTGCAGGTATACTCTGGTATAGTTTGTTTCACTAGAACAGGGGAAGCCAACCGGTCGATCGCGACTATTAGTCCAGTCGATAGTGGCAAGGCGGAAAATATAATATTTTGCTAATCTAGCGGAGGATGCTCAGACGCAATGCTCGCACTAATATAAATAAGTAATTACTAAGAATAATTTGCAGTTTTATGTTTTGCCTCTTAATAAAATAAAAAAAAACCACAATACTACATGATTGTGTACTGAACTATGTTGTTCCACTTGAGATTTCAAGAAGTATATATTACTCCTCTCCATCCAAAGGTTGCCTGGAAGAGATCGCTTTTAGCGATAATGTCCCCCATTGTTCTCTCATTGTGATTATTTCTTGCAATTGTTTATATTTATAATAAGTTTACTATTGTAATCTTTTGGAGGAAACAATAAAGAATATCTATCTATCAATGTAATTAGTAGATCGTATAGGGTTTCGTTAGTAAAGAGTAGATCCTTGGTGTAGTCATGTCGGCCACTCCTAATGTAATGTAATGTAACGTAATGTAATGTAATGTAATGTAATGTAATGTAATGTAACGTAATGTAACGTAATGTAATGTAATGTAAGTAGGACTCTATTTTCCGTGCTTAACCTCTCATTTGGTCGGCCACCTCTAATGAAAAGTTATATTTTGTAGTAACTATCACTGAAACATTTTCTAAAAGATTATAACAAATCGAATACATCCAATCGATTGATCGATAATTTATTTGTACTGCTGTTGCTTCTAAACATGAGCAGACTCGTCTTATGGTCGGAACAATTATTCGTTTATTTACATTTTCATTCAATACTATTGAAAGAGACTACATTTTTTTTTATACAACTTGGAATATCCTACAAGTTAACGGCTCACCTGATAGAAAGTGTTAACCGTCGCCTATAGACATGAGCAGTAGTACTATGGACATAACAGAGTATACTGTTTCGCCCATGATATCCCCCATGCGTTGCCATTCCTGAGGACTCAGGTGTTATTCCTCTGTACCCTGTAAATTCACTGTCATATCCCACCCTTCCAACCGAAACAGCCAAGCAACACAGAAGTACCTAAGCAAATTACTTTTGTACAGTCTCCCTCTAGTAGCTTCTTCCCATCAGAAAATTTACCTTCCTAACAATAAAAAATTAAACTCTTTTTTTTCGCTACATATTTATCGCAACTTTTAAAAATGTTTAAAAAATATTTTCTGAAAAAAAAACTAGATAAAAAACATAACAAATGGCAAGAGGCTTACAGTTAATATAAATAGTAAGAAAAAAATTAAGCACTAAAAGACATAAAGCTGAAATGGGCTAGACTCATATTGCAGGCTAGCCATTAGCGGTTACAAGATCAGCTTTGTGCCAACCCTAATACAAATTAATGGAGCGCGTACGACCACTCTACAGATAATCTGGATAAAGTGTATTAAAAGACGCGTATCAATTATCGGAGTGTAGGACGTTGACAATTGGGACGCCACCGATGGGACCATGCAATTAGGGCTACCAACGCGTACATAATGAAATATAATTTTCGTTAATGCTAGTTTTGAAATAAATTGAACTTTGAATTTTGTGACGCAGTAAATAGGGATGTAAATCCATTTGTGGAATAAACTATCAAATGGTATATTTCTATTCTCAATAGTATTAATTTTAATATATTTCAAAAAAGAATCCTACTACTATTCCCTACTATCCCTTTAGTACTATTTTCCTGTATTCTCTCCTCATTTTCCTTCGTCATTCTCACCTGTTGTATGCGTGCTATTAAATATGTGTATGTGTATTTGTTTATATATATATATATACAATGTATAAATATATATATATATATTTTTAAAAGGTGAAATGGAATAGTAACCCCGCCTGCGCTAACGGAATACGTTGACGGAGCACCAGTGACAGTGAGGGTGACAGATGAGAATGAAAACAGGCCAGCTAGCCCATCACGATGAATTCATCGGGAATTAACCATGATAGTTTCCAGGGGAAACCGCGAGGACGTCGACCTGGGTGGGTAAATTGCTAGCAATGGGATTCTCAGTCTCCATTACTATCAATCCCTTTCCCCCCACATTGTATATATTAGTATCTATATAATATGGCGCCATCTACCATTTGTTTTTTTCTCAATGTCCTCCACCCAAAGGCTGTCTGGAAGAGATTGATTAATTATTTATATTAATTCTTTTATACATATATTAATTAAATTAATTATTTCACGAAACGAATCAGTTTTCTAATATTTTCTGTCTAAGTACTTGTTTTGATTATATTGAGTTTGAGATATATCATCATCTGGTATTGTTTTTTGAAAGTCTCGTTTTATTCGCTATTTAAAACTAGCGGCCCATCCCGGCTTCGCACGGGTGGACATTTTTACAACATTTTAAAAAGTGATTATTGTGACATAACAATAATAGTTGGACATATAGTATCGCGGAGTTTTTTGTAGTTATCGATATTTTCTTCAATATTGTAGAACATACTTTTGTTCTATCGCCAATAGTTTCCGCAGCGCACGCGACCAAAGATATTTTATAGCATTTTATTTACACCTTGAGTTACGTTACTAAAGTTTTAGTAAGGATCCCTAAACTTTTCTAGCAATAAATATAGTTACTCCTATGTTACTCAGGGTGAATGTAGCTTTCTAATGGTGTAAGAATTTTTGAAATCGGCAAAGTAGTTTTTGAGTTTATTCTTTACAAACATACGTACACACAAAAATACAAATCTTTCCTCTTTGTAATATTAGTTTAGATAAATACATATCAGGTTATTTATTATATTAAAAGCCTGGTGTCTGGTCAGAAGATTCTATTATTTGGTAACCCTATATGTAATTAAATGGGAGTGAATCGTAATAAACGTAACATGACGGTCATTAATCTTTCACAATGGACGTATTATATCCATACTAATGTAAGAAATGTAAAAATGAGTTTGTTTGTTTGTTTATCATAGCAGTCAACCAATCGTCATTAATTTTTTTTTATGCAACCTAGAATGGCAAACAAGCTGACGGCCCACCTGATGGAAAGTGATAACCGTCGCCTTTAGACATGAGCAGTACCATAGACATAACAGAGTATACTGTTTCGCCCATGATACTCCCCATGCGTTGCCATTCCTGAGGACTCAGGTGTTATTCCTCTGTACCCTGTAAATTCACGCCATATCCCACCCTTCAATCCGAAACAGCCATGCAAACACAACTGCTTCACGATTGAAACACGAATATTGCCATTCTAACTTGCATAAAAAAAAATATAAAAAAATGTTCAGTCGTGGTCAATGACCGGCAATCGTCTTATTAAAATTTAGTCAAACACATCAAGAACCAAGAAGTGCTAAGTGCTAATGTTATATAGAGGGGGGAAAGGAATTATTAGTAATGGGGTCTTACCGACCCATTGCTAGCAATACACCCTACCAGGTCGACCTCCATGCGGTTCCCTCCTGGAAACCATCGTGGTTAATTCTAGTGGAATTCGTCACGATGGGCTAACTGACTTGCTTTCATCGTCAGCTATCATCCCTCAGCTGGTGCCCCACCAGCGTATATCGATAGCGCAGGCGGGGTTACCATTCTGTTATCATCTATTAAAAATATATATTATACTTTATTATAAGGTAATCTACCTTATTTCCCTACAAATGTGCCTACAATTACAAATTGCCAATGTTATCTTAGCAATTGCTGAAATTCGGCAAAAACAAACTGAATGCGTACAGAAAGCAGACAGAAGCGGTTACTCCTAATAACGTTATTGTTACTACCAATTTGGATTACAACAGCTTTATCGGGAACATCGCGAAAGTATTCCATCTTTAATCCATTGTGATAAAGCTCAATTCGGAAAGTACTGGTGCACGGTCGCACACGCTCCACAATGCGCGGAACCACTTTATTAGATACTTTAATAAATGTGCCTCCGCCAGATCTCCCTGGAGCTCAATAACTCCCACAATATTCACGGGCGCCGATGCTGAGGATTAAAACATGCATTTCACTTTATTGGAATTTAGGTTCGAATCTTACGGAGTTGTCGGATTCTCATAAAAGATACCACTTCCAAATCACGAATTTATGACGCTATCCCAAGAACCTATATCTTTACAAATCAAATGCAAGTTGAAGGTCAACATATTTATTATTGTAAAACTGAATTCGTGTCTAGAGCATGTTTTATTAATACCATCTTACAAAGTTTTTTAAAACTTTTATTTTGAAATCAATACAAAAATAATTCCAAAATTATAATCTAAGCCAATACATACCAGCCCTGATTCTCGTATAGTCTGGTAGATTCTCAGTGGGCCCCACTGCGACAACGGCGGGACATCTATCATAAATATATCTTTCGACAGTTTCTTTTACATTCTGCTGGTTTATTGTCGATAAATCATAAGCAATATCTTGTATAGACTTCCTACCACACCGGTACATTGTCTGAATACCGAGATCATGACAAGAATTAATACTGCCCGTTACAGCTTTCGCTATCTCCAAATGCGCTAGCCTCGATCCTCTTTTGGCATCAAAAAATTGAGTTGAAATACATAAGTTCATCCAAGTGTTCTGAATGTTATAAATCATGTCCTCCAGTTTCATTCGGTCACATACAAAGTAACATCCCCACAGACCAATATCTCGGTAAGCAATATAAAATGACTCAAAGCTTTCGCAGAGATTACCGGTAGCTGCGGCTTGCGCCAAAGGCGACGCGTTATTTATGCCGCCTCCTTGACCTTTGTTCCACGATCCTACGACATAACTTGCCGCTAGCAGCGTCAAATATTCAGGACTGTTGTACCCGGGAGCTTCCACAGCTATGGCGACGTGAGCAAAGGGCATGGAATCATCCCGATAAATGACTTGAGAGCCAGTGAAACGACAAGGCCCCTCATCTGACTCGTAAGCTGAATGGCTAACCATATGTCCGAATCTTGCTAATGCAAAATCGACCATCTGACTGTGATCTAAACAACCTGAACTCACCAGAGCTAGCTTGTAAGGTTGATAATGTTGGCTCAAGAATGTCGCAGTGAAATGTCTGTCAAACCGTTGTATGTTCCTCGTGGGTCCGATGACGCGCTGCGACAAGGGAGTGCCTTGGAAAGCAGTTTGATGTAAGTAATCAAATACGACTTGTTTCGGATCGTTATCTGCATCCACCATCTCTAAACAAATATTGTACCTCTCAGCCTCTATTTCCTCTTCTAACAGTGCTAAATCGGTGATCACATTTGACAAGATATGTATGATATCCCCGGCATTCTCAACAAGGCACTTAGCAGAGAATATTTGTATTTCTCTAGTAGTATGAGCACCCAACTTTGCGCCCATTAACAGAAGTGATTCCTGCAGTTGACATTTTGTCATGGAATTAAACCCTTTGTATGCCATATGCTCTATAAAGTGAGTAATACCATTGTTACAGGCCGTTTCAAATCTTGGGCCGGCTTCGATGTAAAGTGAGATGGAAGCTAACGATGAATTTGTTTGCTCGGTGGCCACTCTCACGCCATTGGGCAATATACATAGCTGAGTATTTGATGGCAAATCCACAGGTGTGCAGTTAGCCCAGCAGTGCCTTACGCTAGCCTTAAGGACTTTGGATACCGATGGGAAAATATTTCTAAACATAATAAAATTATTAACAGGTCCAATTGATGTGCAGATAAACGTTTTATGACAGCTACTGTCAAATTTATTTTCTTATTCTAAGAACAAGTTCTTATTACCTGTTACAATAAAAGAAATATTTAGGAATAACAATAACAAAATTAAACAGAGAACCGAACCTGCTCTATCCACGTCAATGTACCTATATGTGTAATTCAATTATTATACATACAAATTTATATATATACATTTACTAGCTGACCCCGTAAACGTTGTTTTACCACTTATTGCGAAATATAAAAATCGCAATTAAAATACAGGGGTTGACCGTAAAACGATGAAAATTTAAAGTTGTATGTATTTTTCAATGCTAAATTATAATAAAATAAAAATAAAAAAAATTGTCAAAAAAATAAAAAAAAAATATTTTAAGGTGGGTCACCCTTATCATTGACGGGTATGAAAAATAGATGTTGGCCGATTCTCAGACCTACCCAATATGCACACAAAATTTCATGAAAATCGGTAAAGCCGTTTCGGAGGAATTTGGTAACAAACACCGTGGTACGAGAATTTTATATATAAGATGTAATTTATATTTATTTTTTCCTTCTTTTTCTAAAACACTCATAAACAAGAATAGCAAATTATATGACTTTTATATATAATATTAGTATAATACTATTGCCGTGTGGTCCCAGCATAGAATGAGCAATCCCTTCCTTTCCCGTGGGTGCCGTAAGAGGCGACTAAGAGAGCTTAATGATCGAGGGACGGGCAGCAGCGTCCCTCTTAAAATATCACCTTAAAACGGATAAAGAAGTTTCGTCAAGGTCGGCGAAGAGCGCGTAACGCCCCTAGTCTTGCTAGTGTTCATAGACTATTGTAACCGCCTACTATCAGGTGGGCCGTATGCTTTTATGCCACAGCAGTGGACACTTCACGGCGGATATAATAATAATAATAATAATAAATAAATCTTTTTATTTCATGTCATTGCGATAATACAATAATTTCTTTTTAATTAATTAAAATTTTTACATTATGATATAATACAAATAAATTGTTGTTTGAATCGAAGCATTTGGCGTTGCATTGTTTCTGCCTACCCTAATGGGAGACAGGCGTGACAGATATGTATGTTTGTATGTACAAATAAATATTACTGTCTTAAATATAATAGATCTACACATTTCGCCTTATCTGAAGACATGCAAATTTAGTATTACAATTTAGTGGCTTACGTATATTAATAGCCTAGTAGGAGTCAATCCATAAATATTGGCAGCCGCACACATACCAAAGGTAGCAGAACTAAACAAAAACAAATACACAACAAGTCAAAAACATAACAAATGTCATACAATACAACTGAATTACACATTTACATACATACATTTCATTTTTTAAAAAGTCATTTATTGAATAGAAATTGCTTTCCAGTAACCATTTTTTTTAAACTATCAAACTTATATTATTAAATTATACATTTATTAATAAAGTACCGATTAAAATCATTTTTTTATAATTTCCTTAGTCCTCAAGTACGTAGTTGGAATACTGTCTTAACAATAGGATTACTTGTTTACATTAATCTTTCATGAAATTTTGCTTTACATTTACGTAAAATAACAAAGAAGTCATTAACCCTGTTCTCTGCGAACATACCCTATAATAATGCTATTAATTGGGAGTAAGTAATGCGGACTACCAGTCCCATTGCTAGCAATATACCCAATCAGGTCGACCTCCACGTGGTCCCCCCTGGAGACCGTCGTGCTAAATTCCAGGTGTATTTCTCACAATGAGCTAACTTACCTGCTTTTTCATTTTCATTTATCATCACTCACTGGTGCCCCGCCGGTGTATACCGTTATCGCAGGCGGGGGTTACCATTCCATTATCATCCATTAAAAAAATGCTATTAATTTTAATATAGTCAATCTATCTATCCTATTTAAGAGCTGCGCTCTTGTCGGTGGAGCTTTTGCCACTCACTACGATTTTCAGCGAGTCTCTTCACCTTTTGATAGGACACGACACCAACTCCTTCCTTGATCTGCCTGATGTAACTATGTCTCGGTCTCCCTCTCCCCCTCCTTCCTTCTATTACAATGTTCATAAGTTCGTCGTGTCGTATCAAGTGTCCCAACATTTTTCCCCTTCTGTCCTCAATAGTTCTAATAATATAGTAGTTTAATATAGTACATTTGGAAATTATGTGTCGAAAATAAATTATAATTTTGTATTTATTTGTGAACGTAAACATATGTAATAGCTACGTGAGAGAGGCAAAAGTAATTCTCTTTATAGTTGTCGTACGTATTGCTTTCGCAAACAATACTGTTTACCACCAATTAGTATGTTTGCTGAGGATTACTTGACTGAACAAGCTTAATCCCGCTGAACAACCGCAGAATTATTGTATTAAATTTGTGTGATTACAGTTATTTCTGTTACTTCATTACTCCTTAGACACTTTTAAATCATATATGTATCGTATCACAATCCAATTGTCCGCATGTGTAGAAAATATAACAATGTATGCAAGGAGCTTGATATCTTCCAACAATCCTTGCAATGTTACATTAAGGCTGCCAATTTGTTACTTTAAATCTATAGCCGTTATTTATTTTAATGTTTCTAATATTAAATGTTATGCATAGCAGTTATTGGAGTGCAAATTTAATGCTGTTTTATGTAATATTTAATTTACTAATGTATTATTTTGTAATCTGTTACCTTTCTGTAAATAAATTATATATATATATATATATATATATATATATATATATATATATATATATATATATATATATATATATATATATATATATATATATATATATATTATATATATATATATATATATATATATATATATATATATATATATATTGAATATTGTTATATGGTTGGGTTTAAATTTATAGTTAGTTCATGTTACAGTAGTAACTAAACTTTATTTTACAAAATATACGACAGCACCTACACAAGGGTTAAAAAAGTTATAATAAAAAAAAACAAAACTAAATACATAGCAAACAAAAATGCTTATTACAGCAGTTTCAGCTGGAATGGCTGTGTGCGTGCGTCGCATTATTTGTCAAATGAGGTCCGTGCTCAGCATTACGGTGTAAGGCCAGGGACGCTACAGCGCTGATTTTCAGCACGAGCCTCGCCAACTGGCAGGGTCCTAATAATAAAAATAAGGTACTTTGATAAATAAAGTAATATTATAACAATAATCTAATCAGTCTCCACAATATATGAACAGTGTATTCCTAAAAAAATGGTGATCTGACTATATATATTTTTTTATACAACTTAGAATGGCAAACAAGCTGACGGCCCACCTGATGGAGAGTGGTAACCGTCGCCTATAGACATGAGCAGTACCATGGACATAACAGAGTGTACTGTTTCGCCCATGATACCCCGCATGCGTTGCCATTCCTGAGGACTCAGGTGTTATTTCTCTGTACCCAGTAAATTCACGCCATATCCCACCCTTCAAACCGAAACACAGCCATGCAAACACAGCTGCTTCACGGTTGAAACACGAATGGGGCAGAGGTGCCCAAGCAATCGACTTTTGTACAAAATCTCCCTCTGGTGTATATTTGTAGAATGTCTTCTCAAATTCAAAAACAATTTTATTAATACTTTTTAGAATCGTTACAGTTTACACTCATACTGGTCGCATTTTCGTATTGTCATAACTAAACTGCTATATATATATATATATATATATATATATATATATATATATATATATATATATATATATATATACGAGGTCTGTCCGGAAAGTTCGTATAAAAGTGTTCTGGAATGCGAGAAAGAGGAGTGGGGAGGCCAGGTAAGCGCAGGACCCCTTCCTTATGTCCCTAACAATGCTTCAGTTCTGGTCTGACCGCCGTGCGGTGCGAACTGGCTTGTCACGCCATCTGTGAAGTTACCTCTTAACGAAACCCCGTCGGCATGGAGCCCGCTTCCGTTGAAGAGCAGCGCGTCGTAATCAAGTTTCTCTCGAAACTCGGCAAGAATGGCCGTGAAATTTTTGCCGATCTCAGAACAGTTTATGGGGATGATGCTGTGAAGGAACCAACCGTCCACAAGTGGCTAAAAAGATTCAGAGAGGGCCGAGAAAGAGTTCGATGTTCGGGGGATTGTCCATCAAGAATTCGTCCCTCCAGGCCAGACAGTTGATGGAAAATTCTACGTCGATGTGCTCAGACGCCTCAAAGCTCGTGTGGCACGAGTTCGTCCAGAATTGGCGCGAGAGGGGCGTTGGATTCTTCACCACGACAATGCCCCTGCCCACACCTCTCTTGTTGTCCGTGAGTTTTTGAGTAAAAATTCCATTACGGTGACCGAACACCCCCCCTATTCGCCGGATTTGGCCCCGTGTGACTTCTTCTTGTTCCCAAAAACCAAATTGGTACTTCGGGGGCGGCATTTGGGGGACATAAATGAGATAAAAAAAGCTACGACGGGGCAGCTGAGAAACCTACAACCAGAGGACTTTCAAGGAGCCTTCTCACAGTGGAAACGGCGTTGGCACAAGTGCATTATGTCACAGGGGGAGTACTTTGAAGGGGATAAAATTGATTTACCTGAATAATTGTAAAATAAAATTTTTAAAAAACTTTTATACGTACTTTCCGGACAAACCTCGTATATATATATATATATATATATATATATATATATATATATATATATATATATATATATATATATATATATATATATATATATATATATATATATATATATATATATATATATATATATATATATATATATATATATATATATATATATATATATATATATATATATATATATATATATATATATATATATATATATATATATATATATATATATATATATATATATATATATATATATATATATATATATATATATATATATATATATATATATATATATATATATATATATATATATATATATATATATATATATATATATATATATATATATATATATATATATATATATATATATATATATATATATATATATATATATATATATATATATATGTAGATATTTGATCGTGCAGAAACCTACGTTTGTTGACATTTTTTCTTGTGTTTCATTTTTACTAACATTAAATCTAATGCGACCCCAAGAAATACCTCATTTTATATCTTATTTGCATAATAGATGATATGAATTTAAATATAAAATACACCTCTCGGTACCCGGGGTCAAGTTTTAAGTGATTTCGTCCCGGAAGATGGAAGCTTCTTTAAAACTTTGCCCACAATTCTGTAGCCAAATTGCTATGGTGTCGTGAACATTTGTGTTTATGGGCGCCCTCATTTTGCAGCTATTGTCTCAACGCCAAATCTTAGGGACGATTTGAAGTGTTCTCTTACATTATCTTGGATGAAGCGGACTTGATTTAGCAATAAAGAGTTTATTGTTTGTCGCTCTTGCTGCTTAATCAATTAAGTAGGTGATGTACATTAATAAGGTGGTACGAATTGTGTATATATAACCTTCAAGAAAAGGGCATATTTCTTTTTAAAAAGCCGACAGCACAACTACAATGCCTCTGTTGTTGCGGGTGATCATGAGGGCTGATAGTCACTTACCATGTGGTGAGCTGTATGTTCGTTTGCCAATAACAAATAAGCTGCTACATTTCTCTGTTGAAATTTAACACGAAATGACATAAATAACATCATGGGCTTCATAGAATAAATACATTTACACTGTAACGTCCTTGTACAAACTTTACTCATTGAGGAAAATTCTAGTCCACTGTTACTATGATGGGCAGGTGAGCTGTACTAGCTCATATGTATTATGCTTTGTTTTGGTAGTCACTTCTTACATTGGAGGGGGAAAAGGATTGTTAATATAATTAGTGGTAATAGTGTCTAATGACATCACTGATATTCCATCAGGTCGACCTAAGCGTAGTTATCCCTAGAAACCACCGTGATTAATTCTAGGTGCAATTTGCCACGCTTGATAGGTGAATTAACAATCGCAGTTAGACTTTGGGGATGCTTTAAGAGGGACGCTGCTGCTCATCCCTCGCCCTTCCTTAGTCGCCTCTTACGACACCCACGGGAAAGGAAAGGGTGGCCCATTCTATGCCTGGGACCACACAGTACTAAGATCATTACATTTTCAATATTGCCCCAGCCGCGTAATATAAGATAGAATAATTAAAAAATTTCTGAATTAATTAGCAAAATTTTGCAAGCCCGTCGTATTTCAGGTCGACTGTAAGGTTACGATGGCGAGCCCGCACTCGCAGCTACTCGCAAGCAACAAAGCAAAATAAAATCCGAAACGTTACCTGAATAGGCTATTGTTCTGTAAAGAACAAAACACGTAGCCAGCCCTCCTACAATACATAATCTGAATTGCAAATCGTTTCGACTATTTTTCCAACACAAAAGGCTCCCCAATTAAATTCCCTTTTTTAAACTCTGAGACTCGATCCCTCAAAGGAGTTTGGAGATTACAAAGTTCCGATATATTATAATGATAACGATATGTGTAATTTTACCCAGTGGGTATCTCTGTCCCACTCGTGTTTCTGCAGTGAAACAGCTTAGAGCATCGAATCTTAAAAACGGGTCAACTTTTTGTCAGCTTATTGTCAAATTAGCAAATTTTTTTTTTATCAGAGTTCTATACACTTCCGCACACGATGTATCTTGACGTATTTATTTTTAATTACATAATAAATAAAATGAGTTTTTACGCATTGAAAAGGTGCAAAATTTATAAGGCAAAATAACCATAGAAGTTGTAATGGAATTGTTGTAAAACTCAACTATTTATCAGGCAAAATTGTATTAAAAAATTGACCAGCTCTTCTCGAAGACACTCTATATGTAAAATCTAAATTCGAAACATAGTGACAACTAGCTCAATATTTACTTTCACATTTCTCTTGTATTAATTCTGTCACGATAGAAACCGCAGTTTATGTAAACCGCCAGTTTATATAACTAGTTGCAAAGCAAAGTTTACTTGTAAACTCACGGTTTCCACTTCCAAATTAAAATATTTAATAGCAAATATATTTATGAATAATAAAGTAGTAGAATTGGTTTGTGTATTCCTAAGCGCTGAACTGTGGAGGTGCCCATACACCAAGTTGGATGCCAATTTTTTTGCAACTTAGAATGGCAAACAAGCTGATGGCTCATCTGATGGAAAGCGGTAACCGTCGCCTACAGACATGAGCAGTACTATGAACATAACAGAATATACTGTTTCGCTACTGATACCCCCCATGCGTTGCCATTCCTGAAGACTCAGGTGTTATTCCGCGGTACCCAGTAAATTCACGCCATATCCCACCCTTCAAACCGAAACACAGCCACGCAAACACAACTACTTCACGGTTGAAACACGAATAGGACAGAGGTACCCAAGTAATCGGCTTTTATACAAAGTCTCCCTCTGGCAAGTGGTTCAGGACCGTTCCTTACGGCAGTCTATGGGAGGAGCAGGAAAATTAATTGTTATTAATGCTAACTACCAGTCCCTTTACTACCATTCTACCCTGTCAGGTCGACCTGCATGTAGTCCCTGGCAACCATCATGCTGAATCCCAGATGTATTTATCACGATGGACTAACTCACCTGCCTTTTCATGCTTACTTGTCATCGCTCACTGATGTCCAATGCCATGTATACTGTTAGCATGGGCGGGTTTACCATTCTATTATCGTCCATTAAAAAAGTCTATGGTCTAAATATATATATCTGTGTTATGGAAAACATGTCAGCAAATTTTTTTACCGGATCGTCTATGCCGATTTATTATCTCTTTCCCCGAGGCTACACGTCATTTTTAAAATGTACAATACAATCTTGATTGATGAATGGAGGCTTTTGGCTATCTCGTATTTATAATCACGCCGCGTGGGCGTATGCTGTATATTTTAACAGATTGTACGAATTTTGTACTGCCGATTATCAGTTATTTTTAATGAATAATAATAATAATTTATTTAACGAAAATATACAGATGCAATAACAAGATATACATATATATACATTGCATATTGGTTCACAGTAAGTGTCATGAAGTAAGTGTTATGAAGGTCAGGCTACCGTACTTTAAATAATTAATTATAAATAATTAATTATTTAAAGTACTTTAAATAATAAATAATTATATATATATATATATATATATATATATATATATATATATATATATATAATGAATAGAATGGTTTTTTTATACCACTGAGGTGGCAAACAAGCATACGGCCCACCTGATGGTAAGCGGTTACCGTAACCTCTTTACCCCCCTTTTGAAAAACCGCATGCTATAGTCTCTTGGGAAAACCTCGGCAGGGAGCTCATTCCATAACCTGAGTGAAACCGCGTTGTACGCGACCATTTAGGCTGTAAGGTATGAGAGTGAACTCCCTGTCGATGGCGAGCCGTACGATGATAGAAAGTGGCCGCAGGCATCATATTGAATAATTCCTTTGAGCACAATCCGTTGTATAAGCGGTAGAACACGCAGAGTGAGGCAAAATCTCTCCTAAGACTTAAGGGTTCGATACCGCTTGCAAGCCTGGTATCATCGACAATTCTCATAGCTCGTCGTTGCACTGAGTCGAAGCGTACAAGCTGGTATCTAAGTGCTCCCGCCCATAAGTGCTCTAATCTCATTAATGATTTACTTTGCTAGTTATCAATGAGGACGAATATGAGGATGATGTTAGGCCAAAAGGCCCAAAGAGACGAATCCACCAACGGTTTCAAGAAGGAACTACGCGAAGTCAACTTGTGAGGGTAGTAGAGGCACTAGTACATGCCACTAATCACTTTACTTCATCTATCATCATCATCATCATAACAGCCTACATCATAACTGTCCACTGCTGAACTAAGCCTCCCTTTGGGATAAGTTTTGCCAGTAGTTGCCATGCTTAGCAGGCGGATTGGCAACTGCAATTAAGCTTTGGAGATGTTTTAAGAGAAACGCTGCTGACTAAATCTCGTCAACCCTTTATCGCCTCTTACGACACCTATGAGAAAGGCAGGGTTAACCTATTCTATACCGGGACCATACGGCGAATACTTTATCTATAGTATGATTCAATAGATCTTAATAAAAACGTAAATAAAAAAATTTCCTGGTTAATCTTTGATAAATTCATCACGATGGGCCAACTGGCCTGCTTCATACTCATCTATTACCCCTCACTGGTGCCCCGCCAGCCTATACCGATAGCGCGGGCGGCGTTACCATTCCATTATCATGTATAAACAAAAAAAAATATAACTTACTTACTTTTTTTATTATAATAACTTCCACTGAAAAATATAAAAGTATTTTACTTTTAAAGACACGGATCGTTTGCTTACTGATTGCTATTAATACAGAATGTAACTGGATGATACGTATACCTTACCATTCGCCCCAAAAACTTGCCAAAGTACGTGAACAAATAATTCTGTAAAGTAACACGGCAACTTTATTATCATTTACGATAATAAGGCGCGGCTCCTTGACGTTTTATGCAAAATAAAAATAAACAAGTTTATGGTATTCCCGATTCCGTTATAAGTTTATAACTCATAAAATTTTGATGTCTTTCATGAAGTGGCGTATTGTTTTTCCGCATCACTGTTCTCTCGTGCCCACAGTAAGTATTAACGTTAAATCAATAAAGGAATTTTTATTATACGATACGAGATTAATACATCACCTACTTATTTTATTACAATGGTATACCAGAGGGAGACTTTGTACAAAAGTCGTTTGCTTGGGTATCTCTGTCCCTTTCGTGTTTCAACCGTGAAACAGTTGTGTGTGTATGGCTGTGTTTCGGTTTAAAGGGTGGGATATAGCAGTGAATTTACAGGGTACAGACAAATAACACCTGAGTCCTCAGGAATGGCAACGCATGGGAGGTATCATGGGCGAAACAGTATACTCTGTTATGTCCATGGTACTACTCATGTCTATAGGCGACGGTTACCACTTTCAATCAGGTGGGCCGTCAGATTATTTGTCATTCTAAGTTGTACAAAAAAGTGTTGAAAAAATATCTTTCTTTGTATCTATTTATCCCATTATTAAATTTTGTACAAAAAACAGTGTGATTAGAAAGAAGTGTGGACTGAAAGACGATATAGTGACAAACATCGAAAAAAAAATGTTGCGTTGGTTTGGTCATTTGGAGAGGATGGATGAAAGAAGAATTACGAAAGAGATTTATCGAGCAAGAACGAATGGAGATGTCGGTAGGGGCCGCCCTAGACGGACGTATGTCGACCAAATAGGCGACGTGCTGAAGAAGGGCCAAATTAAAAGTACCCGTAACCGGCGAGCGTGTATGAAAAGATTGATGAACGTGGAAGAAGCGAAAGAGGTTTGTTTGAGTCGAAGCATTTGGCTGAAACGCCAAATGCTTTCTGCCTACCCTAATGGGAGACAGGCGTGACAGGTATTAAATTTTGAATTCCCAAATGCATAAATCCTTATTATTTAACCACTTAGTGGGGTAAATGTTGAAATGTCAATTGTCTAACCCAATCTATAAATATAATTGTCCAAACGAATTGAATAAGCAAACGGTCGATTTCATCGATATGTATTACGAGCCATTAACACATAAACCCATTAATATTAGTGCCAAAAATCTAATGCGCGTATTTGCTCTAAGCTCGTGTAAGGAATGGACATCCATGAATAATTTTGCGGCAATATTGGCACCGAACATAGGGATCATTCCGAGCAGTTGTTCCAATCTCTATATTGTGCACGTGATTAGTTTATAGCTAGTATTATATTATCTGTGGTTGATAGTCTGTCGAACAGAATAACTTGATTTTTTTTAAATGGATGATAATGAAATGGTGACCCCGCCTGCGCTATCGGTATACACTGGTGAGGCACCAGTGAAGGACGATAGATGAGTATGAAAGCAGGTCAGTTAGCCCATCGTGACGAATGCAAGAAGTATTAATCACAATGGTTTCCAGGGAGAACCGCGTGAAGGTCGACCTGATAAGGTGTATTGCTAGTAATGGGGCGATTTGACCCCATTACTAACAATCCCTTTCCTCCTTAACTTGATTATGTGACTGGCGACTCGCTCCGACTTCGCGTGTTTTCTTTAATAAAATCCAGCTCATAATACTTGGTGATATGTAGCTCTTGTGGGTAAAAATATTTTTAAAATCGCTTAAGTAATTTTTAAGTTTATCCATTTATTATTATTATAACTTTAACTGTCCACTGCTGAACATAAGCCTTCCCCATAAGGATTTTGCCAGTAGTTGCCATGCTTGGCAATATTGATAAGCAACCGCAGTTAGACTTTGGTGATGTTTTAAGAGGGACGCTGTTGCCTATCCCTCGCCCTCCCTTAGTCGCCCAGGGTACAGAAAGAAAGAAAATTCGACAATCTAGCAGCATGGATGATATAGGATCCGCTATAGCGCGTACACGAGTGAGAAGGGATTTTGATCCGGCATGGGAAACTAGAAAATATTGTTGCAAAGATTAAAGATAGTGTCTGCGATGACTGTTGTGAAATATATAGTTTAGTACTATCCTTAACAATTACTACTTAATCTATGAGCTTTAAGAGTAAACCATATGTTCCGGCGGGTCTACTCGGACTCAATTTCGTGTTTTTGTTTATACCAAAATCGGACCAATAAATGGAGTTTAACATTTCGTTCGTCATACATCCTGTCATAAAAGTCCAAAGAAACAATATTTTAACATTTTTAATATTTCTAAACGGCATGTATTATATAATTTTAACATCAAATTTCTGTTTTGTTTGGCTCCGAAATTTCGGAAAACATTTCATAGTAGGCCCTCTGTATTGTGTATCGTGTCACAGATAGTCTATGATTGTGTGTTATTAAAATAAAATCTTTATTAATTTAACAATAACTTTTAACTGTCAAACTGACATCTTTCCATCTCTCTCGTTACTCAAAACATACCTAATTACCTCTTTATTATCTATCTTTATTTCATTTGCATAAATGTTAAGATCCGTGAACTTGTTAAGGAAAACTTGTAACTCTCATTATGTAAGTATCAGGAATAATCCATACCCTGTTCTATTTCAGAATTACCTAAGGAACCTGCCGTCCACACTTGTAACCCGACTGCCAAATGGCCTGACTGTTGCAACAGAGGAAAGAGATTCGTATAATGCATGTTTGGGGCTGTACTTCGATGCGGGATCACGATACGAGAATCTATTCGAGAATGGAATTACACATTTCTTCGAGCACATTGCGTTTAAAAGCACCAGATGTCGATCGAAAACGGTACTTGAGGATTTAATGTCGAACACGGCAGCTAGGTTCAGATGTTCCACATCGCGCGAAATGGTTGCTTACTACGCGGAATGTTTATGCCAAGACATACCTGTGGTTGTTGACATATTATCCGATTGTATCTTCAATAACCGCTACGCACCTGCCGATTTGGAAGTCCAGAAGAAAATTGTGTACTGTGAAATGATGGAGCATGATAAAGATCCTCATAAACTTTTGGATGATTATTTACATAATACAGCATTCCAGGGTACACAACTCGCGCAAACTGTTATGGGGTTGAGTAGTAATCTATACAGTTTTAATGAATGCACTATTCGTAGATATTTAACCAGACAATTTGACCCCACTAGGACTGTGTTCGCCGCTGTCGGCGGACTCAGACATGACCAAATGGTCGAATTGGCTAATCAATATTTGTGCAATTTCGAGCCCACGAAATGTCTTAATTCCAGTGAATACAGATATACTGGCTCAGAAATACGTTTCAGAGACGATTCTCTTCCTGTTGCTAATGTAGCTATAGCAGTGGAAGGGCCTTCATTCTGCCACCCAGACAAGTTGGTCATGGATATTGCAGCAACGATAGTCGGTGGTTGGGACAGATCGCAACCTGGCGGAGTAGATCACTCCATGAATGTGGCCAGGGCTGCTTCTATAACAAACTCGTGTGATTCATACAAGGCTCTCAATATTAATTATAAAGACACGGGTCTTTGGGGAGTAAAATTTATGGCTCCTTCGTCGAGATTAGAGGATATGTTGTACATTATACAGGATGAATGGATGAAGCTGTGCACTATGGTGTCTGATGGAGAAGTAGAAAGAGGGAGAAGACAGTTGAAAGCCAAAATTCTCTCTAAAACGGAGAGTTGTAAGGGAGCTTGTCATGACATAGGTAGATGGATATTGTACAATGGTGAGCGGCCTACTATGCTGGATAGGATGTGTTCTATCGACAGTATATACTCAAAGGATGTGAAGGAAGTATGTTTGAAATATCTTTACGATAAGTGCCCGGCTGTGGCAGCTGTAGGCCCCACAGAGGGCCTTCCGGATTACACCAGGATCAGGGCTGGCATGTATTGGATGAGATTTTAGATAAATTTGATAAAATAATTTGTCTTGCTTGAACGTTATGTGCAAACAAGCAAAAATTAAAAATATAATTGTCCATTTTAAATTAGCAGTTTTAATATCAATTATTATTATGCCTCTTTTCTGTTTAAAAATTATTTCAACATAGCTATGACTAGGTTGGGTGCCCTGAGTAAGTCATGCTCACTAACATCTTACTCAGCCCACCACGTTGGTGATCGTGGTGAGCTGAGTTATTGAGTTTCCCAAGAATATGGTTTAGCGCAAAGATGGCCGACTCATTTGTCATACTCGTGAAACAATGCTGCTTTGAACTAGTCTGCTCTGGTTACTGCAACTAATTTACTTTATTAATTGATATAAGCATATAAATATATGCTAATATCTTAAAATTTATTTCATCATCATCATCATCATATCAGCCTTTAATTGTCCACTGCTGAAAATAAGCCTGCCCCTTGGGGGTTTTGCTAGTAGTTGCCACGTTTGGCAGGCGGATTGATAACCACAGTAAGGCTTTAGACATTTAAGAAGGACACTGCTACACATCCCTCGCCCTCTCTTAATCGACTCTTACGACAACCACGGGAAAGGAATGGATAACCTATTCTATGCCGAGACCACACGGCTAAAAAATAATTTAATGTATAATTTTGTTTACCGTTTGGTCCGGGCATAGAATAGACCACCCCTTCTTTTCCCGTAGGCGTCGTAGGGGGCAACTAAGAGATCCAGAAATGGACAGCAACCTCCCTTTTAAAATATCACCAAAACCTAACTGCGGTTGCCATTCTGCTAGCCAATCGTGGCAACTACTGGCAAAAGTCCCAATAGACGGAGGTCTATATTCAACAATGGATAATTAACGTTCAATATTAATTTTAAATGTTATGGCCTGATACTGCTCGGTAGTTTGTAAAATAAAGAGTGAACTCATCATTTATATCATCATCATCATCGCCTCAGCCATTATCCGTCCACTGCTGGACATAGGCCTCCCCCATAGACTGCCATAAGGAACAGTCCTGAGCCACCTGCATCCACTGACTGCTTGCAATGCACTTGAGGTCGTCTCTTACATAATTCAACATATTAAACTAAACATATTATACTAAAGTTTCATCCCAATCATCTGGACGAGTGGCGGTCTTCCACCGTGCGTTTTTCAAGGCACTTTCTTCCACGCACAACCATTCTTTGGAATTAACTTCCAGCAGCAGTATTTCCGAACCGATACGACAACATAACCTTCAAGAAAAGAGTAGATATATTCCTTTTTAAAAGGCCGGCAGCACACCTGCAATGCCGTTAGTGTTGTGGATGATCATGGCCGGCGGTAGTCACTTACCACCAGGTGAGCCGCATGCTCATTTGCCCTCTGTGTTGTAAAAAAAAATATTAAAAAAGGCAAAAGCCGAGTCTCTTTCCCGTTCTTCATAGCTAAAATTAATATTTAATTAAAAAAAAACAACTTCTTTTTTAATATTCATATAATTATGTATTTCACACCAAGTATATGGATCAGTGCTAATGCCCTCTATCTATAAAGTTTTGGGTCTAGAGCTTCACATTCCGCATTTTAAGTAGGTAGACTACATTTCACTATTAAAAATAGACTTCAAACACGAACGAAACCAAATAGACTATTGATTAAAAAAAATCCTCAATATCAGATGGGAGTAATAAAGTTACAACAGAAATAAACCCTTAGTACGTTAGACTTAAGGTTATTTCTATGTCTAAGGTTAAACTACCGAATGAAATGTTTTTAATTAAATAAATACTTTAAATCCCCATTAAATAAAAAAAAAATATATATAATTAATACTATTTTTTAGATACAAAACTATCTCTCACCGTTCACGTGTATATACGACAGTTTCCATGAGGCGGGCCGTCAGCTTATTAAGCATTACAAGTTGCATAACAAAATACTCTTATAAGGATATCTGGTTCACCAATTTCAGCGTTCGAATTTGGCAAGTTATGGCGGAACTAAGTCACAAGATGTCACAATATAATTAAAAAAACGAGCAACACCCTGGCAGCCCATATGCATGATTATGAAAAATCTTTACGACTGTAATCCCAGACAGGGTAGTCAGAGACGTTCTACCGCAGCACACATAGATGTATCACAATTATTAATAATATGTGGAAATTGGGGATTATCAATAAAACAAGACGTACAAAATTATAATTTATTTCATGTAAAGCTAATATAAAAAAAATATATATAAAGAGAAATACAATGAGTACAATCGAGAGATTGAAGTTAGAAAAAAGTGGAAATCAGTACAGTACGAATGTTTTTTATAACAATTCGAACATTCGAGACGTGACAGTTTGCCCTGTTATAATGTAAAGAGGTGTACAGCGACAGACAATATGTGTAACTGTGAAATCATATGTTGAGGCCCTTAATTTAAAAATATACTGACCTTATAAACATAGGCGTATTAAGATATCCCACGGTAGGCGTGGCCCCTTAAAAAAAAGCGCGTATATACTCTCAGACAAGTCTTAACAAAGCTTTGTCTGCACCTTGTGGTGGGCATTAGACAATTCCAGAGTGGGCATAACCCAACCGCCCTCCCATCCGTCTAAATACGCCTATGATTATAAATTTTACTAATTCTATCACTTAATTTACCGTCCAAGCCCTCTAGACAAGGGACAAGCGAATTCATCGATGGAATCAACATCGCTAGCGAGTCCGCGGGATAGAATAAGACAGCAATGTCGGACGTCTCATTCCAACTCACGGAGTCGCTAGCGACGTCGATTCCATCGACGAATTCGCTCGCCATTTGTCCAGAGGGCCAGTTCGGAAACACTAGCGCTGTAAGTGTACCTCGATCCTCTTGTGTTTTGTGGTTTCACACTATGTGCAAAACCTATCCCCCATATAAACAGGACAGAAGTGACAAAGCGGTAAGTATTTCCAAACAGGTAGCATTAACCTGTTTTTGTTGTGTTTGACCTTTTAACATTTTCACTAAACAAATTTAAAAAAAAAACTATAGTGCACATTGTTTTTAAAAATCTCTGACTATATAACTATGATATTAAAATTTCGTAAAGTTTTGTATATTATATGTAATATGTATGTAGTAGAAAGCTGAATAAATAGAGGCAAACAAACATAGGTTCGGATAAATCCAATTGGAGAGGTCAAAAGGACAAATAACATCATCGTTGACAAGCTTCATACAAAATGAACGGCCATTTTGATATTTTATTAACGTGTTAATATAAATACATTTTCCTTTAAGATATCGGTCTTGCCTGCACAAGGGGGTCGCTACTCAGACGCCATTTACCTAAACGTATCCCCATAATCTAATATTTCAAGGTGCTAGTTTCGCGAAACTTCTGTTTTATGGACAATTTTAAAATAAATTTACAATAAAGTTAAGTCTATTAAAAATTTAGTTCATACCGGTCCTTAGAAAACAGATGTCGCTGTTATATCAAATAGAAATATTAATTTTAGAGATACGTTTAAAAGAATGACACCTCAGAATCGACCCATGTTTTTATGCTTTACCATTGTATCGTTCGTAATGACGCTTGTATTTGAATCAATTCTTATCGTGACAGTTGCAACAATGACTCCCTATACATTAAAGCAGGTACAGTCAACACGAAAAATAAATGTACTCTTATTTCTAAAATCCCTTCTAAATCCATTGAATATGCAATTCGCTAAACAGGATTAGCACCAAAATTACATGGGCATTGTAAAAAAAAATATTAGCTGAATATATGCACTTAAATAAGTAATCAACTGTGTTTTGAAAACTATAATGTGTAACATCGACTTTTCATGCTGACCGTATGACAAACACTTTTAATTATTTTTACATTTCAACACTGTTCTTAGAAAATTTACATAATTTGACATCTAAATTGAACATTACATTACACAGGCAAACTAGATCACTATTTAAAACTTAAAGAGTACACTTCGTACGTATAAATAATATGTCTTAAATATAACATACCACTGTATGATCACAATGTAGAGAGCATTATAGAGTTTACATAAATAAATATGCAATAGGGTAACCGATAATTCGTTGTAAATAAAAAAAAAGAAATGCGTATTTCCAAAATTACACCAAAAAAAAAAACTAAATTAGACACTCGAAAATTGCAGTGATTACGTTCACAAACTTATTAATCTCCTATTTAATCAAAATCCAAATTAACGGGCGGTGCGGTGGACGGACACTGATATATACGTCTCTGTCTATCAATAAACAGACGAGAGAGAAGCACTACAGGCCGTCACGCACACCGAAGACCGTTTAAAAACTCAACTATACAGAAATGAGTATATAAAATAATATATCGATCCGTATGGTACACTTGGTCTATAAGCCAGGATTATGGCTGCTCGAGCACCTTTAGTTATGGCATAAAAATAAATAATCAGACAGAAGCCTTCCTAGTTTCCTCCAAAAGATTACAGTAGTAAACAATTACAAGAAACAATCGTAATGGGAAAACGAAAGGGCCTTAAGACTGGAAGCGATCCCTTACAGGCAGCCTTTGGATGGAGGAGCAATGGATCCAGTATAAATCCATTAGCAGCCGCAGACCTTGCTGTGATTAAAGCTGTAACAGCAACATCGTACGTCCCACTCGCACGCGTGTCGCGAGTTGCTTCATATAGAAAAAATATTAAATGGCAATCTTCCCTAAGAAAGAAAGATATATTTATAAGCGGGTTCTGAAGTCAATACATTTTGGAGGCAAAATTATATGAGTGTCGCTTCTGCCCAACTTATTTATTTTTATGATTATTCACGTTGATTTTAACCAATAATCAATATTATTTCTGAGCAGTTTCTTCCACAAGTATAGTATAGAATACTTTCAAAAATTTGTTACATTACGTGTAATAAAAAATTTGAGTATTTTGTAAAAGTTGATGATTCGAAAAATTTTGACACTTTAATAGCCCATTGGCTCATATAGGTTTACGAGACGTTGGATATAAATATAAATAAGGGGCTAATTGACTATCTAACTACCACTCGTATGGTTTGGAAATATTTCAAATAAAAATACTCACACAATATTTATTCTGAAAAATCAACTGTAATATCATTGTATAAGATTGATAATCTATTGATCGTATTTGGACGAACGGTTTGGAGACTCACAAAGTGTATTAGACGCTACAAAGTGCGGGTTTCATTTGTTTATTTTTTAAAATTCAAATTTGGAATTTTTAGAACTGCAATATTAAATATTTAGGTACTAATTAAGTAACATTTGATTCTAGTTGAATTTACATGTTCCAACCCCTAGCATCGACTACGGTATGTTCATACAATACAAAAAGCTACAAACGATGAAACTGGCTTAAAGAACTGTATGAATGTAAATACAAATACATGTAAAAGTATGCGCAAACTACGACATGTTAAGAGTATTTTATCACATGAAACCATAAGAATAAATCATCAGGTAAAATTTACACTCCATTGAAATAAATAACAATAACTGTATTGGGACGCTGATGGCCCCCTTCTGTTTAAGAGCTAAACCAGTCAGGGCCTGCAAGGAGTAGAGACTACATTGAGAGCGTGTATCTCACTCACACGCACGTGTGTAGCGTAAACATCAAAAATTGTAAAATTAATTAGTTAAATGAGAATTAATTTATAACCCTTACAATTTTGGAAGGGACGAAAATTATATTTGGCACTACTATGGTATTTACAAAGAAAAGTACATGAATAACTCTTACCTCGTTTATTTATTCTTATGGTCAAACTAAATATTATGTATGAAGTTCAATGAAAATATTATGGCTGTCATATTTTGTACAATACTTCGCTATTTATTTATAGGTTATTCTGTGATAATTCTAATCCATTTTTACTTGTAGTATACGAGTACGCACATGGATATGGTAAATAGGCTTGAAGCCTATCAAGTTTAAACCAAATCGATTTAATTTTCGTTTCACGACTTTAACCCTGTTATTAAAAAAAAAAACTAAAATCTACAAACCTATTTTAGCTATTCTATTGTTTTGTCACATTCTTTCAAATTGGAAATTTAACATAAAAGAAACAGACAAAATAGGTTTATAAGACGTTTAATTTTTTTTATAAATAAGAGCAATCTTCTATAATTTTTCTACCATCCGTAGAGGTCGTGTCAAAAATATTATTTATAAAAATAAAACGTATTTTTATAATTATATCATTACGAAAATATGTAATATCCAGGAAAAAAAGGTGTTCTTCACGCAACTCTCATCGCTATCACATTGGGGTCGATTCCGAAGCTATCTCTCTCTCTCTCTATCTCTCTCTTTCTCTATCTCTCTCTATCTCTCTCTATCTCTCTCTATCTCTCTTTCTCTCTCTCTGACTATCTCTCTCTATCTCTCTCTTTCTCTATCTCTCTCTTTCTCTCTCTATCTCTCTCTCTCTATCTCTCTCTCTCTATCTCTCTTTCTCTCTCTCTCTCTCTGACTCTATCTCTCTCTATCTCTATCTCTCTCTCTATCTCTCTTTCTCTCTCTTTCTCTCTGACTCTATCTCTCTCTATGTCTATCTCTCTCTCTTTCTCTCTCTCTCTTTCTCTCTCTCTCTCTCTTTCTCTCTCTCTCTACAACTAAAATTAATATTATTGACAAATAATTATTTCATTGAGCAACAAAAACTAAACCTCTTATGCAGACATAAGCCTTTTTAATTTAAAGAATTGTATTCATCTTTTAAGCGCAAGATTCTCAAATTGATAGAAAATGACAAAGTACCATTAATAAAAATAGATTTGTGGGAGCTTTTAGTTTATTTTTACAAATAAGAGGATTAATTTATAATAGAGTTAAACTATTTGAAATTTACCTTTCGATGCTTTTTTTCTTTTTTAATCTAATAGTTCCACTAAATTTTTAAATAAATTTTTGAGAAATATTCAGAGAATGGCGCCTTAGAAGCAATTACATTAGAGTAGATTTTATGAAACCATTTTTTTTTACCAAACTCTAAAAAATCAATTTGATCTTAAAGTGAAATCGTTATTGTAAGGACCGGTGTCAAAATAAATTTCTAATAAAGTCATAAATATTAATTTTTAATTACTATGTTTAGAGAAATAGCTCTTCAGAATCGGCCCCATTGTTTCCTAGACCCTTTACAAGCAACATTTTTACACATCGCTCAAGTTTATCATCAAATAGAGATGTTACAGTGAACATAAAATTACTGCCAAAAAATTTAAATGCTTACACACTATTATATCTGTAACCAAGCTAAACATACTGTACCGTTGTTCAACAGTTTAATAGAAAGAAGTGCCAAATAAAGGCTAATTATCCTCTATCTTGTTTACACTCAACAGTATTGCTAAGACAGAGAAGTTTGACGTTTTCCAATGTCAATGTCAAATGTTATTGGCGCCAATTTTAATGTCATACTGCGCTGTCTCCATTTAATTTTAAACTTCTTGCGACTAACGGTACCTAACAATTATTACATTTACTAATTCCGGCTACAGATAACGCTCGTTGGTTAAATATTACACATTAATATAGCAGCCTTATGTTGTTGAGATTCCATCTCATTGGGACGTATTACTATCACTGCAAGTTAAGGTTAAGGTCGAGAACAGGGTTTATTTTGTTTATATTTATTATTTAATCATTCGTACTTGGATTCCCTTTATTTATTTAACACTTTACTGCATAAATCTAACATAGTTTGTAAGAAAATTGTTACTAACAAAATTGGACCGCATTGTAGTCTGCATAATAAAGTATTATTATTATTATTATAAATGTTACTTGAATTGTTGAAGGATTTTCAATAAGTATAGTATATTACAAGAGACAAGACTTATTGCTAAGCAATCTCCTTCAGACTACCTTTGATTTTTTTATCTTCTATATATAAGTTATCTCGGATACTATTTAAGAATGGAGAACCTATGTTAAGTATTCCCATCCTAAATAAATTGTCTATTAAAGTTACTTCTCAGTAAATCAGTTTTTATTTTTCAAATTTACATTTCAATTGTACGAATTTGTTGCATGTACGAATTGCAAATATCCCAGTTCTGTTCTCGACCCTTATTTAGAATACTGGCCAATATGACAATCTATTGTCAACATTACACATTTTCTTATAAAAAAAAAACGTTCTAAATATAAATTCGACGATAGAGCTCCGACAAGAGTCGGAGACGAACGTATAAAAAAAAACTATCTAAGTCTTTTTCATCGCATTTCAATTTTATATTAATTAATATATAAATACTAAAGGGAGACAGTCAACGTTAATACATACATATTTATATTTAAGATAGCACTGAAAAATCTCTATCGAATCCATTTTCGCAACACTTTTTTGGTAACTGTCGTCACGTGAACTAGTTGTGAAAACGGAACGTATCATTCTGGGAAATATATATATATATATATATATGTGTATAATGTATGTATACATCTTAATGATGATGATGATGATTTAATAGAAAAGACAGATCCGACGACTTGACGGCACATCTAATTACAACATAAAATTAAAGCATTTATTGAGTTCACTTGAGTATATTATTCATTATTTCATATACGTTCTGTGTACTCCTAGCGCTAGTGGTCAACAATCTTATTGTGTATATGGAATTTAGTCATTGAATAATAAATTAAATAAGAATGTAATAATTAAATCATATAATATTTAATGTCAAATTATTGTAAAAACATTTATTTATTTAAGTATTTATACACTGTTCGTTTTTACCAAATGTGGCAAGCATAGAAACCTATAGGTTGTCTACACTACACGTTGGTAAAGAGTGATTAATAGTTATAAACAATATTCCGAATTAATAGAGAAAATATAAATTATATTAAATTTCAATTGAAATATCCTATTTTAAAACATTGCGGCGGATGGATTACGTCAAACCGATTAAATCGATTTACGATTGCATACTTGTCAAATTGTTACGTCACGAAAATTATTTTGTATTAAACGTCTCTGAAAAAAAAAATATGTAAATTAACTTCACAGCTCGTAACCTTATACCGGATGTCTTATATTTTCAATAAAGAATCGAATTCCTATTGTAATGTATAATGATTGATTGGCGTGTTTGCTTTTAGCTATTTTTTACTTAACTAATTTAGACACGGGCTAAGGATTTTACCGGTATTTTTAGACATTAATTATATATATATATACGATACAGTCTTAGATAAGTTCAATAAATGTCACTAGTTTCATATAATACTCAGTTAACTATAATATTTTGTAACAATACATCAGAGTTTACACAAGTCGTTAATTACACGGCAATATTATACCATACATACATAGACTTTAACGGTGATCCCCGTTTCTCTGAACCTGACTCTTAACAATCCTGAACCAACACGACGCTGATAGACTTACTTTAGAAATACACTGAATGTGATGATAACTCCCTATCAACAATACACCAATGCTGTGCCTTTTAACCACAAGATACATCTTACCACACCTTATAGTTGAAAAGAAATGGTAGAATGATAAATATTTTACTGAATTTGTTATTAATTTTAAACTTTCGCATTGTTTGCACATATTTTAAATACACAATCGGAACTTTACGCAATGAAAAGGCACCAAGATGGACACCACCACGTCCTGACCACGTGACCAGGACGAGCACGACGTAATGCAATCGACGTCGAAACGTCGGCAATAAAGAAACTGTAGGTACAATAGTACACCTGCAAAGGTTTTACGTCGCATTAAGTCCCAATTGTATATTTAGTAAAGTACGAATCCATTTCATTGTATATTGTTTTACGGTAGTCCATATCACTGGTTTGTTGATTGATTTTTTTTTTTAATTCGTAGACTGTTCAGCCTTTAATGACTAATAGAGAGTGTCGTATCGTCTCTTCTAATGGTATAATGATGGCGGTCGTATGAGCAGTAATGTTAGCGGTATTAAACCGAATAATTCTAATAAACTTACCAAGGCAATAAACCGTTTGGTCAACGTGACAGTAGCTTCTAATCTACCATAACTGTGCGTAGGACTGCCAACATTATACCATTAGAAGAGACTACGACCCCCTCTATTAATCACCAAACGCTGTCATTCAGTCTACGCATTTAAACAAAATCAATTTCAATCGACTAACCAGTGGTATAGACCTGCGTAAAACAATATACAACGAAATGGATTCGTACTTTATACAATGATATTAATACTAAATTACCTGACACGTGATAGTCTGTCTTCCTACAGGAATAAATTGTTAAAACATTTTGTAGAATAATCTAATAATAATAATAATAATAAACTTTAATTATAATAATAAATATATATTAATAATACTTGTCAATTTAATTCATTTACTGATATTAGTCACAACTCCGGTTATATTATATACATATTTCCATAAAAAATAATGAAATATTTAAAATATTTGTAATCTAATATTTAGTTAATTGCTTTATATATTTAATTTCCTTTCATACTGTATAATTATGTTAGAGTAAATGCTGTGAATACTTCTAATAGGCATATGCATATTTAATGTTTCTTATATGTGTTATAATACAATATGCTGTTGGTGTTGCTATAAATAAATAAATAAACAATACCTAATCCATTAAAACATATTGATCCTTTATCATACTAACACTTCTTTTCAATTCTAGGCTGTGACAAGTAATAAACAGGGTTCAAAGCACATTACATTAGCAAAATAAATAAATACCACTGGGCATATGGACTGGGTAATAACAACGCCATCTAGTTGCAAACAAAGTGAATTTATACTATTTTTACAACTAGTAGACGTGTTTAAATACTTTATTTTTTTTTTGTAAATATATACTAATTAATTATATAAAATATCCAAAGCTAATTACCTAAACACAAATATATATTTGTATGGATATGAATGTTTATATTGTCGAGGGATTGAACTCGCTACCAACGTAATATGAAGCGGTGTGTTAAACAACTACACCACGAAGACCGAAATAAGAGGAAACTTGAAATATGACGAAATAAAATAGAGAAATAGCTTCCTATGAAAAAGTTTTTGTATTAATCATGGATTATTGTCCAATATTATCTGTTCCGTTTAATTAACTGTGGAAATAAATATGATCCTGTGATTTGTACATTTTTTTTTTTATTAATTTATAACAACTTCCACCTGCGACCACACGGACCCGAGCGAGCACAGAGATAGAACAGTCCATAAATACTAGCAACTGGTGATATACTACGACCGTCTCGATCTCCACAAAGGGATCCACTGATCTCCTTTTCAATCTTATCTTTATTACATTAAAAATTAAACCAAAACTAACCCCATAATTTTTACTACAAACTAAAGTGACGCCCTCTGGCGGTCGTGTCATCATTAAAACCTAGTGGACGGACCACTATTCCTCTTAGACAGAGATAAATTACATTATATTAAACATGTATATTATTATGATTCGTTATATACTATATAATGGTTATTGTGGATAATTAATAAGAAAAAAAATATATATATTGTACGTTAGATGACAATCAACATCATCCGGGGACAAATATGCCGACGATCCTCAGAGGGGCTATTTAAAAAATATATTATGCAGAACAAACTTAAATACCTCGTATGCAAACGGATGATTTGAAAAAAAAAAAAACTAACAAAAAAAAATACCATACAAAAAAGAGAATAAATTACAATAGAAAAAAAAATTGTAAATATGTATACAAAAGTCCTGATATAAAAACTATTAAGACAAAATTACGCTCATTTAAAATTCACTTGTATAAAACTCCCTGACTGAGTATATTCGAAAATAAATATAACAAAAAAAAAATGCTTTAAGCTATATTGTAAAATAAATTAAAAAAAAAACTGGAGAATGATTGCCAAATTAAAAAAAAAATATATAGATGAATACAATTCGATTGTATTTTACTGGGAGAACATTGGGTAAAATTTTATATAAATACAATAAACTGTAAAATGCTCAGGGCTATGAGTTTTATACAAACGAAGTATCCATGCAACGTTTGATATACTCAAGTAATGCGTGCAACGACACCTTAATACACACGAATACCGTTCACCTAGACGCACCTGTTTACATTGCCGAGACAACGTTCGTCAAGTCGCAAAAATAGAAAAAAAAAAAAGGCCCTCTATACAATACATACTTATAAACTAACATTACAACATTAATACCTAACAATGTCATGGTTGTATATACTTAATAAATATAAAGAAAAAAATAAATTTGAGCACAATTCTCTAAGAAATACTTTTTGTTCGAAACATGGAATGTCTTAATAGAATGGAATGTATCATTTGTAATCATAAGACACGTATAAATTGTACACAGTATGTATCCACCGTGCAAGTGGACCGGCGCACGAATCCCACTGTGGGCAACACTTATACTATATACCACGGTTTACATTCTAGAACAACAAACAACACTAGGCCAACCTGCGATTGGGACATGGAGACGCGCGCCGTCGACCCAAGATAAAAAAACTATAGCCACGAGCCTAGCAAGTAATACAATAAACGCTAGAGACATGACATATATTCTATTTGGCCACAAATGTTGAGTATTTAGACCGAACAACTATATATATATATATATATATATATATATATATATATATATATATATATATATATATATATATATACATATATACATACATATATACATATATATATATATATAGAGACAGAGAGAGAGTATGAGAACGCTTGTGCATTACTCGCTTGCCGAGCTCTACAAGCGGTTCGAGCGTAAATAGCGCTCCGGTTACGTAACGGTACTCCTAGCTGCACCTTTCATTACGTACACTAATGTAAGAACATTGGTATAAAAAAAATTTGGTAATAAACATATTGTAAATGCTACAAAAAAAAAACCTATACAGCTACTGAAATATGGGATTCCACTTACGCGAACGTCATTATAATCTCCTTGTAATCTTATAAAGACATTAGAAACTTATAGCTAATTATATTTATATATAAAACGGTTGATTATGCATACTTACAACTATTGGAATGTAGAAAAATAATAATAAATCTAACTTTTCGTAAGATATGTTAGTTTATATACCCCCTTAATATTATTGTTAAATTACCCAAACCATCATAAAATACATCGATTATGGACGTATTCGCTTATAATTCTCATACACGTCACCTCGCCATGCGGTGAACACTTGCGGTACAAAATATACACACACTACGGCCGGACTTCCAACGCGGTACACTGACATCCGCAAAAATACTTCCCCAGTCCTGAACAGTAGTTCGAAGAAAAAAAAAACCTTTCACTTTGTGATCAATCCGTTGTTTTTAACAACTGGTCAAAAAATAATTGTGATATTTAGTGGTTTATTTAAATAAATAATAATAATTCCGTCAAAGGCTGCGCAGTATTCGCGTACGCCTTTTATTTCTAATATTCGCTGTAGACCGACCTTTGACTTTGAGTCGTTTAAATGATCACTATTGCACAACACTATTTTTCCTAACTGGCAACATTGCAATATCAATGTACTGCACGTGATTAAAAGTCCGACTAATGACGTTTCGCGTGCGCGAAACGGAACGCGTCAATACAAAATTTACATATATAAATCTTATAATTACATCGCACCAAAATATATATATATACATATATATATGCGGATCGAAGAAATAATGTCCGTAGGTTCACCAAGTTATTAAGAGAGCTAATGACTAAATACGTTCCGACTTTGCAGCGATGGGACAGTTTTTATTAAAGCTTTCAAACGCTTCAACCGCACCAGAAACGGCCGCTCACCTCTACATTATATATTAAGTTTTGTTTACACGCAATAAGACAACTAGGTCTCATGTTACACGCCGCGCGGCGGCCGCATACTGGTCATTATTTTTACCTTAGTTTTTGTAGCTTTAATTTAACACTTAGAAGAGAAAATATTATGACAAACTATCAATAAAATAATTTCAAAAAAGGTGAACCAAAAGGGACGATATCTTACATAAACAGTCATTTTAATAATTGAGGTATAAATTTACTTAATATACCTAAACAACCCTTGTATAATAGATTTGGGGCTCGCCGCACGAGTTGTTGATACACTGCCTAACGTCTTATGTGAAAGACGGGCCTTTCAAAATATCTAATTGTTATTTATTTCATAAAAATAAAAATTAATCGTTTTGGTTACATAAAGCTGTATATAAATACACCTAATACACGTTACATGAAAAAAAAAATTAACAAACCCTGACATGCTTCAATGTTGTGTATCGGGTAATTCAAATTATCATATTTGGAATGCGTCTAAAGTTTACAGTGTTGCCACACGAGAAAATGTTCGCAGCGGACGGCCATAATGTGAACAGTCTTCTATCTACGCTAGCGGCCAGTATCAACGACTTGTGAACGAGCCATAAAAATATATATACTTCGTTAACGGACTAACTTGTACGTGTAAATTATTCCGTCTTTATATCCAATATACTTAAATATAAACTAAAACTAAGTAAAGCATACGTAGATGAAAATATACAATTATTTGTACTGTAAGGTTATGCTTTTTGGGGTGGCGTGGCACCGTTTATTTTGATTAAGCATAATCAAAATGTTTAGGGAGGGGAGGGGAGGGATCTTTGCTTTGTACATATCTGTTGAATGGCAACGTTACTTACTTCTAGCTCCTTCTAGCTGCCTAGATTCATATTGTACTGATTCTGTTCATATATATATATTTTTTTTTTCATTCGCCACGGAATGTGACCAGATTCTTATTTAAGTCTAATTGAGGCGGCACGGGAATATTGGAATACAGGGTGTGCTGAAATTTAACTCTACAACAACTATGGCAGCTACCGCAATACAAATTTGAACAATATATATATATATAAAAAAATGCAACTATGTTCACTTCTACGAATACTAATACGTAAATTCGAATTTAATCTATATTTAAATTGTACAAAAATAAAAGGTCCGATCTCCTTTTAGGTAGACCGTCGGCCAAATGGCTTATCCACGTGACAACAAACAAGTGATACGTGGCACTTTCACTGTAATCATTCAGGTCACACCGTCACAATTCTCAGTAATTGTTTCAAACACGTTCAGTCGTTTTGTTAAATTTATGTCTACAAAAATACCTTAAAGAAAAAACGTTATAAAGTATCAAAAAATAAATTCAACGCGGAATCGTGAACCAAAATCGTCCACTTCGATGTATATAAACAATTCTAGCTTTTCTCTTATTTGCTTTTTTTTTTACTCTAAGTACGATTTTCATAAACACACCCTGTATGTTAAGGTGAGTTTTCGATAATAGCGACTTGCGATAACTCAACGTTTTTTTTTTCTCGAAATAATGAAGTACTTATTGCATAATAAATATACATAATCGATTACTGAACACAGCAACCGAAATATTATTTATTGTTTTATTACAACGATTTCTACATGTTACGCTCGTGAAATCGATTCATAAATCAATTGTAAGACAACGCTGATGCCATAAACACTTCAATATCCCTTATTTAATACTTCACGGCAAAGTCACAAAGTTATTTGGTTCGAGCATTGGATTATATTACATTGAATGAAAATATAGCGTATTCTATACGTGTTATAAAGCCAGGCTTCATAATATAACACTGTTTTACGTGTATAATAAAATTAGAAACATTTTTATCGCAAATCGCACGTGTCGAAACATCACCTTAAGTCGTTTTGCGAACGAATACGCATATACACGTCTATTTTATGCTTCAGTCTTTGGAATTTATGTGGTGGAATGTATATAATCAACACAACAGTGCAACTTTCCTGCAACAACCTGTTAAACGCCATGTGTTTAAGGGGCGATCGCATATCGTCCCCATTTAGAATGGTCGTGACCATTTTATTAACATCATTCACGATACAAGATTACAAGAGAATCAACGAAAAAAAATCCTGTACCTGAAAAATACCTCGAGTTTTTTAACTGCGGCTTTACACGTGTAACACGTTAGTAATAAACAAGCAAATAGTCACAGTGAGTACTCGCAATAAAATAAATAAATTAAACAAAAAAAAAATATCCACTTCTTCTCAGTGACGGAGACAAATCTTTATATATACAATTATCTTCCATAGAAAAAAAAAAATATTTGGCGTTACAAGTATCCATGGTGTCCGTGTAGACAAAGCATGGCGTTTAAAAGGCTGTCACATTATAACAGTTTAATTTTTCTTCGTTATCATAATTTACATATTTGTATGCAGAATTTAATTTTACATATTCGAATTATAATTTACTATATATCCTATCTATGTTCTGTGATAATAAATTTATTGACTGTATTAAACATTCCTGACCCCCTTGGATAAGTACATACAGTGTTGCCATATAATCTTAAATAAATCGCGATAATTAGACAGTGACAAAGATATGAGAGGAGAAAAGTTGAGATAACGTGAAGATTACCTTTTATAGCATATTTTTTTTAATAGCCATAAAAAGTAATTTAATAAAAATGGTCATGGCAACAGCGAGTTATACTCAAATAACAACATGGCAACAGTAATATTAAAATTGTGACCAATCATTTGGATATAACAAACAGTATTTGAGAAACAGATCGAAAAGGGTCAGAAATAGTCCTATTTCCTCCACGTGGCATTTGATGGCAGCAGAGGCGACGGGTGGACGGGGTACTTCGTGTTGGGGGAGTAACTGGGATTAAACACATACTTGTTCCAGAAGCACTGCTGTGTGAATGAGTAGAACAGCTGATACGGGTCGACGTACTCTCGGCTGGAGCTGTGCCCCCATCATACTGCTTCCGTCTCCGGCTTAGGGGTGGCTGGCTCCGTCTGATACTTCTCCGGTGTGGCCGAGAACTTCTCGGGGGTGGCTTGGTACTTCTCGGTGGCTGCTTGATACTTATCTGGAGACTTCGAATCTTGAGCCGGTGATTGGAAGCTGGAATGTAATAAAGAATCGTATTTAATAATATTTCATAAATCTTTAAAATAGTTACGGTAACAAAAACAAGATCCATAGAGAATATATTAATTCATACCATAGACAAAATAGAATCATAGAAGGCATATAGTTACTAGTTACCAAATATTATTTACTATTTTTAAATTTACGATTTTTAAATGATACAATCAGCATGGTACTAGGTCATTGCTACCTTTTAAGAAATATGGCGTCTACGCAACAGTAAGATGTTAACAGATTGCTGTGATGATGACGACTTATCATTATTATTAAAATATTAGAGATTTTAACAAATTAAATAACAAAAAAAAAATAAACAATTAAAACAACAAACAAAAAAACAAACAGTACACTCTGTTATGTCCATGGTACTGCTCATGTCTATAGGCGACGGTTACCACTTTCCATCAGGTGGGCCGTCAGCTTGTTTGCCATTCTAAGTTGTATAAAAAAAATTAAAACTCGCCTTTTCAACATATTCTTTGACCGAATGCTCTATCAGTTATTTTACGTACAATAAAAGTAATATATATTGCAGACGTCAATGTCAAGAGAGGGGCTGTTTGCTTATTTGCTAACTACATGGTATATATATATATATATATATATATATATATATATATATATATATATATATATATATATATATATATATATCATTTCCAATTATATAATCTAACCAGCATAATTTTTATGAATATTATGTTAAAAATTCGCAAATTACGCTTATGCATACTGGAACAATTAAATTCGCGTATAGACACTGCATACAGACAAAATTAGAAAATCGCATTATTAAGAAATTTATATGAGCTTTTCCTTTAACAAAATACATATTTTAATTACACCAGAAGACTTATTACAAAGTCGTTTGCATGGGTACCTCTGTCCCACTCGTGTTTTTATCGTCAAGCTATGTTTGCTTGGCTGTGTTTCGATTTGAAGAGCAAGATCAATATCATCGTCATCATTTCAGCCGTTATCGGTCCACTGCTGGACATAGGCCTCCCCAATAGACTGTCGTAACGAATGGACCTGAGCCACCTGCATCCACTGACTTTCTACAATGCTATTGAGGTCGTCACTCCGTGTAGTGGGGTGTTGTCCTACACTGTATTTGCCCGTACGTGGTCACCACTCAAGAACATTAGTTCCCCATCGGTTGTCGTATCTCCGAGCTATATGACCAGCCCATTGCAACTTCAACTGGCTTATCCTTCAGGCTATGGCAGTAAAATTACAGGGTACATAGGCATAACATCTTAATATTGGAATGGTCACGCATGTAGGGTGCCATAGGCTCCACAGTAAGTGTAACGTGCCCAATAAGGGTTGCCATTTTCCATCAGATGGACCGTCAGCATATTTACCATGTCATGTCCCATAAAAAAAATTCAAAGAGATATGTATACAATAAAAGAATAAAATGTTCAATAAGCATGACCGCAATGACTTCTATGCTTTATAATTTAATAGTATTGTCTTTTTCTCAATGTCCTCTACCCAAAGGTTGCCTGGAAGAGATTGCTTAGCGATAAGGCTGCCTTTTGTATCACTTCTCTTTAATATTTACTGTATTTGTTATTTCTCTTTTTACTTAGTACAATAAAGTGTAAATAAATAAATATTTTTAAAAGAGTTCAGAGGGAGACATTATATAAAAGTCGTATGCATGGGTACCCCTGTCCCATTCATAATTCTGCCTTAATAATACTCTTCTTAAGAGACTGTGTTTCGATTCGAAAAAAATATTGTCACCTTGTTAGCCATTCTAAGTGTCATAAAAAAATAAATAAATATCGAATTAAATATTTTGTTAACAAAAATGAAATATCAACAACGACTGATTCGAAATCCGCTTCAATTTCAATAAAACTAGCAAAAGATCATTCTGAATACAAACTCTTTTAATAACAAAATAATCACACAAATAGTTCCAGCAATTCGCTGTACGTTATCAGTTCGCCAAATCGATAAATTTATTTATTATTAAACATATTTTAACCATTCGCAAATAAGCAACAAAGCAAGCCAATCCCCAAATAAGTTAATGCAAAGCAATGACTTTCACATAATCGAATATTTAAAAAAAAAAACAAACATTATTACATACATACATACATATCTGTCACGCCTGTCTCCCATTAGGGTAGGAAGAAACAATGGAACGCCAAATGCTTCGATTCAAACAAACCCCTTTCGCTTCCTCCACATTCATCAATCTTTTCATACACGCTCGCCGGTTACGGGTACTTTTAATTTGACCCTTCTTCAGCACGTCGCCAAAAAAACATTATTTCGTCGTACAAATCAGTTTCCAGTATAAGGGCGGTAGCGTATTTTGTCCGGGGGCATAATGGATTGTTAAAAATGGGGATTACTAGCCCCATTGTTAGCAATACACCCTATCAGGTCACGCTTCCTCCAGGGAAATTGTCGTGTCCTATTCCGAGTGTATTCATCACGATAGGCTAACGGACCTGTTTTTTCATTCTCACCTATCAACCCTCACTGGTGCTCCGCCAGCGTACACCGTTAGCGCAGGCGGGGTTACCATTCCATTGTCATCCATTTAAAAAAGCACATATTGCCGTTCACAGGACGATATTGCCTGTTATAATTATGACTAGGCAACGGTGACCACTTCCCATCATGTGGACCATCAGCTCGTTTGCCATTCTAAGCATCACGAATGACTTCGCTAACGGAATACACTATTACTGCCGTGTGGTTCCGGCCACCAGTACCTTTCCCTCAGTCCCGTCGTAAGACGATACTGAGGGAACATAATGGTAGAGAGATAGACAGCAACGGCCGTCTTAAAACATAACCAAAAGCCAATCCGCCTGTAAAGCAACTATTGGCAAAAATCTCCATAAGGTCCCCCATGTACGCCTATGTTCATTAGTGGACAGATAACAGCTGATAATTTCGAAACAAAGAACTTCCAAATTTTCTATATAAAACACTAAAAAAGCCGACAATAACCGAAAATAGCCGAGCTTATGCGAATAGACGCAAATATAACAATCGCAATGCAAGGAGAGTTTAACTACATTTATGTACAAAGACATTTCAATTCATAACAAAGGAATATATATCTTAAACGTTTGTAATAAGTTTGATATTTGTACTCACTTGTCATCCCTGTAGTCGCCGAGTGCGGCCTCATTGCGCCATTTACTGCCAAGCATGTTTTGCACGCTATAATATCATTAGAAATATTTAATGAAACACATATAAATGATCATTATTGTACTAGTATCACGTAATGGGGTAAACAGAGACATCAGTTGACTATTATTCGATTCGATCAGTTAAAAAAAGAGTTGTAACAACTTTACAACCTTCAAAAAAGAAGGTGTCTCAATTCACTTGCATTTTTCTTGATGTTTGTTACCTTATAACACCGTTAGTAATAAATCGATTTGGATAATTCTCTCTTTAAATCTGAAAGGATATAATTACATATTAGTCCAATGGAAACTTTATCAAAATCGGTTCAGTGATTTAGTTTTTAAATTAAAATAACTGATTTCACCAAATTTGAAATCGATTTTGTTTGTAGAACACAACTTATTAAAAGAACAGAACAGAACACAAAACTAAAAGAGGAGAAATTCAAAAACGTTCCATTCTGACGTCTTTATTTATTAATTGTCATTTTATACCATTCACATACAAAACGCTTGCAAATCGTTGCTGTTATGGTGACCGTAATACTCTCTTTATGGGCATATAGACACACTATGTACACATATTGCAATGCGCCATGAAAAGCAACATTCTAATCGCCATATCTCTGTTCAAAGACTGCAAATTGTATTTTACAGGAAATGATAATACAAGAAGAAGCTCTCAGACGACGTGTGACTTCAGAAATGCTGTAGCATAAGCTAAATGTAGTAATTTAGAATCACTAGATGTCAGGTCGACCTGGAAAGGATCGTGATTAATTCTTGTATTCGTTAGGATGGGCTAACAGATTTGTTTTTTTTTTCCTCACCTATCATCCCTCACTGGTGGCCCGTCAGCTTATACCGATAGTGCAGGCAAGGTTACCATTCCATTTAAACCCATTAAAAAAATACGGACTCGAAGAATGTTCCAAAGTTTTAGCTATGAAGGATTTTTAAGTATACGTGATATTTAAAAAGGCGAAGCATCTAAAGATTTCTTTAGAGCACCCATTTAGCCAATGTGTCCCGAATATAAATCACTTATTATATTTAAATTATAATTTTCACTAATTTTGTCTGGATCGTCTATGGCCCCTCAGTAGTACTCAAAACGCCCACAAGAGGGCGCTATCACATTAAGAACCCATGACCTATGCAATAACAGTTACTCAGACTCAGAAAGCGTACCGCTCATCATCATCGTTGTTATAGACTTACACGTGCTGCATTTGATCACCCTGGCTGCTCAGCTGGGCGAGGTACGCCGCCTGCTTGCGGTGGTGGTACATATGGACGCGTAAACAGGACGGGTTGCGCATGCGCTTCTGGCAGATGTCGCACTGGAGCGTGCCCTCCCTGGTATCGTGCTTGTCTCGTATGTGCACCTTCAAGTTGTACCTGTTCGCGAAGAACCTGTGGCACGAGGGACACTTCACACCCCCAGTTTTGCAGTTCCAGCCAGCTGAAAATACTTGATACTGTCAATTACAAAATTAGAAATACAATAATACAAGAGAAAACTAGAAAAAGCTCTGACCAAGCCGCCTGACTAACGTGATTACAAAAGCTAACATTCTCTCATAAGGAGACTTATACCCAGCACTGGGACGTGAATACTATAAAGACATAATCTCAGATCTCTTCGAGAGAGTCGAGATCGATTTATGTAATCAATAATTAAAAAAAAAAAACTAATAACTTTTCATTAATCCGACATTGATAAATAAAACTAGAGACGTAATTTTTGTCATTGTATTCTAGATCGTTAATTCATACATTCAATTTATTACATGTATTATTCATAGAACACAATAAACTGAGTTGTGACCATTTCGTGTTAACATGGCACACGCAGAAAAGAAAAAAATTGTTACTTATTTAATATATTTTGCTTTTTTTTCGATATATGCATTATTTTATCTCTTTTTACTGTGCACGTCTGTTGTTATTTGTGTGCTGTAACGCAAATAAATTACCTACCTATCTATTACAAGGTACTAAAATGTTTTTTTAAACAACTTATACAATTCCAATTTTAAAACTTTGAAAAATTGAAATCTTTTGATGATATGATAAAGAAACATCAGTATAATAGTCACTCTGATGACTGATGATGGTGAGCTTGCAAGAACAACAGGTTATATTAGCAAAACCCTTAATGAGAGATATAAAGCTCTTAACTCAGAGTACTAAGTAAATTGACTGTCCTAAATCGATCACTGTACGTAAACATCACTGCTACGCAGAAGGTATAGACTAGACAGAGGTGTATATATATATATATATATATATATATATATATATATATATATATATATATATATACATGAAGGAAGCAAAAAGTATAAGCCCTTCGTTTTGTAATTCATGGGAAAACATAGTAAAAATATCAATTTATAATATATATGTATATATATATATATATATATATATATATATATATATATATATATATATATATATATATATATATACTAGCTGACCCGGTGTGCATATTTATTCCCCCTGTTAGCTTCTTTTCTATAAAATTAGCGCATATTGGAGATCGACATATGAACGGTGGGTATCAGCAATAAAGTTTATTATTTCTTCTTCGAACCATGATTCGTCGCGTAGCTGTATGATCGTCAACCATGATACTAGCAACGTCGTCAACAACATGTATTATATTTATATTGAATTACAAATCAGAATACTTACTGGACTCCTTTGCAGACTCTGGTAAAATCATCACACTCGGAAACGGATCCATGGTGTCGAAGTCGATCAACGGTTCACTGAAATGTTTTATTAAAATAAAAAATAAACAAACAAAAAGGAAATCAAAGAAACAAAACAAAAAATAAATAAATAGGAATCGAAAAAAGAAATAGTTTTCACGTCACTTTCACTAATAACTAAATATAATAATAATAATAATGTGGGGGGTGACGTCCGCCGAAATCATTCCAATCGTTTTGTCGGTGAACGGTCTTATCCCAACCAGACTGGAACAACATCTCAGACGGTTGGGATTCCGAGGCGGCTCACTCCCGGGAAAGATGCAAAAAGCAGTGCTTTTAGATTCTGCCCGCATTGTACGCCGGTTTCTCTCCCTGGGGCCCTGAACCCCGGCCGACTGTGCTTCTGCCGGGGGTTAGTTGCCATCTCCACTCCTTAAGAGGGGAGATGTGAATTATGTAAAAATTTAAATAATAATAATAATATAAAAATAAAGTAATTATCCGTTGAGGTAGGTAACGAATCGTGGCCCAAAATCAGCCTCGAAATTTGAATACGAAATGTACGTGTAATAAAATCGCATGTCGTACATCGTTACTAGTACACACGCGTCCTCTTGTACGTAAACAATTGGCATGTATAACACATTTAGAATCGTGTTTAAAACAATATGTTCCATGTTGGATTTTATATAAAATTTTAAAAGCTAACCCATCATACGTACGGAACACTAATGAACACGGGACCTGACTCGCACTTGATCTATTATACGATCGAATATTTACACGACTTTATCGCCAAAGGGCCAGTCAGAGATATTTATGTATTATAATTGTGTGCCATAAAAGAAAGTAATGTAATTATACTTTGAATACCAATACCTAATCACTCACACATAAATACCAGAATGAGACTTTGTACAAAAGTCGATTGCTTGGGTACCTCTGTCCCATTCGTGTTTCAACCGTGAAGCAGTTGTGTTTGCATGAATGTGTTTCGGTTTGAAGGGCGGGATATGGTGTGAATTTACAGGGTACAGATGAATAACAACTGAGTCCTCAGGAATGGCAACGCATGGGGAGTATCATGGGCGAAACAGTATACTCTGTTATGTCCATGGTACTGCTCATGTCTATAGGCGACGGTTACCACTTCCCATCAGGTGAGCCGTCAGCTTGTTTGCCATTCTAAATGGTATAAAAAAAATCGTAATTTGGCTTCGTTGTATTTTTTTTTTCAATGTTTATTACCTCATAACCCTAAAGTCTGTTGTAAACCAATTTGGAAAATTCTTTATTTTATCTGAAAGGATGTACTTCTAGACTGATCTCATAGAAATGTTACCAAAATCGTTTTTAATTCAAAACAACTGTTCTTTGTTTGTGAAACACAATCTTAAATCATTAGAAATAGACTAAAAATAGTCTTTGAACTAGTCTTCAATATTCGAAGAATTCACACATTACTTAGTTTTTAAAAAAAAATCTGTTTACCAGTTAAACCCAAACAAAATTACTTTCACATTAATAAGATCAGTTTTTGAATTCACAATGCATTCCACAATTTTATTTGAAGACTAGCAATCCGACCCGACTTCGCACGAGTAGACAGAGCTCTCGAAAATCATACATACATACATACATATCTGTCACGCGTGTCTACTATTAGGGTAGGCAGAAACAATGGAACGCCAAATGCTTCGATTCAAACAAACCTCTTTCGCTTCTTCCACATTCATCAATCTTTTCATACATGGTCTCGAAAATCAATACATACATATAATAAAAAAAAGTTACAGCCACTTCCACTGATCGGTCATTTTATAACATTTTACACGTGATTCTTTAGATTGGTATAACTTTTTTATTTATGAACCGATTGAAATAAAACAAACACAAAATTTAAGTGGAACAAACCGCAACGCATTAGTGTAAACCGCATTCAAATAAGTCAAGCCGTTTCTAAGATTAGCGTGCACAAACGTGCAGGCAAACAGATAAAAATTCTAAAAGTCACTGTTTTGTTTTCCATTGCGTTCATAAAGCCCCCCTATAATAGTTTTTCTTATATATCTTCCATGTACAGACAGCGACCAGTTACGATTTTATTATATGTATTGTAGATTCCCCTGTTTAAGGAATGTGTCTAATTTATAGTACACTCTTGTACAAGTGCAAATATATTACATGTGACCATAGGACGTTAGCGTGAGATCTTAGTGGGCAGGTCACGTACGCTCAAATGGCGACTAAACACTGTGGCGGCGGTGATCAGTGGATACGCTTGCTAAATCTGACGCCACGACGCAACTACTACACTATTTGGACATATACAAGTGTGCATTACCACAAAAAAAAAAGGATTCGATCGTAAACTAAATGATTCATCGTAAGTACCTTTTAAAGACATGTTTCCTTATTATTTCAACCGTTAACTGTCCACTGCTGTGTAGTCGCCACGCTTGGCAGGTAAGTTGGCAACCGCAGTTAGGCTTTTAGAGATGTTTAGATTTTTACCATTAATTTGCCTTAGTCACCTCTTACGACATCCACAGGAAAGGGAGGGGTGGCCTATTCTATGGCCGGGACCACACGGGAATAGCGTGACATACTCAGAAAAAAAAACAGATGTATTTATCTCCTTTTGGAAACCCATTCATCATCATCATCATCGTCGTCATTATTTCAACTATTATTAATCTACTTCTGGACACAGGCCTCTCCCACAGACTGCCAAAAGGAACAGTACTGAGCAAGCCACATACACTGATTCCCTGAATTTGAAGTGGTCACTCCATTTTTTTTTATACAACTTAGAATGGCAAACTGACGGTCCACCTGATGGAAAGTGGTAACCGTCGCCTATAGACATGAGCAGTACCATATACATAACAGAGTATACTGTTTCGCCCATGATACCCCCCATGCGTTGCCATTCCTGAGGACTCAGGTGTTATTCCTCTGTACCCTGTAAATTCACGCCATATCCCACCCTTCAAACCGAAACACAGACATGCAAACACAGCTGCTTCACAGTTGAAACACGAATGGGTCAGAGGTACCCAAGCAATCGACTTTTGTACAAAGTCTCCCTCTGGTAAAAATCCTATCCAGCGGGGGAGTCGTTCTACACAGCGTTTGCCCTTACAGGGTCGCCACTCGAGAACCCATTAAAGAGTAATAATATAAATTAGAGTACAATATAATTAAGGTTGAACAAATACACAGAAATGGAGGTCAGAGAGACCATCAGAGGACGTCACCTCTGATGGCTAGACTTGTGCTCGACACGGAATCTTAATGAATTGTTGGCAATTAGTAAAATAATTAACTATACATTATTGTCAGTTACTACAACAATAGGTAAACAATATAATGTCCATACGTATTAACGAACGTGTCAGGGGTGTTCTTCACTAGGAATCTGTCCGATTCTAGAATAAGGGCATACGGGTATGCGACCCCGGCCTCCCGAGCCGCTGCACTGTCCCAGTCTTTCCCGCACTGCAGTGTCCCCCTCTTTCCTCTCCCATGTAAGTCCCTTATTCCTCTCATTTACTAATTTCCTTTACGCACTTCCAACGTTCCCTTCCTTTTTTCCCACCGTAGGTGGCGGAAACCACCAACGAATACATTCCCAAAGAGGGTTGACGTCAGGCAAGCGGCCGGTCGTAAAACTATAAGCTAAATCCTTTTGTAATATGGATAAAACCATATTACGCCGACCCCAAATAATAATTAAGATAAGGGTAGGAAGATGATGACGTATTAACGAAGCGGTCTAAATCTCTTGCCATAGTTAGGCTCTGTCTAAACTGTTTACAATTACATACATACACGCACACGCACACAATCACACATGCGCACATACACATATACATACATTGACTCACACACCGAACAAACTCATATATAGTCACACGTTCAGATACAAATACACATACATAACATAAACTCTATAACATAAACTCGTGTCACACTTTTTTACTTATATTTTAATGCATTCTTATTTACGCTAGCATATAATTTGTTTTTGTTTTAATGTTATACATATCGAAAGCTATTTATTTTGTATACACGCTGTATCTGAATTTTTTATGTACTCACCATCACCTTTTTTTTTTTGTGAAAGTTTTTATACAATAATTTGTACTGTTCGAGGTAAGGGTCCTGGTGACTTGTAATACAGGTTTAATACCTAGTACAGGCACCAGCTCTCACAAATAATATTGTTAAAATGTTTTGCAAGTTATAGATGTTAAGTCCTTAATTGTTTGTGGTGAGAAATATAATAAATAAATAATAAATTACTTCTCCAAATACAATGGTAACCTAGAAAAGTACTCTATTATCGATAAAGCCACATTGTTACCATTTTTTTTTCTTTTTTTTTGTATTGTGGCTCCCCCTTATGAGCACGCTTTTTCCCGGATATTAAGTTCCAAGTTATGCATCTATTACTTTTAATTGTTTAGCTAGTTTCCTTAGCTTTTTTTTTTTTTTTTACCTGTTTTGAATCTATTTCTTTTAATATTACAACTACAATCTTTTAGAGGAAACTATAAAAATATGCCCAGTGGTCCCAGCATAGAATAGGCCACCCCTTCCTTTAGCATGGGTGTCGTAAGAAGCGACTAAGGGCAGGCGAGGTAAGGGTACCAGCGTCCCTCTTAAAACATCTCCAAAGCCTAACTGCGGTTGCCAATCCGCCTAACAAGCATGGCATCTACTGGCAAAACTCCCCAAGGGGAAAGTTTATGTTCAGCAGTGAACAGTTATAGGCTGATGTGATGATACAAAAATAAAATCTTCTGTCTTTAAAATATTAGTTGATCATCATCATACATTCCTTTGATAGGATCGAAAACCCCTTAGGGGGAGGCTTATTCTTCTTAGGCTTCCTAGGAGGCTTAGGTTTAGCAGTGGGCAGTTAAAAGCTGATATGATGATGATGGTGGTGATGGTGGCGGTGGTGATGATGGTCGTAGTGGTGATGGTGGCGATAGCGATGATGGTGGGTGATAATGATGATGGGTGATGGTGATGGGGTTATGGTGCCGTGGTTGTGATGATTGCGTGCTGGTGATGTGAGTGATGGTGGCGTGATGATTATTGTGTGGTGATGATGATTGTGTGGTGATGGTGGATGATGATGGGTGGTGGTGATCGTGGGTGTGATGATGATGATGATAAAAACTATCTGAGCATGTGCGACACTCACCCGTCATATGCATACTCAGCGTTCTCGGGATGCGTGGGACTGCTGTTCACGGGTCGCGGTTTCTTCTTCATGCTGTAGCTGTTTTTACTGTTTTTGAGCAATCTGTATAATATTTAAACAAATAATTTAGCATTTTATTCAACAAAAAAAGAAAACAATTTTGATATACCGCCAACACACTTATGGCTTAATCAATCACTATGGAATTTAATATAAACATAGAACATGGGATGAAGAAGGATATAGCTGAGGTGGCAACAAGCATACAGCCCGTCTGATGGTAAACGATCACTGTAGCCAATGGACGCCTGCAACACCAGTGGTATCTGGTCCACGTTGCCGACCCTGAAGAAATCTTAATATAGTTTTAAAGAACCCCATACTGTAGTCTTTAGGGAAAACATCGGCAGGGAGCTCATTCCACAGCCTAAGCGTTCGTGGAAACCGCACTGTATCACATAAAAACTGGGAAACCATCATGCTCCTCACACAATCTACATATGTATATTGTGACATACCGTTTGAGTGGACTTCTGGCGGTTTCATCTTTGACCTCGGGCTCGGGCGGTGCTTCTGTAGCTATTGTGTCCTCGCCCCCCGGCACCCACTCCGGTTGGCTGTCGGTCTCTGAATGGTGGACCTTGGGTTTCGGCGTTTCTTCCACTGGTGGCGGGGATTCACTGCGCTGTGAACATGAATTCTTTATTTTAACCAATGTTATAATAAATATTTCAAGTATCAAGTGTATATTAAAGTCCCATTTGTGTTTCAACCGTGAAGCAGTTGTGTTTGCGTGGCTGTGTTTCCGTTTGAAGGGTGGGATATGGCGTGAATTTACAGGGTACAGAGGAATAACACCTGAGTCCTCAGGAATGGCAACGCATAGGGGGTATCATGGGCAAAACAGTATACTGTGTTATTTCCATGGTACTGCTCATGTGTATAGGCGACGCTTACCACTTTCCATCAGATAGGCCGTCAGTTTGTTTGCCATTCTAAGTTGTATGAAAAAAAAAAAACAAGTCGCCATGGGAGTCTTAATAAGCAACTTGTGGTTTTGCCGCCAAGTGACGATGCTTGCACAACTGAATTTCTGTTTAAAGGGTACGATTTAACAGTCAATTTTTAGGAAACATGAGGTATGGTGTATTTTACATTAATCTACACTGAGATAAAATCACATGAATCATAATAGAATTTGCCTGTATTGTAACCCGTCCATGTTTGAATACACTGATAACCCAATACTTTATAAGCATAATTTGGTAGTTTTGTTTTGGAATCCTTATTTTGTATTTTTTATCGTACATTATAATTTTTTTAAATTAAAAGTCAACGTATGCTGTTTCATCTCTGCGAATGTTGAGTACAACTATAATTGGATGGGGGGAAAGGGGTTGTTAGCAATGAAGTTTGACAGCCCCATTGCTAGCAATATGCCCTATTTGGTCGACCACCACGTGATTCCCCTTGGAAACCATCGTGAACAATTCTTGTTGAATTCGTTACGATGGGCTAACGGGCCTGCTTCATCCTCACCTATCATCCTTCACTGGTGCCCCGCCGGTGTATACCGATAGCGCGGGTGAGGTTACCATTCCATTATCACTCATAAAAAAAAATATATATAATTGGATTGCACACTTATAATGCTATCGTTGTATTCTGTTGGATAAAGTTTTGTTTGTATTACAGAAATAAATAAATAAATGTACTGTATGTTATAAATGTAATCCCTTAACATCACAGTGAGTGTAAAAGGCCTAATTAAAGGTAATTTAAACTTAGCGAGTTATGCAAAGTAAACCCTATTACGATTCATATTAGGTAGGCTTTTTAACGATCCAAAACTAACAACGTGTTAGGAACACTATATTAATCTTTGTCGTTAGGGAAATAATTTTATAACCTGGCCAAATGAGGGTAGCAGGATTTTATGAGTCTGTGAAAGGAATCGTCAAATCTCTATACCACGATCCGCCATACAACTATCAACTCAGAGACATATGGGGGAAAGGAATTGTTGGTAATGGGGTCTAACAGCTCTATCAGGTCGACTTCCACGCGGTTCCCCCTGAAAACCATCGTGGTTAATCCTCATGGAATCCTTCACGATGGACTAACTGACCTGCTTTCATCCTCACCTATCATCCCTCACTGGTGCCCCGCCAGCGTATACCGTTAGCACAGGCGGGATCATCAATTCATTACCGTTCATTAAAAAAAAAACTCACGAGAAAGTTCAAAACCAACCTCTCGGCCGCTCGTGAGCCCCTTCACTTGTAGCAGCTCAGCTGTGTGCAAGAACCCCGAGAGCTCCTGCTGGCGGACGTGTACCTCACCCCTGTACATGAACTGCAGCAGCTGCCGCAGCTCTTGATGCGGCACATCCTTCAGGATCACGATCGGATGCTCGCAGGGATTCATCTGTACATAATAACAATAATAAGTGGCACACAATCACACCAATCTCCAGCACTTCACTGGGTACAGAGAAATAACACCTGAGTCCTCAGGAATGGCAACGCATGGGGGGTATCATGCGCGAAACAGTATGTGTATACTGTTATGTCCATGGTACTGCTCATGTCTATAGGCGACGGTTACCACTTTCTATCAGGTGGGCCGTCAGCTTATTTGCCATTCTAAGTTGTATAAAAAAAAACCTTTAAGCTATTCTATATTAAAGGTTTTTTTTTTATACATTTAATTAAACATGTGTTTTGGAGATCAGGTACTGAGCATCTGGGAGTATATCTCAGAACGCCTGGACAAATAAAAAAAGTTCAAATACAATTAAATAATATTAAATTAATTCACCACCATGATATGGAGCTCACCAGAAATGTAGTATCAACATCAAATTGTACCACAAAATATAAATACATAATTATGAATCAAAATTTCTTGAAGTCTTAAAAACACTAGAATAATATTTAAAATTGCTTGTTACATCTCAGATAACATCATGATATGAATGAATAAAACTTCAAATTCCATAAAACAAACCTGTAAAATTATATCAACCTCATACTACCAGGGAGGGGGGGCGGGAGAGATTGTTAGTAATGGAGACTGAGAATCCTATTGCTAGCAATATACCCAACCAAGTCGACCTCCTCGCGGTTCCCCCTGGAAACTATCATAGTTAATTCCTGATGAATTGGCTAACTGGCCTGTTTTCATTCTCATCTATCACCCATCGCTGGTGCTCCGCCAGCGTATACCATTAACGCAGGCGGGGTTACCATACCATTTTCACCCATCAAAAAAAAAACCGACCTGACTTTTCATCCTAACCTATCACCTCTCACTGGTACCCCGCTAGTGTATACCGATAGCACAGGCGGGGTTACCATTCCATTTTCACCCATTAAAAAAAAACTAAGGGGCCAACCAGGGGAAAAAAGAATCACTGCTATATAGTTTGCAATACATGTCTTTTTACTATTTACTTATTGAATTCAAATGTTTCATTATACCTATATTGGAAAGATAAAAATATTGCTAATTAGGCCAACATTTGATGTCAACAATAAATAGTTAATCTACATTTTTTTTTTTATTTTTTATTTATTTATTTATTAATAAATAAAAAATACATTACATTAAATAAAAAAATAAACACAATCCCATAGAAGTGAGTTAATTCTATAATGAAATATCATTAAACATCCTCCATTTGTCACTAATAAAAAAAAAAACTTGTAATATTACTTAATTACCAGTCATTAGAGAAAAATTTCTCTTAACCACTTAAGTAACTACCATTTAAATATCTCGTGAAGCAAAATAGTTAAGTCACAGTTATGCTGATAAACAAATTGCCTGAGTAAATGTGTATTAAACTTTGGGGGGAAAGGGATTGTTAGTAATGGAGACTGAGAATCCCATTGCTAGCAATATACGCATCCAGGTCGACCTCCTCGCGGTTCTCCCTGGAAACTATCATGGTTAATTCCTGATGAATTCATCATGATGGGCTAACTGACCTGTTTTTATTCTCATCTGTCACCCTTCACTGGTGGTAGGCAGGATTACCATATCATTTTCACCCATCAAAAAAAAATATCCATTTACCATCTCTTGTATGAAACTATATGTTCACCATAATACAGTGAAACCTGGTAAAGTAGGCGTTGGATATATGAGAGACCTTCGCTGCTAATTATAATGAGGTCCTAACACTTTTGCATTGAAAGACCTCTGTTACTGGTAATTTTTAAACTACAATAGCTGAGACTTTAGTTTTTAAATTGTTTCAACGTTTACCTCTATAATTAAGAGTTTTTAGTTCAATAACCAATATAAGTAGGATAAATTATTAAATTTAAACAAGTAATAATACATTTGTTTTCATTCTAATATCTTCTGTACTTGCTTTGACATTTTTTCCATATAATCCAGAAATTTGTGTCAAAACAACAATGTATATCATTAAAGTAAATTAATATTGAATTATGATAGAGAAAAACTGAGCACAAAATTTAATCTACCAAGCTCTTTATAGAATTATTCAAAATAATAAGCAAAATAATTCGTAACATATTGAGGGAACATAAATACAAGTCACAGAATGTCCTGTACTTGAAAAAAGTCTCTCCATACGCTTTGAACAGGTATATAATAAAACAATTGTAATTTTAAAGTTGCCTATTTTAAACTAGATAAATAAAAACCTCTCATAACTGATAAAAAATACTAGGTAGTAAAAATCACAATGTTTGGGTTTCCATTCACATTAGCTGTATTAGAAAATTCAAAAAGATTGTATATTTACTTATTTATTGAAACCGAAATACATAAATCATAAACTAAAAGTACATTACTTATATGTAAGATAAGGAAAAAGGATCTTAATCTGACATATTTATGTATGAGTTATAGATATTTTTAGCCTCATTAACACAACTGCTGAGGTTGGGTCTCATAAGAGAATAGATATAGCCCTTAATTATATACCTATTATTGTTTTCATGTATATTATAAAATAAAAAAAACAAACAAATTTATAAGTATTCATAAGTTCTGTCAATGTTCATACTCAATTCTCATTGATTACATATCAAATATTATGTAATTCCTCCTCTCATTGTAATTATTTCGTAAAAAACATAAATCTGCATTAGCATTTATGCTATAATCGTGATAATACCATGTTAGTAAAGAAATGACACTCCCAATGTGGAAAGATTTGAATTCTTAGATAAAATTATGCTTTTAAATACCAAGAATTTTATAAAAGAGATGAATTTTATATATGAGAGTATGAAGGAATGAAATAATCAAACCCAAGTATAGGGGGGGGGGGATTGTTAATAATGTGAACAACCAATCCCATTGCTAGCAATATACTCTGACACAACAACCTCCATGTGGTGCCCCCTAGTAACTATTGTGCTAAATTCCAAGTGTATTCATCGCGATAGACTAACTTGCTCACCGATGCCCCGCCAGCATATACTGTTAGTGCAGGCGGGGTTACCATTTCATTATCATCCATAAAAAAAATCCAAGTATTAAAATACATATAAAAGTGGGTATCCTTCATAATTAACTATTATAAGATAGAGCGGTGAACAATGCATAACAGCAGTTGTTCTAGTCTCACATAAGAGAGTAAAAAAAATTATCAATTTAAAAGAAAAAATATAAAGTCAACTAGATTTAATGACATAAAGAAACTCTTTCCTATAATAAAATTGATAAATAATTTGAATAAGCGAAAAGAGTTCAAATCCACATGTCCGTATGAATCTAATATGATTTGTAAGTATAGTTAATTTGCTACCTAAATATTACTGAATGCCATATTTTACTAAAGCAGACAGTAATAAAACAATATATACACTATATATAAACAATATAATATGATATTATAACAGAATTAGTCTCAAATTGATATATTGTTTTATTATTCACACTCATGTGAAATAGTCTTTACCAGATTCTATAGACTATTTAATTTTTTTTTTCTAAAAAACCAAATGTAGACATAAGAGCCTTTAAAAAAACCTTATTGATTTGAGATATAAAATAGCTTCATGTATATCTGGGTTTATAAATTTATTGTGCAACACTCTTTATCTTTAGCTATACTTGCAGTTTATATCTATTTATATTGCTAAGTATAAAACAAGCTTCATAAATAATTGATGACAAAGGAATATTCAATGTTGGTATGTCTTCAATCAAAATTGAGCTATTTGTACAATTTTAAAGTAGATAGAATTTTAATATATTTATAAGGGTCTGTTGGACACATATAATTTTGCTATTGGGGCAAAATTGCAGTAACAAAGAATCCAAATGACTATTTCAGACTAACAATGCCAATAATAATGATCACAAAATTATCAGTAATGTAAACAAATACATAATTTATCAGTTTTAGACTCACTGCAAGTCAAGAGGAGCACTTTAATGTGGAGTTATCTAGCAGATAAACATTGACAAGATAAGTGCCGCGAACTCGGCAGGTATCTCGAGGAAAACTAAGGGATGACTCATACCTTGAAAAGCTCCTTGAAATAGGGACTGCACACGGACAGTATGAGCTTGTGAGCATGCACATACTGCCCGCCCGCTGCCAGTGTCACGTCCACCAAGTCCTCGCCTTCCAGCAACGCGTGGAACGACTGAGATAGATTCGCGTGGAAATCGTTCCATCGTAAAGAGAATTGCTCGGGCATCGCCATTTCAGCCCGATACCGCGATAATCGAGACGCCGACGCCCGTCCCACAGCGCGACTAACTGTACACAAGTTTCAGATCAACTACGCGTCCACACAATGAAACATCGCACTGCCTGAAAATGAAACGCGTTGCCGTTGCCCACGTAAACGTATTAGACGCGAGACACTTTCGACTCTAAATATTCATGTTAACAGCATCACATATAATTTACTACAGAACTATACACAATTAATTACAATGCAATACAAATAATGTTGACTGGCATGGCAATACATGAAAAAAATAACAAAATGTCGCTTGTCTCGTTCACAATGCACCGTTCATTGTCCAACAAACATGGTTTACATGGTACATGTCAGAATCAAATTGATACAAAGCAAGCAACCAAGCGCTTATTTGTCGAATTCTTCAATTAACCATTATTTATATTTTTACTTTAAAGTCATCTATTTATTACTGTCTACGTATATATAAGATTGCATAAATTAAACATAAATATTTGAAATAATAAATTAAGTTTTATAAAAATCGTAACAACTATAGAACTTTTTGATTGATGTCTTGGTCTTGTTTATTCTAATGAAATAGAAAAAAAAATCTAATTTTTTATTGGCAATCATGATGTAGACCTAGATTATAAAATGTATGATTGGCAATGTAAGAGAGAGAAAATATAATAACGTATATGTTAGAGTGAGATAGACGATAGGCCCATAATTCGCACAATATATGCTCAGAGTTAATATGGCGGAAGTATGAACAAAATAATTTTTAATCATTATCACTTTATGAAGTCGAATTAGTTATTTTAAGTGAATGTAGTTAGTTAAAATTAACTGTATTTTACTTGTATGTAATATAAATAAAAGAAAAACAATTATGATTTCATTTTTTTCGTGTAAATACGTTTGAAACATTTTACTTATTTAAATATAATATTTTGAACCATAAAATAATTTATATATAAATCGACAGAGGAAACTATAACGTTTAAAATTAATACTTTGACGCTTTCAAAGTAAAAAATAACAAATACGTAAATAATTACTAATAGTAATTTTAATTAAACGTCAATGAGATTTTATCGATAGTATCGATACAACTTGACAAAAGCAACAGACCGTTAAATTTAAAAATAATTATTATAGCTGCATAAGTGTAATAATTATTTTTAAATTCATTATATACATTAAAACAAAAAAATTTAAATAATTTTTATATAACCACAGACGCAAAAAATAAAATAATACTTATAATAAATCTGTAGCGAGGTCAATTCTGTACATGAAATATATTTCTAAAATAACTATCAGGAGGTGATTAGTGATCGATACTGATGCCAAAAATGCAATCAGTAAAATTTTTGTCTGTCTGCCTAATTGTCTGTATGTTCGTTATAGAAACAAAAGCTACTCGACGGATTTTAACGAAATATGGTACAATTATTCTTCACACTCCTGGGCAGGTTATAGTATACTTTTCAGCACACTACGATCAATAAGAGAAGAGCAGTGAATATGTCTGTTACATCAAAACCACTGAACCGTGAGTCGCTGGCAACAGCTAGTTGTTAATAAATTGTTATAAACTTTGTTATTTTAATCTCATTTTTATTACAACTCATCCATTATACATGACTAAGCAAAGTTTGCTTCTATATCTTTTTTCTGCTGGCTGCAGATGTCTTTTACTGCTTCGTCGGGCGCGTGTGCAGGAGCGAGTACGAATAGTATTCCAAGCTAGCGAGAGGGGTGCGACAGAATGTCGACTCTTATCGATGGATTGCGACGTACGCCCAAGCGAGTCCACTCCGGTCTCCTCCCCCAACATAATTACCGCACCAGGTATAAGATCCTTGGGTTCGGAAACTCAACAACCTACGGGCGGCCAGCGAGTAACCGTTTCTCATCTCATTTCATTTTGAATTTGAAGAAATCTGATGATCGCCTTTGAAATATGGATATATTTTTAAATTCTTTTTGAATAAGTACATATTGTTTGTTACAAATAAGCTGATTTCTGATATATATACATGCCAACATAAAATATCCTTTACTTTTAAATAATGGTAGTACTGATTCATCACTATTTAGAGTTCCGTACCTATAAAGGAAAAAACGGAACCCTTATAAAATCACTTCGTTGTCCGTCTGTCATGATCCTTTTTCTTAAGAACGCGTGGAGATATCGAATTGAACTTAATATCATATACTCAGGTCTGCAATCTCTTAAAGCGGTTAAAAATCAAGCTTCTAAATAGACGCAAGCGAAAGATACGGCCGTTTATATTCAATCATATTATTTAGGCCGTTTATATGAATCAAAACGTATAGGGTACTTTCCGCTGACCTAGTTGAAATTTAGCAAGAAGCAATGTCATGTAGCATAAATAAAGGAAAAAAATCCAAAAACCATAAATTTGTATTTATTTCACGAAAAAAAAATTAAAACTTGATGTTTTAGTACAAAACCCTCGTTTCGCGAGTCCGACTCTCATTTGACCGGATTTTTTATTACATATAATTCTTAGACAACCCCTGTGGAACTCCCTATTTCGTTTTTCTTTGTAGAAGGATCCTATGTTGTTAAACAACATGTTTTTTAGTTATTCATTATAGTGTATTATTACTGTTGTCGCTTGGTACGTATCAGTTAAATACCTTTCTATTAATTTGAGGACTATTCCACGTATTCGGTTTGAAGGGTGGGATATAGCGTGAATTTACAGAGTACAGAGGAATAACACCTGAGTCCTCAGGAATGGCAACGCATCGGGGATATCATGGGCGAAACAGTACTACACTCTATTATGTCCATGGTACTGCTCATGTCTGTAGGCGACGGTTACCACTTTCCATCAGGTGGACCGTCAGCTTGTTTGCCATTCTAAGATGTATAAAAAAAAATGCCTAGTTGATTTAAGGTTATTCCTGAAACTATAAAATCATTAGACATATCCAAAAAGAAAGTAATCATATCTCTTTTTTCATCAATTGACTCTCATGCCTTAATAAGTATACTTAAAATGGCCATTCCCCCTTTTTTACTAATTATTTTAATTTATGTCTAAGTGTAAGCTTCTATGTTTTCGTTTTAAAATTATAGAAAATGGTCGTAATTTTAATACATGTATATTAATTTGTAAGCAATATGTACAGATGTCTATATATCATATCAGAAAAAGTAGTAAACAATTCAATTTAAAAAATGAATATATTTAATGGAATTTTTTTGTAACACTGAAAGATTGCGGCTTTGTTTTGGTTTAAAAATATAATTTTAGAAATTAATCAACTATTATAATATTTAGCTGCATTACTCTTAGTTTGACTATATTATATACTAATCATAGATTTAGTACATGTCTTTATATTGCAAAGATTTCTGTAATTCCTTGTTCTTAGTTATATAGATATATATTAAGGATAGTATCTGAAGTATATTAATATACTTCCACGAGCAAAACCCGGAAAATTGAATTAAATTAATTGATCAGTTGTGAAAATATTGTAGTTATTAGACTGATTTTGATTACAAAAATCTTAAAATTTTTTTTCACAAAAAATCTAAAATATATACTGTTAAAGACGACGACGGTAAACTTTATCCGTAGTCTATGACAATAATTTAAAAATTGATGAATTTCAAAAATCTAATTATACGAATGTGATATCACGCCTATATAATGAGATCTCTTTTGAGATTGAAACTACGGTATATGAACTTATTAATATAGACTTAAGATTATAGTTGCGATTTTATTTGGTAATATGCTTAGATTTAGTATAAAGTACTACGAAGACTTTATAATCTAAGATAATATAGGTAATTAAAAATTAATCATAGCTCACATTCATAAAATTAAAATTTAATTTTTATTATCGCCAATCTTCCAATTTATCTTAAAACTTTTAATTAAAAAACTTACTTTGTACTTATCTCAGTCAAGTGTCAGTCAAAGTGTCAGTATTCGTAACTGTCAAAGAAGCAGCCAACTGTCAGTCAATTGTCATCGGCGTCTGGCTCATCAAAATTCACGATTTGATGTACTTACAATTTGACTAAGGTTTTCTTTATACTATTTGTTTTCAATGAAAGTATTAACTATCTGACCATGAAAGCGGCCCTCGTGTGAACAGACTACGAATTTTATGACGGTATCGTCATTACCGATAAACATATATGACGCGTCCGCCTAATTAAACATGTTCGTATAGGCTCCTTTTACTCGTGTTAAATACGTGTACGTCGCTATGTCGGGACAAAACGTTCAGGATGAAGTTGAAGGCGAGAGGTCCCAGGTCACGGAGAAAATATTAAGCGCAGCGTTTTACGCCCTCGCATCCTTTATGATAACTGTAGTGAATAAAACTGTGTTAACCACGTATGCGTTCCCGTCCTATCAAGTTCTGGGCTTAGGCCAAATGGTCGCCACTATCGTCGTGTTGTGGAGCGGCAGATATATAAAAATGGTTCAGTTCCCGCCTCTGGACGGTGGGGTGGCGCGGCGGATATGGCCACTGCCACTTATCTACTTGGGAAACATGGCCACAGGACTAGGTGGCACGAAGGAGCTCAGCCTGCCGATGTTCACAGCACTACGTCGCTTCAGCATCCTGATGACCATGTTAGGAGAAAGGTTTGTCCTTGGTGTTAGAGCTTCATGGCCGGTACAGGCCAGTGTATTAGCTATGGTTGGAGGTGCTTTATTGGCAGCTATTGATGATGTCACATTCTCCTGGTCAGGATACACACTTGTTCTTCTCAATGATGCGTTTACAGCTGCAAATGGAGTATACATGAAGAAAAAGTTAGATTCTAAAGAACTTGGCAAATACGGACTGATGTATTACAATGCATTATTTATGTTAGTTCCAGCCACTATAGTGGCTTGGTGTACAGGCGATTTGGAACATTCTGTGGAGTTTACAGATTGGAATAATCCACTATTCGTAATACAGTTCATTATGTCGTGTGTAATGGGTTTTGTATTATCGTACAGTGTGATGTTGTGTACCCAGTACAACAGTGCCTTGACAACAACAATCATTGGTTGCCTTAAAAATATCTGCGTAACCTACTTAGGTATGGTCATTGGAGGAGATTATGTCTTCTCGTATTTGAATTTCGTTGGCCTGAACATAAGTGTCCTAGCAAGTCTACTGTACACATATGTCACATTCAAACGTAAACCAAAAACAAATTATGTTCTTATAAACAATGCCAAGGTGGATACAGTATAGCAATGTCTCAGACGGAAACCGAAGTGCTCTACGTACATAGTATAGTATTAAGGTACCAAAGATGACTTTAGATTCTTTACTGATCAGTTAATAGATGACTACATTTAGTGAACATAATCATAATTAACGGAGAGGTATATTGTGTGCATGGTAAGGCATTGCCAATGAATAGTCAGACTTCAAGAAAGAATTGTGCCTGGATTAGTTTTAGACATTTTTAAGCATTTACGACTTTAATGTGAGAATATATATATATCATAAACTACATCTTATTCATAAAAACTGTCCACTATTTTAAATAATTAGTATTATGTCACTTTCTTTAATTCAAGAATTTAATTCTAAAGAGAAAGACAAAACATGAGCTAAAATTGGTTTATTAGATGTTTTTATGAATAGGTAATGAAATGTGTGAAGTACATTAGTAGTATAAGATATACTGTTAATAAATAGTAGTTACAAATTGATTTTTATATAGATTTAATTAATACTTGATGAAATTATTAGACTCGAGTACAAATGCAATATTCATCTTAGTTTTGCTATTTCTTGACCAAATCCTTGAAGAGTTTCAAAATGTTAATGGTAATGATTGACAGTGGTTGTCATACCATAATATGTATATGATCATATCTGCACCAGTCTTTCAATTTATTAAACTACACTATATATATATATATATGATAGTGTTATAATCCTTTGAATGAGTTTAAAACTTGATGTAATGGACAATATTTCAAACCTATCTGATTGTAAACATTAGAATGTTTAATAAAAACACAGTGGTAAAAATGTCTAAATAATCAGTATGTATTATGCAATATCTTTGCCAAAGCTGGACCCATTTTGATAATTCAACATTAAAGCCTTGTTCTTTCCTAAAAGACCCACAGTTTGGCATTTCTCTGATTTTGTGACTAATTACTTATCAGCAGGTGGGCCATATGCTCCTTTGCTCTTCCTCCTTGTGATTAAAAAAAAAAACAAATTTTGTTACAATAAAAATAATTGTTGTTGCAATAAAAAATACTGCTCATACATATATATACTTGCTCAATATAGGATTGTAAAAACAAAATGATATTGAAATTTTGGAATTGGACAGTGGTCAATAAATGCAAGTCAGTGTTTGGTGTTTTTTTTTAAATGGATGATAATGGAATGGTAACCCCACCCGCGCTATCGGTATACACCGGCGGAGCACCAGTGAAGAATGATAGGTGAGGATGTAGCAGGTCAGTTAGCCCATCGTGACGAATTCAACAAGAATTGTTCACGATGGTTTCCAGGGGGAACCACGTGGAGGTCGACCTAATAAGGTATATTGCTAGCAATGGGGCTGTCAAACTCCATTGCTAACAATCCTTTTCCCCCCAGTGTTTGGTGTTATAATCAGGTGAATTTGTATTTCTTATTACATTTATTGTTACTAAAGTAGTCTCTATGCTTGCTAAATTCATTCAAGTCCCATAGAATAAGTTTAAGATCACATTTTTACTACTTATCGAGTATCTACTGTACTATTATAATTTTAACACTGTTTATATATGCGTTTAAACGTAAGTTTAAAATTTGGATTTATTAAATTACTACTCTTATTTTGTATACGACATTAAATTTGCAATAATGCAGTGCAATGTATAATTTGCAATAACTTATTGTTGTATAGGCACAAATGTTCCAAAAAAAATTTTAATTGAAATTAAGAAATCAAGTATTCTAACACTCCTATATATTATTGTTAAATGTTTAATCATATATTGAATATTTATCACAATTGTACTTACTTAAATGTTGTATCAACACAATTCTGCCAATATGGTTTAATGGCAGAGTAATTTACATTAAAAAAAAAAATACTAAACTTGAAACATTTGTTCTTAACAAAGTATCAGTTACGATTTTAGACCATCTTTGCATCCAAAAATTTCAATACAGTTCTTTCACAGAACAGAGGCTAGAAGAAACATAAAATAAGTCGAATATTATATCCATTTATCATTATCACAATCGTCCATTGATTTCCCACTGCTGGGCAGGGATCTCTCCTTATAAAAGGTGGAAGTTATTGCAGTATTACTATATTACAATGATCAAGCGATTTGGTTGCTACATGGCTAATGTTCTCTTGTAAATTCTATTTTGTTCTCTATAAGTTCTAGTGACTATAAACTATAGATGCATATTCGTATCTTCGGATATACGTTTTTAACTATCCGGCACATCACTACTGTTGACTCAAAATTACCAACATAAAATTTGATGTCACTTACTCGCTGCTCCTGTGACACCTTACATCTAACTGCTCCACTTCTAATGCCTACAAATGATTTGGACTACCCTGTCAAGTATTACAGTAGTTTTTTTTTTTTTTTTTTTGATGGGTGAAAATGGTATGGTAACCCCGCCTGCGCTAACGGGATACGCTGGCGGAGCACCAGTGAAAGGTGATAGATGAGAATGAAAACAGGCCAGTTAGTCCATCATGATGAATTCATCAGGAATTAACCATGATAGTTTCCAGGGGGAACCGCGAGGAGGTCGACCTGGTTGGGTATATTGCTAGCAATGGGATTCTCAGTCTCCACTACTAACAATCCCTTTCCCCCCAGTATTACAGTAGTTAGTATATTAGGCATGGGTAATATGGATACATATCCGATATCTATATATTGGGTTCATCATATATATATTGGACATTGATGGCGGAGAAAAGGTCATCACCCATTTCGATATCGCCCATATCGGATATCTATTTTCGAATATGTGAAATCTGTTAGCCAGTATTATTTTTTGGATAACAGACTTTTAACATATTCATTATTCGATCAATACATAGATATTGTAACTAATATATATATATATATATATATATATATATATTATATATATATTACCCACCCTTATATTGTATTTAATAGATGCCATAATAAATTTAGACGGTTTTTGTTTATTATATTCGTACATTTTTGGAAGTGTATTAAAATGATAATGCCCATTTGTAATAACTATAGCAATATATGCCCTAATATTACCAATATATACTAATACCAATCGTAATGAAATGCCTTATGTGATATCCATCGTGTCTGACGCGAGGATTAGCGAATTGGTTGCTATTTTCATTCAAAATTTTATATTTTATTTATTTTCAGTTTATTTTCGATATTTTTAAAGGAAAGCTTTATAAAATCTTGTAAATACAGGCAACAAATTGGTTGTTTTTAGTATATTACGCTATTGTCTTCAACAATATTGTTGTAGAATGGCAACGCATGGGGGCTATCATGGTCGAAACAGTATACTCTGTTATGTCCACGGTACTGCTCATGTCTATAGGCGACGGTTACCACTTTCCATCAGGTGGGCCCTCAGCTTGATTGCCATTCTAAGATGTATAAAAAAAAGACATTTTAGTTTTTTTTTTTTTGTCCGCGGGAATAGTGTTGTCTGCCATGTTGGTCTCACATAAATTTTAATAATATTTTTTCTAGAAAATGTATAATAATTTTTTTTTTGTCATAAAATTCAACAAGCATTTCTAAAGTAGAATGAGATAGCACAAAGTCATTTATACAGTGAACGCTCTATATATGAAGCAACTTACGTGAACCTATTTCAATAAGAAAATCTTATTGGAAAAAGTTGCTTATAAGGTAAAAAGGAGTATAAAATTACTTACCATTTTGTAAAGTATTGTTACTTATTTCTTTTACTAATTAAGCTGAGTAGAATAAATAAAATATATAAAGAATGTTGCTTATAGAGAGAGGTTGCTTATACAGAGCGTTCAATGTATTATAGCACAAAATACTTTAAAATATGTTTCAAGATAATAAAAGCGGTTTAATGTAAAACGTTAAAGTAGTTGCAGCGCTATGATAATTACATTAGTATATTAGATTAAAGGAACGCCTTGGAAACATTGTTTTACGTCATGTGTGAACACAAAATATTTTGTGAATATCTGAAGATAAAATGTAGGATCTTATCTTTCTGAAATCCGACAAATATGTCCACAATCCGTATTATATATTAGCTAATTTATGAAGATAACATAATGAGCCTATATAGACATTACAATGTGTAAATAATTACGTATTTAAAATACACAATCGGAATTTAACGCGATCTTAAAGCCTGTAAATATATACCTGCTTTTTTATTGCCGACGTTTCGACGTGGATTACACCACGTCCTGTGACAACGACGTATTTTTTTTATACCACTGAGGTGGCAAACAAGCATACGGCCCACCTGATGGTAAGCGGTTACCGTAGCTATTGTATGTAAGTACTATTTACCTGTAAAGGTTTTTACGTCGTTTCAAGTCTCGATTGTGTATTTAAAATATATGTGTAAACAACGGGAAAGTTTAAAATTAATTACATATTTGGAAAATTTCATTTATTGTTATCTACTAATGTTCGCATACGACGCGCCCGATGTAAGCCTCAACACCAATATGTTCTATTATTATTATTCGTTATTAGTATTATTATGTACTTAGTCAAAATGTATCCTAATTTTTCTTTACAAATACTAAACACATAACTAGTTATAATGAAAAATAATAATTTCATACTAACAGAGTTTGTTTTGAACCTACTTCAAAGAATTATAATGTATTTTTACATTTAAATTGACGTTCCTAAAACGTATGTTTAGAGGTTAGAAGTAATATTACAATTCAACTATATATTGATTTAATTTAATTTATTCACAAAATACGAATTACATCGTCTATTTGTTAATATACTATGTATGTGTGTGTATATGAGACTGAAAAGTGGCGCTATAGTCGACCTGTCACGTTTTTCCGGATTCAACAATTTGTGTAGGCACAGGACATAGTACCAGCGGCCCTTATACCTATTTATTTCAAAGAAAAAATAGTAGGATTTTAAATTATTACTATTGTTACTATACAATATGCATTAATTTTATTAAAATGCTGATATTCTGTAATGTAGAAGCGAGATCTTTGCAAAGACTTACGAGCGTTCATCTGTCAATTTTTAAAAATATTTAAACGTTTTTCAATGTTTCTGATTGGTCATTTAAAAAGTGCTCTGTCAACGAATTGGAACGTAATAACTAAAAACTTTGCACTTAATACATATTGGGCTTCAAAATGTTTTTAATTTGCTCGTGTCTGTCATTAAGAGGCAGCCATTTAAGAATGGAAGTAAAGAACTTTTTTAAATAATTATTTGTTTTTGAAAGTTGGTAGATTACAATTGCAATGTTGGCAACACTTTGGTAAACTAACTAAAGTTATAAACGCTCTTAAAGTTTTCTAAATACATTTTTCCTAAATCTTTTATATACGTCTTAAACTTGTGTATCTTTGGTCGTGGATTTTGAAGGTTCCCAAAAAGTTGCATTTTTTATAGTATTCCTAGTTTTTTTTTTTCCAATGTTTTATTGTGGTCACGAGGCAGGCCCTCTAAAGCAATAAAGTATTGTTATATATATTGTGATACTGGTTTCGTTATAAATTTATATGATATTGCAAATATGTAAAATAATGTACATATATCATGTATCTTTAGAATTACTTGCCAAAATTGTTAAAATAATCAATGCCATAAGGTTTATATGTGCAAAAGTACATTTTGTCTTAAAGTCAGAGACAAAAAATAAATGTTATATTTGTGAAATGGGGGACTTTGAGAGTTTCAGACTACGGTGCCAATAGGTCGTTTAAAAGACTTCGAAACAGGACTTTCTCGATTATTTTATGGATTTGTGTTATGCAATATTTTTGCTTATTCTCAATCGATTGTTGTAATTCTTTTTGCAATCGACAGAGTATATTGCCTTGTTGGCGTTATGTTTTTGTTAGGATCAAAGTTGCCGTTTTGTGGGGCAAAATCTATCGCACAACAGTGTGAATTGTCTTGGATTTTTTTTTTAAATTGGAGTCTATATTTAATACTTTAATATCCATATAGTTTACTCATTTTTCATATTTTTTTTTATTTTATATTATTTTACAATATTGCATGTGTATAGTTTTATATTTATAGAGCATAGGTGGATTATTATTTCATTGTTTTTTTAATTCAACATAAATGTGTCAGTTTTTTTTTTTTTAGTACGTTTGTTCCGTTTGGAACAGGCTAAGGTCGGAGACCATGCTGCCTAGTCTTCAAAAAGATAATTTGTCTGGAATAAATGTGTCAGTTTTCAAAATCATCTCCATAGACTTTTTTTATTTATGGTGACTTTGGCGAAAGCCATCAGCCAAAAAGTAACAATTACAAGGTAACATCTCCATAGACTAATTTAAACATGCATAATTTTGTAAATATTTTTTTTTATAACGATCTTAAAATCTATATATTTGTTCGTTTACGTAAAACAAAGGCGATTCCACTACATTTTTTTTTTCTAAAAAGCGAAGATCCGGAGAGCTGATCCCTTCGGTAAAATATAATAAATATCAAACTTCTACTCCTTTGGAATAAGGCAAACACTTTAATAAAGTTATAACTCATGAAGAGTGGAATTCGTACTAATAAATCAATAAACAAATAACAGATCTGTAATTCTATCTGAATCTTTCAATTATTATTTAATTATATATATGTATATACATATTATACAGTGTACATAACTATAGAAAATATTTTATTAATAAATGATGCCTTTAGTCTTTTTGTAACAGTTTTTACTTGGCTGTATTATATATATATATATATATATATATATATATATATATATATATATATATATATATATATATATATATATATATATATATATATATATATATATTTCTTTTATTTTGTAGTACGTTGTATGTACACATTGTTATTTTCTCAGTGCATGTTAATATCTTAAGTGCTAAGTAAATAAATCGTAATATTTCAGCAATGTACTAAAACCATATTGCTGAGATGTTACATTCAATATTTGTTATGAAAAATTGAGATTACGTCATAATTGTATAATAAATATTATTTACAATAATCGGCGTTTATTATTTACAACATTAATCCCCCCCCCCCCCCCCCACCACTTTATTTATATTTTATTAGACCAGTGATATAGATTGAATACTTTATGAAACAATAAACTTTTCCTAAAATATTATGTAAAATATGACCGTGTGGTCCCGGCCATAGAATAGGCCACCCCTTCCTTTCCCGTGGGTGTCTATTTTTTTTAATGCATGATTATTGGAATGCTAAACCTGCCCGCGCTAACGGTATACATTGGCGGGGCACCAGTGAGGGATGATAGATGAATAATGAAAAATGCAGATCAGTCAGCCCATCGTGATGAATACACCTGAAATTTAGCACAATGGTTTCCAGGGGGAACCGCGTGGAGGTCGACCTGATACCGCATTACTAACGATCCCTTCCCCCTTCCGGTGGGTGTTGTAAGAGGCGACTAAGAGAGGGCTAGAGATAGGCAGCAACGTCCCTCTTTAAACATCTCTAAAGTCTAACTGAGGTTGCCAATCCGCCTGCCAAGCGTGGCAACTACTAACAAGACCTACCAAGGGAAAGGCTTATGTTCAGCAGTGGACAGTTATAGGCTGATATGATGGCTGATACGTTAAAATTAAATCATGACAAATAAGAGAATAATTTTCTATTTTAAATTCATGTTTATTTGTTGGATTTTAAATGAGAAGGTTGCTGAACGGAGTTTAAGACATATTTTTTTACCGAGTATTTAATTAAAAAGTGATTAATATATTTAAATTAACTACTTGATTAGTGGCCTATTCTATGCCGGGATCACACAGCGTCCATGCAGGTACATACCTATACAGTATTTTTATTTTTTTATTGTATGATAATGGAATGATAACCCCGCCTGCGCGGGGGAGAAGGGATTGTTAGTAACGCGGATTATCAGTTCCACTGCTAATAATATATCGTAACAGGTCGACCTCCCCGTGGTCTCCCCTGGAAACCATCGTTCTGAATTCCAAGTGTATTCATCACGATGGGCTAACTGACCTGCATTTTCATCCTCACCTATCATCTATCACTGGTGCCCCGCCAGCGTTTACCGTTAGCGCAGGCGGGGTTACCATTCCATTATCATCCATTAAAAAAAAAAACCCCGCCTGCGCTAAAGATATACGCTGGTGGGGCACTAGTAAGGGTTGATACATGAGAATGAAAAGACAGATCAGTTAGTCCATCGTGATGAATACACTTGTAATTCAGCACGACGGTTTCCAGGGGGACCACGGAGAGGTCGACCTGTTAGGGTATATTGTTGGCAATGAGAATTGTAATCAGCGTCACTAATAATCCTTCCCCCCAGTATTACTTATTTGCAAGTAGTCAACTCAAGCTCATAGCATGATAATTATGAATCATTCCTCGTTCGTCAGTTAGTGTAGGTCCTGAATGACGGCACATTCGCGTGTGCATATGCGCCAGTATGCACTTCAGACAGATTCAAACATATCAAGTACTTGTTTACTGCACTAGCAAATCCGCATACCCGGCGCTCTGGCGTTCAAAATTGTATATTTTATTACCCCGTTATTCATAAAAACTGAATCCTATAAACCTAATTTAACAATTTTTTTTTAATGGATGGTAATGGAATGGCTTAAGTTAATTTTATTGCTACTTACATTTTTGTTTTTGGTATTTGTTATTTTATTTGATGAAGGGTAAAGAAAGAGATGGCCAGATGACATAATAAAGACAGCAGGATAAAACTGGACAAATATTGCTATAGATAAGGAGAAGTGGAAAAAGATGGAGGAGGCTTTTACCCTTGGGGATCGCTGAAGTGGAGAAAAAGCTATAATAATGGAATGGTAGCCCCACCCGCGCTATCGGTATACACCGGCGGGGCACCAGTGAAGGATGATAGGTGAGGATGAAGCAGGTCAGTTAGCCCATCGTGACGAATACAACAAGACTTGTTAACGATGGTTTCCAGGGGGAACCACGTGGAGGTCGACCTAACAAGGCATATTGCTAGCAATGGGGCTGTCAAACTCCATTACTAACAATCCTTTCCCCCCAACCTAGTTTAATTAAGTTTAACCTATTGGGTTTTGCCACTTTATTTAAATATGGTAATATTTATGGTAATACTGGTATGGTAATATTCTTCTTTGTGTTAAAAAAAAAATAATAGGTTTATGAGAGATTTGATATTTTTATGATTTTTTTTTGTATTTAAATGCTCTTGTACATTCACTTATAGTACAGATATCAAGGTCATAGCAAAAATGTACAAGCGGACTTATCCTTTAAAGGGATTTCTTTCAGTCAACCTTGTGAACCCGAAAGGAGAAAGTGTGTTTGTATTATATATAAAGCATAACATATAAAATGCAAAAATTATACGATAAATAATAAATTATAAGTAGCTATATAGTTAGCAATATAGTATAGATAAATATATTTTTTTTTACTTATCATAAAAATTCTGCTTAGTTTTAGAACAAAACTTTTTATTTAAGCAAGTTATTTATTTGTCGGGTTAGCATACTTATTTCTTTAGATTTATAAAAAATTCTAACTTTGTTTTTTACGTATACATGTTGGCAGTATTTTTATATTTATGTATTTGTGTAGGTGTTTATATGTATGTGTGTATGTGTATGTATATATATATATATATATATATATATATATATGTGTGTGTGTGTGTGTGTGTGTGTGTGTGTATGTATATGTGTGTATATATTTCATAATTATGTCATATATTTTTCACCACATATGCCCTTCATACGCTTTCTTATATCTTCATACTCTTATATATATGTATATACACAGACATACATACATAAAAACTACGGTAAACAAGTTTTTCCTTGAAAGTTGAATAATTACCTCACACAAAACAATATTTAGATATGACGTAGGCAATGAAGCGGTATACTTTATCAACAAGAACCACTCCGTGACCGTTGTAACCTTGCGGAGGTGCATGAATCGCGTCTGACATTTTAGTAGAAACTAGCGGCCCGTCCCGGCGTCGCACGGGGGGACATTTTTACATTTTAAAAAGTGGCCATTAAGGCTGCACACGCGAGGGATGCTTAAAAATGGGGTAACTTCTCCCGTTTTCCCAACATTTCCCTTCACTGCTCTGCTCCTATTGATCGTAGCGTGATGAAAAGTATACTATAACCTGCCTAGGAGTATGAAGAACAATTGTACCAAGTTTCGTTAAAATCCGTCGAGTAGTTTTTGTTTCTATAACAAACATAGAGACAATTAGGCGGACAGACAAAAATTTTACTGATTGCATTTTTGGCATCAGTATCGATCACTAATCACGCTCTGATAGTTATTTTGGAAATATATTACATGTACAGAATTGACCTCGCTACAGATTTATTATAAGTATAGATAGATAACCGCACCACGTGTGTTTTTTTTTTAAAGAGATGATAATGGAATGGTAGCCCCGCCTGCGCTATTGGTATACACTGGCGGGGCAGCAGTGAGAAGTGATAGGTGAGGATGAAAAGGTAGGTCAGTTAGTCCATCGTGACGAATTCAACAATCAATCAATCGACTTTGTCGAATCGAAATTTAGTGACTTTTGTCATCACTTTATATCAAATGGACCGTCAGCTTTATTTATTTATTTAAGGAACACCAACATCATATTGCATTATAACATATAGGTATAACAAACATTAAATATAATACAATATTAATGCACATGCCGATTATAGGTATTCACAGCATTCACTTGAACATAGTTATACAGTGCGAGAAAATGAAGTAAATAATAAAAACAAACATGTAACCTAAGTTGTGAGCAATATCAGAAAATACGATTATGAGTGAATTGAATTAAAAAATATTAAAAAAATATATATTATGATAATTAGAGTTAATTTTTATTAGATTATTTGCTATGTAGGTATATAAAAAAAAGAATGTGTTCCATAAAAAGGAAACTACTTCATTTGTGGTAAAACCATTTATTTCGATCTAAAACATAAACAAAATTTGTAACTGTATCCTTTCAGGTAATAAAAGATTTTTCCAAATCGGTTTACACTCGACGTAGTTATGAGGTAACAAACATAAAAAAATACAACTGAATTGAACTTACTTATTTTTGAAGTCGTTTGAAAATTTACTTGTGTTTGCAAAATTTAAATCTTGAAGGAAATCTCTGATATAAGCAAGTAGCGACCTCTGTGGAACAGTGGCGAGCACAGAGGATCTATGGGGTATATCTGTTAAAATACTGGATAGTATAATGAAAATTATTGCGCCCTCTCTTGCTTTTATTTTCAATAAATGTATAGATGAAGGTAAATTTCCTAACATAATGAAAATTAGTAAAATCATACCGCTTTTTAAATCTGGAGATAGGAGTGACCCAATAAATTATAGACCTATATCCATACTCCCAGCACTCAGTAAAATTTTTGAAAAAATAATCCTTATGCAACTTGTCAGTTATTTCAATTTAAATAATTTAATCCACAATAGTCAATTCGGTTTTTCCAAAGGTCGTTCAACTACAGACGCAGGTGCAGAGTTGCTTAGACACGTATTTGCTGCATGGGAAACTAAAATGGATGTGATAGGTGTTTTTTGTGACCTTTCTAAGGCTTTTGATTGCGTTAATCATAATTCATTGCTAAAAAAACTTGCTTTTTATGGCGTCAAAGACATTGCTTTAAATTTAATAAAATCTTATCTATCTGATAGAATACAGAAAGTGAAGATTAGCAACGCTACGTCTGACGGGTCACTTGTGCAAATGGGTGTACCTCAAGGATCTATTCTCGGTCCATTTTTATTCCTAGTTTACATTAATGATCTCCCATATGCCATGCAGGATAGATGCGGCATAGTATTATTTGCAGACGATACTTCATTGATTTTTAAAGTTAATAGAATGACTAATAATTATGACGATGTAAATAGTGCTTTGCGGCGTCTCCTGCACTGGTTTACAACTAACAATCTTATGTTAAACGCTAAAAAAACAAAATGTGTTAATTTCTCTCTGTCTAAAAGTTTTAATACTAATTGCAATATTAAATTAAATGACGAATCTCTCGAATTTATAGAATCTACTGTCTTTCTAGGAATCACACTAGATAATAAAACACAATGGGGTGCACAAATTCAAAGCCTTGCAGCGAAACTAAGTTCAGCAGCTTTTGCCGTGCGTAAGGTTAGACAGTACACTGATACTGATACTGCTAGATTAGTCTATTTTAGTTATTTTCATAGTTTACTCTCTTATGGAATATTACTATGGGGAAAAGCGGCAGATATTAAGAATATATTCATATTATAAAAACGTGCCGTTCGAGCGATCTACTGTATGAAGAGTCGTGACTCATTAAGAGAGAAATTCAAAGAGGCAAATATTCTCACCGTTGCTTCTCAATTTATATATTCAAATATCCTATATGTTCATAAAAATCTTGACTTATTTCCAAAAAACAGCAATATTCATAATATTAATACTAGATTTAAAGACAAACTTGCTGTCCCCAAGTATCGTTTAGAAAAAGTTAATAGGTCTTTTATGGGAATAGGTATAAAAATTTACAATAAGATACCAAAGGATATGTTGGAATTACCCTTAAATAAATTCAAAACATCTGTTAAATCATATTTACTGAGCAAAGCCTATTACTCATTAAACGATTACTTGAATGACGAGTGTGCATGGCAATAGTTGTTCATGCACTGAATTTTCATTTAATGTTAGACATAGACACCTATATAAATATACATTGTAAATAAACTGGCTTTAAAAAAAAAAGTAATTCAATTGAGTTTCTTGCCAGTTCTTCTCAATTGGATCTATATACCGAACTGGACGGTAGGGAAAAAAATAAAATTATAATGTAAAAATTTGACGTTCATAAGCGGCTAAAATGTCCTACATGAATAAATGATTTTTGAATTTGAATTGCTTTGCGATACACGGAATATCATGTTTGTTTTATTAAAGAAAACAAAATACTTGTGCACTAGTGAGTGATGATAGGTGATGATGATAGTTGAGGATGAAGCAGATCAGTTGGCCCGTCATGACCAATTCATCAATAATTAACCACGATAGTTTCCAGGCGGAACAGCATGGTCGACCTGAGAGAGTATATTGCTAGTAATGGGGCAATTAAACCCCATTATTTACTATCCATTTCCCCAGTTTTTTAATGGGTGATAATGGAATGGTAACCCCACCCGCGCTAACGGTATACACCGGCGGGGCACCAGTGAGGGATGATAGGTGAGAATGAAGCAGGTCAGTTGGCCCATCGTGACGAATTCAACAAGAATTGTTCACGATGGTTTCCAGGGGGAGCCACGTCAGGTCGACCTAATAGGGCAAATTGCTAACAATAGGGCTGTCAAACTCCAATGCTAACAATCCCTTTCCCCCGTTTCAATTCTATTTATTGGTTAGGTTTGCTAAGCGTTCAAGATCGATACTAACGGGATACGCTGGCGGAGCACCAGTGAAGGGTGATAGATGAGAATGAAAACAGGCCAGTTAGCCCATCATAATGAATTCATCAGGAATTAACCATGATAGTTTCCAGGGGGAACCGCGAGGTCGACCTGGTTGGGTGTATTGCTAGCAATGAGATTCTCAGTTTCCATTACTAACAATCCCTTTCCCCCGTATGTAGTAAGTTACTAAGAGTTTAAAATCCGACAGTTTAAGAAATATTCAATTGTTAAATTGTGCTGCCATGCAAATTAGCATTAAAAGCATACACAAAAAAAGATTGGAATACACCATAAAATATATGAGGAATCAGAGATCTCATATGTTCATGAATCACCAGACTCGTCACAGGGCAGTAAGAAAGAAACAAGGGCCATTTTATAAGTATCAATAGTTTATTACATAAATTATAGCCAAAGCTTACATTTACGATTTAAAACTGTCTAATATTTAATCTGTATACGATACACGGGCGTTTAGATGTTTCGGCATTTACTGTTTGCGCCCATGCTGAATCTATATAAAAAAAAAAATACTTATAAATAAATCTAACATCATTCTATGAATTATAGTTAATTAGGCTATGATTGGTGTTACTACATTTATATTTCTATAAAATTTCGTTTAAACGATAAATAGTCCTAAGTCGGAACTCGCGTAAGCAACTTTAAAACTAACGTTTTCATTTATGAAAATGGATATTACGGGATTATTAAAAGGCCACACGTTTGTCGCATACCTTGAATTGATTTCAATTACTACATCGTCGTCGACAGATAACGATACGAAAAGAAAATTACTAATTTATCTAATCTATCAGCTGATACTCTTATCGGAATAATTTAATCATTTTCTCAGTAATCGCAAACAATGAATGATAACAATAATCATTACCCGACTACTACATCGCTCGGTAAATATTCAATAGAATTGTTACGTTGATCTTTGGATATTTATGCTGTATTTAGGTACAATCAAATTTGTGTACCAGTTGTAAACTAAATTAAGTTTTACGACCATTATATTGCTCTCCTTCGCTAGACTTTGACCACATAATAAGCATATTTTAGATTAATAGTCGAATAAAAGTCGAATTTTTTTTATACAACTTAGAATGGCAAACAAGCTGACGGCCCACCTGATGGAAAGTGGTAAGCGTCGCCTATACACATGAGCAGTACCATGGACATAACAGAGTATACTGTTTCTCCCATGATACTCCCCATGTGTTGCCATTCCTGAGGATTCAGGTGTTATTCCTCTGTACCCTGTAAATTCACGCCATATCCCACCCTTCAAATCGAAACACAGCCATGCAAACACAACTGCTTCACGGTTGAAACACGAATGGGGCAGAGGTACCCAAGTAATCGACTTTTGTACAAAGTATCCCTTTGGTATTTGTACACATTTGTGTCTAAAACGTTTGAAAATAAAATACAAATATTTGATGTTGTTAACTCTCATGACAGAACGTGTAGCTTTTTAGCAATCCAAGTCGTCATCTTATGACTAAACCTGACATATCACAAATACTAGAGACGTCTCATTTGCATCGGTCCACATTGAAAATGATTTACCCTATACTCCTTTAATTAATGATGTAAAAAAAAATGTACGCTTAAAAATATCTCGATCAAGTCTTTAAAGTTTATCAACTTGGCAGTGAATTGTTAATATCTACAACTATGCTAATCCAATAGAAATCCAGCGAAACAATTATGTGAATTCCCAACGTGGACCGCTTGCAAATCCTAATGATGTGACATCCGGCCACCGTGTTACGTCGTATTGAGGCGTACTTATTGCTTTAGGCGTTATTTATTATCGGAAATACAATATACATTAATAAATTTACAATTACATCCATTTATGTGAAGGCGAGTAAATTTTGAAACGGGTGTCGTTTTAACATTGTACGTATTGTGATAAGCGATTGATGTAACTATTCGAAAACAGATGGTGCCTAGTGTTATCCGACAACATTTTTATTTTAATAAATCGTGTAATATGTTTATATCACTGAATAATTAGTTATATTAAAAATTACTCGCCTTCATTGACTATGTAAATAAAATTCTCACTACATCGTATTGAAAATACTGGACATAAAAAAAAAAAACTTTTTTTTTTTCATTATCTTAACTTCTTCTGTTTGATGTATCAAAAGTCTTATTATATTTTTTTTTTCATTTCAATTATTCTAGCTAATCATTTAAAACTTTATGGTAATAACATACAGTCCTGACTGTGAACGTTTCACTTTTAACTTTGTAAAAGGAAATTTTCTCTTTTGTCATAAATTACTGCTGTGCAAATTACCGAATGAAGACAAAGGGTTTATCATCTCAGTGGCGATGCAACATTTAAAGAGATCATAGTTGATCTGAATTTTGAGTAATTATGTACACCAAATATAAACAGTTCGTCACAGAAACTTTAGAACATATACGAGTACCTCATGATGCAGCATCGAGTAGTAAAAACGTGCCAAAAAATCTGCCAACAGTAACTTGAAACGAAACGTGCCATTTTCAGTGTCGCCATTAATTTTATTAAAAAAAAAAACTAGATGATTTTTTAAAGTGCATTGAGAATTTTTTACCATGTAATACAAATAAACGTATATACATATGGTGTACACTGAAATCTATGTAAAATATGGCGTCCATTTTTCATGGCATTTTTCAGACAAGAAAACACGTTGGCCTATTTTTTAGCAAAGTATTTGTACTGAGCCACTATCTAGTGGTATATGATCTAGACAAGTTAAGACTATGAATCCTCTTTTCCATTGAAGATGTTATTTGCACAAGTCTAGACTTGTTAAGCAACTGGCTGGCTGGACTAAGCAACTGATATTACAGTATCATCACTGAATTCATACAGATTGATGATAAAATAAAAAAAATCTTTATATGATACAACGCAGTTCAGCATGTCAGCAAGCAGAACCTATCGCAAACTAATCTGTCGATAGATGCGCCTTCGCAACTTCACGCATGAGGATGACCAAGACGACGTTAGTTAACTATCATGCATGTCGTATCTGTCGATAGATTCGTTTGTCTCTTATTGTAACTTAAAGAGTGTCTTTAATATTGCTTATGTGAAGGTACTGTAAGTGGTGTCAATCGTTCCATTGTGATATCTTAATACAATACGCACTTAATTTTATCCAATTCTGAATTTGAAAACGATCCAATTATGCTTTTCAGCAAACTTGAGATACCATAAACAATTGTTTTTTTCAATACATAATTAGCATTAAGACGACGTAGCACACTCGAATTAAATTTACAAGTCAAATAGAAAGATGACACTTTTTATTTTGGTGACCTATTGCCGATTTGAAACCAAAATGTAACCTTTGTTCTTACGAATACGTTTGCCATAAAAACAATCAGTAGATCTACTCTCGAATTTAATACTGATATTAATTCAATTTAATGCCAATGACAATTTTTTACTGCACTCATGAAATGACAATTAAAAATTAGGTTATAATTAGGATCAATTTGCAATAGTTTGTATTAGCAAATTACACTAATATTTGAACAATTTATATTTGTCGTCCTCCGTAGCGCAGCGGTCAACACGCCTGCCTGCGACGTGGAGGCCCCGGGTTCGATACCGGCCAGGTCATGATGGAAAACGATCTTTTCCTGATTGGCCTGGGTCTTGGATGTTTATCTATATATGTATCTATTATAAATATAGTACCGTTGAATTAGTATCCCATAACACAAGTCTCGAACTTACTTTGGGGCTAGCTCAATCTGTGTGATTTCTTCGTATATATTTATATTTATATAAAACTAAGTCGTCAGTGTTACAATTCGAGAGTACAAAACATATTTATTCCAAAATCTATCCATAGGAATTTATTTCAAGAGTAACACCACTTATAGTTATGGTTTAACTCGAGTTTGCTGCGTACTCTTAACACGTTGTATACAAGCATGAATCAATTTAGATAATTTTTGGATTATATGCAAAAAAAAATTGTTACAATAAATATACTTATACATGTATGGTAAAAAAATATATATATGCACAATTCTATAACACTGGATCCGAGTCTGAGACGCCACTTGTCTAAACTTATCTCTTTTAATTTGATAACTTCGGGTCATCACTATTTTATGAATAATCATATACTAAATTTATAATAATTTTGATTAAATTTATTACAAAATTAGTCCATATTAGTTCTAAAAAGCTTTAGCTGTGACATCAGATCAATTCAGAGAAATGGCCCCTCAGTCTCAGCTCCACTGTTTGTCACAAAAGTATTGCTAATCCATAATTTTTGCAAAAATTATATTTTAAGAAATACTAAAGTAAGTACTACTTAAGCTATTTATTTACCAGCATAAGCAATTAACTTGATCGGTGTACCTCGTGAATTAGACGAATGGAAGACAAATACGAATTCGATAATAATATTATTATAAAAAGGCCGTTAAAGCCCGTGCGGTCCCGGCATAGAATAAGCCACCCCTTCCTTTTCTGTAGGTGCCGTAAGTGGCGACTAAAGTAACTTAATAGTAGAAGGACGGGTCATCATCCCTTGTAAGACATCACTAAAAGCTTAACTGCAGTTGCCAACTCGCCTGCCAAGCGTGGCAACTATTGGCAAAACTTCCCTTATGAGGAAGGCTTATGTTCACCAGTGGACAGTTAACGGATGAAATGGCGATATTTGTTAAAACATAATTCATGCACAGATTGGTATCAAGATATACATAAATACTAAATAAATATATACCTACATTTTTTTTTAAATGACAAATATATTTATTAGGGAGAGATGAAAACGCTGAGACGTATGTGTGCTTGTATGCAGTGCTTTGTTTTTAAGCAAAACTATCACTGAGCTGTAGCCTATTTGGGTCACTGCGACACACTTGGTGAAAACATATTTCCATACTTTATCTTTTGTTTTATATTTAAAAAAATGTAAATAATCTGATTGTATAAACACATTTGTTAATTTACGTGTGTCATAAATGACTAAAATAAAGTATTTATCTATCTATGTGTGGTTTTACATTAAAAGATAGAATGACAAAAAGTTATTAGTATGAATGTCGCCTTGGTTATGGCCTTTTAAAGATGGATACAAGAGTTACGAAAGAGATCGAGTACGAATGAATGGAGAAGTCGGTAGGAGCCACCCTAGACGGACGTATACCGACCAAATAGGCGACGTGCTAATGAAGGGCCAAATTAAAAGTGTCCATAACTGGAAAGCACATATGAATGTGGAGGAAGCGAAAGAAGTCTGTTTTGAATCGAAGCATTTGGCGTTCCATTATGTCTGCCTACCCTGAAGGGAAAAAGGCGTAATATATATGTTTTTTTATGCAACTTAGAATAGCAAACAAGCTGACAGCTCACCTGATCGAAAGTGGTAACCGTCGCCTATAGACATGAGCAGTACCATGGACATAACAGAGTATGCTGTTTCGCGCATGATATGTATGTACTGTGAAGTTACCCATACAATGTTGTGTCTTCAAAGGCTAAATTTAAGCTGACCGCCTAGTACCATGAACGTGACAGAATACACTGTGAATTCCAAGGCACCCCTTTGCGTTGCCATTATTACACCACGGTCATGGTATTGTGCCGGCATACCCTACCATTTCACAGCCATACTAATTTAATCGCAATTTGAGCATAATACAAAGCATAATAAATAATTTGAGCAATAATAATAAATTATTATATATATAACCAATATTTTATATATAAAGAATAAACAATAAGTGTTACATAATTAATTGATTTGTATAATTGCTCTGATTGTATGTATTTATTATATAAACTTACGAAGTGGACTGAATGTAATTAAAAAGAAAAAAAAATAAATTACTTGTACTGTCTGCAAATAACTGTAATTTTAATTTATAATCTTCGAAATGTTATTACGTAGTATCTTATACAATGTATTTTGTGCTTTGGATAAAATAAATAAATAAATAAATAACATTGAATGTTAAGATAATGTAAATTAGCCAGTAGCGTAAATTTTGTAAGTCTATTTTTACGCGCAAGTAATCATACATTTGTATGGTACAGATGACAGGTGACATTTCAGACCATTTTAATGTAACAAAGATTTTTTGGATATGAAGTTTTTTTTTATACAACTTAGAATGGCAAACAAGCTGACGGCCCACCTAATGGAAAGTGGTAACCGTCGCCTATAGACATGAGCAGTACCGTGGACATAACAGAGTATACTGTTTCACCCATGATATCCCCCAAGCGTTGCCATTCCTGAGGTCTCAGGTGTTATTCCTCTGTACGCTGTAAATTCACGCCATATCCCACCCTTCAAACCGAAACACAGCCATGCAAACACAACTGCTTCACGGTTGAAACACGAATGGGACAGAGGTGCCCAAGCAAACGACTTTTGTACAGTCTCCCTCTGGTAAATCTAATAATTTTATTATATCACGATCAAAATAGAATTCATAGCTATGTAATAATTAAAAAATTGCCTAAGAGAATTGACGTCAGGCAAGCGACCGGTCGTAAAACTATAGGCCAAATCTTTTTTACAATATAGATAAAAAAACATATTAAGCCGACCCCAAATAATAATGGGGATAAGGGTAGAAAGACGTGTAAAAAAATATTATCACTAAGTCCATGGCATTTGCAGAATAGGTATAATTATTTTTATGAGTATTAATGAACATTTAATGTAATTCCCTTATTTATATATAAATGTAAATTAAATGTAATTGCTAATGTGTAAAATTTTTATATTATTGACATCATGATTCAAATAAACACACCAGAGGGAGACTTTGTACAAAAGTCGATTGCTTGGGTACCTCTGTCCCATTCGTGTTTTAACCGTGAAGCAGTTGTGTTTGTATGGTTGTGTTCCGGTTTGAAGGGAGGGATATGGCGTGAATTTATTGGGTACAGAGGAATAACACCTGAGTCCTCAGGAATGGTAACGCATGGGGGTATCATGGGCGAAACAGTATACTCTGTTATGTCCATGGTACTGCTCATGTCTATAGGCGACGGTTACCACTTTCCATCAGGTGGGCCGTCAGCTTGTTTGCCATTCTAAATTGTATAAAAAAAAAACAATATTAGTCATTGTTTATCGATACAGCATAATTTTAGAGAAAATTTGTGTTTTACAATGAGACGACAGCTTTTGTTAGCAAGAGCCCTCGTGTTTAAAGGGCACCATGGCATCGTCGAGACAGATTTAGCGATACGTTAAAAATAACCATTTTTACAATGCGTACAGTACAGTGAAAGTACGCGATCGTTTATAATTTAGTTGCATGTTACTTCGAATAACATAACAGTGGTTACATACAGTTTTGTTGAATTTAAGAATACTGATGGTAAATATCAATAGATATTGAATAACGCCATCTAGCGTTAACTCAGAGCTTAAACTATAGGCACTAGGTATCTGACAGTAAGCTATTTTTAAATATAAAGTCAAACAAACTCATGAATCTGCGTTGTGAGGTGACTGAGTCCGCATTGATTACATAATTTACAATTAATTGTTAAGCATAAAGAAATATTGGATATTTAGAACTCTACGAAATGTGTATTCCAATAGATAAAAAAACTATTGTAAAATAATATACCTTAAATGGAATCACCATCGTCTGTCTGTTTCAGCGCTTATTTATTTAAAACATACAACTGATTTTTTACAAGTTTCACTGTATCAAACATAGTAGCGTGTTATTTATACATATATCCATTGCTAAACACAAGCCTCCCCCTTCGGGGATTTTAGCAGTAGTTGCCACGCTTGGCAGGCGATATTAGCAAGCGTGGTTTGGCTTTGGAGATGTTTTAAGAGGGACGCTGCTGCCGATCCCTCACTCTCTTTTTCGACACTTACAGGGAAGAACAGGGTAGCCTATTCTATGCCCGGACCACATGGCATATATATATATATATATATATATATATATATATATATATATATATATATATATATATATATATATATATATATATATATATATATACACTAAAATACTTTCATGAAGTAGATATAGAGTAGAACGCAAGTAAAATAATTAAATAATAAAAAATATGCGAGTATACTTAATACATTTTCATACAAAATAATCAAATTCGTTTTCACGCAATGTAACCACGCATCGAAGTATACAAAGTGTCAATTGCTTAAGCTGGTAATGTATAAAGGACACTGACTCCTAATTGATCGTTTATACATACTTTTAATTCTTAATTAACATTTTTTCTTTCATACTGAGGATATACACTTAATAAATCTCACGACCACTAACAGAAATTTGATAAAAAAAAAATTAACAAATTTGTAACAATATTTTTAAGTTAGGTAATACAGAGTGAACTCATTAGCACGCTGTTTAGGAAGGGTTTAGGCATTGTATATTAAACAAACGTGGGTCGAAAAACGACAAATAACTAATTTAAAAAATATGATAAGAGATACTAACATTGATAGCTACATATTCTATTATTATGAGCGACAATTTAATACAATTTTTTATCGACTTTACAATCCATGTTTATTTAGGAAAATATTCAGTAAATATTAGCCAAAGATGTCGTTGAACTCTGCATACATAAAACTTTTTAATTAAACTTGGTTACTATGAAAGATCGGTGAAAATACAATGCATGAGATTGCCAGGTGGCAACCCTTATAGCCTTTTATACAGGCAACCCTATAATACCTACGTATAATAGAAAAAAAAATTATACAATTAATTTCCGTATAATGTAGGTTTTATTAAAAAGAATCAATTCCCTGTAACTAACAGCACCATGATCTAAAACAAAACTTTAAAAGTTGCCAACCATTACTTGCAGCCATTTTTTATCAGGCAACCTTATGACCCAAAAGAACACATTTTCATTTGGTATTAATATTATTAAGAATAATTGTAAATTTAGCAAGCTTATCAAAATTATTACCTACTTTCACCTAGCAGTTCTAGGTTGCGTGGCAACTATTGGCAAAATCAAACGGGAGGCTTATGTTCAGCAGTGGACATTTAAAGGATGTTACGATGATGAGTTCTAGTTAGCAGCTAACTGAGTGCACGTAACACGAGTGCTTTGTATTCTATTTTCACTCATCTTTCATTTAAACATAGTTATAAAAGTTTTATATCTGCAGAATTCAGCGGTTGGATCTTAGACTATACACCACTAGTAGCAACAGCGTCTTAAATAATGCTAACCATTTCGAATTCACTCTATATTGTTTTATAAATGTCATAAAAAAGTACAAATTACATATTTGAAAAACATTTTATATAAATGAATGAAGCTAAATATGGAGCGCAAAATATGGCGACAAATTTCAATTTACATGTTGACTCAGCGTAGATATAAGAATGTAAACACTTTTATCATATAAAAAAAAAAATGGGCACAATATTAAACATAGTTGTAGGAAATGAATCATATGTCTAGATGTTTGATTTGAGACCAATTGTAATGATATCTGTAAAGGTGTTATAACGAGACCGAATCTGTGAAGCCAAATCTTTTTATCAAATATTTCTTTTTTTAATAACAATGATTTAGACTTGAATCCATTAGCGTCTAAGAATCGGCTCTAAATGTTACAATACATTCATTAATATAAATACATATGTTGTAATACGTTATATATAAATAAATAAACAAATAAAAGTAGATAATAAATATTTTTTAAATCGTTTCAATTTTGTTCAAATTATTTAGTACCTGTAGGAACAAAAGGCGAGTTTAATCCTTCGATAAAAAAAGTCTTCGAAACCTATTAACAATTAGTGTATGTATATATCACATAATAAAAAAGAAAATTAAAAGTATCAAACTGAATTCCTTTTTTGGATTCATTAATTAATATAAATTAAGATTGTTTCCATAAAAAAATAAAAAAAACTATTTAAAATGTGACAAACCCCGTTTTTTTCATTTTAATTTAAAACTAAACTACAGAACAGATTTTGATAAAATTTCTATGGACTAATCTATAATAATATCGTTTCAGATAAATAAAAATATACATATCGGTTTAGAACTGACGGAGTTATGAGATACAAACGTAAAAAATGATAGAACTAAAATGAGACCCTCCTTTTTATAAGTCGGTTGAAAACATAGCACTTTGATATGATTTCAGTAAAAATACATGTGTCGCAAAATGTACATAAACTAAATGGCAATCAGTGATTGATGACTAAGATGGGAGGTGAGGGAACTTCTGCTAGTAATAGTGGTGGTCAACCTTCGAGTGTTGACAGTCGCACACAGACTAATGGTAGCGGAATTAAACAAAATAATTCGAATCAAATGACCAAGATATATGGACCTCCACTAGATAACACCTAGTTTAGTAAAACAATTCGTTTTTGTTATAAGATTTACACGGAAATCTCAAACATAAGCCCTTGTTATTAAGGTGATTATAGTTATTTTTCGTCTACAACGATTATGCCTGATAACCATAACCATTCTCTAACAGTCGCCCGCCATCTTGATCTATACGACTCATGCGACATCACATGCATTTATATCGAATATCCACTTATAAAAATAAAAAAAAAGCATATATACGTTTGAATTGAGAAACCTCCTCCTTTTTTGAAGTCAGTTAAAAAGAACCCACACCTGTTTCTAAGGAAAATTAACCAGTATCATTGTTTTATGTAAAATTTCACTTGCATTTCGTATTTGCCGAATGACAATCTTTACATTGCGCGTTGACAGTGCGCATTGGATAATAACCTATTTATGAAACCAAGCAACGTATACAGCTACATCTTTTTAATATTGTAACACATTAAAACAACCGCATTTAATAAAATTGCGGGCCCCACATAAACAATGGTAATTTGGGTGTTACGAAGACAGATAAAACTATATCGAGTAATGGGATTTTAAATAGCAATTTCGAGGTAATTTTGGCTTTGTCCTCATATTTGTTTTGTATTTATTAAGTCCATAAGGGTATCTTAGTAAACTTGTCGATTTAGTTTGTGAGTATAGAAAAATGTAATATATTTATATGGGTATTAAATACATTAAATAATAATATATAATAATAACAATGTATTTATGTATATCAGCACTTAAACAATGTACATGTAACAGAAGAAATCATCATTTGATCCATCACTATTAGATAGATTCAGAAGACTAAAAATTCGCATTATATATATATATATATATATATATATATATATATATATATATATATATATATATATATATATCCAATTATGAATAATAAATCATAATAAATGCCGCTACACCCTCACACTGATCGCCTGGACTATATTTTTAATTTTTTTTTATTTGGTATTAGTTTTAAATGTGTAAGTGTTCTCTCTACCGTTCCCCAAAATGGTGGGTAAATAATTTATTAGATAAATAGGAAAACCTACACAAACCTATCCATTTACAGAAAAAATATTAAAAATATTGAATGTATGATTATGGAATTTATTTGGCAACGAAATAAAGGAAACTCAGGAAAAAAATGTTTTTTTTTTATACCACTTAGAATGACAAACAAGCTGACGGTCCACCTGATGGAAAGTGGTAACCGTCGCCTATACACATGAGCAGTACCATGGACATAACAGAGTATACTGTTTCGCCCATGATACCCCCCATGCGTTGCCATTCCTGAACACTCAGGTGTTATTCCCCTGTACCCTGTAAATTCACACCATATCCCACCCTCCAAACCGAAAAACAGCCATGCAAACACAACTTCTGCTTCACGGTTGAAACCCGAATGGAATGACAGAGGTACCAAAGCAATCGACTTTTGTACAAAGTCTCCCTCTGGTATTTATCAAACTAATATGCATAAGTTTTAATCGTTATTTTTAAAATAATATGTAAAGGTTGGTAGAGAATGCTACTAGAATTAAGTCCGCCATTTGTACCATACTTTGTTTTGGTCAATAAAGTTATTTAAATATGTAAAATATTAAATAATATTATGCAGTTATTATTACTATATATAGGCACTACTGTTATATATATATATATATATATATATATATATATATATATATATATATATATATATATATATATATATATATGTAGTGTAAAAATGCATTTATTATACAAACGTACTTTGATAATAAATATTTTTATATTTATATTATCGTCTTGTCCTCAAATCACGACACCTATTAAAATGTATTTATTGGAACCATAAAAAATTACCATTGTAGGGTAGTGTACGATAACAGCCACATTAGTTAAAAATAACTGTGTCGTGGCCTTGCCTTTGTTATAAGGCCTTTTGGCCTATGTTATGAGGAACCAGCCAACTGACATCTCGAGATACAACCCAGAACACCTGGACCCAAATTAATTAAAAAATTTCGTTTCCAAGTTTAAAAGTACCCGTAACCGGCGAGCGTGTATGAAAAGATTGATGAATGTGGAGGAAGCGAAAGAGGTTTGTTTGAATCGAAGCATTTGGCGTTCCATTGTTTCTGCCTATTCTAATGGGAGACAGGCGTGACAGATATGTATGTATTCGTTTCCAAAATTGTGCAGACCGAGACTCGAACCCAGGGCCTTATTACGCAAAGCTTTGCTTGTGAGAATTTACCCTACTGCAATTAAAAAAAGGACCAGTGTCTTTTGTATTCAAGTAATTATTGTGTATGACGTCATAATCAATACAACTATGTTTAATATTAAAGGAATTATAACAAATGAAAAAAAAATCACAAAAAATATAAACTAAAATATGTAATTCTAAAATTTCTACATGTAAATATATGTATTTATATATAATTAAAAATTCATCGCACTTTTTAGTTTTAATAATTAAAAAATCCGAATTAAATTTAAATTATTCGAAATTAGATCAAAGATATTGCTTTAAAGCCAGTAATAATATTGCTACCATTTCGATCGCAAGCGACGCTAGGAAACGTAAACACAGTGGATAAATTTACAATAAATATAACGGTAGGCAATTTTGTAATTCTAATGTAAGAGAAATAGCGACGAGAATAAAAAAAAAAAAAACTGAGCCAACAAGTAAAAGGCCTTTTCTAGAATGTCACAATGGAACATGTAAATATAGGTATTATTAATTTCTTGGAAATCTCGCGATGGATCGCGTGCATACGCACGAGATGTGACAAATGATTCACAGCACCTTCAGTGACATTATAGAACGGACAGCAATATTTTCAAAATGGACAACAAAATACTGATATGCACAACAATTATAGGCTTTTAGAATACAAAACACTAATATAGGAACTAGATACAGGTGACCAATTAAAGTTAATTAAAAATAAATTCGATTGGTTTTTTCGTTTACACCCTTTTGACTTTTAAGTTGCAATCTAATCTAATACAGAAAGCAGAGTTGTACATATCAGTATTTCAGTCGCCTGATATTTTAATTCTTATATATATAAATATAGACAATTCTGGAGTAATTATAACAAAACAAAAGGGTCGTACAATTTCTTTACTAATACAATTAATTTTCATTTTAGGCGGAGAAGTATAAATAATGTAAAAAAAAAGAAATACTATATTTTTATAGTACATGACAAAATTGTGTTAACTTAATAATTTTAAGTCAATTATAAGAGGATAACTGTGGTCAAGAAAATTATTTTAGACACGTGTAATTGGCTAGAATTACATCCATGGGGCAAAATAAACTGGGCTACTAATTAATTATAATGTACCAATTATTTTACTGTCGGTCAATTGTCACCTAGCTGGGGGGCAAGAGTATGAAAAAAATTCGCTTCAAGCAATAACGGTGTGGGTGTACATTAAAAAAATCGCTCGGCTTATATTATGAAAGTAAACGGGTAGTAGCACAGCGTACACATCTTCGCAGCCGGTTAACGACTCAGTATTGAGAATATAAAGCGAAGCACTTATGAACTAAGTTGGCAATATTTTGTTCAATTGCTTGTTCACATAACCCTGGAATTCTTAGCATAGTTACAAACAAGTATAACGATACAATAGAAACGATTCTGAAGCCATTCTAAATTCAAATTTGATAGTCATTCTCAATTTCTAAATTCAAATTCGATATTATCATCATTCTAAAGGCCAGTACGAATTAATTTTATAAATATAAATGTGTATTAAAAACTATATAAACTTTAGTAATAGAAACTGATTCAGGAATGTCACTTCAGAAGCGATTTTCATGTTCAGAACTATAGACGTATGGGTAGTGTTATACTCATTTGATTAACTGCTGTGTTCCAATATTATGTGAATAAGTCTTTTGTAATTCCAAAGTAAAAAATAATATAAAATAACTACACCTATAATCTCATTCTTGTACACGATATTGTGTTCTTAAACATAATACTAGTAATAATACTATAATATATTAAAATTAGTCGAAATTATAGTAAGTACATTTTAAACCTAATCATTTTGATTAACACAGACAAGAATCATTTAAATTAGATACCTATGTTAATGTTATCAGAGATATAGAATGATAACCGTTTGGCACACAAGTATATAAAATACTTTTATTAATCACCACTGTGTCTATTAATTGAATGTAAAAAAAAATATTTCAAAACTTATAAATTAAAGAGATCTTTTAATAAAATTTAATATGATTTTATGAAAAAAAAAAATTGAAATACCACATTATTTTCCAAAAAAATACTGAACACTTCTGTATAGAATTCAGTAATTTATTAGACACAATATTGTACACAAAAATGAGTATTAAATGACATAATAATATAATAATAAGATATCAAAGCAAGAATTTACACTAAAGTTATACATTCAGCCTTATATACATGCAGTGATTATGAAAAAAAAAAAAAAAATTATATTGAATACATTCTAACAAAAACGAGTTCTTGTAATATAATTAAGTACATCACTTGAAAATAGATCACATTAGCAGTACAAGTTACGATCAGTAACGCAAAACGCTATTATTGTTTCCACCATAATTCTATAATCCTATAAATAACATTTTCCTTTGCAAATATACCCATTAATATACAAATAATTGTCATCCAAACGATTAAAGCAGAATTAGCTATCTACGATTTTATAACTCTTAATTTTTACAAAATTAATTTCATTATATTTGCAGCATTATCCTATCCATACAAATGCTTTAAATACAATTTATGTTTACCAGTCAATCTACTCCCTTCGTCTCTCACATACATTTATCATTCTACTCATAATTATGTGAACAATAATGATGGGGCTTTAAATTAAAAATAAAATTCAATCACAAGTAATCTACCAGTCTACCTGAACAAGTGCTCGTTACTCTGGCTAGCCCGTAAAGATGGTCACTAACATAATGTAAATACTGAATTCATTTAATTTGAATATTAAAATAGACAATGGATCTATATTTCGTTGTACAGAATTGGCTAGAAGACGGTATGTCGATAAAGCTTACATTGTTTAACTGAATTTTAAACACATACATGAATTAGGCCGGCTTCAACTGTCTGACAAATATTTGAATAACAAAAAAGAAAACATTTCTATGACTAAATAAGTACAATAATAATATAAAGTATTGAAAAAAACAAAAAAAAAAAAAGATATAAACAGCATTGTGATATAATTATGTCATGTCATATGTTTTAATTGATAAATATTTGTGTCTCTGTTAACCTTATGAAGTACTAAATCTAGGAGAGTACTTTTAGAAAAATATACAAAATGCATTATTTTCATTAGTATAAATCACTTGGAGACCACCAAACTGTTTCATTGTCAGTCATATACTCTGAAATCAGATTTTAGTACTATCAAACTTCACTTATTCTACACAGCATTTGGAAATAGTTCACACAAGGAAACCATAGGGACCACTGACACGGATGTGCGCACGCATGCTCTGCACGCTGTTCATGATCTTCTTCTGGTGGCCGACGAGGGTCACTCCAAGAGAAGCCAGCTGGTGGACTGTGAGGTCTACCACCGCGTCCATATCCGTAATGCCGGCCGCACGGAATTTTTCGATGTACCGCGACATTTTGATGCATTCCAACCACTCCTCGACAGACGAGAACTGCACCAAATCGGGCGTGTCACCAGCTAGGGGATCCGCAGAACGATTTTGCGCTATTTTTCGCAACGTATCAGGGCATCGAATGAGTTTATCCAAAGTCTTTACAATGCTTGAGAAGGTCGGCCTATGTGTGCGTTCTTTCTGCCAACAATCTAACATAAGCTGGTATACAGCTTCAGGACAATCCATAGGGGCCGGTAGACGGTAACCCTTCTCTATTGACTTGATCACATCCTGATTACTCCAGTTCCAATATGGACGTTCACCGAAGCTCATTACCTCCCAGCATACAATACCCATAGACCAAACGTCACTGGCCGATGTGAATTTCCTAAAAGCTATCGCTTCAGGTGCCGTCCATCGTACTGGTATTTTACCGCCGCGTGTAGTATATGCCCCATCAGCGGTAGATTCTATTTCGCGTGACAAACCAAAGTCAGCAATTTTGCAAACCAGCTGCGAATTTACAAGTACATTTCTAGCAGCAAGATCACGATGTATGTAATTCATTTCAGACAAATACTGCATGCCTGTCGCAATACCACGAAGCATTCCCACCAATTGCAGAACACGAAACTTTCCATCATTTGCACGCAAAAAGGTATCTAAAGAACCATTCTCCATGAATTCAGTGATAATCATTATTGGATTGCATTTTGTGACAACACCCTGTAAAAATATGACGTTGGGATGTTCAAATTGGCCCATTATAGACGCTTCAGCTAAGAAGTCCCGCCTAGCTCTTTCAGTGGATCCAGGCTTAAGTGTTTTTATGGCGACATCTATTTCTTGGCCACAGCTAGCTGGCACCTTCAGCTTGCCACGGCATACATCCCCAAATTCACCACCTCCTATAATAGCCTCTATTGTAATACAAGAGGCATCAATTTCTCGAGCAAACTCTCTAACAGCCTGATTGGGATCCTCATAGGTGTGGGGGTCTATGTAAGTTCTAGAACCTGTGCCAGCAAAAAGTGGTGTAGTGGCATTACTACTAGTTTTAGCAGGTCGTTCTGGGCCCGTGTAAACTTCACCATTGCGATAGTTAAGAGCATTACAATCATTTGGCTGTTTTTTATCACATTCATCATCAGCTCGGGACCGCAAGAATAGAACGGTAACAATAATGGCTACTACACAAATGACCACCACTGCAACCATTACTCCAGCAACTAAGCGCACCTGTGCACCTTCTTCTTCCCCTACAAAAGTAGTTTCAAGCACAGAACCTGTACGTGCATATACTATACCACTGAACTCTCCCCAGCCACGTTTCATCTTGGCCCTAACTCTAATTCCATACTCTGTGTCCCTTTTCAATCCAGTTATGGTAACATGAGATTCTTTTGTGATTTTTAGTGTAGTGTTAGCACCTTTTTCTAAATTATCCTTTGGGAAACATTTCACTTCATAGCTTTCAATAGCATCATCAGGATCAGACAAATCAATGGGTGGTGGATTCCAAATTAATGATAATTTATCACTTTCCACATTAGTCACCCTTAATTTGGAAACTACACTGACAACTGAAGCTTCAGTCACTGCTGTTATCTCAACTTTCTTTGGTGGTTCTCCTGTCAATTCTGTCACACCATTTTCAGCAAATACTTGAAATTTGTATTCTGTTACTGGATCAAGACCAATAACAGTCACTCTTGTGGAATTTAATCCTGATGAAGCTGGTCTATATTCAACATTGGGGCCACAGTTGGAACAATGCACCCGATATGTGACATCACTACGGCTGCCATTTTTATGTGGTGGCTGCCAAGCAAGTGATATTGAAAACTGGTCTGCAAATGTCACTGTTAAGTTATCAGGTGCTGATGGTGGCTGAGTGCAAGGAAAATCTTTAGGATCCTTCTTAGCTCTGTAGAATCCAGGAACACATTTACATTCGGATGCAGCATAAGCTGTCGACTCTGAATAATCAGGGCATACAGTACAGGGATCATCGCCTGTGTGAGATTTAAACTTGCCGGGTGCACACTCTTTGCAGAGTTGATTTTCACGGTCTGGTTCATATCCAGCTCGACATTTACAAGAACCACTGGGCAGGGTCCATTTGCCATCTCCCTTACACAAATAAACTGGAGGTGTCTCACCCGAGGGAGTCTCAGCATTTTCCACACATGTACCATTGGCCTGTTCTATTACAGTGACTTCTCTACCTGTAGGTGTCGCTGGGAATCTAGCAAAGTTGACAGTCACTTCGGGGCATGTTATGTAATACACTTTCACAGCTAATATGGAGATGCAAGCGCCTTGGTCTCTAAAGGCAAAGTATACACCTTTCTTCGTGACAGCTATGCTTTTAACTTCAGTATTAATGTGTACCTCAGAATTAGTGTTGAAGCGTCCCTCTCCTGCAGCAATACGGCCCACCAGCTTGTAGCTCTCTGGCTCCCAAGGAGGCTGTTCACGAGTAGCAACATCAAACTCATAGTACAACAAACTAAATGTCTCCTTACAGCTGAGTGCATTCCCAGGAAATAATGAGCAATCTCTTATTGTGAATTTTATTTCAATATAAATTCTGTTGGCATTCCTCCTCTCTATGAATGGTGTCCACAGCCAGTTGTTAACATTGTTGTGCGCGACGTCACACACCACGTACGACCGCCAGTTGATTTGTTTCTCGAAGTCTGTATAGGACTCCTCGAGCCAGCCGAGGGTGCTCGCCTGAGGGCCGTACGGGAACCGCGTCCAGGCCAGCGTCGCTTCAGTGGTGGTGTCGAGGAGCAGCACTTGCTCGGCGCGAACGCTAACCGCCGCGAGAGCCGCGGCCGCCACCACCGTACACAACCACATCATCTCAACGACATCACTAACAACGCGCTAACACCTATACACCATGCTCCCACTTGAACACGAGACAAAATCAGCTCACTCACACTACATAATGCACAGTTTTACAATCTTAAATAATCAGTCAACAGTTCACTTTGTTGGGAATAAAGGACAGTTCCGTCATTTCATTTCACTGCAATGTGTGCATCGTGTTCAGCGGCCGCAAACTGCATTCCCTATAATTTCAACTCCGACCTCTGATTAAAGTTTGTTGTCACTGAAGATCAGTTATCTGGATGAGATTTTACACAATTGTGTGTGAGAATTTTAATTTATATTGATCCCGTGTAAAACAGATGAAACTCTTGACATGGACGCGCAGCAGTTTCGTGTGTTGCCAATAATAAAAATTTGTTGTAGACATAAACAAACTACCTACTATGTCTATGGGTGCCGTAGAAATGTTAAAAGCGCAGGGTATCTGTGCATTTTGAAGTAGCAATAGAATGATGTGATATTTATAGAGTTACCAGACCCTAGATTATTTTTCCCCCATGATAGGTACTACTCACCATTTATACAGAGTATTGAATTGGGTGTATATTTAACTTTTTTTATTTTAAGTAACTACGAAATAAAAATTGAACGGCTGATACGATTACCGGATACTTTCACAGCTCCGCAAACGAGCAGTTTGCTCCGTGTCATTTCTAAAATAGTGTTACGAAATAATTATTGTCAGGTCGACCTCCACTTGGTTCTGCTGGAAACCATTATAGTTGAATACATCATGATGGGTAAACTAGCCTGCTTTCATCGTCACCTATTGCCATTCATTGGTACCCTGCCAATGTATATTAATAGCGTAGATGAGGTTTTTTCGTCCATTAATAAAAACTTTTTATTATCTAATGTGATAACTTATAATATTAAATTTGTTAATGCAAACAATGTATGAATGCATTTAATTATTCGCTAAAGTAAAATAATAGTATCGGTATCCTAACTGTTCCTATGAGTAGCAGCTACATGAAGTTTTAATGAATGAAGTGAAATTTAGTTGGTATACAAAATTAAAAATTTATCCGAATTTCTAGAAAATAATATTTTATCAATAATGACAACCCAAGAAGTTTCAAGAGCAATCGAATACATAAAAAATATACCTCCTAATTCGCAACAAATATTAACAACATAGCTATTTAAAATGAATGGGTAATGCAAGGTAAAAATGTAAACATCATCTTAAAATTATAATACCTACATAAATATTTTGTTTATAAATTGATGATCCAAATTTATTTTTGCATGCCATTTTTTTAAATAATTGATGTCTAACTCTGTATATTATAATATTAAGTATTATTTACTTGTGAAATATTTGATTTTCTTATAGTTAATTTCGGTTGAGACAAACTAAAATATAACAATTGGCTCAAATTAGAAGTGCCATTTCTCTTAACCTAATACTTTAATTTGATAGTTTCACAAAATTACTGTATTATAGACTTATATATATTTGGAATTTTACTTTATGTCTCTCCTTAGAATAAAGATTTTGCTGTGATATCAATATGAAACAAGCAGTTTATTTTTAATATTTATATTAAACAAAATCATTATGTTTTCAATATTATACTGAAAAGTATAAAAAAAAATATTGATTGACACAAATTAATTTTAAACAAATATTCACTCATGCATTCCAAAACTAAACTTTGTGTACACAAAGCAAGCACAAATAAGACTTCTATGTTTTGTTCATAATGCTATCTTCTAAGGCGAAGTTGTTCCAAGTATTATTGTCATTGTATGTCTTCTTTTCTTCAATAACAATTGGTTGGTAATTTTGTTGCGGCAATTTGTTCCAGCGTCATGCATAAAAGCCTTGAACTACCGCTATTTCTTAGCGACCATATCAATTTTATTTAATAGTAAAGTAAGAGAATTATATTCACTTGAAAATGTGAAACACTATAGGTAAATCAAAGGAAATTTATATGTAATATTGTGAATGACAGGTTATTTATTTTACAAAATGTCTTCTTCTAACATCTCTATTAAGTTTAACAACTCAAATTGTCCATTCCCTTCCTTTTTCAAAAGTTCTATAACATGGAGAGTTTGTTGTACAACACTTTTGTTAACGTTAACAAAAAAGCGTACATCTCTCATAGCTTTCTCTATAACACTTACAGGATAAGGTCGTTTTGTGTTAGGGTTAACACATTTATCAGCAATACTTGTAGCAATATCTTTCGTAAGGGATACTATTTGGATAATGGCCTCAAACGAATAGGTAAATCAAAGGAAATTTATATGTAATATTGTGAATGACAGCTTATTTATTTTACAAAATGTCTTCTTCTAACATCTCTATTAAGTTTAACAACTCAAATTGTCCATTCCCTTTTGTCTCTGTTTGGATCATAGCATCCAAATTTTTAAAATTCCCAGGTTCAATTAAACATATTATATTAGCCGTTTCAGAATACCAATATTCTTCTTCAATACTCAATACTAAATGTATTATTTTATTTTTAATTTTATTTGCACCTTTTCCAGTTAATAAGATTCTTACTCTCATTTGTGCCCTTTGCAGGCGTATTTCCTTTTTCAATAGTTCTATAACATGGAGAGTTTGTTGTACAACACTTTTGTTAACGTTAACAAAAAAGCGTACATCTCTCATAGCTTTCTCTATAACACTTACAGGATAAGGTCGTTTTGTGTTAGGGTTAACACATTTATCAGCAATACTTGTAGCAATATCTTTCGTAAGAGATACTATTTGAGATTGCCTATCCTTATCAGAAATTTGAAGCTCACCATTTTTCAGTATCTCCTTACATATTTCTGTGGAGTCGTTCGTTCTAAATATGTTGATCAAATCCTCTTTTTTAGCTGCCTGCCCTTTGGAGACGTGTAAAAATATAGTTTGCGTTTGCAATACCTCATTAATATCTTGTTCCAATTGATTTCGCCATGGTAGCACTTTATGTTTGTAGCAGGCTATTTCAAACTTTTTCCCACCTTTCTTTAAACGAACTATTGCAACGTTGGTTAAACGTACTTGATTTGTTGGTTTCAATAACTTTGACATTTTTATATTTTAAGTTTAATTTACTTTATAACAGAGAGGTGGAGAGGTTAATTACACGTGTTGTTCATTATAATTTAATAATGTAGGTAGTTCGATATATTTTGTACGGGAACCGGTAGTCGTTGTTCCGCTGTCATATGAACGGTGACAACTTGACACAATCCTTCGATCTAGGGATTGGATAGCATTGACATGAATCTATACAAGAATATGTGATCTACAAGTCGATATCGATATACTGAGTAAGCATCGTCACTCGCGGTATTGTGGCCATTATGAAATGCTTAATAAAAGGATTCTTCGTTATATTTCTAAAATATATACTTATTTATTCATTGTCATAATCGTCTCAGCTGGATAATGGCCTCAAACGAATTCCAAATTTTATTTTACTTAAAATAAGAATATTGTATTAAATTTTAAAAGTACGAAATTTTTCCAGTACAGAGTTTATTGATTAACGTAACAGTGTTCAATATAATCATCCATATGTAATTTCGAGTAATGATTGTTTCAATATTCAAATCTGTGTAAATTTAGACTCGAAGTCTACCTACATTTTATAATATTACTAAAAAAAGAATTTAGAAATATAATTATGAATTCTATGAATAAGTATTTTGTAAAAGTTATAATGGCACGGGTGGCTGTACCTAATGTATATATGTACTATATATACCTAATGTATGTATATGTATATATAGGGAGGAAGGCATTGTTAGTAATACGGACTATCGGTATCATTGCTAACAATACACCCCGTCAGGTCAACCTCTCCGCGGTCCCCCTGGGAACCATCGTATTAAATTCCAGTGTATTCATCATGGTGAGCTAACTGGCGTGCCTTTTCATCATTAAGGAAGGAATTGTTAGTAATGTAGACTGAGAATTCCATTGCTAGCAATATACCCAACCAGGTCGACCTCCTCGCGGTCCCCTCTGGAAACTATCATGGTTAATTCCTGATGAATTCGTCATGATGGGCTAACTGGCCTGTTTCATTCTCATCGATCACCTTCACTGGTGCCCCGCCAGCGTATCCCGTTAGCGCAGGTTACCATTCCATTTAAGCCCATCAAAAAAAAAAAAAAGGCCCGATCGTTGGAAGGTATGAATGTTGACAATTAAAATTTAGTAAAAATTACCAATTTTCGATAGTAATAATGAAAATATGTAAAGTTTTAGTAAAAACTTAAATTAAAAAGAGAGCTAGTAAGTAAATAATTAGTAAAATATTAGAATATATTATGAAATTAATTGCTGTGTTGGCGTTTTTTTTCGCCGTCACCATAGTGACGCAATGGAATGGAATGAAATGGACTAATAATAAATAGTAGTGGATGAAACAATGGACTTGGTAATTAAAAAAATCTAACTAATTAGAAAATCTTTCGAATACTGAAATTAGTAATTACTAATTACTAATTGATCGACTAACAAAATTGCACGAAGTCGCGCATCCCTAGTTAACATTATCATTACATGTGTAGAGTAGAATGCAATCTACCCACAAAATAAATATTATACCCAGAAGGAAAGCTGTTTTGACGTATCGCTAAATGTGCCGACAAATGTGTAAGTGTTGCCGCAAGAAAATTAAATAAAAAATATGTATTTGTATCGTAACCCAATTTTAGTCTTCTTTTTGAATCATCGATTGCTAAACACGCGTTTTTTTTTTATAAAATTCACTAATAATTACAGCTAGACCACGCTACGGCATTATTTTTTACTTAATCATACAATATTCACAGTAATATGTTTGTTATTCAAACATGCTTAAAAAGCGAATTTGAATAAATGTTTATATCCCAAAGGTGCGGAAAATAGCTAGTTTCTTATAATAATATTTTTTTTTTGTGAAATTCTTTGAAAAGACAGCTAACTTCTTTTAATTCTCTTTTCAAAGAAAGTAAAAGAATTATTACACTTCATGAAATTGCATTTAAAAACAAAAACGCACTTTTTACGCAGCGAATGACGAGCGCGGAGAGCTCTAACACACACAAGCTTCAGTTGCTTGTAGTAGTTTTCTTGTCCCAACATGTTTCTTAGTATCTTTTTTTTTTGGTTATTCTGTGATGCAGCTTTCTAAAAATTAATGACGCTCAACATCCGTTCAAGGATAATGTCATGCTAATGAAATATTTTATTACAGAAAAAATCAAAACATTGTTTTAATAAAAAGACGCGTTAACGTTAATGGCGGATACCTAAATTCGTATGAAATTAGGATCATTATTATAATAACTAGATCTCGTAGGGGAAGGTGAAAAGTTTTCGGTCTGACAATGAAAGACTGCTATTTTCATTAAAAAAAAGTAATTTTATTTTTCTACATAATCTCCCTTCATTTCAACACACTTGATCCAGCGTTTCACTAACATCAGTATTTCTGGGGGGGAAGGGATTGCTAGTAATGCGGATTACCACTCCCATTGCTAACAATATACCCTAACAGGTCGACCTCCTCGTGGTCCCTCCTGGAAACCATCGTGCTGAATTCCAAGTGTATTCATCACGATGCGCTAACTGACCTTTCTTTTCATTCTCACGTATCATCCCTCACTGGTGCCCCGAAAGCGTATACCGTTAGCGCAGGCGGGGTTACCATACCATTTTCACCCATCATAAAAAAAAAGGTGCTGCCTCCCGATGACGTCTCTATCCTGCAAGGTAGACAAAAAAAACATGTGAAAAGCTTCCCAGAAACAAATTCCTTCAAGTTTGAGAATAGATAGAATTCTGAGGGAACCAAGTCAGGAGAATAGGGGGGATAACCAAGCAAATTGTATCCCAAATCCCGCAGTTTTCTCATCGCCAACAGAGCCTTTATTCAGGTCCATTTTAACAAAAAAATATGCACGACATTTACTGCAAAAATTCATGTAAATAAACTATTTAAAAGAACAAGTTTAAACTTGTCATACGAAGTAATGACACATACACCTAAGCAAGAAAAATATTTTTTTTACTGTATAGAACGCCATTTCTGTTTTTTTTTTTTTTAAATGGATGAAGATGGAATGGTAACTCTGCCTGCGCTATCGGTATACACAGGCGGGGCACCAGTGAAGGGTGACAAATGAGGATGAAGGCATGTCAGTTGGCCCATAGTAACCAATTGAACAACAATTAACCACTATGGTTTCCAGGGGGAACCGTGTGGAGGTCGACCTGATGGGGTGTATTGCTAGCAATGGGGCTGTTAAATCTCATCACTAACAATCCCTTTCCGTCATTTCTGTGTTAGGCCGGGAACTTTTCAGCTTACCATCGTATATGTAAAATTTATTTATTTATTTACATATATGGTACACTAAACAAACTTTTCATTTAAATAATATCATTAATTAAATACATTACATAAATTAAATACAAAATTGATATGTGAAAGGTTACATAGATATAAGCACGTCTTTCTATCTGCCCTTTGATTATTTATTTATTCTTTATTGACCATATTACAAAAAAAATGTCTGGTACAAAAGGCGGACTTAATACTATATAGCGTTCTCTCGCAGTCGACCTTTGGCTAAACAGAAATTTTATTATGCGGTGAAAAAAATTACAACACATACAATAGAGAACTACTGCACATTATTGTGTGAGATACACGACATGACGAAAAAGCATATACGGATTCACTCCTATTTTAAGACTGTAGTGGAGTTACGGCTCTTTCATTAGTACCCGCCACGTTTACTGACCAACTTTCTCTATTTTGGGCATGGCCATATTATTAGGTACAATAATTATATCAAATAGCACGTCACAAGACGATGTAGTGACAAAAATCGAAAAAGGAATGTTGCGTTGGTTTGGTCATTTGGAGAGGATGGATGAAAGGAGAATTACGAAAGAGATTTCTTAAGCAAGAATGAATGGAGATGTCGGTAGGGGCCGCCCTAGACGGACGTATGTTGACCAAATAGGCGACGTGCTGGAGAAGGGCCAAATTAAAAGTACCCGTAACCGGCCAGCGTGTATTAAGACTGATGAATGTGGAGGAAGCGAAAGAGGTTTGTTTGAATGCGTTAGCACGTCATCTTTCACGTGGTTGGACTGGAAACTATCGTGGTTAATTTGTCACGATAAGGCAAGTGACCTATCTTGTCATACATTGTTAGTGACCTTCCCCCTCCGTGTATACATTAAGTGCGGGGAAATTCCATTGTTATTTATGAAAAAAATATATACTATGTATGCTGTTAGGTCGATCTTTACAAGGGTACCCATGTTTATCAACGAATTCGCCACTATGAGCCAACTGGTTTAATTGCTTCCTTGTTGTCTTATGTCCATTCGTACCACGCGATTCCATTGTCATTTATTTGCCTTTACTCATTGATTTGATGGATGACTCCTTCCTTACTTAAGACCGCCTTACTGTACTTGTACAATTGTATCGTTGTGTTTGTAAATTGTCTTGCTTATTTCCTATATTGTATAATGCAAGTAAAGTATACTCATTCATTCATTCACAATTCCCTTTCAACTATCATACCAGCAATGAAGTTGGACAGCCCTATTGCTAGCAATATGACCTATAAGGTCGACCTCCATATGGTTCCCCCTAGAAACCATCGTGAACAATTCTTGTTGAATTCGTCACGATGGGCTAGCTGACCTGCTTCATCTTCACCTATCATCCTTTACTGATGCCCCGCCGGTGTATACCGATAGTGCGGGTGGGGTTACCATTCCATTATCACCCATTAAAGAAAACCATCATGGTTATTTCTTGTGGAATTCATCACGATGGGCTAACAGATCTGCTTTGATCCTCACCCTATCATTCCTCACTGGTGCTCCGCCAGCGTATACCGATAGCGCAATAACAAAATAGTTTTTTTTTTTATACAATTTAGAATAGCAAACAAGCTGACGGCCCACCTGATGGAAAAATGTAACAGTCGCCTATAGACATGAGCAGTACCATGCACATAACAGAGTATACTGTTTCACCCATGATACCCCCCATGCGTTGCCATTCCTGAGGACTCAGGCGTTATTCCTCTGTACCCTGTAAATTCACGCCATATCCCACCCTTCAAACCGAAACACAACCATGCAAACACAACTGCTTCACGGTTGAAACACGAATGGGACAGAGGTAACCAAGCAATCGACTTTTGTACAAAGTCTCCCACTGGTAAATGGTCAGAGCATTGAAATATTGTTTAAATTTTATCGAATATTGAATCAACCATTTATTTGTATACACATATTAAATACATTTAATACATAAAGTAATTAATGTTTGGTCTTAATGACAAATAAGATAAAAAATAAAAGCAAATCTGAGGTATGTGAGTATTAACATATTTCATTATGTTATCAACTTTATAGGAGTTGACACTTGACAAACATATATCTTCAATGAAGCTGCGGTCAGTGATCTCAGTGTAATGAAATATTTAATTATATTATATGCTTATATCCTACTACATTAGCTATTTTTATCACAAAAATAATATAATCCTAATTGAGAATTTCCCATCCATGTCAATGGTATTTAAAATTACAGACGTAAATGTATATACAGTAACATATTTTTTATATTTATGCAATAATTAAAAACACTTTCAGATGTAACAAACTATAACAAATACATGATTTGTCTTATCACACATAATATATTTATAAACATATTAAATATTTTTTTTTTAATATTATATAATATTTTTTAATAATTATGTAGTTAACATGTTGAGTGACACAAGAAATTTTAATAATCTGAACTTAAACGACAATTTGATTTAATCTTATTATATTATTAAAAACATTTTTTTTTTATACCACTTAGAATGGCAAACAAGCTGATAGCCCACCTGATGTAAAGTGGTAACTGTCGTCTATAGACATGAGCAGTACCATGGATATAACAGAGTATACTGTTTTGCCCATGATACCCCCCATGCGTTGCCATTCTTGAGGACTCAGGTGTTATTCCTCTGTACCCTGTAAATTCACGCCATATCCCACCCTTCAAACCGAAATACAGCCATGCAAACACAACTGCTTCACGGTTGAAACACGAATGGAATGACAGAGGTACCAAAGCAATCGACTTTTGTACAAAGTCTCTCTCTGGTAAAAACACTAATTCTAGTGCATAGTTATCATCAAAAAGTATAAAAAAAGAAACAAAGAAACATTAAAATATTATTTTATATATTGAATTTTAATGAATTTTTATAATTATATTTTTGGTTTGTTATTTAAAAAAAAATTCTGTTCAATCAAGCTAGCATTGATGTTTGTTCTTTTCCCAGAAGCCATCTATCAATATTAGCACTGATATATTTTGAGTTTATTTGTAGTAGCATAAAAATGGCAAGTAAACACAGGATAAGATAACCCATAGTTGGTGTCCTAGAAAAAAAGGCAATCTATGAGTTATCTCATAGTTAATTGACAGTCAACATGTTAATAATTTTTAATTTTTTTTTTTATTAATTTATTCTCTCTTTTTACCATGTAAAACACACACAACAGCTTATTTATAAAAATCTAAGATGGAATAGTCATGCAAGTCATAACATGTTATAGTTATTGAATATTTAAATGACAAAACAATGTATGTAATAAAAGATGTAATGTATTAAACAATTACTTACAATATAAACCATAATTTTATATGATAATTTTACATAGAGAATATTGTAATTTGGAAAATGTTTGGACTGTACAATTGTAATATAATGTAGACTTAAAACCATTCTAACATGTGCATACCTCCGCGGGGTGCTGCATGTTGTGTGCCTGTATATGTATGTAACTTCTTATTGTACCATGTAGCAAGCGAATACATATGATTTGATTTTGTTTTGAATGGTCATTAGTACTCTATAGAACTGTGCAAAATGTTTCTGTTAGTTTTTTTTTTATATAAAATAAAAATATGAACAGTTCAAAACTATATTTAAATACTGGCGTTGGAGTATTTTTAGAATTATTAAGAGGATTAAACAAATAAGAAACTGGGTACTTGAATAGTGTTATTTTCAGCAGTTAAGATATAACTATGTAATACCAATTTAGTAAGAAAATAATAACATTATGTGAGATTTTTCAATATGAGATGGACTTATTATTACTTATGCCAGATAAAATTAAGACACTATACTAGTACTTAAGTAAGGTTAGGTGCAAACAATGATATAATGTTATTATAACTTACACTATTATAACACAAGTGTTTGTTTTTCTAAAGCTAAATATAAACTAGTTAAGCTATCGAACACATGGTTTGGTGCTGGTGGTTTCTCAGTTTTAATATCATCTGATATGAGCACTGCGTGCCACCCAGCTAATCTCGCTCCTTCGTAGTCCGTCTTCACATCATCTCCAATATGAAGGGCTTCTGATGGCTTCACACTTTGCTTACACCTTTCCAGGGCATGTCTAAATATCTTTGCATCAGGCTTACTAAAGCCAAATTCATAACATGTTACAATAAAATCAAACTTATTAATTATCCCAATACTCCCAAGTACATCATACAGGCGAGGGTCAAAATTAGATATTATGCCAACGGTAATTCCCCTTTTTTGAATGCTGTCTAGCAATATATCGCTTCCCTCAGCAGCACTCCAACATTTTGCAGTTTTATAATCTTCTATTAGTTCAGTGGCAACGCTGTTTACATCCGAACTCACTGGAAGATGACCATCGAAAGTTCTCTTCACAACTTGTCGCCACCATTCCTCCCAGGATATAGTACACTTACCGAAATTAGGATATTTTGACAATAGGATATTGTAGTTATGTGATAATCTATCATCAACCTCTTCGTCTGTGCCCTTATATCCATATTTCCGAGCTACAGCGGCATAATATTGCCAAGGCGGTACCCGGAATTTTAACAAAGTATTAGTTACATCGAATGTAATCAATTTTATATGTTGTAATCCCATTGTGAGTTGATAGACTTTTTGCGATTATTTAGTTATTTCATTATGGAGTTTATTCCTTTTTAAAATTGATTTCTATTAATACATATCTAGTAATATACCTGTACTTTACTTGTTGTCTGATTAGATCAGGTGAAATTTCACGGAACGCTTGAACGAAATTCGAAATAATAAAGCATGACATAATATTTTGAAATCACTTGTTAGACGTTGTATTAGATCCATTCTGTCGTTTATCTTGTTTTGATTCCTTTGATGTTTAGTCAGTCTTACCATATATAAAAATAAAAAAAGTAAGTTGTAATAAAAAATCGTTTTAAAAGGCAATTAATTTGATAATACTCTGTGTCAGTCAAGGTAAAAGAAATTATTTAATCTGTGCAATGCACAGAGTATACCATATTATTAAGTCTCTATATTGTGTGGGTATTCTTCGAGCTAGAATATAGATCAGTGTTTCTATTATTTGTTCAAATCTTAGTTTTGTTTTTATTTTCCCATAACACTACAGCTAAAGTATCAGATATAACTAAGAACACAAGAAACATTATACTTTCCTGTCCTTGAAACGAGTTTCTAGAATGGTGTACGTGAAAGGAGGTTCGTTCTTTATTTTCCTTTAAACCATTAGTTTAGTTTTAGGCCACGTCAGTTTATATTTCACAACAATTAGATAACATGAGATCATTTCAAAATTGCAATACTTCCATGATTACTAATTGTTTAAATCGACACCTTGTCTTGATTGCAGTGTTTGAGTATGGGTCAGTTTTATGTTTAATATACAATTCCATTCTTACCCATCGACCCTTCTGTTTTCGTTTTTTTCTTATTCGATTTTACAGTAAATCCTGATATTATCTATATTTTTATTAAAATAATTTCTATTAGTTACTAGATTTTCAATATAATTTTTGAAGTATTATAAATGGCCTTCTACTACTTCAAGTTTTAAGACTATATTATTTTATAAAACAATATAATTCAGCTAGTTTCTTGATACTATTATGATTATCATTTAAGCATTCATTATCCATATTCTATGCTTAGACCTTGTATTTATTAATTCCTTTATGTATTTCACATTATTAATATAAAATATTATTTAAGTTTTTTGAAATTCTTTTGAATACAATGTTACAAATAGAACTATGAGAAGAAACAATTTAAAATTGTTAAACAAGCTTTTATATTTTGCATTATGAAAACATATAAATTAAAATTATTGTTTATGGTACAATTTCAGATGGAACTGTAGTGCAGCAGAACTCGTTCAGCTTTTTTGGATGGTTCTGGGGCATCCTAAATTTCTTTTATCTGCTGTAAGTAATAAAAATATTAATTAATAACGTAATGTTTTGGACCTTAACTGATTTAATAGCAATAAAATTATGTATTAACACATAATCATTCATAATAAGGTATATTAATTTCCAAGGGCATCATTGTGTATTCTGTGGTGTAAGTTGAGTTGATAGTTTACATCAGGTGGATAGTGGTAATTGTTGCATTTAGTTGTATATTACCAGAGGGAGACTTTGTACAAAAGTCGATTGCTTGGGTACCTCTGTCCTATTCGTGTTTCAACCGTGAAGCAGTTATGTTTGCATGGCTGTGTTTCAGTTTGAAGGGTGGGATATAGCGTGAATTTAGTGGGTACAGAGGAATAACACCTGAGTCCTCAGGACTCATGGGGGGTATCATGGGCGTAACAGTATACTCTGTTATGTCCATGGTACTGCTCATGTCTATAGGTGACGGTTACCACTTTCCATCAGGTGGGCCGTCAGCTTGTTGCCATTCTAAGTTGTATAAAAAAGAAAGCTATGAACATAACAGAGTATACTGTGTCACCTGTGATTACCCTTCATGCATTACTCATCCCAGGACTAAGGTGTATGCTGCTATACTCTGGAATTTCATTGCTGTATCCCACCCTTTAAATTGAACCAAAGCTTTGTTCATTCTTTGTCTGATATTTTGTATTGTTTATTTGTTGTGATACTAACTTGTTTTTTTGTGATACTGACAAAATTGTTGTAGTAAATTGCAAAAACTCTGGATATTGTTTTTTTTTACCTAAAATTTCCTTGTAGTACATATAAATTACCTATTTCGTATTTTGGTTGTGTTTTTTGTATTGGATGAAAATGGAGTGGTGACCCCGCCTGCGCTAATGGGATACGCTGGCGGGACACCAGTGAAGCATGATCGATGAGGATGAAAACAGGCCAGTTAGCCCATCATGATGAATTCATCAGGAATTAATCATGATAGTTTCAAGGGGGAACCGCGAAGAGGTCGACCTGGTTGGGTATATTGTTAGCAATGGTATTCTCAGTCTCCATTACTAACAATCCCTTTTCCCCCCATTTTGGTTGTGTTGTCTTGGTGTAGAATCTTTCCTATGGGTGTTGTAAGAGGCAACTAAGAAGACTTAATAGTCAAGCATGGGCAGCAGTAACCTTTAAATAACATTACCAGCCTAACTGCAGTTGCTAACTCACCTGCCAAGCGTGGCAACTACTGGCGAAACCCCTTCAAGGGGGAGGCTTCTGTTCAGCAGTAAACAGTTAATGGCTAATATCATAATCATCATTTTTAATTTCAGGTTCCAGACTCTAATTAATCCAAACTTCAGTAAACATGGTGACAAGTATGTGACAGATTTCCGACCACCTGGCAGTGGGTAAGTTATGTTTTTTTTATACCACTGAGGTGGCAAACAAGCATATGGTCGACCTAATGATATACCATAGTCTATGAACGCTTGTAATATTTTTTTTTAATGGGTGATAATGAAATAGTAACCCCACCTACGCTAACGGTATACACTGGTGGGGCACTAGTGGAAGATGATAGGTGAGAATGAATGCAGGTTAGTTGGCCCACCATGATGAATTCGACTAGAATTAAGCATGATGGTTTCCAGGGGAAACGCGTGGAGGTCGATCTGAGAGTGTATATTGCTAGCAATGGGGCTATTTGACCTCATTACTAATAATCGCTTTCCCTCCTTCGCCTGCAATACTGGGGGTATTACACGCGCGTTGCCGACCCTGAAGAAACCTCTTTACCTCCCTTTTGAAGAATCCTATGCTGTAGTCTCTTGGGAAAATCTCGGCACGGAGCTCTTTCCACAACTTGAGTGTTTATGGGAGAAAACATCTCTGAAACCACATTGTAAGCACCATTTAGGCTATAGCGTATGAGGGTGAACTCCTTGTCGGTGGTGAGCCGTACGATGGCTTTTTAAATTTATCTATATATAAAACTTCATTGGTGTTAATTCTGTGACACTTGCCCATATCCCTTCTATGTTCTTTCTTCCATTGTAAATTATAATTTACTAAGTTCAGGCCATATTTACCAACTGACTAAATACTCTCTCATTTTATTGTCAATATTTGTTCATACCAATACAAGTCCAAGCGACATACCGGCACGGCTACGTATTTTTAATAATTCTATTTGCGCGGTCGAAACGACACTGCTACGTGATTCCTTGAGGGAAACACTGTTACCTATTGTATTACGTTCTTATTATACTAGATTTGTAAGATTTAGAAAATATAGAAGATTAAACTATAACTGCATCAACCGTAGTTGTTATTTATGCCGCATCTAACAATATTTAAAACAAATATTGTTCCAGATTTACGCGCATTAATTTTATAAATAGATTAGTATCATGTAAAACTGTGTTATCAGCATCCTATTTCATATAATGGACATGATTCTTGTGTAAATGAAAAACATTACATTTTAAAGGATTTATAACTATTTTTACTACTCTTTAGCCATTTGTCTGTTTATATTTATTATTTCAGCCGTTAACTATCCTCTGCTGAATATAAGCTTTCCCATAAAATGAGTTTTTTTTATACAACTTAGGATGGCAAACAAGCTGACGGCCCACCTGATGGAAAGTGGTAACCGTCGCCTATAGACATGAGCAGTACCGTGCACATAACAGAGTATACTGTTTCGCCCATGACACCTCCCATGCGTTGCCACTTCTGAGGACTCAGGTGTTATTCCTTAGTACCCAGTAAAATCACGCCATATCCCACCCTTCAAACTGAAACACAGCCATGCAAACACAACTGCTTCACGGTTGAGACACGAATGGGACAGAGGTACCCAAGCAATCGACTTTTATACAAAGTCTCTCTTTTGCCAAAGTTGCCAATAACTGGCAAAATCTCCCAAAGGGGAGGTTTATGTTCAGCAGTGGACAGTTAAAGGCTGTGATGATGTATAAGCCAGTAATGATTAAATGATGCAGCGAAATTTTAAGTATTAATATATTTTATTTATAAAACTTTAATACACCTAGACAGTGTAAATGGGCTTAACACAATTTTTAATTTCATTTTCAGTCCACCTAAGCCTCCAAGTCGGAAATTTGGCGGATTTGGACCGTCGGGATCGGGGCCGTCGCCTCCGCCGATGGGAGGGTGTGGCTGCGGCGGCTAAATACTCAAATATATACATTCCATACACCCTATAAGGGTAGATTCACACTATAACGGTTCATTCTCGGTCTGGGAGTCGAAACTTCGAGATGGAATAGTACTGAACTGATAAATAGAACGAATGCAATCTCTCTCATGTAATAATATTTTATAAGACACAATCCAACCGAGAACGAACCGTGAGTGATATTATATTGTGAATCTGGCTTAAAATATATTATTTACTTTTTGTATAATAAAACTTATATGATTTAATAACTGTTTAATTATTAAATATGTATAAATGATTTCATATTTTCCATAATAGTGAAAAAAAGTCGATGAAATAGAACAAGGCACCAATGTGAAGTTTGTGTTTGGTTTTATTTCTATCTCATATCCATATTTCAGTGATAGTATTCAGGAACTTTATGTTTTTACGAGTCCATAATATTTATTATGAAGACATTTAGAAAAACATAAGATTTTAAATTGTCCATTGCAAAAGCAATATGTAGTAGTAGTTTAATTTATCCCACTCAGGGAAAGGCAAAGCTACTGAGCCATACAGCCTAATCTTCAGAAAATCGGTGGCCCACGAAGACCGTGAAAAAGCAACAATTTATTTAAATATGGAATGACATCTGTCTTAAGTTTAGCTAGACATTAACAGAAAGATAACTACAGTTTCGTGTAGTGTGGAAGTTCCTATACTGCAACAAACGAAGGATTTTGGTATTCGTGATAGTTATAGTTTGATGTTATTAAAGAAATATAGGGAGCTAATGAGTTAGATCAAAGAGTCAGGATGAGCTTACAGGCGTATAATGGACGTAGAAAAAGGAATTTTATTTACAATGTTTCATTGTACTCTACTATAAAATGACGTGTTCGCATAAATGAAAATATTATATTGCTCCTTCACTACACGACTGATGCTAAATTTGCAATTAACTTTCTTTTATGCTTGCAATATTTTTTATATTACCACACACAATAATCATATAAAATTACATTAATTATAAATTAATGACATGTTGTTTACATTAAGTAAACAAACATTTGAAATTATCTGTGGTAGGATGTAACCGATTAGGTATTTATTGTAACAAAATGCAAAGAGTATAAATATTTTAGTAATATTAACAATAGTGTCTGTTTTTTCATTGCAAATATAACAATATTGTTGTGTATTTTTGTATTAAATTACTGAAGATTGCAATGTTTTTCATTGTTGATTTTTATGCCATTTATTAATTTTAATTAATATTTTTATATACTTAAGTGATAACATTTTAATTTTCGTTTTAATTCTTTATTGTACACACTAACTTAACATTACTTGTAAACTTGTATACTTAATATAGTATTAAATATGTTGATATGTGAAAATAAATGTTTTTTTTTTAATATTACCTTAACCTTAGATTAAGTATAACAGATTGGTAATGCACGAGACAGAAAATATAAAAACCTGTATGTTAGAGCGAGAGAAAAACGGGACGTCAATCTACATAACATTATGCTCCAAGTTGTTTTGGCGGGAATAAAAACAAAGTAATATCTAATTATTTATATGTATTGAAGTGGAATTAATTCTAAGTGAATGTCGTTAGAATTAAGTGTGCTTTACTTGAATGTAATATAAAGAACAGAGAAAACACAATTTCATATTTTACATGTCAATATGCTTGAAATATTTCACACATTTAAATACAATATTTAGAACTATAACAAATATTTTGTATATGAATCGATAGAGATAGAAATACGAATGGGTATATAAATACCCAAGCAGACAACTTTTGTACGAAGTTTTTCTTTATATTATAAAATATGGGATTGTAACATTTTAGCCTTTAAGAACGGCAATGTACATTGATCGTAGGCAAAACCATTGTCTATAACTGAAAACTTTGCTTCTTATTCTGGTGTGGAAACGGATCCTCCTCTAAATACGCCTATGTCTGTGTCATCAAATGGTATCATAATAAGTAATCAATTTATAGAATACTTGTTATACTTTTAGTGTCAATACAAAGTTTTATATATATATATATATTTTTTTTATATCGATTAAGAACTTTTCAGGCACAATAAGTTGTGTGTTTTTGACAAAAAATTAACATACTCGTTTGTCGTTTAATTGCTATTTGTAAGTGTAATAATTTCATGTACCCCTGGGGTAGGTACCTTAATCTATGCCTTATAGACCATAAGAAACTACATAGGTATTAAAATGTCATTTTATTAGGTGCTTTAACCATAAATTCTAGAGCAAAATGGTGACACTGTTTACCCGCCAAATATTAATACTTTGATATAGGACCGCAGGTACTATCCTAAATCCGTGTTAGCAATCTAAGAATAGTTTGCATTTTTGCATTATGGAATTTCCATTTGTTTAGATCATATCCTAAAGCATGTGTCTTATTATCGTATAAGACATATGAAAAAGAATAATTGTTGATCACTAGTTACTGATCGTTCAAGGAATAACAATACATTTTTATTGTATATATTATATGTTGCATCCTTACCATCTCTAATTGGGGCCTCGCCAGCGACGTTGATACCGCAGGCAGGGTTATCATTCCATTTTCGTCCACTAAAAAAAGATTATAGGCGACAGAATACTGTGCTTTTGTGATGTTGATTAACACTTGCCTTCATGTCGGCCGTTAGTTTATTTCTTATAAATTTGGTATCAATTTAATTTATTATTTAAATATCATCTATAACTTTAAATGATTATTTTATGATGTTATGACACTATTATAATATTATATATTAACGCTAAATAAATCCATTCAATTATAAATAATGCATAGTAATTTCATTGTAATTGGAGCTGTTATGTGGATGTTAATACCATAGATGAATACAATATCAAATTACTCATTGGCTATCAAGTAAGAGTTAATATTATAAGGGAATATTAAAATTAAAATACTATGGTTAATTATTTATTTTTATTACATAACAAAAATGGGGAATACAATAAAAATTAGAATATGAAATGCTTTTACACTGTATGGAAAATATTTTATATTATGAAGTCAGTATGTATGGTATTAAATCTATAGAATATGTCTATGACATATGTTATATAAGGTTATACAATAATGCAAAACAAAAAAAATGAAAAAAAAAAATATAAATATTTAAAAAGAAAAACGCCAAAAAATATGATAAGGATAAATTACGATAGTTATATTTACTTTATATTTATATTTACTAAATACAAAATAAAAAAAAAAAAAACAATCAGTTTGAATGAGGAACAGAAGTAAATCATGAAACACGCGAAAAAAGCGCGGGAATTCTGGTGCGAAAGGTGATACTTTCAAAATATAGTTAATCACAATAACTTCTTTTTTTTTCTTTTTCATGGCAATAACAATAGGAATTTTGAGATGACGTCCAAATGTTCTTAATCTTTGTCTCTGTTGCAGTCAAAACTCTTGACCAGTCAAAAGTACTATTGATTAGCAAAAACGGTCAAAAATCGTATGCTTTAGTCAATAATACTTTTGATTAAAATAACAATTGAAAGTGCTTCTTCTTAAAGTACTTTTGACTAAGTGATTCCATTAAAAGTGGTTTTGACTGGTTGTATCAGTCAAAACTCTTGAAAAGTCCTAATCTAACTTAATTTATTTAAATTAGGTTAGGCTAGGTTAGTATGTTTCCTTTGTATTGATTGTAATGCCAAATTTTTCGTAATAAACGATTTCACATTTAATAAATATATTTTTTTTTATCTAACGAGTTAATAGTACTTTTGACTGATACTTTATTGCAGTTAAAACTACTTTTGACTAAGAGTGTCAGTTAAAAGTACTTTTAACCGCAAATTTGCAGTGCAGCAAAAAAGTGCTAATAACCAATAATTTTCAGTTAAAACCACTTTCGACCAACCTGTTCAGTCAAAAGTACTTTTGACCGTTTTTGCTAGTCAATAGTACTTTTGACTGGTTAAGAGTTTTGACTGCAACATTTACATCCTTGTGACCGGTCAGTTTACGACGCTCCACCAGGCAGCTATCTTCTCCCTATAACAATACGAGTGACAATATCAAACAATATGACCAATATTAAGATAATTCGTATTAATTTACCAATTTAAATTACATTTTAATAGAGCAAAGTTTCTACGAAGTAATGTTAATCTACTCTATATATCCTTTGTTTGCATGTTTTTTTATTGGTGAATAAAATTAAAGAAAAAATGATTAAAAAAATAAATTTGACAGCTATGTTTTTTTTCTGCAATGGACATTAATAAGGTATCCAGACACGATCAACTTAAAGTGAAATTGTTCTTTGATATATTTTTTTGGCATTCAATGTTATGATGGAAGTTTCCACCGTTATGCAAAGAAGGGATATATATTGTTACATGTTTATAGACGACGGTTACCACTTTCCATCAGGTGGGCCGTCAGCTTATTTGCCATACTAAGTTGCATAAAAAAATTCTACAGACAAAACAAATTACATAGGACAAGACAAATGAATACGACGGCCAGTAACTAAAAAGACGGATATAATTTTAAGGCAAACAATTTGCTTTCGACCTTCGTATTCTAACGTTTTAACGTAATTTTTTTTGTAACTTTATACCTATGTTTTTATGTCTTTCGTTAATTGTAAAAAAAAATCTAAATTTGTTTATGTGTATTATGTTGAAAAAAGTAGACAGTAAAAAAGTATAATTGTATTCCAGACAATTTATCTTTTTGAAGACTAGGCAGCATGGTCTTCGACCTTAGCCTGTTCCAAACGGAACAAACGTACTAAAAAAAAAAAAAAGTATAATTGTTGTATTGTTTGCAACACCGGAAAAAATGGCGCGTTTAAAAAAATAATATGGCAAATTTAGTCTACTAAATGTCACCCGATGCTCTATCTGTTTTATCTAAGCTTCTATATTACTACTGCATCACAAGTCAGAACAAAACACAATGTTGATCGTAGTAGACCAGATAGGCAAACCTTTCGTGATCATATCTCCAAATTAAATCACAATTCTTTTTATTATTTTGAAAAAACTTAGTTACCTCAGACTATAACTTATTGGCACAAAATACAATTGTCGGAGAAATGGACACATTTGTGCTGTAACGTAAATGCAAACATTAGAATGACAAAAAATGTTTTAAACAAGATGTATACCGACAGCGCTGGCGGCGTCACCGTGTCATTGTCGTTCATTAAGAGGAAACTCCTTTGAAGTCATGCAGTCGTCAGCGCTGGCGACGGCCTTGTTCGACTACGAAGTTCAGTTATAACTGTTGAGAAAACACTGAACTATGTTCCTAGTAGAAGCTTATGCTATAGTTAATACATTACAGCAAAGTTATTTATTATATTAACATATTTGTTGTTTTAATAGATAAAGTTATAAAAGTTTTTTATATATCTAGGAAGGGTGCTGCCCTGAAGAACGATAGATGAATACAATTATACTACTGAGCTTGTTACGGTGGCGTCCTCTAGTGGCAGGAGGTTTTGGGTACTCTTTCAACGAGACATAGTATAGCAGATAATCGCGCATATCGCCATTAGCAGATTGTGATACATATAATAAATATCCGAATATGCTAATAGCAACACGCGAGATGTATCCAGATCTAGAAAATGGCATATAAATTGAATATCTAAGTGTTACGGGATTATTATAATTTGTTACGCCGCACATCCTAGTTGAAGCCTTGTAGGTTGATGACAGGCACCGCACGGCGCAGCGCATTAATTCTCTCCTATAATATATTAACTCTTTTGAGTTAAACCATTTGTTGTCTTTTGCATTATTTACATGCAGTCGATTATAAAAATTCTTCTCTGCTGATGAGCTGATGTAAAAATAAATAGTCACACATAATACATAATCGTGACTTAACGTGAGGAAAAAGCTTTTATAGAAACATCTTCAATAAAGAAATAGGTATGTACCTAGTCCAGCCATAAGTTCTGTTACAAATGAAAATACATTTTTTTTATGAAGTAATTTAATATTATTAAAATTTATACCTATATATTTATTAGTCTCAGCAAAAAATAAAAAAAATATTGCATTCGAAATGGCCACCTTTGTCTTTCATACAGGCCTTTAATCTCTCTGGTCACGAATCTATGGATTTACGCACTGTTTACAAGGGCAATTTCGCCACTGCGTGCTCCAAAGATTTTTTAAGAGACTCGATGTCGCCGTGTCGTTTAGAGCAGGCCATGCCTTCTAGAAGCGACCATAATTTGAAGTCTAAAGGGTTGAGGTCTGGGCTAAATGTGGGCTAGTCTTCAGCTCTTATAAAGTCCAGAACGTTGGTTTCAGTCAGTGGTGAGCGTGCACTTTATCATTTTGCTTATTGTAGTATTTTCAATCGTGAAATTTTTTTCATCGGTAAAGAGGATATTTCTGTGCTTTTCACCTTCGTATTGTATTCGTATGCGACAGAAGGCATTTTGATCGATCCACTCTCTTTAATTGTAAAGATTGATTCAAGGCATGTCCTGTATATCGACGTTAAGCACCGAGTTCCAGGTCTTGTTTTATAATACGCGACAGAGTCCTAGCGGGAATCTTCATTTCTCGCGATAAGATTTTTTGCTTCTTAATGGGATTTCGACAAATTCTGGCTTTAACAGCATTAACAGCTTTTGTAGTTCTAACAGCACGCAGCCGCCCCGATCTTTTCTAGTCTTCGACAGAGGAAGTGTTGTTGCATCCGTTAATAGTACGATATGCAAACATACGGCTGATACCAAGCTTTTGATGTATCTGAAATATGACAAACGGCTTCATACCCACTTTGTGCAAGGCGATTACTGCAATCTTATTTTTTTTAACACCCCATTCCATATTTTAATTTGATAATGAACACGAAAAATATGTGAAATGGCGTGAAATCGGAAGAAATTTTAAAATAATAAACGTGTTCCAAATTTAAAATAATTAAAAAGTTGAAAAAAAGAATAGTTTTTATGTAACAGTATTTATGGCCAGACTAGTTACTTACTATTTATCTGTAAAAGCTTTTTGATGACGTTAAGTTCGGATTGTGTATTTAAAAATAAATAATGAAAATATTATTTATATTCCCTTGATTTAAACTATATTTTGAAGAAACTTGTATCATCAGCAGGTAAAAATCGCGAAAGTTCTTTTTACCCATCTTGGGATGGTGCTGGCGTGAAGGGTGATAGATGTGCTTATATAACTGTACTATTAATCTTGATACAGTGACGCCCTCTAGTGGTAGTAGGTCTTGACTACTTCTTCAATGAAATACGAAGTAATAGATAATAACACCTTTACTGTTAGCAATAGTCAAATATAGATATATTACACATATATTTATCTATGCTGACAGACCAGGTGAAATATATCTATGTCTAGAAGAAAATGGCATAAAAATTCTATAGGTAATCGGTACATGATTTTTCTTTGAATTTGTTTATAAGAGAAACATTAACTCACCACATCACGTCCCACACTGTAGTGGGAGGCGTGCAGGCGGATGACGAGCACTGCACGGCGGCTGTTCAGTATAGCTGCCACGTTGTCTGCAAAAAACAAAGTAGGCATTGTTGAATAATAACTACCGTGAGTTACACTGTAGTGTGACTATTTGTATGGCTTTACTATTGCGTATTGCTGCACGCAACAGAGCCGTGCATCGAATATATATTTATGTTTTAATTCATTATTATAAGTATAGTATTATAACAGTGAAAACTAAATGTGAGTTCAATATCTGAGTGTTAGGGCATTATTTTAAATTGTTTATAATAGAAACATTAACTGACTACACCATGCCCCACATCGTAGTCAAAGCATTGTAGGTGGATGACATGCACCGCAGGGGGAAAGGGATTGTTAGTAATGGCGACTGAGAATCCCATTGCTAGCAATATACCCAACCAGGTCAACCTCCTCGCGGTACACCCTGGAAACTATCATGGTTGATTCTTTATGAATTCATCATGATGGGCTAACTGGCCTGTTTTCATTCTCATCGATCACCCTTCACTGGTGCTCCGCCAGCATATCCCGTTAGCGCAGGCGGGGTTACCATACCATTTTCACCCATCAAAAAAAAAAGACATGCACCGCACTGCTCCCGCTCAGTTTGTTCTTAATGTTGCCTGCAAATAAAGAAATTTTTGAATAATTACTATCCTGATATATACTATACTCGGTCGTATCATCCTTTTCTCGAAGCGACTATTGTCATTTTTGACCCTCTTTTTAATTTCATTGTGGATAAAGTCAGAAGTTTGATATTTTTGGTATAACTGGCAAGTCAAGTCAAGAGTCAAGTAAATAAGTACATAAATAACTACACCGATACACGATGACGTCTTCTAGTATCAAGAGGTCCTATTCCAACTATATATCTATATTCCAACTAGTATCAAGAGGTCCTATTCTAACTAACGAGGGGTACTATTCCAACGAAATACGAAGTAAAATATATATTAAATTTCTATAAGTGCTAACATTAGAATGTTAAAATGTCTGTAACGAGATGTATGTCGACAGCGCTGGCGTTCGTCATTGTTCATTATGAGGAAACTCCTTTGAAGTCATGCAGTCGTCAGCGCTGGCGACGGCCTTGTTCGACTACGAAGAAGTTCAGTTATAACTGTTGAGAAAACACTGTGAATATGTTCCTAGTTTTAGTTAATGCCATAATTAATAAAGTACAGAAGAGTTATTTATTATATCAGTATTATGCAACAACTTATGTTAATGTATTGTTAAGAAGTTATTTGTTTCCACCACTTGTTTATATAGACAATACAATTCGTAATTGATATGAATAATTAATCCTAATCAATTATAAACTTCCGTGTGGTAAGAGGCGACTAAGGAAAGGAGTGGTCCAGGGATGGGCAGTGGCGTTCCTCTTGACGCCATCAAAATCCTAACTGTATTTGCCAACACGATTGCCAAGTGTGGTACTTTTGGCAAAAGTTCTTTTATGTGGGAGGCTTTTGTTTAGCAGTAGACAATTAACCGCTGGTATGATGATGATGGATTGAAAATTAGAATCATTCTTAATTAAAAATGAGAAAAATGTCAAACTATAGCAACAATAGTATTGCGGTTGCGGTGACAGCAACATTCCACATGCCACATTTTAGCGAACGTTTTACAGTTAAGTGGCAAAAAAAAACTTATTTATGTTCGTTCTCGTATTTCAAATTATTACAATAGGAAAATTGAAAATAGGCCTCCGCCATAAAGGGGGGTTTGCCAGTAGTTGCCACACTTGGTAGGCGGTTTGGCAATCAAAGTTAAGCTTTGGTGAAGTTTTAAGGGGGCGCTGCTGTTCATGTCTCGATCATTAGTCATCATTAACGACACTCACGGGAAAAGAACGGGGTGGCTTATTCTATGCAGGGACCACAAGGCCTCGATTATATAAGCTGGTGTAAAAACAAATAATGATATTATTATTCATATTCTTTTGGCTCAAATTATATTTTGAAGAAACTTGTATCGAACCTTCGAAGTGACAATGGCTTCTAGCACCACATTTCTACTAGGTGGTCATCATGGTTAGGTTCAACAAACCGTGAAGTATCCGCAGATAAGAGTCGTAAAAGTTCTCTTCACCCATCTTGAAAGGCTGTTGGCGTGAAGGTTGATGGATGTATTTATGTAATTATACTATTAATCTTGATACGGTGACGCCCTCTAGTGGCAGTAGGTCCTGGACACTTCTTCGACGACATCCGAAGTAACAGTAATCACACCTATTGCTATTAGAGAGAACCAAATATAGACACATTCCACTAATATTTGGTCAGACTAACAGCGCAGGTGAAATACATCTGTATTTAGGAGAAAATGGCATAAATATTCTATACATATGACAATCGTTCCATGATTTTTCTTTGAATTTGATTATAAGAGAAATATTAACTCACCGCATCACGTCCCGCATTGTAGTGGGAGCCGTGCAGGCGGATGCGGGTGCGGGCACTGCACGGCGGCTGTTCAGTATAGCTGCCACGTTGTCTGCAAAAAACAAAGTAGCCATTGTTGAATAATAACTACGCGGTAAGCGGTACACGCTCAGGATGCACCAGGTTTCAAGAAGCCACGTCACGTGAATGTCACAATGGCGCCGATCTATTTTGATTTACTTGTAAAAGCACACTATATATATTAGGTAACAATCACTCGCGACACTTTGGAGCGATCAATAGGAAATGTTCAGGAGGTTCACTAGTTCTCCACACAGTAATTAGGTTCTTGATTAAGATAGGCACAGAAATAACAACCCGTTGTATAGTGATACGCGGTAGGTTGGACTGGGGCCTACCATTTTGTCTGTTCGTCTTATGTCAGAGGAATCGGTAGAATATTACGCGATTGGAGGGTATTACGATATTTATAGGGATGTGACTTTCTTAAACAATATTATTACATTCATACTTTGGTACAAATTATATTCTGGACAAACTCATATCGAATCTTAAAAGTTCTCTTTACCTTTACTAGAAGGTCGCTCGCGTGTAGAATAGTAGATGAATAGTAATAATTATACTATTGATCTTGTTACGGTGACGTCTTCTAGTGGCAGGTGTTGGGTACTTCTTCAACAGAACATGGGGTAGCAGATAATCACGCCGGTCACTATTGCCACATTCGATACAGAAAATGACAAATCGAAATATGCCAATAGCAACAGGCGACATATATCTAGATCTTGAAAATGGCATCAAAATTGAACATCTAAGTGTTACGGCATTATTTTAAATTGTTTATGACATAAACAGAAATGGAAACAGAAACAGAAGAGCGTTTTATCTTCAATAAAAACTGTCCAACTTACTACATCCCTACATGATGACCTCTTCTAGTATCAAGAGATCCTTGGGTACTGCTTTAACGAAACACGAAGTAACAGATAATCGCGCCTGTTGATCACTAACTGAGACAGATACATATAATAATCATCTGACTTGGCTAGTAATACAGGCGAAATATATCCATATCTAGAAAATTACATAAAAATTCTGTGTCTAAGTTATATTACAACGCTAAAATGTTTGTAATATGATGTATGCCCTCTAGTATCAAGATTGAGTACTGCTTCAACTAAACACGAAGTAACAGATAATCGCGCCTGTTGATCACTAACTAAGACAGATACATACAATAAACATCCGACTTGGCTAGTAATACAGGCGAAATATATCCACACCTAGAACATTAGAACGCTAAAATGTTTGTAACAAGATGTATGTCCTCTAGTAAATTTGACGTTCATAAGCGGCTAAAATGTCCTACATGAATAAATGATTTTTGAATTTGAATTTGAATAGTATCAAGATTGGGTACTGCTTCAACGAAATATGAAGTAACAGATAATCGCGCCTGTTGATCACTAAGACAGATACATAAAATAAACATCCGACTTGGCTAGTAATACAGGCGAAATATATCCAGATCTAGAAAATGACATAAAAATTAAATATCTAAGAATTACGGGATTTCCTTTTCAGTTAGTTTATAACAAAAACATCAACTGACCATATCATGTTTCACATCGTAGTCGGAGCCCTGTAGGTGGATGGCACTCACTACATGGCGCTTTTTCAATTTGTCCATCACGTTGCCTGCAAAAAAGGAATTGTTGAACAATAACTATCGTGAGTTAAACTATGCTCAGTGGTATCATCCTGTACTCGTAGCCACTAACGGCATTTTTCGACACTCTTTGTAACTTCATTGTTCATAAAGCAAGAAGTTTGAATATTTGGTGTAACTGGTTATACTGCTAATATGGACAGAGCAAAGATTATAGTCTTGATATAGAATTTAAAATATTTACCACAACTTACCACTTAGTATACATTATGGTACTGTAATGCACATGTGACATAGTTTAATATAGAATAATTTTTAAAGGAATACATTGCATATATGTCCCCAATAGAATAGGCATTTATTTAATATACCCCTACACGGTAAAACACGACATAACAGATTATCGCGCCTGTTAACCACTAACTAAGACAGATACTATGTGTCTTAGTAGTTAACAAGGGCGATAAACATCCCATTTGGCTAGTGATATTTAATTTAGTATTTAAAATATGTACCATGACTTACTATTTTAAATAAAATATATTATTATATTTATATTATTTTACTCGGGTTATCGTCCAGAAAACACGAAGTAACAGATAATCGCACCTGGCAACAACTAATGAAGATAGATACATATAATCAACATCCAACTTCACTAGTAGTTACAGGCGAAATGTATCTAGATTTAAAAAAAAAACAATATAAGAATTGAACGTCTAAGTTAACATTAGAATGACAATCAAAAAACCTCAAAATGTTTGTAATGATGTACGTCAATAGCGCTAGGGGGGTTATCATGCCAATATCGTTCGTTAATAGGAAATTTCCTTGAACATATTTTTAAATACACAATTGGGACTTAACGTAATCTAAAAGTCTTTACGGGTAAATAGTACCAAAATACCTGGTTCTTTATAGCCTAAATTTCGACGTGGATTGTCCCAGGTCGTGGTCATGATAAGACTGAAGTGAGCGCCGTCTTTGTCTGGTAATCTCTTTGGGTATCCTCACACTGCCACCATTTTTATCTAGAGCCATCCTATATACCGTCCTTCACAGTCCTGTCGTGATCACGATGTAGTTACACACACGCACTTAATTCATTTATTCTGTTCTATTTTATACATACTAAACTCCTACACGGTGACCTCTTCTAGTATCAAGATGCTCTTGGGTTTTCTTCCACAAAACACGAAGTAACAGATAATCGCGCCTGTTTACCATTAACAAAGTCAGATAATATAATAAACATCTGACCACGCTAGTGATAAAAGGCGAAATATATCTAGAACTAGAAATGAGTACAAAATTCTATGTCTAAGTATTAACATTACAACGCCGAAATATTTATAACGAGATGTGTATACCGACAGTGTTAGCGACGTTAGCGTGTTATTATCGTTCATTAAAGGGAAACTCCTTTAAGGTCATGTAGTCGTCAACGCTGGCGACGGCCTTGTTTGACTTCGAAGAAGTTCAGTTATAACTGTTGAAGATACACTGTAATAGGTTCCTAGTAGAAGCTTATGCTATAGTTAATATAATAAGGGAGAGTTAAGTTATTTATCCTATCAGCATATTTGTATTATTTATAGTATTAGTAGATAGAAATCATAAAACTATTTTTTACCTATCTTCGAAATGTGTTGGCTTGAAGGATGATAGATGAATTAAATGATGGTACCGATGTTATTCCGTTGATATCTTCTAGTGGCAGAAGGTCTTGGGTACTCTTTCAACGGAACATGGGTAGTAGATAATCGCGCCTGTGGCTATTGGGACGTTCGATTTACATACAGTAAATATTAAATATGCCGATAGCAACAGGCAAAATATATTTAGATTTAGAAAATGGCATAAAAACTCAATATTTAAGTGCTATAGGATTATTATAATTTGTTTATAATAGAAACATCAACGGACCACATTATGCCCCACGTGTTAGTTAGTCAGGGCTTCCCTGTAGGTGGCTGACAGGCATCGCATGGCATCTGTTCAGTTTATCCATTATGTTGCCTGCCAAAAAGGGATTGTTGAGTAAGAACTATCGTAAGTCATACTAAGCACAGCGGTACCATCTTTTTCTTGAAGCAACTTACAGCAATTTTGACCTCCTTGTAACTTCATTGTGCATAAAGCATGAAGTATGAATTTTTAGTATTACTGGCTATATTTTCAGTATAGCCAGAATTTATTTAATTATTTTAAAAAACCAACAGCGCTTTATAAATAAAAAAACAAACATTTTATAATAGAGTAGTATGGCCAAAAACAGGTTTTTCTAAATTAAATTCAGTAGATTATGTAGCTGAGAATATCAGATATATTCTTGGTTTAGTATTTAAAATATTTACCATGGCTTAGAATAAAATAATATACCTGTAATAATATATGATACAGAATAATGTAGAATAATTGTGAGTACAATTATAAATTACTCTAAAATATAACGCATGTACGTAATTTCTAATAATAGATATTTATGTTTACAACATTAAGTGGATCTCTAATTCATTGTCCTTATTAGGTAATTTGTTGTTTTTCCGATCCGCAGTTCACTCCAATTGCATTAACATATATATTTATGTAACATATATTAATAGCACTTTTAGCAAAATTTTTCATTGGGTATTACGCTTATACTGCTGCACTCCATACTCGTGGGCCTTAATAAGATTAAGGGTAGGAAGATAACCTTCTGTTATAATGTTGGTAGACTTTTCTTGAATTCATGTCATATGACAATGCTTGTACACTCTGCAAATTCCATATAATATTGCCCGTAGCGCTAACAACTGCATAATCATCAGTAATATGTTTGACATACTAGCAAGAAAAAAATGTTGTTTTATGTACTCCATATTTCCACCTGCGGTACAGTTTTAAGTTACCACAATCTCGATCTTGGTGCTGATGGATCTCATTTTCAAAATTAATTTGAATTTGCACACATACATACCGTTTCATCTTCAATAAAAACTGTTTAACTTACTACATCCCTACACGGTAACGTCTTTTAACATCGAGAGGACCTTGGGTACTGCTTCATCGAAACACGAAGTAACAGATAATCGCGCCTGTTGATCACTAAGACAGATACATATAATAAACATCCGACTTGGCTAGTAATACAGGCGAAATATATCCATATTTAAAAATTTACATAAAAATTCTGTCTAAGTTATATTAGAACATTAAATGTTTGTAATAAGATATATGTCCTCTAGTATCAAGATTGAGTACTGCTTCAACGAATCACGAAGTAACAGATAATCGCGCCTGTTGATCACTAACTAAGACAGATATATATAATAAACATCCGACTTGGCTAGTAATACAGGCGAAATATATCCATATCCATATCCAGAAAATGACATCGAAATTCTATATCTAAATGTTAACATTAGAACGCTAAAATGTTTGTAACACGATGTATTCTAGTATCAAGATTGGAAGTATCCAATCTTGATACTAGAATACATATCGACGAAATATGAAGGTACAGATAATCGCGCCTGTTGATCACTAAGACAGATACATATAATAAACATCCGACTTGGCTAGTAATACAGGCGAAATAGATTTAGATATAGAAAATCACATAGCAATTAAATATTTAAGGAATACGGGATTTACTTTTTAATTTGTTTATAACAAAAATATTTAATAAAAAATATAAAATAATTTATTGAATAATAGTAAAAAACTTATCGTGAGTTATTTATACTATGCTCAGTCGTATCGTCCTTTACTCAAAGCGAATTGTGCCATTTTTCAACACTCCTTGTAACTTTATTGTAAATAATATAAACTGGATATACCTACTGGTAATATGGAGATTATGTTCTTGATTTAGAAGTTAAAATATTTACCACAATTTACCACTTAGAAAATATTATATTATAAGAATAATTGTTAAAGAAATACACTTAATATATGTAATCAATAGAATGGGCACTTACTTCACACGGTGAAATACGAAATAACAGATTATTGCGCCTATTAATCATTAACTAAAACAGATAATATCTGCCTTAGTGGTTAACAAGGACCATAAACATCCGACTTGGCTAATGCTAATTGATTTATTATTAAAAATATATACTACGACTTACTATTTCAAATAAAGTACATTATTATATTTATGTTATTTTACTCGGGTTATCTTTCAGAAAACACGAAGTAGCAGATAATCGCACTTGGCAACAACTAATGAAGATAGATATATATAATCAACATCCAACTTCACTAGTGGTTACAGGTGAAATGTATCTAGATCTAAAAAACAACATAAAAATGGTACGTCTAAGTGCTAACATTGGAATGATAATAAAATGACCTTAAAATGTTTTTAATGAAATGTATGTCGATAGCGCTAAGGGAGTTATCATGCCATTATCATTCATTAAGAGGAAACTCCCTTGAACATATTTTTAAATACACAATCAGGACTTAACACGATGTAAAAGCCTTTACAGGTAAATAGTATTTACATACCTGCTTCTTCATTGCCGACGTTTCGACGTGGATTGCATCACATAATGGTCACGATGTGGTGCAATCTACGTATCTTACCTGTAAAGGCTTTTACATAGCATTAAGTTCCGATTGTGTATTTAAAAATACGCGTAAACAATGCAAAAGTATAAAATTAACTCCTTTGAAGTTATGCAATCATCAATACTGGCGACGGCTTTGTTCGACTTCCGAGAAGTTCAGTTATAATTGTTGAGGAAATACAGTAATAGTAATGAGGAAATAGGTTCCTAGTGTAAGTTTATGCTATAGTTAATACATTACAGAAGAATTAAGTTATTTATCAAATTGGCATATTTGTAGTATTAGTAGATAAAAGTCATAACAGTATTTTTTACCTGTCCTATAAATTTGTTGGCTAGAAGGACGATAGACGAATAAAATGGTGGTACTGGTCTTGTTACAGTAGCATCTTCTAGTGCCAGAAGGTTTTGGGTACTTCTTCAACAGACCATGGAGTAGCAGATAATCGCACCTGTCACTATTAACACATTCGATATTCACAATAACAATCAAAATATGTTAATAGTAACAGGCGAAATATATCTAGATCTTGAGAATGGCATCAAAATTTAACATCTAAGTGTTATGGCATTATTTTAAATTGTTTATGACAGAAATATTAACAGACATGATTGCAGGTATCACACTACTCCCGTTCCGTTTGTCCATCACATTGCATGTAAAACATAAATTGTTGAATAATAATTATCGTAAGTCATACTATGCTCACCCTCTTTTCAATATTATTTTCTATACTCCAGTGGTACGCGCCAACTTTCTCAATTTAGTTGCCTCGTGATTGAGTTAGATGAAAACCTAAACTTTAAGATATTAATGACAATTAAACGGGTTAGTAAACAAAGCCGTAATATGAAATTATTGCGGAATGTTATCTATGGTCCTACCATAAAATCATAGTGTATTTAGCTTTATGCCAATGTACTTATTTGTCTACTAGTCTAGAATGATACTGCTAAGTCAGGTCTAATAGGGTCTAATAATGGGCAATTTTTTTAAGGAAATAAAGTTATTCCATTTATTCTGTTCTATTTTATACTTACTAAACTCCTATATGATGACTTCTTCTAGTATCAAAATGTTTTTGGGTTTTCTTCCACAAAACATGAAGTAATAGATAATCGCGCTTATTTATCATCAACGACGTCAGATAATATAATAAACATCTGACTTCGCTGGTGAAAAAAGGCGAAATATATCTATCTTGAACAGAGATTAAGATCTTCAAAAGAGTACAAAAATTCTATGTCTAAGTGTTAATATTAGAACGTCAAAATTTTTGTAACAAGATGCATGTCCTCTAGTATCAAGAATAGGTACTGTTTCGACAAAACATGAAGTAATAGATAATCGCGCCTGTTGATCACTAACTAAGACAGATACATATAATAAACATCCGACTTGGCTAGTAATACAGGCGAAATATATCCATATCTAGAAAATTACATAAAAATAATATATCTAAGTTATATCAGAACGTCAAAATGTTTGTAACAAGATGTATACCCTCTAGTATCAAGATTGGGTACTGTTTCAACGAAATACAAAGTAACAGATAATCGTGCCTGTTGATCACTAACTAAGACAGATACATATAATAAACATCCGACTTGGCTAGTAATACAGGCGAAATATATCTATATCTAGAAAATTATATAAAAATCATATATTTATGTGATATCAGTACGCCAAAATTTTTGTAACAAGATGTATGTCCTGTAGTATCAAGATAGAGTATTGCTTTAATGAAACACGAAGTAACAGACAATCGCGCCTGTTGCTCACTAACTAAGACAGATACATATAATAAACATCCGACTTGGCTAGTAATACAGGCGAAATATATCCATATCTTGAAAAGAAATCAAAATAGATGTCTAAGTGTTATCATTAGAATGACAAAATGTTTGTAACAAGATGTATGTCCTCTAGTATCAAGATTGAGTATTGCTTCAACGAAACACGAAGTAACAGATAATCGCGCCTGTTGATCACTAACTAAGACAGATACATATAATAAACATCCGACTTGGCTAGTAATACAGGTGAAATATATCCATATTTAGAAAATTACATAAAAATACTATATCTAAGTTATATCAGAACGTCAAAATGTTTGTAACAAGATATATGCCCTCTAGTATCAAGATTGGGTACTGCTTCAACGAAACACGAAGTGACAGATAATCACGCCTGTTGATCACTAACTAAGACAGATACATAAAACAAACATCTGACTTGGCTAGTAATACAGGCGAAATATATCCAAACCTAGAAAAGACATCAAAATCTATGTCTAAGTGTTATCATTAGAATGCCAAAATGTTTGTAACAAGATGTATGCCCTCTAATATTAAGATTGGGTACTGCTTCAACAAAACACGGAGTAATAGATAATCGCGCCTGTTGATCACTAACTAAGACAGATATATATATAATAAACATCTGCCTTGACTAGTGATACAGGCGAAATATATCCATATCTAGGAAATGACATAAAAATTCTGTTTAAGTGTCGACATTAGACCCGTTAAAATGTATATACCGATAGCGCTAGCGGCGTCACCGTGCCATGATCGTTCATTAAGAGGAGACTCCTTTGAAGTCATGCAGTCGTCAGCGCTGGCGAAGAAGTTCAGCTATAATAACACTAAAAAAGACTGAAAACACCGTTCCTAGTAACAGCTTATGCTATAGTTAATATTTAAAAAAGAATTATTTATTATATGAGCATATTTGTAATATTAGCAGTTAAGAACCATAAGAGTATTCTTTGTCTATTCTGGAGATGTGTTGGCTTGAAGGGTGATAGATGAATAAAATTATAGTACTAATCTTGTTACGGTGGCATCTTCTAGTGGCAGTAGGTCCTGAGTAATCTTTCAACGGAACATGGGGTAGCAGGTAATCGCGAATATTGCTATAGGCACATTTGATATACATACAAGAAATATCCGAACATGTTAATAGCAATAGGCGAAATTCTAAAAAGTGGCTTAAAATTCATTATCATAGTGTTAAGGGATTATTATAATTTGTTTATAACAGAAATATCAACTGGCCACATCATGTTTCACATCGTAGTGGATTCCCTGCAGGTGGATAACATGCACTGCGCTGCTCCCATTTAATTTGTCAACCACGTTGCATGCAAAAAAAGGAATTATTGAATAATAACACTTTTGACCCGCTTGTAATTTCATTGTGGATAAAGCAAGACATATGAATTTTTAGTATTACTAACTATATTGCCCGTATATGAAAGTTCATTCCGCTGCGATTTTTTTGATAGTAATTTCTAAACCAATTGTAGTTGTAACCAATTTGAGAAGGTTGGCCCGTTATCTCGGAATTGAGCTAGATGAAACTAAACTTTAAGAATCACACATCAATGACAATTAAACGAGTTAGTAAATTAATCTATAATATGAAATTATTGCGGAATGTTACCTATGTTGCCCTACCATCGAAAAATTGTGTATTTAGCTTAATGCTAACGTATACATATAGTGAAATGTTATCAAAAAGAATTTATAATTTCCCTATCACTGCCGTAAGAACAATGTTTACAGAGCGTTTCAATAAAATTTTTATACACGAATCTACAGTCAAATCACTAGACTTATTGATATAAAAGAATAACAAATTAGCAGTTGCAAAAGGACACTAGAAATACGAGGATACAGTGAAAAGTTTTAAAAAGCGCATTATACTCCTCACACTCACACACACGCACACGCATACGCACACGCATGCGCACAAGCACACACATACACACACACACACACATACACTTTTACGGTAACATCTTCTAGTATTAAGATGCTCTTGGGTCTCTTCCACAATACATGAAGTAACAGATAATCGCGCCTGGTAACAACTAATGAAGATAGATACATATAATCAACATCCAACTTCACTAGTGGTTACAGGCGAAATGTATCTAGATCTTGAAAATGGCGTAAAAATTCTAAGTGTTAACATTAGAATGTTAAAATGTCTGTAACGAGATGTATGTCGATAGCGCTAGCGGGGTCAAAGGCCATTATCGTTCATTAAAAGGAAACTCCTTTGAAGTCATGCAGTCGTCAGCGCTGGCGACGGCCTTGTTCGACTACGAAGTTCAGTTATAACTGTTGAGAAACCACTGAACTATGTTGCTAGTAGAAGCTTATGCTAAAGTTAATACATTAAAGAAGAGTAAAGGTATTTATTATAACATATTTGTAGTATTAGCAGATATAAATCAGAATAGTTTTCTTTACCTGTCCTTGGCGGGTCCTGGTATGAAGGGTAACAGATTAATAAAATTACAACTCTAGTGGCAGAAACACGAAGTAGCAGATAATCGCGCTTGTCGCTATGGGCTGGTTGAGGTACGTGTGGTGCAATTATTTAATTACGCCGCAGTTATAACATCCATATACGGATTAATATTCGGAAAAGCTAATAGCAACAGGCGAAATATATCTAGATCTAAAAAAATGGCATAAAAATTCAAAAGTGTTAAGGGATTATAATAGTTTGTTTATAACAAAAATATTAACTCACCACATTATGCCCCACATCGTAGTCGACCTTGTAGGTGGATGGTAGGTACCGTATTGCTCCCGTTCAGTTTGTCCATCATGTTACCTGCAAAAAAAAAGAAATTGTTGAATAATTATTATATGTATTATATATGTAATCAATGAGATAGTTACTTACTTAATACGCCCCTACATGGTGACGTTCTCTAGTATCGAGAGGTCTTGGAGTACTTTACCAATGAAACACGAAGTAACAGATAATCGCGCCCGGCAACAACTAACAGAGATTGATACATTTAATTAACATCTAACTTTGCTAGTGGTTACAGGCGAAATGTATCTAGATCTTGAAACTGACATAAAAATTCTATGTCTAAGTGTTAACGTTAGAATGTTAAAATGTCTGTAACGAGATGTATGTCGACAGCGCTGGCGGCGTCACCGTGTCATTATCGTTCATTAAAAGGAAACTCCTCTGAAGTCATGCAGTCGTCAGCGCTGGCGACGACTTTGTTCGATTACGAGGTTCAGTTGTAACTTTTGAGAAAACTCTGAACTGTGTTCCTAGTAGAAGCTTATGCTGTAGTTAATATGTTAAAGAAGAGTTAAGTTATTTATACTCGTAATATCAGCGTATTTGCTGTTTTAACAGATAAAGGTCATACAAGTTTTCCTTATCGACGAGTGATAGATGAATAAAATTAAACCTCTAGTGGCAGGAGGGTCTGGATACTCTTTTAATGGAATATGAAGTAGCAGATAATCTCGCTTGTTACTATTATCACATTGGATATATATATATATATATATATATATATATATAATAAATATCCGAATATGCTAATAGTAACGGACGAAATATATCTAGATCTAGAAAATAGCATAGAAGTTCAATATCTAAATGTTACGGAATTATTATAATTTGTTTATAACAGAAGCATCAACTGACCACATCCCACATCGTAGTCGAAGCCTCGCAGGTGGATGATAGGCATCACACTGCTGCCGTTCAGTTTGTCCATCACGTGGCCTGTAATAAAGAAAATTATTGAATAATAACTACCGTGAGTTATATTGTGCTTAGCCGAATCATTTTTCTTGAAGGGACTCGAGACATTTTTTGACCCTCTTTCTATAAATTCATTGTGCATAAAGCTAAATGTTTGAATATTTAGTATAACTAGCTATACTGCTAATGTTGCCATAGTATAGATTAAGTTCTTGATTTAGTATTTCAAATATTTACCACTACTTATCATTTAGAATACATTATAATACTCAAATGCACATGTCATATAGTAAGTACCTCCTACACCCCTACACGGTGAAACACGATGTAACAGATAATCGCGCCTGGTAGCAACTAAGAGAGACAGATACATATAATTGACATCCAACTTTGCTAGTGGTTACAGTCGAAATGTATCTAGATCTAAAAAATGGTATAAGAATTCCTTGTCTAAGTGTTAACATTAGAATGTCAAAATGTCTGTAACGAGATGTATACCGACAGTGTAAGCGACGTTAGCGTGTCATTATCGTTCATTAAGAGGAAACTCCTTTGAAGTCATGCAGTCGTCAGCGCTGGCGATGGCCTTGTTCGACTACGATGTTCAGTTATAACTGTTGAGAAACACTGTAAATATGTTCCTAGTGTTAACTTATGGTATAGTTAATATAGTACAGAAGAATTAAGTCATTTATCATATCAGCGTATTTATATAAAAGTCATAAAAGTTTTATTAACCTGGCCTGGAAGGGTGCTGGCTTGAAGGAAGGTAGATGAATAATATTACACTGCTGATGTAGTTATGGTGACGTCCTCTAGTGGCAGGAGGGTCTGGATGTCTGAAAACCACTTCGTCTTCCAGTTGATGGTGGGAATCCTGTAGATGGATGACAAGCATCGCACGACTCCTGTTCAGTTTCGCCACCACGTCGTCTGCAAAAAAGGAGAACTGGTTGAATAATATTTGTATTAAATGTGCAGTCTACGGAAGACGTACTTACTACATCCCTACACGATGACGTTTTCTAATACCAAGAGGTACTTGATAATTTCGAAGAAGTTTAGGTATAACTGTTGAGAAAACACTGAAATAGGATCCTAGTAAAAACTTATGCTATAGCTTATATATTACAAAGGAATTATTTACTACATCAGTATATTGTTTTAATTAGCTGATAAAATTACAAAAGTTTCTTTTACCTATCCTAGAAGGGTGAAAGGTAATAGATGAATAAAATATACTGCTAATTTTGTTCCGTTGGCATCCTCTAGTGACAGAATGTCTTGTATACTCTTTCAATGAAGCACGGAGTAGCTAATAATCGCGCCTGTCGATATTGGCATATTTTAGACGTATACAATAAATATCCGAAGAATATATCTATATCCAAAAAATGGCATAGAAATATATCAGTCTTGTATATATATATATATATATATATATATATATATATATATATATATATATATATATATATATATACATATATATAATAATGTGTAGGGATAATTTTTATATTATTATATGTATTACATCTCCCATATCTAGAACTAATAAAATTTTTCATCGTGCCTCCTACCAAATTGTTTATAATTACTCCTCTCCATCCAAAGGTTGCCTGGAAGAGATCGTTTTTAGCGGTAAGGTCGCCCATTGTTTTCTCATTGTGATTATTTCTTGTAATTATTTATATTTATAATAAGTTTACTATTGTAATCTTTTGGAGGAAACAACAAAGAGTATCTGTCTATCTATCTATCTATAGTTTTTAATTTTTAATTTTTCCCGTTGTTGAAAAACAGGATTTTCGTTCTTCTGGTTCACGCTAGAATAAGTATTTACTTACTACACCCCTACATGTTGACCCCTTCTAGTATCAAGAGGTCCTTGGTGCTCTTCCAACAACAGCAACAACAGATAATCGCACCTAGTAACCAATAGCTAAGTCAGAGACATATAATAAACATCCGACTTCTCTAGTGGTTACAGGCGAAATATATCTTGATATAGAAAAGAGCAAAAAAATTCTATGTGTAAGTGTAAACATTAAAATGTCAAAATGTTTGTAACAAGATGTGTACATCGATAGCGCTGGCGGCGTCACCGTGCCAGTTTCGTGTCGTCAGCGCTGGCGACGGCCTTGTTCGACTACGACGAAGTTCTGCTATATCTAAACTTCTTCGAACGAAAACAGTTATAATCGTTGAGAAATCGCTGAAGTAGTGAAGAAGTAGAAGCTTATGATATAGTTAATATATTAAGGAAGAATTATTTATTATGTCAACATATTTGCGATATTAGCAGATAAATATTACAAGTTTTCTTTACTTATCCTGGAAGGGTAGAATTTTACTATTAATCCTGTTCTGGTGGCATCCTCTAGTGGCAGGTGGTCCTGGGTACTCTTTCAACGAAGCATGGAGTTGCAGATAATCGCGCTTATCGCTATTGGCAAGTTGTATATACATACAATAAATATCCGAACATGCTAATAGCAACAGGCGAAATATATCTATATCCAGAAAGATGGCATAAAAATTGTATATGTGTATTAATTTGATTATAAGAAAAACATCAACCAACCATTTTGTCTTCCAGACCGTGGTATGACTCCTGTAGGTGAACGACAGGCACCGCACGGGGCCCGTTCAGTTTCGCCACCAAATCGTCTGCAAAATGAGTTGTTGAATAAAAACTGTCGTGAGTTGTAGTGTATTGTAATTATCAATATTGGCTTTACTCTTGTATAGCGCTAGTCGCGATACAGCCGTGAGTAGTGCATATTTGGGTAGTAGTTTATATTTATTATAACGGGATTTGGGGTGACATTTGAAACTACAAGTTTAAGTAAAATACTGAGTTGTATTTTATTTTTCGTGCTGTAATTGCTGTTGGCCACAGATGGCTTTGACAGTTTCACCGGGCGCGTGCGCAGGGGAAGCGTAGATGGCACTTCACGCCAGCGAGAGGGGAGCGTCAGAGTGCCGACTTTTACTGATGGACTGCAACGTACGCCCACAGGCGCCAGAGCGGCTTGGACCTCGGTTTAGGCCATCACATTTCGACTCTCGTCGAGGGACGGAGTTTCGGTCGGTCATAGTAGGAAAGAGGGAGGAGTAGAGGAGATGCGTTCAGACAAATCTGATCATGCGCGAATGGTGTGGCGAGGGTCTTCGTCCCCGCCGGCGGACATTTAATAAATATTTGATATGCTAATGGCTTAAAACATCTATAAAAGCCTAACTGCGGTTTCCAACCCACCTGCTAAGTATGGCAACTACTGGCAAAACTCTTCTTATGGGGAAGGCTTATGTCTAGCAGTGGATAGTTAATAGCAGAAATAATAACAATAATAATAAAATGGCATCAGGCAAGATACATTTAGATCTAAAAAATAGTATAAAGCTTCAATATCAATTACTACAGTATTCTTTTAAAGCAAGAAGTTGGAATTTTCAGTAATCAAAAGCAATTATTACATCAGGCTATAATGGCGATATAGCCAGTTATACCATAATATACACTCCTGACCAGCATAGCTGTAAATTTGTAGTTGTTTTATAACTGGAGAACTGTGTTGCGAGGCTGGCATTTTTTACATTTTATGTTTTGGCCGATTTCGAATTTCCGATCCGTATCTCGCTCCAGTCAAATCAATATTAACTTATATATTTATATAACAGATACTTATAGTACTTTCAGAAAAAATTTGCACTAAACATACCGCTTACATTGCTGCACTCGAATCTCGTGGGCATTGATGAGATTTAGTGTGAGAATATGACCTTCTATTAACAATTCTGGTAGACTTTCCTGAATCCATGCAATACGGCAATGCATGTACACTCTGCAAATTCCATATAACGTTGCTAGTAGAGCTCACAACAGGATAACCATCAGTAATATGTTTGTCGTACTCTCGTGTACAATTACTTGTTCTATATATGCCGTATTCCCTCCTAATGCAGCATTTTGAGTTACCACTATGTCGTCCTTGGTTCTGCTGGATCTCAATAATTTAAATTTACCCATACAAAACGCGTATTATCATCGACAAAAGCTCTCCTATTAATAGTATTGCATTCGTAGTTCGCATTTCACTTTAACTCTCTTTATGCTAAGCGGACCTCGGACCGGGCAGGGTCACCATGCGAGGTCGGTAGATAATTGAATCCTGAATTACACTCCGTTTATTAATAAAATAATTCAAAATTCAAAATTCAAAAATCATTTATTCATGTAGGACATTTTAACGTCAAATTTTTACATTATAATTTTATTTTTTTCCCTACCGTCCAGTTCGGTATATAGATCCAATTGAGAAGAACTGGCAAGAAACTCAATTGAATTACTTTTTTTTTAAAGCCAGTTTATTTACAATGTATATTTATATAGGTGTCTATGTCTAACATTAAATGAAAATTCAGTGCATGAATAACTATTGCCATGCACACTCGTCATTCAAGTAATCGTTTAGTGAGTAATAGGCTTTGCTCAGTAAATATGATTTAACAGATGTTTTGAATTTATTTAAGGGTAATTCCAACATATCCTTTGGTATCTTATTGTAAATTTTTATACCTATTCCCATAAAAGACCTATTAACTTTTTCTAAACGATACTTGGGGACAGCAAGTTTGTCTTTAAATCTAGTATTAATATTATGAATATTGTTGTTTTTTGGAAATAAGTCAAGATTTTTATGAACATATAGGATATTTGAATATATAAATTGAGAAGCAACGGTGAGAATATTTGCCTCTTTGAATTTCTCTCTTAATGAGTCACGACTCTTCATACAGTAAATCGCTCGAACGGCACGTTTTTGTAATATGAATATATTCTTAATATCTGCCGCTTTTCCCCATAGTAATATTCAATAAGAGAGTAAACTATGAAAATAACTAAAATAGACTAATCTAGCAGTATCAGTATCAGTGTACTGTCTAACCTTACGCACGGCAAAAGCTGCTGAACTTAGTTTCGCTGCAAGGCTTTGAATTTGTGCACCCCATTGTGTTTTATTATCTAGTGTGATTCCTAGAAAAAACAGTAGATTCTATAAATTCGAGAGATTCGTCATTTAATTTAATTTAATACATCTTCTAGTCTTTGAGTTCTTCCACAACACGATGTAACAGATAATCGCGCCTGGCATCTACCAACCAAGTTAGACGTATATATTAAACGTTTAACTTTGTTAGTGGTTGCAAGCGAAATATATCTAGATCTTGAAAATGTTTGTCCTGAGATGTATACCGACAGCGCTAGCGGTGACAGCGTGCCATTATCGTTCATTAAGAGGAAACTCCTTTGAAGTCATGCAGTCGTCAGCACTGGCGACGGCCTTATTCTCTTCACCCATCCTGGAAGGGTGCTGGCGTGAAGTGAATAGATGTATCTATGTAATTATACTATTGTTGTTACGGTGACGTCCTCTAGTGACAGTATGTCCTGGGTAATTCTTCTACGAAGTAATAGATAATTACACCTTCTACTGTTAGTAATAGCCAAATATAGATATATTATACGTATACTTGACAATACGAACAGACCAGGTGAAATATATCTACATCTAGAAGAGAAAGGCATAAAAATTCTATAGGTACTCGTTACATGATTTTTCTTTGAATTTGTTTATAAGAGAAACATTAACTCACCACATCACGTCCCACACTGTAGTGGGAGGCGTGCAGGCGGATGACGAGCACTGCACGGCGGCTGTTCAGTATAGCTGCCACGTTGTCTGCAAAAAACAAAGCAGACATTGTTGAACAATAACTACCGTGAGTTACACTGTAGTGTGACTATTTGTATGGCTTTACTCGAAGCGTACGCAATTGCGTATTTAAAACTAGAATTTTAAAACTATAGTATATACACATTTAGTATAGATATAAGAACTAAATTCATTAGAATATATACGCGTATTACACAATATAAAAAATAAATAAAATCAATTCGTATAGACTTCATACATGCAGTCAGTAGAGTAGTTACTTACTAAACACGCTCCTACATGGTGACGTCCTCTAGTGTCGAGCGTCCTGGAGTACTCTTCTGGCCAAACACGAAGTAACAGATAATCGCACCTGGTAATCACTAAGCGAGTTGTATACATATAATAAACATACAATTTCGCTCGTGATTACAGGCGAAATATATCTAGATCTTGAAAATGGCGCAAAAGTTCTGTCTAAAATGATGCTACAACATGAACAACCCGATTTTTGCTGTTGTGGTAAAATTCCTGTCAGTTTAAGTTAATTCTAATTTTCAAGTCATCATCATGATGATGATCAGCCTTTAACTGTCCACTGCTTATCATAAGCTTTCCCTTCGAGGGATTTTGCCAGTAGTTACCACACTTGGCAGGCAGATTGACAACCGCAGTTAAGCTTTAGAGATGTTTCAAGGGGGACTTCACCCTCCTTAGTCACCTGTTATGAATTCACAGGAAAAGAACGGGTTGCCTATTCTATGCCGGGCATAGAATAGGCAACCCATTCTATGGCATCGATTAGATCAGTTGATGTAAAAACAAATAATGAAATTATTTTTCATATTCCTTGGATTCGAATTATATTTTGAAGAAACTCGTATCGAAATTTGTTAGTGACAAAAATTTTAACATGTTTTTGTACAATGTTTTACCCTATAGGTTCTACAAACCGCATCGTATCTGCAGATAAGAGTCATGAAAGTTCTCTTCACTCATCTTGGAAGGATGCTGGCGTGAAGGTTGATAGATGTATTTATGTAATTATACTATTAATCTTGATACGGTGACGCCCTCTAGTGGCAGTATGTACTGGACACTTCTTCAACGACATCCGAAGTAACAGTAATCACACCTATTGCTATTAGAGAGAACCAAATATAGACACATTCCACTAATATTTGGTCAGACTAACAGCGCAGGTGAAATACATCTGTATCTAGTAGAAAATGGCATAAACATTCTAAACGTAATAGTTATAGAATTTTTTGAAAATTTGTTTATAGAAAAAACATCGACTAACCATTTTATGTCCCACATTCGTAGTATGTCCCATACTCGTGTAGGTGGATGACAGGCACCTCGCTTGGCGCCTACCATTTTGCCTGCAAAAAAAAAAGAAAAATAAGAATTGTTGAATAACAACTGTCGTGAGTAACACTATAGTGTGATTATTTATGTTGGCTTTACTTTTGCGTAATGCTACTCGTGAAAGAGTTGTGAATCGAATATTCACATCCAAACACACACACACACACACACACACACACGCACGCATGCACGCACGCACGCATGGCTGCACGCTTACCCACACACACATACACGTATATATGTATTGTATATATATAGTGTATGTATACACATAAAATGATCTTTATTTCATTTCTCATACAAAATAGACAGTTCTTTTTATTGATATTACAATTTATAACTTCTCTTTTTGTACCTCTTTTTGTAGAACACTACGGGTTACAAAAATTAAATAAAATCAGTTCACCTAGACTTCATACACGCAGTCAGTAGAATAGGTACTTACTTAATACGCTCCTACATGGTGACGTCCTCTAGTGTCGAGCGTCCTGGAGTACTCTTCCGACGAAATACGAGGGAACAGATAATCGCACCTGGTAGTCACCAAGCAAGTCAGATAATTAAATAAATATTTAACTCGCTAGTGATTACAGGCGAAATATATCTAGATCTTGAAAATGGCGTAAAAATTCTACGTCTAAGTGTTAGAACATTAGAATGTTAAAATGTCTGTAACGAGATGTATGTCGACAGCGCTGGCGGCGTCACCGTGCCATTATCGTTCATTAAGTGGAAACTCCTTTGAAGTCATGCAGTCGTCAGCGCTGACGACGGCCTTGTTCGATTACGAAGTTCAGTTATAACTGTTGAGAAAACACTGAACTATGTTGCTAGTAGAAGTTTATGCTTAAATTAAATTATTATTCGTGTTCCTTTGATTTTTTTTATAATTTTTGTAATATATATTATAAATTTAATATAATTTCTTTTGAATTTTTTTTTATATTTAAATTATATTTTGGAGAAACTTGTATCCAACCTTTTTTTTATGGAAAGTGAAAATAGCATGGTTAGGTTCAACAGAGTCGTATCAGCAACTAAGAGTTGTGGAAGTTCTCTTCACCCATCCTGGAAGGGTGCCGGCGTGAATGGTGATAGATGAATCAAATGTTCTATTACTCTTGTTACGGTGATGTCTTCCAGTAACAAGAGGTTCTGGGTACTCTTTCAACGAAACACGGATTAGCAGATAACCGCGTCTGTTACTATTACCATGAGTGGGGTATATACAATAAATATCCAAATATGATAATAGTAACAGGCGAAATATATCTACGTCTAGAAGAAAATGGCATAAATATTCTATACATATAACAATCGTTTCATGATTTTTTTTTAATTTGTTTATAAGAGAAACATTAAATTACCACATCACGTCCCACACTGTAGTGGGAGGCGTGCAGGCGGATGACAGGCACTGCACGGCAGCTGTTCAGTATAGCTGCCACGTTGTCTGCAAAAAACAAAGTAGGCATTGTTGAATAATAACTATCGTGAGTTACACTGTAGTGTGACTATTTGTATGGCTCTACTTTTGCGTACGTAATAGCTGCTCAAAACACGACGTGAACCGAATTTTCAAACTAGAGTGTAGCTGATATAAGAACTAAACTGATTTATATATATAAGTTAACATGTTTACCTATATATATATATATATATATATATATATATATATATATATATATATATATATAGGTAAACATGTTAACTGCTTTTTTTTATACCACTGCGGTGGCAAACAAGCATACGGCCCACCTGATGGTAAGTGGTTACCGTAGCCTATGAACGCCTGCAATACCAGAGGTATTACGCGTGCGTTGTCGACCCTGAAGAACTGCTTATCATATCACTATGAAATTTGGTACTATGAAGTTTGGTACACTATACGAGATTGAGAAGGATAAAGGCTGCTTTTTATCCCGGTCACGTGGACAAAGTCGCGGGTAAACGTTAGTAATAAATAAGTTGCAAATATAAATTCGTATATTCCGTCATATAAAATGTATAAAAGTAAATTTACATTTAATGAAATAAAAGCATCATTGTCATAGTTACATCATCATCTTCCTACCCTTATCCCAATTATTATTTGGGGTCGGCGTAATACGCTTTTTATCCATATTGCAAAAAGATTTGGCTTATAGTTTTACCACCGGCCGCCTGCCTGACGTCAACCCTCTTTGGGAATAGTTACTTAGTGTCATAGTTACAATTGAGTTGCAAATCCTGTGAGCAGTCGCGGGAGTTTTCCAGTAAGTAAGATTACTCACTTTGTAAAAGAAAAAAGAAAGAAATATTTAACACCGTGTGGTGTTAAGTCCGCCATTTGCACTATCTATTATAGGTGTATTAAATAAAACATTTTTTATTTCACTAACCTTAAATCCAATCAATTTTGAGCAAAAAAACACTTAACGATTTTGTCACTATGTAACTTAGAAAGAAGATAAAGAACGAAAACTTTATTGACAACCAAACTGCATTTAGAAAACAAAAAACATAATGATATATAATTAGTAACAATTACTTGCCAACGCGGTCAGTATTCAACGTTATGCTATGGTAGTTCATTTACTGGCGCAGCGCTGTCCATTTTTTGCAAGCCACGCAAAACTGCAATGGGCGACTACGATGTATTTTGCAGTGTTAACAATAATGAAATAGTGGATAAGTAATAAAAGGAGAAACAAATATGAATATCTAAACGTGACATGGCTAGCTAAACTAATTAGTTAAATACAACAATTATTTTATTATGTACGACTTTACAAGCACTATCAGTTATAAAAGGAGAAACTAGATTGTTGCTTTTTTAAAAGCTTAATTTTATAAATCACGAATTTGTGTGAATATAAACTAATAAATCACTTAAATAAAGTTTAAGATTAAATACAGTATTAAATTAGCTGTTCGCCTACGATCTGGTCATTATCCATCAAAAAAATTTGCACATATGATGGGAAAGTCCTTGTCGACCCATTGTTAAACTTGTAATACCATCGATGATGTGCATCATATTCTATTAGAGTGTCGTATTAACACGAAGGAAAGAGAAGAATTCATGCGCCACTTTAACTTGAATAAATTGAATGTTGGTCTTGTTCAAACTATGTTAGCTGAACTTAAACCAGAAATTTTTGAACAACTCTGTAAATTATTGATGCCCATTAATTCTTCTCTTTCCGCGTCTAGGGAAAGTAGATAAAGTTTTGTTTGAGAAATCAGTTCAGGGTAAAATAGGACTGATATACCTGAAGAAGGTAAAAACCCTTAAAATAATATTAAAAAAAAAGTTTAAGATATAAGTATACAAATAGGATCAGAACAAATTAATAAAAAAGGTATAAGTCAATCACGTGGCACAACATGTGCGTTGTGTGTTGTGCAATTTACACGGTAAAGAGGAATGACTCCTTAGTACTTTTGCCAATAAAAAAATTTTTTTTTGATGGGTGAAAATGGTGTGGTAACCCGGCCTGCGCTAACGGGATACGCCGGCGGAGCACCAGTGAATGGTGATAGATGAGAATGAAAACAGGCCAGTTAGCCCATCATGATGAATTCATCAGGAATTAACCATGATAGTTTCCAGGGGGAACCGCGAGGAGGTCGACCTGGTTGGCTATATTGCTAGCAATGGGATTCTTAGTCTCCATTACTAACAATCCCTTGCCCCCCCTATTAAAAAAAATATAATAGTCTCTTTTTGTGGAACACAATTTTAATTAGATACTAAAACATATATCAAAAATAGTTTTTTATCGGAATTAATAGGCTAAAATATTTTTTTTTCGTTCGTGGACATAAAACCCTTGGTATGTAGATCGAGTACAAATTCCAATAATAATTTTTAAATTACAATAATGCACAATAGTTTTTTAATGGGTGATAATGGAATGGTAACCCCATCCGCGCTATTGGTATACACCGGCGGGGCACCAGTGAAGGATGATAGGTGAGAATGAAGCAGGTCAGTTAGCCCATCGTGACGAATTGAATAAGAATTGTTCACGATGGTTTCCAGGGGGAACCACGCGGAGGTCGACCTAATAGGGCAAATTGCTAACAATCCCTTTCCCCCCAATGCACAATAGTTAGCGTCATGTTAAAAATAGCTAAGAAGAAATGTAGGCACGCATACAGAATTGGAAAATTGTAGATGTAAGAATAAAAATTTTACTAGAGGGAGATTTTGTATTAAAGTCGTTTGCTTGTACACCTCTGTCCTATTTGTGTTTCTACCGTGAAGCAGTTGTGTTTGCATGGCTGTGTTTCGGTTTGAAGGGTGGGATATGGTGTGAATTTACTGGGTACAGAGGAATAACACCTTAGTCCTCAGGAATGGCACGCATGGGGGGTATCATGGGCGGTACGAGAGCGCACCGTAAAACGGGGCGAAGAGCATACATTTTTCACTTATGATATTTTTTATTTATTAAAACTAAAACCAACAGCCCTTTACAAACTATTAAACTAAAAGTTCATCCCAACCATCTGGACGAGTGGCGGTCCTCCACCGTGCGTTTTTCAAGGCACTTTCTTCCACGCACAACCACTCTTTGGAATCAACTTCCAGCAGCAGTATTTCCGAACCGATACGACAACATAACCTTCAAGAAAGGAGCATATTCCTTTTTAAAAGGCCGGCAGCACACCTGCAATGCCGTAGGTGTTGTAGGTGACCATGGGAGGCGGTAGTCATTTACCATCAGGTGAGCCGCATGCTCGTTTGCCTCGTGTGTTGTAAAAAAAAAAATACATTAACAAACAATTGTAACAAAAAATAGTATGACCAATAATAGGTTTGCCTAAATTGAGTTCTCTAGATTATGTAGTTGATAATTGTTAAAAGACAAATGGAAAAAAAGCAATTCAGATAGATAGGCCATCGTTGACATCATAATTTTTATGTACACATTTAACACTCAATAATAAATATGTACATATATATTAATACAAATTTAGCAATATAAATATATTTATATTGCTAAATTTGTATAAAATTCTATTTATGTAAATACTACTAGCTGACCCCGTAAACGTTGCTTTACCACTTATTGAGAAATATAAAAATCGCAATTAAAATACAGGGGTTGATCGTAAAATGATGAAAATTTATAGTTGTATGTATTTTTCAATGCTAAATTATAATAATATAAAATAAAAAAAATTGTCAAAAAAATAAAAAAAAATATTTTGGGTTGGATCACCCTTATTATTGACGGGTATGAAAAATAGATGTAGGCCGATTCTCAGACCTATTCACACAAAATTTCATAAATATCGGTAAAGCCGTTTCGGAGGAGTTTGGTAACAAACACCGTGACACGAGAATTTTATATAAATACTATATAAAATGTAAATGTAAAAAATAAGGTGATTTAAATCGTTAAAAGTGTCGACAGAGACGTAGAAAGGGGGAAAAAGAAACGTTAAAGGAGCGAAACGAAACGCCTGAGGAGTGAATGAAAACGCTTAAGAGGTGAAGATACTTGTCATTTAGGGTAATCAAATTTGCTTTTCCCAACTTTATAAAATGTTACTACATAATAATGTTATTAAACAAGTGACAAAATGATTTTGTATATAACTTTTTTATTTTAACTACTTTTTTTATTCATAAGACTATATGTATATGTATATATATATATATATATATATATATATATATATATATATATATATATATATATATATATAATGCAAAAAGCGGCGCTTTTTGATACTATCCACATAGTACACCGGTGCTCTCTCTGGGGCCTTGAACCTTCAACTAACCATGCTTCTGCCGTGGGTTTGCCATCTCCTATTTTTAAGAGAGGAGCTATGAATTTTGTTTAAAAAAATATATAACAATAATACATGATGTTGAGGAAGCCTATACTTGAATAACGCCGATGTACCTTATCACTATTACGGAGGACCAACGGATTGCATCACTACTAGTTGTAGGCGTTTTCGACTTGCTGGTCTATTGGAATAGCACGGTTAAGGTCGCATTGTCTATATAATACGAAGTACTCTCAAAAATAAGATGTAATGTAAGATATAACTTCCTTAGAACCGGGATCATTCATTTAGCTCCTAAGACAGATAATACCGTAAGTCCATCAATCAAAGGAGCTATTCCTCATTGATACTGAGGCTTTTTTTTTATGGGTGAAAATGATATGGTAACTCCGCCTACGCTAACAGGATATGCTGGCGGAGCACCAGTGAAGGGTGATAGATGAGAATGAAAACAGGCCAGTTAGCCCATCATGATGAATTCATCAGGAACTAACCATGATAGTTTCCAGGGGGAACCGCGAGGAGGTCAACCTGGTTGGGTATATTGCTAGCAATGGGATTCTCAGTCTCCATTACTAACAATCTCTTTCCCCCTTGATACTGAGGCTGGCCACGTGGTTCAGCAGAATCGTCGAAGTTTTTCCATCGACTAAATAGATTTTAAAAAGGTGTTCGACTCCGTGCTCCATGGCTTCGACGGATTCTCGAGTTTGATTCTACGGTTCGAGTGATTTTGGAGGCACGCATAGGGTCCTGGATAGTAAAGATATACTATATATATATCCAGGGCATGCTATTGACGGATGTCGCTGACTGAATTGAGATTAAGCGGGAAATATTCCAGTGTTATTATTTGAGTTCACTTTGGTTTTGTCTGCCCCTGAATCCTCTCAGTACTTTAATGAAGAATTCGGTGAATAGATTTCAGTATCAGAGAGAAGATATACAACTGTCTCACCGTCTGTACATGGATGATTTGAAACTGCCAACTTTGAGCGTCAAGCGCCTGTGAGAACTAATCAATATTCTAAACGACTATAATAGTTTTGTTAGGATGAAACTCGGAATAGACAAGTTTACAGTCCGACATGTGCAGAGGGGAGAGGTGCTCAATCTCAAGGGATCATTACAGATCTTTTTAATATCAAAAACCTCTGTGATTCTGAAACATACCGGTTTCTGGGCATGGGCAAGGGCGTAAGGAAGCGGATGTGAAACAATTGTCTGCGAGGCTGTATATCTCGCGGAAGACTGATGATGAAGGCTTACTAAGCGTTAAGACTGTGTACAACTGTGAGATTGATAGCCTCGGACATACACTACGCTATCAGCTATGGAAACCAATGCAGTTAGTTCTTAGTAAATTGACTGTGATGGGCTAACTAACTTGACTTCATCTTCACCTTCATTATAATCCTAACTAATATTATAAATGTAGTACCAGTAGATACCGGATAATCTCCGGATACCCCGATATTCCAAACTCACAAATTTACCACTTTATAATATTACAATACATAGTATAGATAATCCATAATTAAAGTATATTTGTTTTTTTTTTAAAGTACTCTGTTAAGAGGGTGGGTTTCATTTTATAACTATTTTATCTATATCTATGCCACAGCCAGAATTGTTGAACAAAATCAATATTAACGCGAACGAAGCCACGTGTAAAAGCTAGTCATTATGGTATCATCATATCAGCCGTTATCTATCCACTGCCGAACATAGGTCTCCCCCATAGTCTGCCATAAGCAACGGTTCTGTGCCACCACTGACTGACCACTGACCCACTGACTCCCTGCAGTGTGTTTGAAGTCATTCATCATCACGTCCTACACTGCTTTTGTTTTTATGGGGTTTTTCAGAACTCAAGAAGTTTCCTTTCCTATTGATCGTCGGTAGTTTATTTATTTATAGCAAGGCAACAGATTACAAAGTAATGTGACTAGCCTATTGCCACTTTAGCTTGCTTATCCTTCGGGCTATATTGGTCACTTTGGTTCTTTTGCAGATATCCTCATTTCGGATTCTGTCATGCAAAGAAATTCCGAGCATAGCCCTTTTCATAATTCGCTGAGTAATTTGAAGCTTTTGCATACGAGCAAAAGACTATGTTTCGGTTCCATAAATCATCACTGGCAACTCGCCCTGGTTAAAGATCTTCGTCTTCAAACTTTGAGGTATTTTGGATATGTTTAACGAACGTTGCCTAGCCCAGTTGGATTCGACGGTAGACCTTTCGGTCTACGTTAAACTTACCAATCAGACAAGTTGTTCCAGCTATACATACTTGTCGATTACGTCGAGCATATTGTTTTACGCATAATTATAAGAGGTATAGGTATGAAATATACGTTAACCATGATTACAGTCGTGTAAATGTTTGTTTTAAGATCTATCTGTTGAGAAACATTATTGAGGTCATTGCGTATAGTATTCAAGTCTCCCAGGGATTCTACCATAGTTACTAAATTATTGGTAAATCGAAGGGGAGTGATGTATTCGCCATTGATGTTTATACCACATATTTTCCAGTCGAGGAGTTTGTGAACATTTTCCAATGCAAATGTAAAGAGTTTTGAGGATAAGATATCACCCTGTCTTACACCTTTATGCACTGGGTTGGGTTTCGTACTCTGGTAATGCACTTGGACAGACATCGTAGCTTTACTGTACATACACTTTAACACTTCGATGTACCTAAAGTCAATGTGGCATCGCTGGAGGGACCGTAATACCGCCCATGTCTTAATTGAATCAAAGACTTACTTACAGTCAACAACCACCAAACGTAGTGGCAGATTATACTACTCGGTCTTATGTATAATTTATTGTAAAAAATGTATATATTCTATGGTCCTTTCGGAAGTAAGCTTGTTCGGATGGCTAGAAGTCGTCTAATTTGCGCTTAAGACGATTGGTCAGGACTTAGGAAAACGGTACGTAGACGTGATTCAGAAGGGACATCGGCCTATAGTTCTTCAATAGAGTTCTTGAAGAATAAGACCATCGCCTCTAAAGAAATTTAAGTACTGGTTTTCCACCTACTCTTAGAAGCTCCCGTCCTCCTCCGGTAGCTTGTCATTTTAAAATTATTTGAGAGCCATTTCAAGCTCTTGGAAACTGACATCCAAGATATCATCAGTATATAAGCTAATATTATATATAAATGTTTGTATGGTAAGGTGTAGGTTCTTATGCAAATTAGAATGACAAAACGGCTGACGACTCACTTGATGGAAAGTGGTGACCGTCGTGTACAGACATGAACAGTACCATTAATATAACGGAGTATACTATGTTTCCCATGTTATCCTTTATACATTACCATTCTTGTCAACTCTGGTGTTATGTCTACAGACGTACATTAACTACAAGGGTACAGGGTACAGACCCTTTAAATTCATTACCAAATCCACCCTTCCTATTGAATGTAGGTGTGTTTTTATATACTTCCACAAACAAACAATCATTACCTATCTTCCTTTGTACTAAACTCTTAGTACTACTTAGTACTAAAGTAATATGTAGTAATTAATAATAGTTCACTATAAAGAGTGCACAGTAACAAAATGATTGTTGAATTCATTTTAAAATAGTAAAACATTTTTGTGGTTTTAGTATAATAATTAAATTCTGTTCCACAAAAAAAAAAAACGGAACCGATTTTAATAAAATTTCCATGGAATTAATCTGCAAGTATATCCTTTCAGAAAAATGATGAATTCTCTATATTGGTTCCAAGTTGATCGAGTTATGAGCCAACAAACATAAAGATATACAATCGAATTAAAATCTTTCTTTTCTTCACTTTTTGATAATAGCAAAATTTCACTTTGTTTCGATTAAATTAGATATTTTTCTTTATCAATTCATGTATAAAATATCACTGATTGTCATATAATATTACAAGTAAAAGAGTTGTTCAAAACATGTTATAAATTAATTTATTCATTTGTAAAAAACATGTAGTAATTTTAAATTAAATCCACCTATTTTACTATTATTATTGTTATTTTGCTGTTAATATATTGTTAAATGTCACATTGCTTACATAGTAAGGGATATTTATATGGGGAATGTTAAAATAAAATATTAATTAATTATATATATTTTAATGCGTTACAGAAATAGCCAATACAATAAAAATTACGAGACGAAATGCCTTAACACCTATTATATATATATATATATATATATATATATATATATATATATATATATATATATATATATATATATATATATATATGTTATACAAAAACACAAGATAACATTTTGAAAGTACTATAATTATATCATTAAAAAGTAAAATGCCAAAAAAGTATGATAAAGAGAGATTACAATAATGTCTATATTATTTTCAAAACTTATATTAATTTGTTCTCACACGGGAATTTTATCAACTTAGTATATTTGTCTTTATCAACAATTATTTCGACTTCTTTCGGAAGTTTTGTTCAAGGGAGCGTGAGGCGCTTTACGTCAGTATCTCGTCTCATACTGCGGACTGCAGCTCGTGAAATGTTAAGTTCAGAAAGTTAAGTTTCGTTAAGTTAATAAAATTTTTATTATACATGTATATAGACATCGTTAAGTAATTTCTACTTACTTACAATAATACAAAGTTTATGTTAAAATACGCTGAATGTTGAATGAAAAACAAAAATTAATCAGTTAGCTCGCTAATCGCACAGTACAAACGTCGGCATCTCGACTCGACTACAAAATAGTTACTACTTTATGTAGCCATGCATATCTTAAGTACAAATATAAATTTATTAACTTTATTTAATATAAGCATATGTTTTTTGGAAATACATCAATACAATATAAAATAAAAAAAAAATACAGCCCATGTTAATGTAATAGTAGTAATAAAATAGTGTAACCCTGTATGATAGAGAGAATTTTTGAAATCGGTTAATTAATTTTTGAGTTTATCTATTAAATACAAACAAAAAAATAAATTATACATATATATATATATATATATATATATATATATATATATATATATATATATATATATATATATAAAAAGCCCTTTTAAGGGATATTGCAAATTTATCATACATGGTTACACAATCTAACAATCAATAATAGTGTTAGTGAACATACAACAATAATAAAAAATCCAAACATATATTAAATATATTAGCTCGGATACATTGGGTCGCCATTCCATGAATACTAGCTCAGCGAAGTGTGGCAATGCAAAATTTTATCTCTAAATTTCTCAAAAATAATTTAATAATTTTTAAAATTACCTAAAATTCATCTAGTAGCGAACGATCACTGAAAAAGTACTTGAAAAATATAAAATAATAAAAGTGGCATATTTATATAATAATATTTTAATTCGCCAGCAGGTAACTTTTTAAATAATTAACCAAAAACATCTTCAATTGTTGAATTGAAAATATAGGTGTTTTTCAATCACAACAAAAATAGATAACGTCTGCAAAAAAAAGCACTAATAAAAATACTAATAAACGAGTATAAATTAGGAAAAGAGAGAAAAAAGCTTATATGTTAGGTGATAAGGATTCGATATGGTGGCATCTGGAGAACGGATAAAGATATAAAGACAGATTAGCGTTTTACTAACTGTATAATTCAGTGAGCCTTCATTGACGTATACTACTGTATTTATAAATATAAACTAAGATTAACCAATATTATTATACTTAAAAAATACCTATCATATTTAATAAAAATAAAAGTTTAAATGTACTAACTCATTTTAACAACAAAAACGAGTGAATACTTATTGCACCTACCCGGCCTGTTTCTATTCATATACTTATTGCACCTACCCGGCCTGTTTCTATTCATATACTTATTGCACCTACCCGGCCTGTTTCTATTTGTATACTTATTGCAACTACCCCGGCCTGTTTCTATTTATATACTTATTGCACCTACCCGGCCTGTTTCTATTTGTATACTTATTGCAACTACCCCGGCCTGTTTCTATTTGTATACTTATTGCAACTACCCCGGCCTGTTTCTATTTATATACTTATTGCACCTGCCCGACCTGTTTCTATTTATATACTTATTGCACCTACCCGGCCTGTTTCTATTTTGTTTCTATTTATATACTTATTGTACCTACCGGGCCTGTTTCTATTTATATACTTATTGCACCTACCCGGCCTATTTCTATTCATATACTTATTGCACCTACCCGGCCTGTTTCTATTTGTATACTTATTGCAACTACCCCGGCCTGTTTCTATTTATATACTTATTGCACCTACCCGGCCTGTTTCTATTTGTATACTTATTGCAACTACCCCGGCCTGTTTCTATTTGTATACTTATTGCAACTACCCCGGCCTGTTTCTATTTATATACTTATTGCACCTGCCCGACCTGTTTCTATTTATATACTTATTGCACCTACCCGGCCTGTTTCTATTTTGTTTCTATTTATATACTTATTGTACTTACCGGGCCTGTTTCTATTTATATACTTATTGCACCTACCCGGCCTGTTTCTATTTTGTTTCTATTTATATACTTATTGTACCTACCCGGCCTATTTCTATTTATATACTTATTGCACCTGCCCGACCTGTTTCTATTTATATACTTATTGCACCTGCCCGACTTGTTTCTATTTATATACCTATTATACCTGCCCGACCTGTTTCTATTTATGTACTTATTGCACCAGCCCGACCTGTTTCTATTTATATACTTATTGCACCTGCCCGGCCTGTTTCTATTTGTATACTTATTGCACCTACCCGGCCTGTTTCTATTTGTATACTTATTGCACCTGCCCGACCTGTTTCTATTTATATACTTATTGTACCTGCCCGACCTGTTTCTATTTATATACCTATTGCACTTGCCCGACCTGTTTCTATTTATATACCTATTGCACCTGCCCGACCTGTTTCTATTTATGTAATTATTGCACCTACCCGACCTGTTTCTACTTATATACTTATTGCACTTACTCATACTGTTTCTATTTATATACTTATTGTACCTGCCCGACCTGTTTCTATTTATATACCTATTGCACCTGCCCGACCTGTTTCTATTTATGTAATTATTGCACCTACCCGGCCTGTTTCTATTTTGTTTCTATTTATATACTTATTGTACCTACCCGGCCTATTTCTATTTATATACTTATTGCACCTGCCCGACCTGTTTCTATTTATATACTTATTGCACCTGCCCGATTTGTTTCTATTTATATACCTATTGCACCTGCCCGACCTGTTTCTATTTATGTACTTATTGCACCAGCCCGACCTGTTTCTATTTATATACTTATTGCACCTACCCGGCCTGTTTCTATTTTGTTTCTATTTATATACTTATTGTACCTACCCGGCCTATTTCTATTTATATACTTATTGCACCTGCCCGACCTGTTTCTATTTATATACTTATTGTACCTGCCCGACCTGTTTCTATTTATATACCTATTGCACTTGCCCGAACTGTTTCTATTTATATACCTATTGCACCTGCCCGACCTGTTTCTATTTATGTAATTATTGCACCTACCCGACCTGTTTCTACTTATATACTTATTGCACTTACTCATACTGTTTCTATTTATATACTTATTGTACCTGCCCGACCTGTTTCTATTTATATACCTATTGCACTTGCCCGACCTGTTTCTATTTATATACCTATTGCACCTGCCCCAACCTGTTTCTATTTATGTAATTATTGCACCTACCCGGCCTGTTTCTACTTATATACTTATTGCACTTACTCATACTGTTTCTATTTATATACTTATTGTACCTGCCCGATCTGTTTCTATTTATATACCTATTGCACCTGCCCGACCTGTTTCTATTTATATACCTATTGCACCTCCCAGACCTGTTTCTATTTATATACTAATTAGAGATATCTATAATATTGGACAAAAATAAAAGTTCAAGTGTACTTACTCACTTTAATAACAAGAATACTTACAAGAGTACTTATTCCACCTGCCCGACCTGTTTTTATTTATATTTTTATGTCCTTAATATTAAATACATTAATCTAGTTTTATAAACTGCACACACGTGTGATAATCTTATTTAATTGCAAGCCATACAGAAGAGACTTAAGAAGAAAATGGCTAGGATACCTTAGGTTATGAAGAATCGACAACATCCAGATTCGAGCCAAATCAGTGAAGTTCTTTTCCTAAATTGGCTCGACTGGACCAATAGTAGTACTAGTTATGATTGGTTACACAATCTTAATATAAATCAAAAAACTTTGCAAACAGGGGCGAAATGAGGGATGAAAGTCGTATTTTTTAATTACTAGTTACAATAAGGTGTCATATGAAAGGTCTTTAGTTGTACAATCCCTAATTAATTAATAAATTATCTTTTATCTTTTTATCTACGCAACGTTTTCTATATTGAAGCCATTTTTTTTGCGTTCCTTGTTATTTTGGAGTCATGGCAATGATACATTCTATTTTATTTAGCTCTTTTATTTTTTAATATCTCAACCTTTCTTTTACTTTCTTTTCTGTTCTTCTTTTTTCTTTTAATCTTACTTGAACAAATTTGTCTTCACGTGCTTTCATGATTTTTTATTTTGGTTATAAATTTAATACGCGTTGCATATTTTTTCTTTAATTGCATAACTTAATTATATCAATACAAAGCTATAGGTAGTAATTTTTTTAGTTATTTTAGTTTTTTAACATTACATTTAAATCTGGATAAATATTTACATATTTTAAAATATATTTTATTAATTGAATCATCTGCATCAGTAGCGCGTCATTACCTTCATTTTAGAAACTGACAGCAAACGAAGATAATGATATTAGGGTAATGACATTTTAGAATATTTTAATAAATTTTAACATAATCAGGAATGTGGTGGATATGAAACTATTGAAGTACAAAAGTAAACCCTAAAAAAGTTCATTCGCATAGCAGAACCATTAAAAAAAGTATTACTTACCCAGATATTGTGATTACGGCAAAGACCGATTTCTCGTGACAAACTCCCGTTTCAAGAATAATATTGTAATTTTCTTTTTAAGTACATGACCATTGTTATTTATACGACTGAATGATGCCGAACTGTGGGTAGAAATCTAGTTGGATCGGGTTTTCGTACACCCATTTAGTTTTGGTTGTTTCTAGTTTTGTCTAAGGTAATGACATTTTTTTCCGCGAACATTTATATTTTTAATAAAATAACTTAGTCCTTGCTAATCGTGAAAATGTTTGTAATTACTTCTTATAATATGTGTGGTAATTTACAGGCGTAACGAGTTGAAAATATAAGCTTACAGGAGGAAAAGGGAATGTTAACAATGGGGTTTGACAGCCCCATTGCTAGTAATATGCCCTATTAGGTCGACCTCCATGTGGTTCCACCTGGAAACCATCGTGAACAATTCTTGTTGAATTCGTCACGATGGGCTAACTGACCTGCTTCATCCTCACCTATCATTATCATCCTTCACTGGTGCCCCGCCGGTATATACCGATAGCGCGGGTGAGGTTACCATTCCATTATCATCCATTAAAAGAAATAAAGGCTTACATTTAAGATTCAATATAAATTTCTTTAGAAATAGTGTTTGCGCCACTGACTGAACATAAGCCTCCCCTTGGAGGGTTTTGTCTATAGTTGACACGCTTGGCAGGTGGATAGGAGTTTTAAGAGGGACGTTGTTGTCCATCCCTCACCCTCCCTTAGTCGCCCTATACGACACCCACGGGAAGATAAGGGGTGGTCTATTCTATGCTATAATCACACGGTTGAAAATTATAAAAAAATTATGTAGTGAAAACATAAATTTAGTTCTACGCATCTTATTATGGCCCTATGGCCAGTATACCACAATCTTACAAACGGAAAATAGTTGGCTGAAAGACTCTAATATCATAACTAGGTCATGTTCCGTGTGAGGCGATATGTAATTTTTATTTAATTTATCTCTGTCAGATATTTTAATTCTGTAGTATTTGATAAAATAAAAAAGAAATAAGTAGTTAAAACAATAAAATATTTATTCCTAATATAATAATATAAATAAAAATACATGCTTTTTGCAATAGAAATATAATTATAACAATTAAAAACAATTTATATTCGCAAGATTACAACAATTTAAATACAAATAAAATACATTATAAAATATATTTTTTTTAACAATAAATATGTAATTGTATGACATATGACGTATGCAATTGTAATAAGATTTAAAATGTAATAATACAATAAATAAGTAAAGCATGATAATAGTATATAAATCTAATTCTTATAAATAAATGTGAACGCTTTTCTCTTTGGAAATGATGTTTTACGTGCTTATCTGTAACTATACTTATATTTTATTATACTGTAACAATTAATCTATACTGTGTGACATGCAAATAAATAGAAATAAATGTTATATTATAAGAAAATCAATAATTATATAATAAAGTTACAGCTATATGATAATATGTATCGCCCTTCCCTACTATGGCTCGTATCAGAATCAGGCGGTTGGATGAATGCCGAATTGCCGAAAACAGCTGTGCCTCAGCCAGTGTTGCCAGACGCCCGCTCGGTAGAAAAATATTTTTACCCAATCTATTAATATATGTTGTACAAAAAATAAAATAAATGCTCACGACTGTAGTATTACAGCAATATAACAGGGTATTAACTGTTAGGAGGGGGGGGGGGGGGCGATTAATCTCCTGATTGTTACTAACGCTCATGATTGTGACCCGACAACGCGTGCACTAAACACTCGGCATGTCCATATTTCACGGGGCATATTTGGATTCAACATGGCCGGGGCGAGCTTCCTGCCTTCTCTCGAGTAATTCAGGTAATAAATACCTATGTTTTTCGTCATCGGAAAATTAGACAAAAATGTAAATTGATACACAAAGTATCTGGTGTCGACTAGATTTGGAGATAGTTAATAGGAAACTAAATAACTTTATTTGTTTAATTCTTTATTGCATCAAAAAGCATAAAAATAAACAATGAAATATAAACAATTCAAGTGAAATACAGTACAGATTAAAATGTACACAAAGTTTCCTCAAAGAGCAAGCTTGAAATGTGAAAATAATTATTGAACATTTTATACAAATCGCTCAGTCATATATTTATTTATTTTACAATTTATTGCACCAAGTAAAAAAATACAGAGGGAGACTTTGTACAAAAGTCGATTACTTGGGTGCCTCTGTTCCATTCGTGTTTCTACCGTGAAGCAGTTGTGTTTGCATGGCTGTGTTTCGGTTTGAAGGGTGGGATATGGCGTGAATTTACAGGGTACAGAGGAATAACACCTGAGCCCTCAGGAATGGCAACACATGGGGGGTATCATGGACGAAACAGTATACTCTGTTATGTCCATGGTACTGCTCGTGTCTATAGGCGACGGTTACCACTTTCCATCAGGTGGACCGTCAGCTTATTTGCCATTCTAAGTTGTATAAAAATAAATGATAATAAAAAAATAAAAAATAAATACAGTAAATATTAATGAGAAGTGATACAAAAGGCGGACTTATTGCTAAGCAATCTCTACCAGACAACCTTTGGGTAGAGGACATTGAAAAAAAGACAAAGGGCAGGCGGCGCACTGTTATATAGATACTAATGTATACAAACATATGTATAAACAAGAATATACATAAACAAACTCATATTTAAGAGCACACACACAACAGGAGAGAATGACGAGGGAAAATGAAGGAAAATAATACTAAAAGAAGAGGTAATAGGATTTAAAAGAGGTTTTGAAGCTAGTTGGTGTTATAATTATATAATAGATTTAGTATAAAAAATTCAAAATTATTTCCATACTTCGACTATGCTCTTTGGGAAAGTTGATCAGTTTCATGAATACTATCACTGGATGTTCCGTTACACCAGTAAAGCATATCTCACAACTATCCTTAACATACTTCTAACATTGGATGGTATTTTTTCGACATATTTCATCACGTCGAAAAGTAAATATACGCATATAAATTAATTAAAATCTGTAAGGGATTGTACAACTAAAGACCTTTCATATGGCACCTTATTGTAACTAGTAATTCGAAAATACGGTTTTCATCCCTCATTTCGCCCCTGTTTGCAAAGTTTTTTTATTTATTGTGATATATGAGATTGTGTAACCAATCGTAACTAGTACTACTATTGGTCCAGTCGAGCCAATGTAGGAAAAGAACTTCACCGACTTGGCTCGAGCCTGGATGGGCTACTCATAACCTAGAGTATCCTAGCTTGAGGACTAGGTCATTAGTGTGTTTATTAGCTCATTTTTAATACCGCATTTTAAGTCGATAAGAGGCAACTGGCAACCCTGGCCTTAACTGCGTGTCGCGTCATTTATGTGTGGGTTTAAAAAGTCTCTACGTATGACTTGCGCCTTAGAAATAAATGCCTTAATTAAATATTAAATCTAATTGGTAGAATAGCCACCGGTTGCGATTTGTTTGGTTTGTCTATGTATATACTCCAAGTTTTTTGCTCTAGGTCGAATATACCTGTAAAATAATATAATAGCTATCATTTCGCCTAATAGACTGCGCCATCGATTATTTTAATACAATTTTATGAGAAAAATAAAGCAAGTTTTGTTTAAAATTATATGTATATATATATAGGTGGTCCCTATGTATTGTTATTTAAATTATCATCGTGGCACTTCGTCATTCGATTATATATACATAAAACAATGAAATATTTTTTTTCTTTTAATCTTTGGATACTATTTAGAGGTCGCTAGCAGTGGTCAAACTTTAAAAACAACTTTGTATCGCTGCTTAAATAAAAGAGATAATTAATTAAAGTGTTTATTAAGCAACCATAACAGCTGTAGTGGATCAATCGCTCGCTCTGCCTGGACTAGAAACCTGCTATACGTGTACAATTATTTGAAGGGTTTACGAACAATTGCAATACAAATAACCAAAGTGACTGCAAAATATTAACTGGTGGTGATAAGGCAAATATCCTTGCAGAAGCAGCCGCAAATAGGATTTCTTTCGCGGAAAAGCATTTACAATTACATTTAAGAAAAAAAAAAATTACGTCCAAAATATGCACAAAAAAAATATAAACAAATTCGCGAACAGCATATTCTTACGATTCTACTAGATCTTCGGTATCTTACTACACTTTTATATAAAGACGTGGAGACTTGGTACAAAGATGTCGAGCTGCCAAAAATTTGGTTTATATGTCAGCGGAATGTAGTGTTGCTTTAGTACAGGGGTCTCAAAACTACGGGCCGCGGGCCTAATTCGGTCTGCGACAATTATTGTTGTAGTTAATGCAACAATTAATGTAAAGTTTGGAGACTCCTGCTTTAGTGGATAAACTGATTACAACTAATGAAGAAAGAAAGACATATTAGCTTCTGTTGGTGAAAAAGTATAGGAGAAAGTACGATAATATTAAAAAAAAAAAAATACACTTGTTTCTTAAAAATATAAAATATTAATAATTTTGTATTTCTTATCTTCTGACTTATGAATACAATAATTCAATAAATGTAGACATTTCGAGTTTTTATTTAAAATTCAACCTTTAGTAGCGACCCTTGAATTGTTATTCAAAAATAAAAAAAAAAAAAAACTGAAATACTTTCTTTGGTATAAAATCAAACTAAGCACCACATATAAATAAATTTTCTTAGAAATAAGGACCACCCTAACATATATATTTAAAAAGTTATAATTATTCTTTTTTATTATAAACGGTTTAGCAAAAGAAAGAAGAGAATAGAAGAAATGTATCGTATGAGGATCAATACATACCAGCTGCTATAGTTTGGATTATAGACTCAGGTTTTTCCTGAAACACTTGGAAACTTTTGCCGGTCGTGTCAGAGAGTATATCGGTTACATCGCGTCGGCTTTGCGGAGGTTGGTGTTTGTGGATTGCCTCTAGGCGGGACTCGCTGCTATCTATGATGGGTCCAATTACCTCTGTTACATTTAGACGTTGATAACTGCGGATAGATGGGTCACCGTCAACTTACTGGTTAAGTCATCTCATTTTTTTAAATATTTTTTCTACATAGTTCCACACTCGTAATTCGCTAATTGCTGTTTCAGTTAGCAGTAAAATTATATGGCAAAGAATTTACACTATTTCTCAGAAATAGTAACTCATAGAGGTACTATTACCGTTGGCCTCAGAGTATATTCTGTGTACTGCAAGATGCTGTTTTGCTTGAATCGAATCGAAACTTGCATCTTGGACCAAATCATTAACAGAAATATTTATGCTGCGAAACAGCAATATAGGTACGAACATTACTTGTTCTGAATTGTGAATACCATTTCACTACCTTGCAATGTGTGTCACTTACTCTGAATACCATAACAAAAACGGCACGATCCTGGATCGTCATTACTACATAAACAGATTACTAAAATGTATTTTTATTTATTTATATAAGTTTTTTATATTTATATATAAGATGATATATTTATTCGACTTATGAAAGGTAAATGAATAACATGAGTACATATGAAAAATTAATAAAGCTAATGGAATAAAATAATGGAATCTTATTTACATGACAGTGCATTAGTTGAAATAAATGGCGTAGTCTAAAGGAGCTCAAGTCAAAATGGGTGTTCCCCAGGGATCTATTTTAGGGCTCTTTTTCTAATTTACATAAATGACCTCCCTTCTTATATAGTAGGGAAGATATAGTTCTATTTGTCGATGATACTTTAATAATGCTCAAAGTTAGATGTCGCATTAAAAATTTTAAAGTAGTGGAGTTGTTTCCACTGTCCTAAAACGTTTTACTACTAATACTTTGTTGTTAAATGTTTCCAAAACTAAGTGTATTCAATTGACACTTCTTAATCTAAGGTAGGTAGATTTATCATCATCATTATCTCAGCCCTATACCTCAACATAAGCCTCCCCATAGACTGCCATAAGGAAGGGTTCAGAATCAATGGCATCCACTGACTTTTTGCAATGCATTTGAAGTCGTCACTACATTGCATTTGTCCGAACTGGGTCGCTACTCAAGAACCTTTCTTCCCCATCGATTGTCGGTTCTTGGAGCTATGTTTGCCAGCTCATTGTCACTTCAGCTTGCTTATCCTTCGGGCTATGTCGGTTACTTTAGTTCTTCTGCGAATATTCTCATTTTGGATTCTATCACGCAAAGAGGCTCCAAGCATAACCCTCTTTATAGCTCGCTGAGTAATTTGAAGCTTTTGCATATGGGCACCCATGTAGAAGCATGTTTCGGTTCCATAAGTCATTACTGGCAACCCGCACTGCTTAAAGACTTTTGTCTTTAAACTTTAAGGTATTTTGGCTGAGAAAATGTGGCGCAATTTTCCGAATGCTGCCCAGCCGAGTTTGATTCGTCGATTGACCTCTCGATCGAAGTTGGACTAACCTAGTCGGACTAGTTATTCCAGGTATTATACTCGTCGTCAACTTCGAACATAGTATTCTTGATCATAACCGGTATAGGTGTGACATGGACGTTAGACATGATTTTAGTATTGTTCGTGTTCATGTTAAGGCCTTCTATTGAACACTATTGAGGTCCTTGAGCGTAGTATTCTAGTTCTCTAGAGATTTCGGCATGACTACTATATTATCGGCAAATCGAAGGCGAGTGATGTATTCGCCATTGCATTATTTCCATATGCATTATTTTTTCCAGTCCAAAAGTTTAAAAACATCTTTCAATGCAGCTGTGAAGCGTTTCGGGGATTAGACGTCACCCTGTCTTACACCTTTCTGCACTGGGATGCGTTTTGTACTCTGGTTCTGTATTCGGATAGATATCGTTGCCTTACTATACCCACACTTCAGCATCTTCGATATATTTATAGTTAATCTGGTACCGCTGGAGGGACTTTAGTACCGTCCATGTCTCGACCAAATAATTTTTTTGTCCCATTTAATTTTGGACAATAAACACTTAATTTTTTTTGCGACATCGTATTTTTAAGTATCACAATAGAGTGTAAATAATAATAGGGTGCATGTATTTTCAAATTAGCTAGAATGTAGCTCAGTAGCATATGCAGTTAAAAGAATTAGGTAATTAACGTATGTAGAAATTGCTCTAATTGTTTACTTTAGCTATTTTAGCATTATGCCATATGGAATACTGTTGTGGGATAAAGCAGCGGATATAAATACAATATTTATTTTACAAAAGAGAGCTATTCGTTCTATTTATGGCATGGGTTCGAGGAGTCAGTACGAGAACGTACAAAGAATCATATATCGTCACAGCTGCCTCCCAATACATTTACAAGAATATTGAGAGAGTAAGAATTGTACTAATAAAAGCTTATGGAATAATCAAAAAATAATATTACTCAAATACCATTTAATTAAATTGAGTAATCCTTTCCGTGGGAAAGGTGTAAAATTTTATAACAAACTGTTAGAGTTTGTTTTGAATTTGCTTGACAAAAGGTTCAAATTTTGCATAAAACAAATTGTTTACAAGAAGGTATATTACAGATTAAATGAGTTTAGAGTAATAGTATATAAAAAAACCTAATTATTTCATAATATTTTCTTTAACTTACTGACAAGATTGTTTTTGTTATTACCATACCACCAGAATTGTTAAATGAAGAATGCGTAGCGGTTTTATTAATAATAAACGTATGCATTTTCCTGTGTAATGTATGAATACTGCAACCGTTATGAAGTATGCACAAGTAGCATGAAATAATTTTAATTCGGCTATGGCTGGCTCATACGTCATACTCGTGAATGGCGGTAATGAAAAACAATGGTTGTTCAAAAATATTTAAAACTAAGTTTACTTGAATAAAAATATTTCTCTCTTTTATTCTTCTTTCATAAATACAGACAAAATTATACTTTTATTCCAGTAAATACATAAAGCAAATGATGAAAAATATTATCAATACCTTAAACCGAGAAATTAAGCCTAATGGAAAATAAGTATGTAAAGAATTAGGTTTGGCGAGAGTTGAAATAATGAGAACGTGGCGTTTGTTTAAAAGCGAACTTAATTCTAGCAATTTTAATGTCAATGGGCAGGGCGTTCCAGAGCCTAATAGGCGTAACGGTGAAGGAATCAGTGATGAAGACAGTACAATGTGCTGGAAAACTAAGCATGAGTATCCTAGTAGTTCGATAGCAACGAATGTTACTTCTTCATGGAAATGAAATTTTAAATGAATCATAAAACTAGTATTATTAAAGTTAATACTTACATATTACAGTGCACCAGTGTTTCTTTATCGTACTTGTGTATGTTCAATAAGGACCTGTCGCCCTTGAGGTCGGGTGCCACTTCAATGTTGTACAACTGGCGGCCACCCTGAGGGTCTGTCCACAGCATATTGACCGAGAATCCGTTGCCGATGCCCAGGCCCTCGTCACGGAGAATATCTTCAGCTTCACTGAACGACTTGGCAGCTAGCAGAGCGCGAGTGATGAATGTCCTCGCTGTTGACAAAGATGTGTGTTAAAATTCTTTTCATGGCAAACTAACTGACGTGTCTATAGACACGAACAGTAGCGTGGATATACGAGAATATATTGTATCACCCATGATATCTTCATGCGTTGCCATTGCTAAGGTCTAAGGTGTTATTCCTCTGGACCCTGTAAATTCACTGCCATATCCCACCCTTCAAACTGAAACACCGCTATGCAAACACAAATGTTTCACGGCAGAAACACGAATGGGACAGAGATACTCAAGCAAACGACTTTCGTGCAAAGTCTTTCGCTAATAGATTTGTCTGGGGGACAGTTTGGAATTTTGAACATATTTTAGAGACCTTTAGGAAATACATAGTTTGTACATCAACATGGCTATTAACCAGGTTAGATAAAGAAATCTGCGACTATAAAAACGTTACCATGCTACTGAAGCCGCTTGTTAGCTTGCATGAGTACTGTGTTTCAGTATGAGAGAGACAATATGTATACAACCTCAACAGGTTTTTAAAGAATGCGTGAAAGTAGTACACTGCATCTAGTGGGCAAATCTAGCGCCTAAATGGTAATTTTCTTTTAAGTAATTTCCATCTTGAAGTACCTTAAGATTCTTCAAGGCCTTTGTCACCAAGCTTGGTAATACGAGGGCGATGCCTATGACCTTGCAAACCGTGGACTGTAGTTGTTGTTTACCATCAATTAGACGGTATATATCAGTACCTATTTACATGAACCACTAGATTTGGTTTACTAAAAAATATATCTAAAATACTAACGTGTATTTCCAGGTTTGAGCACCAGGGGGCTGAGAGTGTTGATGGAGAACACGAGTCCGTGCTGGTTGTAGCCCATCGTGTACCCAGGCATGTGACCGGCGTAGCACAGCGACATGAACTGCTCCTCGACAGCCTGGAAGACGTTTGATTATTTTTTTATTGATTGTATTATGACAGTATCGAAGTTCTAATATCAAGAATTTATTTGTTTTCGACATACATGGTCACTTAGGCACATTTTTTTAAATTCTACCATCCAGTTGACTATTAAATATGTTACTGAGAAGTGAAATGGCAAGAAATTTGACTTTTTATGTTTATTTGTTGCCATTATAATACTAAAGATCGGGACTAGCAGGTATCTTTTCTTTGATGGGTGAAAATGGTATGGTAACCCCTCCTGCGCTAACGGGATACGCTGGCGGAGCACCAGTGAAGGGTGATAGATGAGAATGAAAACAGGCCAGTTAGCCCATCATGATGAATTCATCAGGAATTAATCATGATAGTTTACAGGGAGAACCGCGAGGAGGTCGACCTGGTTGGGTATATTGCTAGCAATGGGATTCTCAGTATCCATTACTAATAATCCCTTTCCCCCCACTAGCAGGTATCTAGGTACACTTCTGGCGGGTTTTTATGAAGAACATTATGGTAAATCTTGATGAATTCATCACGATGGGCCAACTGATTTCATCTTTTCCTATCATCGCTCATTGGTATCCGCTAGTATGTACAAATACCGCAGGATGGATTACTAAATCATCCATTTAAAAGAATACTAAACATCCATTAACTTAGTAGAACGTTGGGTACAGGCTACAGATCTCCTTTGAAATAGAGGACAAGCCGAGCATAGCCTACCATCCTTTCTTCAAAGCGACTCACAGCATTTCTCTATAACTTCTTTATGGGTAAAGCGAGAAGTTGGAATTTTTAGTGACCAAGGCGACATACTGTATACATAGCTTTATTTCCAATTTATCAAATAATTATATATGTTATATATGCAATTTGCTATAACACTTACCCCCTCCGCCCTGTCATCCGGTGTGGGTGTAATGTGTGCAGACATGATGTAGAAGTGGTTCAGGGTTTCGCTGAATGCGTCTTCGGTATGACCCAGGATTCCCTGCGAAGTACAAGTGAAATATCGTAGTGAGTGATACAAAATATATAATGAGATAGTACGTTTACCTATATTGAAATACTTATATGTTTTTTTAATACAACTTAGAATGGCAAACAAGCTGACGGCCCACCTAATGGAAAGAGGTAACCGTCGCCTATAGACATGAGCAGTAGCATGGACATAACAGAGTATACTGTTTCGCTCTTCGATACCCCCCATGCGTTGCCATTCCTGAGGATGATTCCTGAGATTCAGGTGTTATTCCTCTGTGCCCTGTAAATTTACGCCATATTCTACCCTTCAAACCGAAACACAGCCAAGCAAATATAACTGCTTCACGGTTGAAACACGAATGGGACAGAGGTACCCAAGCAAACGACTTTTGTACAAAATCTCTCCCTGGCAACTACTGGCAAAACCCTCCAATGGGGAGGCTTATGTCCAGCAATGGACAGTTAAATGCTGATATATATATTTACTGTCTATCTATCTATTTATTGTACGGATAATCTGGTAGTATTGTTTTATTGTTACCCTATTCCCTTTGGCCGCAACAGAATATCAGTGCTTTGCTCTTTTGAGGGCGAAGCAATAAACTGAGTTGTGGCCATTTTGTATCGTTATTGTACACGCACAAAAGAAAAAAATGTACTTGGCTTTATGTATTTGTTTTTTAATCATTTATGCTATCTCGCTCTTTATGTATATCTATATATGTTGTAATTTGTGTGCTGTAAGTAATGCAAATAAATTATCTATCTATGTATCTTATATATGTAATAACGTACAGCGTCTGGATTGTTGACGCCGATGGAGCTGCAGCCGCCCGTGTCGTTCCTCGGCACGTGGTTGTCGTTGATGGTGCCCATGATGTCGTCCATTTGCAATAGGAACAACTGTAATACAAACAGGTAATAAATAATTAATGACTAGCTTCGCCCCGCGGTGCTAGCCGCCTGTATTAGGGTAAGAGTAGTATATTAACATCTACCAGAGGGAGACTTTGAACAAAAGTCGCTTGCTTGGGTACCTTTGTCCCATTTGTGTTTCAATCGTAAAGCAGTTGTGTTTGCATGGCTGTGTTTCGGTTTGAAGGGTGGGATATGGCGTGAATTTACAGTGTACAGAAGAATAACACTTGAGTCCTCAGGAATGGCAACGCATGGTGGGTATCATGGGCCAAACAGTATACTCTGTTATGTCCATGGTACTGCTCATGTTTATAGGCGACGGTTACCACTTTCCATCAGGTGGACCGTCAGCTTGTTTGCCATTCTAAATTGTATAAAAAAAATTATATCATTAAACTATTACCTGATAAAATGGCACCTTCGCGCCGTCAGCAACACCCTGCATCTCTTTTAGGTAAAAGGGATATCTGTTCTTCATGTTTGCAAGGGTTCTGTCGTATGCATCTCTGCCGGCGTCAGTTTTATACTCCTTCTCGAAATCTCGAAGGTTTTCGTACGTCGCTATGAAGTTCTTGATCATGGAAGCAAAAATTCTTCCCTGTGGATTGAAAGTGGATTTTAGTTTTTTTTTTATATTCGATTTAAGAAAAGTACACAATATATATTTTAATACTGGGAGTCGCTAGTAATACTATCCTTAACCTATAGTATATTAAGAAATATACATACATTCAGGTGTCAATCATTCTGAATTGAAATTTGTGTTTATCTGAGTATAGGACAAACATAGGTTTGTTGGGGGGGGGGGGGGGTTCACTCTGGAAACCATCGTGATTAATTCTAATGGAATTCGTCACGATGGGTTAACTGACCTGCTTTCATCGTCACTTATCATCTCTCACTGGTGCCCCGTCAGTGTATACCGAGAGCGCGGGTGGAGTTACCATTTCTATATTACCCATTTAAAAAAAAAACATAGGTTTGTGTCAGTATGTCTTAAAATTAAACTGTATAAAGTTATTTTAAAAACGAAATTTTAATTAGTTTCATACAGTTCAGGTTTTTGTAAATTATCTTTCTTTACAGGGGTATACCTGTACCTATCTTTGACCTATGAGCCATCTGTTCTCTCTAGTACAGATGGTTCAAAGGTCACTTTTCTTACATATGTGTACTGATTATTCCCTTACTTTAGATTATATAGATAGAGTGTCTCCAAAAACAGGTGAGAGAGTTATGCACATTTATTACTTAGTATATAGTTATAGTTATATACGAAATTCTTAACAAAATAATAGTAACAATGCACAATAATTCATAATAATACTTATTTTTACTTATTACTTTGATTTATACCCAAGTAAAGGTTTAAAATGATATTTTCATTTATGAATCAATTAATGTGGTCGTAAATTTTTTTTAATATACATATGTTAATTTGTAACCTATATATATATATATTTATATTATATCAAAAAATGGTTCCAAATACAAATTAAAAAAATGGAATTGTCTGGGATAATTTTAAATTTGGAACACAGAAAAAAGCCTATTTTATTTTGATTTAAAAGAAATAAGTGTTGGAATGTAGTCAGCCAATTGTCAAGTTATCTAAGTAAACTCTGACCCATTTTTGACATTCGATGTTCCATCTATATAAAAAAGTTATTGTAATATTCACAAATAACAGAATTCTAGTACATACCCTGAGAGCAAGTATATAGGCCACTGAAATAAATAGTCCACTGAATTAAAATAGATGCAGTTCACGAAATGTATTAATGCATAGATAAAACATTTTTTTTTATACCAATGAGGTGGCGGTCAAGCATACGGCCCAACCGATGGTAAGCGGTTATCTCAATCTGTGAACGTTTGCAATCTTGCCTCTATACCCTCCTTTTGAAGAATCCCATACTGTAGTCTCTTGGAGAGACCTCAACAGGGAACGCTTTATTTAATTTCTCAAATTTAAATTTATAGCTCTGATCCACACCCATGCGGGTTATGCAGAAGTTTACAGTTCTTAGTATAACTGAATTAGTTAAATTTGCTTGACATTTGTACCTACACATACACTACTAATTAATACCTCATTAAGTTTTATGTTTATTAAGTAAGAGAACATGCCACTCAACTAGTGAATAGGCCATAGAAAACCATATAAGATGGTTATCGTCTACCTCAGTTATCTATCATATTTATTAGCTATAATATATTATATTTCAAACCACATACATTTAATTGTCTTATAAGTAGCTATATTGGTTATTAGTGTTATATATTTATTTATTTATTCATTAGTACAAAAATGTGTACATGGTGGACTTAATGCTAAAAGCATTCTCTCCCAGTCAACCATAGGGAAGTGTCAGAATACACGAATGCGGTACTAGTAATTATTGATATACATACATACTAAAATTACATATATAAACGAATAAATATATATGAATAACAACCGTCTTTCAAAAAAAGCATTCACGCTCACTTTTTATCTTTATCCGAGCAGTAAGTACTTTATATTATTCCCAATTTCTTGTATAATATAGTATATATCATATATGTGTAAGTATATTTGTTATTCATATATATTTATTCGTTTATATATGTAATTTTAGTATGTATGTATATCAATAATTACTAGTACCGCATCCGAGTATTCTGACACTTCCCTATGGTTGATTGGGAGAGAATGCTTTTAGCATTAAGTCCGCCATGTACACATATTTGTACTAATGAATTAATAAATAAAATAAATATACTTACACATATATGACATATACTATATTATACACGAAATTGGGAATAATATAAAGCACACATACAGTTAGTTACATGATTATAGTGATCAAATGTAGGTCCGTCTACAACGATCTAACTTCTAGATACTTGCATCTAGCGGAGATAATTATAACAATGATATAGTATTCTTATGACCTATAGTTACATAGTATGTATTGTGTATTGTGGTCAATTATTCAAATATGACACGAAACATACAATGGTCATAAACTAGGTGATTAATTTTTATGTAATTTTGTACCTATGTTTTAAAAAAAAACAGATAGTTTTTTTGAAGGAATATTGAAATAAAAACCATGTAAATGATGGTAAAAGGATGGCGTTTATTGTAGAAGTGTACAGAAGAAACATTAGAATCGTAACAAAATAATAAAATGTATAATATTTGAGTAATTCGATTTTTAGTTTACTTTTTTGTTTTTCTAAAGAGGTTGAACTGTGAAAGATCACAAACAATATCTTTTAATTAAATGATTAAATTAATTATAAAGAGAGGTTTGAATTTTTTTTTTATGTATAATTATCTATTTATGTCAATTGAGAAATATATTATATCAATTTCGACTTAATTTTGGAGATGCAGATTACTGGGTACAGAGGAATAACACCTGAGTCCTCAGGAATGGCAACGCTAGGGGGGGGGAGTATCATGGGCGAAACAGTATACTCTGTTATGTCCATGGTACTGCTCATGTCTATAGGCGACGGTTACCACTTTCCATTAGGTGGGCGGTCAGCTTGTTTGCCATTCTAAGTTGCATAAAAAAAAGTTATGACAAGATAGATGTAAAACTTTTTAACTAAATCTAAAATTACATATACATAAAGGTGCCAAGAACTATCGATTAAATATAAGTAGTAAATAATTGAAAATTAAATATATAATGTACCTGTATAAAATGGCCAATGGATAAATTATTTAATGGATAATCTCGAAACATAATGGACATCTTGTAAACTTCACAAATGCAACACTTTTTCTACAATGTTTCTAGCAAATAAATTACATTTAATTTCACAATATTTTCTATTGTTTAAACAGTTCTAAGCTAAATTTGCTCGCTGAACTGGGCGGTAGGAGACGAAACCGATATCTGTGCACTTACCTATATGAATAAATCGTTTTAATAATCGAACTATATTTTACGAAATTGAAACGATATTATTTAAAACACTTGCCCATTGTTTTACAGTGTTCACTGTAAAAAAAACCATTTTTAATTATTTCACACGCGGCCGCTTTCGAATCGTCACTCGCAGGTAGACGTATTTAAGTGAATAAAAAGTTATTACAATCATAAATAGGTATTGTATCGAATCGTAACTACAAATCATAAAGCACAGAGTACTACGCTAAATATAAACACTACAAATTAATGGCAGACATATCTAGTTCAAATTATGTTTTAGAGAGACTCGTATCGTACCTGCGAGGTATCGAAGTCCTCTAGTACCACTTCTGTTCTTTTTGTCTACCCTGGGAAGGTGCAGGTATTAGTGGTGATAGATGAATACAATTATACTAGTGATATTGTTACGGTGGCGTCCTCTAGCGGCAGGTGGTCCCGAGTACTCTTTCAACGAAGCACGGAGTATCAGATAATCGCGCCTGTGGCTATTAACATAAGCCAGATAGAAATACATTACAATCCAGCTTTGTTAATGGCTCCAGGCGATATATATCTTGAACTAGAAAATATTATAAAAATCTATAATCCTAATTGTTACGGCATTTTTCTTTTAATTTGTGTTTATAAATAAATTAAAAGAAAAATCTTATAAAAGACTTATCGTGACGTGACAAATGTATTGTTATCTCAAATAAAAAAAAATAAATATAAAAAAAAACAAATAAAAAAATAACTAACCAAGTCATATCCCACATCGTAGTGGGACCCCTGCAGGTGGATGACAGGCACCGCACGGCGCCTGTTCAGCTTTCCCGTTACGTTAGCTGCAAAAATAAAAAATAAAATTGTTGAATGATAACTATCGTAAGTCATACTGTATTGTATGCATGAATGAATGAAAACTCTTTAAATATCGATTATATATATATATATATATATATATATATATATATATATATATATATATATATATATATCTTGTAGAAAACACGCGACACAACCGTCAACTGCGCTCTAGAACAGCTGCTTCTATCGAGTAAAAACACTATTCACGAATCTTCGAATTTTAAAACGAGAATAAAACCTATATTAATTACTATAAAAAACTAATTTTAATTATTTATTAATAACAATACATTAAATTAATAATTAAATTGGATAAGCTGCTCATACGACCGCGCAATAAACAACCCCGTTCCGAGACGGCAAGCAGCAAGCGAATGGCTATAATGCAACCACGAATCCGTTTTATTTTTGGAAACAATTACTAACATTAGCCCGCTCAGTTCTGACTTCAATTAACAGAACCGTGTACAATTAGGTACGAAACAAACCATAGGAAATGTCAAGTCATCTAAATACTTGCGGACGAGCAATGTTCACATTTTTCCATTGTCCAAGGCGGTTTATTGTTTAGCGTATTAATTGGAGTCGGAGATGTTTCATTTTATACCTATAACCTAATAAAGTATGCGTTATTTAATTCTTATGCTAATAAGTTTTAATGCAATAATATTGGATAGACTTTCAAACGGAGTTTCTCAATTTTTTAATTTATTCCAATTTAGTAATGCAATTTTATTTATTTTTATTTTGTGATGCTCGAAGTTGGCGCTTTTTTTGCAAAGTAAAACATTTTACGTAACATTTATAATGTAGGGTATCTGTAAAACATCTTTTATTGGTATGTTTACCAGAGGGAGACTTTGTACAAAAGTCGATTGCTTGGGTACTTCTGTCCCGTTCGTGTTTCAACCGTAAAGCAGTTGTGTTTGCATGGCTGCGTTTCGGTTTGAAGGGTGGGATATGGCGTGAATTTACTGGGTACAGAGGAATAACACCTGAGTCGTCAGGAATGGCAACGCATGGGGGTATCATGGGCGTAACAGTATACTCTGTTATGTCCATGGTACTGCTCATGTCTATAGGCGACGGTTACCACTTTCCATCAGGTGAGCCGTCAGCTTAAAGGAAGGAAAGGGATTATTAGTAATGGAGACTGAGAACCCCATTGCTAGCAATATACCCAACCAGGTCGACCTCCTCGCGGTTCCCCCTGGAAAATATTTAAACGATGTGCTAACTGGCCTGTTTTCATTCTTATCTATCACCTTTCACTGGTGCTCCGCCAGCGTATCCCGTTAGCGCGGGCGGGGTTACCATACCATTTTCACCCATCAAAAAAAAAAAATACACAACGAGTTAACATTAATGTATTACTATTGATTGTATGTAGATTGTACTGCAAAGATATCCCATTACAGTAAAACTACTTACTGCACACTAATTATTTTTTTTTTTAATTATAGCTACATACGCGTGCTATTGTTATTGTCGGCCAGTACGATGAAGGCAAATAAATAACTGGTTTTCAATGAAACAGAATTGACAGTGTCTTTATATGTATGTGATACTTGATACTACCTAGTTAAAAGTGTGTCAGATATTTTATTGTATTCGTTTGTATTATGTGATTGTACCGGTAGATTTTTTTTATACCACTGAGGTGGTAAACAAGCATACGGGCCGTATGCTAATTACCTGATGGTAAGCGGTTACCGTAGCCTGTTCATAGGCTGTGTTTCGGATTCTATCGCGCAAAGAGACTCCGGAGCATAGCCCACTCCATATATTAGGGGGGAGGAATTGTTGGTAATGCAGACTACCAGTCCCATTGCTAGCAATAAGCCTTGACAGGTCGACCTCCACGTGGCCCCCCCTTGAAACCAGTGCTGAATTCCAGGTGTATTCATCACGATGGGCTAACTGATCTGCCTTTTCATCTTCACCTATCATCCCTTACTGGTGCCCCGCCAGTGTATACCGTTAGCACAGGCGGGGTTACCATTTCATTATCATGCATTTAAAAAAAATGCCCTCTCCATAATACCAATATATACTACAGGCTAATTACTATTCCATTATCATCCATTAAAAAATGAGCTCCCTGCCTAGGTTTTCCCAAGAGACTACAGCATGGGGTTCTTTAAAAGAGGGGTAAAGAGGTTTCTTCAGGGTTGGCAACGCGCGCGTAATACCTCTGGTATTGCAGGCGTTCATAGGCTACGGTGACCGCTTACCATCAGGTGGGCCGTATACTTGTTTGCCACCTCAGTGGTATAAAAAGAAAAACAGGAGATTTTCCTTTACAAAAAATATAGTTAAAAAATGAATAAAAACTAAATAAACATTTCAATATTAAATCAAACTTCCACTAAGTGGGAACAATTACCAGTACTGTTATACTAAGTAATGCAAAGTTCAAGTAATTGTCAATGGATTTATTAAGATAAGCAAATATTCTTGTATAAATAATAATAATAATAAATCTGAAATGTTAATAAATGCGTGAAGCACGAACTTGGCCTTTGCAGGGACATTTACTCTGTGGCAGGGTGCTTACAACGCTAGGGTTGTCACACGCGCATAACATATAAATATTTAATAGTTTTTTTTAAAAGGGTGATAATGGTATGGTAACCTCGCCTGTGCTATCGGTATACACCGGCGGGGCACCAGTGAGGGATGACAGATGAGGATGAAAGCAGGTCAGTTAGCCCATCCTGACGAATTCAACTGGAATTAAACACGGTGGTTTCCAGGGGGAACCACGTGGAGGTCGACCTTGATAGGATATATTGCTGGTAATGGGACTATTTGACTCCATTACTAACAACTCTTAATCATCTCTAAAGCCTAATTGCGGTTGCCAATCCGCCTGCCAAGCGTAGCAACTACTAGCAAAACCCCTAAAGAAGGGGGAAAGGGATTGTTAGTAATGGAGACTAAGAATCCCATTGCTAGCAATATACCCAACCAGGTCGACCCCCTCGCGGTTCCCCCTGGAAACTTTCATGGTTAATTCCTGATGAATTCATCATGATGGGCTAACTGGCCTGTTTTCATTCTCATCTATCACCCTTCACTGGTGCTCTGCCAGCGTATCCCGTTAGCGCAGGCGGGGTTACCATACCATTTTCACCCATCTAAAAAAAAAACTCCAAGAGGGAGACATGTTCAGCAGTGAATAGTTAAAGGCCGATATGATGACGATCGTGAAACTGGCTTTAGGTGAAGTCATAAACCTGTCACAGACCTAAAGGAGTTTATATTTAATTGTTACATCATAATATTTAGCAATTATTTTGGCATTATTGCTAAAAAGGTATAAACGATAAAAGTATATGCTCAGCTGTAGAACGAGGGACGATTCTCGAAATAATTTTTATTTTTATACTTCACTAATATTATGAATGTGAAAGTAGGTGGAAATATTTACATGTTTGTCATTTAATAACGCTTTAACTGTTAAACAGATTTGAAACAAATTTGACTCGCAAGTAGATTTTATCGTGACTTAACATATAGGTTTTTATATATTGATTTACGCAGGCAAAACTGCGGGAAATAGATAGCTTAATATAACATGAAATTGCTGTTGAATTATATGCATACTAACCTTTTTTTTTCATACAACTTAGAATGGCAAACAAGCTGACGGCCCACCTGATGGAAAGTGGTAACCGTCGCCTATAGACATGTGTAGTACCATGGACATAACAGAGTACACTGTTTCGCCCATGATACTCCCCATACGTTGCCATTCCTGAGGACTCAGGTGTTATTCCTCTGTACCCTGTAAATTCACGCCATATCCCACCCTTCAAATCGAAACACAGCCATGCAAACACAACTGCTTCACGGTAGATACACGAATAGGACAGAGGTACCCAAGCAATCGACTTTTGTACAAAGTTTCCCTCTGGTAATCTAATGCCCTATCATCACGTGAGACGTTCCTTTACTAATTTCACATGTAAAAAGTAATAATTTGAGATAAATATCATTGTGATAAATTCTTGCCAAATATATCGAGGTAAATAATGCTTAGCATACTTCGCTTGCGCATACCCTAATTTACATATTAGAAAACTGTAGCTACTATTCTTAATCTATGATTCACGATATCTGTCGTAGAAAGAGAATATTATAGAAATGTTCATAGTGTAAGTTAAAATTAGTAGATTAAGTTTATTTTTTCCGTGTAACATCGTTAACTACAAAAGGTTCGGTTTGTCAATGAATCATAAATTAAAAATAGTACCAGAGTATGTTATAAAAATGCTAAGGGCGTATAATATACGAAATAGCAAAAAAAAAAATAACGTCATTGAGCACATAAATAAAAAATGTACCTGTAATCGATATTAATAGGAAATATCCAAAGCCGTAAAATTATTAAAAAAAAAAATTAATAGTAGTCGAGAAGCAAATAAATCATTTTAGCCAGTTCTCATTAACTATCTATTTACCTAGATAAAAAAAAGTTATAAATACAATTCGAATTTTAAACAGAAAGCCTGTTGATGTACGACGGGATGTCTTATAACACAGATGAATCATTATGTATTCATTATCTTCGTATTATAAACAGATTGAGAATATTTGAATTTAGAACGCGGAATCCGGTTTTGTTAGAAATAGTCACTTTCTCTTATAAATAAAACATAAATAAAATATAATTAAATTTTAGCAACTAATTAATATTTGGCTTTGAATAACAATACAGAATAATAAGAACAACATAATCGTGCCATGTTTTGTTTTAAATTTGTTGGATATTAGAAAAAAAATGACAGCAATTAGTCGATACATTATCGGAAGGCTCATCGCGAACATACTAGACACGCGATACAACTTCTGAAGTAACTCAAGAAAAAACCAACAATATTGGTTTTTGTACAATCGCTGGTGTATTGACCTCAATAACCTGAATGCATTTTCAATGCAACCCTCGGCCACAGTGCAGATATTGTTTAGACGAGCGTCGAATGTCCATCTGTTAGACATAGAAGGCGCCTGTTATAATCGGCTACAGTAATGACGATCTATGAGTTCAACTGTGACATAACTGAAATGGGATCAATATGGGGGTAAATTCCATTGATTGCACAGTGCATTATCGTAATCGATTCTGAATTGACGATGATATCAATTCATGTATAAAATACGGACGAAATTAATACTTCCTTACCTTGAAAAATGTTTTAAAATACCACTATTAGGTATTTGATGTTATTATTGATAGCAAATCTAATGAAGAATTAAAGCTTATTGTTTTGTCATTTTTATATATATAAAAATTTTAACGCTTTTTCGTTATAAATATAGGAATTTTAAATCGAAATTTAGTCGGCTTTTATTAGACTGTTTTGCATTTAATTTAGGGCAAAAATAATTATGCAAATTATATGCAGTTGCGATATCTATTTGACTACTTATCTACGAGGATCACTGTCGTATTGAATAGGTTACTAGAATACAGTCGCTGCAACCGATTTTGTACTTTTTGCGTTACACGGAACAGTGATATTTCATTGCCAATGTTGATACGGTTGATACGGTTGTATCTTTATATATATATATATATATATATATATATTTTTTTTTTGATGATGATAAGGTGAGAATGAATGCAGATCAGTTGGCCCACCATGACGAATTTGACAAGAATTAAACACGATGGGTTCCAGGTGGAACCGCGTGGAGGCCGACCTGAGAGGGTATATTGCTAGCAATGGGGCTATTAGACCCCATTACTAATATTCCATTTCCCCCCAGTATTTTTATATTAGCTATAATAAACACGTCAAGAAACATTATGTAAGTTTTTGTATTTTATGCACGAAAAATTATTAATTCACTCTTGCGCCAACTGCCCACTTCTATCTGTTCTCCTTTAACCAAAGGTTGTCTGTAAGAGATTGCCCTAGCGATAACACCGCCTTTTGTACCTTTATGTGTATATTTCAATCTGTATTTATGTTATTGTATTTCACTTGAACTATTCACTTGTCATTGTATATTTTTATTTATGATGCAATAAAGAGTTAAATAAATAAATACCATAAATAAGTTGAAAAAATAAAATAAAACGAAGAATATATTTCAAAGACGAAATAAATAACACAATAGTAATTGAAACAGTATTGAAATTAGCGGAAAAAGTACCAAAAATCGTCTCAATATGGCGCGTCGTTCCGTTTAAATGTACTTATTTGGTTTTGAATAAACTTATTGTATGTTACATGAGTACTTGCTCGAAGTATGTGTAGTGCTGAATTCAATGTCGCCTTTGTCTTCCCGACGTTGATGGACTGAGGCAATTTAGGATGACAATTTAATTTATTTATTTATTTAAATAACTTTATTGAACACAAGACGATAGGGTACAAATGGCGGATATATTTATTTGTTTTTTTACAACTTAGAATGGCAAACAGGCCGAAGGCCCACCTGATGGAAAGTGGTAACCGTCGCCTATAGACATGAGCAGTACCATGGACATGCTAATAGCATTCTCTACTAGTCAACCTTTGAGATGAACAGTGAATCACGGACGAGGTACTTCACTATTAGGATCATCATCACCTTCATTCCAGCCATTATCCGTCCACTGCTGGATATAAGCCTCCCCCATAGACTGCCATAAAGAACGGTCCTGAGCCACCTGCATCCGCTGACTGTCTGTAATAGATTTCAGGTCGTCACTCCATCTAGTGGGGGGTTGTCCTACACTGCGTTTACCCGTATATAGGTGAAGATATATATATATATAAGCTGACCTGCTTTCATTATTCACCTATCATCTCTCACTGGTACCTCGCCAGTATATATATCTTTCGCGCAGGCGGGGTAACCATTCCATTGAAAAAAGACCCGTTTGTCCTACGGTACTACTATTCCATTTTCATGTATTAAGGTAACGTTTATTAGATAAATTCAAACACTGTGCCCTGGAATTTTGTAACGGTGTCAGGATTCCAGACGTTCTCGATTCCTGGCGTTCATATCAAGCGTTACACTCGGTTATTGGAAATACCCGGCGGCGGGTGAAAACAGGTATTCAAGTCGTATCGTTTCATACATACATACATACATACATATCTGTCACGCTTGTCTCCCATTAGGGTAGGCAGAAACAATGGAACGCCAAATGCTTCGATTCAAACAAACCTCTTTCGCTTCTTCCACATTCATCAATCTTTTCATACACGCTCGCCGGTTACGGGTACTTTTAATTTGGCCCTCCTTCAGCACGGCACCTATTTAGTCAACATACGTCCGTCTAGGGCGGCCCCTACCGACATCTCCGTTCATTCTTGCTCGATAAAACTCTTTCGTAATTCTTCTTTCATCCATCCTATCCAAATGACCAAACCAACGCAACATTCATCGTATCGTTTCTTATAAATTTAAATATTAGATTTATTAAAAAGTGATATAATTAAATTTATATAGCTTTATATATGAAACACTTTCACTAGTGTAGTGTATAAAATATCACTAGGTGAAAGAATAGTGGTATATAATGCAACATGGTAGGTTCATTATGGGGAGACGTTGAAGTGATAACCTTGCCTACGCTATCGGTATACGCTGATAGGGCACCAGTGAAGCTCATAGATGTCGAATTTGCTGCGAGACCGCGTGGAGTTCGACCTGGTAAGATATAGTATAATTATTTTTGTACTTGTAATGTCTCGATTGCATCGTTTCGCCTCCATTTCCTTTAATTATTGATTTATTTTTATTGATCTCCTTTTACTAACCTCCTCTTCGGAGTCGGTTAAAGCGGGAACTGGACTATGGACATAGCAATAGCCGGCTATGGCAATGGTATGCAATGGCTTCATTCCGTGTCGGTGGTCACAGTATGCACTTACTGTTTGCACCGGAAGTTTTGCTATGATATATGTAATATATATATATATATATATATATATATATATTAACACACGCGCGCGTGCACACACTCACACTCACACACACACACGCACACGCACACGCACGCACACGCACACGCACACGCACACACACACACACACACACACACACACACACACACACACACACGCACGCACGCACGCACGCACATGCGCATATATATTATAGACTAGAAAATTATTGTTTATATATATGGATTTATAACTAAATTAGAAGTTAGGAAGCCACTGGCTCCTGACATACAGTCAACTGTAATTTGGGAGTTAGGACTACAGTCAATATTATTTTATCCAATACAAAGTTTTTTTTTTATTGGATGAAAATGGAGTGGTAACCCCGCCTGCGCTAACGGGATACGCTGGCGGGGCACCAGTGAAGGGTGATCGATGAAGATGAAAACAGGCCAGTTGGTCCATCATGATGAATTCATCAGGAATTAACCATGATAGTTTCCAGGCGGAACCGCGAGGAGATCGACCTGGTTGGGTATATTGCTAGCAATGGGATTCTCAGTCTCCATTACTAACAATCCCTTTTCCCCCCGTATTATTATTATTATTAAAAAGTGCCTCTTTGGCCGACATTGAGTCACACGAGTACACTTGTATATCGTTAAAATCCATTTGTTTTCAGCGTCGAATGATTTAATAAATAAGTCAATCGGAACAAATGATGGTAATGTAGCGAAGTCACAGAATAACCTACCGCAGAAATATCTTTAGAATAGAAACCATCTTTATTGTTCGTAATCTCTTTTAAATTGTCATTTTTTTATGATTCTAACGCTGAGTTCTTTTTTATTTTTTTTTTGTTTTTATACATCTTAAAATGGCAAACAAGCTGACGGCCCACCTGATGGAATATGGTAACCGTCGCCTATAGACATGAGCAGTACCATGGACATAACAGAGTATACTGTTTCGTTCATGATACCCCCCATGCGTTGCTATTCCTGAGGACACAGGTGTTATTCCTCTGTACCCAGTAAATTCACGCCATATCCCACCCTTCAAACCGAAACACAGCCATGCAAACACAACTGCTTCACGGTAGAAACACGAATGGGACAGAGGTACCCAAGGAATCGACTTTTGTACAAAGTCTCCCTCCCTTCAGAATGTCCTCATCTACTGAGAAGAACCAGCAAGGAACTCAGCAATAATTCTTGTACATAAATAAATTGTATTCAACATATAGGATTATTTTACATTAGCGGCCCGTCCCGGCGTCGCACGGGTGGACATTTTTAACATTTCCCTTCACTGCTCTGCTCCTATTGATCGTAGCGTGATGAAAAGTATATTATAATCTGCCCAGGAGTATGAAGAATAATTGTACTAAGTTTCGTTAAAATCCGTCAAGTAGTTTTTGTTTCTATAACGAATATACAGACAGACAGACAAAAAATTTTCTGATTGTATTTTTGGCATCAGTATCGATCACTAATCACCCCCTGATAGTTATTTTGGACCTCTCTACATATTTATTATAAGTATAGATTACAGTATCTATTAGAGGGGGAAAGGGATTGTTAGTAATGGAGACTGAGAATCCCATTGCTAGCAATATACTTAACCAGGTCGACCTCCTCACGGTTCCCCCTGGAAACTATCATGGTTAATTCCTGGTGAATTCATCATGATGAGCTAACTGGCCTGTTTTCATTCTCACCTCTCACCCTTCACTGGTGCTCCGCCAGCGTATCCCGTTAGCGCAGGCGGGCTTACCATACCATTTTATCCACAAAAAAAAGTACCTATTAGAAATTCAAGAGAATTTATCTTTTCAAATATTTGTTAACATTATTTGTGTATTTATTTAAATGTATTTGTTTTTAAAATAACTTGCTCCGTTTACGTTCTATACAACTTTTGTTTTCTATTTTCTGTTGATATAAATTGTATTAAAAAAAAAAAAAAACAACGTAATATTAATTGTTTCATTTTATTGCCTATTTTCTTTTGTTCTAATTGTCTGTTATCAGACGTTTTTAATTTCCGTTTCGTTTCTCTTCTCTCTTGTAAAATTCACTACAGCTAAATACACATTGCGATTTCAGGGTCGATATCAAAGTGTTCGCAGAGTTGTTATTCTTATACGAATATCATTTGTAACTGCGTTTATATTAACAAAAAGTAATGAAAATAAAGTAAAAAAAATATAATTCAGCGATATTATAATGCCCATTGTGAGCTGTTTAGTAAGGAAATCTGAGTTTCCGACATCCGTTCGAACGCGCAGTGAACTTTTCAAAACAAACTTGTCGAGTAAAAGTGAACGTGACTATAACGTGATACTCGTATTGACTCAACTCGCTCTGACCCCTCTGAATACACAGCTTCCGTCAATAAATTAGATTTGCACGTAATTATAAATTCATCGGAATTATGTTCGTTCTCGTTTTGTGTACATTTGCGTTTGGGCAACTTTGTACCAGAATGTGTTGAGATTTATCACGAACAGGACGTTTTGTAACACTACACTCTGGCCATGCTGTGTATTGGTGGCAAGGAATGTAAACAATTACAAGAATACGGAGTATTTTGTGTTTATTTCCAAACTAACTTTCATCCGCGACTTCGCGTGCCTGCTACTTGTTTAAGGATCATCCTCGGTACTAAAGTGATCCGAGGTAATGTTTCTTGGCCGCGTTAAAAAAAAGTAGTACGTAGAATTAGAAAATATATTAAATATCGAACGGAGGCAAATGTAATGGACACACACGATGCATTTTATTCATATTTCTTTTTTATTATTATTTTTATTAGGGAATTTCGGGACTGATTTTTGGCCGCAGTAGAATATCGGTGTTTTGTTCTTTTAAGGGCAAAGCAATAAACTGAGCTGTGACCATTTTGTGTTACTATGGCACACGCATGAAAAAAGGAAATTGTTGTTTTACATATTTTCCTTTTTTTTTTGTTGCTTTTTTGTTTTTCATTCTTTTATCTCTTTGACTGTGTATTATGTGTATGCTTGTATTGTAATTTGTGTGCTGTAAGTAATGCAAATAGATTATCTATCCATCTATCCATATTCAAATTATAAAATGTATTAAAACAGAAATATCGTGAATCAAAAATTCTAAAACGATACAAAATTTTACTCCCACATCTATTTGTAAGTTTTTGACACGTTCCTTTAATGGAAGTAGGCCACTACTAAAACACTGTCTATAAAGAATGCTATCGATTTCGTATTTGTTTGTAAAATGTGATGCTGGTTCTTGTTATTATATATTATTTATATTATATTATTTGTAAATAAAATTACCGTCTGTTGACTTGAAGTATATTATGTATTTTTTTGTTCTATTTGCAATTGTTTTATCAATTTTCTTTTTTATAAAAAAACTACAATTGTCAAAGTATATAAAAAGGTTAATTTTGAACAGTATTTACCAGCATAAACATGTAACGTAATAAATAAAAATTAAAATTATCTTGCTCAAAATATTTATAAATGCATTAACAATGTAATTTACAAGTGCAATAAAGAATATATTTGTCCAATACTTTCTTGTGCCACAGTTAGTACTAGTATAAAAAATAATAATACACTATCACTTCTCGTCCCCGAAACATTACGGTGTTTTAAGCGATTTGGGGAAACAAAACATAAACGCCTTCAAAGCAAAAAAATATCTCCAAATTCCATTAAATAAAACTAATTCGAATGACGCCGGTAGGTTCGTCCAATATAGAGCAAATTTACATTTTAAGCTCGATAAAGTGTGGGCATGCGATTGTGATACTTTTTACAATAGTAATAGTTATTAAATTCTTTTGATTACTTCATAAAAAATCCAGAGTTTAAATTTAATTTTTTTTTACTAAAAACAAAAATTCCATACCTAGATGTAGATAGACACATTATTATCACACAATTATTATCTAAGTATAAATCATACTTCACACCAGATCCCATATCTACGGAAAACTTCAACCGAAATTAGCTACTTTTGGATATCAACAGATTGTCTCGTGTTCGAGACATATATTCGTTTAATTAACGCAATCCTTATCTCAGACATTATCAGTCCACTGCTGAACATAGGCCTATCCCATAGACAGCCATCGTTTCATTATAATTCCATTAAATTCTGTTGCAACAGACTATAATTTTCTTTTATATTAATGATCAATCAAATCTCTTTGTACTGGTGGGATTTTATAAATAATAATAAAAAAAAATATACAGTTCAAAAATTTGAAAACAGAACGCAATATATTCAATTAAAAATACATTTCAAATATAGAATGCAGAGACAAAAATTTATGAGTAAATAAAAAATAAAAGCATAACTAACATTCGACGCGCAGAATTGAAAATATAAAAAATACACAAACAAAAATAATTTTTAAATGAATGAAAAATAACGTATAGAATACAACAACATACGACACTGGTGTCCACTAGGTGTGCCATCGATATACTAAAAAAAAAGGTAACAGACTTACCGTTCAGTTCTCTCATATTATCTATTAGTAATAATTAATTTCAAACAGATGGTTGTAGTGCGCGCGCGCGGTTTAAACTGAGCAATTGATAACTCGGGTCTAATATAGATACCGCGACCTTACCACGATCAAGGACGTTGCGTTTAAGGATACTGCAAGCGTTCATTACAAATCTACTATTGTGAACGGATCATGCGCTGGATTTATAAACCCTTAGTTTTTTTTTTTTGATGGGTAAAAATGGTGTGGTAACCCCGCATACGCTAACGGTATACGCTTGCAGAGCACCAGTGAAGGGTGATAGATGAGAATGAAAACAGGCCAGTTAGCCCATCATGATGAATTCATCAGGAATTAACCATGATAGTTTCCAGGGGGAACCGCGACGAGGTCGACCTGGTTGGGTATATTGCTAGCAATGGGATTCTCAGTCTCCATTACTAACAATCCCTTTCCCCCTATAAACCCTTAGTTGATGGGGAGACGAGGATTGTTGACACACGTAATGGGGTCTAGCGGTCCTATTTGCACTACACTAGGTCGACCACCACGCGGTTACTCCTCGGAACCCACCGTGAATTTTAACCGACTTGACATCATCGTTATTTAACCTAACTGGTACTCCGCCAGCGTATACCGATAGTTTAAAACTGGTTGCGATTCTATTTTCATTAAAAAAACACCATGGTTGATGGTTTTAGTACTTTTTTTTATGGATGAAAATATAAATTTAATAAAAAAAATAAAAAATAAAAAAAATTATCCAAGCCTCGAAATGCAGTTCTTTCACTAAAAGAAGCTGTGAGATCTCAAGTATAGAAAACCAAGTCAGTTACTTTAGTCAGTGTCTATGGGAGCACGTGTTCAAGGACTTTGTTGTACAAAAGTCGATTGTTTGGATACCTCTGTCCCATTCGTGTTTCAACCGTGAAGCAGTTGTGTTTGCATGGCTGTGTTTCGGTTTGAAGGGTGGGATATGGCGTGGATTTACTGGGTACAGAGGAATAACACCTGAGTCCTCAGGAATGGCAACGCATGGGGGGTATCATGGATGAAACAGTAGTCTGATATGTGCATGGTACTGCTCATGTCTATAGGCGACGGTTACCACTTTCCATCAGGTGGGCCGTTAGCTTGTTTGCCATTCTAAGTTGTATAAAAAAAATATTTAATCAATTGTCTATCAACATTCATGGTGACTGTATGAAGTTCAGACATCATTATTCCTATAATGATCTTAATAATAACATTGACATAAAAATTACAATTTAATTGAGAAACTGCTCCTTTTTTGAAGTCGGTTATAAATGAACGCAATACGACAGTATTTGATAGGAAATAAGAATTATCGAAATCGGAATAAAATTAACAGATATATAGCACAAAACGAGTACATTTTCTTAACAAAAAAAAAAAAACATGTACTCGTAATATGAAAAGAGTTTTTTTAACCTTGGCGCATACATTGTAAAAAGATTGGGTTTTCTGATACCTAACCCATGATTATAGTTGCGGTTTCACCTTTTCAATACAGTTCTTAAAGGAGATTCACATTTTATCTTGTTTTTTTTTTGTTGTATCATACTATGTATTGTGTTATAACAATAAATTTATATTGAATAAAAATATAAAAAATATGGGGGGAAAGGGATTGTTAGTAATGGAGACTGAGAACCCTATTGCTAGCAATATACCCAACCAGGTCGACCTCCTCGCGGTTCCCCCTGGAAACTATCATGGTTAATTCCTGATGAATTCATCATGATGGGCTAATTGGCCTGTTTTCATTCTCATCTATCACCCTTCACTGGTGCTCCGCCAGCGTATCCCGTTAGCGCAGGCGGGGTTACCATACCATTACCACCCATAAAAAAAATATATATAAAAATATTGAGTATCAACCATGTTGGTATAGCGGTTTAACACTTCGACTCATCTTCCAATGGTCGTGGGTTCGATCCCCATGGACGACTAACAATTTTTTTCATATGACTATTTGTATTGATCTAGATGTTTTATATAAGTGTACAATATGTATATACTCGTATTTAGAAAAAAAAAATGTTAAGAATTTTTATTATTAGTCTGCTACATATATTACAAGTTTTGCTTATTTCAACACTAGATGGCGCCGTGCGACGTGTTCCAGTCGTAGTTGTTAACACGAGTAGGTTACAAAGTTATTAATAATTTCATTAATATGAAATTAGATCTAATTGCTGGCAGTGAGATTTTTTTTTAATAGGTGATAATGGAATGGTAGCCCCACCCGCACTATCGGTATACACCGGCGGGGCACCAGTGAAGGATGATAGGTGAGGATGAAGTAGGTCAGTTAGCCCATCGTGACGAATTCAACAAGAATTGTTCACGATGGTTTCCAGGGGGAACCGCGTGGACGTCGACCTAATAGGGCTAATACCTAATATTGCTAGCAATGGGGTTGTCAAACTCAATTGCTAAAAATTCCTTTCCCCCCTGCAGTGAGATATTATTTTATCTATTATTATATATTCTAGTTATTTAATAGAAAAATAAAAGACAATAAAATGTCCTATCGATTTTGATGATATATTTCTGCTTCATATTTTTTTTTGATGGGTGAAAATGTTATGGTAACCCCGCCTGCGCTAACGGAATACGCTGGCGGAGCACCAGTGAAGGGTGATAGATGAGAATGAAAACAGGCCAGTTAGCCCATCACGATGAATTCATCAGAAATTAACCATGATAGTTTCCAGGGGGAACAGCGAGGAGGTGGACCTGGTTGGGTATATTGCTAGCAATGGGATTCTCAGTCTCCATTACTAACAATCCCTTTCCCCCTGTGTTCCATATAAGTTTTGTCCAGTTTGAAGTCGTATATTATTTCTTGTTTTCATTAAAAACTTCAGCGCAGGTGGAAGTGTGGCGATATAAATCAAACCGACTTTACGGTTGGCATTCGGAATAGAGGAGCGAGACGTCGTGAATAACACCAGAGTCCTTAGGAATGGCAATGCGTGGGGGGTATCATGGGCGAAACAGTATACTCTGTTATGTCCACGGTACTGCTCATGTCTATAGGCGACGGTTACCACTTCCCATCAGGTGGGCCGTCAGCTTCTTTGCCATTCTATGTTGTATAAAAAAATCAAGATTAACATTTTTTTTCTTTCAAATAATCCAAAAAAAATGTGTATTACGTTTACAAGATGTAAGCTTTATTGTTAACAAAAAAATATTTTTGTTATCAATACAGTTTACTACCCAATTGTTTTCGTATAAAAATTATTAGAACTACAATAACAGCTGAGCTATATCTCAAATCGTTCCAGTATACGTATAGATGATACGGAAGGTGTACATGCAAATAGTGACATAAAGAACTAAGTAGACGCTCTTATTAATTAATTATCATTAAAAATGATGTTACAATGCAATTTGGTTTCTACGAAAATATGCAAATGTTAAATTTTAGAATGTTAAGTTGATACAATGATAAAAGCTTCCGCGGTCTGCTCGTGTCAGATGTTTTAATAAATTTTCAATCGACTTCAAAATTAAGGAGGTTTGTAATTCTTTTATATATATATATATATTTTTATGTTTATTGACTCATAACTCAGTCAGTTGTAAACCGATTTGGAAAATTCTTTTTGTTATACAATTTGGAATGGCAAACAAGCTGATAGCCCACCTGATGGAAAGTGGTAACCGTCGCCTATAGACATGAGCAGTACCATGGACATAACAGAGTATACTGTTTCGCCCATGATACCCCCCATGCGTTACCATTCCTGAGGACTCAGATGTTATTCCTCTGTACCCAGTAAATTCACGCCATATCCCATCCTTCAAACCGAAACACAACCATGCAAACACAACTGCTTCACGGTAGAAACATGAATGGGACAGAGGTGTTCAAGCAAACGACTTTTTGTACCGCCTCCCTCTGGTTTTTTTATCTGAAAGGATATATTTACAGAGTGGACCCATAGAAATTTTATTAAAATCAGAAAATAACGGTTATATTGCCACAATTGTGGTCGGTTTTTCTTCGTGGAACATAATGTAATTATAAATTTTACTTGATTGCATCAGACGGTCGATTAATCGAGTAAAGGAGGAGTTACTAAATTTGTCTACGTTTTTGTAAGTACGTAGGTATGTATGTCACGCGATATCTTCATTTATTCTAAATCAGTTTTGATAATTACATTTTGGTATACGATTTATGGTTACGTAAGTAAAATACTTTAAATTTAAATAATTACCAATAAATAAATATTAATCAAGCTGAACAAACAACCGCTGGGGAAGAAAGGTTCTTGAGTGGCGACTCCGTACAGGAAAACGCATAATGTAGGACGATCCCTCCACTAGTTAGAGTGACGACTTCAAATGTATGTTTTTTTTTAATGGATGATAATGGAATGGTAACCTCGCCTGCGCTATCGGTATACACTGGCGAGGCACCAGTGAGGGATGATAGGTGAGGATGAAGCAGGCCAGTTAGCCTACCATGACGAGTCTAACGATAAATCAATCATGATGGTTTCCAGGGGGAACCACGGGGAGGTCGACCTGACAGGGTATATTGCTAGCAATGGGGTTACTAATCCCTATTACTAACAATCCCTTCTCCCTCCACTTCAAATGTATTGCAAGGAGATGGTGGATGCAGATGGTTTAGGACCGTTTCTTATGGTAGTCTATGGGGGAGGCCTATGTTCAGCGGTGGACGGATAATGGCTGAAACGATGAAGATGATCAATGAACCATACTGAGCTATTTTTATTTTAAAATGACATAGGTCTACCTATGTCATTTTAAAATAAAAATAGCTCTTAAGTCTATAATAATTAAGTGTTTTTTTTGTTTAGCAAAATCTAATTGTTTTTCTATCACATTTAGCTTTGACTAAGTGTATTTTGAACTGTAAATGAGTGTCTCCTAAATCAAAACTTGTTTGAAAATTGCAAAGATATTCAAATAGTAATAATGTCAATGTTTCTTAACAATGGAATTAGTTGTGTTGCTTGTCGAGTACTTTGTATTGCTTTTGATTATAACAGACTATTACGAAGGGTCACGAAGGTGACATTTGATAGTAAACAGCTGTCCAGCCATTTAATACACCTATTATGTATTTAACTGTCCACTGCTGAACATAAGCCTCTACTTTGGTGGCTTGCCAGTAGTTGCCACGCTTGGCAGGTGTATTAGCAACCGCAGTTATGCTTTGGTGATGTTTTAAGTAAGGACGTTGTTGCCCATCCCTCGCCCTCCCATAGTCGCCTCTCATTGTGATTATTTCTTGTAATTATTTATATTTATAATAAGTTTACTATTGTAATCTTTTGGAGGAAACAATAAAGAGTATCTATCTATCTATCTATCTTACCACACTCACAGGAAAAAAAGGGGTGGCCTATTCTAAGCCGGGATCACAAAAATAATATATGCTAGGTATTTATTGATACCAGAACTCTATCCTGCACTAAAGTGCAGGATAGAGTTCTGGTATCAATAAAGATGGTGCAGTAAAGAGTTCTGGTTCTGTCATCTGTAATATATCTGTCACTGAGAATATGGTCTATCTATCATAAAATTGGTAAATTTTTTACAATAACACCGATTGGCCCTCAATTTAGGACACTACTGTGACAATAAGAACCGGATAGTGAATCCAGACAATGCAGAACTTTTAATTCAGAAAAATGTATTCCCTAAAATGCCCTTATTATTTAGAGAAAACAACGCGCCCAATAATAATAACTTATAATAATTGATTTGGTTTCTCTTTACAGTTCAACACAGAGAAATACAATGAGTCATACTTATATTAAATTACAGGGTCTTCTCTAATATAATTGTTACTTAGTGTACATTGACGCTTATCTGTGAGAGCTTTTTTTTTTTGATGGGTGAAAATGGTATGGTAACCCCGCCTGCGCTAACGGGATACGCCGGCGGAACACCGGTGAAGGGTGATAGATGAGAATGAAAACAGGCCAGTTAGCCCATCATGATGAATTCATCAGGAATTAACCATGATAGTTTCCAGGGAGAACCGCGAGGAGGTCGACCTGGTTGGGTATATTGCTAGCAATGGGATTCTCAGTGTCCATTACTAACAATCCCTTTCTCCCTTATCTGTGAGAGCTGTATACACCTTTAATTGATGTGTTCATATGGCCTTAAGCTTGGTAGTGAGGAGTGAGATGTTTTTGTTCAAGTAAACTTAGATTTAAGCATTTTTAATAGTAGTTTTTCACTTTTTACTTACTTATAACATTGTATATTGTCTGCTTAATTGTTGTGAGCATATTGTTGGTGTGTCTTTTATAAATAAATAAATTAATTAATTATTCATCCATCAGATGGATACTTTGTGCAAAAATCATTTGCTTGGGCGCCTATGTCCCATTCGTGTTACTACCGTGAAGCAGTTCTGTTTGCATGGCTGCGTTTCGGTTTGAAGGGTGAGATATGGCAGTGAATTTACAGGGTATAGAGAAATAACACCTGAGTCCTCAGGAATGGCAACGCATGGGGGGTATCATGGGTGAAATAGTGTACTCTGTTATGTCCATGGCCAGACATGAGCAGTAATGTCTATAGATAACGGTTATCACTTTCCATAAGGTGGGCCGTCAGCTTGTTTGTCATTCTAAGTTGTATAACAAATCAAATTATAAATATAATTGTAGGAGACTGGTGCCTCAGATAGGTATAAAAATGTATGAACTTGACCGGTAGTCAAGTGTTTTGTTTTAATATAATATAATCATAAAGGGTGACAGAAAATTTTTCAAATTTAATTCACCTGATGCGCTGCACGATTTCGCCACTTTTTGCTACTAAATCGACCGATATAGCGTACGTTTTTTTTTTTTGATGGGTGAAAATGTAATGGTAACCCCGCCTGCGCTAACGGTATACGCTGGCGGGGCACCAGTGAGGGATGGTAGGTGGATAATGAAAAAAAAAAGCAGACTGACGTCAGCCCATCGTGATAAATACATCTGGAATGCAGCACGATGGTTTCCAGGGGGAACCGCGTGGAGGTCGACTTGACAGAGTATATTGCTGAGCAATGAGACTGAAAGCTCGCATTACTAACAATCCCTTCCCCCCTGCCGATACAGCGTACTGTTGTAATTGTTAAAATCGAATGAACGGCACAAGAGACCGGTATGCAAATGTTATGCAAACGACTCCACGATCTGCACGGCTCTGCTCCGTAACATTGACAAAGAGAATTTTTCAACCTAATTATTATCTGATATGCAGGCTATTAGCCTCCTGTTTGTGTTTCATTAGGTATTTACAAGAGTCTAGAAAAATTAACGTTTTGTACTACTAAAAACGATTTAATTTATATGTATAAATATATGTATTAATTAATACATATAATAAAATCGTAACTTTTTTTTTGTATATGTATGTTGTAATTTGTGCTGTAAGTAAGTAATGCAAATAAATTATCAATCTATTTATCTATCTAACTGGTCGCTGTCTGTACATGAAATATATATATATATATATATATATATATATATATATATATATATATATATATATATATATATATATATTTTAGGGGGGCTTTATGAATGCAATAGAATACAAATCGATGAGTTTTAGATTTTTTGTCTGTTTTATTATACGTTTGTGCACGCTAATCTCAGGAATGGTTTAAACTATTTCAATGCGATTTTTACCAATACATTGTGGTTTGCTCCACTGAACAGTTAATATTTTTTTTATATCACGTGAATTTATTTATTTATTATTTGAAAAAAACACAAAGTTACAAACACAAGATACACTGGGCCCCACACTAGGCGAACCTGTATCGTGGGCACCCGACAAAGATTAACAAATCACAATGTTATAATGAAAAGTATATATCACGTGAAAAGTGAAAAATTTTATAAAGAAGTTTGTGAGCGAGTAAGAGAAAAGATTTGGACTTATTTTCTTCATTAGTTATTTATTAGATAGAGTAGATAGTTTGTAATAAAATTAGTATAGAATCAACATGAAGTAAATCCATTCAATTTAGTTAAATAATTATCAAAAGGGGTTCAAAACTGAACCCTTTATAATAAATTCATTTGAAGTGAACATATACAATAGTGCATTGTACACATACAAAAGATAAAAGACTTGAGTATTGATTTAATTCGACTTAGACTCCCTTAAAACCGTATAATCTACTGAGAGGGTTGAAATTCAGCAGCAATTTGTGTGAAGTGTTAGTTTCTGTATAGTTCTCGGGTAAGTTGATTTGGAGTTTTGGCTGAAGCCGTGTAAAGCCTAATTAAAACGTTTGCAAAGGCATCCATACCAAACAGCAAAGGTTCTCGCTGCCTGTAGAAACTACAAAGCAAACGTGAGGCAGTGTGTGAGTATAAGACCGAATAGATTGGGTGGAAGTGGCACTCATATAGTTTCTTTTATAAATGCGGTAATGCGTACCATTTGGAACGTTGTTGCGAGTCTCAAACGATTGAGGGAACGTTAGCGTAATCTATTTTGGTCACATAAACCGTATTCTATTTTGTAAAAGAGTTAAAAAGAGACAGGCGTGTGCGCGAGATGATTTATGAAAGTGCTGAAAGTAAGAGACGTAAAGACAGAGGCGGAAAGAACCGTGCGGTTCTTTCCGCCTATCCTGTAAGAGATAAGGCGTGAAAGTAGACGATAATAAATAATTTTACGATGGAGCGAGATGTATTCTCTTAAATGTTCTTTCCTTGAGTTGGATTTCGCTTGCAAACGTAAATAAGATGCGAACCATCAGCGTGTCAAAATGGTTATACTATTATGATTTCACACGAGTGCCTCTTCTAGCTGGATACGTGTCTTATGTTGTGGGTGTCAAGATTAATGCAATTTCCACGATTCAAATAGATACAAACTTTACTAACGAGACAGCTAACGGACTTGTGTTTCTGTCATAAGCAGCAGTTACTAACAAATTTAATGTGCAACAAACAGGAGTATACTTCGCATTGGGCTCCATTCTACAATGTTCACAGCCAGTGTTTACCGGTGATTACTTCACTTCATGGAATTCTATACTTTTATTGAGCGTAAATTTTTTTTATGCTATTTAGACTATACTTGATACGACACGACGAACTTACAAAAATTATAATAGAAGGTAAGATAGAAGGAAGGAGGGAAAGAGGGAGACCGAGGTATAGTTACATCAGGCAGATCAAGGAAGGTGTTGGTGTCGTGTCGTATCAAGAGGTGAAGAGACTCGCTGAAAATCGTAGTGAGTGGTAAGAGCTCCGCTCTTAAATAGGATAGATAGATACACTTAGAATGGCAAAAAAGCTGCCGTCCCACCAGATGGAAAGTGGTAACCGTCGCCTATAGACATGAGCAGTACCATGGATATAACAGAGTATACTGTTTCGCACATGATACCCCTCATGCGTTGCCACTCCTGAGGACTCAGATGTTATTCCTCTGTACCCTATAAATTCACTGCCATATCCTACCCTTCAAACCGAAACACAGCCATGCAAACACAATGCCCAAGCAAGCGACTTTTGTACAAAGTCTCTCTCTGACAAAAAAAATAATTTTCCAAATGGAATACTTTATAATTGTATGACGTAATGGTGGCTCCACCTGTGGTCTTACGAGAGCGTAATCGCTTTCGTCGTAAAACCAATCGATGTATCGGCATAATTGTCTTTATATCTTTTTTTCCCTTTATTTAGGTCAACAAACAGTAGACACAATGACAATATACTTATATAGGGGAGAGGGATTGTTAGTAATGGAGACTGAGAATCCCATTGCTAGCAATATATCCAACCAGGTCGACCTCCTCGCGGTTCCCCCTGGAAACTATCATGGTTAATTCCTGATAAATTCATCATGATGGGCTAACTGGCCTGTTTTCATTCTCATCTATCACCCTTCACTGGTGCTCCGCCAGCGTATCCCGTTAGCGCAGGCGGGGTTACCATACCATTTTTACCCAGCAAAAAAAATATACTTATATACATATGTATCTAAATATCAATAATTTTACTGTCACCAACGGCGTTGGCCACCTATTACTGTAAAATAAAATATTTAAAATGGTTGTGTGCAACTACTTGTACAAAATCAAACATATACACATACATACATGAATGACAGAAATGTAAAGAGGTGCGTACCAGTGATCCACTCGAAATCAAAGAACTTCCAAATTGGTGTTATAATATTTTAAAAATTTAAATATATTTACTATATTATTATTAATGTTAAAGTTTTTTTTTATACAACTTAGCATGGCAAACAAGCTGACGGCCCACCTGATGTAAAATGGTAACCGTCGTCTATAGACATGAGCAGTACCATGGACATAACAGAGTATACTGTTTCGCCCATGATATCCCCATGCGTTGCCTTTCCTGAGGACTAAGGTGTTATTCCTCTGTACCCAATAAATTTACGCCATATCCCACCCTTCAAATCGAGACACAGCCATGCAAACACAACTGCTTCACGGTTGAAACACGAATGGGACAGAGGTACCCAAGCAATCGACTATTGTACAAAGTCTCCCTCTGGTAAAAAATTCGTAACAATGGATGAATGTTTGTTGCTCTTTCACACAAAAACTATTGAATGGATTTGAATGAATTTTGGTACACGGGTAGGTTACACCTTAGCTTAGCACATATTATACTTTATAAGACTGATTCACGCGGACAAAGCCGTGGAATAAGGCTAGTGTATAATAATAATAAAAATAATTTGTTGCGGAATAGAAGATGGTACAATTGTGTTTTATAGGTACTCAATATTCACAATGTAATTGTGCCATATGACGGTGAGTATTAATTAAGCGTCGCATATGGATGTAAATAACACATTCCATGGACATTATGTTGATTGCCGTATGACGCCAAACCACCCTTTGATACGTCGCCATTCCTTATCAGTAACTTTATGGAGGAAAAGTGCTGGATAGATACCATGGATTATTTTTTTTATTGATGGTAATGGAATGGTTACCCCACCCGCGCTAACGGTATACACAAACGGGGCACCAGTGAGTGGTGAAAGGTGAGAATGAAAAGGCAGCTCAGTTAGCCTATAGTGATGAATACACTAGGAATTCAGCACGATGGTTTCCAGGGGAGACCATATGGATATCGACCTTATGGGGCATATTGCTAGCAATGGGACGGATAGTTTGCATTACTAACAATCCCTTCCCCCCATCATGGAGTCGTTACTGTATAACGCGTGCAGTGCAATAAAACAATATTAACTGCCAATTTAACACTGCATTTACTGGGTTAATGTGTCGCCCCCGGTGATGTCAATAACCTTAAGTGACACTTAATAATGACATAATTGCTAAATATATATATATATATATATATATATATATATATATATATATATATATATACACCTATATATATATATATATATATATATATATACCATTTAAACCTCTGCCCATTTATGAAAAGATAAATAGACAGATAGTAAGATAAATCTTTTAATAATTTAACGATTACTGAACGAGTTACAACGTAGTAGTTTAGTAGCTATATTAACTATATACCAGAGTATATACCAGACGAAGATTTTGTACAAAAGTCATTTGCTTGGGTACCTCTGCCCCATTCGTGTTTCTACCGTGAAGCAGTTGTGTTTGCATGGCTGTGTTTCGGTTTGAAGGGTGGGCATATATATGGCAGTGAATTTACGAGGTACAAAGGAATAACACCTGAGTCCTCAGGTATGGCAACGCATGGGGGATGTCATGTGTGAAACAGTATACTCTGTTATGTCCATGGTACTGCTCATGTCTGTAGACGACGGTCACCACTTTACATCAGGTGGGCCGTCAGCTTGTTTACTATACTAAGTGGCATAAAAAAAAATTAGGCATTCAATATTCGCGAATGTGATAATGAATAATAAGATAGACAAGTGTTGGCCACAATAATGACCATTTGAAGGGCAAAAAATTGCAGAGAATAAAAAATATTGATTTGTCCTTTCCTCTTATCATTCAAATGTGCATTATTCGGATAAGATATGCACATTTCGGTATGCACAGTAAATAAAGAATCAAAACAGGTTTCAGCAAATACATTTACATTAATTATTAGAACGTGACGATATTTTTTTTTTAAATATTCGATCGTAACTTTTTAAATAAAAACATTAATTTTGTATTTATATTCTATGTTTTCTTAGTAAACAATGATCTGTCGTTCGAAATTTAAAATTTAGAAACTGATCGCTGGGTGTGGTCATAATTAGTTTTTTATAGGAAAATGGATACATAGGAATATAGTATAGATAATAGTTTTTTTTTAATGGGTGATAATGGAATGGTAACCCCACCCGCGCTATCGGTGTACACCGGCGGGGCACCAGTGAAGGATGATAGGTGAGGATGAAGCAGGCCAGTTAGCCCATCGTGATGATTTCAACAAGAATTGTTCACGATGGTTTCCAGGGGGAACCGCGTGGAGGTCGACCTAATAGGGCATATTGCTAGCAATGGGGCTGTCAAACTCCATTGCTAACATACCCTTTCCCCCCTATGGAAAATAGTTAGAAATATGTAGACATAGAACAATTTCTTTTGAGACTATTTGAAATACAGACTTTTATACGATTGTTGTGCTAACAAGTTTGCATCAGGCGAGCCGTCAGTTTATCCTCGACAGACATGAATAGTGTTGTGAATATAATAGAATTCGTTGTATTGCCCATTGATTGTAATCTCAGGCGTATTTTTCATGAAAAAAAAAAGAAATGTAATCACTCTGCTATATTTATAAATTTTTTAGTACAGGAAATGTTTCCAAGGTGTACTTAATGTTAAAAGCATTCTGTCCAAGTCATGCTAGCATTGCTTCTTAGAGGTAGAAACACGTGTGAGACAACAATATACATGCAGATATTTTTATACAAATGTTTACAGACAAAACAGTGTTTACAGAAAAAAAAGCGTGTATGGTAAAAATTACAAAATACAAAATATATTTTTTCATTTTAATTTTGCTAAAAAACCAGTAACATTGACTTTATTTCCTTTCAATATACAATATAAATCGAAAGCTATGCAAATAACGACACCATTTGCATAATATATTGAGAGTAATTTTTAAATTAATTAAAAAAAAAAAGCCTTTCTATCAGAATTCGTCCATTATGCAAATAATGTAGTTACGTCAGAAATAAAGTGATGTTTGGTCGGATCCGAGTTCGTTATGATGACTTCATTGATTCCATAATGATTTGGTATGTAGTTTTTTTTATATCTACCTGTTTCTTTTCTCTTACGACGAGATATTTTATTTTTATCCGAGCAGTAAGTGCTTTATATTATTCTCAATTTCGTGTATAATATAGTATATGTCATATATGTGTAAGTATATTTGTTATTCATATATATTTATTCGTTTTTATATGTAATTTTAGTATGTGTGTATATCAATAATTACTAGTACCGCATTCGAGTATTCTGACACTTCTCTATGGTTGACTGAGATGTTAATCCTCTGTACCCTGTAAATTCACTGTAATATCCCACCCTTCAAACCGAAACACAGCCATGTAAATACAACTGCTTCACAGTATAAACATGAATGAGGCAGAGGTACCCAAGGAATCGACTTTTGTACAAAATCTCTCTCTGGTGCTATTTTTATTCACATTTTTGTTCAGTTTACATACAATAATACCTGAGTCCTCAGGAATGGCAACGCATGGGAAGTATCATGGGCGAAACAGTATATTTTATTATGTCCATGGTACTGCTCATGTGTATAGGCGACGGTTACCACTTTCCATCAGGTGGGCCGTCAGCATGTTTGCCATTCTAAGTTGTTTAAAAATAAAAACCTAAAGCTTGCATCAACTTTTTTTTCACAGAATCGTAAAAAATGAGGTATTTTTGAAAATGCATTTGAATGGACTCAGAGATGTTTGCTCTTCTTGTTTAAACTGCCACAGATGTTTGCGAGACAGGAACAAGTGTCGTAAAATGGTAAAAGTAAAAAGTTTGTTCTCTCCTCGAAAGAGTTGAACATTTTCATTTTTAAAATATATAATGCTTGATACATCTACTAAACATAGAAAACCGAACATAAAAAAGTACAACCTAATTGGGATCCTCCTTTTTTTTAAGTCGGTTGAAAATTGATAATCTCTAATATTCAAATTTTATTTAAGGAAAGCAACAGTTGACTTTCTTGCCTATTTATTCTTCTCAGTTGGAGACTTTGTACAAAAGTCGTTTGCTTGGGTACCTCTGTCCCATTTGTGTTTCTACCGTGAAGCAGTTGTGTTTGCATGGCTGTGTTTCGGTTTGAAAGGTGGGATATGGCAGTGAATTTACTGGGTACAGAGGAATAACACCTGAGTCCTCAGGAATGGCAACGCATGGGAAGTATCATGGGCGCAACAGTATACTCCTACTGTTATGTCCATGGTACTGCTCATATCTATAGGCGACGGTTACCACTTTCCATCAGCTGGACCGTCAGTCTGTTTGCTATGCTAAGTTGCAAAAAAAAAGTTGAAATTGCATTCCAATTTAAAACTATAAAAATAAAATATTTTGACTCTATTTTATTTAAATGTTTGGCTTCATAACCTTAATAGTACGCATTCGGCTTAGTGTAGACTGGTTTTGATATTTTTTTTCTTAATAAAAGAATATAAATATATGTCCTCTAGTTACATAGTTGATATACACAAAACAGTATAATAAATTTACCCTTTATTTACACTTGAGAGCACCTTGCTTTTAAGTTTTTCTACACGTTCAAGTGTACATTACTTGTAAATTTGCTGATTGAATTTAAATAAAATGCAACAACTTTTTTAATACTTAAATATAATTTTTTACAACGTTTATTTGAGTGTATGTATAAATTGTCTAATGTCTAAATTGAAATCATTGGTGTTTTATTCTATTAAGCCTTTCGTGCCTGTTATAGTAACTCGAGGGCTGAAGATGCCCTGTCTGTATGGGAGATTAAAAAAATGTTCGTCATATTTTGAATATAAGCTATTAACTGTCTACTGCTAAATACAGGGGAGCTTTATTGGAGGGGGAGGGGGGGGGTTGCTAGTGGTTGCCACTCTTGGCAGGCGGTTTGACAACTACAGTCAAGATTTAGTAATGTTTAAAGAGGAACGATGCTGCCCATTCCTCGACTATTAAGTTTCTCTTAGTTATCTCTTACGATACTCACAGGGAAGGTAGGGTTGGCCCATTCTATGCCGGGACCACACGGCTGTATATTCAGAAAAAATGTTTAGTATAAGTGGTAAAATACTCCTTTGGAAGAATACTGATTTTTCCCTGTGTATGCTACTGTGTATAATACGGCCAATCTGTCCGTGTGGTCCCGGCATAGAATAGGCTACCCCTTCCGTTCCAGTAGGTGTCGTAAGAGGCGACTACAGGTACTTAATGGTCGAGGGATGAGCAGCAGGTGTTCCTCTTTAAACATCACCAAAGTCTAACTGCAGTTGCCAACCCACCTGTCAAGCGTGGCAACTACTGGCAAAACTCCCCCAATAGGAAGGCCTATGTTTAACAGTGGGCAGTTAACGACTGATATAATGACGTTTTATACTATATTACTAGCTAATGATTTAGTCAACTAATTATGATTATTTTTTTTAAATCATTACAATCAAAGATAGAGAAAAAAAAAACAAATATTTCTTCATTATAATATCAGTATAAACTATTATTAAAATAAGTCACGATAATTATAATATTAGATAAAGGATATGGCCTGGGATAGAGCTGGCTGGAGGAAGATGCATGAATTAGTTGCACCGACAAGAGGAAACTCTTAAATGAAAATGCAAAATTATAATATATCCATCTGTTAACAAACAAAGTTATGTATTATTTAAATAAGACATAAAAAAGTAGAAACAACAATTTTTTTTTTGTTTTTTTTTATACAACTTAGAATGGCAAACAAGCTGACGGCCCACATGATGGAAAGTGGTAACCGTCGCCTATACACATGAGCAGTACCATGGACATAACAGAGTATACTGTTTCGTCCACGATACTCCTCATGCGTTGCCATTCCTGAGGACTCAGGTGTTATTCCTCTGTACCTGGTAAATTCACGCTATATCCCACCCTCACCACTATCACCACCCGAAACACAGCCATGCAAACACAGCTGCTTCACGGTTGAAACACGAACGGGACAGAGGTAGCCAAGCAATCGACTTTTGTACAAAATCTCCCTCTGGTAAAATAAATGCCTATGCTAATAAAGTGCTTACGAACGTTAAATATGGGGTGATGAACTTTTTACTTCTCAACAATAACACGTTGATAAAAAGGAATGTACGTAAGCGTGGTCTTCGTATCTGCATGAATGCTGACACGACGAGCTGATACTGCACGTGTCACTTCTCATAGTTGGCTGTACCATGTCAGCGTAATTTGTAATTAAAGGATGTGGATATCCCATCCCTGGGATTGTGTTGCCGCGTCAGGACTTCTGCTATCTGTGCTTGCTACAATATCTAGTTTCGACAGTGTACAAAGTATTTATTCGTGGGCATATTAATAAGGCCTTATCGTACCTGTTGGCAACACATATAAATCACAATATCCTTTATAGACAGTTGAGAACTTGGGAAAGTTCAAATTTGGTATGTTAAGTTAGGTAGCTGTTTGTGAATAAGGTAAAAGTGTAAAAAAATTAATTTAACAAATGATGTTTTTAGATAAAAAAAAACAGCGTCACTGTTTACAAAAAAAGAAAACATAAATATCATCAGTTTTAAAATAGGTAAAGAATATAATGTAACATACAAAAAAATTAAGGGGAATTAAGAATCTGTTTGGTTTGTAAACATTTGGATGGTAACAATACAAATATTAACATTTCTTTAACTGTTTCAACATTCAATTTCTTTTTTATGTATCTCCATGAAAAAGACGTGTGAAAAAAGTTCTTGAGTGGCATTGACATCGTGTAGGTAAACGTAGTGTTGGACGACCTCACCACATACGACGTAATTTGAATATAGAACAATTTTTTTATTCCGTCCAATCAATATACTTCGAAAACGCGGACAATGTCGCGGATGGAAACTAGTTATTGCATAAATACTACTTTACTTACTAAGTTAAATAAATTTTAATTACAATTTAACATATAATGGGCTTTTACACACTAGTTATTTAGTATGACTACGTTTGTGTTTACATAGTGACCGTGTTTCAGTCCATTTAATATTATATTGAATGTTAATTCAATTCAAAGCAGAAAGCCGTAGCATTATGCAAAATGACAGGCCTCAAATGGGGAATGCACTTGTCGATATAGATTTAAATCTACAATGCAATGGTAATTGGTAATATCAAATTATTCGAATAATTAAATATCAAATTAACGGAGACAAACCGTGTAGTCTAGTGGTACTACTTTGGTGATGGGGGAAGGGATTACTAGTAATGCGAACTGCTAGTTCTATTGTTTTTTTTACGCGTGAAAATGGAATGGTAACACCGCCTGCCCCGTCTCGGTATACGCTGGCGTGGTACCACTGAGAGATGATTGGTGAAGATGAAGCCAGGTCAGTTGGCCCATCGTGAAGAATTTGACAAGAATTAACCATGACAGTTTCCAGGGGAATCGCTTGGAAGTCGACCTGATAGGGTATATTGCTAGCAATGCGACTGTTATTTTTTTTTATACAACTTAGAATGGCAAACAAGCTGACGGCCCACCTGATGGATAGTGGTAACCGTCGCCTATAGACATGAGCAGTACCATCATATCAGTAACAGAGTTTACTGTTTCGCCCATGATACCTCTCATGCGTTGCCATTCCTGAGGACTCAGGTGTTATTTCTCTGTATCCTGTAAATTCACGCCATATCCCATCTTTCAAAACGAAACACAGCCATGCAAACACAACTGCTTTACGGTTGAAACACGAATGTGACAGAGGTACCCCAACAAACGACTTTTGTACAGTCTCCCTTTGGTGTTGGTACTGCTTAAGCGTTTTACTGTCATGTTTTAATGAGTATCAGTATCAATGATCACGGATTTTAACTATGTGGTTGTATGTCGTGACGGCTTGGTCGCTAGACGGCTCATCGCGTCATCAGCGTCTCAATTTTGTATTGATGACAGATCTAAAGGCATGTTCACTGTGTTTATTATATGAAACAATACAAATAATCCAAATATCCTCACTGGGGGGAAAGGGGTTGTTAGCAATGGAGTTTGACAGCCCCATTGCTAGCAATATGCCCTAGGTCGTAGTAGTAGTAGGTCGACGTCCACGTGGTTCCCCCTGGAAACCATCGTGAACAATTCTTGCTGAATTCGTCACGATGGGCTAACTGACCTGCTTCATCCTCACCTATCATCTTTCACTAGTGCCCTGCCGGTGTATAAAAAAATATCCTTACCTACTACAATTCGTATCTTGCTGTATGAAAAAGCGATTCAAAGCACTATGGGATTAAGTAACAATAAATAAATAAAATAGAGTAAAATTCAAAACCTATTTTTGAAGTCGACTTTTTGAATTTAATTCCTTAGCTATTGTCGAAGTGCCTATGGATATATCTTTAGGAACGTTTTGTATTAAAACTAATGTTGCATTGAACATGTCTTTACAATACATATTACGAATATTTGTTGTATGAGGCTGTCAGAGATCACGATATAAAGATGCGGCAAATACATTTTGCGGTTTGCAATTTTTACTGCGCAAAAAATTACAACTACATCACTATTCAAAACAAATAATAATACGAACCGATGAATGACGACGTATTTCGTAGACACATTAGATTTGAAACTATTTAAAATTGCAACATGGAATCCTGTATTTGCAGTTTTTTTCCAACAGCGCAACAAAAGAAAAAGTAACCGAGTTCGGATGAAATTATTATGCCGATATTCTTTAAATGAAATTAATAACAATAGTAATTATTAATTTTATTTGACTTTATTGGACATGTATAGTACAAATTTATTGATTTAATTTAAATTTATTTTTCCTTTATCTTAATAATCATGAAAACTAATTAATATATTAAATCTGTATACCTACAGTTTTAAGGCAATTAAATTCCAAATAATTCTATTACGTGGCCTTTATTATGTTAAATTACTGTTTAAAGTAAATAAATATTTAATTTCATGTCGATTTTTTATTCATACCATTGGACATCAGAAAACTGTCGTATCGTCTGATCAGTTATTGGTTTGTTTATATTTTAAATAAGTTATAAATAGACTATAGCAGATTTTGTTTTGAATTTTGCTTCTCAAATATATTGCAGCATCAGGGCCGGTTATGATTTTGATTTCACCCTAAATTGATCGCTTACGACTCGTTTTTCTTTTTAATAAAATGCAGTCGATATTTGAGAGCCCAGCGTTGATAGTGTAGCTTTCTATAGGTGAAATTATTTTTAAATACTATTCAATATTCTTTATAGTTTACCCATTACAAGCAAAAAGTATAAATATTTCCTCTTTGTTTTTTTTTTATGTAACTTAGAATAACAAACAAGCTGACGGCCCACTTGATGGAAAGTGGTAACCGTCGCTATACATAGACATAGACAAATATTAGAAACTTTTACAAATTTATATATATATATATATATATATTAAAGATTATGCCTCACAAGAAAACAGATTTTAATTGTGACAAAATTGGTTATTTTGATCTAAAAATCAAACTGAATCAATTTTGATTGTTATCAAATCATCATGGAAATATTTTTCCATGGGCCCAAACTGTCGGTTTAGAACTGACAGAGTTATAACATAACTAACAAAAAAACATTACAATGGAATCTATAATCTACTTCTTTTTTAAATTGGTTGAAAATGTGATATAATAAGCGAAAAATTTTATTTTTTTTACCATTATAGATGATTTATAAATATATAGCTTGCAGCTAACAATTTGATTAGTTGTTACTGTAAACTTTCATATTGCACATCGATTTCTCCACTGAGGTAACGGGCAGGCAGCTTGTTCGTTTGAATGAACTGTCTCATGTGTTCCACTCTTATCAGTGGTGTGACGATGGTAATGCAACTGGGCTATCTTTGTGTCATGCCCGTGATCATTCCCAACTATTTCCATTCGAGCGTTCATTGTATACGTACTAGCAATTACGAGCCGCGTGCTGCGGTCTCAACTAATCACGTCACACGACCGGCCGGCCTATTATGTTTTTGTGATATTTTTTTCTATGGTTATTCATAAATTCAATTTGTATTTCATCTTGATAAGCGTAAAAATAGATACGTTCCGTGATTGTTTTAGTTGACATTATACGTTGTATATTTCATGTGAAAGCTCTGTATGTAACGTCCTTTGCCTCTATTTTAAATATTTTTTTCTGTCTACTGTTACTTGTATAATGTTCTCTTAGAATTTGTTGACAGTGTCTCCATACAAATGCTTCGAGAAAAGAGGCTCAACTTTTTCATACTACTTTGCGTGATAAATAGTTATGAGTTTTTCCTTTATAACCTCTATATTTATTTTGTTTTAAAAATTCTGTACCTTTTTAATGCGCTACAACTCATTTTATGTATTAATAATAATAATAATACTTTATTACTCAAACTGCAATTTGGTCCATTTTGTTAGTAAAAATTTCCTTACATAATATGTTAGTAAAAGAATAGGAAAAGTAATTAAAGTAAATATTTAATTAAAGCAATTCACTCAGATGTGACCCAGCCGACTAGATAAGTATCTATTAAATAATTAAATATAGATACGTCAAGATACATTGTGTGCGTAAGTATATAAAACACTAATAAAAAACAAGTCCGCTAATTTGACAATTAGCTGACAAAAAGTTGATCCGTTTTTGAGGTTCGATGCTCTATTTATATAATTTTCAATGTACTATTTATAGAGCATTTATTTAAAACGATCACTATTTTTTTTTATACAACTTAGAATAGTAAACAAGCTGATGGCCCACCTGATGGAAAGTGGTAACCGTCGCCTATAGACATGAGCAGTACCATGGACATAACAGAGTATACTGTTTCGCCCATGATACCCCCATGCGTTGCCATTCCTGAGGACTCAGGTGTTATTCCTCTGTACCCAGTAAATTCACGCCATATCCCACCCTTCAAACCGAAACACAGCCATGCAAACACAACTGCTTCACGGTTGAAACACGAATGGGACAGAGGTACCCAAGCAATCGACTTTTGTACAAAGTCTCCCTCTGGTAATTATATTACATATTTACAAAATATAATTAAACGTTTCTAAAATGAATTGTGAAGGTACATCGTGGCGTGGAATTTTAAACATCTTTAAAGCCTGTAAATCGAATTGGTCACATAGATTGCGTCCTGAAATGAATTTCCTCTTAAAATATCTCATTGTGAAATGATCTTGATACCGAAATTTTTTTAAAAATTATGCCAAACTGCAAGCATTTAATTTTAATAAAATAACTTGACAGAGAAGTCAGTTAGTTATTTCGCATGTTACGTACATGTTATGTACAATGTTGCCGTGTTATAAAAAATATTGTTACCACGATATAATAAATCGTTATTATCTAATAACGCAATCTTGTAAACTCAATGAGAACTAATTATTTTTTTACACCAATGACATATTTAAGTATGTAACAAGTAGTTATTCGAATCTCCCATTAAAAACGTATTGTCATAAGATTTTTTTACGGTAGTATTTTTTTGTATAACTACATACAAACTACATAGTAGTTTCACACCTGTGCCCACTAATTTAAATTGACATTACACTGCCAAAAATTTATACTTATACTATATATATATATATATATATATATATATATATATATATATATTTATATTTATATAATTCCTATTTGTTATCGTAATAGTTCTCGATTATAAAGATTCCGAATTTGTTTCAATTAGACTTCTATCTATCTATTCGGCCCATATCAACCCCACAGCTGGGCTTAGGTCTCATTTTTGAACTTACAAAAAAATAGATAGATAGATAGATAATTATTTGCATTACTTACAGCACACAAATAACATTAGATATTGATACATACTTAAAAAAATAAATTTATCAGAGGCATATGTGGCAGTGAATTTACAGGGTACAGAGGAATAACCCCTGAGTCCTCAGGAAAGGCAACGTTATGGGGGGTATCATGGGCGAAACAGTATACTCTGTTATGTCCATGGTACTGCTCATATCTATAGGCGACGGTTATCACTTTCCATCAGGTAGGCTGTCAGCTTGTTTGCCATTCTAAGTAATATAAAAAAAAGTTTTCGTGGATGATATCAGAAGAATTCTTTCCTAACCTGTCTCTATAGACAAGTGGCAAACGAATCTATCGATGGAATCGATTCGATTAGCGCTTACATAAGAAAGAACAAGGAGTATGTCGCCATCTCTTTCTATTCACAAATTCGTTAGCGGCAACCATTCTACACGGGGGCGAAAGGGATTGTTAGTAATGGAGACTGAGAATCCCATTGCTAGCAATACATCCAACCAGGTCGACCTTCTCGCGGTTCTCCCTGGAAACTATCATGGTTAATTCCTGATGAATTCATTACGATGGGCTAACTGGCCTGTTTTCATTCTCATCTATCACCCTTCACTGGTGCCGTTATATATATCCCGTTAGCGCAGGCTGGGATACCATACCATTTTCACCCATAAAAAAAAAACATTCACAAGTATCACACAAGTAGCAGAGGAATTTATTGATACGTACGCGTACATACTTGTGTAGGGGGCCTGTTATTGTTATAAACCATAATACGCCATAAGACCATACGAGTTCTCTTTCATGATGTACTTATAGTAGGAGAACAATATATATGTTATATATATATATATATATATATATATACGTATGTAGTTGTATTGAGACGCTTTTCAGTTTATACATGAAACACGTAATTGTTGTACGGTATTAAATTAACGATCATCAGGATTCAATTTGTTCAATTATAGTATTATTCATTATTTGTTAGCGACTCGCCTTACATTCGCACGGGCATGGGTTGTTTAATACAATGTATTGTTAATTTAGTTGTTAATTTATTTACTTACATAAAACATTCATTTGGATGTGTGAAAATGATGTTTGAAGCATTTGAAACGTGGACACGGAGGGGAATGGAAAGGATAAGCTGGACAGAAGAAGTTCCGAATGAGGAAGCCTTGATTTTTTTCTATGGGTGAAAATGGTAACCCCGCCTACGCTAACGGGATGCGCTGGCCGAGCACCAGTGAAGGGTGATAGATGAGAATGAAAACAGGCCAGTTAGCCCATCATGATGAATTCATCAGGAATTAACCATGATAGTTTCCAGGGAGAACCGCGAGGAGGTCGATCTGGTTGGGTATATTGCTAGCAATGGGATTTTCAGTCTCCATTACTAACAATCCCTCTCCCCCCGGAAGTCTAGATTAGGGTGAAAGAGAAGAGAACAATAATAAAAACAATAGAGAGAAGATGAGGCAACACGACATGATGATATTTAAAGAGCATAGTAGAAGGAAAAATAGCGGGAGAACGAAACGTTGGGCATAACAGAGTACACTGTGTCGCCCACCATCGCCTTTATGCGTTGCTACTACTGAGGACTAAAGTGCTTTGTCTCTGTACTCTGTAATTTTATTGCAATATCGCACCTTTTAATGCAAGTGTAGCTAATTCGCAAAAGAAACATGAATGGGACAGATTTACCGAAGCAGACGACTATTTAGATATAATGTATAAACACAAAATATATTATATATATATATATATATATATATATATATATATATATATATATATATATATATATATATATATATATATATATATATATATATATATATATACATATAAATAAAACATAGACTTAAATCTGTTAATTGATACCTTTGCAAGAACTGTCATTACATGATAATCAGACGTCATGAACATTGATTTATTGACTTTAGTACCTAATAGATTGATCCGAGAGTATAAATATACATACTGCAGTACAGGTGCTGTGAACGGTTCACGCTTGTCATACGGACATGATCTGTGTAGGGTTACTACCTATTAATTAATAACTGACTATAACTATTTTAAAGATAGAAGATCCTTATGTAATATCTAATTTGGACAATAGAATTATGTTTGACAAAGTTTTGAATACAACGAGCTGTAAATTCACAGTTTGCTTGTATTTTTTCAAGGTAGTAAGATTCAAGAACAAAGAGCCAAGAATTATAATTATAAAAGAACGACAGCGAGAAGATTAAAAGAACAAATTTGAGAACAATGTACAGGATTTATTGACGGTTAACGGAAGAATCTTTACGAGTATAAAATGTTCCTAGTACGTGTAAACTAAATAAGAAGTAAATTTTGCAATTAAAGTAAGTAATTATGCAAAAATATAGTTATTGTCACTATTTTTTTAAATAAATAAAATAGCATGCGTGGTGATTTATAGTATAGACAAATTGTATTTAAAATTCGAATTGAGATTCCGCATTCGAAATTTAAAATCAAGCGTTAACAAGAAGACACGTTAACCATTATTTTGTTTCGCGAATAAAATGGCTTCTATGGTAACAAATTTTTTATAAGACCAATAAGGAACGTCCTATCGATAGCAAAAATAATTCAAATTATTAAAATCCTTTTATTTTTGGCGAAGATATCGTGTAATTTATTTATTTTATTTATTTATTTATTTAACACTTTATTGCACCAACATAACATGATTTGTTAAAACAATTTTCAATACGTATAGTGTAGTACAAAAGGCGGTCTTATTGCTAAGCAATCTCTTCCAGACAACCTTTGGGTAGAAAGGATTAAAGCATAAGTAGGTAGGTAATTTACGTAAATATGAGTACAGACGAATCGAGAATTTGATCCAATTGGAACCCTCTGAAAACTCGCTCATTTCGTCTATATCCAACTTCATGTTTTGTCGTATTGGAGTTTTGAATGAAACAAAAATAGAAATCTGGAGATCCTTTCCCGTGTTAACTATTCCTAAACTTCTACGTTGGTTTAAAACTCTGGTGACAAGAATTTCTAAGTCATTTTCATTATACACGATGATAATGAACTTTACATGCTCTTCGGGGCATGAAGCAAAAGACAATAATTTTTACACGATCCAAACTTAGATCGAAACGTTAATTCTGAAAAGAGGTTTCGTTTGGGCCTCCATCTTGGTATCTTAGATCGCAATCAAGCATTGTCTACCAAGTTATCCTGTCTTAGGAGATCGAGATATTATTATCGTTTGCGCCAACCCTGCGGACGGGGGCTAGGCGCGCCCTGACGACAGCGTGCTAACCTTAACATGAATATTAAGTGAATAATAATTATAATCACCACACAATACTGAGATCTGGTCGAAAATTTATTAATGTTGTTACAATTTTGATTCACAAATCAATCTAAAATATTTTTTTATACGATTTTGAATGTAAAACAAGCAGATGTACTTGACGGAACGTGCTAACCGTCACCAAAAGACATCAACAGCGTCAAGAACTTTCGAGAAAACATGCTATTTTATTGCTACTTCTGAGGATTCAGGTTTTGTTCTGTCGTGCTCTGAGTTTCACTGCTTTATGCCAAACCTAAATATAGCCATGTAAGCACAATTTCTTGATGACAGAAACAAGAGTGGAACAGAAGTATCGCTGCAGACAATTTTTGTATAAAGTCGTTCTCTAGTAATTGTGATTTATATTGTCCGTTGTCTTATAGCATAAATTATTGCAATTAGCATAATGCAACTAATGATTTGTGAATATCCTCCAAGCTGTTTCTATTATACATTGCGTTAAAGATCCGGATATGATATATCCGGATATGCTACAAGTAAGTCCGGATCTCCGGGCAGGTTAGCAGTCATACATTGACAAAAACTTTTTTCTGAGTCGAATTTTTAAATGACGTTTTCTATACATTCGTAAACACACTAATATTCGATTCGTAAATCGATCAAAACCTATACAAGTATATATTGCTTGACAACAAAAAAAAAAACACTACGAAAGTCACAGTACATTGTTTAGTAAAATAAATGTAATATGCAAGTATATGTATTACATTATTAAAATTAGCTGGAGGGATCGAATTAGTAATGAGGAGGTCCTGCTTAGGGTTAAGGAAAAAAGACAAATTATTAGAACTATTGAGGACAGAAGGGAAAAAATGTTGGGACACTTGATACGACACGACGAACTTATGAACATTATAATAAAAGGTAAGATAGAAGGAAGGAGGGGAAGAGAGAGACCGAGACATAGTTACATCAGGCAGATCAAGGAAGGAGTTGGTGTCGTGTCGTATCAAGAGGTGAAGAGACTCGTTGAAAATCGTAGTGAGTGGCAAGAGCTCCACCGACAAGAGCGCAGCTCTTAAATGGATAGATAGATATATAGATGTATTTTATTATATTCGTATTATTGATATGAGTCATTCAGATGACTAATTCAATCAAACGTATAATGATGATTGAATCGATATTCTTTTGAGCTTTCAAATGTAAACGTGCTTCTTTTTTGTAGTATCACGTCGTCAAATTTACAATACTATTCATGATACAGTAATTAGGTAACTTAAAAATACTTAGAACCTATTTGAATGAGCTTAATTTTATACATAAATATTAATTAAAAATTCCCGTGTGGTTCCGGCATAGACTAGGTCACTACTTCTTTTCCCATGGGTGTCGGAAGAAGCGACTAATGGAGAGCTAGGATTGGGCAGTAGTGTCCCTCTTAAGCACCTCTAAAGCCTAACTGCGACTGCCAATCCGGCTAACAGCTATTGGCAAAACCTTCTTAGGGAGAGACATATATTCACCAGTGGATAGTTAAAAGCTGATATAATGATGATGATGATGAAGATATACTTAGAAAATATAACACTTGGAATCACTTATAATTTTTGTGACCACTTCTGGGAGATATAAAATGGCTGGTTAGTAAGGCTTCGCTGTCCGTCCTCGATACCGATTCCGCTAATTGGTGATTGTCCATAATTATTTGTTTACATTCGTGTTCTGAGTTATAATCTGTAGCATGCCGTGTACTGTGGCCTCGCCCATCAATATGATTAACATTCAAATAATGCTGTTCACAGACTGAGCAGTGAAACTTTTATTTATCCGACCACTAGCGACTCGTTCTGGCTTCGTACGGGTGCATTCGTAAGTTTTACATACAATACTTTTTTTATGCAACTTAGAATGGCAAATAAGCTGACGACCCACTTGATGGGAAGTGGCAACCGTCGCCTATACATATGAGCAGTACCATGGACATAACAGAGTGTACTGTTTCGCCCATATTTTTTTAAAATACTCGTACATTATCGTTGCCTATTTATCGTTGATAATAACTTTTTATAGATAAAAGATTATTTTTTAAATAGATTGCTTAACCGTTTTTGAGTTTACAAAAAATATTAATAAAAAAAATAAAGTATTATTCCCCTCTTTAAAATATTAATAAATTTGGAAAAATAAATAAATATTTGTATAAACATTCGCCGGAGATGGTGTCGGTATATTTTGTTATATTTTGTCGATCTATTCATAATTCTATATATGCGACACGTTTTTTCACTTACTACGAAGGAAGTAAATGAGATAAGTTGGATACGAGCACAATCTGGCTACGTATGGAAGAGATAAAATGATTCCTGCTGATACACATGTGAAAGTTTGCGATGATCTTTGGATATTTGTTGCCAAAATGAGTATTCGAAAGCTTAATATATATATATATATATATATATATATATATATATATATATATATATATATATATACATATATACATACATACATATCTGTCACGCCTGTCTCCCATTAGGGTAGGCAGAAACAATGGAACGCCAAATGCTTCGATTCAAACAAACCTCTTTCGCTTCTTCCACATTCATTAATCTTTTTTTTTTCATTCATCTTTCTTTATATATATATATATATATATATATATATATATATATATATATATATATATATATATATATATATATATATATATATATATATATTAGTGTGTTTGTAGATATCACAGAGATGCACCAGTAACGCAGTATGTTACTGGTAGACGCCTACGTTATACCTAATATGTTAGAAGTAAATTTGCAAGGCAGCAGTATTATTTTCTGGTAGCAAAATTATTTCGACAGACAATTTAAAACTAACGAGTCCTACATTGTCTGTTGACAATGAAGTAATGAGTTTTAAAACATGTCTGTTTCAACTTGGCATTGAGTAAATAAATCCATTAATAATTAAATAATTAAATAATCCATTAATAAAAAAATATTAAATAAAATGAATATTTATAAATGATACACCAACAATTGGACGTGTGGTCCCTGCATAGAATAGGCCATCCCTTCCTTTCCTATGGATATCGTAAGAGACGACTGAGGGCGAAGGATGAGCTGCAGCGATTTAAAACATCTCCAAAGCCTAACTGCGGTTGTCAAACCACCTGCCAAGCATGGCAACTACTGGCAAAACGCCAAAAGCTTATGTTTAGCAGTGAACAGTTAAAGGCTTATATTTTTTTTTATGCAACTTAGAATGGCAAACAAGCTGACGGCCCACCTGATGGTAAGTGGTAACCGTCGCCTATAGACATGAGCAGTACCATGGACATAACAGAGTATACTGTTTCGCTCATGATACCCTCCACGCGTTGCCATTCCTGAGGACTCAGGTGTTATTCCTCTGTACCCTGTAAATTCACGCCATATTCCACCCTTCAAACCGAAACACAGCCATGCAAGCACAACTGCTTTACGGTTGAAACACGAATGGGACAGAGGTACCCAAGCAAACGATGAAATAAATAAATGTTAGATCGACTTCATTAAGGACAACCTTATTCAAGCAATTAAAGTGATTTTGTAATACTGTACGTATAATTTAATTAAATTTTGCTCATTTTGTTAGATTAAATTGAAGTTTTATTAATTTTGCTGACTTCGATGTGGCGACATCTCACAGTCTATCTAGATTAATCGATTATTATTCAGAGTCAATCTTGTTGCATAGTGATGGTAAAAAACATGGTGTTCGTGTCATTATCCCGTGAGAGGCCCAGTTTTAATGGAGTCAAGTTAAATGCGACGCGTATTGCGTGATATTACTGCATGAGGAAATAAAACGGACTTGAAAGTTTTTTTTTGTTTGATATATTAAGGACTTCTTTCTTAGATGTATCAGCCCTGTCGTACTTCGAACTTATTTTTCACATAAACTATTTACCAACCTAAAGAAAGAGAGGGAACGAGCATTAAGAATTTACAGAGATAAAATTTTATATATATATATATATATATATATATATATATATATATATATATATATATATATATATATATATATATTGGTAAACTGTCAAGCTTCCTTAATTGGCAAATATAATAAATATATAATAAAAATTTAACAATATGTTATTATTTTTTACTATAAAAAATTGTAATACCCTGCCAGTATGAAGTGTGACTTGTAAGTGAACATACGATCACTTACAAGATTTTCATGTAATTCATAATGTTATACAAATAATAAAGTATATAAATCATACATAAAGTATACAAAAATGTAAGGATACATTTTGCGAGCTAGAAATTGAATTATTAATGTAATCAATCAGCACGCAATGAATACGTTAATCTGAAGCAGCGGGTTGAATGAAAATCAAATTTATTATACAATTTGTTTTAAATGCACATCATTGAACAGATAGCCTTTTTTCCTATCGCCCTCACCTCCTAATCGCTGCGCCCCCATGGGAAGGGTGACCTCTTTTTTTATAACTTTATTAGGTGGCCTGCACCGCCTGCCCCATTTATAAATCCTCACGCCTCCTCATAGAAGCTGATATAAACAGCTATTTTATTAGTATTCTTTAGTTAATAAGTTAGTAAAAAAAATTATATAAATGTTTTCAATAGCCTATTTTATTCTTTAGAAAAACTGACCATGAAAAAAAGCTAAAAAATTTCAACAAAATTAATGTTAGATCAATTTAGTGCGGGAGCAAATCGTATTGTTGTAAACAGTATAATAAAAATGGCGTAAAATTTAATATAGTTTATTGGTCTTAATTTATTTATTAGTACAAATATGTGTACATGGCGGACTTAATGCTAAAAGTATTCTCTCCCAGTCAACCATAGGCAAGTGTCAGAATACTCGAATACGGTACTAGTAATTATTGATATACCTACATACTAAAATTACATATATAAACGAATAGATTTAGACAAACAAGAAATATTTTTGCACATATATAAAATATACTATATAATACATGAAAATAAGAAAAATATATAGTATTTACCGCTCAGAAAAAGTATAAAAGTAAGCATGAATTTTTTTGAAGGACAATTTAGTCGGTAGTCTCTTAATGGTATCAGGAAGCGCGTTCCAGACCCGTGAAGAATGTAGGATAAAAGAATTTGAAACGAAATCAGTACGATGAGAGGCGATAGATAGTTGGAGAGTATCACTGGAAAATAGGTTAAGATCGCGAGTTTCAAAAAGGTACAGGAATTTGCTGCTTAAGTATATAGGAGACTGGCAGTTTCGAAGAAGAGTAAAGAAGGTGCAAAGAGTTCAAAGGTTTCTGCTTTGACGAATAGGAAGCCATTTGAGTTGAGTACGTTTGAGATATCGATATTTAGACAGCTGAAAAAAATACCCAAATTTAAGTCCATGGTACTGCTGAAGTCTATAGGCGACGGTTACCATCTTCCATCAGGTGGGCCGTCAGCTTGTTTGCCATTCTAAGTTGTATAAAAAAAAAAGTCTATTATCAAAATGGGTGATCATCAGAAATAAAATATATTTGAATTTAAATTATTGAAATTATTAATCTACATTTTTAGTAGTGTAATAATACAAATAAATTATATGATGCAGCGGACGACGCAGCGATGACATGTCTACTATATACTTGTACATTATCGAACGAATGTTTTCCGGTCATTAATTTTGTATAATTTTTGAATAATTTTATATTTTTAAATGTTCGTTGTTTACTTTGATCGATAGCAGTTTATTGCTATAAATAGTATAGATCTAGCTGCGTACCGGTTACGCTAGGATATCCTAGTATAACTATTATTGTAAACAAATATATTTGCATAAAAAAAAAAAAACATTCATAATTATAATGAAATCGTTAGTATCAATTTAACGGACTACAGTAGAAGCCAAAGTATTTTTTTTTCGAAGAAACATGTTTTTTTTATATACAACTTAGAATCGCAAACAAGCTGACGGTCCACCAGATGGAAAGTGGTAACCGTCGCCTATAGACATGAGCAGTACCATGGATATAACAGAGTATACTGTTTCGTCCATGATACCCCCCATGCGTTGCCATTCTTGAGGACTCAGGTGTTATTCCGGTGTTATTCAGGTGTTGAAAAGTAACGAAAAATGTCAAGTATTACAACTTTACTTGAAAGCAGGACTACTATCTATTTTTGTGTTAGATTTTTTTTTAACTAAAATGCTCAATATCTTATATTCAAGACACTTCAATGTAAAACTTTTTCTTAATATCCTTGTGTAAATGCCGAAATATTTATAAACAATAAATAAGATTGCGTCACTATAAAAAAAAAATTACCTCAATTGTGACAAGTAAGTTATTTTGATTTACAATCAACTAATCTGTATGTCCTTTCAGATAAAAAACAAATTTTCCAAATCGGTTTACAATTGACGTTATGTGAGTTATGAGGTAACGAACATAACAATAAAATACAACCGAACTTAGAACATTCTTCTTTTTGATGTCAATAAAAAATATATTCTGATAGTAAATAAATTCGTGGGCACGGCATGATTCTGTCAAGCAGTATTTTGGATGTACCGGTTCTGATATAGATCGTCCTTCATGTCGCTAGGCCACAAATAGATAAGCCTGTGATTTGATAGCATGTTCAGCGGTGGCTTTGACGCACTGTGTAGTACCATGAGCGACATCTACAGTACGTTGCCCGAAACCAGCTTGGAACATTCCGACAGCTCTCATCATCTCATCTCGTATCAAATCATATGGTCGGTAGGGGGCACTCTAGACGGACGTGTCTCGACCAAATAGGCGACGTGCTGAAGAAGGGCCAAATTAAAAGTACCCGTAATCGGCGAGCATGTATGAAAAGATTGATGAATGTGGAAGAAGCGAAAGAGGTTTGTTTGAATCGAAGCATTTGGCGTTCCATTGTTTCTGCCTACCCTAATGGGAGACAGGCGTGACAGATATGTATGTATGTATTTATCCAAATGGTGAAATTCAAAATAAAAATAATTAAATAACGATCTAAACAAGTTAAAATAATAATCCTTAACTGCGGCGATAATTTAAAAAGTACAAGTAGTTGATCCCCAAACAATTTGGTTACGATATACATATACATATATATATATATATATATATATATATATATATATATATATATATATATATATATATATATATATATATATATATATATATATATATATATATATATATATATATATATATATATATATATATATATATATATATATATATAAATTAAACGCGCCTTATCTTATCTGCAAATAATCTGACGAGTTTATACGATATTTTACACTGTAATTTGTCTACCTTGGACTAATTAACTTGTAATACAATTATCGTAGGCATAAAGAAAATTACGATCAATTGATCAATTGACATCGGTGTATTTAATATTATTTTACGGGGAATGGGGGGGGGGAAGGAGACTGGCAACTTAAATAAGGCACATACGCACTCTCCAACCTATTTTATTTGTCTATAGTTGAAAGTTCCCCTTCTTATTGTCGAGTGGACATTAGACAGTTTTAGGTGGGCGTCCATTACAGTAATATTTTTTTAATATTGGTAACAGTCTAGAAATGAAATGAAATGAATTCATTTTGCTAGAATGTAGGTAGTTTTCGATGAAAGAGGTTTACATTTCCCATATGCATTCTGCCTGTATGTCGGCATGCAAATTATTAACAATGTCAGAAATTTACATATATTCTACACTATATTTCTTTTCATTAGTCATATAAATGAAATACATACATAATTTATTACAGTAAAGAGAAAATAAAACTTAAGAGCAAAAGTGCCAATTACATCTTTAGTATAGGTTGTCAATTGTACATTTGTTTTTTTGAGTAAAATATTCATTAATATTATAAAAACTACTAAATAATAGCCAATCCTTAAGTTTACGTTTAAACACACTATGAGTTGTTATGTTACTAAGGTCTTTATTAAGGATATGAAAAGGATTCAGAATTTTGACTAGGATACTGTTTCATTTATAACTGGCCGATATACCAAAAATATATATATGATATTATTAATACATGCAAAAAAATAGGTAAACTTAAAAAAATACTAATAGTTGACATAACTGATTTTGTCCGGGGGGAAAGGGATTGTTAGTAATGGAGACTGAGAATCCCATTGCTAGCAATATACCCAACCAGGTCGACCTCGTCGTGGTTCCCCTTGGAAACTATCATGGTTAATTCCTGATGAATCCATCATGATGGGCTAACTGGCCTGTTTTCATTCTCATCTATCACCCTTCACTGGTGCTCCGCCAGCGTATCCCGTTAGCGCAGGCGGGGTTACCATTCCATTTTCATCCACCAAAAAAAAAATTGTGTCCTTTTTAAATTCCAAATTCTATTTCTTCACCTAAAAACCGTAATCAAGTTACGTATATTATAAAAACATTACCCTAATCGGTCTACCCTTTTGCAAACAATGGATTTACTAACGAATATCATTTGTTTTTTAAGCGATTTTTAAAAGGACGGGGCTCTCGATTTTTCTATGTTTTTTTTATGTTTATATTACGCAGTTACCTTTGTACAAAGTCTACCAGAGGGAGACTTTGTACAAAAGTCGATTACTTGGGTACATCTGTCCCATTCGTGTTTCAACCGTGAAGCAGTTGTGTTTGCATAGCTGTGTTTCGGTTTGAAGGGTGGGATATGGCGTGAATTTACTGGCTACAGAGGAATAACACCTGAGACCTCAGGAATGGCAACGCATGGGGGTAATCATGGGCGAAACAGTATACTCTGTTATGTCCATGGTACTGCTCATGTCTATAGGCGACGGTTACCACTTTCCATCAGGTGGGCCGTCAACTTAAGAAGTTAATTAACTTGATTTAAGAAGTTTATTAAGAACTATGAAATTTGAAATAATTGCAGTTTACAACAGTTTATGTGAATATCACAGTAAAAATAAAACGATGTTTCTAACGAGCATCGTTTTTGAGAAGTTAAAAAAATAACCTTCAAAAATGAATTTGGTTTTGCCGTTCGGTTTTTAACCACAATTATGGTCGAAAATAACAAAATTACGAATTGCAGTATCAGTAATAATAACTATTAGGTGTCTAATTTGTATAAAAAATGGAACAATGTTCTTTCCATTTCATATGCATATACGGAACGCTCGACGTTCGAGTACAACTCCCACTTGACTAGTTTTTTATTCTTTTTGCAATAAAGTGTGTTGGTTTTGTAACGATTGGAGCAAATGTTTTTAATTGTGGAGCAAACAGCTATTTATTAGATAGCAAAATTTACTTTAACCCTACAGAATATAGTACGTTTTAAAAATATTTATTTTTATTATAGTGTGTTTACGAAACAACTATATGTTTCGTAAACACTCGTAGTGTATTGTGTGACGAAATCAGTATTTTTGGAGCAAAATTTTTTTTACAAACTTAGCAGAGCAAAAAGAAAATGATGGCCCCGCCAGATAGAAAATGGTAACCATCGCCTACAGACATGTAGGTACAGCATCCGTGGACGTCATAAAATATCATTAAGTATATTGCGATGCCCATGGCGACCCTCACGTTGTCGTTTCTTAGAACAATTGTATTATATCTCTGTATCCTGTAATTTTACTCACTCTTTGAATCGAAACACAGCCATGCAAACACAACTTCACTTCTTATTTACCTAGTAAGCATGCTGTTTAATTCTTGTCGAATTCATCATGGTGGGCCAACTGACCTGCATTCATTCTCACCTATCATCTTCCACTGGTGTCTCGTCGGTGTATACCGATAGCGGGGGCGGGGTTACCATTCCATTATCACCCATTAAAAAAAAAGTAACCATGCTAATAGCTATCACATGGGGGGAAAGGGATTGTTAGTAATGGAGAGTGAGAATCTCATTGCTAGCAATATACCCAACCGGGTCGACTTCCTCGCGGTTCCCCCTGGAAACTATCATGGTTAATTACTGATGAATTCATCATGATGGACTAACTGGCCTGTTTTCATTCTCATCTATCACTCTTCACTGGTGCTCCGCTAGCGTATCCCGTTAGCGCAGGCGGGGTTACCATTCCATTTTCACGTATTAAAAAAATATATAATGCTAATAGCTATCACACACGTGCAAGCATATTCAGACATATTTAGTTACTAATTTATTAAAATTTACAATTTACACAGTTGCGATTCACCGCATCTTCTATTGAGTAATCAAAGAATATGACAGTACATTTGATCATGAAACGTAGGGATGACATGACTTGAAATGTCTAAAGTTTCCCGCACTCACGCCGAGAATGTTAGGTGATTGGAGAATATGAGAAAACTTTGCAAAATTGTCACCGCTGGGAGTAGATCCGGTCGATGATGACGGTGATCACTTATCCTAGAGATAAAGGATCAGTGATGGACTCGTCAGTGGTGACTGACTCATCCGTCGCACTTGTGATCGGGTATTACATGTAGGGATTTGTTTGCTGATTTATTTTATGAAGTAATAAATATTATAAATATAATAGTAATAAATATTATATATATATATATATATATATATATGGTCGATAAAAATTCATATATTAATATATAAAAACGTTTTGTTACAATGTTCGTTCACGTTAATCTCAGACCGATTTTAATGATTTTTTTAAAAGTGTATTTTTGCTATAATTAGAACAATTAGATTAGTTTTTGTCTTAATAAATAGATCCGGTAGATGGCGATGTAGGGTAAAATAATCTTTACCTTATCAACTATTTATAAATTAGGACAGCTTGATTAAACATGCACAGTAATTTTTGATTAAAAAAATGCCGTATTTTAAAAAGATTTCTAATATTTTAAAAAATGAATGAGTATACTTCATTTGCATTATACAATATAGGAAATAAGCAAGACAATTTACAAACACAACGATACAATTGTACAAGTACAGTGAGGCGGTCTTATTGCTGAGAGCGATCTTTACAAGACAACCTTAGGGTAACGGACTAATTATTGTACAAGTAGGTATTGTATAATTAAGAAAATTAACAGAATTAAATGATATAAAAATAAATAAAAGAAAATAAAAAAAAAAAAACTGATTATTTACCACAAATTAAAAGCAAGATAATCCACTGCATTTCAACAATTGCTCACTAACGTTACAACATACGTCGATCTCCCACGGAACACTTTCAGTTTTACATAAGACTAGAGCCAACTGACTTCTTATATTGGAGAACATATAGGGAAAACACACGACGGCCAGCACGGCGGAGTGGTACACCGGTAGATTTGTAATAACGAGGATTCGCATTCGATTCCCAGGAGGAACAGTTCTAGGTGAGCTCAACCGGTCGTAGAGCGGTTGTCTCGCTGGCTAATTGTTAAAACATTCGACGTACAAAAGATTGGCCGGACAGTATTGACGGGACGATGAAAGCGGACACGATTTTAGACTAAAACTTAGTATCTATACGTGAAGCAAAAACTTTGTACCCCTTTTGACGAAAATTGCACGGACGGAGGAGTATGAAATTTCGAACACTTAGAGTTTATTCAATTCAATTCAATTCAATCATTTATTGCTATTTCATGTTGTAACAATATAGGTCTTAAACTATTAAAGGCAAAGAATCAACATGAACCCTGGAAGGGCGCAGCGATCACATTGATAAATATTACATAAAGTATGTATTATATACAGAAGGAGTGCAGAATGCTAATATTTTTTTAAAATTATGTATAAAAAATACATTAAATCAATAAAAAACAAACATTACACACACTATTATGTATTTGACACACAGACGCATATATACTCTTTTGTTTATTATTAAAGTCTACGGTCGAATTGAGAATAGATTAATATTGTTTGCCTTTAATATTATTTATTTTTGAAAATTACATACAAATGAAAGATAAAATGGATGGTACATATATTAGAATGAAAATGTTGAATTTAAAACGCGGAGTTGTGATTCTACGAGGTGCATTGTTTAGTAGTATAAAGGATTTTGCTCTTCAAAGAAAAATGGTAATTTACGTCACAAAATTAATAAACAATTGTATCGTTATATTTATTGTCTTGCTTATTTCCTATATTGTGTAATACAAATAATGTATACTCATTCAATCAATTACAGTCGCGTAATTTACAACTGTGACAGATTAAATATAGGACTAATAGGGGGGGTGAGCAGTAGGAGTATGGACCGTAGGCTTGTTTGCCATCTTATGGGCTATAAAAAAAAAAGGAAATCGACAGCAAAAAATTATTATAAAATATTTAATTCCAAATTTTGTTATTTACACAAGCAGTTTTTTATTCCAAAAACAAAAACAGTAGCTTCAATCCTCACGGAATCAACACGTGAGCATTAGCTTACGTGATGATTCCGTCCTATAAATTTTTAAGAGATTATTGCCAAAACTGGTTCAGAGATGATCACAAAAAAAGATGAATTGAGAAGCTGTTTTTTTTTGGAAATAGTTTCAAAAACATATACATGTTATTATAATGTTACAAGTGGACGCATTGCCTTCATTTAACTTCATACAATCCTTGTACAATTCGAATTTCCGTCACATACAAGAAATACACGCATGAGAATGCAAATTGTTAGTAATTCTGATGGGGCCATTGTTTTGTATAGAGTTTTAGGATCATCTATTAATGTATTAGTGCTGCGAACTTCTTAGTTATTTTTAAAGATTTTATTTTTATTGTATTTTTATACTTTTGTTTTTACAATTGTCACTTTTGCTCTTTGCTGTCGTAGTCTATCTTTCGTAGTTTTCTTTATTGTAGTTATTTTCCTTTAAATCCATTGTTTGATTACATCGTAAACATCAATATGCAGTCCATAATATCGCCCACCATTAGTCTTACAAGTTCTTGTCATAAAATAATTATAACTTACATGTTTATACGTGCTTATCAATTTAAGTATAGATAAAGAATGGCAGCTACATTATACCACTGTTTTTATGTAGTCCATTTCACTGAAATTTAATTAATAAATGGCCAAGTTTCATTGATATTACCATAGAAACTCTCTCTAAAATAATTTAGAATAGTACAGATTTTTTTTATACCACTGAGGTGGCAAACAAGCATACGGCCCACGTGATGGTAAGTGGTTACCGTAGCCTATGAACGCCTGCAATAGCAGAGGTATTACGCGCGCGTTGCCGACCCTGAAGCAACCTCTTTACCCCCCTTTTGAAGAACCCCATTAAAATATCAACACAATAGTATTGAATTTAATATTATATTGTGTAGGTACATATTATTCTTTATCTATCAATATTTGTTTTGCTTTCAACAATTCGTTTTGTATTTTTTATCGTGTCGTATCTATGTTACGCTAACGAGATACCATCGTCAATTGGAGACCGGTTTTGATATTAATATCTTTGTAACACATAAAGTCTACTCTCATATTGCACCCATAATAAATTTGACAGTCGAAGCAGGCTTATTTCTTTTCGGAGCAAAAAACCGGTTTTTGCAAAGTGCAGTTCGCTATTAAGACACACGATTCTATGTTCTAATCTTATAACAGAATATTATATTATGTTTATTGTTTTTTTCTTTTTCTTTTTTTATTATTCTATGATCATAATAATGTCTAAATTAAATTTGTATCCATATTTAAGGAATAAATTAGATTTGCACGCCTACAATTTTAAGGCAAATTAAACAGATGCCAAAAAGTTTTGTCACATGGCCCTTATAATGTCAAATGTCTGTTTAAAGCAAATAAATATTTCATTTCATATTTCATTTCATTTATGTAATAAAATTGTAACACAAAAAATATATATGTTAATGTGTATAACAAAATTATAGGACGATATTTCTAAATAGGAAATATTAAAATAAATACATGCAGATTCTTAATAAGAGCAGTAGAGATTAAACAATAATTTTTAGAAATTTTGTCAGTCTCTCTATATGTTTGTTCCGGTATCACGCAAAAACGATTTTGGATAGTTTGGTTTATCTGGACGAGTGGCGGTCTTCCACCGTGCGTTTTTCAAGGCACTTTCTTCCACGCACAATCATTCTTTGGAATCAACTTCCAGCAGCAGTATTTCCGAACCGATACGACAACATAACCTTCAAGAAAAGAGTATATTCCTTTTTAAAAGACCGGCAGCACACCTGCAATGCCGCTGGTGTTGTGGGTGATCATGGGCGGCGGTAGTCACTTACCATCAGGTGAGCCGCATGCTCGTTTGCCCCCTGTGTTGTAAAAAAAAAAAAAATCAGGAAGCCTGAAGAACTGTGGAACCTCATAGACAACATCTTTGCGATCATGGTACGATCTCGTCGAGTAGTATCTGGGATGTACGGGTCCTGTCCACGAATGGTGATGCGAGATAGTTTTCCTTTTTGCTCTGTCATGCTGCCTGTGACATGATAGCGTGTCCAGAGGTGGCTTATGTTGCGCTGTGTAACGCCAAGAGCGACAGCCACAGTACGTTGCCTGGAATCAGCTTGCAATGTTCTGACGCCTCTTATCATCTTTTCTCATGTCAAACGATGTCGTTCCTCCATACTAATGTAATTCTTTTTAGTTCCGATGCAGAAATTGTAACGGATTTATAAAAACGTTTAAAACAAACTTTTATAATAATTGAATTTAAATTTTTAATTAAAATTTAAAGGATTTTTTTATTGAATACACTAAAAAGTATTAATAACTATCCAATACAGTTAAAATAATAATTCTAAATGTTGCGACACTGTAAAAAGTACTTTATTCCTGGCCACTTTTGATGTGTGTATTTTAAATCAAACATGTTTATTACAAGAATCCATTTTCTATCTGCATGTTTCATTCATTTTATAAAATTAAAATGATTGCCTGTTTATATTAATTTTGTCAACTTTGAAATATTGTAGATTGATGAATGTGGAAGAAGCGAAAGAGGTTTGTTTGAATCAAAGCATTTGGCGTTCCATTGTTTCTGCCTACCCTAATGGGAGACAGGCGTGACAGATCTGTATGTAAGTATGTATAAAAAAACCGTACAGTTATTTGTTGAAAAAAAATAGAATTTATAAGTATTTAAAACAGGTAATATAACAGTAGTATTACTATTCTAGTAGTTCTAGTTCTGTAATAATTCTTGTTTCAATTATTGTTAAATATTAATTTTTAATGCACCAATAATGGCATATAATATTATCGACGCATTAGAAACTACTTGTTCTTACAGGAAACAATTTAGATACGATTACCTAATTAGTATAACAGTTACAAATTAGCTAAGTTAATGAGTCCTACTTTAATTGAAAATGTGATATATTTCTCGAAACTATATTATAGTTGTATATTATTATGTAGGCCGAAACTACATATTTTTTATTATTACGTGTATTATAATATTGTATGAATCTCGACACAATGTAATTATGTATTAAGTCATTCATCCGTTTAAAAAAACAGTACATGATTATTTTTTTGAGTACTGTTTCTTGGAACAGAGAGATTGATCATCATCTTATTCAATACTAGCGGCCCGTCCTGGCGTCGCACGGGTGGACATTTTTACATTTTAAAAAGTGGCCATTAAGGCTGCACACGCGACGGAAGCTTAAAAATAGAGTAACTTCTCCCGTTTTCCCAACATTTCCCTTCACTGCTCTGCTCCTATTAATCGTAGCGTGATAAAAAGTATAATATAACCTGCGCAGGAGTATGAAGAATAATTGTACCAAGTTTCGTTAAAATCCGTCGAGTAGTTTTTGTTTCTATAACGAACATACAGACAGAACAGACAAAAATTTTACTGATTGCATTTTTAGCATCAGTATCGATCACTAATCACCCCCTGATAGTTATTTTGGCAATATATTTCATGTAAAAAATTGACCTTTCTATAGATTTATTATAAGTATAGAAGATAATATGTATTATTGACATTCTTTTTTGTGTTTTTCTATTATTAGAAAATATCCAATAAAGCCTCCCATTTAACTACTCATTTATTTATTCCACCTCACATATAATATTAAAAAAAAGAATTATTAAAATCGGCGTAAAACTAACAAATATATCACGTTAAAATAGAATCAAAGCAGACAGTAATACAGAAATTGAAATAATACAGCGTGTAAACGTCAACATGTTCTTTACAAGACAGAATATTTCAATGTAAACCGTATCAGTCACAGTGTATGCAAGGTCAGTGGAACGCTTCCCAGTGAAAATATTTAATCCACAATACCTATACCACACACAAACGTCTTTGATGTGAACAATTTCACGGTGAGTATGGTAATATAAAAATATGTCAAGCGTGAGCTGTACACGAGTTTGAATTATGCGACTATTTGAATGTTGACGAAAAATATGCAAACCAGAAGATACCAGTTTTAAAATATGCATATGAAGTCCTTTTATACTTGTAGAATATGCAACTTAGACAGCTATTACATTTTGAGTATTAATTCTAAACTAAACCAGCAAAAAATACATTTTTTTTTTCAAAAAGTAAACATTTCTTTTTTTGATACGAAATCTCAACAATTCAACGCTTAAAATTAAGTTTGCTCAAATAAAAGTTATTTCTGTTTTATTTATTTATTTATTTATTTAAGGAACACCAACAATATATTGCATTATAACATATAGGTATAACAAACATTAAATATGATACAATATTAATGCACATGCCTATTATAGATATTCACAGCATTCACTTTAACATAGTTATACAGTGCGAGAAAATGAAGTAAATAATAAAAACAAACATGTAACCTAAGTTGTGAGCAATATCAGAAAATAAGATTATGTGTGAATTGAATTAAAAAAAATATTAAAAAAATATTTTACACAAGATGTGTCTGAGACATCTTAGGTTATAAAAAGTGACCTCAGGTGATGGGTGATCCGTGTATCTACCTATATATACCTACGGGCGCATCCGCCTCTAATATAGTTCTAATGAACGTACATATAGCTTATTTTGACATAAAATTCTTTGAACACTAACCACAATAGAATATTATTTCATATTCGCATAGAAATCGTGATGTAAACCTCCTATAAAATATACAACAAGGATTTTGTATTACATATAGGTATGGTTTTGTTTTATATCAATATATATAATAAAATCGTAACTGGTCGCTGTCTGTACATGGAAGATATGTAAGAAAGACTACTATAGGGGGCTTTTATGAACGCAATAGAACCCAAATAATAATAATACAATATGTGTACGTTTGTGCACGTTCATCTCAGAAACGGCTTAACCGATTTTAATGCGTTGCAGTTTGCTTTATTTAACATTTAGTGTTTGATTTATATCAATCGGTTCGTAAATAAAAAAGTTATATCAATCTAAAGAATCACATATAAAATGCTATAAAGTAACCGATCAGTTGAATTGGCTGAAACTGTTTTTAGTACTTTTTTATATGTATTTTTTTTTTATTGGATGAAAATGGAGTGGTAGCCCCGTCTGCGCTAATGGGATACGCTGGCGGGGCACCAGTGAAGGGTGATCAATGAGGATGAAAACAGGCCAGTTAGCCCATCATGATGAATTCATCAGGAATTAATCATGATAGTTTACAGTGGGAACCGCGAGGAGGTCGACCTGGTTGGGTATATTGCTAGCAATGGGATTCTCAGTCTCCATTACTAACAATCTCTTTTTCCCCGTTTTTATATGTATTGTGGTTTTTGAAAAATCTGTCTACTGGTGCGAAGCCGGGGCGGATCGCTAGTATACAATATAATCGCTATGTAGTCCCGGCATAGAAATACCTAATCATGATCAACTATCATTATGTTAGCATGTTAATTAGTTCAAATTAGTTTTATTAGTATTATATATTTCCTATACGTATAACATATTATTATAACTTTATTACTGTTATTGTAATTAGGTATACTTTGTACGGTTTTCGTACGGAACACTAAGAATTAAATATAAAGCTTCCAACAAAATTATAAAATACACACGCACAAAGCTCGCTTGACGATTTCTCAGTATCAATATCTGAGAATCGTCATTCTAAATCTATTTCTACTTAGAAAACACATTGCAATGGTTTTTCACTCAAGCGGAAATAATTAAAGTGAAATAGACAAATATGTGCGGGGATTTCCCGCGGGATACATTTCAATGGAAGATCCGTATCATTGCCCTTTACATATGGTATAATACAATTCATTATTTTACTTTATATGCATCTGATTATTGCTTGGGTTTTGCCGACGTTTGAACAGGTTTCTGTACTGCGATTATAAGTTATGACAGGAGATTTGGCGTAGTGTAGCTGTATTAGTTGGTTTTTTTACAACTAATGGACGGAAAACAAGTTAACCGTGCGTCCGATGGAAAGTAGTAATAATTGATTATAGATATTAAAAAAAAAACATGGAGGACACTAACGCTCACGCTGCGTCACATATTGTCGTTCCTGAGAACTAAAATGTTACGCTTGCATACAAGAATCACAGGGAATTTTACTGTCAGCATTAAAATCGGAACATTTATGCAAACATCGCGGCTTAATGGCAGAAACACGAATGGAACACAAGTACACATGTTCTGTACAAGATCCGTTAAAAAAATTTCCTCCAGGTAAAACTTGATATTTATGTTGTAAAAACAAAAGTAAAGGAAACGAGAAAGTTTAAAAAAGTAACAAACAGTCATAAGTTGAATAAATTAAGTTTTAAATTAAGTTTATTGAATTAATAAGTTAAACAAATTAAGCAGAGAAACTGTTTCACAAACAATTTGTATTTTTTTTACAGGTTTCAGTGGACGACGAGGTTAACCTTGTTCTACTTCACGTTAGAATTAAATGCGTTTACAGTGACATTACATTAGTATAAAATACGTATATCTACATAAGTTATTTTATTAGAATAGAATAATTGTGACACATGTCAATAGATATTTCACATATATAAAAATTCGAACTAGCGACTGGTGGCCAGTATATAACAATTAGTATATACTAGTTTTAATCCACTGTATTGCTTGTCTGAATTGGTATTAAAAAAATCTAATGTACCATATTTATCAAGAAAATTACGACCTAATATAAACAAAATGTTGTCCTGTAAGTTTAAGTTAAATTGCCAAATTAAAATATAAACAATACGCTAGTACGAGATATATTATATCGTTATTCTAATTATATTCAGGCATAATAAAAGAAACATACTCGCTTAGCACAATGCACAATACATAATAACAATGCTTGGTAGAAAATGAAAAAAAAAAAAAACATTTAAAAGCAAAATGTAAAACACCGAAAGCACTGAATGTGTAAAATAGCAAACAATACAAAGCTAGGGGCTATGTAAATGAATAATAACCGCAAACTTTGTATTTGATGCCATAAAACACATGTATTTAAGTTACATATATAAACAAAAAAAAAAAAACAACACAGCAACAATATACCAATACGAGTACATGTATGATAAATTTGCATTCGGTTGCTTTTTTTTTTATAAAATTTTTCGAATTTCAGAAATAATATGCACCATGTTTTTTTTTTCATTAATGCAATCAAAATATGTAAAGCAAATATGACAATAATTTTTTTTTTATACAACTTAGAATGGCAAACAAGCTAACGACCCACTTGATGGAAAGTGGTAACCGTCGCCTATAGACATGAGCAGTACCATGGACATAACAGAGTATACTGTTTCGCCCATGATACCCCCCATGCGTTGCCATTGTCATTAATGTCATTTAAAGTCTAATTTGATATCATAAAAGTAATTGAAAATAGAAAACAAATCTAAATTTATATTTAAAGGTACATATTATTTACATAATTATTGTTATTTATAAATATTTCACAATGTTTCTATTATAATTTACTTAATAAAACATAACTTCATCTAATTTATGAAGTTTAAGATAAGACTAATCTGATATGTTTATTACACAAAAATATAAAAAAAAAATAACATTAATTGAACAGATTTTAAAACAACAAATAGCATATTGTTAACGTTTTTCTTTAATTTCCAATTTACATATAATAATTAAATTTTATTGACAAATAACATAATTTATTTTTAATTTTACACACACACACATATATGTTTAAATATTACGTATCAATATGTAAACATGAACTAATCACTCACCTTCAGCCATCACCAACAAACACGGTCACTAAATCACTAAACGAACTTCGACAGCGCGAGAGTGTCATCCACTCTATTGAAACCCTGTAAGCGTTATAATTGTATTAACCTATTATCTTTACTACACTCATTTCACAATTGCATGCAGCGATTTTAATTTTAAACTTTATACAGTGTGCAATAGGGTCGCTGTTAAAATACTCCTGTACCTAGTAACGTTGTGAGATAACTTTATTTAGTCAGTACAGTACTGAATGTTCTAAATGTCTTCTTGATCCTTATGGGCATTTCCTGAAATATTCCATGCATCTATCTCATTTGCTAACTACCATAGACAATGTTTTATAAAAGTCACATTAAATGTTCCATTTTTTAATTTATTCCTTATGCAGTGGAATTTAAAAGTAAATTAATTTGTATCAGTATTTATTCTTAATATATCGATTGTATAAATCATTTGTCTATGTAACAAACAAAACGAGATAGGTAATAAAATGAATGTTTACAATTGTCAATGTTTACAATTGTCAATGTTTACAATTGTCAGTATTGATGATGAACTGTCAAATTACAATATATACTCGTACACGAAACAGTAGAATCTTTTTCGATGACCTCAGTGATGCAGTTGTACTCTCTCTCTCTTTTTGTCTCTCTAATCCCCTAAATAATAATCTCTAATTAATAGAGCATTAACTCTAATCTCTTATTAACTCTAATCTAGCTATGATCGTGAAGTTAATCCGTAAGAATTTCGAAATTTGTATGTATGAGTATCCCTGTTTGTATGTCTAGATATTTTTACATACAAAACGTGGATTTCTCAAGTGGGAAGAACAATGGAATAGATCATTTCTGGGTAGTGTTTTACGGTAAAAAATGGCCAAAACCGGATTCAATTTAGTACGTTACTGTACTAAATTGAATGCGGAATTTACGTGATTCTGAAACATTGAATTTACTGGGTACAGAGGAATAACACCTGAGTCCTCAGGAATGGCAACGCATGGGGAGTATCATGGGCGAAACAGTATACTCTGTTATGTCCATGGTACTGCTCATGTCTATAGGCGACGGTTACCACTTTCCATCAGGTGGGCCGTCAGCTTGTTTGCCATTCTAAGTTGTATAAAAAAAAAAAAACATATATAGATATATAGATAGATAGACAGAGAAAGTCTTTAAAAATGATTGTTTCAACGTCAGTGGGAAAGCCTTGTCAGAGGTATTTTCTTACAATTTGACAGATCTACGAACATTAGACATAATTGGGACTCTTGTACTAGTCATATGTAATAGTAATTAGTACATAATAACAATTTAAATATACAGACAGACATATTAAATTCTATTATTGTTAAATTCGCGAATAATTTTAGCTTTTTCATTTATATATTTTGTGAAAACTGCCTCTATCAAGGCAAACACCTATTAAAGATAAGAATTGGTGTTAAATATGAATGATAAAGACTTGGTGTGTATAAATGTAACAAACGTAGTATTACACTGAGATAATAACTTCTGATATACCGAACAAATATTAGTGAATTTGCAACGTCTGTCAAGAGATTGTTTATACACTTTCGTGAAATGTAACGAGTTTTATGAAATATATAATTTTCTCGACGGTTATCCATGAGTCGCACTGTTGGGCATTAGCATAAGAAATAGAATTGTCTTACTATTATTAAACCAAATACTACATAGATTAACCCTTCTTTGTATAATGGTAGAAATTTCCATCATAACATTGAATGTCCAAAAATTATATAAAAGAACAAGTACACTTTAAATTGATCGTGTCTGGACACCTTTTTAATGTCCATTGCAGAGAAAAAAACATAGCTGTCAAATTTATTTATTAAACATTTTTCCTTTAATTTTGAAATATGAATTATATCACGTTGAATTATTTCCCCAATAAAAAAAAAACATGCAATGAGGGGTTAAGGATAGTAATTTAGTAACTGCGGTTCTAATATACATTTTAAATGTTACCTGCGTACTAAATTTCATAAGAAATAGTTAAGCCGTTAAGGCATGAAGAGGCAACAAATAAACAAACTCACTTTCAGATCTGTACAGATATTATAAATGTGAAAGTAAATTTGTACGTTTATTACTTTGATTTTTTTTTTTGGTATCTCTTAATTTCACTATGAAATCTGCTTTACACATACTATAGGTTTAGTATGGGATCCCATAGGTATAGGATGGAGAAACACTACCACTTCTTATCCAGTGCAGTGAAGATATTCCAGTTACGCGAACCGATACGACAACATAACCTTCAAGAAAAGAGCATATTCCTTTTTAAATAGCCGGCAGCACACCTGCAATGTCGTTGGTGTTGTGGGTGACCATGGGAGGCGGTAGTCACTTACCATCAGGTGAGCCGCATACTCGTTTGCCCACTGTGTTGTAAAAAAAAAACGCGAACAAAGTCGCAGTTAAATGCTAGTTTTAAATATCAGTATTTATCTCAATGAATTATAATCTAGTTAAGTAACACTTCTTTTTTAAAGGTGGTTAAAAAGTTTCATTTATACAGAACATACTAATAACTACATTCCAGAATATACAAGTAAGATTAAGGACATTTATCAATATATATTATTTAAATTTACGTCAAACAACGAAAACGTTCGGTTATGTAAGATTTTTTGACATATCCATATTTTAATGTCTTATTTGACATAATTGTTTTAAATATTTTCCCATATAAGTAACATTTTACTCGGACTATTTAATTTAATAATTAACAATGTTTATTTATTGAGCGTTTCACAATGAAGGTGAGTTTACTAAAATTTCAATAGGTAATAATTACTCTAATGGCTCGTGCAGGAAAATCGTCCTAAACGACACACTGTTTAGGACTCTTTTCCTGCAAGATCCAGGATCGGCAACGTGCGGAGGATGCCGTGACAAGATATCCAGGGGGGGCGGGAAGAGGTTGGCAATTGATTACATCATTTATTGGATCATATACGTGTGGTCCGTTGGCCTATTTCCCGTGAAAAGTGCATGGTATGTGAAATTCGAATAAGTGGCGTCTCGTATTCTCTAATTGCATTATGTGGACGTTATGCAGTAGATATTTTTAGGCGACCACAACTATATTGTAGCTCATTTAGAAATAATAATTTTTAATTATTTTTCAATCGACTTCAAAAACAAGGAGACTCTCAATTCGACTGTATTTTTTTTACACAACTTAAAATGGCAAACAAGCTGACGGTCCACCTGATGGAAAGTGGTTACCGTCGCCTATAGACACGAGCAGTACCATGGACATAACAGAGTATACTGTTTCGCCCTTGATACCCCCCATGCGTTGTCATTCCTGAGGACTCAGTTGTTATTCATCTGTACCCTGTAAATTCACGCCATATCCCACCCTTTAAACCGAAACACAGCCATGCAAACACAACTGCTTTACGGTTGAAACACGAATGGGACAGAGGTATACAAGCAAACGACTTGTGTACAAAGTCTTCCTCTGGTATTTTCTTTATATCTGTTACCTCATGACTCCAATAGTTGTAAACCGATTTGTAAAATTATTTTAATTGAAAGGATATATTTATAGATCGATCCCATAGAATTTTTTTCAAAAGCATTTCGATAGTTGAGTTTTGAAGTCAAAATTGTTTTCTTTTTTTGTGATAAACAATCTTTAATTATTAATAGTCATGTATCAGTTATTTACATTTATTATGGGTTAAAAATGGTACAGAAACTGTGTCAAGGTTACAGTACATGCTGGCAGGGTGCCATGGAATGATGATAGGTAAGAATGAGGTCAGTATATTTATTTATTTAATTAGTAATGAATCCATCGCATAACCACGATTGTGTCTAGGGGTCTGCGTGGAGGTCGACCTGAAAGAATAATATACCCTACATTGTTAGCAAGAGGCCATCTGTCTTATTAACATTCCCTTCTGATATACCGATTACGAGAAACAATTAAATAACTTCATCAGCATCTCAGACATTATGCGTCACAGTTTTTTTTTGTCAATGAGTGAAAATGGTATGGTAACCCCGTCTGCGCTAATGGGATACGCTGGCGGAGCATTAGTGTAGGGTGATAGATGAGAATGAAAACAGGCCAGTTAGCCCATCATTATGAATTCATCAGGAATTAACCATGATAGTTTCCAGGGAGAACCGTGAGGAGATCGACCTGGTTGGGTATATTGCTAGCAATGGGATTCTCAGTCTCTATTACTAACAATCCCTTTCCCCCCTATGCGTCACAGTTGAACATAGGTTTTCCCCATAGATTGCTATAAGGAATGGTTCGGAGCCACCTGTCTCTATTGAATCTCTGCAATGCATTTGAGGTCATGACTCCATTTAGTAGGGGTCGAATTACATTGTATTTGCCCGTACGGAGTCGTCAATCAAGAACTGTACTTCTAACTTTAAATGACTAAATCATCGTCTCAGCAACTATCTGTCCATTTCTGAAGATGAGGCTTCCTCCATAGACTGTTATAAAGAACGGTTCTGTCTCCCTGCTATGCATTTGAGGTCATCACTCCATCTAGTGAATGGGATCGTCCTACACTGCGTTTACACATACGGGGTCGCCACTCAAGAATCTTATTTACAACAGATCATGTGTGTCCCGGCATAGAATAGGCCACCCCTTCTTTTCCTTTTGGTGTCGTAACAGGCAAATAAGGGAACATAGTAACCTTTACTTTTGTTAATTCAACTGTTGTTGCCAACCCGCCTGCCAAGCGTGGCAACTTTTGGAAAAAACCCCCAGTGGAAAACACCATAATAACTTAATACTAAATTTTATTTATTTCATCTTTATTGATCACGTCACAAAAAAAAAATTGACAGTCTGTAAATTGATTTGTGTAAATTTAACGTTTATTACACAAATTTATTCTTAGAAAGAAAGAAAGAAAAAAGTTAATTTTTTTCAATATTTACCCTATTAAAATTACCAAAAAATATACGAAAATAATTTTCTAAATCGTCATTTTTTGACTACGCCTATTCCTAGCCATTTGGGGAAACAGGGGGGGACATGACGTGATCCTAGCCTTAAGGTCCTAATAAAAGTTTTTCTGAGACTCATCTAGATTTAATTTAAATTGTAATGTAATCATAGAGTAGGTATTATAACTTGTTTCATTGGAAAGAAAATTATTAAAAATGGAATACATAGGAACAGAGATTTATAATGTTTTTTTTTTACCACGAGGGCTATGCCCACATCTGTCAAAAATGTATTTATCCAAACTAATAATATATAGATAAAAAAATATACAAACAGCATTTAGAACTCAGAGAACAAGTAGACAGGTAGATACCTAATACAATATCTATTGACAGTGTTGAAAATAAAGTTGCCAGTTTTCCGGAGGGAGACTTTGTACAAAAGTCGTTTGCTTGTGTAGTTCTGTCCCATTCGTGTTTCTACCGTGAAGTAGTTGTTTGCATAGCTGTCTTTCGGTTTGAAGGGTGGGATATGGCAGTGAATTTAGAGTACAGAGGAATAACACTTTAGGCCTAAGGAATGGCAACGTATGGGGTGTATCATGGACGAAACAGTATACTCTGTTATGTCCATGGTACTGCTCATGTCCATAGGCGACGGTTACCACTTTCCATCAGGTGGGCCGTCAGTTTGTTTGCCATATATATATATACCTTGCAAACAAAGTCATGGTGTACATAGTAATACTAAATTAACATGTTTACTACTGACGTGTATAACTTTACTGGTTCTATTAAAATTATTATGATTGGTCTTTGTACAACATTGTATTTAGTTTAGTATTCTTATATATATAATAATAGTGTGATAACAATAGTCTAATATTTGCTTTCTTTCACGAGAGACTCATGTTTATTAATGATTTGATAAGGAGTCATTATCATCATTACTACCCACACATCTATTGACTGCTGAGTATGTATTCTGGTAACTGTGCTATGCCACGATGCAAGGTCTCGAGTCTGTGTCGAAGTTTCTTGCTGACCAGTTTGACAATATCATTCCACTTTCGATAAAGAAGATTCTGATAAGTATTTCTAGTAATGGGAACTACTAATTGCTAGTAATATAACTTAACAGGGGGGAAAAAGATTGTTAGCAATGGAGTTTGACAGCCCCATTGCTAGCAATATACCTTATTAGGTCGACCTGCACGTGGTTCCCCCTGGAAACCATCGTGAACAATTCTCGTTAAATTCGTCACGATGGGCTAACTGACCTGCTTCATCCTCACCTATCATCCTTCACTGATGCCCCGCCGGTGTGTACCGATAGCGCGGGTGGGGTCACTATTCCATTATCATTCATTAAAAAAAAAATAACTTAACAAGTCAATCTTCATGCAGTCTTTCTTTTCTTTAAGACATCTCGAAAAATTCCTAGTGAATGTTACGGCGAGAAATCTGATCTGGTTTTCACCTATCGTCACTCAATGGTTTCCTACCAGTGTATGACAAAGCTACAGGAAATGTTATCTTTAAATTTTCATTCCATTAAAATGCCCCATCTGGCCATTTGGCTGGCAGTTTACCTCATGTTCTATATTATAAAATTTGATAAAGAAGAAAAGGAATATTTCTAAGTAAAATGTATATTCTCTATACAGTCTACTAAATCTTTACCTAAAACAAGAGGCTACCGGATTGAACAGTTTCCGAAGAAGTCACCGAACTTGGACCAGACCATCAGTTCCCCGGACATACCGGCGGAGCGAGTAGCCAACTTAAAGAAGGATAAAGAAAAGGTGGAGCTCGGAAGATCTCCACAGGACGCGCACTCTGCATCGGAGTCTCGTTTGGTAAGTTTATTTTTTATTTTTTTATACAACTTAGAATGGCAAACAAACTGACAACCCAGCTGATGGAAAGTGGTAACCGTCGCCTATAGACATTAGCAGTACCATGAACATAACAGAGTATACTGTTTCGCCCATGATACCACCCATGCGTTGCCAATTCTGAGGACTCGGGTGTTATTCCTCTGTACCCTGTAAATTCACGCCATATCTCACTCTTAAAACCGAAACACAGCCTTGCAAACACAACTGTTTTACCGTTGAAACACGAATGGGACAGAGATACCCAAGCAAACAAGTTTCGTACAAAGTCTCCCTCTGGTCATTGTAACTTGCAATAAGGGTCTTTTTTACGTCTTCAAAAAATTGTTCTGGGGCGTTACGTAATGGATTGTCATCTAAACCAAATATTTTTGTTTTTAGAGACTCGTATTTATACAGTAAATATAAACTGTAACGCCTTATAAAATTTTATACTAAAACTAATTGTCTTCCATTTTGCTTGCAGTTAAACAAACAACATGATATAAAAGAGGAACTTCGAACAAACCAATCAATTAATATAAAAAATCAGACTTCAATTCCGGACAGCTCCGGGGATATGGCTCAGTCGTCAAGTCCAACCAGGGATGGGGTAAGGAGATGTGCCAGGTTATTCATGCGCAAAGACCATGGAACAGATGGATCAGTCAAGAAAATGGACAAAGGAAAGTGCATATGCCCTAATTTGTCAAAGGTGATTATAAAAATAATTCTATTATTTTATTACAATTACTTGCACGAACAATTTTGCGTGCATAGACCAGAGGGAGACTTTGTACAAAAGTCGATTGCTTGGGTACCTCTGTCCCATTCGTGTTTCAACCGTGACGCAGTTGTGTTTGCATTGCTGTGTTTCGGTTTGAAGGGTGGGATATGGCGTGAATTTACTGGGTACAGAGGAATAACACCTGAGTCCTCAGGGATGGCAACGCATGGGGGGTATCATGGGCGAAACAGTATACTCTGTTATGTCCATGGTACTGCTCATATCTATAGGCGACGGTTACCACTTTCTATCAGGTGGGCCGTCAGGTTGTTTGCCATTCTGTGTTGTATAAAAAAGAAAGACTAGCTATAAATATAACAAAATAAAAATATTTTTATAGTTTAAAGCTCCTAAGAGTCTGCTTTTGTTTCAGAAATCCAGATCATGTAAGTGTGTTATAGTAATAGTTTCAAGTATCTATATATGCCCCTCAATGGAGTTTTATATTAGAAGAATAAATTCTAATTTAGGCTCCCCCATGGGCTACGACATTGAGGACCCCCTGTCGCGACAAATCCGCGAGGTACACAATGAGACGCGAAAGAGCTCTCGGATCATCCGCGACTCGCGAGCTCGGCTTTTGGAAATACAAAAGGTATACTTAACTTCAGTTTTAACTATGAAAAAGCAAATTTATAATTGTAGGCAGTGTCCGGCGAGTTTTGTCTCCAAGATCTATAAAAAGTTTTTAAGCATAACCGACGAATGTGATTTAGCCATTTCTGAATCAGTTGTTAGATCATGTGAGACGACGCATTTAAACAAGTTCATTGATTATCACCATGGACCTTTAAGCGGATATGGGCGTCCTATCACAAGATAAATAAGGTCATGACAAAGTTACATATTTCACAATACACTGATGGCAATGAGCCATTTATTAACTTAACAACTGATAAGAGATGAGAGATGTTTTGTCAATATCTTACATTGTTCAAAATATTTGTAGTCGAATTCAGTACGCGGCATTTGGGTACGGAGGCATACCATTACAGTCCAGGGGGAAAGGGATTGTTAGTAATGGAGACTGAGAATCCCGTTGCTAGCAATATACCCAACCAGGTCGACCTCGTCGCGGTTCTCCCTGGAAACTATCATGGTTATTTCCTGATGAATTCATCATGATGGGCTACCTGGCCTATTTTCATTCTTATCTATCACCCTTCACTGGTACTCTGCCAACGTATCCCGTTAGCGCAGGCGGGGTTACCATACAATTTTCACCCATAAAAAAAAACACTACAGTCTTCAGGAATAGCAACACGTGACTGGTAGCATGGGTATCACAACATATTTTATAACGTACCTATTCATGTCTACAGGCGACGGTTACCACTTTTCATCAGGTGGGTGGTCAACTTATCTGTTATTTTAAGTATTATAAAAATAATTCAGAACAATGCGTTCGCATATCTACTCGTACAAATACGTTTTGCTTCGTAAGAAATAAATTTTTGCTTCACAAAAACCAGCAGCTTCTATCGTCACAAAATTAATAAAGGATCAATACGAGATTAATTTTTTTTTTTACAAAAATAATGTTATATGACAGTTCAGAATTGATCTCACGATCGCCTAATATAGTCAAAAAAATCCGAATAATTCAGAATCTATGTCATTTAAATGTCGCTTCAAACGAGAAGGAAATGAGAAGCGCTTTAGTGTAGCTAAACGGTTGTGTGTTCACATATTGCATGCAAAAATTGTAAACTGTTCTACTCGAAGGGCTTCCGCTGAAAATTAGCGCTGTAACTTCTCAGTTGCAGCATAACGCTGAGCAGGGACCATTTCGGCAAACATTACCTATTACCTTTATTTCCTATATATGCTATATTTGTATGATTTTCCTTTGTGAAGTATAACAATGTTTACTGAATAAATTATTATATATTTACTGATTTCTCTTAGTACTAACTTGATAATGTCCGCGACTTTGTCCGCGTAGTATTTGTTATTCCTTCGATTAACATGTTTGACCTTCTTATTGTAGTGAACTATGTCTGGGAGTACTGGACCAAAATTACCAAATGACGTGTCGTTCTCACTCTTTGTCTTAGGTCAAAACGACTTTACTTAAGTAGGTCGTGTACTAAACTGTATAAGTTACTATAGTTTTTTAACAATCCAATGGGAATTCTTTAATTTTCCGTGATTAAAAGTATCTAAAAGGTTGACCGGGTATGTAAGCATGGTGGTATTATGCAAAATTTTATTTAAATCACTTGGAGATTATCGGTCGTTTCGGAGATTAGCCCTTACAAATAGAAAAATCTATTTCACTTCAAACTTGGTTTTTGGCGTTATTTTTGCTACGTACAGACATTCGATCTTTACAGTTTTATTATATGTATAGATTTGTAATATAGAAAGCAACCCTGACCGAAGCCGACGTAAGGGAACTTGGAGAGAGAAATGAATTGTTGCTCCGTGAGATGGAGCGTTTCGAACGCCTCACGAAGATCGTGCAGCGACTGGTGGGTGCTGAAGTAGCGGAATTGAAAAAGAAAAATGATTGTCCGTGTAAAGAATATATACCTGGCAGTATTGACGGTTAGTATTATTAGGGCTCCGGACTAGTTTCCCCATCCTCCCGCAAGAGGGTGTGTGAGATCACGAACTGGTTAGTATTGTATATCTAGTGAGGGGTTATTATACTGCATTTACTTGCGTCATTCAAGAAACTTTTTACTTCATCGGATGTCGATTCTTCGAGCTATGTGACCAGCTTATTGCGTTTGAACTTGCTTATCATTGACTCCTTTGGTTCTTCTGCTGTTGTCTGCATTTCGTATTCTATCACGCAAAGAAACTTCAAGCATAGCCCTCTCCATAGCTCGCTGAGTTACTTGAAGCTTCTGCATATGGCCAACTGTATAGGACCATCGGCTTGATGGAGCGACGACCTGAAATGCATTTTTTTTAATGGGTGATAATGAAATTGTAATCCCGCCTGCGCTATCGGTATATACTGGCTGTTCACCAGTGATAGATGATTAGTGAGGATGAAGAAGGTCAGTTAGCCCATCGTGACAAATTCAACAAGAATTGTTCACGATGGTTTTCAGGGGGAACCGCTTGGAGGTCGACCTAATAGGGTATATTGCTAGCAATGGGACTGTTAAACTCTATTGTTAACAATCCCTTTACCCCCTCCTGAAATGCATTGGAGGGAGTTATTGGATGCAGATGGCTCGGGACCGTTCCTTATGGGAGTCTATGAGGAAGGTCTATGTTCAGCAGTGGACGGATAATGGCATGATGATAATGATCAGTGAATCATCTCGTCGCCAGATGCCAGTCGCCAGTGGACAGTTAATGGTTGGTATGCTAATAATGATTATACATCTATTTATACACCTACCGAATTTGTTATGGGGTAGACAGAGAAAACAGAATGTCTACTTTTGGAGACTCTTGATTTCTCCACACTTATAACCTATACAGTATGACCTAGAGAGACAATAGAAGAATAGAAGAGAATAGAAAACATTTATTGCTAGTAAATACACAATCACAATATAAAATATAGAAAATACATATACAAGAAGTAAAAGGAACTGGCTCAGCTAATGCTGTGAGTGTACCAGCGAATTGTGAACAGTGATGTGGAAGTTAGGAAGTTAAGGTCTCTAGGTTATTTTGTTTCAAATATATACTAAAACGAGTACTATTGGAGAAACAAAATAAAGGATAACATAACTATCGGCAGTATCTGATCGTCAATATGATTTTTTTTATACAACTTAGAATGGCAAACAAACTGACGGCCCACCTGATGGAAAGTGGTAACCGTCGCCTATAGACATGAGCAGTACCATGGACATAACAGAGTATACTGTTTCGCCCATGATACCCCCTAATGCGATGCCATTCCTAAGGACTCAGGTGTTATTTCTCTGTACCCTGTAAATTCACGCCACATCCCATCCTTCAAACCGAAATACAGCCATGCAAACACAACTGCTTCACGGTTGAAACACGAATAGGACAAAGGTACCCAAGCAATCGATATTTGTACTAAGTCTCCCTCTGGTAAGATTAGATGCGATTTGTGCCTTTGCTATTGCAAGCGATTATGAACTGTGGTAGTAGTTTGTATATAGATAGACTGTACGCTTATTTCCCAAACTTGTAGTTTAAAAACCGTGCCACCTTCATAAGAATGGTACACCGATGTTATATATTAATTGGGCCCAAAAATTAACAGTGAAAGAATTTAGCTTGTTTCTCATTAGAATATATAAAATTTCCCAAAATAAAGAGCCACCCGAAACAATTTTGTATCTTCTACAGAGCCACCATTTCATCATGGGATGAAGATGGATCATCCTACAGTGCTCCTGGCTGGTGGACCTTCAAACGACGTTCCGGGGCTAGTTGTATGCGGCCCTCCAATACGCAGCAAATCTGTACGTCCTCAATACTGTATTCGATGGAAAAACTAAATTCAAAATCGACTGTAGAAAAAAAAATATGCAAAATAATACATATACTGCAACAAATATTGTGTTTCCTTTGATCTTGTAATGTTAGTTTTGACTTTTTTTTTCTGGTATTAAAATATAAATTGACTGAAATAATTTGGTTAGAATTTAAGATGTCATCTTCGTTATTTTAATCGTATTCTCTATTGCTAAACATGAGACTACCGCAAGATACCAGAGAGAGACTTTGTACAAAAGTCTTTTGCTTGGACACCTCTGTCCCCTTCGTGTTTCAACCGTGAAGCAGTAGTGTTTGCATGGTATTGCTTTGGTTTGAAGGTTGGGATATGGCAGTGAATATACATGGTACAGAGGAATAACACCTGAGTCCTCAGGAATGGCAACGCATGGGGGGTCTCGTGGGCGAAATAGTATACTCTGTTATGTTCATGGTACTGCTCATATCTATAGGCAATCGGTACCACTTTCTATCAGGTAGGCCATCAGCTTGTTTGCAATTCTAAGCTACTTAAAAAAAATACTGTACCAAGTAGTTATTTACAGTTAAATGGGACAGAGGTGCCCAAGCAAACGACTTTTGTACAAAGACTCCCTCTAGTAATAATATACTGTTACATCTACGAAGTAATAATGGTTCTGTTTTTTTAAGGAAATAGATCTGACACGGAAGCTGAGTGAGAGCTACGATATGCAAGAAAAATTGGTGGCCGATAACGCTGATTTAGAAGTCAAAAGGTAAAGTACTATATTATTTGTTCATTGCAGTGAATGTGTTAGTAAATTATTTCAATTATGCCGTCGTGTAGGTTTCGGCATAGAATAGGCCACCCCTGTCTTTCCGTGGGTGTCTCTTAAAACACCATCAAAGGCCTGACTGCGGTTGCCAGCTCACTTGTCAAGCGTGACAGCTACTGGCAAAACCTCTTAATTATGGGGAGGCCTATGTCCAACAGTAGACGGATAATTGCTGAGATGATGTTGGTAATGATGTCACGCATAGATCAGTTTTGGGAGCATTTTAATTTATGTTTATTAATCTAATTATACTACATAATATTTATTGATATTATTTATCATTATTTAGTATTTAAACTCTTTTTTATGAAGCCAAAATTTTAATTATAGTTCAACCTATTAATTTAACTTGTTTATAGCATACTTTGCCGTGTAGTCCCAGCATAGAATAAGCCACCCCTTCCTTTCCCGTGGGTGTCGTAAGAGGCGACTAAGGCAAGGCGAGGGAAGGACAGCAGCGTTCCTCTTAAAACGTCTTTGAAGCTTGACTGCGGTTGCCAATCCGCCTGCCAAGCATGGCAACTATGAAAACCCTCTAAGGGAAAGTTATGTTCAGCAGTGGACAGTTAAGAACTGATATGGTAATGCTAGTGATAGCTATATGCAATTTTTACAATAACGTAATTATATTTTTTACAAAATAATTTATTCATACTGATTACGTTATTATTAATTTCTGTTAAAACCTTATTTTTAGCTATAATGTTTTTATTTTTTCTTTATGGAAAACAGTTTTGAAGTATGTCAATAGATTTTAAATTAAGAATTATAATTCAAGATGTTTTCTGTCAAAACTTATGGATCCAAGCTAGTTCACAAAATTTTCACAAATATGAACAAATAAGAGAAGGATATACGAAACAAAATGGATAAATTAAGGTGTGTATTAATTTATATTGCAGGTACATACTGTACAAGGAGTTGATGACGAAAGATCAAAATCTTGAGACGTGTCGTGCACAAGTGAAGAGACTGCAAGGGGAACTGAAGTTGATGAGTAAAGAGAATTATTTACTGCACGAGAAATTAAATAGAAACAATCCGGAGGTATATATTAAATATTACACATTCCCTGTTGCAATTTTGTTCTCACAACGACAGTGGATTTCAAACTATTTCATTTTATAAAACATCTCTAATTAGTGTGATATGAAGACGCTATACGCGTCAGTCTATTTCTGCGCTCACTTTTGCTAAAGTATCTGTATTAAAGTCATATAATTGGTTTTATATGACTTTAATACAGATTACATTACATTACATTACATTATATTACATTACATTACATTACATTACAGAAAAATACAATCGCACCTGTGCGCAGTCAATAGATTGATCAATAAGTAGTAATTTTGTAATTTAATTCTTTCCATAACTAGTATTGTGCGATTGAAAAAATTAAACAAAATAAAAATGGATGAAATTATAAACTCTATCTGTTACACTACGCGAGGATCAGTGCTCTTTACGGTTGAACTGTAACGCTTTTTTATTTTCTTTCAAAAACTATTTATTTAAAAACAATACACATGCTTTTCTATAATACTCTGAATCTAGTACCGTCAGTTCTTATTCTGTCTTACTTAATTCGCCTTTAATACATGTTTGTTTGTTTTATTTGTTTTATGCAACTTAATATGGCAAACAAGCTGGCAACTTCCCTGATGGAAAATGGTAACCGTTGCCTGTAGATATCAAAAGTACCATGAACATAATAGAGTATACTGTTTCGTCCATGATACCCCCATGTTTTGCCATTCCTGAGGACAACACACTAGTCCCATTCGCATTTCTACCGTGAAGCAGTTGTGTTTGCATGGCTGTTTCGGTTTGAAGGGTGGGATATGGCGTGAATTTACTGGGTGCAGAGGAATAACACCTGAGTCCTCAGGAATGGCAACGCATGGGGGGTATCATGGGCGAAACAGTATACTCTGTTATGTCCATGGTACTGCCCATGTCTATAGGCGATGGTTACCACTTTTCATAAGGGCCGTCAGCTTGTTTGCCATTCTAAGTTGCATTAAAAAAATTAGATAAGCCCTTTATATATAGCCCTTCTATAATAGTTTTACTTATATATCTTCCATGTACAGACGGCGATCAGATGCGATTTTGTTATATGTATTTGTTATATTTTTTATATGAATGCTCACAGCGATCAAATTGACATCAATTTTGGGGTCCAACAACACACCAACAGCAGATATAGCTTATTACGGAAAATCTTAGACATAAGTTCTTAATCTACTTATTATTCAGATAATCTTACTGTTATTGTTAATGATTTATTAAATATTATAATAGTGCATGTGGTGTTCACGTATAAAAGATTTTTACATTTGGCAAAATTATTTTTTGCGTTATTAAGTTGCATGTAAAATGTAAAAGTTGTATGTGAACCTTATTAAATAAATAAATAAATATGTATTGATGTAAAATTTGTAAAGAATTTTAGTATTGATATTTAGAGGTTGGTTACAATTTAACAGATTTAAATGAGATTTAATAGACGGGTACTTTGCATGCCAGTTTACGTATGCAAGATGACAGTGTGCAGTTAAAGTATAGTATTAAATTATCAGGCTGTGAAATTGCAAGGCCGTGACAACAAAGAGATACCTCGGTGTGGTCTAAGAAGACGTAGGCAATTTAGTAATGATTATCATCTCATAATACGATAATAGGGCCACCGTGAAATTGCTTCTATTCTATTCATGGTAACATCGAATAACATGTGGGAATTGGGACACATATCTCTCGTGTGAATCAAGTATCAAATACATGTTAAACTTTCCATATTTTATGAAATGTTTTTAGCAATTTTATTAAGAGTGAATAAATATTTTCTAATATTACTAGAGATGGTAAACGAGCTAGCAAGCTACTTGATAGAGGTGCTAATCTGCATTTTGGGGGGGAAAGGGATTGTTAGTAATGGAGACTAAGAATCCCATTGCTAGCAATACACCCAACCAGGTCGACCTCCTCGCGGTTCCCCCTGGAAACTATCATGGTACTGAGGCATCATTCATGAATTTGTCGTTTCTGAGTAATATTTTTTTTTGCTGTGTGAAAATGGTATGGTAACCCCGCCTGCGCTAACGGGATACGCTGGCGGAGCACCAGTGAAGGGTGATAGATGAGAATGAAAACAGGCCAGTTAGCACATCATGATGAATTCATCAGGAATTAACCATGATAGTTTCCAGGGGGAACCGCGAGGAGGTCGAAATGGTTGGGTATATTGCTAGCAATGGGATTCTCAGTCTCCATCACTAATAACCCCTTTTCCCCCGAGTAATAAGATTAACAGTTTTTTACCATATTACAATTTAAACGGAATAATAACTAAGTGACCGTATAGTTTCGGCATAGAATAGGCCAGCTCTTCCTTTCCCGTGGGTGTCGAAGAGACGACTAAGGGAAGGCAAGATATAGGTAGCAGCGTCTCTCTTAAAACATCTCTAAAGCTTGACTGCGATTGCCAATCAGCCTGCCAAGCATGGCAACAACTGGCAAAACCCCTCAATGGGAGGCTTTGTTCAGCAGTGGACAGTTAAAGGCTGGTATGATGATGAATAACTGAGAATTACAGCAGGAATGGTAGCCAATTACATCCTCTAGTATATTAAATTGTACTCGGTAATTTTAGGTAGTAATTGCTTTAAGCTAAGATCAAAGGAGTATGTTTTAAACAATCGTCTTTTGGTTGTTAGGGCGATGCAACTGCGATGAATCAGGAAATATTTAAACAAGAAACTGAAGCGTGTGCTTGTAATCAGGTAAGAGTAATTGAGATATAATCTTGATTAGTATTTATAATGTTTTACTGAACAAGGTGTAACTTGTGGAGTCCTATATTACTGCTCATTTGAATAGATCGCCCATTGTTTTCTCACTGTGATTATTTCTTGAAATTATTTATATTTATAATAAGTTTACTATTGTAATCTTTTGGAGGAAACAATAAAGAGTATCTATCTATCTATCTTTATATCTAATCCCGCTACCGTTATTAGGTGTGCGACTGCCAACACTCGAAGGTCGATCACCACAATTACTAGCAAAAGTTCCACAATCTTCATGGTAGTGTGTGTAATGTTTTTCTTTTTATTGATTTAATGTATTTTTTACGTATAATTTTAAAAAATATCAGCATTCAGCACTCCTTCTCGGTATAAACTATAAGTGTGCCAAATTTCATACTCCTCCGTCCGCGCAATTTTCGTAAAAAGAGGTACAAAGTGTCTGCTTAGTACAGAACACTGCGTATGTGTATTTAATGTATGTAGGATAAAAAGAGAGGGCCCTGGTTACCTGTAATACAGGTATTCTTATACCTATCTCAGGCGCAAGTCTCTCACAATTATATTTATAATTTGATTACTTTAATATAAGCATGTCTCGTTGTATCTCACTGTGATAAATTGTGAAAAGAAAATAAATCTATTTATTATTAAAAAAAAAAAAAAGATTTCAAACTATTTAGGAAAGTTAAATTTATAACACGTCATTTGTGGTAACATCATAGAGTCAATAGCAATTTGCTAGAATAAAGAGTAACACTGTAGTGGCAATTATATGTTTCTTTTAGAAAGAAAAAGTGGACGCAAGCCAAGCTCAAGCGTTAGTCGAAAAATTGGAGGGTTACAAGGTGTCCACACGAGAACTAGTAAGCTATTCGTACCTTGTATTATATCAGCTGGTTACTGTCCACTGCTGAACATAGCTTCCATCATATGGGGGTTTGCCAGTAGTTGCTACGCTTGGCAGGCGGATTGGCAATCGCAGTTAGGCTTTGGAAATGTTTTAAGAGGAACGCTGCTAGCCCATTCCTTATCCTCCCTTAGTCACCTTTTATGATATTCACGGAAAAGAAAAGGGTGGCCTATTCTATGCCGGGACTATACGGCAATACCTTATATTACTCGCAAATAATTTGGCTTTCTACAGGTGAAAGAATTTTTAAAATCGATTAAGTAGTTTTTCAGTTTATCCATTTTAAACAATTAAATATATATTTGTAAATCACCGTGTCTTGGTAATCCCTTATGGGTTTCCGCGATACAGGTTCGCCTAGTGCGGGGTCCAATGTAATCAGTTTGCAAATTTTTTTATACAACTTAGAATGGCAAACAAGCTGACGGCCCACCTGATGGAAAGTGGTAACCGTCGCCTATAGACATGAGTCGTACCATAGGCATAACAGAGTTTACTGTTTCGCCCATGATACCCTCCACGCGTTGCCATTCCTGAGGACTCAGGTGTTATTCCTCTGTACCCAGTAAATTTACGCCATATCCCACCCTTCAAACCGAAACACAGTTATGCAAACACAACTGCTTTACGGTTGAAACACGAATGAAACGGAGGTGCCCAAGCAAACGACTTTTGTACAAAATCTCCCTCTGGTAAGAAATAAATATAAACAAATAAAAATATATCAATCTTTCCTCTTTTTAAAATTAGCATAGGAGTATAGACGACACCATTGCTTATTACAGGAGAAACAGCTCGGCGGTTTGGAGTTAGAAGTTCGCCATATCCGAGTGGAGATGGATGCTGTAAAGGGGGCAGCGATGAGTTCATGCCGGGGCGGCGGAGGGCAGAACACTTGCTTTGAGCAACCGGTAAGGCATTTTTATTGATGATAATGGAATAGCATATATCAATGTCTCAGGAAGTCCTTCAAAAAAATAGGTAAAGGGTCAGTAACACGCGCGTAATGTCCCTGGTATTGCAGGCGTTATAGGCTACGATAACCGCTTACCATTAAGTGGGCTGTATGCCCATTTGCCACCTTAGTGGTAACCCTGCTTACCCGGCTCGTCCTGGCTTCGCACAGGTGGACATTTTTACAACATTTTTCATTTTTACCTGTACCTACCTAGCTACCTATTTCATAGATGTGCCCGCCCCCACTTATCCTTATTCGGCACCGCTAAAATAGGTACGAATAACATGTATAATGCGACAGCGTTATTTTTTCTCTTTCTATGAATTATTAAATTCGTAATAGCTATTGAATGGAATAGCCGATTTGAATAATATGTTTAAAAATATAAACATAAAGCAATAATTATCGCTGACAAATTGCTTTAATCGAAGCAAGTCCAAAATGAAATGACCGCATGAATGACATAACAACATGTTTGTACTGTCACACAATATATATTTCAAAATGATCCGCCATTTATTAAATTCATATGTTACAAAAAATGTGATAAATGAAGAACTACTCAGCCGATTTTGTGCAAACTTCACATAAACCATCTACTAAATAGTCCGAACAAAGCCTAAACATTTAGTTTGGATAGGTGAGCCCGTTCTTGAGTTATAAAATTACAACGATAAGTGGCATTAATTTTTATATATATAAATAAATGTATAATCTCCCATAAATGCTGTAAAGAACTCGACTGTTTCCATATACTTTCGAGAATTTAATTTGATTCTGGCTTTTCGAATTTTACTGGATTTCTTAGATACAATAATTTCTTTAAATTACCGCCGAGAGCAAATGTCTCACAATACGTGGTGGAAGTCCCTCCAATCTTACCAATATAAAGGAGTATTATTATGCAGTACGGGGATGTAATAATAAAGGGTCCCGGTTTATTTTATGTTTTCATGGAAATTTCCGGGAACGCTTTTAAGTGGTTGCCTATTTCACATAGTCCCTATGCAAATTTGAAGATGGTTTTGCATTAGATTAAACGATCATATAAAACATGGGTGTCGATTTATCATTTAAAATTGTCGTCGTAAAATAATCAGATTTGTCATTTGCCACTCAATTTCTAATTGACTTTATGGTTTAATTTCTCTTATTTATCTAATGTGTGGTCCCGGCATAGAATAGGCCACCCCTTCCTTTCCCGTTTGCGTCGTAAGAGACTAAGGGAGGGCGAGGGATGGGCAGTAGCGTACCTTTTAAACATCTCTAAAGCCTGACTTCGGTTGCCAATCAGTCTGCCAAGCGTGGCAACTACTGGCAAAATCCCTTTGATTTCATTCTATAAGCTATTTTAGGAACATAATCTATGAGTATAATTTGTCGAAAGTAAAGCCGAGAGTGCTTATACTTGAAATAATAACTTTGTCGTAAAAGTTGAGGTTTTTTTTTGGTGTTATAAGATGTATTCTTATAAAATGTTAACTCTTTTCTAGGCTGGCGGTCCTCCGGTGCCTCCGATGAGCAGAGCTGTAAGTAAATCCATGGCATAATCTTTGGTAATTAAATAAACAATGTCAAAAGCAAGAAAACCCATTAAAGATGAGACGAGTTTATGAATAATGTCCAACTTTTTTATATCATATATATATATATATTTTAATTTACTGACAATATGTATTTTTTTATTATTGAAAAAAAGAAATATTTTTGAATAAAAATATTAACCATACTGGAATCAGTATAACTTTATTTGAATAAAAACATTTAAATCTGACTAGATTGAAGCATTTTTAAATAGTTATTTTTTTTATTATTCTATTGCCTATTCGTAGTGACAATTTAAGTTTACTTAAATATTATATTTTCTTATTACGTTCTTTATATAGAAAATACTTGAGGAAAAAATATAAGAGAAGTGGAAACAATGTCTTTTTTATATTTCTTTTTTTTGTTTGGTATTATTGTTATAACTGTGTGTAACTTTATGTACCTTTTATGAATGTTGTATGAGTTAATCAGACACGATACGTGGTGTGTGTATAAAGAAAAATATATTTAGCTACTCCCAAAGTCCATGCGCACAAAGCCGCAGGAAAAAGATAGTCAATTATTCATGTTTATTACCCGACTTGTTTATCCTTAAACAGTATAAGACAAAGTTGCTGTCAGCGCCCGTTTTTCCACTTACACTGGGAGCGGTGATGCGGTTATTTGGTATGATGTTGGTGGTCGAATAAATATATACTTTCTTGTTGTTTTTTCCTCATAACATTCTCACCTTTCGATGGTTGAGAGTTAGATCTATCTATCTATTTAAGCGCTGCGCTCTTGTCGGTGGAGCTCTTGCCACTCACTACGATTTTCAGCGAGTCTCTTCACCTCTTGATACGACACGACACCAACTCCTTCCTTGATCTGCCTGATGTCTCGGTGTCCCTCTCCCCCTCCTTCCTTCTATCTTACCTTCTATTATAATGTTCATAAGTTCGTCGTGTCGTATCAAGTGTCCCAACATTTTTCCCCTTCTGTCCTCAATAGTTCTAATAATTTGTCTTTTTTCCTTAACCCTAAGCAGGACCAGAGTTAGATATAAAGTTATATTTATTTACATATTATAGGTATATACTATAACCTGCCCAGGAGTATGAAGAATAATTGTACCAAGTTTCGTTAAAATCCGTCGAGTAGTTTTTGTTTATATAACGAACATACACACAGACAGAAAAAGAATTACTGATTGCATTTTTGGCATCAGTATCGATCACTAATCACCCCCTGATAGTTATTTCGTAAATATATTTCATGTATAGAATTGACCTCTCTACAGATTTATTACAAGTATAGATAGATAAACAAAAGTAACCCCTTTCTTCTCCTATGGGTGTCGTAAGAAGCGACTAAGGGACGGCGAGGGATGGGCAGCAGCGTCTCTCTAAACTAAAAACTCTAAACGGCTGACATGATGATAATAATGACATAAAAAAATAAAGTTAAATAAAAAAAATAATAAACCTGTTTTTTTTTTATACAACTTAGAATGGCAAACAAGCTGACGGTCTATCTGATGGAAAGCGATAACCGTCGCCTATAGACATGAGCAGTACCATGGACATAACAGAGTATACTGTTTCGCCCATGATACCCCCCATGCGTTGCCATCCTGAGGACTCAGATGTTATTCCTCTGTACCCTGTAAATTCACGTCATATTCCACCCTTCAAACCGAAACACAGCCATGCAAACACAACTGCTTCACGGTTGAAACACGAATGTGACAGAGGAACCCGAGCAAACGACTTTTGTACAAAGTCCCTCTCTGGTAAACCTGTTTGGAATCTGTTAAAAAAAACATTGATTGTTGATTAATAAATCTCATTCATTTGTCCGTAATGCAATTGATTTGTCAAACGAACTCCAACGTAAGGGAACGGTTTGCGTATTGAATTCGCCGAATGCCACCCGACCGCCCACCACCACCGTCCACCATCCATTCGACATTTCATAGCCAAATGTTGTTTAAATTTAAATCGTAAACGAACACGCCCGGTTACGTATTAAGATGGGTTCAGAATCTCCGTTAATTAATTACATATTTAGTTGTTTTTTTATTTAAATATACTTTAGTATTTTTTTTTTCGATGAGTGATAATGGTATGGTAACCCCGCCTGCGCTAACGGGATACGCTGGCGGAGCACCAGTGAAGGGTGATAGATGAGAATGAAAACGGGCCAGTTAGCCCATCATGATGAATTCATCAGGAATTAACCATGATAGTTTCCAGGGGGAACCGCGAGGAGGTCGACCTGGTTGGGTGTATTGTTAGCAATGGAATTCTCAGCCTCCATTACTAACAATCCCTTTCCCCCCAATATACTTTAGTTATAAGGTATCTTTCGATCACGCCAGATAATTACTTAAATTTTAAAAGGGAGAAAAGGTGTAATGTAATCATTATCACAGTATAAGCTTTTAAATGTCAATTGCTGGACATAAGCTTCTCCCAAGGGGGGTTTTGCCAGTAGTTGCCAGGTTTGGCAGGTTTGGTAACCGCAGTTAGGCTTAGAGATGTTTTAAGAGGGACGTTGCTGCCTATCTCTCGCTCTCCCTTAGTCGTCTCTTACGACACTCACGGGAAAGGAACGGCCTATTCTATGCAGAGACCACACGGCTGAAAGGATATATTTATAGATTAGTTCCATAGAAATATTATCGAAATCGGTACAGTACTTTAATTTATAAATCAACTGGTTTTTCCATAATTAAAGTAGATTTTTTTTCGTGAAACACTTGTGTTACTATGGTACACACACGAAAGAATGTATGTTACTTTTTTCATGTATTGTCTTTCATTTTGTGTTTTTTGTCTCTTTCTTTTGTGCATTCTCATCTGTTTTATTTTATACAACTTAGAATGGCAAACAAGCTGACGGCCCACCTGATGGAAAGTGGTAACCGTCGCCTATAGACATGAGCAGTACCATGGACATAACAGAGTATACTGTTTCGCCCATGATAACCCCCATGCGTTGCCATTCCTGAGGACTCAGGTGTTATTCCTCTGTACCCAGTAAATTCACGCCACTGTGTTTGTTCTTATTTGTACGCTTTGAATAGATATAAATAAATCATCTATCTATTACTTCAATGAATATTTTCTTCAGCCAGTGAGTACAATGTAAAAATTGTACTACCTTTTTTTCAACGCCATGGCGTCTCATGTTGGTAATCTATTATTCATTTTTTGCTCCATCCAAAACATGAGTAGGTATAATCTGTTATCTCATTTCCTGACAAGTATACGTAATAAAGTGGTTATTGCTCACGGGAGGCGGTAGGTGGGGATATTGTTAAGGGCGGCTAATAGGTACAGCATGTAATCCGATGCCCATTGTGTGAGCTATCCCATTTCTCCATGTTACGATGAGATACGAGTATATTATAATAAGGGCACAAAGAGTGCAATTTATACGGCATCGTTTACAGACAGCCTGCCATACGCAACTAGCCCTTTTGTTTGTTCAACGTACGTTGTTGCTGAGAGCAGGTTTTTAATATAGCCCCTGGTAACTGAAAGTCTGTTTCAACAGAGTTTAATAAATTTGTAAATAAACGAATAATTATTTTCTAAGTGTTTTGGATTGGCTTGAAGAGATCTCTTTTAGAGATAAAGCTACAGTTGCTAATAAGTTGTTAAACTAATCGCTGTATCTTTTGTTCAAGTGCAATAAAACGAGTGATGCCGCGAAATACAGCTAATATACTTACAATCCCTATTGTAATATTATTAACCTAATTTTTTTTACTTCTATATATAGTTGTGTAGTCCCGCCATAGAATAGGCCACCCCTCCCTTTCTAGTTGGTGTCGTAAGAGTACTAAAAGTACTTAATGGTAGAGGGATGGCCAGCAGCGTCTCTCTTAAAACATGTCTAAAAGCCTAACTGCGGTTGCTAATCCATCTGCCAAGTGTAGCAACTACTGGCAAAATTTCCCCTGTATGGAAGGAGTATGTTCTGCAGCACCTTAGTAATTCAACCAATCGACATGATACGTACTTGGTACGTAGACCATATGGAATGGAAAAGGACATAGGTTACTTTTTACGAGTGAGTAAGTCAACATATTCCAGTCATACAGACGAAGTCATACGAAGATACAGAAAAAAAACGCACTTTGATATATGGGACGGAACTGTATATTCACTACCTTCATCTATATACATATGCACATGCTTATACACGCACACACACACACATGCACACACGCACACACGCACACACGCACACACACACACACACACGCGCACACACACACACACACGCACACGCGCGCGCGCGCGCGCGGAGAGAGAGAGAGAGATAGAAAAACACACTCGCGTACCCAAACTCACATGAAACATTATATAATTAGATTAACCCAGTTCGCCGCACCATAACTGTAAAATTACTTGCTTTGACTTCCACGAGACAGGCTTTGCCTAGTGTGGGGTCATAGCTATATTGTATCTACCATAGGCTAATTTTGTCAAAGGAAATAAAGATATTCTTAAGATTCTTAAGTCGCGGGTAAAAGCCAGTTCAATATAATGCCACACATGTCGCATAATATGATATGACTTATCCAAGCATAGTTAAGTGAGTCGATAGCTTCTGTGTTCTCACATCCGAACAGATACGTTACACCGCACTCTAAACATTATCTCTCTTCTGAGAAGCTAACAATGTTGGTATTTTGCAACCGTAAACAACTAATTTACTCATTGGTACATGAATAACTTCATGGTTAGCAAACTTGTACGAATGGTTAAACTTGAAGCTGTGAATTTATTATATTGACAAAGTACACAGTGATAGAAATCATGATTGTCACATCTGTTCACAGCTGGTAACGGCTGATGTGACAAGCCGGAACCTCCCCCATAGATTTTTTAATGGATGATAATGGAATGGTGACCCCGCCTGTGCTATCTGTATACACTGGCGGGGCACCAGTGAGGGATGATCGGCGAAGATGAAAAGGCAGAGGGAGCCTTTGTATTAAAGTCGATTGCTTGTGTACCTCTGTCCCATTCGTGTTTCAACCGTAAAGCAGTTGTGTTTGCATGGCTGTGTTTCGGTTTGAAGAGTGGGTCATATGGCGTGAATTTACTGGGTACGGAGGAATAACACCTGAGTCCTCAGGAATGGCAACGCATGGGAGGTATCATGGGCGAAACAGTATACTCTGCTATGTCCATGGTACTGCTCATGTCTATAGGCGACGGTTACCACTTTCCATCAGGTGGGCCGTCAGCCCGATATGATCAGGCCGTCAAGATATTTACTCGAAATATTGAACATGAAATGTGATGCAAGTGATAAGTAATGACGTCTCTGTTCTTTGATCTAATATGATAAATTTAATTATTAAATTTCAGTGCGGTGTCTGTCCACCATGCCCGGCGCCGTGCAATCCCAATGCGCCTCCGGTAATCATTTTGTTTATTTTCTCTAATTTAATTTTTTTCAAACAAAATCAACTAATAAAAAAAGAAATAGAATTTGGCTCCGTAGAAAGGAAGTGCCTTCACTAAATAGTTCATACAATTAAGGCACAAATCAGCTACAACCTCCGATTTCGTTGAACCTCCATAGATTTGGATGAAAAATTGAGATTTGATATGGTCGTCTTGCGCTTTTTGCAGTTTAGGTGTTAAATCCTTTCCGGTTTTGTTAAAAATGGTGAAAATGCAAATTTAACAACTCTGGCTCAAGTAATTGTGTTTAATTAGATAAAATAAAATTAGATAATATAAATTTATGGTGCGACAAAAAGATGGCAGTTTTTTGTAACCAAAAAATAAAATATAAAAAATTATAGATGCTTTTTACATATAAAGAAGATTAAATAGCAGAAAATAAAGAATAAAAATAATTAAAAGGCTTTCAGGGGCCCGGCAATTATTATTAATTAGCCCCGATTTCCTGCTTTCTGGAGTTGCAATAAAAAGTACATTTTCTTAATATTTTATATTAAAACTGTTTAAGTAACTAAGTAACTTGAATGAAAGCTGAAAATAATGTGAGTTTTTTTGTAGACACCAGCAGAAAAAGAAGTGCAAAAGTTAACGATTCAGTTAAAACAGACAGAAGAGAACTTTAAAACCAAAGTTACTGAGGTAAGACGTTGATTTTAATAGATTTTTCATTGTACAAACTTTATGTAACTAAAACTTCTGATGATGAGACTTCTATGATAATATTGTGAATTGGGCTTTCTTTTCCGCGCTTAGCCTCCCATTTGGGTCGTTGTGCGTAAGAATATAATAATAGTACAAAAAGGAAATATTTGTTTCTTTTTTTTTAATGGATAAATTCAAGAACTACTCACGCGATTAAAAAAAGTTCTAAAAAAGCAACATTATCAGCACAGGCTGTGCAGCATATGATTCTCTAAAATTATATCAATACGTACGAAGTTGGTCTGGATCGCCAGAGCAACTAAGATTAAGAAGAACTTAATATTAGAAATTAAGTTGTAAGATTTAAAAAAACAAATTGGAAAGCAATTCTTAATACAGTGCGCAATGCTTCGGACCGAGTTAATGAAAAAGAAAGAAGAATTAGAGAAGGAACGCTGCCAACACCGCGAGGTTCAAAACAAGTTGAGGGAACTAGAAATGAAATTCGAAGGTTTGACGACACAAACGAATATGTTAATGGGTACTAAAGAACAGGCATTTGAACAAGAGGTCAATGTGAGGACATTAAAGCAGTGCTATAGGGAGGCGAGAGAGGAAATCGAAGAGTTGAGGACTTTGATGAAAGAACAGAACGATCAGCTGCAGGACTACAGAGTTAAGGTAAGTTAACTATGTGTACGAATTAGTAAGATAGATAATTAAATTTGTATAATAAATCTTCTTTTACATTAAAGTGTGTACTTTAAAATGATAAATCTTATAATCATCGTTTTCCTGCCCTTATCTCAATTATTCGGGGTCGGTCTAATATATATTAGTCAAGATTTTGGCGTTTGGTTTTACGATCGACCGCCTGCCTGACGTCATTTTACATTGGGAATTATAGATGTTACACACAACATAAATAATTTAATGCTTTAATAAAACTTGTATATTGTAGTATATGCAAGCACAACAACTAGTGGAAGAGCAACGTCGTCAAATGGACATGATGGACATGGACAACACGAGAATCAGTGAACAAATAAATCTGGAAATACAAAGAATCAAGGTAAGTCAATTTGCAAGACAAATTAGTTTTTTGAATGAATGAATGAATGAGTATATTTAATTTTGCATTATATGATATAGAAAATAAACAAGACAATAAATATAACGATACAATTGTATAAGTACAGTAAGGCGGTCTTGTTGCTGAGAGCAATCTTTTCAAGACAATCTTAGCGTAATGGACTAATTTTTGTACGAGTAAAAATAATAAAATATTTTTTTTGTTTATGTAACAATTTTTACTTCATTATATACATTTCTGAATATTATTTTTTATGAATTTACCGTCTAGTTTGGAAGACAATTACAGATGAGAAAAATATGTAAAGGAATACAATGTCCATATTATTAAAAACTTTATAATCAATTGCAGTATTCTTGAATAGATCAGTTTCTATAACAAGCACCATTTCACTTGTAACTTGCATGTAAATTGAATCCTTGATAATGAAATTAAATCCCTTTGACAGTTAAAGTTTCAAGAGAAGCTTCAAGAGTTGGCGCCGATTCCTGATCTTCTTAAAGCAACACAAATGAGGCTAAAAGATGCCCAGCAGTCTCAGGCTATTGCTGAACACAATGCTGAACAGTTAGCTAGAGAATTGAACTGTGCGAGGGAGAAGGTAACTTTTTTTATATTATTAAGGTGGCAAACAAGTATACGGCCCATCTGATGGTAGGCTGTTACCCTAGCCTATGAACGCCTGCAATACCAGGGTTATTACGCTCACGTTGCCGACCCTCAAGAAACCTCTTTATCCGTCTTTTGAAGAACCCCATACTGTAGTCTCTTGAGAAACCACTCTTTGGAATCAACTTCCAGCAGCAGTATTTTCGAACCGATACGACAACATAACTTTCAAGAAAAGAGCATATTCCTTTTTAAAAAGCCGGCAGTACATCTGCAACCATCTGATGGTAGGCTGTTACCCTAGCCTATGAACGCCTGCAATACCAGGGTTATTACGCTCACGTTGCCGACCCTCAAGAAACCTCTTTATCCGTCTTTTGAAGAACCCCATACTGTAGTCTCTTGAGAAACCACTCTTTGGAATCAACTTCCAGCAGCAGTATTTTCGAACCGATACGACAACATAACTTTCAAGAAAAGAGCATATTCCTTTTTAAAAAGCCGGCAGTACATCTGCAATGCCGTTAGTGTTGTGGGTGATCATGGGCGGCGGTAGTCACTTACCACCAGGTGAGCCGCATGCTCATTTTCCACCTGTGTTGTAAAAAAAAACCTCGGCAGGGAGCTCATTCCATAACCTGAGTGTTCGTGGGAGAAATTATTTCTGAAACAGCCTTGTACACGACTGTTTAGGCTGTAGGCTGTAAAATAACTTTCATATTACCATATTTTGGTTAATATAGGACGTTTTGTTTGTATATTTATTTTAAAGTTATCACATACTCTACTTATATATTTGTATTTAGCCACAATCTCACTTAGTTTAATGTTTTACTAATCAAAAAGTCGTTTCCTGAATTGGTCCCCAAAATTTACAATATTGTTTCCAATTTGTATCAGCGCCTATCGATCCTTATGGAAATTCCTAATGTGATCTATAAACGCTCACCAGTGCAGGCTGAAGGCTGAAGCTAGATGAATATAATCTATTTTCAATGGAATCATAAATTGGTTATTTGCCTATAACAGTTTTTTCAAAAAGTTTGTTTCGGTTCAACACGTCTACCAATTCATCTTTTCTACATATTTCTTGTATAAAAAGAGGTTCGAGTTTTTTATTAATATCATTAATTACGGATATATTATTAATCTGCCTCTAATTCAGTTGTGGTAACACTATTTGTTTTCTATCATTATTATCTTCATATTTAGGTGCATGTGCTACTTCATAATAGTATGAAACCTCCAGAGAAGCCTCCAGAGAGAACTGGCGATGAGAAACAAATAGCACTCCTACAGCAGAGGGTCTCTCAGTTGACAGAAGCGAACATGACACTCAAGAATGAGATAGAGAGGCTCAAGTGAGTACATTTATAAATATATATAAGCTACAAACTAGGTACAATCACCCAACTTTTTCTAAAAAATGTTGAGTTATTTTATATTATGTTGATTTTGGGGGAGACCTATGTCCAGCAGTGAATGGAATGATGATGATGATGTTGATTTGTCTAATGAGGATAATAATTAAGATATTATTGTAGTAAAAGTAACTACAATAGTGGTCCTATTGCCATAATATTCACGTAATAGTAAACATTTTCAGATGTAAAATTTATAACCAAATTTATTTATTTATATTGTACATTCACTTATAATATAGAATATCGGGTTATATCAAAATTCATTTCTAAACTGCTTGTAATAATCTTGTAAACCAATAAAAACCCTACATGGTCCCGGCATAGAATATGTCACCGCCTTTCTTTCTTTCTTTCTTTCTTTATTCTTTATTGTACACAAAAGGTTATTGGAATGTAAAAACAAACACAATGGTGCACAAATGCGAGCTTATCTCCAATAGAGATTTCTTCCAGCAAACCAAATATGAGAAAACTGACATACATGTGTACCAATCGACTTAAATGTTATAGTAAAAAATAAATAAATAAAATGTCCTTACAATTGAAAAGACCGATAGGTATAAATAAATAAATAAAAATATATATAAGTAAATACATATAAATAGATAGATATATATTATATATAATACACAAATGTAATAAGTACGTACATCAGCATTGTGAGAGGTAATAATTCTTCAGACGTGATTTGAAAATCTCAATGCTTGGGCTATTTCTAATTTCATGAGGAAGTGTGTTCCATAATCTAATTGCAGCCACAACAAAAGAGTCTTTTCTTTTCCGCGGGTGTCGTAAGAGGCGACTAAGCGAGAGCGAGAAATGGGCGGCAGCGTCTCTCTTAAAACATCTCTAAAGCCTAACTATAATTGCCAATCTACCTGCCAAGTCTGGCAACTACTGACAAAAGTAAGGGGTAATTAAGGGCTGATAATCATAAATGTGAAAGTAAGATTGTTTGTTTGTAGCAGCAACTCGAGCTTAGTAGTTTAACGACCTAATTAAATACTATGACATTCAATGTACAGATACTATATGATCGATGTACCCCATTTTAGATCTAACGTGATCCGTATGGAGGAATCGGTGCTGGCAAACGAGAAGCGGCTGCAGGAGAAGATGCACGAGTGTGCTCAGCTCGGTGGTGAACTGGACCGCGCCCGGGATGAAGCGGCCAGAGCCTTGCAGCGGGCCAACGAACGCACGGACACTATACGCAAGTATGTATTGAAATGTTTTAATTCTCTTTAGATTAAGCAAGCATGTGGTCGTTTGCTTTAGTATTGGGCAATTATTTAAATTATAATAGTATTTAAAATATAATTAAAAATGTAATAAAATCTTTAAGAATTTAATATTATTTTAGTTTTTTACGTCACTTTAGTTTAATTCTTTGATAATTCTTTATTTAATAACAATTCACACCTAGTTACATCTACTAGCCACCGAACTAGGCTAAGCCTGTATCTCAGTGGTAAGTTAAAAACTTCCTTTGACTTAACATAAGACGGTACAATTTAAATCTAAATAGTTTAAGTCGGTTAAAAGACTTAAAAACATGGAGGCGGTTCTCCGTTTGGTTGTATTATTCTATTTGTCAGCTCAGAATTCCGTAATTTATAAACATTATTTGTTTTGTTTTATTGAAAAGGATATATTTTAAGATTGATCCCATAGATTGCATGAGATTCGAGTCAGTAATTTGGTAATCACACGATTGAAAGTCGGCCTTTTTTTGTACAACAAAATCTGTTTGTACCTATATCTATATCAACAGAGGATTTAGTATTCAATGAAAAAATATACATAATGTTTATGAAGTAAATTAAATAAATTATATTTCTCAAACTGTCAATCCGTAAAATCCTAAAATAAATATCGAATAGATTTTTTATTTATATATAAAAGAAATTATATATATATACATATATATATAGCCTATAGCTGAAAGCTTCGTTTCTTATTTTAGAAGAGCACCAGACAATCAAGCGGGGTTATTTATTAGGAAGATATTTAAAAATATATATTATGTATATATTACTTATTGTAATCTTTATAGTTTGGGAAAAGGACTATTTAACCGTTGCCTAAATATCCTTGTCTACTTGAAAAAAAAATAGCTGTTTTCAAGGAAATTTATTAAAAAATTATTTAATAAATTTCCTTGAAAAAAGCTTCATTAAAACAAATCAAACAGTTATTTTCGATTATCATAGAAATTTTACACCAATAACTTAATTATCATCACGACAAAAATGGAAATTGTCGGACAGTTCTATTTCCTACATTAATATAGATTTAATTCGGTTTAGCGATGCGCGACTTTACTAATTCGACTACTAATTATTCGATTGAGCAGTACATTCGGTTTACTCAAACGACTTTCAACTCATTCGATTAATAATTTTATTCATTCGACTACAAATTTCTTTCACTGTACGTTTCTGTTAATCGTTAATAGATATCATTCATTAGTAGTTGTTCAAGTACGAGTCGGTACGAATGAAGCCGATTCGACTCGATTGTTTGGGATATTCTTTTTTTGTTAATGGACAAGACAAGAAAGTAGCAACTTTGATATTTATTAAAGTGAATTTGTATTAATTAATTATAATTCATTGTAAATTAATTATATCATAATATAATATATATTTTAAATAATAATATTATTACTTTTTTTTATTAACGAATTATAAAATTTGGTGATGACTAATTATTCGAATAACAAAATCATTCGGATTCGCGCATCGCTAGATCGGTTTCGTTTCGTCGTTGCAATATGACTCGTTACTCGAGCTTTAATCGTTTTGGATTATTCGATCGACTCAAATTATTGCTTCCGGAGCCCGTGCTTATTTGAATATAAAATTTGTTTGGTAACCGAACTATCGACGTGAGATATTCAAGCTTCGTTTGATGATTGCTAGTTGGACCGTTTTATCCGTGTCCGTGTGACATCTGTGCCATCTAGCAGCGTTTCGATTGGATTAAAATGAAACGATTATTCCTAATCTGATATTCGTTTAGTAATTTGTTTTATTTCAGATGTATGCAAACAACTGTAGCAGAACTCGAAAGACAACTCGCAGCTAGTAGAGCTCAAGTTAAAACAGCAGAGAAGGATCGAGAAGAAGTAAGACTTTAGTTTAGTTTATACATGATTATTTAGACCCTTTTAAAGAGCGGGGAGCGTTTTTAGTGCAGTAGAATCTCGATTATTCGAATATTCGATTATCTATTCGATTATTCTTGCCGTCTCTAATTACGTTGAAATGACGTATATAAAACTTTTGACATATTAGAAAAATATTAAAATTTAATTACCGTTTAATTATCGACTTTGAAATTTGTTCGGATTTCGATTATACGGAATAGCTCTCAGGTCTTTTTTGTTTAATGGGTGATAATGGAACGGTAACCTCACCCGCGCTATCGGTATACACCGGTGGGGCACCAGTGAAGGATGATAGGTGAGGATGAATCAGATAAGGTAGCCAGGTTTCCAGGGGGAACCACGTGGATGTCGACCTGATATTGCTAGCAATGGGGCTGTCAAACTCCATTGCTAACAATCCCTTTCCCCCCTAGCTCTCAGGTCAGAATGTCTTCTTAGGTCAACCTCCACAGAGTGTTTCCTAAAAAAGATTGTGTTTGACTTTTGTGGAGTTTATTACGATAGGCCAACTGACCTCATTTAAGCTAGTATTATTAAAGCAAACAGAATTATACTTACCATTTGAAGATATGCTCAATTTATAATTATGAGTTTTAAGGAATTTAAAGTACATTAACATGCTTGTTAAATTGTAGTTAAGTTAGATAGAGAATACGAGTAAAGTAGCAGTGTAGTAATATCTTTGGTGGAAGACAAAATAAATTTAATCTCATTTTTTATCTATATGAAGATGGAGAAGTATGAAGTTTCGAATACTTATCCAGAAGGAGGGCAGAATGCCATTTTTTTCTAAATTATGTATAAAAATAAATTAATTTATAAAAAAAAAAATATTACACACACTAACATGTATTTGACACTTATATGTGTGTATGCATACTCTTTCGTTTATTGTTAGTCTGTGGTCGAATTGAGAATAGATTTATATTGTTCTGTCTTTAATGTTATTTGTCTATAGTTTTACTGAATGTTAAACATGGCCATAATACATTTATTTATTATAATATATTGTTATAGTCGAATTTCGACCACGGGGCGATTACTAGTCTCCTTATTAATACTAAGGTCGAGATGAAATCGTTGCTAAGAAATTTTTTTTTTATGCAACTTAGAATGGCAAAGAAGCTGACGACCCACCTGATGGAAAGTGGCAACTGTCGCCTATAGACATGAACAGTACCATGGACATAACATACTGTTTCGCCCATGATACCCCCCATGCGTTGCCATTCCTGAGGACTCAGCTGTTCAAATCAAAACACAGCCATGCAAACACAACCGCTTCACGGTAGAAACACGAATGGGACAGAGTTGCCGAAACAAATCTTCTGATACGTTTATTATTTTTTCAGCTTCAATGCCGCATGCAATGCCAGATTCAGCGGCTAAACGAGAACTTCGAGCAAGCGCAGTTGCGGGTCCTCGGCCTCCAAACGCAAGTTCAGGCTCTTAGGAGAACAGTATCTAGCACGGGAGAGGGTGACGGTACTGACCAACAGGAATGCGCTTGCAAGACTTTCTTTGACGGCGACTGAATTGACGATGCCTCATATGAAACTGATCAAAAAACAAATCAAATTACAGACGTATATTTGGTTCTTGTAACGGTCGGAAAGTTGATTTTGTATTTGTAAAACCTCATTAATGTTAGTGACATATTTAAATTTATTTTTTCCTAAAATCTCTTCATTGATTTTTTAGATGCTCCCTGCATTGTCCTTATTCCAATATTAGAGAACTTTATTTTATCTAGAGATCCTGTTAAGATCATTAGATTGTTTATTGTCTAACCTAATAGATACCCAATACTTAATTACTTACTTACACTACTAATTTCCCAGTTAAAAGTAAAAGGTTTTTGCAACAATGGAATCTTTGTATCATTAATTACAACTTGTTATTGTGGTTACTAAAATTAGCAAATTGAATGGAATGCAAGAATTTGATACTATATTTCTTTTTGTTTCGTATTTACCTAAATTACTATATACAATGAAATAAACACAGTTAGAAAATAAAAAAAAAGTATTTTAATTTGAATTCAATAAAAAAATCAACATACAATTCTTAGAACTAAATCATTTATTTTTATAATGGATAATGATAATTAAGTATATTAATATTCAGAGAAATAATACTCCTCATAAGTTACAGGCTCTCTAAGCCTATTGTCGAATTTAAATTAGGCAGTATTAGCTTTATCTTGGCCATTATTGGTGTGTCCGTTATTCGATTCCGAAGGATCGCCCCGCTGTACATGTACGTTGCCTTTCATCGCGAAGCAGGCCCTCAGCGACTCCTGTGCTAGGTGGGTATCCTTGTGCGGCGGACGAGCTATATCATGGTACGTGTCTATAGCGTCACACAGTACTGCGATGGCGTCGTCGAGGCGCTCACTTTCCATCAATGTTGCACCCTCCTAAAAATGACCGTAGTGTTAATGGCTATATTGTAATATTAAATGACATTAATAGTCGTGTAGTCCCGGCATAGAATAAGCCACCCCTTCCTTTCTCGTGGGTGTCGTAAGAGACGTCTAAACGAGGGCGAGGGATGGGCAGCAGCGTCCCTCTTTAAACATCCGTAAAAGCCTAACTGCAATTGTCTGCCACGCATGGCAATTACTGGCAAAAAAATCCCTTCCTGGAGAAGGCTTATGTCCAGCAGTGGACAGTTAATGGCTGAAATAATAATAATAAAATAATCTGAAATAATAAAAATAAATAAAGAAATAATAATTATTTCTATTATAATTTACTATATGTTTACGTTATAGTCCATTATTGTAAAGGATAATATAAAAGATAAGCAAGCTGAAAGTGGCAATGGGCTGGTCACGTAGCTCGAAGAACTAACAATCGATGGGTAAGAAAGTTCTCCCTTCGTCGTCTCTTACGATACCCACTGGAAAGGAAGAGGCGGCCTATTCTATGGCGGGACCACACGATGTAAAATCAGATGATTAATAGATGCACAATAGACAAAGGATTTTGTTGTTTATTACCTTATATTGATCGCAGCACTTGGTGACACTGCCCAATTTAATCTTCACCAATTCCGGATCAATGGTGATGGAACATTTGGTACATTTGTCGGGTATAAATTCCGGCAAAGGGCGGTACATGCCTGTGCATTCTATGTTATGGCATCTGAAATTATTAAGACAAGTTGAATGGTAGAAAATAAGGATCGAATTTATTTGAAATTAAAGAAATATATATAAGGTATAGAGTATTATCATTCCTTGGGGAAGATTACAGAAGTCTTAAATAATATACTAAATATCCAGCATACAGTATTAAATTAGTTACCTTTTCGCAATGATTGAGGTCATAATGTATATAAAAATAGAAAAGGACCTAGAATTAAGCCTCAGAAACACCTTTTAAATGCATTTTTTGTCAACTATAAAGATGTAGTATTACTAAATGTTTCGGTAGATGCTGTAATGTTTCGGATGATGCACTTTACTTGAAATGATAATTCATTGTATTTTTATGCCAATACTCACTTAAGACGTGGAGGAGCATCGGTGAGTTCTTTAAGTGTAGGCCAGTCTTCTTTGCACGCTTCACACTCGCAACGGAACCAGTAACGGCAGCTTAGAGATCGTTGTCGATCTTTCAATCCACGCATCAGGAAGTGGGGTCCATAATTTTCCGATACCATTTCACCAGGAGCGAGCGGCCTGGTAGCCCGTAGAACTATGTTTTTCCCATCAAAGTATCTGTTGAAAGTGACACATTTAATAGTTTATTAATGATTACAATAACTATTATGAATGTTAAACGATTTCCAATAATTCGACCACATTTACCTACGTGAAGTCGCCTCGGGTGATTTTCAGTGGCATTCGTAATCAGATTAAATTTTCCTATTAAAACCAAGTAACAAGTAGATGCAAATTTTAGTTTTTAAAAACCCTTTACTAGCAATTCTTCAAGACAGAGGGTCTTGAGGGTCAGAGTCATCATCTCATCTTCTTCTTGCTTCTAATTGTTACAAACATATTTGTGAGTCCAGAAATGTCCACAGTTTTCTTAGATATAATAGCAATGGATAATGCCTTTCTATGTGCAGTATTTGGGGCGTGATAATCATTAAAAGAAAGCTAAATATTGAACAGAATTATAGTAATTATTTACCTGGCAACAGCAGGATAACATTCGTGGTTAAACAGCGCTCCAGATGGATAAATAGCGACTGCAATGTAGATAGGTTTGGAGCCACTGAACATGTGTTCCCCGCGAAGCGTTTCGTATATTTCATGTGCGTTGAATTGGAGCAGCTCAAGATTCCGAATTAATAGCTCACAGATCGATGTTTCAGCTGAAATATACATCGAATACTTGGTTAAAGACATTAAAATAATATTCTTAATAGACACTGTTGGTACTACGATAATAGGACACAAAGTTCTCTTACTGCTATTGAGAGCAGCATGTAAGCATAAAAATAGATTATTAGCACTCGACGATTTTCAATTTATTCCAATATATACAGCAGAAATACAATATAATATAATTTTAACATCACCATATAATAGGAAAGCAAATATAACGTAGCTCCGTTCCTTAGTTTGCTCATTAAACTCAGGAATAATTTGAATTTCTACTATATATCAGGAATATTATGTATTTATTTACCAGAAGGAGACTTTATACAAAAGTCGTTTGCTTGGCTACCTTTGTTCCATTCGTGTTTCAACCGTAAAGCAGTTGTGCGCATGACTGTGTTTCGGTTTGAAGGGTGGGATATGGCGTGAATTTACAGAGTACTGAGGAATAACACCTGAGTCCTCAGGAATGGCAACGCATGGGGGTATTATGGGTAAAACAGTATACTCTGTTATGTCCATGGTACTGCTTATGTCTATAGGAGACGGTTAGCACTTTCCATCAGGCGGGCCGTCAGCTTGTTTGCCATTCTAAGTTGTATATAAAAAAAATGTAATAAAGATTTTGTGTCTTTTTTATCGTCCATGATTACCTTTTGCTAGATTTTCAGGTTCGCATGTCTTGAAAAATCCAGCTTTCTTGAGGCACTCTGTTAAGAACATAGCCATGATCATTCTTTTCAAATAATCATTGCCTTTCCTCTCTTGTGAATGCGTACACAGCGAGTAAATTTCTGCAGCTTTTAGCTCCATTTTTTCTTCCAAATTCATGTTGCTCTCCATTTTATATTCCAATTCCTCTATGTTATCATCATCTTTCACCCTATCTGTAAAACTCTTCAATCCTTTCTTAGATCTATTCAGCCTTTCTTTCCTACTTCTGATTTTGGATTTCTTTGACACGCCTTCTATGTCATTTAAAGCGGCTCCTTCTACTGTTTTTACTTGATTTGTTATATATTTAGAATGTATTAATAAGGAAGTTTCAAGACCAGCTTGGGTTACCATTCTTAAAGCTATATGAGTTAAAATTGACATTCCAGAACCTGAAATCAGTACCATAAAATATATATATATGTACTATATGTATACGATTCACCGTATGTAAAATACTATAATCATTTTCATATTCTGTATTTCTAAAGAAAAGATTATAGAAACCAAAGATACAAAAAAGCAAATATAGTCACAAATAAGTAAGAACAACAATGTACGAATAAAGACTGATAATATTACCCATAAAGAAATCAACAAATGTGCACTCAAACAAATGGTAAGTGGAAACAGCGGCATCCCTACACTCGATACTGCAAAACACTACTCCTGAACACTTTGGACACCCTACAGGAGCTGTATCTTCACAGTCTTCCAGCCTGTAATGTAAAATTTACTATATATTATGTATATTTAATTTAACAAGCCAGAATACACTACAGCATGAGAAGGAATATTCGAAACCTTTATTGCACTTGTAAGTTACATATAAAATAATCTATTTATAAATGTTGTGTATAATTTATAAAACCTTTTAACATATAAAGCCACCTGATTAGAGCGTGTTAATATAACATTACATGCAGAGGAGACTAGTCATAGCAGTGGATTGGTATGTTAAAGTTAAAATGTTTCACCCATAGCCATGAACAATACCCAATATGGTTTGTTCATAATTGTCTTCAAACTAAGATGAAACGATATGCATATTGGTGCTTCATAGAAAGAGAAGGAAAATTATATTAGTTTTTAAAGCGTATACCAATGCACCTGGCCATGACAATATAGCTGCTAATATGCACTTATGGAGACTGATCTTGATACTAATTGTTGCTGGTCTTACTGGTATGCCTTTTACAGGTACACTCGTTGTGTCTTTGAGTACACTTTCTTCCTCAGCAAAGAGATATAGTTTAGTTTTAGTAACATACCTCTTAAAGCAATGTAGACAATGAGTACCGTAGCATTCAGACAGCAAACAGGATGCATACGGACTGTCCACTAATAGAACATCGCCGGTTTTGATTGAGTCACTGGCTACTGCGAATCGACCCTGGAAAAAAATTGTCAACGAACATGTCTACTAGTACGTCAGTAGTCGCGATGAGGGCACTTGGTGCAATCTTGCGTATATATTGGTGTTGTTAGAGTAAAGAACTTGTACTCTTTCACAATAAAGTTGTTTTAATATACTTGACTGATTTTACCATTTAAAGTTTATACCAAAGATTATTTGCACCAGTTTTTTCTCATGCAACCTTCCAACAAGTGGACGGTCAGTTTGTTTGCCATTCTAAGTTTTAGTTTTAAAATCGAGGAATGATTCCGATCTGAGTCATCTACATATATCGATTAATAATATAGAATATGCAGTAATATCATAGTTTCCAATGCCTCAGTACAGTATAGTTACTGTTGAAATAATCAAGATGGTGATTTGATTGTTAGATATTGGTAACTCCAATGATAGCTATACAATAGGGACTTAATACAAAAGTAATAAATTTATCAAATCTACTGAATAAACAATACGATTTGAGGCATTTAAACTTATAATAACTCAGGGAAACTTTGGTGACTAAATTGAATTTATTGAATATGGAAAATAAAGATAAAAGACGAACCTAAGACAATGATCCCTGTTTCGTTGTAATCGTAAACTGCTACTTTGTTTAAACTTGGTTAACTTTGCAAGTACAATTAGAACTTTTTAAATAAGAGTTTAGAAGTGGCAAAAGTGTGCAGCGACAAAACATACTGATACCAATGGTGAGATATTGCTTCACCTTCCAATGGTCACACACATAATCCACACACAACACAAGTATTTGTAATTTATGAATACATCTGTTTGTATTACTTTGGGTGTTTTATGTATGGGTATATCTTTTCAGATATGCAGAAAAATTATTTTGCATACCGATTTATAATGGATAGAATTATGAGATAACAGATATAAAAAACAACACTAAATTGAGAATTTTCGAAGTTATTTGAAAAGATTGAAAGGTATTCATACAAGCCTATTAGTTGTCTAACCATAGTACAAACTTTGCTAAATAAATAAACTAAATGGCACTGCACAATATATCTAGTAATATTTATTTATATTTATGTATATTCAATTTTCTTACCTTATTCTCTTCTTCGACGATTTTCACTAGTTGAGACAAAGCTGGCATATTTTGTTTAGCACCGCCAGCGAGTTTGATTCCTAAAAAGAAATTGAGTTCAGCATCGTTTATGTATTGTATCATCTTATCTTATTTTCGCATATGGGGTCAGTTAAACCGTTGCACGTCGACCCATAGGTATCTTTTGTACTTCTCCCTGTCTTTTATCATCACTTCATAGATCCTATGTGTTACCTTAACGATATCCCGCGGTTTAAGATATCTGTAGTCCCTTGGCTCTGAATTAGCTGTTCCCAGTAAACTCATACGCATACTTGCTAACGAATTACAGTTGCACATCAAGTGTTCCATGGATTCCGATGTTGTATCATAAATAAAAATCTTCATTCCTTGAAGTCGCTTTGAAATGAAATGATATGAAAATATACTATACCAGGCTTATCAGGAGGATGCTTCGACTGCACAGAGTAGTCGAGTGTCTCGATGTCATTCACAACTTTTGCTTTGGCTTCCTTATCAGTGGCCAGGAGGCGTGCTGCCAGCTCGTAGGACACCTTCGCCCTGGTCGGCTCACCAGCACCTGATTACAATTTGTTTTTTATAAACGATCCTGGTACATCTTGTTTTAGTAATCGCACAGTCTACTAGTAATAAATTCAGATTAGATCTTGTTATATCCCAAATAGTACTCGTATGCCAAAATCACTCTAAAATTTGTAACGATAATAAGAAACACAAAACCCTTTTTAATATATCTATTTGGATTATTGTACTATTATTTTGGAAGTGATATATCCTTATCATTTAGGTATAATTAACGCAATAAGGGAAGAAGACCTAAAAAGACATGGTTGGACTTTGTCAAAGATGATATGGCCAGAATGGGAATGCAAAATGCCAATAGAGACGAATGGAAGAGAAAATCATGTTACGCTGACCCCAAACAATAAAAGGGTAAAAAAATCTGCAATAATGTTATATTCAATACGTACAAGATCTTATAAGTCACAGAAAGATATACTTAATTAAAAAAAAAAAGGTTCAAATAATGTATTGTAGATAAAGTAAGGATTCTTGATAGCTGTTAAAAACACTAAAAATAAAATGTATAGGAGAGAAATTGTTATCACTTCTTGTACGATTTTGTTTTTAGATTAAAAAGTATGTTGGATTAGTAATCTAAAAGAGAAAAAACATAATAACATATTTATTAAAGCTAGATAAACAAGAAGGCAATCTAGCTACAAAATATAAGCTCGAAGCTGATTTGGCGGGAGTAATGAGTTACGTTCTAATTATTATTGTTTTGAAGTGTAATTAATTTTAAGTGAATATAGTTAATTAGATTTAAGTCTGTTATTAGTATAACATAACTTATAGCTTAAGGTTATACCTGCAATGTCAGTCTGTCCGTACGTAATACGTTACACAACGTCTATAATTTTGTCACAAGAATAATCAGTATCTATCCTCATTTTTATTGTTTTATTTAGTACTTTTTTTTTAAGTTAAACCGAAACATAACCAAAAATTTCTATTTTTATTTCTATTTCATCTTATTTGCGTTCCTTCAGTCGAAGTGAAATTTTAGGAATGTTACGCAAAATTAGGCACCTAAATGTGATCAACCAGTTGAATAGAAAAAAAGTATTTATCAGTTACATTCTGCACAACTTATCGGTCCGTTCAGGTGGTTCTATTGAAATTCCCAAATATTGGGATATTGGAATATTCTGGAATATTCCAATATCCCAATGTTACCCACGTACACGTATTTATAATTTTACTAGCAGCCCGGTACGTTCTTCGCTCCGTTTAAAATTAAATAATAAAAAAAAATTAAATAGTATATTAAAGTTTAAAAATATAAACGCTAAGCAATAATTAACGCTGACAATTTGCTTTAATCGAAGCACGTACAAAATGAAATGACCGCATGAATGATATAACAACACGCTTGTACTGTCAACACTGAAAAAAGTTTCAATTTGACACAAAAATCTCCATTAACAAAATGATCCGTCATTTATTACAAAAAATGTGATAAATGAAGAACCGCTCGTCCGATTTTGTGCAAACTTCACATAAACCATCTACTAAATAGTCTGAACAAAGCCTAAATATATGGTTTGGATAGGTGAGCCCGTTTTTGAGTTATAAAATTACAAAGATAAGTGGCATTAATTTATAGATTACCTACCTATATAGATACTAAATTTAACTTCACATTATATGATCGCATTTTAGTAACCAGCTCGTGTTCAAGCTAAGATGTTTTATTGAGGTTATACTTTATTATTCAATTTATAATTTTTGTTTTCAGTCAACGACCTCCAATTAATTTAAGGGCCCTAATTAGTTACGATACTCGACTTATCGCCTACGTTAATTATTCGAATAACCTAGTTACATTAGAATCTATGTATTTAACTATAAATAAAATATTTCTACATATTTGTATAATTATAAATAATTATATAAATATAATACTGCAATATTTATCTTTAAATTGTATAAAACAAAGTCGCAATTTGCATTTGTTTGTTTCTCGGATTGCTTCTCTTAAATAACAAGCCTTGGAGATAAATAGAATTGTCATCGGCAGCCAGTTTATCTGATGGAAGGAAATAGCTACATCTGAGTCACAGAATACCTAGAAAATAAGATATTCCCTCTATTCTGTGCTCGAGATTTTTTTCATGGTTTCGATTGCATTAGCGAGTCCATCAATGCATACGCAGATATTTGTTTAGAGATGCAGATTTTTATATGGCTGTTGCGGTCATTTATCGATTTTTTTATGGATTTTTTTTTTTGTAATTTAATAAATTATAATTAAACTATAAGAAATTTCGAGTAATGAAAGATATAAAAGAGATAAAAGATACATTTTCAGTGTAATAACGTCTTCTAATGATTTTGTATGGTAATGATAATGATAAATGAGTGCAGTTTAATATATTAACGCCCGCGGCTCTGTTCTGCTGTATCTTATTGCTGTATCAACAATTGTGTTTGCTCGCCTAAAGGTATAGCCATAATAAACATCTACATTCACTAAGACACATATGTGTTACTGTAAAACCTCGTATTGTGTAAAATTCCTAAGATTTTCCATTAAAACTTGACATTTACAAAGTCTTAATGGTAAATGTTGTACATTATTTCTTAATTTGGACTTAAATCTTAGATTATATTTTGAATTTTAATTTAATTTTGAAATTATTTGGACAAGATAACTTCGGAGTATTCATTTTCTAAATATACTATACAAAATAAAGATTTGTCTGCGGCGAGATATTTCATGAAGTATAATTTAGAAGCAAGAGCTTCATCGACAAGAGCGCAGCTTTTAAATAGGATAGATAGATAGATAATCTCGTTATGGGACAAGTGTCTGAATTAAAATAAGCACTTTTTTTTACATAATTAAATGTCGGCATAGATACATTTTCGCTACATGTGTGCATGAAATAGAAAGAGACGGTGACATGGCATGCAGAGAGGTAAGACAAAGTATATTTCTAACATAATAATAATAAGATGATAGTATTAAATCAATTATTATAAAGAAGCTTATATTAAAAAGTGTCCCATTCAATATAAAGTCTCTTTAATGCGAGTAATAATGTTTTCTCGTAAAAACACGACCACATAATATGTACTATTGTTGGTATTATACGTCGTACTGCCTATTTATTAAAGGGAATATTTTGTTTCTATCAGTAGAAAACAAAGCAAACAATTATTTTTTTCTGCTCTCCGTTTGTTTACAGGATCATGGAAGTTTCCTGGGAGAGTAGGTTAAAAATAATTGGAGTTAGTCAAGTATGCCTCGAGTTCGCCGACTACCCACGCAAATGTTGTTAGATAAATCTTTCCATGGTTTAATTATATAACTAGTTAATGATAAGGGATTTGACATATTTCAACCTTTCACCCGAATTACGGTTAGTTCCCAACTGGAAACTTTCAAATTTGAGTTCTGTTAAACTTCGTAGCCTGCATCAACGTGACGTATCACAAATTACGTTCAAACTTAAAGAAGAAATAAATATGATATTAATTTTATTGATTTTAAATTTATTGAGAAATCATCACAAAGGTTGTCGCTGTTGTTTTGGTAAAAGATCGAACAATTAATCGACGATAAATACTTTTAAGTTTTGTTAAAATTTCGACTAAAACATACATAAATCAATGAAGTTTTACAGTTAAAATATTATAATTAGTACTTATGTAACTAACAACTAACTTAAAAACAGCACTATCCTAATTCAATCACGGTACAGCAGTGACATTACGGGGTATAGTGGTAACGCTTCAGAAATAGTACCGATTATGAAGTATGATGGACATCACAGTGTATTCTGTGATATCCGTGGCGAGTTAACAGCACGTCTGCTATTATAAGTTGAAATTATAGGGTATGGAACTATAACATCATAGATCTCAGGAATGACAACGCATGGGAAGTATCTGGTATCACGCCATGACCGTAGCTAGGGGGGAGGGGCATTGAGCGGCAACATCCTACCTTAAAAGGTCCAAAGCCCTACCTTAAAATGAAATGCCCCAAGAAAATTAGTCAAGAATCGATTTTTCGATAGTCACATAATTATGGCTTCTGTTCTACCAAAAAGTTTTTTGCCCTACCTTAAATATGGATTTAGCTACGGCCCTGCATCACGCTGTATCCATATTCACAGTGTTATGTATGTCTATAATCACGTTACATATATATCTTTGCTTGTTTGCAATGTTAAGTTACATTAAAAAATCTCAAATCGAGCGATTAATTCTGGACTGATCTTTTATAGCGACTCACCCTTGTAGCAGTCGCCCATTCGCCAGTAATACTGCGCCCGCATCCTGGCAGGGAGCCGTTCTTTCAGCGCAATCTTGAGGTCTTCTAGTGCTGCACGGGGGCGGTTTAAGCGAAGCAAGATTTCGGATCTGAGCCACAGACCCATGGCTAAAGATCCTCCCTCGATTATCTCGTCGATACCTAATGAATTAGGAATCAGTAATTTTTCCATATATATTGTGTATGGGGTTTGTGAATTATATACCATAGATAAGACAGTTATAAATATTGTAAGGGTGGCCTTATTCCTGAAAGAGATCTCTTCCCACCAATCTAATACAATGAGAAAGCATGAAGGTTTTTATTTTTAACCACTGGCGCAAAAACGACGGGGTGTTAATAGTTTGACGAGTTTGTCTTTGTGTGTGTGTCTGTCTCTAGCATCAAAGCTCCCGAAAGGATGAATCTATTTTGATTTTGTTTTTTAATTGAAAGGTGAGTTAGTCGGAAGTGTTTTTAGCTATGTTTGATGGAGATCAAGATGGCCGCCGCCACAAAATGTCGGATTGCATATTTTCTCACAACTTCATTAATATAAAAATGCAAATAAATATTTCATTTCATTTCATTTCATTTCATTTCATTTCATTTCATTTCATTTCATTTCATTTCATTTCATTTCATTTCAATTCATTTCATTTCATTTCATTTCATTTCATTTCATTTCATTTCATTTAATTTAATTTAATTTCATTTCATTTCATTTCATTTCATTTCATTTCATTTCATTTCATTTCATTTCATTTCATTTCATTTCATTTCATTTCATTTCATTTCATTTCATTTCATTTCATTTCATTTCATTTCATTTCATTTCATTTCATATAGGTATTAAATAAAAGTAGTAGAATACTAAACACTATGACAAATTCCAAATCCAAGATAGCCGCCGCCACAAAATGGCGAATAACTTTTTTTCACAAACCCTAAATATAGGTATCCAATTGTTTTTGCGTCGGCGGTTAAAAACAAATAGTTAAATCTAAATGGAAATTTGGATGATCAATTTTACTTTTTATAACATCTTATTTAAAGCAATTGGTCAGAAAATAATGTAAAATAGGACAATAAGCCGTTAAAATTATTGCGTAGTCGCTGCCGCTCGCCATGCGAGATTAGTAGACGGTGCGCGGAGGTGAGGGGTGCCGGAGAAGTTATATAAACACAATTCAAAATGCTAAACACACCGTTCATTTTGAAATTGAAATTTTAGAGAATATTAATGCAGTACTTTTATATACTGGCGTATTAGCACCAGCACTAGCACCAGGCAAGCATTTTAGTAAAATGCCTTGAACAGTTTAAAAGTTATACAAACAAATATTGCACACTTGCGAAGCTAAGCAATAACAGAAAGTAATAAGTTGATAGAAATGATCATTTAAGAAAAGTTGTATAAGATATATATTTAGTGCCATAAAAACTGAACTGTGGGGACACGAGTACAAAGTAAATATGAATACATTGTCAGACACTGATGGTTTTATCTCAAGTGACCGCTACAATGTGTCTAGAATACTTTAGAACAGCAGTAAACGTGGTAACAGCGAAAGGGGATGTTAATGTTGGAAAACTTAAATTTATTTTACTAACATGCGACACGACTTTATGTAAATACATATAAACTTACATACGTACATCACGCCTAGCTTTAGGTGTAAACAGGTAAAATATTTAAAATTCTTCCTACAAAATCTGAACTCGATTTGGTTTATTCCTACCAATATAATAAACGCGAAATTTTGTAACGATATATGCATTTTTTTTCACAACTTAGAATGGCAAACAAGCTGACGGCCCACCTGATGGAAAGTGGTAACCGTCGCCTATAGACATGAGCTGTACCATGGACATAACAGAGTATACTGTATTGCCCAATATACCGTCCATGCGTTGCCATTTCTGAGGATCAGGTGTTATTCCTCTGTATCTGTATAAATTACGGCATATTCGACCCTTCAAACCGAAACACAGCCATGCAAACACAACTGCTTTACGGTTGAATCATCTAGTTTATTATTGTAACATATAGGACTGGTAATCCTGCTTGTGCTCTTAGTTTACGTTGGCGGGAAACTGTGAAGATGATGTGCTGGTAGAAGTGAAGCAAAAGTCAAATAAGCGGCGACTACTAGAAGATCGACCTGTTATTATTATTGAAAGACGGGTTTTTTCCAAGCAGAAAATCCTGTGACCCTGCGACCTTTCTATAATCTTTGGTGCTCGCCCTTTTTTAAAGACCGCTGCTAATTCCTATCAATAATAGTAATTTTAAGATGTTTTTTGTAGCGATGTTTTTTATTTCCTCAGGATATAAAGTGTATTTACCAAAGGAGATACATCGTTTATGTGTGAGTGGGCTACAGTCATAAATTAAATGGTGCGGCGTTTCTTTCTCATTGCGACAAAATCTACAAACACTTTTTGGGCATAAGCCTAGTTGGACCAAATGCTTGTTTAATTTTCAGTGTCTAGTGAGAGCCCTTGTTAATACACACCTATTATTTTTACTTTAAAAAAATAATGTTTTAGAGCAATTTTCTGTAAACCCCTTAATCAGGACTTTCGAGTGATTTAATCCTGGCAACAAGAGCCAGCTATTATTAGCTACTTATTAGCTTGTGAGTTTGAGATGTCAGAGGTTTAGACTTCGAGGTATGTCATAATAAGTTTCTGGTCCTATTCGGACCTTTTTTTCTCCTTCATTTGCTAATTGGTCAGCTGTTACATTTCCATGAATGTTTGAGTGACCAGGGATTCATCTTAACATAATGTTATTTCTGTTGCCCAAGTCATTTAATAACCAGATCGACCTAACAAATGGGGTTACTAGTCCTCGCTACTAAGAACTACTTCCTCTCACTAAGTGTTGATTATCCTGAGTTTATTAAGAAATAAAGGACTAATTAGATGACCTATTTTCATCGTTCCCTATCATCACAGACTGGTTACAAATGTCTAGGGAGTGTGAAGAGCTCTGTGCCTCGCGACTAGTACGGCGTGCGCTATGCTCTCTTGAATTAATTAAAATACGCCCCACTGCAACATGTATCCGTATTCTGCAATATTAGATTTACGATACTGGAGTTACGGTGCAGTATAAATAGTGGCTTTAACCATTACTAGATTAACATTGGTTAGAAACCTTACATATGGATTGAGACGTAATGGTAAATGAAGAAAAATTTCATCATCAGACATTAGATTTATAAATTATTTAAATTTAGAACGTACAAAAATGTCACGCGAGTAAATTTGACCTTGCAAAAGAAAAAGAGGAATTATTATAAAATTAATATGATTAATGCAGGAATAAAATTATATGCACTGCATTGAAGGTTCTAGGGGACATTTTTTATGGCTTATCTGAGTAGACCGTGTGAACAAAGATAGTGTAGTACCTATAGTACTAATCCTTTATATTATCTGTCTATTACCATTTTCCTTTTCGTATCCCTTATCTTTCTTATCCCTTTTAATACCGTGACCATTTGACTTAGGGCACAAGGTTAGGATATGGCAGTGGAATCACAGTGTACAAAAATATAATATCATAGCCCTCAGAAATGGCAAAGTATGAAGGGTACCATTGGCATTGCAATCCATTCTGTGACTTCCAAGGTGGGCCATGTCTGAATTCACGTCTGTAGATTATAGTGATGGCTGTCCATGACCTGTTAGCTTAATTTTTAAGTTACATAAGAAAAAACTTACATGGAAGTGGTGCTTTGAAGATAGCCTGGCTAGCGAGAGCCAATGCTTTCTTCAGGTCTCCTGCCTCCATTGCAGCTTTAGCGGACTGCCACTTCTCCTGAGACACCCTCGCATCTTTTCCTCTGTGCAGTGGTTGTATCCTTGATAATACTTGTCCTATAGCTTCCATTATCTAAACAGATTTAAAATAAAAATTAAATTAAATTAAAATATGAAACTTTGTGATGTGAATATTTCAATGTATGGATGTTTGAATGTTTGTTACTTAGTCAAAGGTCGTACCACTAAATTGACAGAGGTTGGAAGATCAGTACACTATTGAAATTAAATTAATATGTATAGTGTAAAAGATAATTATTAAATGAACATAATACTGTAGCAGTATTTTATTCCTCGCAGACAAGAGCCCCTTGTTTGTTTGTTTGCGTGAAAATTAATATAAATCAGAACTAGTTGGGAAGCATCAAAGGTGTAATAATGTACGTATTAAATTGTAGCCTTTATTCAGACCAACTTAGCTTAATAATTTTTTTTTTATTAGGCTATGTTTTTTTAACTGATGAATTCATCATGATGGGCTAACTGGCCTGTTTTCATTCTCATCTATCACCCTTCACTGGTGCTCCGCCAGCGTAGCCCGTTAGCGCAGGCGGAGTTACTATACCACTTTCACCCATCAAAAAAAAAAATAGGTGAGTATGAAGTCAAATTAACTGGTCTATCGTGAATTCAATGCGAATTAATATAGGGGACAATTAATAGGGGGATAGCGTGGAGGAGAAGACCTCGAAAGATATTTTACTAGTCGTGGGGACGTTAGTCCCCATTATTAACTATCTCTTTCCAGGATTTAAATGTTATGCCCAATGTTAGATATTATCCATATCTTATCCTTTAAACGAAACAGCTTCAATATCTATGGAATATTGATTAAAATGAAACGCTAGTATTTATACTGTGAGCCCAGCAAGCGAGCAACATGTGGCTATATGTCACATTATCTCGAAGAAGAGGTGTATCGTAAATCCAATCGTATGCATTATAGATTAAAGTCCACTTTTCTCTATACGCTGTAAATAGTTCCCCTTACGAGAACGGTAAGGGTTATTCATTAAGACATGTGTACATTGACGCCGCAATCAGGTTAAGAGTGCAGGTTGCTCTTTGCCCGAGATGTAATAGAGTTGTGTGTGGATACAGGTTAAAACGCACGAGCAGTTGTTTGACTTTCATATTTCGAAACAAAACAATACATCTTTACAGGCAGGAAAAGGATTGTTAGCAATGGAGTTTGATAGCCCCATTGCTAGCAATATACCTTATTAGGTCGACCTCCACGTGGCTCCTCCTGGAAACCATCGTGAACAATTCTTGTTGAATTTGTCATGACGGGCTAACTGACCTGCTTCATCCTCACCTATCACTCTTCACTGGTGCCCCGCCGGTGTGTACCGATAGCGCGGGTGGTGTATTTTTTTCTTCTATTGGATGAAAATGGTATGGTAACCCCGCCTGCGCTAACGGGATACGCTGGCGGAGCACCAGTGAAGGGTGATAGATGAGAATGAAAACAGGCCAGTTAGCCCATCATGATGAATTAGCGCGGGTGGGGTTACCATTCCATTATCATCCATTTAAAAAAAAAATACGTCTTTACAATATAGGTTAGCATAATGAGTCTAAAATTATACCATGCCTTACCCATTTTAGGGTACTAACTTAAATAATTATATATAATAAGACATTAATATTTTCAACATATTAATTCAAAATACATATATTTCTTCACTAGCTTTTTTTTTCATACCACTGAGGTGGCAAACAAGCATACGGCCCACCTGATGGTAAGTGGTTACCGTAGCCTATGAACACCTGCAATACCAGAGGTATTACGCTAGCTTTTACCCGAACTAAGTCTGTCTCACCTGGATAATAATCTTATATCATTCACCATACATTTGCATGGCTGTGTTTCGGTTTGAAGGGTAGGATATGGCGTGAATTTACACAGTACAAACTCATAATACCTTATTCCTTAGGAATGGCAACGCATGGGGGTTATCGTGGGCGAAACAGTACACTATGTTATGTCCATGGTACTGCTCATGTGTATAGGCGACGGTTACCACTTTCCATCAGGTGGGCCGTCAGCTTGTTTGCCATTCTAAGTTGTATAAAAAAAATACTACATTGTACATTACACCATCAGGGGCACATTTCATTTTAAACAGTAGTTTTTTCTGTGATACCGAAATAAACACAAATAGACAAGAAAACAACTCTAAAAAATATTGTTCCATCTTCTCCTATTTTTTGTATCAATTTTATTATATTATTAAACATAAGTTAGTTCTCTGTTGATCTGAAAAGGATTTAAAAGAAAAAAAAGTCACAGTACCTCCTTATTGTCCTTCACCGCTTGCACTCTCTTCTCTTCATCCATTCTCTCCAATCGTTCCAGCCATTCAGTGTCAGCGATGGCCACCAGATTCTCGCTTAGATTCCTGAAGAATCCCTTGTTGTTGGAGCACAGCGTGACGTCGCTGCAGGTGGCTGCGTACGCGGGGTCGATGTTGTCGTACACCCGAGCCATGATTGTCTTGTGTGATTATTTTCCTTGATATATCACGAAAAATCACTAATAAGCGGGATATACCCGGCTAGGGCACTGCCTGTAACAAGCAATTAAAATAAGACCCACTAATTAACTTCGACTGATCAAATGATTAAGATAAAAATAAACCACGCACTTTTTGTCTGATTTATTGAACTTTTAAAGCACAAACAAACATTTTTTTTTCACATTTGTAACATTTATAATGATTATATTATACGATACTAACTTTAAATATAACAATAAATGTATAGAAATATAATTTTGTACCGCGAAAAAGACACATCGATTGCAAACAAACACACTACTAGAACCTTCGAGCCATTTTACGTACCCTAATACGAATTGTTTCGCATCTACCCTGCACGCTTATATTGTTGTTGTTTAAATTAAGAACGTGTATTTGCAATGGATTACAAACGACAGGTGCAAATTTAGGAAATTTATCAAATTTAAGTGGGTATAAAACTGAAAGAATGATAACTATCGGTTTTGAACTGCGTAAAAGGCGGAAGGCAGTCGCCAAAAAAACTAATTTGAATTCAGAACTTCTTTTTTTTTTAAATCTGGTCACTTATATTTTTTGTTTATATTGTTTGGTTGAAAAATGTAGCGCTGGTTTTAAGATAAACTGGTATATATTTATATAAATCGAGTACATAAGACATGTTTTGAAGTTCCCACACTGAGGTCTAGTTCTGTCGGCGTGTTTAATTATTCCACGTATTTCGGCATTCTGTTATTATATAACGTTCATTGACTTAACTGTATAGTTAATGGTACGGTTGACGTCGCTTTGGTATACGATACATTTTTAATTGGTGAATTCGCCCCCTACCATTGGACGTACGAGATTTAGTCGAGGAATTACGTTTTTTTACGTTTTTAACAGTTTAAACACGCCGTTATCGTATCATTCGTGTTTCAACCTTGAAGCATTTGTGTTTGCATGGCTTTGTTTCGGTTTGGAGGGTGGGATATGGCGTGAATTTACTGGGTACAGAGGAATAACACCTGAGTTATCAGGAATGGCAACGCATTTTGCTGATTTTAAAAATTATTTCATTTACAAACTACACGTACATTATTATCTACTAGCATAAGCCATATTTTTTTTCAAAAATTCGAAAGTTAGTTTAAAATAAAATAAAATAAAAAACAGCCCAGTAATTTATGGACGGATATATGTGTAATTTAATTTAAATTATTTTTTTAAATTAATTATTTAAATTGACGCGAAAATATACTTAATATTGTCACGTACAAATAATAACAATAATAAAATCTTTTATTTTCAGGTATATACTCATAGTTTACAGTCATTACGATGTAAATTTATTTATAAATAATTACAAATTGTACATTATTATATTATACATATAAACTATTATTGTATTATTAAACTATAAACTAATTAATAAAATATCAATTTAAATAATTTTATTATAATTTTTTTCTTCGTCAGGTATGCAGTGAGGAATACAGTCTGAACAACAGGATTACTTATTGTCATTAATCTTCCATGAAATTTTGCCTTACAATTACGTAAAATACATAAACAAAAATACATACAATAAAAATATTTATATTTTTGTCAAAAAAATAATTGGATGAGTAATTTTTTATAAAACGCTTGGTAGGGCATGCTCCGGTCTCCCAGGATCCGTACCTATTTTATACCGGGCAAGATTGTTTCGCTGTTTTTCATTTGGGAATACGAAGCTCAGAATTAGCTCCGCTCTTTTGTTATTTTAGAATGACGCAAAGGAAAGTGACTTTAATAAGTTTATAGCTACTTAAGTCGTTAGGTTTTTCTTTCTCTCTTATAAGTACTACTATAATAATGAAAATATTTTCCAAATAGGACTTTTGAGTATTCAATTGTTTCTAGAGATCACAAGCGGATTTGATATTTTAATTAAACTAAATTATTTTGTGGTGGATTTTTTAATTTAATTTTCATGTTTTGTAAAAATGAATATATTTTGTATGTCTATAAAGTTGATAATTGAGTACCATATTGTATTTTACCATCACATATGTATGTACCTCTTGTTCACAAAATAAATGATGATGATGAAATTTATTGATAGATTAAACTGTTTAATTAGTGATAAACAAAATTTTGGCACTAACTTTATGTTTGCGACTTCTAACATGTAAATTTTAGATGTTCCAAAATCAATTAGATAAATTATTTCTAAATGGCAATATATGCCAGTTTTAAGTCGGACTTTAAAAAATATAACTGTGTAAGATGCATAGAATTAGAGAGACGTAGTTTTTACGTGACAATGGAACAAATATACAGAAAGACAGACGGGCAGATAGAAAAAAAAAGACCTTTCATATTATTTTTTCCTAAATATTTCCCATATACAGAGATCGTTTAGTTAAATTTTCATTGTATTAATAAAAATTTTACTTATAAGTAGATAAGGGGGTAATTTAATGAAGTGGTCGAATTAATACAAGTACAGTTTGCTATTTTTTTTTTGTTCTAAAAAAGTTACGAAGGTTTCTATTATTAACAACATTAGCAAGGCACCAAGATGGAGGAAAATCTGTCCATTATATAAAGAATCATTAAAATTGGATTACATTCTTTTTAATATTGACGAAATTGGCAAGGGACCAACAAGGAGAAATATGTTGCCATTAAAAAACCATCAGAATGGAATTACCTACTTACACAGGTAAGATATACAAAATGGGTAAAGTCAAATTAATAACTACCTATATTTTTTTTTAATCGGTGATAATGGAATGGTAGCCCCACCCGCGCTATCGGTATACACCGGCGAGGAACCAGCGAAGGATGATAGGTGAGGATGAAACAGGTCAGTTAGCCCATCGTGACGAATTCAACAAGAATTGGTCACGATGGTTTCCAGGGGGAACCACGTGGAGGTCGACCTGATAGGGTGTATTGCTGGCAATGGGTCAGCTAGACTCCATTACTAATAATTTCTTCCTCCCCAACTTCCTCCATTGCTTTGTGGTGCTGAAAGATTTTTTTTTTATAATATACTTCAGAATATGAGCTTCCACTGTATTCAATGATATAAAGTAGGGATGATGAAATAGTTATATTTAATGGTCATCATCATCATCATGTCAGCCTTTAACTGTCCACTGCTGAACGTAAGCCTCCCCCTTAGGGGATTTTACCAGTAGTTGCCACGCTTTGCAAACCGATTAGCAACCGCAGTCAGACTTTAGAGATGTTTTAAAAGGGACGCTGCTGCCCATCTTTTGCTATCCCTTAGTCGCCTCATACGATACCCACGGGAAAGGAAGGGGTGGCCTATTCTATGCCGGGACCACACGGCCAATATTTAATAATAGCAGCAGAAGAAATGCATAAGAAAAAACCATCGCAAATTATTCATTCAGTGGTTTTAACAACGTTTAGCTTATGTTTGTACATACATTTATTAATTATTTAGACTTGTAAGTAATTAAATTTTCGTTAATTATATGTGGTAGCTTCTAATTAGGTTATTGTTGTCATGTATAATTAATTATTAAGTTAAAGATATATAAGATATATAAGTTAAAGAGTATGCGTTAAGACAGCATTCGTCACTGCATACCTGACGATATAAGAATTTATAGAAATATAATTTAAATTGGTACTTTATTAATTAGTTTATAGTTTAATAATACAATAATAGTTTATACGTATAATATAATAATGTAAAATTTGTAATTATTTATAAATAAATTTACATCGTAATGACTGTAAACTATGAGTATATACCTGAAAATAAAAGATTTTATTATTATTATTATATCTTTGTTGCCATTTAGCGACATAACTAGTTAATCAATCGTTGTAAAATTTGGTATACATTAAAGTACTACGAGTTTATAAGATGGAGAAGGATAGAGGGTACTTTTCATCCTGGTTTGTTTTTAATGGATGATAATTAAATGGTAGCCCCGCCTGCGCTAACGGTATACGCTGGCAGGGCACCAGTGAAGGGTGACAGGTGAGGATGATGGTAGGTCAGTTGGCCCGTAGTGACCAATTGAACAAGAATTAACCACTATGGTTTCCAAGAGGAACCGCGTGGAGGTTGACCTGATCAGTTGTATTGCTAGCAAAGGACCTATTAAACTTCATTACTAACAACCCCATTCCCCCTTTTTCATCCCGGTTAGTGAATGCAACTCAGTTAAGCGGATGAAGTCACGGGTAACAGCTAGTCTACGAGTGTATTAATATTATGAAGGGTAAAGTTTGATTATTCCTTGATAATGGATGGTGGTGATCCTGTGTGCTCCCGGCTTAGAATAGGCCATGCCTTCCTTTCCCGTGGGTGTCGTTAGAGGCGACTAAGGGAGGACGAGGGATAGGCAGCAGCGGCCCTCTTAAAATATCTCCAAGGTTTAACTGCGGTTGTCAATCCGCCTGCCAAGCGTGGCAACTACTGGCAAAACCCCTTTAGGGGAGGCTTATGTACAGCAGTGGACAGTTAAAGGCTGATATGATGATAATTGGATAAATACAAAAAAATGCTCAATCGATTATAAAGTTCTTTAATCTATGGCAAGCTAGATTATCAGTGACTAATTAAGGCAATTGTAATATTTTGAAAAAATCTATCTGACTGTGCGAAGCCGGGCTGGATTGCTAGTATTGTATATTGCACAAAAATATATTATTTCTGAATTTATTAAATTATTTTATTTACTATATTATATTACTTCTGTATAAAAAAGGAAATAAATAGCTGCAGTAACAGCGGCCAGTAACTGAGGCATTGATGGACGAACGTGCAAATATACGTGTTTTCATCAATGCCTAGTTGTGGCCAAGGCTTGTATAGTACTTTTCTCAAACAATGCGCGGAAATCAAAAACACAATTTTACTTTTTAAGTTCAATGACGAATAACGAACAATAATAATTTTTTACGCGCCATAATGTTCCTTTATTTTTTTGTTTTTTTTTCAATAAACAGCTTTCTATTTGCAAGCCAGTTCGAAATTTAAATAAAACCTTGTATTAGTTACCTCCTTGGTAGCCATATTTCGAAGTAAAAGGTCATTCCATTTTTAAATTACAGGACAGATATGAGTTTACATAGTAATTTATCTGGCCGCAAAACACGACAGATATGGATTTTCATGCAACTTTTGCCGGCCGCTGCCCGCATGTATCTGGCCAGTACGGCAATTTTGATTTATCTCGAAGAAGATTGTCAAAATAATGCTCACATTTCCAAGCATGTTTGAGAAAAATATGTTATAGGTAAGTTAGAAAAAATCTACTTAATTAATGTATTGATTGATGATTGATAGTAAAACTGCCAGCGACATCTATTGTCTAATGTGTGTCTAATGTATTGGAAAAAATCACAGCTAATTATAGGACATGGCAGTAGTACCTATTTGTAGCGGAGTTCGAGTTAAATGTCAATCTTGGTTGAGCCGAGAGATGGTATCCAGCTATGTACAGTCGGACGCAATATGGACACAATAACTTTTTTATTTTTTCACTTTTAGAGTAACTATATATAATGCTGAATACTGTGCAAAGCCATTTGATTGGGTACCCTTATTGCACTCGTAGTTCTGCCAAGCATTACATAGAAAAAAAAGTAATAAACAAATATGGATTTGTCTGTATTTCTGTATGAACGGTGAGGTATAAAAGAATGTAATTACTAGATTATCATACCTGCCTTTAACTGTCTACTGCTGAACATAAGCCTCCCCCTTGGGGGGGGGGGGGGGGGGGGGGGGGTATATAAATGAGTATTATATCAATTATCGTGTAAAAGGTCGCCAATCCGCCTGCCAAGCGTGGCAACTACTAGCAAAACTCCCCTTATGGGAAAGGCTTATATTTAGCTGTAGACAGTTAAAGTTGGAGATGACGATGACTTGAAGCTTGTCATTAAACTTTATGAGTATTGTTAGCTTACTACTCATTTAGTGAGCCTGTGTAAAATACAGGGTGTGCACGATCGTGATATTAACATATTCCAATGCTATTTAACAGGACTGTACGATGCACGTCTAGACTCGGAGGGTGATAACCCTACACGTGACCCGGGTCATCTTAACGGTTTAGCCCTCTTTAAATAGCCTCATTACATCGCCACTAAAGTACTATTGTTTTTGATACCTAATTTTATATTTTATTGAATTGGGTGTTATTTTGAGGAAACTCATAGCACTGGTTTTTTTTTATGGGTGAAAATGGAATGGTAACCCCGCCTGCGCTAACGGAATACGCTGGCGGAGCACCAGTGAAGGGTGATCGATGAGAATGAAAACAGGCCAGTTAGCCCATCATGATGAATTCATTAGGAATTAACCATGATAGTTTCCAGGGAGAACCGCAAGGAGGTCGACTTGGTTGGGTATATTGTTAGCAATAGGATTCTCAGTCTCCATTACTAACAATCCCTTTCCCCCCGAAAGGAAAGGGTAGCGCATTCTATGCCGGAACCATAAGGCAGTCGATTCTGTGATTGAGTTATAACTATTATTTTTCTATTCTCCTATTTTATAATTAGCTATTTTGTTTGTCTCCTCCAATTCACAATTTCCATCAAACATTCAAATATTGGCAGTGTGATCTTGGTAGAATAGGTCACCATTTCATTGCCGTGGGCGTCGCAAGAGACGACTAAGGGAGGGCAAGAATAGGCAGCAGCGTTAAAACATCTCTAAAGCCTAACTGCGGTTGCAGCGCAAATGAAATGAAATGCCAATCCGCCTGCCAAGCGTGGCAACTACTGGAAAAAACCCTAAAAGGTAGGCTAATATTCAGCAGTGGACGTTTAAGGCTGATATGAGAATGACGATGATATAAATGCATTACCATAAAAAATACATATAAGAAAATTAATGATTTTTTTATACAACTTAGAATGGTAAACAAGCTGACGGCCCACCTGATGGAAAGTGGTAACCGTCGCCTGTAGACATGAGCAGTACCATGGACATAACAGAGTATACTGTTTCGCCCATTAACCCCTCATGGGTTGCCATTCCTGACTCAGATGTTATTCTTCTGTACCCTGTAAATTCACGCCATATCCCACCCTTAAAACCGAAACACAGCTATGCAATCACAACTGCTTCACGGTTGAAACACGAATGGGACAGATGTGCCGAAGCAATCGATTTTTGTACAAAGTCTCCCTCTGGTGTGTTAATATGGGATTTATGGATGTCCACTGAAGGGTTACAGATTAACTGTTTGAAACAATTTTCAGTTTTTCACCACATAACTACTGTACTGTTTTGCCAAAGGTTGACTGAGAGAGAATGCTATTTTGTATCAATAATTTTTTTGTAATGTACTCAATTAAAAATAAATAAATTAACGTTTGAAGGAAAGAAAGAAATATTATTTATTTAAATGTAATATTTTTTTAAATAGTATTTTCATTATTATTCTACCGCCCGTTTGAAATGTAAATTCAACTGAGTAGATCAGGCAAGAAACTCAACTATTGCTTTTTATATAAACTTCAATTTAATAAATTACGCAATTGTTGCTCAAATACAGAATTACATTGAAGTAAATAAAAACTACCCAGCAGTAGGTCGTAAAAATTAAAATATTCATACACTAATTGCAATAGAATAAGTGTATTATTTAATTTCAATTTGTTAATAATTCTATTTTAATTACGTTACAGTAAAATTTGTTTAGCTTTTCATTATCTTCATTAAAACAGATTATACCCATACGAGTTCTGAGGGGCTGGCCATGAAATATTTTCCGAAATATTTCCGAAACAGACATTTGATGTTAAAACTACATAATATATGCCGTTTAAAATTATTAAAAATATATAAACATCGTTCCTCTGGACTATTATGGTAGGATTTGTGACGAACGAAATGTTAAGCTCCTGTTACTGGGTAGATTTTGGTATGAACAAAACCACGAAATTGAGCTCGAAAATTCGAACTTTCATTTCATAGTAGACCCCCTGGCGACAGAAAACAAAAAATATAATTAAATACATTAAAATTTATTTGTTTCTATCAAAAAAAAAAAAACTGCTTATATTTGTGTCTAACTGATACATCGTGGGGTCCAATAGTAAATGGTAAGTAAAATTTTTTTTTAAGAAAACATGGATCTGAAGTGTAAATACTGTAAAGTGAATCATCACTGTGCAAAATGGCTACTTTAGTTAATTATTATGCATGTAGTTTTTACTCGTACTTGAAACTTTGTCCGCGAGACCGGGATCCAAAAATACAACGCTCACACCGAATTTTATAACAAATACGTAAGTTGTCAAAGCATCGAGGTGACAAGTAAAATACTCACATTCACAATATTATAGTAAGCATTCATTTTGGGTGACACAGAAAATCAGTGTCTCGTCCAAAAGGATGGCATGGCCATATAGCTCGAAATGATGTCCATAAGTGTTTTTCTTTTTATGTTTTATAATCATCATTCAGCATTATTTTTTCAGCAATATCTGTCCACTGCTGGGCACATGCTTCCTCCATAGACTGTCAGAAGGAACGGTCCTAAACCACCTGCAGCCAGAGGGAGACTTTGTACAAAAGTCGATTGCTTGAGTACCTCTGTCCCATTCGTGTTTCAACCGTGAAGCAGTTGTGTTTACATAGCTGTATTTCGGTTTGAAGGGTGGGATATGGCGTGAATTTACTGGGTACAGAGGAATAACACCTGAGTCCTCAGGAATGGCAACGCATGGGGGGTGTCATGGGCGAAACAGTATACTCTGTTATGTCCATGGTACTGCTCATGTCTATAGGCGACGGTTACCACTTTCCATCAGGTGGGCCGTTAGCTTGTTTGCCATTCTAAGTTGTATAAAAAAAAAACCACTGACACCCTAAAATATATTTTAGGTCATCACTCCATCTAGTGTGGGGTTGTCCTATATTGAGGTTGCCCGTACATGGTCGCCACTCTAGAACCTTTCTTTCCCATCGGATGTCGGTTCTTCGAGCTATGTTACCATAATAAAATTGATGAAATTGATCATGAAATATTTAAATTGAATCCCATAAAAAAAACCGACTTCATTTTTGTCAAAATTAGTTATTTTCATTTAAAAACTAAATTACTGACTAATTTTAACAAAAGTTTTATAAAACCAATATGTAAGCTTAGCCTATCAGATAAAAAGAATATTTGAAATCGATTTACATTTGATGGAGTAATGAGGTGAGCAACAAATTGAGGAGGAGCAACGATTTGAGGAGGAGCAACAAATTGAGGAGGAGCAACGATTTGAGGAGGAGCAACAAATTGAGGAGGAGCAACGATTTGAGGAGGAGCAACAAATTGAGGAGGAGCAACAAATTCAGGAGGAGCAACAAATTGAGGAGGAGCAACGATTTGAGGAGGAGCAACAAATTGAGGAGGAGCAACGATTTGAGGAGGAGCAACAAATTGAGGAGGAGCAAGGATTTGAGGAGGAGCAACAAATTGAGGAGGAGCAACAAATTCAGGAGGAGCAACAAATTGAGGAGGAGCAACGAATTGAGGAGGAGCAACGAATTGAGGAGGAGCAACGAATCGAGGAGGAGCAACGAATCGAGGAGGAGCAACAAATTGAGGAGGAGCAACAAATTGAGGAGGAGCAACGAATTGAGGAGGAGCAACGAATTGAGGAGGAGCAACGAATTGAGGAGGAGCAACGAATTGAGGAGGAGCAACGAATCGAGGAGGAGCAACAAATTGAGGAGGAGCAACAAATTGAGGAGGAGCAACGAATTGAGGAGGAGCAACGAATTGAGGAGGAGCAACGAATTGAGGAGGAGCAACGAATCGAGGAGGAGCAACAAATTGAGGAGGAGCAACGAATTGAGGAGGAGCAACGAATCGAGGAGGAGCAACGAATCGAGGAGGAGCAACAAATTGAGAAGGAGCAACAAATTGAGGAGGAGCAACGAGTTGAGGAGAAGCAAAGAATGGAAAAGCTGCTTCTTTTTTAATTCGTTTGAAAAAGAAGTAACTCTCAAAATAACATCCTATATAAAGGCAACTGGTCACCGCAAATATTCCTGCAGATTACTAAAGTAATGTTTAAGAATTATTCAGATAATTTACACGAGACTGTACAAAAAGTTGACGGTCTAAAAACCTTTTTATCTAAACAGAAGTTGTACTGTTCGTCGTAGGGGTGTAATGCGAAAACTTAGATTAGAATGTAATCTTGTTTAAAATATCATTAGAATAAAGAACTTAATGTGCATACTATTATTATAAATGTGACACATTGTGTATTTATCTACTTTTCTCATTAAATAGCTCGACTACAAAGACCTCAATGAGCGTGGCGACTGCATATTCCATGAATCGAACAGGAAGGCGCTATAATTGTATCACAAGCCCTTTTTAGTGAGCTTTACAATGTAATTACATCCACATTTATACAGTTTTCTGAGAATAATACGTAAATTGAGTACATAAAGAGAGGCACTGACTGCAAGTCAGTGCATTTGCAAACTTTACGATAAAGGAACATTATCAAAATGGAATGAAAATCGAGGAAAAAGTCGAATATATATGTTTTTATACAACTTGGAATGGCGAACAAGCTAGTCGCGCACCTGATTGAAAGTGGTAACCGTCGCCTGTAAACAGGAGCAGTACCATGGACAATACAGAGTATACTGTTTCGCCCATGACACCCCCCATGCGTTGCTATTCCTGAGGACTCAGGTGTTATTCCTCTGTACCCAGTAAATTCACGCCACTGTGTTTGTTGTTATTTGTATGCTTTGAATAGATATAAATAAATCATCTATCTATTACTCCAATGAATATTTTCTGTTACTGTTTCGCCTATGATACCGCCCATGTGTTGCCATTCCTGAGAGCTGTGTTGTATCTCTATACCCTGTAAATTCACTGCAATATTCCACCTTTCGAACCAAAACACAATTGTTTCACAGTTGAGACTTTGTACAAAATTCGTTTGCTTGGGCGCTTCTGTCCCATTCACAGTTGCTGAAACACGAATGTTTCAACTGTGAAGCAGTTGTGTTTGCATGGCTGTGTTTCGATTTGAAGGGTGGTATATGACAGTGAATTTACAGGGTACAGAGTACACTGAGATAACATCTAAGTCCTCAGGAATAGCAACGCATATGGGGTATCATGGGGGAAGCAGTATACTCTGTTATGTGCATGGTACTGCTCATGTCTATAGGCAACGGTTACCACTTTCCATCAGGTGGGCTGTCCGCTTGTTTGTCATTCTAAGTTGCATAAAAAATAAAATATTAATTATAATATTGTACTCGTAAATGTAAAACTTTGTAACTTTTTATAGATGAACAGCTGGATGTTTGTTTCTCTTTTATGCAAAAGCTACTAAACGAATTTTAATCAAATTTGGTACACTGGTAGGTTATAAAAATAACACATAACACTCTATGTACTAATTCACGCGGGCAGAGTCGCAAGATGCAGCTAGTACAATAATATTACTGTATATATATATATATATATATATATATATATATATATATATATATATATAAATTTAACTATCCTTAAAGTCCCACTGTTGGACTAATATGGACAGGTCCATTGTCAGTAATATAATAACAATAAACGCCACATTACAATCATCCCATCATTACGAGGAACTGAGCATCTGGAGGTACAACCCATTCCAGGTTTTATCCCCAGATGATGACCCTAGACCCGAGCAAATATAGTTAAATTTGTTCCCTAAACTAGTATTATTTCGAGAATCGAACCGCCTTACGGAGGATTTTTTATATTACAAAGGTGGCGAACAAGCATACGGCTCGTCTGATGGTAAACGGTCTCTGTAGCCTATGAACGCCTGCAACACTAGGGGTGTCATATGCGCGTTGGCACTGAAAAATGTATTAAGGTTTCTTCAGAGTATATAAAAGGGCATATTATATACCCTTTTTGAAGAATCCCATACTGTCTCTCTCTTTAGGGATCCCTGAGGATAGAGGCCCTAGGGAAAACCTCGGCAGGGAGTTCATTCTAATAACAAGGTTATCCATAAGCATTATAGGTAATTATATTAAATTGCATGGTACTAATGCATAGTAGCATATATAAAACATACTTACAAGAACACGAACACGGCCAACGTAATAACACGTTCTTACCTGTTGGGAACGGAATAATAATAATAATATTACAAGAGGTACAATTGAAAAATAATTAGTTCAACAAAATATTTCTCAACTGGTCAAGAATTCAACGCGTGACTATACCAAGATGCGTGCGAAAATGATATGTAACAATACTTGTATTAGGTTATAAATTACAATACGATCCAATTAAATTAATAAATCTTTGCTTTACTTTCGAGATCCTCAAGGGGTGGATAGGGAGCCGGCTTTTTGGAAAGTCTGTTATATTCATATAAATAAATGCAAATATTGTTGTGATTTTTCGTAAATAATTCTAGTATTTTCGATAACATTTGGTTATATTACATTTAGATAAGTTTCTGAACGAAAAGTCATATATAAAATAATCGTAGGTAAAGTTGTGGTTATTTTTTAAATAAATAAAGTACTTACCCATCACTTTTGGAGGATACAAAAACTTTCAATACATTTTGCCGAACTGTAATAACCACTACATAATATAACTGGCAATTCGAAAAATTTTAATAGCCAAATATTAAAATTTTTCGAATAAATCGCTATATGTTTTTTTACAATATCCATTATTTTGGAAAAAAATATCGAAAATGGATTATAAAAATCTAGAATTACCTTGTTTATTAGGCCTGGAACGACGGCTGTCGATGGGCGCACTGCCGCATCTAAAATTAACGCCGGCAATCGAGTTCGCTCGGACTATATTCTATTTTCGAAAATATGCTATTAGAAATGGTGCCATCTGTTGGCGGATCGAAAGAGCGAATAGAGAATATAGATAATAGGTAGGTAGCTGCTTTAGATGTTTTAAATCTGAACGACTGAAACAGAGTAAATTAAAAAAAATATTTGTGGTTCGAATTCTGTACACAGACTAATCTTCCAAATTGTCTATTTATTTATTGTTTTTTTGGATTAACCTAAATAAGCAAAATTATCATAACAAATTGAAATTAATTATCAAATTTATAATAATTTTTACAGTTGACAGTTACAGTAACTGGTAATTTAACTGATAACCGATTAACTTACCTATTTTTTTACGCATCATGGAAAAGTTAAAGTTAATGGGGTAGCCAGAATGAAGAAAATATAAATGAATAATTTATTGTATGGAATAAATAATAGTAGTATTGTATGGAAAAAAATATTTAAAATTTGTATTTCTGTGTGTATCTATAGGCGACGATTACCACTTTCCATCAGTGGGCCGTCATCTTGTCCGCCATTCTAAGTTGTATAAAAAAAAGAGTCATTGGCATTTAATGATTTTGAGTTTGTTGATAGATTACTGTATATTTTGTTGCCTCCATATTATATACTAGCGGCCCGTCCCGGCGTCGCACATGTGGACATTTTTAACATTTCCCTTCACTGCTCTGCTCCTATTGATCGTAGCGTGATGAAAAGTATACTATATAACCTGCCCAGGAGTATGAAGAATAATTGTACCAACTTTCGTTAAAATCCGTCTAGTAGTTTTTGTTTCTATAACGAACATACAGACAGACAGACAAAAATTTTACTGATTGCATTTTTGGCATCAGTATCGATCACTAATCACCCCCTGATAGTTATTTACAGATTACAGATTTATTATAAGTATAGATACTAAGTTCTTCTGTACATTGATGACCATCCATGGCGCCATTGCCCATACCAGTCGAATATACGAATATATTCCTTACAAACGGGCTCTTCAATTCGATACTTTATATTGGATTACCGATATCTAATATATCTGTTATTGTGTCAATATATGTATAGATATTGTAACTATATATTATCCACACTTAATTATGACCTCTTACATACTCACACTATGTGTCTATAGGTACCTAAAATCAAATTCAATAGAACATTATAAAAAGTACTTTTGGTTGAAATTACCGTAAAAAGAGACTGTTCTCTTTTTCCTCATTAAATATATATATATTTTTTTATTTATATAGTTCCAATATTTGGACATCAACGGACTGTCTCACGTTGGCTTTACCATTCCATTGTATACATTTGCGATAACTTCAATCGACACAGACTATGTATTTTATATCTACTTAAATTATTAAATAAACATGTGCCTGTATAATTTATTTTAATATTCGGGAAGGAACAAAAGTTAAATTTTAACATTTAACATTTAAAAGACGTTCGGTAAGCTCGCTGTTTAAATACCTTAAAATTGAAATAAAAGGAGAGCCCCTTGGGTAACGTGAAGGCAATGATTCGCATAGTTGCCATTCATTGTCCATCAGGGGTCTCCCCTCGTGGACTTGATCGTGTAACTATGTATATAAATTAAATCTGCTAGTATTTCTATTTGTTAAATAAGAATATTACACAGTTTGCTTCGAAAATGAGAAATTGAAAATATAAATTGAAATAATAGAGTGTGAATTTACTGGGTACAGAGGAATAACACCTGAGTCCTCAGGAATGGCAACGCATGGGGGGTATCATGGGCGAAACAGTATACTCTGTTACGTCCATGGTACTGCTCATGTCTATAGGCGACGGTTACCACTTTCCATCAGGTGGGCCGTCAGTTTCTTTGCCATTCTAAGTTGTATAAAAAAAAAAAAAATAGTACTAACAGTTGGAGACCACAGTTAGTTATTCTTCAAGTAAATGTCTCAGTTTATTTTTAAAATTATTCACAGCGGTTGAGAGTTTTATACATTTTTTTTTTAAATTAAATTTGATGTTAACTATATTTAATAAAGAATGTTTTCTCTCTTTCCGTTCTGCTGGATTAATACAGCCTTCCGAGCAACTAGTAAAATAAAATCAATTGGAAGATTTATCGTCTATGAATGTTTTACGTATTTTATATTAAAATTGACATTTTATTAGATTAATTCAAATTAGTTTGTATCTTTTATTGCCTTCGTCTTTTCTTTTCGATTTATGGCAGTGAATTTACTGGGTACAAAGGAATAACACCTGAGTCCTCAGGGATTGCAACGCATGGGGGGTATCATGGGCGAAACAGTATACTCTGTTATGTCCATGGTACTGCTCATGTCTGTAGGCGACGGTTGCCACTTTCCATCAGGTGGGCCGTCAGCTTGTTTGCCATTATAAGTTGTATAAAAAAAAATTAAATAATAACTCCGCCTGCGCTAACGGTATTAACCGGGCACCAGCAGAAAATTATAGGTGAGAATGAATATAGGTCAGGTGGCCTACCATGATGAATTCGAGAAGAATTAATCATGATGGTTTCAGGGGGAACCGCGTGGAGGTCGACTTGAGAGCGTATATTGCTAGCAATGGGGCTATTTAACCTCATTACTAACAATCCCTTTCTCCCCTATGGTTAGGTATATTTTTTTTATGGGTGATACGCTGGCGGAGCACCAGTGAAGGGTGATAGATGAGAATGAAAAATGAAAATAGGCCAGTTAGACCATCATGATGAATTCATTAGAAATATACCATGATAGTTTCCAGGGGGAACCGCGAGGAGGTCGACCTGGTTGGGTATATTACTAGCAATGGGATTCTAAGTCTCCACTACTAACAATCCCTTTCCCCCCGGTTGGGTATATTGCTAGCAATGGGATTCTCAGTCTCCATTACTAACAATCCCTTACTAATTTATATTAGGTCTTGTCTCGCCACGATCGACTAGACTAATCAACCAGTCGCGATCGACTGGTTGGCCAGGCCTGTTCTAGGGTAAGTATCTATATACAATAGTCTTTTTAACTATTAAATTAATAGATAAGTTATTTATTTGGTACTGCGTTAATAGAGAAAACATCGAGAACAAGAGAAGCTAATCAACGTACCACAGCACGTACGCGGTCGTCCGCGATAAAGCGCCTGCAAATTTACATTTTATCATGCAAGTAAGATCTGCACATTTGCAACTTCGCTTGTGCAACTCAAATTTATCTATATTAATAACTTGTTACGACTGATTTATTAACATACAACTATAGAGAATGAAAAATTAAAATTTTGCTAGTTCGTACACTTTATAATTTAAATGCCTACTAAAGTATTTTTTGAAAATTCCACCCTTAAAGCGGTAAAATAAAAGATGAACGGTTGTTCGGGAATTCATCATTTTCAAAGTGAAGTAAAAGTGAAGGAAAATTCATCATAGTATACAAGCTTCTGGATTAAAAAAAAATATGTTTTTTTAAATCTGTCTCTTAAGAGGATGAAATAGGGGTAGAAATATTATTAGTGGATCTTGATTAATCCTTTATGAGTTCGTCATTATAGGCCACCTGATCTGTTTCGTCTTCACCTATCATTGCTCAGTGCTCGATAGCGTAGGCGAAGTTATTATTCCATCATCACTGATTAAAATAATGCAGATGTGTGCGTGTGTGTGTGTGCGTGTGTGTGTGTGTGTTTGTGTGTGTGTGTGTGTGTGTGTGTGTGTGTGTGTCCACCCTAGTATCGTAGGCGTCTATAGGCCTATACACGTTCTTTATCAGATCAACTGTATGCTGTATGCTTGCTTGTACTTTTAACAAAATAGGCTAACTGATAAAAACGTTATTGTATGTGGGTATTCACTAAAATTGATTTATTTAGTGAGAAAATGCGGGTGTATATGCATATATTTATTGTAGTATATATATATGTTTTTGTTGGGTGAAAATGGTATGGTAACCCCGCCTGCGCTAACGGGATACGCTGGCGGAGCACCAGTTAAGGATGATAGATGAGAATGAAAACAGGCATCATGATGAATTCATCAGGAATTAACCATGATGGTTTCCAGGGGGAACCGCGCGAAGGTCGACCTGGTTGGGTATATTGCTAGCAATGGGATTCTCAGTCTCCATTACTAACAATCCCTTTCCCCCTGTAGTATATATTGCCGTGTGGGCCCGGCATAGGTCACAAATATATATACATATGTCACACACACATATATATATAAGGTATATATATATATAACAAAATGTTTGTGAGTTTTGAAACATTGGTGAGTATCATCTCACCACATATATATTACCCTTGAAGGCTCCAGCGACTGATTATGATCTCACCTGATGAAAAGTGATGACGTGGTCTAAGATGGAGCTCGCGGGCCCACAAACCTATTCACATTTACCTTAAACAGATGTAAATTATATTTGAATGAAAAAACTATCATAGGGTCGCCACTCAAGACCCTTTCTTGCCGAACAATAATTTTTAGAAATTTGCCTATCTGTCTGTATATTTTTTTTCCGGCATCTCGCAAAATCTACCAAATGGAAAAAGGTCTTCAGTTGTTTTGATATGCTGTTTAGAGAAGATTTATTTCATTCGGTTTTCCTATTTCTTATATTCACGTTAACAATGTAGGGGGCAAGAGCTAATAAGTATTATAAAACATTTTAGAAATATTAATTTAGAACAGAGTTATATGTCTGTTAGTAAGTCCGCCTTTTTAGAGGTCCATGGACCAACTTTATTCGACTTCATTCTAAAAAGTTCTTACTAAGTCTCATATATTGTTCTGGTAAGTTCTGTAACGAAATACTACAAAGAACTTTGTTTGTCCGTCTGCCACAGTTTTTCTACAAATGCTATCGATTTATAATTTGTAATCATTTTAGATATAATTGTCTCACAAATATTGCGAAAGATTGAAGTTTACTAGGATATTCAAAAGAGGTACTCAAGATAAAAAAAAAATTTAGTACTCTAACTTTTCGTCCTCGTATCCGGAATATTTTTACTTACGGGGATAAAAAATCTATGACCAGGCCAGGCCATAGCCTAAATCCTTTTCCATCCCATATGGTACGTGTACACTAAATTTCATAGTGATTGGTTAAGCTGTTAAGGTGATATAAGGTAACAAACAAAGAAACAATCTATGGTCTTCTAATCAATCCCCGTAAATCTCAGGGATCAATAAATAGGCGGGCATCGGAGGTACGGTGCGCTCAATATTGGCTTTATGCTCCGTCTCCTATAACCATGCTCAGAGGCCTTCTTCGGAAAACCTTAGAATTATGTTTGATAGTAATTTATCGTGGGTTAAATATGTCTATGGAGTAAGTTTTTTTATTTTTTTTTATATACTACTTAGAATGGCAAACAAGCTGATGGCCCACCTGATGGTAAGTGGTATGCGTCGCCTATAGACATGAGCAGTACCATGGACATAACAGAGTATACTGTTTCGCCCATGATATCCCCCATGCGTTGCCATTCCTGAGGACTCAGGTGTTATTCCTCTGTACCCAGTAAATTCACGCCATATCCCACCCTTCAAACCGAAACACAGTCATGCAAACACAACTGCTTCACGGTTGAAACACGAATGCACAGAGGTACCCAAGTAATCGACTTTTGTACAAAGTCTCCCTCTGGTATATACTATAAGAGCACTATTCTTTTCTCTTGTTCAAACGTTTTGAGATGATCTTGCTTTTTGAAATGAAAGCCAATACCCAAGCTTTATTATTACCTTTTCTTGATTATGCTGACTTATGCTTTCTGGATGCCACAGGGAAACTACTAAATAAATGGAAATGCTACAGATTTTATGGATTCGTTTTATTTATGGGCTTCGAAAGTATAATCATGTTTTCTCTTACAAAACCAAATTATAATGGCACCCAATTCGTCAACGTTGCGACTTTCATGCGTTAACTTTCTTATATATTGTACAAACTGTCTTTCCCAACGTATCTCCTTGAGAGTTTCAATTTCCTTGTTCTTATTGGCATATACTGTAGCTCAAATAAGTCCCTCATTCTTAAAATCTCTCCTTACCTTATAGAAGATCATTTATGGTTCATGAAGCTAGATTGTGGTTCTTTCTTGCAGTACAATGTGAGAGTTAACAGCTGTATATCTTAAAAATAAATTAACAGTGCATCTTCTGTTCTGTTATGTTTGTAAATGTAGGTATAATATTTTATATATAAATCATTTATAGTATATCTTTTACTCATCTTATAAATTAAATAGTCCTTGTGGTCTTGACTTAGAATAAGCTACCCCTTCCTTTCCTTTGGGTGTCCTAAGAGCCGACTAAGGGAGGGCGAGGGATGGGCTGCAGCGTTCCTCTTAAAACATTTCTAAAGCCTGACTGCGGTTACTAACTCCCCTGCCAAGCGTGGCAACTACAGGCAAAACTCCCCAAGGGGAGGCTTACGTTCAGCAGTGGACAGTTAAAGGCTGGTATAATGATAAATAATTTAATTTAGAACACACAATCATGTGTCCACAAGTAGATATTGTCTCAGATTAATCTGTTTATGTTCTACGTATAAAAATGGATGCTTTACTCAATTACAGTATTAATAAGCGATTAACATAGTTTAAGGGTATAATTTTAATTTGTGTTGATTGCACAGGTAATTATCAAAATCGATTCGATCTATAAAATCGAGTAATAATCTCCGCCATTAGGGATTCATTTAAGCATAGTATTGCTAAGAATATGTGACTACTTATTGTCGTCAAACATATGTACGTTTTTGGTATAAATTCTTTAAGTGTTATTAAATATATTAAACGTATTTTTGTAAATTTAAACACCTTTAATACGACCAAGAAGTTCTATCAACATCATCTTCATACCCTTATCCCAATTGTTATTTGCGGTCGGCGTAATATGTTTTTCTCTTCCATTCTTCTTTCATTCTTGTGCCTCCTACCAAATTGTTTATAATTACTCCTCTCCATCCAAAGGTTGCCTGGAAGAGATCGCTTTTAGTGATAAGGTCGCCCATTGTTTTCTCATTGTGATTATTTCTTGTAATTATTTATATAATATTTATAATAAGTTTTCTATTGTAATCTTTTGGAGGATACAATAAAGAGTGTCTATCTATCTATCTTCTCTATTTCCAGTCATTTCCGCATTCGCTTCTATTCTGGCCATATCGTCTTTCACACAATCCATCCATGTCTTTTTAGGTCTTCCTCTGCTCTTATAGCCATCTACATTCATTCTTAATACCTTCTTTAAAATATGCTCTTCATTCCTGCGCATCACGTGCCCATACCAGGATAAACGGTTACTTCTTAACTTTTCTATCACTGGCGCCACTTTCATACTTCCTCTGATATAATCATTCTTAATTTTGTCCATTCTTGTCACTCCGCACATCCATCTCAATATCCGCATTGCATCTACATGCAGTCGCTTTTCGTCCGTCACCTTTACTTGCCAACACTATGATCCGTACAAAATAGCAGGCCGAATTACGCTCTTGGAAATTTTCCCCTTTAATTTAAGAGGAATTCGCGAGTCACAGGTGGTTCCTTTTTTCGTGGGTGTTGTAAGAGCCGACTAAGGGAGGGCGAGCAGCAGCGTCCCTCTAAAACATCTCTAAAGCCTGACTGCGGTTGCCAACCCGCCTGCCAAGTGTAGCAACTACTGGCAAAATCCCCCAAGGAGAAGGCTTATGTTCAGCTGTGGACAGTTAAAGGCGGATTTTTTTTTTACAACACAGGGGGCAAACGAGCATGCGGCTCACCTGATGGTAAGTGACTACCGCCGCCCATGATCACCCACAACACCAGCGGCATTGCAGGTGTGCTGCCGGCCTTTTAAAAAGGAATATACTCTTTTCTTGAAGGTTATGTTGTCGTATCGGTTCGGAAATACTGCTGCTGGAAGTTGATTCCAAAGAATGGTTGTGCGTGGAAGAAAGTGCCTTGAAAAACGCACGGTGGAAGACCGCCACTCGTCCAGATGATTGGGATGAAACTTTAGTTTGTGGCGGGTTGTACGGTGGTGAAAATCAGCAGCAGGTATCAATCCGAACAATTCCTTCCTATGATAATGATTACATCTTTATGAAAATTTTAAACGTGATAGTTTCACATTCGTTCATTTTAATTCGTTTATTGCTTTATTACATCATCTGCCTTAGAGACACAACTAATTAACTTGAAATTTTGTGTAGAGCTATCCTACAGGAATGGAGGATTCAAGCTACTTTTCATTACGGTTACGTGGACGAAGTTGCAAGTAAAAATTAGTATTATTAAATTTTCTTTTTTTTATACAACTTAGAATGGCAAACAAGCTGACGGCCCACCTGATGGAAAGTGGTAACCGTCGCCTATAGACATGAGCAGTACCATTAACATAACAGAGTATACTGTTTCGCCCATGATACCCCCCATGCGTTGCCATTCCTGAGGACTCAGGTGTTATTCCTCTGCACCCAGTAAATTCACGCCATACAAACCAAACACAGCCATGCAAACACAACTGCTTCACGGTTGAAACACGAATGGGACAGAGGTACTCAAGCAATCGATTTTTGTACAAAATCTCCCTCTGGTAAACCTGCCTGCCAAGCGAGACTATCACTGGCAAAAACAACGCTTATGAGGGAGGTCTAGGTTCAGTGGTGGACAGTTAACAGTACTTTAATAATTGTCCTTGAACGTAACAAAAAAAAAAAAAAACAGTAATAACTCGTTTGTACCATCGAGTACTCGAATGTCTGAGCACCTAATAGGCATTCGAGTCAGTACTCGAGTAAGTTCGATTCGGCACAACACTAGTAGCGACGTATTAATATAATGAGAGTCGAATTGCATCCGCAGATTGCTTCTGAATTCAATTAATATTAAATTACATTAGGTTTGTGTAAACATAGACGTAGAGTAAATAGACGTATAGATGCAGTGGGAGCAAAATTATACAGTAGTCGGTAATATTAAACAGTGATTAAATAAATTCTTATTAATATTTTTTTCAAACATGCTTGGAAATATATGTAAGCATTATTTTAACAATCTTCTTCGAGATAATTCAAAATTGCCGTACTGGCCAGATACATGCGGGCAGCGGCCGGCAAAAGTTGCATGAAAATCCATATCTGTCGTGTTTTGTGACCAGATAATTTACTATGTAAACTCATATCTGTCCTGTAATTTAAAAATGGAATGACCTTTTACTTCGAAACATGACTACCAAGGAGGTAACTAATAAAAGGGTTTGTTTTAAATTTCAAACTGGCTTGCAAATAGAAAGATGTTTATTGAAAAAAAAAAAAACAAAGGAACATTATGGCGCGTGAAAAATTATTATTGTTCGTTATTCGTCATTGAACTTAAAAAGTAAAATTGTGTTTTTGATTTCCGCGCATTGTTTGAGAAAAGTACTGTACAAGCCTTGGCAACAATTAGGCATTTATGGGCTCACTTATGTGTGCCTCGGCTACGCCTCGGCCCACATTTGCACGTTCGTCCATCAATGCTTCAGTTGCTGGCCGCTGCAGTAATGTATTAGTGAATTATTAATTATATTATATTATTATTATACTACAGTTATTTTTATTTTTTTCAGTTCCGCTATCACCACTCCTAGCTAGTATTGGCGTCTTACAGTCTTATTACGCGGGGAAAGCGATTGTTAGTGATAGAGGCTAGCTTTAATCACCATACACCTTAGGCACCAGTGAAGGGTGATCGACGAAGATAAAAACAGGCCAGTTAGCCCAGCATGATGAATTCATCAGGAATTAACCATGATAGTTTTCAGGGGGAACCGCGTGGAGGTCGACCTGGTTAGGTATATTGCTAGCAATGGAATTCTTAGTCTCCATTACTAGCTAGTGGCCATTAAGGCTGCATACGCGACGGAAGCTAAAAAATGGAGTCACTTCTCCCGTTTTCCCAACATTTCCCTTCACTGCTCTGCTCCTATTAATCGTAGCGTGATGAAAAGTGTACTATAACCTACCCAGGAGTATGAAGAATAATTGTACCAAGTTTCGTTAAAAGCCGTCGAGTAGTTTTTGTTTCTATAACGAACATACATACAGACAGACAAAAATGTTACTGATTGCATTTTTGGCATCAGTATCGAACACTAATCACCCCCTGATAGTTATTTTGGAAATAACATATATTTCATGTACAGAATTGACCTCTCTACAGATTTATTATAAGTATAGATTTGGTTAAAATTTTAAAAATATCCAATCCCTTATTTACTTATATATAACACGTACAGTGATTTCTTACCATGTACTTTGCCAATTATGTTTACGGCAAGTGTTATATTCATCACTGATCTGTCTCAGTCGTCACTGTCTACTCCATCTAAGATTATTGTCGTAAGCTCTGGGGAATTGTTCAGATTGATACCTGCTGCTGATTTTTACGTTTAAAGTTCCATCCCAACCATCTGGATATGTGGCGGTCTTCCACCGTGCGTTTTTCAAGGCACTTTCTTCCACGCACAACCACTCTTTGGAATCAATTTCTAGCAGCAGTATTTCCGAACTAATACCGACATTAACCTTCAAGAAAAGAGCATATTCCTTTTTAAAAGGCCGGCAGCAAACCTGCAATGCCGTTGGTGTTGTAGGTGATCATGGGCGGCGGTAGTCACTTACCATCAGGTGAACCACATGCTCGTTTTCCCCCTATTATAAAAAAAAGACAAAATAAAAAAAAAACATGTTTACTTTTATTACAACAGTAATAAAAAATGGCTAAGTTCAGTACGTTCGCATCTGGAGAGCTGTGGAGGTGCTAATGACATAGTCTTTCGTGTTATTCAGTCATAAACTGGCGAATTCGCGCTTGTCGTTAAAGGTGAACGCGCACTTCGCCGGCCCACTTGAATTCGATTTCGAAATTTTTTACTCGAAATATTATTACACATCTTCGCTTATTTTAAATACACAATTGGGACTTGATGCGATGTAAAAGCCTTTACAGGTAAACAGTATCTACATACCTGCTTCTGTATTGCCGACGTTTCAACGTAACTATGTACTATTTACCTGTAAAGGATTTAATATTTAAGTCTCAATTGTGTATTTAAAATTTATATAAACAGGACGATAGTTCAAAATTAACTAAATCTTCGTTTACCAAACCACAGGTGACAGCCGTAGATATATTTGAATTTATTGCATTTATTTGGGCACAGAGAAATTTAGAAGTTAATACGTTTAAATAAAAATTCTAGAAAATTCTCTGTTTTTTTTTTCTTAGATTAAATTTTTACTTAGTGTATAGTAAACAATATAACGAAGTAAAATAAATAATATTATCTTTTGTTACTCAATTGCAATTTTATATAATTTTGCACGACTAAATCTACTAGGTTCTAAATGTCGTCTTCTGGAGGGAAAGGAATTGTTAGCAAATGAGTTTGACAGCCCCATTGTTAGCAATATGCCCTGTTAGGCCGACCTCCGCGTGGTTCCCCCTGGAAGCCATCGTGAACGATTCTTGTATGAATTCGTCACGATGGGTTAACTGTCCTGCTTCATTCTCACTTATCATTCTTCTCTGGTGCCCCGCCAGTATATACCGATAGCGCAGGTGGGGTTACCATTCCATTATCATCCATTAAAAGAAAATGTCGCCTTCTGACACGTGTTGTACATATTAATGCCATCAATTTATCCAGCGTTCGGTGTGGATGGATGTACGTTCACCATTACTTACAGAAACGTATTCAGTGTATTTCTTTTACTAGTCCAGTCCGTAATTGCGAAAACGAAGCGAGCTTACACTTCTTATTTTTTTTGAGCTTTTTCATAACTTTCAACTTGTTATTAATATTTTAATTAAAATGTGTAATAAAGTATATTTAAAGTAGGTTCTTTTTACATGAAATAACCGTGTAACAATTTTCTATGACTTAATTATTATTAAAATTTAAAACTAAGTAATCTTACTTGTATTTCGGGCTATGTCGGATAAGTAAGCTGAAGGAGCAATGAGCTGGTCACATAACTCCAATAACCGACAACAGATGGGGAAGAACAATTCTTCAAGGGCGACACTGTACGGACAAACGTAGTTTAGGACGACTCCCATTAGATGGAGTGAAAACTTCAAATGTATAACTCTGTAATGTATTGCAGGGAGTCGGTGGAGGCAGGCGGCTCAGAATCGTTCCTTATAGCAGTCTATGGGGGAAGCCTATGTCCAGCAATGGACAGACAATGGCTGAAAGACGTAATCTTTTTTTTGTTTTAAAATATTTTATAAGGATTTAAGTCGTAGTTTTTTTTTTCAATCATGCAATAAATAATTTATTTATTTATATATTCTTTATTGCACAATAAAATTTTGTATAAATGGCGAGCTTAATGCCATATGGCATTCTCTACCAGCTAACCATTGGGTTAATAATTAGCCCAATGGTTAGCTAATATTTATATTAGCTAATAATTGAATAATGTTTTTAATTTAGTGGTTAAATATATTTTTTATTTACTATTTTTTTGTGTCATTTATTAATACAAAATTTTGTAACAAGTTTAAAACAACACAGATTCTACACTCTGTGCAACTGAATAATTTTTTGATTTTATCCCAAAAAACAGTTTATTTATTTAAATAACTTCACTGACCAAAATAAAATAACGAACAAAAGGCGGACTTTAACAAAATTAATACGTGTCTTTTGGGGGGAAAGGGATTGTTAGTAATAGAGACTGAGAATCCCATTGCTAGCAATATACCCAACCAGGTCGACCTCCGCGCGGTTTCCCCTGGAAACTATCATGGTTAATTCCTCATGAATTCATCATGATGGGCTAACTGGTCTGTTTTCATTCTCATCGATCACCCTTCACTGGTGCTCCGCCAGCGTATCCCGTTAGCGCAGGCGGGGTTACCATTCCATTTTCACCCATTAAAAAAAACGCATATACTGTGAATACTGTATATACGACGCTAATAGTTTTTGCATAAATATAATTATATTCTAGTGTCAGAGATGCCGGTAGCTATGGTGTTACAAATAGTCAAATAATAGTGCAACAGAAGCCACGTTCGAATAGACAGCCGGCGTCATAAAATGCTGCTCTTTTATTTTTTATGGTAATTATTTTAAATCAATAATTTTATCCATAATTTTATTATTCCCTTTTTTAACTAGCCCCTCCCCCCGCCCCTTGTCGCTTAAACAACCCATCTGTTTCAGAAATGAATCTATGGTTAGACACTTTTTTTGAGGCTGTTTCTCTTATAATCTCTTGTTATTTTCTGTGTGCTTAGTAATGAAATTAATTTACTCATAGACCCGTTTGCCATTTGTACATGGGGGATAGTTTTTAGGATCAGGATAGAGAAACAAGTGCCAAAGTCCTCTATCCTATAAAAATAATGCTTGCTTTTCTCTAATTTCTTAATTTTTCAACATTTCAAGCAACTTACTACTAACCTCACATGTGGGAGTGAAGTCGTGACTTCTAGGATAATTAGTATGTTTATATTTCCTGGCCACTTTCAGTTGATATTCTTTCAAAGTGTTTGAACTAAAATGGTGAGCCCTGTATTTCAAAATATGGTGAAATGAACAAATATTGAACAAAAATTGAGAGATATACTTAACATTATGTCCTATGTTCCATATATGATAGAAGACTATTATGTGACGTTAGATGAATTTTTTTTATACAATTTAGAATGGCAAACAAGCTGACGGCCCACCTGATGGAAAGTAGTAACCGTCGCCTATAGACATGAGCAGTACCATGGACATAACAGAGTATACTGTTTCGCCCATGATTCGCATGGGGGGATGCGTTGCCATTCCTGAGAACTCAGGTGTTATTCCTCTGTATCCAGTAAATTCACACCATATCCCACCCTTCAAACCGAAACACAGCCATGCAAACACAGCTGCTTCACGGTTGAAACACGATTGAGACAGAGGTACCCAAGCAATCGACTTTTGTACAAAGTCTCCCTCTGGTGATGTAACTAGGTATTTATTTATCTGGAATACAGTGTTTTTATACGAAATATTTCACATATTTTTACAAATTGGAACATTTGAATATAACATTAGAAAGATTAATATATCGATGTATTAACATAGTTATTGTATAAAACACATGTATTATTCCATGATTATTATTTTAATAATACCATAACCGGTTTCGACTTATGGTGTTCTCAAAATTCCACCATGAGCTAATAATCAACACTGCCAATACCAAGATTACCTTATACTTTATTTGTCTCAAACAAAAAAATCGTTCAAAACAGATACAAAAGTAGTTGAGTAAGTCTTAATTAATTATGATCGGCAGCATTATTAAGTCGTTAACGCAGTTTATTCGGAACAGGTAAGTAGACGTCGAATCAACGGCGTCGACTCCTGCGCATGCTGGACATTTTAGCGCCCGTCATCTACCTATCGGGTGACGCGTCGCCTTATCAACGGTTATCACCCCGCGAGCCTCGTACGTCGCGACCTACGTTCAGTCGAGGCCTCGGTTCGAAGCAGCGCGCACGCCACCGCGCACGCTGCCGCCCGTGTCCACGCTCAGACCCCAGTGTAAAACCGTAAGTAAGCATACGTTTCATACAAATATTCCCTTTTATCGTCAAGTGTTACATTATCGATTTATTTTATAATTATTATGTGTAATTTAATATATTCGTGACAGCGCTGTTAGAATCGAGGTAAAAATGTAGGTTTCACTGCACTAGAAATATCAAGGTCGGCGTTCATCCTAAGACAAATTTACATTAGCGGTCTTAATGTACCAGGTGAGATCTGCTTATCTTTTGGCTCTTTTAACAAAAATGCCCGTGTATTGGGTACTATTTCAGCGGTGCGAGTTTCCTCGTATCTCTGATCTGATATATCTTTTGTTCGTTTCTATTAGCCGCATATAGTTTTTCTAGATGTTTTTCTCTTTCATTCATCTCTGTTTTCTCATATGAACTTGTGACGTGAATGGACGACGTATAATATTTTGCGCCGCAAAAAACAGGCACATCAATCGTGACAAAATTAGTATTGTCTAGTAATCTTATTTTAAAAATAAAAAAAAAAATATTTATTCTTATTTTAAAACTGATAAATAATATATGGACTATGGTGATATGTTTCAAAGAAATATTACATTGAAAATGTTATAATTTGAAACGCGGAAACGTGTGCCTATAAATAGTATATTATTTTCGTGACAACGAGTTAGTTATTTTGCTCTGTAAAGAAAAATGGCGGCGTCACTCGTCTCAAGATTAGTGTGGGACTAACTGAAAAAATTATATGAAACAAAGGTATTTATACCTGATGACCACATGCACGTTTGCCTTCGTGTTATATAAAAAAAAAAAAAAAAAAAAAACATAACCTAAAGTGTAACAATTTAAGGAAAAAATAAACAACAATATGTCCATCATTAACAACATAACAGCGTGATATTACTGTTATAATAAAATTGTGACTGGACATCGTCTGTACATGGGAGATATTTAAAAAAAACATATGAGGCGTCTTAACTGTAATAAGAGAATTTAAACGATATCTTTTAGATATTTTGTCAGTCTGTCTATTTAAATGTTTGTTCACGTAATCACGCAAAAACTACTGCATCAAATTAGATGCGATTTTCATAATCATATTTCTGAAGGTGTAACTGAAAATCTGGTGAATATTTTATCTTAAATAAATAAATTTATTATTGTTATATATATATATATATATATATATATATTGCTGGAGACCACGGGATACAAATACTAGTAGTAATATGTTATTAACAGGCATGTTTTGTCCAAACAATGCAATTTTTTTTGTATTTATAGCTTTTTTTTCAAATACTAATGAAAAAAATTATTATATTATGAATTTGTTTATAAAGTGAAAATTTTTTCTTGCCTATCAAGCCTGTATTTGAATAATAAAACTTTTCCAAAAGCCATTCGTACAGTGTGTTCTTTAATTGTCTGTATATATATATATATATATATATATATATATATATATATATATATATATACACACACAAATAAATTGAGAATCTTCACGTTTCGGAAGTCTCTTGAAAACTATTATTTGAATACAATACAATTAATTCTTACATTTCAATAAATACTTAGATATTGTTATTGGTAATTGTCATGTAAGTTTGTTTGCACACATCGTGTAAACAGTTTTTACCGGAGTCGTAAATTATAAGCAGAGACTGTGTCATAATGATTTCTTCAATATCCGCACGGTCACACGGTAGATGGCGCTGCATCCTGAAAATTGACGATCGAATTACGTGGCTCCTTGAATAGTATTTCACTTAATATTACGTGAGAATTATATGTATTTATATACATTTTCCATTATCACTACATTGTATGTAACAAAGTCGCTCTCGCTGTCTGTCCGTCCCTATGTATGCTTATATCTTTAAAACTACGCAACGGATTTTGATGCGGTCTTTTTTAATAGATAGAGTGATTCAAGAGGAAGGTTTATATGTATAATACATGCATAATATTGTAGAGAAACACTGATAATTTTAAAGGTTTCTAATATGATGTGATGTAATGTGCACCCGTGCGAAGCCGGGGCGGGTCGCTAGTATAAAGTAAAGACGAACTGTCTTTTAAATATTATATTTTTGAGTATATATAATACCAGAGGGAGACTTTGTACAAAAGTCGATTGCTTGGGTACCTCTGTCCCATTCGTGTTTCAACCGTGAAGCAGTTGTGTTTGCATGGCTGTGTTTCGGTTTGAAGGGTGGGATATGCCGTGAATTTACTGGGTACAGAGGAATAACACCTGAGTCCTCAGGAATGGCAACGCATGGGGGGTATCATGGGTGAAACAGTATACTCTGTTATGTCCACGGTACTGCTCATGTCTATAGGCGACGGTTACCACTTTCCATCAGGTGGGCCGTCAGCTTGTTTGCCATTCTAAGTCGTATAAAGAAAGAATAATAATAAATGAAGATCCAGAGGAAATAGACCTCAATAATATTGATATGTAAGCAGGTTTCATGATTCATTCCATTAATTTTTGTTATCATTTATCTACAAATGTTATTTTAGACTTCCAGTATCTATTAACTGATCCCGCGACTTCACTTGCGTAACCGGAATAAATTGTCTTTGTTCCCCTCCGTATTAAGTATACACATGCCACTTACTTACTTACCGAATTTCATAACTATTGGTCAAGGGGAAAAGGGATTGTTAGCAATGGGGTCAAATAGTCCCATTACTAGCAACATACCATGTCAGGTTGACCTCCACGTGGTTTTTCCTGGAAACCATCGTGGTTAATTCTAGTTGAATTCGTCAGGATGGGCTTACTGACTTGTTTTCTACCTCGTCAGTCATCTATCACTGGTGCCCCGCCAGTGTATACCGATACCGCAGACGGGGTTACCATACCATTATCACGCATTCAAAAAAAACTATCGTTTAAGCCGTTAAGAGGTAATAAATGGACATTCATATTCATAATATTAATAAGCATGTAGATTCTTATTGATAGCAATATATCCAACCAGGTCGACCACCTCGCGGTTGCCCCTGGAAACTATCATGATTAATTCCTGATGAATTCATCATGATGGGCTAACTGGCCTGTTTTTATCCTCATCGATCACCCTTCACTGGTGCCCTGCCAGCGTATACCATTAGCGCAGGCGGGGTTACCACTCCATTTTCATCCAATAAAAAAAAACTTTGGCTGCCAACCTGCTTGCCAAGCGTGGCAATTATTGGCAAAACACCTATTTAAGGGTAGCTATATAATAAAAAAATATATACGATTTAGAGTCTAATTAGAAGTATGACTATAAGGTTTTATATAATTTTACAAGACTGTACATACAACAATAGGTCGCGGCCGGGGGGAAAGGGATTGTTAGTAATGGGGTCTAATAGCCCCATTACTGGCAATATACCCTCTCAGGTTGACCTCCACGCGGTTCCCCCTGGAAACCATCATGTTTAATTCTTGTCGAATTCTTCATGGTGGGCCAACTGACCTGCATTCATTCTCACCTATCATCTTCCACTGGTGCCTCGTCGATGTATACCAATCCATTTTCACCCATTAAAAAAAAATAGGTCGCGGCCTTCAGTCTTCTCGAGAACTTTGTAAATGGTGAATGGTATAATTCATCATAGTATAATTCTCCAATGCGAAAGACGAGGGGGGAAAGGGATTGTTAGTAATGGAGACTAAAAATCCCATTGCTAGCAATATACCCAACCAGGTCGACCTCCTCGTGGTTCCCCCTGGAAAATATCATGGTTAATTTCTGATGAATTCATCATGATGGGCTAACTGGCATGTTTTTATTCTCATCTATCACCCTTCACTGGTGCTCCGTCAGCGTATCCCGTTAGCGCAAGCGGGGTTACCATTCCATTTTCACCTATAAAAAAAAAGTGTGAAAGATGAAAAATCCGAAATAAAATCCCGGAGCTTACCGTGAAAGCTAATTTCGATGTCTCTTGTGTGATTACGTCCCCCCTTCCTTTCCCGTGGACGTCATAAGAGGCGGCTAAGGAGAATTAATGGTGGAGGGATGGACAGCAGTGCCCCTTTTAAAACATCACTAAAAGCCTAACTGCGGTTACCAACTCTGTGCTAATACTGGTAAAACCTCCCAAGGGGATCCCAACCTATATTTGGTAATGGATAGTTAACGTTTATTTGGTGTGATTACATGGTGAAAACTGTGGTAACATTCTGACAATCCTTTATACAATCAACACAGTTGCGTTCCTATCGCAGTTAGAATCTTTATTACTAACGTTTGCACCTACCTTGTTTTTTGTTCATACATTTAGTTCAATTTTGTTATTTTATTTATTACTAGCTGTTGCCTGCGACTTCGTCCGCGTTTCCGTCGTTTTTCGTAAAATAAGTAGCCTATGTCCTTCCTCACGGTTCAGTGGTTTTGATGTAACATACACATTTCCCTTCACTGCTCTGCTCTTATTGATCATAGCATGATGAAAAGTATACTATGACCTGCCCAGGAGTATGAAGAATAATTGTACATAAGTTTCGTTAAAATCCGTCGAGTAGTTTTTGTTTCTATAACGAACATACAGACAGACAGACAAACATTTTACTGATGCATTTTTGGCACCAGTATCGATCACTAATCACCGCCTGATAGCTATTTTGGAAATATATTTCATGTACAGAATTGACCTCTCTACAGATTTATTTTAAATATAAATTTTGGACTTTCAGTCCAGCAATTAAAATTCTTATCTAGTACGTCTACGAAACGTCTCACGTTTTTGGGTGCGTTTTTTTTTTGCGTTTCAAAATAACAATAGTGAGGTTCCCAGACGCAATTAATTTTATTACGGTTGCCGACTTTTTTTTAGTTATTTGTTTTGTTTATTTATATAATTTACTGCATTTGTAAATTACAAAGGTAAGATTAAATTTTATGATAATAATAAGATTTTTAAGAAGTAAAAATCTTGAATCAAAGTGTGCATAAAATTTCTATTAGTACAATAACCATATGTATTTTTGTGTTAATTAATTATTTTTTTTTATTAATCGTTTGATATTTTGAATGCAGAAAAATACCGTTTCGAAAATTATGGATTATAAATTTTTGATTTATCTAAAATATACATATCAGACGCGCGTTTTGTTGACAATATGACGTGTAACTGATATTTCGGTGGTTTGTTAACATGGTACAAACATTTTTTGTTCGGCAAGCGGGCGACAAATACAGCTAATGTAAACAGCACTCTACTAAATTTAGATATCTAAAAGTAAACCATAGATATTTTTATAATAAAATACATAATACAAATATGTGTATTATTATAATACATGTTACTCCACAAGGATAATATACGATTTCTATTATTTATTATGAAATAATATTTGGTTAAATAAATCTTGTAAATATTGTGTCGTTTATATGTTCTAGTATATGGAGTCCACCTCCCACATTTCGGTCACCTCGTGAGCCAGGTCGAGATATTTTCTCTTTTTCTCAGTTTCGGCTTTCACGAGGTTCTCGTCATGCGGTATGGTGACATCCACCATAAACACACTCGAAAGTGCCCGATCCATCACCACGATATCAGGTTATTATTATTGTTATAGTAATCCTCCAATTAACTCGAACACATCGGTAATCCTTTTATGAAAATCCATTAAACCGTTTACGTTACGTATTCATTGCGTCAGAGTTTTGAACATATACATACTTACACTTTTATATAGACCAAAAGACATTACCTTCCTTTATTCAATAGTCAGGTAAATAGACTTAAATTTTCTATGAATCAGTAAGAGATTTGAATGAAAATGACCCGTATCTTGCTGCGCATAAGATACTTTTTACTATAAGACTTTTTATACTGAAGTCAAATTGCCTATTTTTTATACATCACCTAAAAGTACCTATATTTTTTGAGATAAAAAAATTCATATCGGTTCTTAAACGATGGAGTTTCGAGGTAACAAATATAAAAAATACAACTGAATTGAGTATTTACATATATTGAAATCGGTTAAAAAATCAGTATTTTTTAATAGTTATGTTTATCTAAAAAGCGATCAAGTAGCAAAAAAAAAAAGTGTTAATATAGTTCAAATAAATAAATCTAACACCAATTATTGTACGACCACTTCTCAGTATCACACATATTATATATCTTGTAGTAGTTAGTTAGTAATGTGCGTCACAGTATATTCTGTGACGACAACAGTGCTGTTCAAGTCTATAGTCGACGGTTACCACTTTCCATCAGACGGGCCGTCAGCTTGTTTGCCATTTTAAGTTGCATAAAAAAAAACTTCATATTTTGTTTGATGCATTTTTTAAATACATTATTATTATCAAAATTCTAAATTTAAGTAAAAATTTTGAAATTTAATAAATTAATTTAACTTACGGATATTACTATGGCCTTAAGTTACTGGTAAACAATTCAGATGTCGCTGTACTGTGTGTGCATATGTAATCCGCACAAACAAAGCTTTTTTTTTTTTTTTACAACACAGGGGGCAAACGAGCATGCGGCTCACCTGATGGTAAGTGACTACCACCACCCACAACACCAGCGGCATTGCAGGTGTGCTGCCGGCCTTTTAAAAAGGAATATACTCTTTTCTTGAAGGTTATGTTGTCGTATCGGTTCGGATATTGGTATATCTAGCAATATTTCACTTATCATATTTTTAAAATTCAACGCGATATAAAATATAAAAGTCAAATTATTGGCATCACCAATGACGAATAAAATGACGTAAAAAGGACAAAAAAAAAATAGCTAAAGAGCTCCTGTCTCAGTCTTATTTTGTACTCTGTCAGAAATAAGCGACCGCCAAACAGTCTATTTATGTACCTAAATAAACCGTCGATAAAAAACTTCAATTTATTTTTTAAAAACACCGCTCTCAGTAAGCTTACTGTTAGGTATAAATGCAAGCTTGCTCTGCCTAAGTATCTTTCAAAAGAAATTTATAGCCCCTTTATAGGAGTGGACATAACATTTTATAGTGAAATATACTTAAAAAATATATATAAGACCTATTTGTTAATAAATTTAAAAACTTTAATTCAGAAATATTCGTTTAGCAAAGCCAATCTGTGTAAACGATTACTTCGTAAACTAAGACTAAGTCTTAGAAGATAAACGCGCTCGACGTTAGTTGGATCGTGTACGTGACATTTAATATATTAAAAGTGCTTATTATAAATTGTTATACTTATTTTTTCGTTTATATACTCGAGACTTTGTACAAAAGTCGATTGCTTGGGTACCTCTGTCCCATTCGTGTTTCAACCGTGAAGCAGTTGTGTTTGCATAGCTGTGTTTCGGTTTGAAGGGTGGGATATGGCGTGAATATACTGGGTACAGAGGAATAACATCTGAGTCGTCAGGAATGGCAATGCAAGGGGGGTATCATGGGCGAAACAGTATTGTGTGTGTATTGTTTTGTCCATGTTACTGCTCATGTCTATAGGCAACGGTTAACACTTTCCATCAGGTGGGTCGTCAGCTTGTTTGCCATTCTAAGTTGTATAAAAAAAAAGGGAATTATTTTAAAGATTTCGCTTAACAACCTTTGAAAAAGAGGGGGAGAGGTTAATTGTAGTAAGTAAATACAATTAAATGTAGTCAATTATTAGGACATATCTGTGAAGTCTATCACGTTAGGTGGTTAGTTGAGAATATAGGACAATTGATTTTGTTGCGAGATGTATTGATACGACGAGATGGATGTGGGGAGCCTAGTGGCGTATATTTGAAATAAACATTGATTTACATCAGATTATTAGCACTTTGCTAACCGGTAATGAGTTAACTCGTCTTTTCATATCCAAACTTTGCTGACCGGTGAAGAGTTAACTTGTCGTTGCACTAGCGTAAAGATACGTCTTACTACCACGACTGGCAACACCGTTTAGATTACAAAGCACGATTGGATGACCAAAAAATTACTTAGTAATAAGTTAATAACAATGTTAGCAAAGGCGAACTTATCTCTAAAAGAGATCTCTTCCAGTCAACCTAACGCAGTGGCATAGGAAGTAGTGAGTGGGCAGTAGTAGTGTAAAACAGAAATTAAAAGAAATATTTACATAAATTACAAATCATTATATATATATTTGAAAGATACAATATTAATACATACATATAAATATCAAATAAAAGAGAACACAATGATGACAGTCTTCTAATCATTTATATTTAAACAAAATTGAAAAGATAGAATGATTTTAATCTTTTCTTGAAGGAACTGCTAGACGGGCTATTCTGAATACCTACGGGAAGTCTATTCACACCACGGCTTATCACAATTTTGATGACGGAATTCCCGGTTAATAAAGTGTTAATACGAGATAAATATTAATTTATATTATAAATAACAAACAAAAGACGTTAAGATAGAAATTAACCTGTCACTCATTAACCTGCGTGCTATTAACTCATACGTGCAATGCTAAATTGGCAATTAATAAGCCTCTTAGTAAACAATTTACTTACTGCGCTGCATTCACTTACATGCGAGTATGGTGTTTCACTTAAATTTAAAACCATTTTTAGAATAACGAGTATTCTATAGTATTTTATTTTCTAGTATAATATATATATAAAAAAAATCTTTAAAAAAATGCATTGGCTAAATATATTTAATCAGAGGGAAACTTTGTACAAAAGTCGTTTGTATGGACATCTCTGTTCCATTCGTGTTTCTACCGTGAGGTAGTTGTGTTTGCATGGCTGTGTTTTCGTTTGAAGAGTGGGATATGGTAGTGAATTAATAGCAGAGAAATAAAACCTGAGTCCACAGGAATGGCAACGCATGGGAGGTGTCATGGGCGAAACAGTATACTCTGTTATGTCCATGGTATTGCTCATGTCTCGTGACAGAGGAATAACACCCGAGTCCTCAGGAATGGCAACGCATGGGAAGTATTGCGGGCGAAACAGTATACTCTGTTATGTCCATGGTACAGCTCATGTCTATATGCGACGGTTACCATTTTCCATCAGGTGGGCCGTCAGCTTGTTTGCCATTCTAAGTTGCATAAAAGAAAAACTTTAAAATATTTATTTACTTGCTGACAAATAGCGCTGTGACAGAAGGAGAGTTGGATCGTACCATAAGAGTCTCTTTGTACCAACTGGAAGTCTGGAAGAGAACCCTAATAACAGAGACTTGAAATATTATGAAATCGATTTAATACTGAGTAAGTAGGTCATCTCTCTATTTTTAAATGTATAAAATGTATTTTGATGTACAACAGTATGTTTCATACATATGCATTAGATTTACAAAAAAAATATTCGAATGTGGAACACGGCGTGTTTACGAGATATTGTTCCATAAAAACATAATTTTAAAATTGTAACAAAATTTACATGAGTCCAAATACTGAAACGATACAACTTACTTACATATCGTATTAATAAAGTTTGTATTGATGGTTGAATGTATGGATGGTGTTTCTACAGTGAAACAGTTGTGTTTCGGTTTGAAGGATGGGATATGGCTATGAATTCACAGATTAGTCCCCATAAATGGCAACGCGTGGGGGATATCATGAGGGAAACAGTATACTCTGTTATGTCCAGGATACTGCTCTTGTCTGTAGTCGGTTACCACTTTTCATCAGCTTGCCATTTTAATTTCTTTTGCTGCATGAAAAAAATGTATGGATGTGAAGAAATTAATGAATGAAAACTCTTTACGGTGCCCTTTAAATAATGATACAGATATATGGATGGATTATGTGTTACTTTTTCATACAAAAATTGAATGGATTTGAATGAAATTTGGTATACTGGTAGGTTATATCCTAACTTATTTTAGGATTATTTATTTACTGATTCACGTGGGTGAAGTCGAAAGATACAGTTAGTAAAAAATACTGTGAAATTCGATTCAGTGTTTGATGACATCGCATAATAACTACATAGTATAAAACAAAGTCACTGTCACTGTCTGTCCGTCCATAATAATAATATAATAATAATAGCCTTTATTAACAATCTTACAATGTATTTATATAGTTTAGTTATTTGTTTGACACCGGTACGTGAAGATTGTCTTGCTGTCCAGCATAGGCCTCCCCTAGAGTTCGCTACTGAATGCGATTCTGCGCTTGTCTTTTCCAGGTGTGTCCCGCTATTTTTTTGATATCGTCTTCCCATCTACGACGCTGTCTCCCTTTTTTTCTCTTATATTGTCTCGGACACCACTCTGTAATATCCTTAGACCATTTTTCTTTATTTATTCTAACTATATGTCCTGCCCACCTCCATTTTAGTTTCTTGATACAGTAAGTAACATCCGTGAATTCAGTTTTCTTCCTTATAGTGTCCAGTTTTACTTTATCTTTTAATTTGATGTTCAGTATACTTCGTTCCATACTGTGTTGGCAAGTTTCTAACTTATGTATGTTATGATTAGTTAAGCTCCAGGTTTGGCATCCATATGTCATAACAGGCAAAATACAAGAATTAAATATTTTGCTCTTCGCTTTCAGTGGTATGAGAGGGTTTTTCATTACCTCCTTAAGAGACCAGTATCTTTTTCTGTCCGTCCATATGTATGCTTAAATCTTTAAAACTACGCAACGGATTTTGAAGCGGTTTTTTTAATAGATAGAGTGATTCAAGAGGAAGGTTTATATGTAAAACATATGCATAATATTGTAGAGAAACACTGGTAAATTTAGTAATTTCTAATGTGATGTCGTAAATAAATACATTTGTTGCGCTTACATTGCAAACGCTGGCTGAACACCACGAGATAAATCAAAATAATGTACTACAATATTGTACACCTTAAAAAGGTCAACAAAAAAGTCCGCAATGGTATATGTCTATCTCTTAAGGATAACCCAAAATAACCATTTTTTATCCTTCATATTTTATGGGAAAAAATGGCTTATGTACGAAGTAATTTTAAGCAATACAGTATTAATTTTGATCTAATTAAGTACCTTAAATACATTATCCATTTAATATACATCAATATGGCCCTTTACAGCATGTAATTTAAATGAATATTTCCGAAGATATTACAGATATAAAATGCAGGGACATAGCGGTGCGGCATTGCAACCGTGCGAAGCCGGCGCGGGTCGCTTGTATTTAGGTATATGAACAAAAAAATATGAGCAAATACAAAACATCTCTTTAGGAATTGCATAAAAATTAAGTTTACAAACTACTTGTAAGCTATCTTGTGTATTTTTTATAACAATATTCAAATTCGACATTGACTTATACAAATGTGATATTCTTACAGACAGACATTATGCTAATGAATTATATTTAATGGACAGTTATATTTAATACGTTTTAGAAATAGCAATCCCACATTTGTATGTAATAGTGTCATTACTATGCAGTTTGTGTTGACGTGTGTACCATCATACAACATGACAAGTACCCACGTAATCGTTTCATGAGTACATACACTTAAGTGTGTTGATGTCATGGAAATCTAGACTTAATATTGCTGTCATACATTTACAGAAATAGAGCCAAGTGAGAACGTTCTTAGTACCAGGCTATATATCATATTAGGTTACAATTTTTTCTATACAACTTTGAATGGCAAACAAGCTGACGGCCCACTTAATGGAAAGTGGTAACCGTCGCCTGTAGACATGAACAGTACCAAGTACATAATAGAGTATGCTGTTTCACACATGATACCTTCCATGCATTGCCGTTCCTGAGGACTCAGGTTTTATTCCTCTGCTATTAATTCACTGCCATATCCCACCCTTTAAACGAAAACACAGCCATGTAAACATAACTGCTTCACGGTAGAAACACGAATGGGAGAGAGGTGCCAAAGCAAACGACTTTTGTACAAAGTCTCCCTCTGGTAATGTACGCAGTATTTTTTACGCTGGCGGGAATACTAGTGAGAGATGATAACAAAATATTAAGTTATGAATTCTAATAAAAGTTATCCACAGTGCTTCTCAGGAGGATCAGCTTGGAGGTCGACTCGAATATACCCTAAGTAGTAAGAGGGCTGTTAGACTAACTTCACTTACTATTGTGATTTTTAACAATACCTTTTATCCTCGTGCATGATCTTAAATTTGATCATCGTCATCATATCAGCTTTTATGCTGAACATAAGCCTCCCCCTTGGGAGGTTATGCCAGTATTTGTCATGCTTGGCAACCTCAGATAGTCATTGGAGATGTTTAAAGTGGGATGCTGCTGCTCATCCCTCGCCCTCCCTTAGTCGGCTCTTACGACACCAACGGGATAGGAAGGGGTGGCTTATTCTATGCCGGGACCACACGGCTAGGTACTAGTTTTTAGCAAGAAATTATTATTACACTTTTTTATATAAATATAGGGCCAAATTGAAGTCATTGTATAATTTTAAGTAATCTAAAACTAAATATTTTTTTCCAGAGAAACGGAGAATACTAACTTGGCATATTCACTTGTATCATAATATTAGCAGTTAACTGCCCACTGCTGAACATAAGCTTCCTAATAGAAGGGGTTTGCCAGTAGTTGCCACGCTTGGCGAGCCTGTTGGCAACCGCAACTAACCGCAGTAGAGTGCGTTCTTATATTTTCTCAGTGTTTTTATATTTATAATATTTTCGGGTATATTATTAAAAATCTTATACACATATTATGCTATTCGTCAAATAAGTACTAAACAAAAAACATCATCGAATAAGTAGCTACATTTTGAAATCGGTTAAAATTAACATAAACGGAGTAAACATGCGCCCAAAATTATTTAGTCATTCGTAACCCAATAATGTGTAGTGAGTCAGAGTTCTCGTGTTCCTTTTATAGTGCTTGAAATGTCTTCGTGAAGAGCGCACGAGCAATGATTGCCACATCGATTATTTATTGTATCGACTCGAGAGATACGTATATAGGGCGATCTGTGACCAATCTATAAAAATGGAATTCATCCTTTATTCATATATACTTGTTTACAATGTTTTAAATCGTCACTTTTTCATATTTCAAACATTGTGTTCAGCATTGTAAGCGACGCGTTCTGTGCCTCATAACTCAATTATTAATAAAATAGTTTGTCTATGTCATTGTCTCTGGGTGAGGTCGTTTTTAAACTTATAATCGGCGCAACGGACGCCACGCCCAGTCTGCACCTAGATACGATCGACACCACACGTCTATTTATTATCTGTAATTAACGAAAATAAAATCAGAAATAAAATCCAATTGTTAAAGTCTTCGTTTTCTTGCCATCACCGTGACCTACCATATTCCATACCATACAAGCATGCTATTATTCGCTGGTAAGAGCACTCAATAAAACAGTTGCTCTTTTAATGCCAATTTATGTTTATATAAGGCTATTTCTCTGCTCAATTTTCAAATTGCTCAGTTTGAAGGGTGGGATATGGTGTGAATTTACTGGGTACAGAGGAATAACACCTGAGTCCTCAGGAATGGCAACGCTTGGGGGGTATCATGGGCGAAAAGGTATACTCTGTTATGTCCAAGGTTACTGCTCATGTCTATAGGGGACGGTTACCACTTTCCATCAGGTGGGCCGTGAGCTTGTTTGCCATTCTAAGTTGCATAAAAAAAGCCAGATATTGATGATTGATTTGATATTTAATGACAAATATGATATATTTAAAAAATATTTAAGTTTGTAAAATAAACCTATGGCTCACTACATGTTTTGGGATACTGTATGTGTGGTAAGTAATTTAGAAATAAATAAATAATAAGGTCAAAGCATGACATAGAATGAGACCATAGGATGACTTTGTACAAAATTTCCTTGATTTTGAAATTCCCTGAGTTTGAGATGGGATGTTGTCTCTTTATCACTTTTTTATTAGCTATAAAAAAGGGAATGTTCCAGAGAATTGTATGACCTGATGCCATCGTCACCCTTTTACCGTCGTACCTCTCGCCATAGAACTGCATTTCTCTCACATTTCTCGGAATGAGCTCCCCTCTTCAGTTTTCCATTTACAATATAATATGAGAAATTTCAAAAAATATTCATGTTGCCTCTCTAACAATAAAAAAAAATGTCGACATAGGTATCTCTGCCCTACACATGTTCTCTCGTGGAGTAGTTGTGTTTTTTTGAGAATGGAATAGTAACCCCGCCTGTGCTATTGGTATACGCAGACACACCTGTATACATGTATATGTAATTATCATCATCATTTTAGCTGTTAATGTCCTGTCCATTGCTGAACATAAGTCTTCGCCGTAAGGGGAGTTTATCAGTAGTTCCACGCTTGGCGGTTACCGCAGTTAGGTATATAGAGATCTTTCAAGAGGGACGCTGCTGCCATTCTACCATTAAGTTCCCTCAGTCGCCTCTTATGACATCCACACTAAAGGAAGGGGTGGCCTATTCTATGTTGGAACTACACGGGTTATATTTACATACATGAATAAATATTACAGTTATAAGTCATTAGACGATAACTACAGCTCGAAGGAAAATATGCAAATAAAAAACGAAAAGAAGTGGAAAAAAAGGTGAAGAGATCTAAAAATTAGTGTCACAATTACAAGTCGATATTCAAACTACCTCGTTACACACGGTTCAATCGGCTACAGATCCTCACTAAAGCTCTGAGCAGTTCTTATTTCACCTTCAGGGAGAATCGATTTTATATTCTTAAAGACACACACAGGTCGGTATTAAAAATAACCCATGTAGTAGCACCTTCAAAAAAAGAGTATATTCCTTTTTAAAAGGCCGGCAGCACACCTGCAATGCCGCTGGTGTTGCGGGTGATCATGGGCGGCGGTAGTCACTTACCATCAGGTGAGCCGCATGCTCGTTTGCCCCATGTGTTGTAAAAAAAAAAAATGTTATTCTTCATCTCGTATAGTATCTCTATACCTATAACTCGATCCGTTAATGCGCTAAGAGCTGACAAACAAATCCACTTTTATATTTATAATATTAATAATTATAATGGACAGCTATCCATACATCGGAATGATTCTGTGATCAATCAATTATGTCATCAGATGGAGAATGCATTCCTGTTTTATTGATTTGTAGCTTGACAAATGAATTTTGTATTAATATACAATCGAAAACTTTATTTATAAGAATTAAGTTTCATTGCTGTGTTAATGTAGAATATATCATCATATTTTTTCTTATACCACTGAGGTGGCAATAAATCATACGGTCCACCTGATGGCAAGTGCTTATCGTAGCCTATGAACGCCTGCAATACCTCTAGTATTACGCACGCGTTGCCGTCCCTGAAGAAATCTCTTTATCCCCCTTTTGAAGGACCCCATGCCGTAGTCTCTTGGGAAAACCTCAGCAGCGAGCTCTTTCTATAACCAGAGTGTTCGTGGGAGAAAACATCTTTGAAACCGCGCTGTACGTGACCATTTAGGCTGTAGGGTATGAGGGTGAACTCCCTGTCGGTGGCGAAACGTGCGACGGTAGAAAGTGGGCGTGAACATTACATATTTCAGATATTATACGTCTACTGCTAAATACAGGTCTCCTCCATGGACTGTCATAAGGAACTCACGTGGTGGCATGATTGTTTAATCGCCAAATATAATAGTCCATTCCGATGTACCGTGGAAAGTCGTCGATTACAGTTCTCACTAATATTATAAATATGAAAGTGGGTTTGATTTTAGCGCTTTAACGGCTTAACCAATCGCAAAGAAAGGTATGCAGGCAATATTTGAGAGGAAAAAGAGCACAGGCCATGTTTGATCCCGACCTGCAAACATATCTCGCGGGTAAAAGCTAGTAACAAATAGGTGAAAATATGAAATTTGATTTAACAAGATTTATTTAGTAGATTTCTCGATAGATAAATCTTCAGTTAATAATGAATATGCCGCAGGAATAGAAGAATACTAGGGAGTTTAGAAAATACCTCGAGACACACGAACTTATATAATATTCATTAGAATATATTACTTATAATCCTTCATACATACATACATACATATCTGTCACGCCTGTCTCCCATTAGGGTAGGCAGAAACAATGGAACGCTAAATGCTTCGATTCAAACAAACCTCTCTCGCTTCTTCCACATTCATCAATCTTTTCATACACGCTCGCCGGTTACGGGTACTTTTAATTTGGCCCTTCTTCAGCACGTCGCCTATTTGGTCGACATACGTCCGTCTAGGGCGGCCCCTGCCGACATCTCCGTTCATTAATAATCCTTCATGCTTAGAAAATATTATAGTATAATATAGTAATTCTACCAGAGGGAGGCTTTGTATAAAAGTTATTTGCTTGGGTACTTCTGTCCCATTCGTGTTTCTACCTTGAAGCAGGTTTTCAGTCAACTAAATATAAACTATATCTAGAAGTATATGATAACAAATTTATAAAGTTTTTAGTTATTGAAATAAAAGATAAATAGTTTAAATATGACTATAGATATATCCATAAACATATCATTGTTGTAGCATCTCGATTCAATAGAATAATAATCAATCTACTTAATACCCATACCATTTTTCACTAATAGTTGCAACCTAATAAATAGCTTTGTTGCAGTCGCATTTATTATTGGATCATGCTGTGTGCACATGTTGTGGCAAGTTTACCTGATACCCGTTATGTACTTGCATATTATAATTTAAGTTTTTATTTGTAAACTTCTGTTATGTGCGCCTAATAAATAAAATAAAAAAAAAAAAACAAATAAAAATAAAAATACCAAGTAATATGTATAACATAATGTCTAATTTAATGACAATTAGCCGAGCTATTAAGACACAGAGAAGTAATAAATAAACAAATTCACATATACATTTGAAAACGTAAACTGTAATAGCATATTTAAAGTTTTAAATGTGTAAAAAAAAATAGCAGGAAACTTTTTTCCATTGAACTTGGATTGATAAATAAGAATTATGGCAACAGAAAACATTGATTGATGGTACGTATCAGACATCATGCGGGATACGCAATAGAAAAGTAAACAAGTCTAATGGGAAAAGTAAAACCATATGAAAACTATTTCGGTATCAAATAATAAGATAAGAAGACTAGTAACTTAGTATTATTATGTATATACTAGCAGACCCCGTAAACGTTGTTTTACCACTTAGTGCGAAATATAAAAATCGCGTTTAAAATACAGGGATTGATCGTAAAATGATGAAAATTTAAAGTTGTGTGTATTTTTCAATGCTAAATCATAATAAAATAAAAATGGAAAAAAAAATGTTAAAAAAATTAAAAAAAAGTTTTAGGGAGGGTCACCCTTTTTTTTATTTGAGGGGTATGAAAAATAGATATTGGCCGATTCTCAGACCTACCCAATATGCACACAAAATTTCATAAAAATCGATAAAGCCGTTTCGGAGGAGTTTGGTAACAAACACCGTGACACGAGAATTTTATATATAAGACAAGTACTTACTTGACCGTGTGGTCCCGGTATAGAATAGGCCACCCCTTCCTTTCCCGTGGTTGTTGTAAGAGGAGACTAAGGAGGACGAGGAATAGGCAGCAGCGTCTCTTTTAAAATATCTTCAAAGCGTAACTGCGGTTCCAATCCGCCTGTCAAGCGTGGCAACTACTAGCTAAACCCCCCAAGGGTTTAAGGGAGGCTTGTGTTCAGCAGTGGACAGTTAAAGGCTGATATAATGACGACGTTGAATCTTTACTTGCTTACTAACATTATAAATGTGAAAGTGAGTTTGTTTATGCAACTTAAAATGGCAAACAAGCTGACGGCCCACCTGATGGACAGGTAACCGTCGCATATAGACATGAGCTGTATTATAGACAGAACAGAGCATACTGTTTCGCCCATGATACCCCCCATGCGTTGCCATTCCTGAGGACTCGTGTGTTATTCCTCTGTACCCTGTAAATTCACGCCATCTCCCATCATTCAAACCGAAACACAGCAATGCAAACACAACTGCTTCACGATAAATACACGAATGGGACAGAGGTACCCAAGGTATTGTGTAGTAACTTATAACGCTTTAATACTTTAACCGATCACTATGAAATTTGGCACACCTATACTATAAGGAATGGAGAAGTATATAGGCGTTCTATTTCACCCCGGTTTTTAAATATGTCCCGGTCAAGCGGGCGAAGTCGCGTAACTTAACAATAAATATAATTCTATTTTTATCATGTTTTTATACCACTGAGGTGGCAAATAAGCATACGGCCCACCTGATGGTAACCGGTTACCGTAGCCTACAAACGCCTGCAATACCAGAGGTATTACGCATTCAAAGCCGACCCTGACAAAACCTCTTTACTCCCCTTTTGAAGAACCCCATATTGTAGTGTCTTGCGAAAACCAAGGCGGGGAGCTCATTCCATAACCTGAGTGTTCGTGGGAGAAAACATGTCTGAAACCGCGCTGTACGCGATCATTTATTTGCTATTTAAATTATCACTTTTCATGACTGTGACATTGATTATTGTAATGCCTAATATTAACAATACATGACAATACATGACAATAGTGTTGTATTAAATAATTTTTCTGAAGACCATTGTAATATTTGTGTGCCCAATAACGGCAGAACATAACGACCTAAACTATTTTATATATTTATATATATATATATATATATATATATATATATATATATATATATATATATATATATATATATATATATATATATATATATATATATATATATATATATATATATATATATATATATATATATATATATAATCATATAACTGAACGCCTATGTTTATGCAAATAAAGAATTGACTTCATTAAAGTTTCCCATCCAGCGCTTGATGTAAGCGATTTTCTTTTATTAAAAGCAGATAATAAGAGATATGGGATGCAACTTGCGTGAGCACGTTTGCTGTGTCTCATCTGCGGGATACTCTGGCAATCCAACGCGGAAATGCCGCAAGTGTCATGAGGACCTTTGGGTCCAGTACGGATCATGAATGGGACTGATCATTAATTTTTTTCTTTTTTTTGTGATTCTATGAAATGTATTAGTTTTATATAAGAGATTGAATCTTTTTAAATTTAATGATAAATGAACAATGAGTATATCTGTTTGAACGTGTTACTTTGCCTGTGTTTATAATTAGAAAAAGGTATTGTTACTCCGCTATTGAAAATAGAACGTGGCGACGCACAAACTGTAACTCGCGGCAACTAATCACCACTGTCTATAGCAGAAAGAGAAAAACATACTTTGGATCGGTTCTCTAAATGTCTTACTGGTTAAAACATTTGTATAAGAATATTATGACTTGTCCATTAGAGTTTACGATTGATTTTTCCTTGCAGTCCAACGCTGAATTACAGAGGTCAGGGCCGCAAGGTCGTTGTTACTGCCAAAGTGAAAACAACTTGAATTAGTAACAAATAATTCATATTATTAGTTTACTACATGACTTTAGTTAGTACTTATAATGGATGTCTACCAACTATTTAGTGTTGAACTCTAAATGGCTGCTTTTATATAATTTTGACATAGTATTTTATACGACGACAGTCTGCATTACCTTAGTAAGGCAATTATAATACTTTATAACATTATTTGACTACAAATTATTAAATATCTTACATATAGGCTCCTTACTTTGAAAATGTATCCATTTAGGTTAAGTCCTGTATATACTTCTATGTATTAAATTTATTTATGTATTTTTTTTGTTGGGTGAAAATATGGTAACCCCGCCTGCGCTAACGGGATACGCTGGCGGAGCACCAGTGAAGGGTGATGGATGAGAATGAAAACAGGCCAGTTAGCCCATCATGATGAATTCATCAGAAATTAACCATGATAGTTTCCAGGGGAGACCGCGAGGAGGTCGACCTGGTTGGGTATATTGCTAGCAATAAGATTCTCAGTCTCCATTACTAACAATACCTTTCCCCCTTTATTTATGTATTGTATATTAAATATTTTTACACAACCATACAATATCATGCATTAACTGTCCACTGTTGAACAGAAGCCTTTCTCTTGGAGGGTTTTGTTAGTAGTTGCCACGCTTGGCAACCGCAGTTAGGTTTTGATAATGTTTCTTAGAGAGATGCTATTGGCCTTACCTCGAGTGTTAAGTTCCCTTTGTCGCCTAAAACGACACCCACAAGAAAGGTAGAAGAGACTCGTTCTATACAACTTCTTACTAATATTAAAAATTATATTATTATTTGTATAAAATTGTAGATGATTTCTAAAAAATGACCTTAATTAGAGCAATACTTCTATTGCTCTTTTGTTTTATGTTTTGTTGCCAGAAACAAAATACTTTTTATTAGCAACAAATAGACTGCAAATTAAATACGGCTTTTATAATTGCATTCCTAAAGGTCTAACCTAATATTTATTTATTTATTCTTCATTACACAATATAATTTGTACGCGTTGCGAGCTTAATGCCATATGGCATTCTCTACCAGCTAACCATTAGGTTAAAAACAGAAAACGTTCGAAGGGCAGATGTGGTGAAAAATATGTGACATAATTATAGTAACATACTGAAATATTTATACGTAATACATAACAAATAAGTATATATAGTTATTTGTATTTATTTATTTAATAAGGCTCACCTACAACTTTTTCATTTTACATGCTACTTAATCAATAACACAAAAAATAATTTTGCCTAATGAAAAAGTCTTTTACAGGCGAACACCACATGCACTATTATAATATTTAATAATTATTAACAATGACAATAACAATATCTGAATAATAAGTAGATTTATTAGTTATACTAATATATATATATATATAAACATTGAGATATAGTAGGTAACTATTGATTAACCTATAACTAGAGCTGGTTTTGTTGACTCAACAAATAATTTAAAAGTCCTCTTTTAAAAATACGCTTACTGAGTAGATCTACGTAAATCTACATATCTAGGTTATGATTTATTTTATATTATTTAGAAGTGGCAGCTTAATTTTAAAATGCACGTGTACGATGTATTGGACAAAAACTATTTTAAATTACCTGTATAAATGAATGCATATACAATACGGTTTTAACATCTTTTACGTATGTACCATATATGCGATTTATTTTAGATTCTGAATTCTAAAACTGGCAATGATGGGGCAGATGTCCCAATAGACGTTCGTCTTTGTTTTTTTTTTATATAACTTTGAATGGTAAACAAAAAAGACAAGCTGACGGTCCACCTGATAGAAAGTGGTAACCATCGCCTATAGACATGAGCAGTGCCATGGACATAACAGAGTATACTGTTTCGCCCATGATACCCTCCATGCGCTGCCATTCCTAAGGACTCAGGTGTTATTCCTCTGTACCCAGTAAATTCACGCCATATCCCACCCTTCAAACCGAAACACAGCCATGCAAACACAACTGCTTCACGGTAGAAACACGAATGGGACAGAGGTACCCAAGCAATCGACTTTTGTACAAAGTCTCCCTCTGGTAATTCCGTTTGTTCCTCTTATTCTGTTAACAATACAGTAGTCGTTTATTTTTTTTCTATAGATAAAATAGTGAGCTATAAGATTTTAAATAGTGATATTTTTAGTAGACTAGGAATGTAATAAAAATACAATAATTCCCAGTTTCGGATACTTAATTCTTTAGAGAGCGCCATATTAAATTTAATGTGACGTCACGCGTCCTCTAACCACTGGATGGATCAAAACGCTTTCAACGGTATCTCGTTTATAAAATTATGATATTAGTTTGGAAGTTATGAGAAAGGTTGTAAGAGATTGCCCTAGCGATAAGACCGTCTTTTGTACCTTTATATATATATCTAATATATAAAATTCTCGTGTCACGGTGTTTGTTACCAAACTCCTCCGAAACGGCTTTTCCGATATTTATGAAATTTTGTGTGCATATTGGGTAGGTCTGAGAATCGGCCAACATCTATTTTTCATACCCGTTAATGATAAGGGTGACCCACTCCCAAATATTTTTTTTATTTTTATGACAATTTTTTTTATTTTTATTTTATTATAATTTAGCATTGAAAAATACATACAACTTTAATCATCGTTTCATCGTTTTACGATCAACCCCTGTATTTTAATCGTGATTTTTATATTTCGCAATAAGTGGTAAAACAACGTTTACGGGGTCAGCTAGTATGTATATATATATATATATATATATATATATATATATATATATATATATATATATATATATATATATATATACATTTCCTTTCATGTATGATACATTTATTTGTGCATCTAAGTATTAAGAAAAAGAGACAAATTAAAAGAACTATTGAGGACAGGATAAAATTCAATTACGTAAAAGATTTATATTTTCTGTTTCAACATTTACTTCTTTTATCTAATTGGATTTATGGGGAAAGTGTTAGGAATATTTTTGGATAGTTTTTTTGTTTTAAATTACTTTATGTAATTTAACATTTGAGCTTCTGTTTTTTTTTGTGTTGCGTGACGCTGATTTTTATTTTAACAACGCCATCTATCCATCTCACTATGGTAACATATTTAAAAATCTATATTTTACTAATATTATAAATGCAAAACTTTGTGAAGATATTATTTAGAAGGATGATAATGGAACGGTAACCCCGCCTGCGCTAACGGTATACGCTGGCGGGGCACCAGTGAGGGATGATAGGTGAGAATGAAAAAGCAGCTCAGTTAGCTCATCGTGATGAATTCACCTGGATTTCAGCACGACGGTTTCCAGGGGGAACCACGTGGAGGTCGACCGGAGAGGGTATATTGTTAGCAAAAGAGACTCGTAGCCCGCATTACTAATAATCCCTTCCCCCTGTTCTTGTAAGTTTCTTACTAAATTGAATTTGGTATACGCATATGTTATAATTTAACACTGCCGTTGATGCTGGTACACATATTTTACGATATCAAAGTACTTACGTGGATAGGGTCATCGACCTTTCAATTTGCTTTTCACATGAAAATAAATATTTTATTATGGAGTACACTAGAAATATTTGTTTATTTCAAGAGTACGATGGTGGATAGAGGAAATGGCTTCTACTCGATTCACCTATTAAATTATTGACGTTATTGAATCGTATATATACATATAGATATGTACGTATGACCTCGATAAAGTTTATCTTTTGTTAATGTACTGCTACTCAATATTTACTTAAGTATTAGCTTTCAAATTCAAAATTCAAAATATCTTTATTCATGCAGGTCTATTCCAGACTCTTATGTCAAATCTAACGTCAGTTCGGAATGATTTCGAAATGAGAACTGACAAGAAACTCGGCTCGCATTCTTTTCAAATAAATGTTATACATGTTTACAAATAATACAGATTCATTTTTAAATTCAAATTTGGGTGAATAGAGTGACCACCAGCAAATTATCTAATCAGTGTTTGTAACCCAAACAGACCAGTTCCGACAAGCAGCACCCGTTCACGAGTATGACGGATGAGCCAGCCATCTCTGCGCTCAACCATATTAGAGGGAGCACATCGACCCGGCCCACCACGCCGCCACAAGTTTGAACTTTATAGCGGGCATGACTGTTTCAAGTTACTACACTACGTCTTTTGTAATATTTACAGTATAGGCTGTAACAATCGCAGTTTTCCCCAATTACAATATATGATTTACGTTATTTAAATTACAACATTTTACCCGCGTCTTCGTTCGTGTCCGGTATAAGTTCACTTATCAGGAAGGAAGTAGTTACATCCTTTTCAGATTCGGTTGACTAAAGTGTAACAAACGAATAAACTCACTCTCTTACACACCAGAGGGAAACTTTGTACAAAAGTCGATTGCTTGGGTGCCTCTGTCCCATTCGTGTTTCAACCGTGAAGCAGTTGTGTTTGCATGGCTGTGTTTCGGTTTGAAGAGTGGGATATGGCGTGAATTTACTGGGTACGGAGGAATAACACCTGAATCCTCAGGAATGGAAACGCATGGGGGGTATTATGGGCGAAACAGTGTACTCTGTTATGTCCATGGTACTGCTCATGTCTGTAGGTGACGGTTACCACTTTCCATCAGGTGGGCCGTCAGCTTGTTTGCCATTCTAAGTTGTATGAAAAAAAAGAATTTTTTGTCACTTTTTATATAAGAGTTTTAGTCGATTACAAAAAGGTGCATTTTATTTGATACTCACCGGTTTTTTTTAATGGATGATAATGGAATAGTAACCCCGCCTGCCCTAACGGTATACGCTGGCGGGGCACCAGTGAGGGATGATAGGTAACGATGAAAGCAGGTCAGTTAGCCCATTGTGATAAATTACACTAGAATTAACCACGATAGTTTCCAGGGGGAACCACGTGGAGGTCGACCTGATATGGTATATTGCTAGCAATGGGGCAGTTAGACCCCATTACTAACAATCCTTTTTCCCGCTCACATACCGGTTTTAATGATAGTTTTGTAATCGAAAGACTTGATTATATTATTCAGCAGATTGGTTTTAATGCCATACTTTAATTAATTTAAATTAGCTATTTATGAGACATAAAGATAAAACATATGTATGTAGATCTGTCCATAATAACAACAATTAAATCACTAAGTGCCTGTTGGTATTTTCGAGAACTTTAAGGTTTTTAGAGTGGCAGTTCATTTTTTAAGCGACTTCTAATGAAATGATGTTTTTAATACGGTTTTTTTTTTGTTATACAAAGGTTTCTTCTATTACAGACTTATTTGAAATTCTTCGTAGTTACGATCGAAGCTGTCGGTTTTGTTCGCAGAGCAAAAAATTGCTTACTCATCATGAACAAATGTTTTCAGCGTAAGGTAGGTCGTTTATTTGTATGTGTGTGTATGTGTGTGTGTTTGTACGTGTTTTGTTGATGTACAAATAGTAGATTTTTTGTTGAACAAATTGTAGCTTGTTCTCTGTACTATGGATTATCGCGTGCCCTGAGTCAGTCGAAGGTGACATGATTCCGTGGAAAATTGTTCACAGTCTATTGTATACCCATTGTTGCAATGAAGATGTAGTCTCTCGCGATTTTTAGAGATCCGTTAGTCAGACTGACGATTTGTTAATATCACTGATATGGACGTTAGACACTGATTTGAAGTCATCAGGATGCTTTTAGGGCAGTCTGCTTGAGGAGTTCTACTACGACTCTTGACACGAAATATCGAAATTTCACAAATATATAAACATATTAAATATGTATTTATTTAAACCTTAATACTCAGTAAAGTTCTATGTACATTTGGCGGACTTAACACCGGACGGTGTTCTCTACCAGTTAACCATTGGGCGAATAGAGAAATAAGTAGGCGGTGCATTATTGAATAGAGGAAAAATAAAGCAATACTTGATATATTTAGATATTATAAACATATAATTAGACTAATATACACATAATACATTAAACCCTTTAATATATGCATATAATAAATATGTACATAAATAAATACATAAAATATTACTATATAAAAAAATAACTGTATTAGGAGAGAAAATTGCAATCTGTCTTAAATAGAGTAATCAGCAAGACTAGAGGGAGACTTTGTATAAAAGTCGTTTGCTTGGATAGCTCTGTTTCATTCATGTTTCTACTGTAAAGTAGTTGTGTTTGCATGGCTGTGTTTCAGGTTGAAGGGTGGGATATGGCAGTGAATTTACAGGGCACCTGAGTGCTCAGAAATGGCAACGCATGGGGGGTATCATGGACGAAACATTATACATTGTTATGTCCATGGTACTGCTTATGTCTATAGGCGACGGTTACCACTTTCTATCAGGTGGGCTTTCAGTTTGTTTGCCATTCTAAGTTGTATAAAAAAAACTGACTCACGCAGGCAAAATTAATAAATTAATTATTTATTCATTTATTTTTATAATTTATATAGTCATATATAGGCTATATATAATTAAAAAAAGAGCACTTTAGTATAATTACAATAATATAGAAAATGAGACTCAATCTTTCTTCTCACTTATTCACTTTTTTATCATAGAAAACTTTTAAACAAAATATTTTATACCTCAGTACAATTTTTCGAAACATTTCTTTCATGCAAACCTTATCCTGATAATTAGAAACACTATCTATCTCTATCTATCTATCCTATTTAAGAGCTGCTCTTGTCAGTGGAGCTCTTGCCACTCACTACGATTTTCAGCGAGTCTCTTCACCTCTTGATACGATACGACACCAACTCCTTCCTTGATCTGCCTGGTGTAACTATGTCTCGGTGTCCCTCTCCCCCTCCTTCCTTCTATCTTACCTTCTATTATAATGTTCATAAGTTCGTCGTGTCGTATCAAGTGTCCTAACATTTTCCCCTTCTGTCCTCAATAGTTCTAATAATTTGTCTTTTTTCCTTAACCCCAAGCAGGATCTCCTCATTGCTAATTCGATCCCTCCAGCTAATTTTCTCCATCCTTCTCCAGCACCACATTTCAAAGGCTCTAAGTTTATCTATTTCCTTCTGAAACACTACAAAAAAAAATGAATTTTAGACGTGCAGCCGTTTTCAATAAATGCGTTGACATATATTTGACAATTGTTTCTATTTTATACGAGTATAGAATATTTAAGATTTCTTTTTTCACAATAATACAACGACTTTAGTCACGACAAAATATAAATGGAATTCTCGTCGGAACATATTCTGTTTATTGCAAAAAGAATCGTTAAATTCCTTTCAAAATTGGAAGAGATATCACTTAACATAGATGCAGAAAAAATACGAACGAATTACACGAGTACGACCATCATGAAAGTTAATCATTTCGATTGGAAAAAATAATCATTAAAATCGTTACAAAATTAGCGAATGCACACAAAAATCCTTGTAGAATCGGGAACCGTTTACTTCCTTCGCGAAGCCCTCTGATACTACAAACTCAGTTAAATGTTGACAGTAGTTTGTGTCCAAGCAATTACAAATTCCACGGACTCGATGATAAGGCTTTAATCTAATGACAATGACAACGTATGTATAATGAATGAAAATAATCATTTACCACTGATATCGTGTATCGCGTGGTATCTTATATTTTCACATGTAAGCAGATTTATTTGCTAACATTTCGTTCACGTGGTGATTTATTAAAAAGTCAGATGAACGATTACGAGCCTTTATCATCATCGTTTACTGTATACTGATGAACATAGACTGTCCCCTTAAGAGGGGGTTTGCCTGTATTCTCCACGCTTGGAAGGCGAGTTGTTCAGTTAGGCTTTGATAATGTTTTAAGAAGGACGTTACTGCCCATCTGTGGGTAGTTTTTTTTTTGATGGGTGAAAATGGAATGGTAAGCCTGCCTGCGCTATCAGGCTACGCTGGTGGAGCACCAGTGAGGGGTGATAGGTGAAGATGAAACTGGTCAGTTGGTGATGAATTCATCAAAAAATTGTCACGATGGTTTCCAGTGGAATTCACGTGAAAGTCGACCTGTTACGGTATATTGCTAGTAGGTCTATTAGATCTCATTACTAACAATCCCTGTTCCCCCCTCTCCTTTTATTTTTTTTATGCAACTTAGAATGGCAAACAAGCTGACGGCCCACCTGATGGAAAGTAGTAACCGTCGCCTATAGACATGAGCAGTACCATGGACATAACAAAGTATACTGTTTCGCCCATGATACCCCCCATGCGTTGCCATTCCTGAGGACTCAGGTGTTATTCCTCTGTACCCAGTAAATTCATTCCGTATCCCATCCTTCAAACCGAAACACAGCCATGCAAATACAACTGCTTCACGGTAGAAACATGATTGGGACAGAGGTACCCAAGCAATGCACGCCCCCCCCCCCCCTTCTGGGCAGTTGGGATAATGACGACAGTTGAAAGCTGACATGATGATGAATGCCTTTATTACAATTATTTTGTGGAAACTTTTTTACTCGATGTTATTTATAACTGAAAACGATAAGATTTACTCAACTTTAAAAATGCTTTTCGGTACAGGTAAAGGGAAATCGTAACAATTACTTTCACAAAGAATTGTGATTTAGGGAAACGTGTCGGGGAATACTTGGAGCAAATTTAACAGGATGTTTGTTGACATTAATATTTTTTTTTTAAATACAGCTGTACTGCAGGAAAACGAGCTAACAACTCACCTGATGGAAAAAAAATTTAATGTATAAAATGGAATAACACTCCTCACTTGTTATTGGTTTACTCTGGCTGGGTATCAGTAAGATAACAGACGAGAATAAAGCTAGTTTAACTTGATACATTGCGAATAAATTATTAGTAATTAACAATGGTCGATTTGCCCTAACGCCCAGGAGGCCCAGATATTAGGGGCGGCCAATCGTACCAAAAAAAAACACTGATTATAACAAGAAATAAGTCAAAATACGTATAACTAAAAGAAGCCTCGGAAAATATTACAAACTAGCAGATATTATAGTTATAGATTTTGTACAAAAGTCGATTGCTTGGGTACCTCTGTCCCATTCGTGTTTCTACCGTGAAACAGTTGTGTTTGCATGGCTGTGTTTCGGTTTGAAGGGTGGGATATGGCGTGAAATTACTGGGTACAGAGGAATAACACCTGAGTCCTCAGGAATGGCAACGCATGGGGGGTACCATGGGCGAAACAGTATACTCTGTTATGTCCATGGTACTGCTCATGTCTATAGGCGACGGTTACCACTTTCCATCAGGCGGGCCGTCAGCTTGTTTGCCATTATAAGTTGTATAAAAAAAAATTAAATAATAACTCTGTTAAAAGAAAAATTAAATAATAACAACAAATTAAATAATAATTAATTAACGCCTGTTTTTTTTTATACAACTGTATAAAAAAAAACAGGCGTTAATTCATCATGATCACAATCATTAATTTGTTCATCACTGAACATGGACCTCCCTATAGACTACGATAAGGAACGGTCCGGAGTCGGCTGCATCTACTAGTGCTAAACGCTCTGCAATACAATTGATGTTGGCGCTTTACCTAATGGAATCGCTGTGTTTTCGATTGCCTTTACGCAATTATCACTCGAAAATCTTATTAAATGTGAGGTTTTCGAGCTATACGCTTAATTCAATGCCACTTCAATTATATAGTTAGTTATAAATTTTGTAAAAAGGTAATAGTATTTATTTTTATACCACTGAGGTGGCAAACAAGCATACGGCCCACCTGATGGTAAGCGGTTACCGTAGCCTATGAACGCCTGCAATACCAGAGGTATTATGCGCGCATTGCCGACCCTGAAGAAACCTCTTTACCCCCCTTTTGAAGAACCCCATGCTATAGTCTCTTGGGAAAACCTCGGCGGGGAGCTCAATCCATAACCTGAGTGTTCGTGGGAGAAAGCATCTCTGAAACCGCGTTGTACGCGACCATTTAGGCTGTACCAGACCATTTATTTTATAGATTGCCAGGTAATTCTATAAAATCCATTTTTTTGTCTCACGTTTAACTGTATCCCAATAAAAGTACAGCGAACTTGGTACTTATGCAGCCGTGAGTTCAATAAAATGTGTAGATATTAAATTTTTGTTTCGGCCATAAATATCCGAAACTTAATAGCTGAGCTGCTAATGCGGTGCTGCTATTGGCAATTGACTGACTTTTATGATCGTGAAGTAGTTGTGTAACTACAAAGTATGTTACAATTAGAAAGCATTTATAAAAGTCTACCTTACAACTTTTTATTAAAATTTTATTGTTTATCACCATTTTACCAGAGGGAGACTTTGTACAAAAGTCGATTGCTTGGGTGCCTCTATCCCACTCGTGTTTCAACCGTGAAGCAGTTGTGTTTGCATATCTGTGTTTCGGTTTGAAGGGTGGGATATGGCGTGAAATTACTGGGTACAGACGAATAACTGAGTCCTCAGGAATGGCAACGCATGGGGGGTATCATGGGCGAAACAGTATACTCTGTTATGTCCATGGTACTGCTCATGTCTATAGGCGACGGTCTTTCCATCAGGCGACGGTCATACCTAGAAGGTGCTTTCCATTTTTACAATTTTCAATTTGCCTCATGTTTGACTAGTAGAGAACGCCATTAGGTGTTAAGTTCGCCGTATGTACACTTACTTATATAATTGTGCATTGAAGTTTAGCCATTAGAATTAATTTTAATTTTTTAAAAAAAAAAAAAAAAAAAAACATTTAGATAAGTGTCTCCTTGTAAATGTTAAGACAAAATAATCTGTTTTTATTAATTAATTTAAATTTGAGAATTAACGTAATAGAACGAAAAAAATGACAGAAAAAAGTTGGCTAACCATTTCATTGATATCTCCGATCCATTCACATGTATATACATGTGAATGGATCGGAGCCATATTAGCCAGCCAAAATTAGACCATATGATCTAAATTTGATTATTGGCGAGTTATTTTTAGAGAGAAAAAAAAGGGATTTATTGTATGTATATTTTGTTTGAGTTGTCAACAACCGCGGGACAGATGGCGGTGTAGCTTGTGATAACTGTTACTCTGTAGAGTTTGTAATGACATACTTATCGTACGATAAGCGAGTTTTGCGATATAAGAGCGATTGTTCAGACACAAACAGTTCATTCTGTATCTATTTGACGATAATATTAAATGCCTTATCGAAATGACTATATTATCTCTGAAAATTTTCTCTAAAAAAGACATGGCAATTTTTTTTTATTGTTGTACGATATGATATCTTGTTTGTTTACACCTTTTTTTAATTGTAACTAGTAATTATTAGTACATTACTGTACCGGCCAGCAACTGAGGCATTAATGGATGAACGTGCAAATGTGGGCTGCGGCGTAGCCGAGACACACATACGTGAGTCCCCATCAATGCCTAGTTGTGGCCAACGCTTGTATAGTACTTTTCTCAAACAATGCGCGAAAATCAAAAACACAATTTTACTTTTTAAGTTCAATGACAATTTTTCACGCGCCATAATGTTCCTTAATTTTTTTTTTTTCAATAAACAGCTTTCTATTTGCAAACCAGTTTGAAATTTAAATAAAACCTCTTATTAGTTACCTCCTTGGTAGCCATATTTCGAAGTAAAAGGTCATTCCATTTTTAAATTACAGGACAGATATGAGTTTACATACTAATTTATCTGGCCGCAGAACACGACAGATATGGATTTTCTTACAACTTTTGCCGGCCTCTGCCCGCATGTATCTGGCCAGTACAGCAATTTTGATTTATCTTTAAGAAAATTGTCAAAATTATGCTCACATTTCCAAGCATGTTTGAGAAAAATCCATATACAAGTTTAATTGAGAGTCGTGTAAGCCTTGTCATCATCGAAAGCACCTGAAAACCTTTGACGCCAAAGGGCGACTACCCTCCCACGAACAGTCAACTTTGACACGAATATCATTACTTGTATAAATATTGTTTGTTATAAAATCCAAATTTGTAATAACCAGAACCTCCGGGTCACTCATTCTCACATAAGAACGAGCCAAGACAGTTCAATAGCTAAAATTGGTACATAAGAGGTTTTGTTGTTTTTTATGAATAACGACATTTGACTTTAACGTTAATTGTAGGAACTCCTTTCAAGGATCGAGTTATTTCTGTTACATCATTTCTGTTGTATTTTTTCATATGTAACAATCTCATAGGTTATGACCATATTATAATTTATAAAGACTATATAAACTGTTGTCGTATAGAATACGGGAGTGGTACCTCTGAAATGTTAGACTTCAATGAGATCTGGGTCAATAGTCATAGTACCTATATGATCCGTTCGTGTACTAAAATCCAAATCTCTTTACTACAGTTATAATATTAACAGGATTTCAGATTAAATACCGGAACGGTAGAAGATAGTAGCGTTTCGTCGGAAAACCCTGTGTTCACACAAAAACAGTCCCCAACGTTGCGGAGCGGCTTTTGTTTTCTTAATTTAAGTGGATTAATTCAATATGACGGTCGTAGTTATTTTCACAAAGGGCAAGAAATGCATTGTGCAGTTCTCTCGGTGCGGCTACAAATCGTATTTTGCATAGAAATTGAGATGTTGCCGCCGACTTAGCTCGAAGAATCGATCGAGCGGATACAACTTGGCTTGTATTTGATTTGGTGTATTTGGCAAAAGGTCTTACTATCGCTGGAGTAAGGCTAAACGCATTTATTATCAAGTATACTCTATTTATATCTAGCTGCGTGATCCCGGCAAAGAATAGACTATCCCTTCCTTTCCTATGGGTCTCGTAAGAAGCGATTTAGAGAGGGCGAGGAATGAGTAACAGCGTCCTTTTTAAAATATCTCCAAAGCCTAACTGCGATTGCCAATCTGCCTGCCAAGCGTGGCAACTACTGGCAATAGCCACAAAGAGAAATGATGATGATACTTTATATACTCTATCTTTACATTTATTTCTCATTTCGTACACTTTTATAACTCTCCTTCTTTGTAAAACTTGAACAAGGCCATACGCTACAGTGACCGTCTACCTTCAGATGGGCTATAAACCTACTTGTCTCTTTCATGGTATAAAAAAGTAAACAAGCCCATTCATCTGTGAAAGTGTATACATAGATACAACACCGTATATGTGTATCATACATTATCATATTGTGGCATTAGTAGTCACGACGGGTTGCTAATCCTGAGGGCTAAAGTACATATTATATCCATGCGCCTTGCTTGTTTGCCATTCTAAGTTGTACAAAAAAAAACTTAGAGTAAGACCATATAGGTCACGGCATAGAATAGGCTGCCCTTTCCGTTCCCGTGGATGTCGTAAGTTGCGACCAAGGAAGCTTATAGTAGAGGGATGAGCAGTAGCGTCCCTCTTAAAGCAAACTGCGGTTGCCAACCCGCCTGTCAAGCATGACAACTACTGGCAAATCCCCCAAGGGGAGGCTTGTGTTCAGCAGCGGATAGTGCTGTGGCTGATACCATTCTACAAATATTTTACTAAACTAGGAGTTTTTATGTCACTAGTTAGTCGAATAGAATTATTTTGTTTAATTCCGCTACCATTCAATAAATTCATATTCAATTGTTGGCAGTCTCGCACGCATACTTAATGGTAGCGGAATCAAACAAAATAATTCTAACCAACTAACCAGTTCTGCAAACATGACAAATCTATTGTCGTGCAATTTACTACCTAGAATATTTTTTGATTTGTAATTTGATGATGCACTATTATCGGTTGCTCAACGGCGGAATAGACAATCCTGCAACTCTCAGCCGTTGTTCTTTGTACGCACCCCAACGCTGCATGCGATTGCGTGCTTATCGACTACTATCGGCACCGCCGGTTCGCACCTGTACTGCTCAGTTTGCTCCCATTTATCAGGCTATTCCTCTGCTCAATTCTCTGACTGCTCAGCAGCCAGGTATTGATATATTTATTGGCAAATAGATATATTTTTAAAATGTTGTACAACATTTGTAAGTTTGTAAAATAAACCTATGATTCATTATACGTTTTGGGAGACTGTAAGTGTGGTGAGTAATTTTTAAATAAATAAATAAATCACGCCATTTTTTTTTTTAGAAATCAATTATAAAGAAAATAAAAGCTGCCGTATGTTATGAGTTAGAAAGAAATGTTCGGGGGATGAGGCACTGTTAGATGAACGTGGAAACCAATATATTACGCGGAGCAGAAATATCATACAATATTTTCGAACAATGACAAACTTAGATTGAATTCAGGGAAATGTCATTTGGTAATGTATGTATGTTACGAGAACATCGTGTTACCATGGGTTACACGAGCCATTCTACAAAATTACGTCTATATTCCACTACTCTTTACCTGCGGCTATGACCGCGTGACCGGGTTATGCCAGCTTACCAGGATAAATGGTATTCTATATCCTGTTTCATCCTGTATAGTAGCTAGGTTCATCCTCATCTCATATAATGCCTAGAAAGTCATTGACCCTAAGTTTTAGGTAAATAAAAGTTTATATAATACAGTTGAAGAGATTTCTGTCAGAGTTAAGTCCACCCTTGCTCAACATTTATAAATACATTATTTTATATGTGCAATAAAGAGTATATATATATATATATATATGTTTACGAATTTATATATATTTCATTTTAATTTAAATAATAAGTTTCTTTTAGTTTTATTTTTTGTATTGTTTTTTATAGGTTTACGGCCAATAAATATATATATATATATATATATATATATATATATATATATATATATATATATATATATATATATATATATATATATATATATATCGTCATAGTCGTAGAACACTGACGAATCTGACAAATATTAACTATACTGACGGTAGATTCTACGACTATGACGATATGTATTACTTTTTTCCTTTCATTGTTTTTGTAATTATTCTTTTATTTCTTTTTTTTTAGTATGTACTAAAATTTTATGTTATTTGTGTGTGTTGTAAATTATATATCTATTTATCTATGTTTTTTCTTGATCTATGCAAAGTGATTGTTATGCATGTGTACAACGTCGAAGCGGTTTCCAAACGGCCGATGTTTACAATTTGCCTGTATTATGTTTGCGTATACGTCATGCGATATCTTCGTTAATTCCGAACTGATTTTGCCAATTATCCTTGCGATCGATAAGCAATCTTTCGTGTTGGTTCCGTATAAATTTTGTCAAAATTGAATTTTATGGTTAAGTTACGACGACCGGTTGAGACGGTTAGCCGTAAAGTTGTATAGATAAAAACTACCCTGTCTCTGGAGTTGGAAATAACAATTTATGTTTGTAAAATCATCATGACAGCCTTTTATTGCACACTGCTGAGCATTAGCCTCCCTTTTGGGGTGTTTTGCTAGTAGTTGCCACACTTGGCAACCGGTTTAGCAACCACAGTTAGGCTTTATAGATGTTTTAAGAGGGATGCTGCTGCCTAATCTTCGTCCTCCGGGGGAAAGGGATTGTTAGTAATGCGGATTATCAGTCCCATTGCTGACAATATACCCTCAAAGGTCGACCTCCCCGTGGTCCCCCTGGAAACCATCGTGCTGAATTCCAAGTGTATTCATCGCGATGGGCTAACTGACCTACCTTTTCATCTTCACCTATCACACTACACTGGTGCCCCGCCAGCGTATACCTTTAGCACAGGCAGGGTTACCATTCCATTAATATTCATTTAAAAAAACCCTCATCCTCCTTTTAGTCGCCTCTTACGGCACCCACGGGAAAGAAAGGGGTGGTTTATTCTATGCCGGGACCATACGGTAATTTTTTGTGATAAGGGATTCGAATATCGTGATACAGGATTTTTATATACGTATTAAGACAAGATTAAAAAAAAGTTACGTCACATCATTATTCGACAACCGACTAAAAAAAAAGGTTGTCTCGAAGAGATTGCTCAGCAATAAGACCGCCTTTTGTACTACACTATACTTATTGAAAATTCTTCAACAAGTTCTGTAATATTTGTGTAATAAAGTGTTAAAGAAATAAATGTAACTTTTCAAAACTTCCATCAATTCAAAACTAAATATTGGAAAACATAAATAGAAAGTATACCAGAGGGAGACTTTGTACAAAAGTCGATTGCTTGGGTACCTCTGTCCCATTCGTGTTTCTAGTGTGAAGCAGTTGTGTTTGCATGGATGCGTTTCGGTTTGAAGGGTGGGATATGGCGTGAATTTACTGGGTACAGAGGAATAACAACAGAATGGGGCAACTGTGGGACAAGCAACAGATGGGGGGTATCATGGGCGAAACAGTATACTCTGTTATGTCCATGGTACTGCTCATGTCTATAGGCGACTGTTCCACTTTCCATCAGGTTGGCCGTCAGCTTGTTTGCCATTCTAAGTTGTATAAAAAAAATATATAATCAAAACATTTCATATATATATATATATATATATATATATATATATATATATATATATATATATATATATATATATATATATATATATATATATATATATATATATATATATACATATACATATATATGACGTTATTACACTAATATAAATATATTTTTAGAAAATATTTATAGAATAATGTCAGTGTTATCATTAATTCCTCCTCTCTCCTACTTGCTGTTCCCAACAGGGTCCATAATTGGAACGTTATGTACTAATTATATTATGGAATGCAATAAGAAATAAATAAATAAATAAATAATTAAGTTGCAAAAAAATTCAACACAGTTAATACGTACCCATGGGGGCGATATAATATCACCGAACAAATCCCCATAAGCTACGAAACAAGGGTGCCTTACAAAATCTCCTCTCGCAAGCCTGCTTCAAATATGAATGTTAAAGCACCTTAATTAACATTCACTCAGGATGTGTTCGTTGACTTTATAATAATCACTGGCGTAGTAACTTGTACGACGCCGAGAGGGACATAAATATGTCACGGGCAAATGAAAATACGCAATAAGCATATTTTTAAAAGAAGACTTTTTAATTATTTGTTGAGTCAACAAAACCAGCTCTAGTTACAGGTTACTTGATAGTTACTATATCTCGTAATATTTACCATAGTTTTATATATATACTAGTATTTATATGTTGTGTATTTCTTATGTATTACTATGTATAATTATTTCAGTATGTTGCTATAATTATATCACATATTTTTCATCACATCTGCCCTTCATACGCTTTCTGTTTTCACCTAATGGTTAACTGGTAGAGAATGCCATATGGCATTAAGCTCGCCACTTGTACAAAGTTTTATTGTGCAATAAAGAATAAATAAATAAATATTACAGTTTTAAAAGGCAAAGACTTTCTGTATGTAGACTTGCAGAGAAGCTGTTTTAAATCGTTATTTTTTCTGATTCTACTATAGTTTTCAAAGTTATTCGTCAAGAAGAAATGTCAAGAAACTTAACAGTTACTTATCTTTTCAATCGTTTCGAATCTCTGTTAACATTTACCGTGATTTATTATGAATATTCTCATTTCGCTCCGACAGATAAATTTCTATTGAAAATCTATAGTACTGGTAAAATATAAGAGAATTGATGGTCTAATTGAATTTTGAGGACTTCGGCATGTTCCGAATAGGAAAGTGACAGTTTGGATCGCTTTGTTTTGACTAGATGTTAAACAAGAAAGTATCGTTCATTCAGAAAACTAACTTTTATTTAAACTTTAATGCAACAAACAAAATTAGGAAACATATAGCGGACTTAAAATGTCAAGGCGTTTTTATTTTTTTATTTTAATTAATTTATTTAATATAAAAATCCAGAGCTCTTTTATAAAATAAATTACATGCTATGTCTCTTATAAATATAGCCAATAACGGATTTTACTTATATAAACGAAATTTATATATCTAAAGCGAAGAAGGCAAGTTAGAGGGAGTGTATGTGAAAGTAATATCTTTTTATTTATATTTGTTATATTTTATTGATATATTTACTTAGTTTGTTAAATGATTACTAATAAATTCTGCATTATTTATATTGATTAACTATTCAGGTATATTTAGAAGCACTCGACTCTCATAATGGATTCAGATTCAAAGGCACCTAATTTAGTAAGGATTCTTGTTTTTCCAGTGAGTCGTTCTCATTTATAATTCATTTTACTGGACACTCATACAGTATTACTGCAAATTTCAACTTTAGTACATTCTATTATAAAATATCTTACTAATATAACTATAATAAAAAAAAAATAACTAAATTATGTTTGTACATGTGATATTATCAGAAACATATCAGACGTTAACTGACCATTGCTGTAAAAGTCTCCCTCTTGGGGGGTTTTGCCAGTAGTGCTTCTTTTATGCAACTTAGAATGGTAAACAAGCTTACGGCTCACTTGATGGAAAATAGTAACAGTCGCCTATAGACATGAGCAGTATCATGGACATAACAGAGTTTACTGTTTCGCCTATGACACTCCCCATGCGTTGTCATTCCTGAGGACTCAGGTGTTATTCCTCTGTACCTTGTAAATTGACTGTCATATCCCACCCTTCAAACCGAAACACAGCCATGCAAACATTTCCTGGTAAATTTCCTGGTAAATTGGTGATTCATGGTAAATTTACTGGGTACAGAGGAATAACACCTGAGTCCTCAGGAATGGCAACGCATGGGGGTGGGTTATCATGGGCGAAACAGTATACTCTGTTATGTCCATGGTACTGCTCATGTCTATAGGCGACGGTTACCACTTTCCATCAGGTGGGTCGTCAGATTGTTTGCCATTCTAAGTTGTATAAAAAAAAAGAAACATAAATGGGACAAAAGAGTCCAAGCAAACGACTTTTGTACAAAGTCTCCCTCTGGTATATATAGTAAACAATGAAGATTAGTATGTATAACTTTATGTTTTAATCAAATAAACATTTATTATTATCATTAATCAATTAATCAACAAATTAATCATTAATAAAATTATCAGTTAATTGTAAAACTATATATATTTATAGCAAGGCAATAAATTACAAATTAATACATTAGTAAAATGAATGCGAGTATATTTAGAATCGCTGCAATAGAGCGATATTAAAATTCCATGTATACTTCTGTTTGCAAGAATTTAAATTTACAATGTGAAACTTGTGTCTTTGAGTGCATTTTGCATTAATTATGATTCTATTACAAATTCACATAATTAATATAATTACCTTTTAATTAGATTATGTCTGCATCTGTATATCTATCTATCTATTTAAGAGCTGCGCTCTTGTCGGTGGAGCTCTTGCCGCTCACTACGATTTTCAGCGAGTCTCTTCACCTCTTGATACGACACGACACTAACTCCTTCCTTGATCTGCCTGATGTAACTACGTCTCGGTCTCCCTCTCCTCTGTCTGCATATAGAACATATTTTCGCTATGTAGTCCCAGTGTAGAATAGGCCTTGCCTTTCGCGTGGGTGTCGTAGGCGACTAAGGGAGAGCGAGAGATGGAAAGGAGCGTCTTTTTTAATATTTCCAAAGCGTAACTGTGGTTGCAAATCCACTTGCCAAGCATGGCAACTGACAAAAGCCCTCGAGGAGTAGGCTTCTGTTTAGCAGTGGATAGTTAAATACTGATATGACGATGATGGCGATAAAAGATATTTAAGAAAAAAAATTACTTAAATATAGTTGCAAAAAAAAAACAATCAGACGAATTGGGAACTATCTTCCTTTTTGAAGTTATTTTAATATATACATTTTCCATCAGTAATATCTCAAGTTAAAAGTCGAAAGCGAAAAGTTGAAAAGGTCGTAAACGACCCTAACTTTGGCCGTATCCCTTTTACTCCTAGTGGAATTGTATTCGATAGCATAACCCAGGTATAAGTGTTGCCATATTGTATATTTTTCTGCAATTTTTGGTAAAAATTGTTATGTTCGTGAAACTATATAGTTGAAGAAATTTTTTGAGAAAAATTTAATGAACGTCGAGAAATTTGGGTAAATGTTTTATCAGTTTTGACATTTGTAAAACATTGTATATATTGGTATATATATAAGTTAAATAAAATATGCTAATTAAAATTCTAATAAGGTGAAGAAGTCGGTCGTAGAGGCCTGTTTTTTCGTCATTCACTGTGTGGCTACATGAAAAAATGTAGTGGAAACTGAAAACAAATGACTGTGGAATAGTAACCCCGCCTGTATTAATGGTATACGTTGGTGAGGCCCTAGTAAAGGAGGATAGATAAGAATAAAAGCAGGTTAGTTTTATTTTTAATGGGTGATAATGGAATGGTAACCCCACCCGCGCTATCGGTATACACCGGCGGGGCACCAGTGAGAGATGATAGATGAACCAGGTCTGTTAGCTCATCGTGACGAATTCAACGAGAATTGTTCACGATTATTTCCAGGGGGAACCACGTGGAGGTCGACCTGATAGGGCATATTGCTAGCAACGTCGAACTCCATTGCTAACAATCCCTTCCCCCCAAAGCAGGTTAGTTAGTTAATCACGATGAATTTTGTAATTCGACTCCATAGTTTCTAGGAGGGATAACGTAACGGTCGAGCTAACAGGGTATATTGCTAACATTTAGTTTCCATTACAAGCAATCCCTTTCCCCCCAGCCGACACAAGTTTTTAGTTGGGTAAAAATGAACAAAATCATATCAATTTGGAGAAACATAATTGACATTTGGATAAAAATTAAATAAAGCATCTGGCAACACTGCCTAGGCATCGATATCACAAATCGTCATAGTCGTAGAATACTGACGGATCTGTATATGTAATCTTTGCCAGATCCGTCAGTATTCTACGATTATGACGAAATGTTGGCTGCGGGTGGTTTCATGGTGTTGACGCTTTTAAGCGGCCAATTTCGGTTGCGCTTGATGGAAGCGAAGCCACATATTACGTTCAATTGCTTTTGAAGTATGGAACCGAATTATTGTACAGAAATAATAGTTAACGTTTTAGTTGTAAACTATTTCACTACAATAGTTTGGTTTCGTATCGTACAGTCGGCAAAACACGATGGAATAGGCATCCTGTTTATTTAAATATTAACTTTTACTCGTGACTTTGTCCACATTTTCACCATGTCCACATTTAACCAGAGGAAGACTCTGTACAAAAGTCGATTGCTTGGGTACCTCTGTCCCATTCGTATTTCAACCGTGAAGCAGTTGTGTTTGCATGGCTTATATTAATAAATTGTTTAGAGTTATAATTCTTATCCTGTGGTTGAACTCAATAATAAATAGATAAATTAATAACCATCGTGACAGTTTATTGAAAAACTGTACTCAAATGGTAATGAATACATTTCAATTATTAATTTCATTTTGCCTACACCAAAACAGAACGCTTTAAATTACTAATCGTGATTAAAATTCGCTTTTATTATTTTCCATAGTATTGTTTTGTACTTTTTGTGGACAAATTCAACAAAGAAGATTTATTAAATAATTTTGTGTGGGTATTTTGTGCCATTATGTATAATACCATTGGTAGTTAGGTCTTCTCTAATTGTATAATTGTTAGTTAGTGTACATTGACGCTTATCTGTGAGAGCTGTATACACCTTTAATTGATGTGTTCATATGGCCTTAAGCTTGGTAGTGAGGAGTTAGATTTTTTGTTCAAACTTAGATTTAAGCAATTTTCAATAGTAGTTTTTCTCTTTTACTTACTAATAACATTGTATATTTTCTGCTTAATTATTGTGAGCATATTGTTGGTGTGTCTTTTATAAATAAATAAATAAGTACCAATAGATTTGAGGGGAATAATCAAATATAGTGTTGACTGGTAGAGACATTTATTGTTAATAATGGAGACTAAGGGCCCCATTGTTAGCAATATACCCACCCAGGTCGACCTCCACGTGGTCCCCCCTGGAAATCATCGTGCTGAATTCCAAGTGTAATCATCACGATATGCTAACTGACCTGTCTTTTCATCCTCACCTGTCATCCCTCACTGGTGCCCCGCTAGTTTATACCGTTAGCGCAGGCGGGGTTACCATTCCATCATCACCCATTGAAAAAAAATATACCTACATATATAGATAAATAAATATAGTTATGTTCATAGAGATAGAAGACGCTCTTTAAGTCTACTCTTAAAAATATTGTGTCAAAACGTGTACCTACATTTATTAATAACCAGAACTTTAAAAATAATAAAGTGTTAAAATTGTTATTGTACCAAATTTTGCAATAAATTGTTCTTGTCGTATATATGAAACATTAATTTATATTTTAATTAATTTTATAATTATTCATTATCATGAGAATTGTATAAAAAGTAACGATATTGTTATTAATAAACGTTTTTATGGTAACAAAATTCATGCTGCACCTCCTTCAGGGATGATAGGTGGGGATGAAGCTAACTCATGTGACAAAATCATCAAAATTTAGCAACGATGGGTTCCGGATAAGGTAACACAGTAGTAGTCTTGAGGTATGTTATTAGCAATGGGGTCGCTCATCCCAGTTATTAATAATCTCTTCCCCCCTCCCCCCACAAAGAGGTGTTACTTCTCTTAAGTTGATTAATGTTCAATCCAACTATACTTTCAAATCAAATCACTACAACACACGCATTGGTGTTATACGACTGTAATGAAGATTAATTTTGTTAATGTTATAAGCTCACGCCTCTTTCTTTATGGGGTAGACAGAATCCATATATTTTTTTCTTACTTAGAATGGCAAACAAGCTGACGGCCCACCAGATGGAAAGTGGTAACCGTCGCCTATAGACATGAGCAGTATCATGGATATAACAGAGTATATAGTATATTGTTTCGCCCATGATACTCCCCATGCGTTGCCATTTCTGAGGACTCAGATGTTATTCCTCTGCACCCTATAAATTTACTGGCATATCCCACCCTTCAAACCGAAACACAGCCATGCAAACACAGCTGCTTCACGGTTAAAACACGAATGAGACAGAGGTATCAAAGCAATCGACTTTTGTACAAAGTCTCCCTCTGGTAAGCCATATATTGCTACTTGTTTCCACCCTGACATATCTCCTTATCTCCCTTCACTTTCAAATAATTATCTGTTTCGACTGCCCTGTTTCTTCTCCCTTGTACATCCTCTCATGTAATTTAAAATACAGAGAATGAGTGATAGGCGACTATCACTCATTGTCTCTATTTTAAATCACCACAAAATCCAATTATAGTCGCAAAATCAACTTCGAAATTAATTTCATTATTCATGTTAACTTCATTAACATTTTTTAATTTACAGCAGATAAATAATTTACTATGTACTTACAGCCTCTCGAAAACCATGTTGCTGATAATTTGGTCGCATCTATTAATAAATTAACTGTCCGTGGCATGGAATTAAGTTAAAAATAAATTTTGTTTTAGTACAGCCGCCACTCCACGAGGGCCCGGGCCGGCGCCTCGCACACCACTATGGTGCTCCATTCCCCTCCGTTGCGGCGTTAACACCGGCCAATTCATTCTTATTTCGCTTTAATTTTCACCTATGATTTATCTTGAATAACCTCGAAAAGCCATTAAAAATCGTTCTCGCCTTATTACGGACCCTCCAGCGGCCCACTTTCATTTAACTCATATTTTCTGTAATCGAGCCACAAAACCGTTGCCTTGCTTTAATATTTTCTTACCTTATTATTTTTCCATTCTTGCGGCTGAAACAATTTTCCTCGCGCCCACCGCTCAAATTGTAATTTTAAAGTTTCCGACGCACATTTTCTGTGTGAATTATTCAATTGTATGGAAATGTGCAACGTCAAAAGGTGTGACAAGGTGCCCTGTGACAATTGAAGGGTACACTGGAATCGATGAATAGCAAATGTCATGAAAATGTAAAAGGTGATGCAGCTAAGCGATGCAAATGGGTGCAGCAGGGGCGCGCCTTCCGTCGTAGCAGGCTGTCGAGCGAAATGGTGATCGTGGTATGTGTTGATTGCAGGAGGCTGGTACTGGCGGACCGCCGCTGCCTCACCGGCGCCGTATCGCGTCGTAGCGCGTCGTGCCGCGTCGTGCCGCGCCGTATCGCGCCGTATCGCATCGCGTTCGCCGCCGCTGCTGGCCGTCCCACGCGCGTGGCGCATGCGCGAAGCAACAGATTGGCGGGGAACGCTGGCTTCGGAGCCGGCGACCACCCGCCATCCTCTCACTGCGATTCGCGCACCGCACGGCCGCCGCGGCGCACGTGTACCGCGGCCCTTTAAAGTTATAGTGCCGAGTTCGCGCGCGAACGCTTGGACTCAGGTAAGAACTGTCACTCTTATCGACGATTGTTGTTTCTTTTAATATTATTATTAATTTTTCACGCAGTTATTTTAAGCATAGTATATAGACTTTTTTTTTTTATAAATACGAAGAATGCTTGTGTTTATTGAAAAATAAAATTTTCAGTTGCGAAACTTCTTCGGTCATGAATCGGCGATGTCGTTCTGTTTTGAGCAATTTTCACGGTTAATTTAACAGAAAAACGTCAGATCTGTTAAGGCCGCGGCGTGAATTTTAAATTGTACAATTGCTCGTGTATTCATACGTGTAGGCATGTTTCGGTATTTAAAACGTTCGCTGGGCGAATTTTCCGCGCGAAGCCGCCGAGTGTTATTTAAGCCAGAACGCTTTGTAAGATTAGATTTCAGATACGAATTTGCTCCTCACAAAATGTTATTTAATTTCCTCATTTTCGAAGTTATCTACGCAATTTATATTACATATTAGTGAGCGTATTTACAATTCACAAATTGGAAGTAGGTATGGGCTTTTTCGTAACATTTACACGGGTTGTTTTTTTGGTGGATAATTTTAATGAATAGACATATAACTACAGTCGAGAAAATGTAGTAACAATTGTGTCTTTTATTATATACACGTGCATATGAAACGAATATTAAAAACAATAAATAAAAATAATAAATATCCCGGGAGACACAAAGCTTTTTAAGTTTACTTTTTACGACAAACAAATAAACAGCACACTTAGTGGATACTGGTAAATAATCATAAATATATTAAATACTATAATTATAGTTTTGGTACGTCGTGTCATATCACAAAATTAATCACAGAGAGACTACAAAAGTCGTTTGAGTGGGTACCACTGTCCCACTAGTGTTTCGGCTGCCTGCAGCTGTGTTTACATAAAGTGACATATGGATAAATGGTAGGGTACGCAGTCGTGGTATGTTAATCCTCAGTAACAGCGACGCATCGGGAGTATTATGAGCGTCACAGTGTATTCTATATATATTGAGAGTGTTGTTCATGTACATCCATCAGGCGGGCCGTCAGCTTGCAATAGGCAAGTTGCATAAAAAAATAATTGCACTAGATATCTTATCCTACAGTCATAATTACGCATATTTTTCCATATCATGGTAGAAAAAAGAGATTAGTGGTATCTATCGATAATGCCAAGTAAAATTCAATCTAATATGTATAAACTTTATAGTTGGAAACCATTTGTCTTTAGTATCCTGCTCATGTCAAACATCGTTTATTGTAATGTCTGTCCCATAGAAAAAAAAACGTATTAACATAATTACGTTTGCAAATAAGTTATTAACTACACTTATTAACGAGAATAATTATAAATTCAATTGGAGTTTTTGTTCTGAGATATTTGCTGAGTTATTATCCTAATTATGGGACTCCTTAACATGATATGGTTTTTTTTTTGATGAGTGAAAATGGTATGGTATCCCCGCCTGCGCTAACGGGATACGCTGGCGGATCACCAGTGAAGGGTGATAGATGAGAATGAAAACAGGCCAGCTAGCCCATCATGATGAATTCATCAGGAATTAGTCATGATAGTTTCCAGGGGGAACCGCGTGGAAGTCGACCTGGTTGGGTATATTGCTAGCAATGGGATTTTCAGTCTCCATTACTAACAATCCCTTTCCCCCCAACATGATATGGTTGGATGCAGTCACATACAGTTACGGATAGTGTCTGATGCTTCTCTTAGATATTTAGTTTTGGTCAGAATATAAATAAATGTGGTCACGTCCCAAGAGGGGTAGGCAGAGGCGTCTGTCGACTGTTATCCTTGTGGTAAACAATTTTCTTTATCTAATTTAGACAAACAAGCTGACGGTCCACGTAATGGAAAGTGGTAAACGTCGTCTATAGATATAAATTTGTATTTTTCGGTATGGACTAGCTGTTGTCCACGACTTCGTCCGTATGGAGTTCAGTTATATTGCAAACCCCATTTTATAACTTGCGTACCTTCAAAGGTGTAAGTTAAAAAAAAAATCATAATTGCAGATTTCCATTCAAAGATCCATTCTTTATTTCACTCCTTCAGAGGTGTGATACAGAGGTCAATTTTGTAAATGTTTCAACGCGTACTTGCTATTTTACATACAATTTTATATCAAAATAAAATCACCGCTATCAATCTTTGGGGTAGAATTTTCAAAAACTGATAAAAATCTTTTGTTTTTAATCAAAAGCCTAAAAACAAACTTTTAATACTTCTAATTAAAAAAAAAATAACAAAATTCTGTACATACAAATTGTCATCCCCATTTTATCCACGAAGAGCTGAAATTTTCAAAAAACTCTGAAAAGTATTTATTTTTAATGAAAAGTGTAAAATTAAAGTTCATACCTCTAGCTACAATTATAATAGAACACCCATACAAATTTCCATGCCCTATTTCATGCCTTTAGGAGTAAATGTTTCAAAAGCCAATAAACATATTAATTTTTGTTTTGAACCAAAAGTCTAAATCGAAAACGTCTCTAGTCTAGCTTCTAAACTGATAAAATTAAATACAAACTTTCAACACCAATTTTACGTCCTTAAGGTTAAAATTTTCAATATTTCTTTTTTATTATTATTGTAAACAACCTATCTGCAAAATTCCAAGATTCCAAATTTAGCGGTTTTAATATAAGAAGCAATCTGTCAATCACCCAGCACCCTCTTTTATAAAATACTAATAAATAAATGCCAGAAACATCCCCACCTATTGTCTAGTTTTCAATGTAAAATACACTATCTAGGCATCTGTTTAAGTCCCAGAATGGCATATCTTTACGTTGGAATAAATTGTCAGAATCGAATGTTGAACTTATGCTAATTTCACAGCACGAGGAAATATATCTATTTCTTGGTGTACTGAAAATTTGCATAACAAGTAGTCGGAGACGAACATAGAACACCTATACCCCCTAGTCATGCGATTTAGAATGACTTACTACCTAAATAGAAGGCAGTCACAGAATAATTAGTTTCTTTATTGTATACTGTATATTTATCAAAGGGAGACTTTGTACAAAAGTCGTGTGCTTGGGCATCTCTGTCCCATTCGTGTTTCTATCGTAAAGCAGTTATGTTTGCATGCACGTGTTTTAGTTTGAAGGGTGAGATACGGCAGTGAATTTACATAGTACATAGGAATAACACCTGAGTCCTCAGGAATGGCAACGCATGAGAGGTATCATGGGCGAAACAGTATACTGTTATGGCTTTGTACTGCTCATGTGTATAGATGACGGTTACAACTTTCCATCGGGTGGGCCGTCAGCTTGTTTGCCATTCTAAGTTGCATAAAAAAGAAAATTCTTTCAGTAATATGATAAAGAGTAAATTAATAAATATAATACAACATTTGTTGGACTTGAGACAGAGAGATAAATCAAATTGATTCTATACCAAGTACAATATTGTTTGTAAAGTATAAAAAACTGTATAAGTAGGTAGATATTATATTTATTTATAGTACATGTATTTATGTAATATTTTATTATGTATCTTAATATTTTATTTAACTGTATATTTGTTTATGTATACTAAATATTAATAGTTGTAGCACTTCAGCTGCCCGCTAACAATATGCTTTCTAACTGCATTGGGTTGACTGGAAGAGATCTCTGTCAGAGACAAGTCCACCCTTGCTCACAATATTTATAAATGCATTAACATTGTAATTTACAAGTGCAATAAAGAATATATATATATATATATATATATATATATATATATATATATATATATATATATATATATATAAATGCTTCTTAGATAATGAAATATGACAAATTCATTCGAACAATTATTTTGAAATGAGCCCCTTATGGACACTTTTACAATCACATTTCAATACAACGTAGAGATGATAAATTAATGATTCATAATCATCATCATGTCAGCCGTTAACTGTCCACTGCTGAATATTAGCCTTCCACTATGGGGGGGGGGGGGGTTATTTATAGTTGCCACGCTTGACAGACGGGTTGGCAACCGCAGGCTTTAGTGATGTTTTAAGAGGGACGCTGCTGCCTTTCCGTCGACCATTAAGTTTCCTTATTCACCTTTGACGACACCCACGGGAAAGAATGGGGTAGCATTATGTTATCTATGCCGAGCCCACACGGCTAAATTAATATCTAATAATTAATACATTAATATAATTAAATATTAATATATTATTCAATAACAAACATTTGACCTACGATTTGGTCTCGTCATATTAACTAATCGTCCTCTAGCCAACACTAGGTACAGAGATGAAACCCAAATTGATGGAGGGGAAAGGGATTGTTAGTAATGAAGACTGAGAATCCCATTGCTAGCAATATACCCAACCAGGTCGACCTCCTCGCGGTTTCCCCTGGAAACTATCATGGTTAATTTCTCATGAATTCATCATGATGGGCTAACTGGCATGTTTTCATTCTCATCTATCACCCTTCACTGGTACTCCGCCAGCGTATCCCGTTAGCGCAGGCGGGGTTACCAAACCATTTTCACCCATTGAAAAAAAAAAACCAAATTGATGCTGTAAATTTTTATACATACGGAACTAAGTACAAAAACCATATTGGGAAATAATTTTGGAGACGTAATACGCGAGTTAAAGTTTCTATGGAATCCGTCAACTTCGAATTTGGAAATTGAAAATCAATTAAAGTTTTCAAACTTTCTGATTTACTGAAGATGATATAGCCTCTTGCACACGTACCCACTTGACTAGTAACTGTAGAACGTCGGCCTGACCGGATTAATTTATTTGGTAGACCAACAGCTTGTCATACACCGTCCCCGCCGGCGGGGATGAAGACCCACCGCGTAACACAGTCCGCGCGCGATCAGGTTTGCGCCCGAGCGCATCCTACGACTCCGAGTTCCTACCCATCACGTACCGACTCTTCGCCGTTACTAGACGGGGGTCGAAGTGCGGTGCCCTAAGCCGGGGTCCGAGCCACTCTGGCGCCCTTAGGCGCACACCGCAGTCCATAAGTAAGAGCTGACGCCTATCGTCGCTCCCCTCTCGCGGGCTTGGAGTACCGTCTGCACTCGCCCCTGCATACGCGTACGATGAAGCTGTAAAGGCCACCCACGTCCAACAGCAAACATAGACAGGAAAAAAAGTATAGTAAATATAAATTATAATAAGAAAAATAGCCAATACTAGGTCTCCACGCATAGTTAAGGAATACATAACAAACGCGTCAGATGGGCAACAGTAAAGGCAAGTCCATACGAGCGATCCGACCCGTCTTCACAAATGATAGGTCCGAATGAAAAGGCAAGTCAGTTAACCCATCGCGATAAATACCGGGAATTTAGCACGACAGTTTCCAGTGGAGACCGCAGGGAGGTCGACCTGACAGTGTTAGTAACAATGAAACCGACAGTCCGCATTACTAATATTCCCTTCTCTCTTATATATATTTAGAACACTTCAGCTTTTGTTTGTTTCCTTCATACGGATTTAAAATGATTGATACAGTCCTTTGTTTGCCTTATTGTTTTGATTTTGCTCTTGACCTTTTTATTCCTTTTTTGTATTCGATATAATTTGTAAATACAACCTCTTTTTTTATACCACTGAGATGGCAAACAAGCATACGGCCCACCTGATGGTAAGTGGTTAGCATAACCTATGAACAACTGTAATACCAGAGGTATCACGCGCGTTTCTGACCCTGAAGAAACCTCTTTACACCCCTATTGTAGAACCACATGCTGTAGTCTCTTGGGAAAACATCGGTAGGGAGCTCATTCCATAACCTGAGTTCGTGGCAGGAAACATCTCTAAAACCACGCTGTACGCGACCATTTAGGCTGTAGCTGTCTTGTTGCCAAGTGAACATAGGTAAGATGTACTCGGCTAGTTAATTGCTAACCTTCGGAGAAATGTACTTTTATTGGCAATATATCTGTAGAATTCAATTTATATGGAATTGACGTAAAGCATTTACATTACTTTCGATAACTTAAGATGGTTCAGGCATTTCTAAGTTGCAGAGTAGGTTTACGGGGTCCTATTTGAGGTTTAGATGATTTCCCGTAGCACGGCACGGCACGATACGACACGGTATTGTTTTGTCGTCACGTATATCGTATAAAAAAAAGCGATATGTACGCAATCGTATAAAGATTTTTTTTAAGAGAAAAATAATCTCGTCTTATTCAGTTCAAGAACTAATAAATACGGAAATTACATTAGTTTTTCACCCGATTACGGCGTAGCAAAATAGAGGGTTACAATTCTGACTGGTATGTATGTATAGATGTACACTGGTCATGTGACGTCACGTAAAATTGAATATTTAGAGGACATAAAGTCATGAGCTAAATAAAAGTAATAATACAATGTTAGGTATGAAATGAGGGGGTTTTATAAGATATATATATATATATATATATATATATATATATATATATATATATATATATATATATATATATATATATATATATATATATATATATATATATATATATATATATATATACATATACATTTACTATGATTATGTAGTAAATACATTAAAATATAATGTTTTAAGAGGGACGCTGCTGCCCATCCCTATCTTCCTTAATCGCCTCTTATGACACCCATGGGAAAGGAAGAGGTGGCCTATTCTATACCGGGACCACACGGCAATATGTAACATTAAACAGTATTAATTTGAAATAAAATTTAGAATTTGAATTTAAAATTTGTGTGTTTGAATGTAAATTATTGGAATGTAAAATTAAATACTTATAATATTGTATAGTTAATAGAGTACAAATTGTTAATGCAATTTTCACCCAAATAATTGTTATATTTTTTGCTTATTGTAATTGTATTTTATAAAGTAACTATTGTTACCTTTAATTAATGTAAGAGGGGACTTTGTACAAAAGTCGTTTGCTCGGGCACCTCTGTCCGATTCGTATTTCTACCATGAAACAGTCGTGTTTGCATGGCTGTATATCGGTTTGAAGTGTGGGATATGGCAGTGAATTTACAGAGTACAGAGGAATAACACCTGAGTCCTCAGGATAGATGTATGGGGGATATCATGAACGAAACAGTATACTCTGTTATGTCCATGGTACTGCTCACATCTATAGGCAACGGTTACCACTTTCCATCAGGTGGGCCGTCAGCTTGTTTGTCATTCTAAGTTGCATAAAATGTTTTATATAATTAGTAACTTGTCTACCCTACGTGGTGAAACAGCGCATTACATTTCTACAATATTAAACTTATAACTATACCTATGTTTATGCAAATAAATGATTGATTGATTAAGCAAGATCGCTTAATACCTAAGGTCACGATTAACCTTTGGGACAAATTCATTAAATATATCTGGTGGGCGCCGTATAATCATACATATGGGATGGCCTATGGCTATATTTTGGTATTTTCTTATTTCGTACTTTTTAGAACGTCATCTTTAAGTAGTCGTGTTTTAGTTTTGAACTTAATTTCTTTTTTTAAATTATTTTAGTATTACAATTTATTAACAAACTTATGAACATTATAATAGAAGGTAAGATAGAAGGAAGGAGGGGGAGAGGGAGACCGAGACATAGTTACATTAGGCAGATCAAGGAAGGAGTTGGTGTCGTGTCGTATCAAGAGGTGAAGAGACTCGCTGAGAATGGTAGTGAGTGGCAAGAGCTCCACCGACAAGAGCGCAGCTCTTAAATAGGATAGATAGATAGATAACAAAGTAGTTAAATATATAATTTGATGATAAATTATATTTTGTCTCACATCTCTAAAGTGATTTTAGTAATTATTTCCATTTTTCTAGTAAAACTCTAGTTTAAAACTGATGTAAATAGCGCCTCTAGCAATTTACCATTTATTCTCTAGTAATAATATGTTTAAAACGGCAAAATTTCTAAAAATACAGAAGATCTTCCAATATATATATATATTTTCGTATATAAAAAATATTGAATATACGTCGGTTGCTAGCAATTTGGCCAGCTGGTCTTTTAATACGTTTATATTTTCATATTATTTTTCTATTTTTATTATTTCAGCCATTAACTGTCCATTGCTGGACATATCCTTCCCCATTATTTTCCTATATATTCTTTTTAATATAAGTTTTTTTACATTTTCTCTCTCTTAATTTTATAATATACAGTTGAAGCGACGAGTGTAAATTTTTATTATTCTCCAATTACGAGGCACATCATAATTTTTTTTTTTCTATTTTACAAATTTGTGTAAAACAAAACACAATTGTTTGTCGACATTTTGTCTCATTAATAATGTAATTAGTTTGTTTTAATAATTTATTTTAAAACTACTTTTCTACAAAAAAAATGGCTGCTTTTAAAATTATCTTTCACACTATCACGTTGTTAAGATAAATTTGTTTCAATAACGAAGAATTGTCTGCGAGTGTGTCTCGGTGAAAGATTGCTCTAACGGTTGAAACCCAAAATGAAATCCTCTTATATATTATACCTATTTTATAGATGAAAGTAACAATTTATTGATCTATTGCTAACGTTAGATTTACCAATGGCTGTGCTTTAGGTATGGCTGGATCCCGGCATAGAATAGGTCAACCCTTCCTTTCCCATGACTGTCGTAAGAGGCGACTAAGGGAACTTATTGGTCGAGGGACGAACTGCAGCGTCCCTTTTAAAATGTCTGTAAAGTCTAACTGCGGTTGCCAATCCGAGTGTTAAGAGTGGCAACTATTGGCAAAACTCCCCAAGGGGGAAGGTTATGTTCAGCGGTGGACAGTTAAAAGCTGATATATGATGATGATGATGATAATTATGATGGTATATCTAATGTTGCCAAACAACCTGCCAAGCATGGCAATTACTAGCGTAATCCTCCTTATGGGGGAGGCCTAAGTTCAGCAATAGACAGTTAGCCACTCATATAGTTTTTTTTTATACAACTTAGAATGGCAAACATGCTGACGGCCCACCTGATGGAAAGTGGTAACCATCACCTATAGACATGAGTCGTACCATGGACATAACAGAGTATACTGTTTGGCACATGATACCCCTTCATGCATTGCCATTCCTGAGGACTCAAATGTTATTCCTCTGTACCCTGTAAATTCACGGCATATCCCACCCTTCAAACCAAAACACAGCCATGCAAACACAACTGCTTCACGGTAGAAACACGAATGGAACAGAGGTACCCAAGCAATCGACTTTTGTACAAAGTCTCCCTCTGGTAATAATAAAAATAAATATATGTTAATTATATTAAAAGTCTTGGGCCTTCTGGCTAACATGGGAAACGCCGTTTTGTCCCCTGCCACAGTTACAGAATCTAATATTTCTTAGTGGGATAAAACTATCCCTTAAATTACATACACGTTTACAAAATTACATTGAAATTAGCTGAACGGTTTTGGACAGTATAAATTTCCTTTCAGATATTGTGAATATCTTACGAATTGTTATAATGTACAGCTCTCAATAAACATGTATTTTATTTTATTCTAAAAAAAACCACGGCGAACCTACACGGTGCCATGGGACTTTTACTTTTATATAGTAAATATAGAATTATTTAATTAAATCGTCATAGTCGTAGAATACCGACGGATCTGATAAATATTTCATATATAGATCCGTTAGTATTCTACGAGTGTGACGAAATATGTACTTATATAATTTACCGTAACACGACACGATATGATAGATATATATACAGATATATTATTTATTTGCATTACTTACAGCACACAAATAAAAACAGATATAGATACACAGCGAAAAGAGATAAAAGAATGCATATACAAAAAAGTAAAGCAAAATATATAAAACAAGTAACAATTTTTTCTTTCAAGCGCGTGCCATAGTAACACAAAATGGTCACAACTCAGTTTATTGTTTTGCCCTCAAAAGAGTAAAACACTGATATTCTGTTGTGGACAAGAGTCAGTCGCGACATTCCTTAATAAAAATAATAAAAAAAATATGAATAAAATATAATGTGTGCGTCCCCATTACATTCGCTACCATACAATATTTTATTCTAAATAAATAAATAACAAATACTATTAGAAAAGGGGTAATCAGATGTCACTTACTATCACATTGAAGCACTCGATTTTTTTTTATACCACTGAAGTGGCAAGCAAGTATACGGCCCACCTGATGGTAAGTGGTTACCGTAGCCTATGAACACCTGCAATACCAGAGGTATTACGCGTGCGTTGCCGACCCTGAAGAAACCTCTTTACCTCCCTTTTGAAGAACCCCATGCTTTAGTCTCTTGGGAAAACCTCGGCAGGGAGCTCATTCTACAACCTGAGTGTTTGTGGGAGGAAACATCTCTGAAACCGCGCAGTACGCGACCATTGAGGCTGTAGGACATGAGGATGAACTCCCTGTCGATGGCGAGTCGTACGATAGTAGAAAGTGGCTGTGGGCATCATATTGAACACTTCCTCTGACTTTACTGTCACGATATCGTAGACGTACACGAAAAAAATAAAATGCACCTTAATTACGTATACTTTATGTTCTATTTTAATTATCTTTACGGTAAAAGCGTACCGTGTCGTGCTACAGTAAAGGCTTCTATGGAATATTGGATTGATACCGCGCTAGGAGAATAATTCCATTGTAGCTCCCATTTACTCGCATATAGCAAGGTTTTAATGCTAAGGGACTTTATAGAGTCGAAAACCCTGTGTATAACGGGGAAAGCAGTGGAAAATAGTAAAAGAAAATACGAAAATACCTCAATATATGTGATATTTTTTTATCAATTGAAATATTTAGAGGGCATGAAGAGAGAGAAAGAGATTGTGTGTTTCGTTCGTATTTCTGTTTAGAAGTGGTAGTTTGAGACTATAGGGTATGAAGCCATAACATCTTCGTCCTCTGAAATAGGAGCTCGTGAGGGATTCTGTGGGAATAGTATTGTGTTGTGTGATATCTGGTCTGTCATGTCTATAGGCGATGGTTACTTCTTTTTGTCAGGTGAAAAAAGTTTATTATCGCAAATTGTAGCCATTTCATTTTTCAAGTAATTGCTGTGTTTCAGTTTGAAGGGTGGGAAATGGCAGTGAAATTACAAGGTACAGAGGTATAACACCTTAGTCTTCAGGAATAGCAACGTATGGGGGGTATCATTAGCGAAACAGTATACTCTGTTATGTCCACGGTACTGCTCATGTCTATAGGCGACGGTTACCACTTTCTATCAGGTGGGCTGTCAGCTTGTTTGCCATTCTAAGTTTTATAATTTTATATAAGATACCATTCTCTGTCCGATTAATTTAAAAAAAAAATCTATCTACCTACATATATATATATCGTCCTATAAATGGTTTTTATTTGAATAAACACAAACCGTCGGAATTTTTATTTAACATTTTCGGCAGTAAATCAGCAATTTGAAATATTACGCGATAAAAGTTGAATTAGAAATGAAAGGTTCTGAAATACGACATTAATTATGAGTGACCTCCCCATAATAAATACTGATTTCGAAGTCAAAACATCTTATTCTGTTTAGGTTTATTCAGAGCACTTAAGAACGTCAAATCCATTCGATAATTGAATAATACGGGTAAAAGATTGAGTACATATTTGATTCCGTGGGGAATTTTGTCTCGTCTCTACTAGTTTTAGGTTTATAACCTGCTATTATTAATGGGGTGTAGTTGTGATGAAGGATTAGACTGTACCTAGATTTATAAATAAATAAATTTGACTTGTATTTCTCAGAGGAAGAGTAAATCTGAACTAATATTACAAAGAGAGATGACTTGTTTTGTTTGTAATGGATAAGTTTAAAAAAGTACTTAGCAGATTTTAAAAATTCTCTCATCTTTTGAAAGGTGCATTATCAGCGAGTAATACCGAAGCTGGTTTATCTTAAACTAGTAGTAGCTCAGTGGTCGAAATTTGACCATAACATATATTGTAATAAATGAATGTATTATGGTTATGTTTGATATTCAGTAAGACTATGGATAAATAATATTAAAGATAAACAATATTAATCTATTCTTTATAATATTCTGTGTAATAAATGCCGAGCTGACTGTTGTTGGGGCTGCCTCGATTGTGCAGTGCATCGGGAATGTTTGCGGAAATACATGTGGATTGTTTCTACATTCTATTATTCGTAAACGATCTGCGTCACTGCTCTGTAGTGTGAGCCAGTTCTTACTGCGTTCTGGCCATGTTAGCAAATAGTCTGGATTCTTTTTACATGAACCATTGTATTGCGCTGCATTTCGAAAGAACCTAGCTATAATTAATTTCTGAACAACAGTATAACTGTATAATTTTTGTAAAATATAAAAAATGGGTCCTGGTAACCTTAATAAAGAATTATTATTATTATTATTCTCAACTTGACCAGAGTCTTTAACAATAAACAAAAGAGTATATATGCGTGTGTGTGTCAAATACATGGTAGTGTGTGTAATGTTTTCTTTAATATTTTTGTGCAGAATTAAAAAAAAATGTTAGCATTCTGAACTCCTTCTCTATATAAACTATAAGTGTGCCAAATTTCATGCTCCTTCGTTCGCACAATTTTCGTAAAAAGGGGTACAAAGTTTTTGAATCACGTATATAGATTTTTAATATAAATAAGAACTATTGTCCTCTTTAAGACGTACCTTTTGATATTATAATTATTAACTACACAATTACATTAATTACCTAGTACTTAAGCTAGCTTGCTACCCAGACCCATATAAAATCAACAAAAGGTCGTTTTTTAAATTGACCCGACCAAGAATCGAACCCGAGACATCTTTGTGACGGTCGATTATGTTATTCTATAGTATCCACAACCGTATAATAGTTATTATACGGTTGCATAATATTGTATAATGCAGTTGCATTTAAATTGTGTTAATCGATAACAATCACAATTTGTTGCCACTGTTGGGTTTCACTGCTTTATAAGGATTACGTTTCACATACATCTTTTATTAGACACGCGCCACTGATACATCCATATTCTGGGCTTTTACTCGAATAGAAAAATATTACGTTGCCCGGTGACTGAGAATAGATAATCTGTATACAGTGAAAGCTCGAATTACGGCAAATCCCAAGATTATCTTATTGGCAGCAGTTATTTATTATATGTTACAAAGATAGATTTTGATATAGGCCGATTTGATAGAATATAAATGTAATGCTGCTAATTTTCACCAACGCACAACCCGTCACGAACTAAAGTTCCATCCGAACTATTTGAATAAGTGGCGGTCTTCCCGCGTGCGTTTTGTTTTTCAAGGCATTTTCTTTCACGCACAACTATGCTTTGGAATCAACTTCCAGCAGCTGTATTCCCGAATCAATACAACATCGTTTCCTTCAAAAAAAGAGCATATTCCTTTTTAAAAGGCCGACAGCACACCTGCAATGCCTCTGGTGATGCGGGTGATCAGAGGTGGCGGTAGTTACTCACCATCAGGTGAGCCGCATGCTCGTTTTGCCTCCTGTGTTATAAAAAAAAAAAACTAATAATTGAGCCAAACATAACTTCACAGTCTTCTTCTTAAAGTACCATCTCCTACCGGAGGTTGGCCATAATTTGTTAAAGTTTTAATACTGGCTGTTGACACTGAGGTTTTTTAGAACAATGTATTATTTTTAAGTTTGTTCTACGTCAGATTTTTATAAGACACGTCTCGTATTTTTTTTACTAAACTTATTAGTTTATATCTCAAATACATATATGTTTTATAACCGCATCCTGCTATTTACAACATAATTATGGTGTATTATAATATATCTTTGCTGTATCCACCGCTATCCTGATAACATAATGCTCATTCCGCATCAGCATTTTAGATTTTTTAACCAGAAGTTTGAGCATTTTGCTGATCGTCGGCAACTTTGGATCGAATAAGACAATCTGCTGATATGCATATTTTAAAAAAAAGTATTAAGAATGAATGTAGATGGCTATAAGAACAGAGGAAGACCTAAAAAGACGGATGAATTGTGTGAAAGACGATATGGACAGAATGGGAGTGAATGTGAAAATGACTGGGAATAGAGAAGAATGGAAGAGGAAAACATATTACGCCGACTGCAAATAATAATTGGGATAAGGGTAGGAAGATGATGATGACAATCTGCTGATATCCAACGGTAACACAAATAAAAACTAGATTAATTTATTAAATAGTTTTGATGGTAAGTAATTAAATTTAGTGAGTGTGTCTGAGATAATTTCAAAAAAAAACGTGTTTAACTTTTCATTAAATTCTGTTGGAGTACGTATAAAAAGCGATTTCAATTACGAGAAATCTCATTAAATTTCTATTTTAAAATGTTTATTAGTTATATTAGATTTGAAATATTAGATTTTAGAAAGTGAAATTGTATGTTTTACTTGGTGTTTTTGTCACTTTGTACTTTGGAAGAACTATCATCGTAAACAGTTTAAAAGTTTTTGTATATTGAACCGTATTTAGTTTAATATAACTGATGGCTGAGGGATGGATAGCAGCGTCCCTCTCAAAACATCTCTAAAGCCTAACTGCGGTTGTCAATCCGCCTGGCAAGTGAGCCAACTGTTTCTTTTTTATTGGATGAAAATGGTATGGTCACCCCGCCTGCGCTAACGGGATACGCTGGCGGAGCACCATTGAAGGGTGATAGATGAGAATGAAAACAGGCCAGTTAGCCCATCATGATGAATTCATCAGGAATTAATCATGATAGTTTCCAGTGGGAATCACGAGCAGGTCGACCTGGTTGGGTATATTGCTAGCAATGGAATTCTTAGTCTCTATTACTAACAATCCCTTTCCCCCCGTGAGCCAACTGTTAGCGAAACCTTATTGGGGAGTTATTAGATGTTCAGCAGCAGGCAAGATATAGTAACAATATATATAAAAATGTGTGTGTTTGTAGATGTGTCTGTATATAAAATAAATGATAGAATGGCTAAGAATTTTTAATAATGCAGAAAAATTTTTTTTTAATATGTAATTTATATCTCAAACGCATTTTATATTAAAATAAAAAGGAGAAATTTAATTTATTCCTAATCTAATTAGAAAATTATTTAAATTGCTTTTTATAGGCATTATTATTTCATTCTTCAGTCCTTATATACTCGTACGTACTTGGTATCGCGCTATTAAATTTACTATGCATCAAAATAGATATACATATGTTTCTCGTATAATGCCGTATGGCCTCTTCACAGAATAGGCCACCCCTTCCTTTCCCGTGGGTGGCGTAAGAGGCGACTAACGGAGAGCCTCTCGCTCTCCGTATGGGAAGCAACGTCCCTTTTTAAACATCTTCAAAGCCTAGCTGCGGTTACCAATCCGTGTGTCAAACGTGGCAACTATTAGTAAAAACTCCTCTACGGCAAGGCTTATGTTCAGCAGCGGACAGTCGAAGGCTGGTATGATGATTCCATATATAACAATAATAATGTGCGTAATTAATTAGTTATCATTTAAATAAACAAAATTACAAAAAAAAAATTGTAAACGAAGATGCTTCTAATAGAAACTGAAATTAATAACAAACACAAGTTTAGATCTAATTAGACTATACACAAAGCAATAGTTGTTGATTGTGAAAACTATTAAAATAAAAAAATAAATAAGACTTGTAGAGTACAAAAGAATTAGTAAAGTTAATTGATTTTTACAAGCAGCAGTATAAAAGGATATGTTTTAAAGGATAACGATTATGTAAATATAAGGGCCGTGTAGTCCCAGCATAGAATAGGCCACCTGATCCTTTCCCGTGGGTGTCGTAAGAGGCGACGAAGATAAGGCGAGGAATGGCCAGCAGAGTTCTCCTTAAAACTCTCAATCTGCCTGCTAAACGTGGCAAATACTAGCAAACCCCCGAAGGGGGAGACTTATGTTCAGCAGTGGACTGTTAAAGTCTGATATGCTGACAACATAAAAATTGTAAATACTTTTATCAATAACTATATATTTGCCATTTTCTAACATTTAAAAGAGAGAAGTGTGGACTGAAAGACGATGTAATGACAAAAATCGAAAAAGAAATGTTGCGTTGGTTTGGTCTTTTGGAGTGGATGGATGAAAGAAGAATTACGAAAGAGATTTATCGAGCAAGAATGAATGGAGATGTCGGTAGGGGCCGCCCTAGACGGACGTATGTTGACTAAATAGGTGCCGTGCTGAAGAAAGGCCAAATTAAAAGTACCCGTAACCGGCGCGCGTGTATGAAAAGATTGATGAATGTGGAGGAAGCGAAAGAGGTTTGTTTTGAATCGGAGCATTTGTCGTTCCATTGTTTCTGCCTACCCTAATGGGAGACAGGCGTGACAGATATGTATGTATGTATTAAAAACATATTCAACCTTATATATATGTTAAAATGTCATAATTTAAAATACATGATACGCAGACATTTATAATGTTCACATTTAATATAAAACGCTAATATAATTAGGAGAAGTATTCATGACATTATTTTAAATTGAAATAATTATTCAAAAATGGCGGTCGTAATTAGACCGTCTTATATCGTGAACGTACGCTCCGCCTATATTAATATACATAATATTATTTTTATAGGCGGCCTTTTAGCTATTTTCACGTGTATTTAACCCTAACTACTTGCTCCCGGCACTTAGCTCTTATCTGCCTCAAAAATAACATCCAGACGGAACCGTGTTGATAATCCTTAAAAGCGTCACAAATTGTCTTGGTGAGAAACGTTGAGGTAATCTATTGTTGGTTATGTTGAAGGTACACGCGTTGCTAGGCAACTAATAAAGTTAACAGACAAAGCAAGCACTGGACAATTAGTGTCTACGCATTTTTTTGTGTTATTACCCATAGTACCATCTGAACTGGGAAATATGTGCTTTTGATCTCGAAACCCTATGACCTGAACGAGTTTTCCTTGATATTCATAATTGCCTTTTCTCTTTGGGTCCAATGAAATAAATTTCTGTCTGTAATTTGTTATTTATTGTGGAGTAATACTTTAAATTATTTATTGGAAAATTTTCATTCTTTACAACTTTAGATAAAGGTTTGCTTTGTTTTCAAATTGCTTTAATGACTTATACGGCTTCGTCGAACGCGTGCAGGAGCGATTGTTGGGGAAACTTCAAACAAAGCCCTAGGTTTATAGAGCAGTGGACAATTGACTCCAGCCTGATGGATGATGATATATTTTATTGAACTAAGGTTTATGGAACTAACGCACACACAATCTCATTTGGTGTTGTGGGTGATCATGGGCGGCGGTAGTCACTTACCATCAGCTGAGCCGCATGCTCGTTTGCCCTCTGTGTTGAAAAAAACAACATATTTAAATTAACACTGTTCGTCGCACCATAGCTGTTAAATTTCTAGCTTTGACGTCCACGAGACAGGCTTTGCCCAGTGGGTTCAGAGCTATATAGTGTATCATGGGCTAATTTTGTTCAAGGAAATAAAGTTATTATATAAAGTTATGAAGTTGTTAAACTAGTCGCTGTATTTATACACATATAAAGTTCGTTGTGGGGAACTTGAGAGTTTCATTGTCCGCCATAACGGCAATAATCAATTTGTCTCTTCCTACCCCACCTGGAATTATAATCGTTAGCATACAGTAATAATATCTCTGTCCAATTAGAATGTTCCCGTAGTTACGAACACTGAAAGTTTGTTGAAAACTTCCTGGAAATAATCAATTAAAAAGAAACAAACGAAGAAAATATTTTCAGTTTCAAAGTTAAGCAAATCTAATTAAAAGAATAGGAAATAATTTTTGTTATGTCATTTAGTGTTGTTTATTTGTTTTTAATTGAACTCCTTTTTCTAGGTACTGAAGTGTAAACGAAAGTAATCATGTTTTTTTTTTCATAGTAAAAAGTTCTAAGATTCTTATTCATTCAGTATACAAAATTAGAGGTTTCTATGTTCGTGAATTTAGCTTTCTTACACAAGTGGCAAGTGAATTTGTCATTAGATACGTTTTCGCTAATACATGCATAAGATACAATGGAACAACAATGCTCAGCATCTTGTCCATTCGCACACGATACGTTTTACGATATATTTGTTTACTCGGAAATTATAGTACATTTTACTAGAGAAAGATTTCGTATAAAAGTCGTCAACTTCGGTAGTACTGTCTCTGTACCATGAAGTAAGCAAAGTACTCGTAAAAAGCCATAGTATGGCAACGCATGAAAGATATCATAGGCGTCACCGTATACTCTGTTATATCCATGGTACTTTTTCATGTCTATTGGTGACGGCAACCACTTCCCATCAGGTCGTCAAGCCATCAGCTTGTTTGTTATTTGAAGTTACACAAAAGAGTTGGTTTATCAAACTTGTGTCTCTTTATGAACATACAATCTGAAAATATCTGCGACATTTGTACCCCAAATGGGCCAGTACACGACATCTCCGCCAGTTCTGTATCGATTTTAACACAAATTTTCTCTCCGTGTCTCCTTGCGTATTATTCTCAAATTAATTTTGTCACGATTGATTTTTTATGATGGGAAAAAAGATCAAATTTTTTTCGTACAATATTAATTGGAGATTGCAACATAATTTTTATGGCATTTGATTCATTATTAAAACTCCGTGTCGGTACGAATAAGCGCTAAAAAAATGTGAAATGAACAATATCGAGCGCTCACTGACCGAGCAGCGACGCCATTGTTCCAACAGACCTTTGTCTCCGGCGATTTTTCGAATTAAATATTCACAACAATATACAAATTTTGAAATGCTTAATTGTTATCGAAATTTTGTTCATTGACAACCATTTCACGTTTACAAGTGAATCGCATCTTCAATCAATCGCATGGATCTTTCTACACGTTTTAATCGTGTCTCAACAATTGCGTATTTGACAAGAGATTTTGATTTTTTTATTACGTATTTGAACGAATCCTTGTTGTCGTTGCAACAAAACAACAGAGAATTCGTTCGAATCATAAAAATAATTAAAATCCTAATTAATTGAGAGCCATTTTTTATACTACTTACAATGGCAGACAAGCTGACGGCCTACCTGATGGAAAGTGGTAACCGTCGCCTATAGATATGAGCAGTAGCATGGACATAACAGAGTATATTGTTTAGTAAGGTGTTATTCCTCTGTATCGTGTAAATTCACTGCCATATCCCACCTTTCAAACCGAAACACAGCCATGCAAAGACAACTGCTTCACGGTAGAAACATTAATGGGACAGAGGTGCCCAAGCAAACGAATTTTGTACAAAGTCTCCTTCTGGTATTTTCAAGCATTATAAATATTTTTACTTGCTAGCTTTTACTCACGTGTAAAACATAGCAGTACAGTTGTCATTCTCGAACATTCTATAGTTTTCTTAGAGCTTCTCAAAGGTTGAATGTAGAAAATCCCACTATGGGACAAGTCCGCCAATGTAATACGTGTACAATAAAGTTTGTTTTACAATTAAAATTTACATATACCTAAATGTATATCAAATTTCATAATACAGTGAACGCTCTGTATAAATAACCTCTCTATAAGCAACATTCTATTTCTTTTCTTATTTTTTATTCTACTAAGAATATGCTCTTTTCTTGAAGGTTATGATGTCGTATCGTTTCGAAAATATTGTTGCTGGATATTATATATATATATATATATATATATATATATATATATATATATATATATATATATATATATATATATATATATATATATATATATATGTAATAGTTCAAGAATACATTATAAACATCTCTTTTTTGATGTAGGTTGAAAATCGAAGCAGAGTTGGTACGAAGGCGAGGCACCGTGCCTAACTAGAAGCGTGGTGTTTTGTTACCGAAGTCATGTAATTGCAATGTTAATTGAAATCCTTGAGCGCAGCCGACGAGTTTTCCAAAGAATCATAATTATGATTATGTTGTTTCCACGCATAATGTTATATATATATATATATATATATATATATATATATATATATATATATATATATATATATATATATATTAACTATCTTTCAATAATTCCTTTTACAAAAGTTATCTAGAAGAAATTGCTTAGCAATATGACAACCTCTTGTAATAAAGAAAGAAAGAAATATTTGTATTCAAGTAAAATTTGATTTAAGCATTTTTTAATAATATTTTTTTCATTACCGCCCATTCGGAACGCAATTTCAATCAAGGAGAACACGGCAAGAAACTCCGCTGTTGCTTTTTTCAAAAACTTTCAAGTACATATATAAATAGTGAATTTGTATGAGCATTTGGCGTTCCATTGCTTCTCCCTACCCTAATGGGAGACAGGCGTGACAGATATGTATGTATGTATGTATGAATTTGTATGAATACAAACTACTAAACAGTTTCAAATCATGTGCTAAATATCTATTTAGTATTTATCAATTACTTCATCATCGTCATCATATCAGCCTTTAACTGTCCACTGCTAAACATAAGCCTCCCCTTGGGGGGTTTGCCAGTAGTTGCCACGCTTGGCAGGCGGGTAGGCATTCGAGATGTTTTAAGAAGGACGCTTCTGCTCATCCCTCTCTTACGACGCCTACAGGAAAGGATGGGGTGGCCTATTCCACCATGGCGGGGACCACGCGGAATTGTCAATTATTTATATAATAAATATTTCTAACTACCTAGGGCACTTTGCCCAGTATATCTTCTTTACTACATAACATCCCGCCCGTGAGGTATCTCCAGCAGTCTACACGTGTTAATTTATAATTGAATAAATTTAAAATTTTTACAATATTTGAATAGTATATTAATTAATATTTATAACTGCAAATATGCAATTAATGTATATAAATATCTGCAATCCTGTATTATCTAATGAGGTAGTCAGAGGCACGTACCCACTGTTGCCGTTATACTGAACTTAATACTCGATACGCCCACATCTCGCCGAGCGCATCCCAATCCAACACGTCACGGCGCGAGCGAGCCAACGTTAAATATAATATTATTTGTTAACAATGTTTCCGCCACTGAAATCCACTTGTTGGGAAATTCAATAAATAAATCTTTAAAATAAGTAATAAAATTCGCAAAATCTTCAGCGGGCCATTAATTAATCCGTAACACTTGTAACATCCGACGAGTTATCTGGAAATCTCGACGGAGGGCAATAATATAAAAAAAGCTGAGAGCCCTCACGAACGGAATTGGGAGTGATTAGGTTGATTAATTTAATTATATTAGATGAAATCTCGGCCGTAAACTTTGTCGGTTTTACGTATAACGATAAAGAAAATAGAGAATCGTTAGCACAGGATGGAGTAGCCAATGATGAAATCGACTCAAGAATGAATTATATGCTACTAAATCGATACATATTGTAGTGATACGCAAGCGAGTTGGTTAAACGCTGATTTGTTCATTAAAAAAAATAAATAGAACAAATTGTTACCGGCCAGTGTTTACAAAATTATTAGTGGCCAGTACGTGAACATAATATACTACATATTATGTGACTTTATAATACATATCTCTTATTATTTCTCAAACAATAATGTTAGCAATCAAACCTGTCCGCCTAATGGTTAGCTCTCATTGTATAACTAGCAACTAAAACTTCCTTTAATTCTTCCTAACGAAAGATTTGCGTAGTCCCGCCGTAGAATATGATTCTTTCCTTTTCTGTGGGTGTCACAAGAGGCGACTAAGAGAACTTAATGGTGAAGGGATAGGTAGCCGCGTCCCTCTTAAACATATAGCTTATCTACGACTAAGTATGTGGCGAACAAGTTGAATGGATACAGGAAACTTGTGCGACCGCTTTTATAATTTATAACGGCACGGCACTGTATCGTAAGATTTTTTTATCTCGATTTAAAAATAGGTGAGGCTCATATATGCACTAAAATATATGTGAAGTCGTAACACACCGGAAATATTGTAATAGAATGGAAATTGATTCTTTTGTTAAAAAAAAAAATTGCATTTAAAAAAAGAATATCCAAATAACTAGGTATAATGTTTTTTAACATTACAATAGCTGTTACTGTATGTTCTAGTGTAATAAAGAATATACAATAATAACTAGCTGACCCCGTAAACGTTGTTTTACTACTTATTGCGAAATATAAAAATCACGATTAAAATACAGGGGTTGATCGTAAAACGATGAAAATTTAAAGTTGTATGTATTTTTCAATGCTAAATCATATTAAAATAAAAATAAACAAAATTGTCAAAAAAATAAAAAAAAAATTCCGGGATGGGTCACCCTTATCATTGAGGGGTATTAAAAATAGATGTTGGCCGATTCTCAGGCCTACCCAGTATGCACACAAAATTTCATAAAAATCGGTAAATCCGTTTCCGAGGAGTTTGTTAACAAACACCGCGACACGAGAATTTTATATATAAGATATAATATTGTAAATAAAATATTACCTACCGCATAGATAAAATTCGATCTACTTGCCCAAACAAGTAATGTTTCTTACATGTATGTCTGTTTCGCAGAATCGGACCATCTGTCGATAGAAGGCCAGATGAGTTGTCGAATTAGTTTACACGAGTTTAATTACATTTATCTGATATACAATGTTGATAAAGTTGATATTTATCTGAACGGTGTGGAGATACAGAGGATAAGAGATCGAGGTGTCGATTTCAGTTAAGTTTACAAGACATAATACGTAAATGGTATTGAGTGATGTGTTCGTTTGAATTCAAATTGTAAAATAATGTGATAAGCAGATGTCGTCATCGTAGGTAATAGATATGAATTGACGGCTCGAATTTTCTTTTTTAAATATAAATAAGGCATAATGTTTTCTGAATTTGTGAATGAAGATACCAGGTTAACGAATATTGAAATGAAGAGGTAGGGTAGAATTTAGATTACAAGAGGGAGACTTTGTACAAAAGACGTTTGCTTGCACGGTAGAAATATGAACGGGATAGAGATCCATTTGTGTTTCTACCGTGAAGCAGTTGTGTTTGCATGGCTGTGTTTCGGTTTGAAGCAGAGCAGTACAGAGCAATTATACCTGAGTCCTCAGGAATGGCAACGCTTGAGGGGGTATCGATGGGCGAAACAGTATACTATGTTATGTTTACGGTACTGCTCATGTCTATAGGCGACTGTTATCACTTTCCATCAGTTGGGCCGTCAGCTTGTTTGTCATTCTAAGTTGCATAAAAAAAGGTTATTAATGTGTTCAAACTGCTTGGTAATAATAATATAGATTCAAGGCGTGAACGACTGAGAATTGTAGAGAGTTACAAGTGCGATAGAAAGGATAAGAATTTACTTTAAAAAAGGATTTAGCTGAATATTTGAATTACTTATTATGTAGAATAGTCCTTTATCTTGATAATTATTTATGCGAGAGCTAATTCTAATGAATGCTTTAAGGTTATTTATGTGAGAAAGAATAAAAGAATGAAATAATGAAATTGTGTTTTACAAAGGAAACCGACTCAATTATGAAAATATTTGTTATTTTTATTACCAGAGGGAGACTTTGTACAGAAGTCGATTGCTTGGGTACCTCTGCCCCATTTGTGTTTCTACCGTGAAGCAGTTGTGTTTGCATGGCGTGAATTTACAGGGTACAGAGGAATAACACCTGAGTCCTCAGGAATGGCAACGCATGGGGGGTATCATGGGCGAAACAGTATACTCTGTTATGTCCATGGTACTGGTCATGTTTATAGGCGACGGTTGCCACTTTCCACCAGATGGGCCGTTAGCTTGTTTGCCATTGTAAGTTGTATAAAAAAAAATAAAAAATTAAGTACTAAACCAATTTTGATAAAAATTCTATAAGACTCATGTGTAAATATATACTTTCAGATAAGAAAAGACTTTTCCAAATAAATTTATATATAGACTGACGAAATTATGAGATAACTAACATTAAAAAAACATCTGAGTTGAGAACTCCTTCTTTTCGAAGTTGGTTGAAAAGAAAGAAATTAAACCAGCTCCCAATAACTATAACAAAATATTATGTAGTATGCGGCATATACTGTAACAAATACTATTCAAAATTATAACCAATCACAAACTATACAGTTTATAATTGGTAATATTTTATATATTGGCTTTATTATATAAGGACAAATTTAAAAAATAACATGTGGTTTTATTTTTTAAGTTCATTGTTTTCAATTTTGACACTAAAACAGAAAATATTGTTAATTATCTAAAAATATAAAAAAAGAACAAGAAAATCTGTTTATCATCCCGGCAATATGGAAACACAATGGACGTTGTGGAGGAACGGTTTCAAATTTCTCCATCTTCATCTCTGATTGATGAAAGTAAAAGATAAATAAGATATATTTTTATTTGCATGAATTACTAATTTGTTTAATTTTTTTTTATACAACTTAGAATGGCAAACAAGCTGACGGCCCACCTGATGGAAAGTGGTAACCGTCGCCTATAGACATGAGCAGTACCATGGACATAGCAGCGTATACTGTTTTGCCCATGATACCCCGCATGCGTTGCCATTCCTGAGGACTCAGGTGTTATTCCTCTGTGCCCAGTAAATTCACGCCATATCCCACCCTTCAAACCGAAACACAGCCATACTAACACAACTGCTTCACGGTTGTAACACGAATGGGACAGAGGTACCCAAGTAATTGACTTTTGGGGTTAATATGAAACAATAATTTTCATTTCGATTTTCGATATATATATATATATATATATATATATATATATATATATATATATATATATATATATATATATATATATATATATATATACACACACATAGTTTTGTTCATTTGTTCATCAGTAACTGAATACATTTTATTTGCACTGACATCAGTCTTATTATAATAATGAAATGTATTGATTTCATGTTAACTATATCGTGTTTGAGATCACTAAGTATCATACTATACATACATATACATATATATATATATATATATATATATATATATATATATATATATATATATATATATATATATATATATATATATATATATATATATATTATTATGTTATCTGCTTAATGGGGAAGGCTTATATACAGTAGTGTACGGTTCACGTCTGTTATGTAGATGACAGGTATTATACCTTTATAATATTAATGTAAATAAATAATCAATGTCGAGGTATAAGGTAAAAATCTGAGGTACAATTTTCTTTTCTTAACACTAAATCTACCGAGCGCGGTTAAATAGCCGTTATTGAAATTTAGTTAAAAAAAATCATGTTTAACGTTACTGTATCACCATGTAACTTATTGAGTTTTCCTTTAATATACCTTACAACTTATTCAATATTTACAATTTACTATTATTTACTTGTTTACTATCCAATTGGCTAAAATCTCTTTCTATATTAAGGTACATACTTTATTTTAAAGCGGTCATTTGACCGCTAATGGTAGGATTTTTTTAAAGGGTGAAAATGTTATGGTAACCCCGCCTGCGCTAACGGGATACGCTGGCGGAGCACCAGTGAAGGGTGATAGATGACAATGAAAACAGGCCAGTTAGACCATCATGATGAATTCATCAGGAATTAACAATGATAGATTCCAGGGGGGACCGCAAGGAGGCGGACCTGGTTGGTTGCTAGCAATGGGATTCTTAGTCTCCATTACTAACAATCCCTTTCCCCCCTGAATGGTAGGATTAGGTATATATGAAATGTCGGTTAGGTTTAGTGTTAAATTATTCGTAATTGATAGTGGTAATCACGTTTTACGCGCATATTCACGAAGCTGCAAACAAAGATTGATTTCACTTGCGTACCTAAAACGCGAAAGGAAAGAAACATGCTTGTGTGGACATAGAGGTAATTGGAAAAGCTATACTTTCCTGGACAGAAAAAGTAAGGGATGAGGAAGTCTTGAAAAGGGTGAATGAGAAAAGAACAATACAGAATAGAAGAGGCAAAACGCTGGGCCATCTTATACGACATGACTATTTTTTAAAGAGCATATTAGAAAGTAAAATAGAATGCAAAAAAGGGAGGGAGAGACCGAGGAATAACTATATGGGACAGATAAAGAAAACACTAGGTGTCATGTCGTATAGGGAGGTCAAGGATACGGCCTGGGATAAAGCTGGCTGGAAGAGGATGCATGAGTTAGTTGCACCGACAAGAGGGAACCTCTTAACTGAAAATAAAAGACCTGTAAGTACTTGAACTGGGTAGTACTATTCTCTTTATGTCAAAAGTGTAATTAAGTACCTGTTTTATACAAAAAACTACTCAAAAATATAAATTACTGACTTGCTCGTATGTCAAAGGCACGTTCTGCTGTCTCGTAGAAAATTCGAGTTTTACATTTTTTATACGGATAATATCAGGCTTAAATTGATTTTTTGCGTCTTATATGTCAATTTAAAATGATTTTACAGTAAATAACCAAAAATTTATTTACAATATGACATCGATTTTGTTTTAAATCTCTACCGTGGTGTATAAATGTGTTGGTCTGGTCAAACAGTCGTTGTCTAAATTCATTTATTTTTCTTTTCCTAAGAACTGTAATCACACTAATTTGAACATTAAAAACAATACCTAATTTGTCCAGACACATTTTCATACGAAACCAGCCAATGCTCCGTCTTTTGCTATCAATAATCCCTATCAGGTCGACCTCCACGCGGTTCCCCCTGGAAATAAACGTGACTAATTTATCGTTGAATACGTCACGATGGACTAACTGACCTGCCTTTTCATCCTCACCTATCATCCCTCATTGCTACCCCGCCAGTATATACCGATAGCGCAGGCGGGGTTACCATACCATTTTCTCCCAATAAAAAAAAAATGCACGGAGTTCCATGTTTATTTGATATATATTTAAAATTTTGAGCCCACAACCAAATAAATCACTATGAGAATCATCCAGATTGATCGTACGCAAAAAAAAAAATACATCTAAATTGAAAGCCTTCTCTAGAAATATGTTAAAGGGAAGGCGAAAGAAACATAATAAAATAATTCAAAATCCCTGCTGCGTCGCAGATGTGCTCGAAAAGTCTATAATAATTATGTTTGTCATCGAGGCAGATAAAAGACACACTTGAGAATTGGGCGAATTTCGTGCACAAACAATACCAGTTATTATAAGATTTTAGGGGCTTTGTTATATATTTCTACTTATGTATTTATTTGCTTATTTTTTTTTGCACAATGATACTTTATTATTATAGTACAGTATCTCTAAGGTTTACTAAGTACAAAGAATAACATAAAACAAAATATTCCTACTTAAAAGCACTTACAAAATTTTTTACTGAACTATTTCTAATTCTACTTTCGAGGTTTGTTATATTGTACTAATTTTAAGACAGGCATTATGTTATAATTGCTTTTATTTTCCCCATAATCCCATTATTCATACATACATACATACATATCTGTCACGCCTGTCTCCCATTAGGGTAGGCAGAAACAATGGAACGCCAAATGCTTCGATTCAAACAAACCTCTTTCGCTTCTTCCACATTCATCAATCTTGTCATACACGCTCGTCGGTTACGGGTACTTTTAATTTGGCCCTTCTTCAGCACGTCGCCTATTTGGTCGACATACGTCCGTCTAGGGCGGCCCCTACCGACATCTCCATTCATTCTTGATCGATAAATCTCTTTCGTAATTCTTCTTTCATCCATCCTCTCCAAATGACCAAACCAACGCAACATTCCTTTTTCAATTTTTGTCACTACATCGTCTTTCAGTCCACACTTCTCTCTAATCACACTGTTTCTTACTCTATCTTTTAAAGTAATACCACACATACTTCTCAAAGCTCTCATCTGTACAGCATTTATCTTACTTTCATGCTTCTTCTGCCATACCCACGATTCGCTTCCATACATGAGTGTTGGTGTCAGTACTCCTTGAATTATAGCAAGGCGAGCTTTGCTCGATACATTTTTACTTGACATAATCGAAAGCAGTGCACCGTTAACACTGTTTCCCGCTTTTACTCTCCTCTCAATATCTCTGTCACACTTCCCATCCCTCGTAAACAAAGAACCTAAATATAGAAACTCACTCACTTGCTCTACTTTTTCATCTCCTATCATAATCTGGCATGCCGTTAAACTTTCATTCCTCTCAAAAACCATTACCTTCGTCTTCTTCGCATTTATTTTCATACCTTTTCTTGCATACGCTTCATTCATTATAGTCACCATTTGTTGTAATTCATACTCCGACGATGCAAAAAGCACTTGGTCGTCGGCGTATAAAAGAGTCTTAAACAGAGACTCATTCATCCTGAATCCACAATTAGATCCTTTCAAATCGGTCAAGCAACTGTCCATAAATAGGTTGAACAGCCAAGGAGACGCTACACAGCCCTGTCTAACACCGCGTTCAATGCCAAACCAGTCTGTATAGACTCCATTTATTCTGACACAGGCATTTGAATCCTTATATAAAGATTTGAATGCCCGTATCAAATGGTTGCTCACCCCATACACTGCCAGTGTTGACCACAGTTCATTCCTCTCCACTCTATCATAAGCCTTTTCAAGGTCAATGAAGGCGCAGAAAACCTTCTGATGTTGAGCTAAGGTTTTCTCTGTTATGCACCTTAAGGAAAAGACTTGATCCGTACATCCCATACCCTTTCGAAACCCTGCTTGCACATCCCAAATTTTACTTTCCGTCTCATTCATCACTCTTTTAATCAAAATCCTAGCATATAATTTGCCTACAACACTAAGAAGGCTTATTCCGCGGAAATTTTTGCACTCCTGCTGTGACCCGCTGCCTTTATATAGTGGCACAATAACAGCTTTGCTCCAGTCACCTGGAACACAACCGGACCGCCAACATTTATTGAACAGCAGACACAGCAGGTTTACAATGATTTCTCCACCTTCTTTAAGCATTTCGGCAGATATTCTATCGAATCCCGCTGCTTTACCAAATTTCATAATCTTCATTGCATTCATTACTTCATCCATACTTATATCACTTTCACTGTCAACTTCTTCGTCCATTATTTCATTTTCAACATTCTTTCTTTCACTTCCACGTTCAAATAAACTTTCAAAATATCTCTTCCAATGATCTAAGACTTCCTTTTGTTCCGTGATAACATTACCATCCATATCCCTTATCACGCCCATTTTTGGATCTCTCTTTTTACCTCTAGCTGTTCGAACTAAATGCCAGAAAAGCTTTTGATTAGCTCGAAAATTTCTAGAGAATTTCCTTTCATACTCATCCTTACATTCCTCTTTCTTTTTGCTTACTAATTCTTTAACTTTCTTTTTCATTACATCATACTTCTCTTTTGCAATTTTTTCAATGTCACTTACATTACCTTGCATTCTCTTATTAGCTTTGGTAGCTAACAAATCCATCCATGCCTTTTTCTTTAGAGCCACCATTTCTTTCACTTCGCCATCCCACCATACATTCATTCTCATCTTAACATCCTTCCTCTTACTTACACCACAAACTTGAGTAGCTATATCAAAGATTCCGCATTTAAATTCCTTCCAAAATTCTTCTATCTCATAGTTATCTTTCTTCAGTAGCTCTCTAAATCTTTCATTCAATCTATCTTGATACTGATTTCGAACCTGTTCTTCTGTCAGTCTCTCTACTCTTACTCTTTCTATTTCTGACATACGAACACGTGGACGATGTCGCCATTTATTGAATAAGCTACCTATTCTCGATATCACCAAAAAGTGATCGGTTCCGACATTCGTATCACGATAGACTCTTGTATCCTTCACTTTCGCTCTCAATCGTTCATCCACAATTACAAAATCAATCATACTTCTCTCAGTTTGCCTTTGCCATGTATACATATGAATCAGTTTGTGACTAAACAAAGTATTAGTCACCACCAGATTTCTCTCCAGGCATACTTCTAATAAACTTTCACCATTTTCATTCACTCTTTTATCTCCAAACATTCCTAAATTCCTTTCATATCCATCGCGACGGATTCCCACCCAGCCATTAAAATCACCTATCAAAATAATTCTTTCATTCTCCTTACATTTAGTCATAATCTCTCTTACACTATCCCAGAAATCCTCTCTGACCTTTGGTGGCTTGGACATATCCGGGGCATAAGCGCAAAGGAGAAAAATACGGGTCAAACCAACTTTCAGTCGTATCCAGAGGAGTCTAGGACTTACAAATTCAAATTCTTTAACAGATGCATTCATTCTCTCTGACAAAATAACTCCCACTCCTTGGCTGCTTCTTTCAGAGTCATTAACTCCAGACCAGTACCTAGTATATCGGTCATAAGTAGTAATAGAGCAGCCTTTCTTTTTTGTTTCACTTACTCCTAATACATCAATTCTTCTTTCACTCATCATCTCACATACTTCGTCTATTTTACTATTCATACCTCCACAAACATTCATCGTTGCAATTTGGCATTCCTTTGCCCTCTTTTTGCCATTTGGGGAAACAGGGGAGACATGACGTGACCCGTGGCATAACGCATCGCCGTCGATGAGAAATTTGTCCCCCCAGATACGATGGGACTGCCTGAGTTGCACTCAGGGACGGATTCTCCGGCAGTGCCGGTACCCTCCTGGGGTAGTTGCGTTTTAATTTCTCTTATCATTTTGAAAAAGAACTGCTCTTCTTAACATCGGATAGGGAAAGGAAATAGGTTACATTGGGAAAGGAATAGGTTATAAGGAAAGGAGGTGATAAGTGGAAAGGAACTATAGGAAAAATGGGGGATACTACAGCTACGGAGAGGACATAGGTTTTGTAACTGTAGTAGCTATGGAGGCCGGGGTTGCGTACCCGTATGCCCTTACTCCACAATCGGACAGATTAATAGAGAGGACATCCCATGACCATTATTCAATTTAGTTAATTTTATTAGTCAATCAAAAATTAGAATTAAATAGACTATAGATATATAAATGTATACTTACATACATATATACTATATTATATATATATATATATATATATATATATATATATATATATATATATATATATATATATATATATATATATATATATATATATATATATATATATATATATATATTACATACTTACTTTACCAGAGGAAGACTTTGTACAAAAGTCGATTGCTTGGGTACCTCTGTCCCATTCGTGTTTCAACCGTGAAGCAGTTGTGTTTGCATGGCTGTGTTTCGGTTTAAAGGGCGTGATATGGCGTGAATTTACTAGGTACAGAGGAATAATACCCGAGTCCTCAGAAATGGCAACGCATGGGGGTATCATGGGCGAAACAGTATACTCTGTTATGTCCATGGTACTGCTCATGTCTATAGGCGACAGTTACCACTTTCCATCAGGTGGGCCGTCAGCTTGTTTGCCATTCTAAGTTGTATAAAAGAAAAAAACATATATTGTAATTCGTAATGTCTAAGCTGTTGATGTTACATATAAATAAATAATTTACGCCGTCAAATCCCCAAGACACAGAGGGTTTAGTGGGATAAATAAAATATTATTGTATTACGTATTCGGGCCTTATCCTTATTAATTTTATCAGTGTGAAAGTGAGTTTGTTTGTTACCTCATAGCGCTTTAACGGCTTAAACAATTACTATGAAATTAGATGTATACTTACTAAATGGGAAAAGGATCATCAGCATCATACCAGCCTTTAACTGTCCACTGCTGGACATATGCCTCCACCTTAGGGGGCCCAGTTTGGCAGGCGGATTGGCAACCGCAATTTAGCTTTGGAGACGTTTTAAAGGGACGCTGCTGCCCATCCCTCGCCGTCCCTTAGTCGCCTCTTACCACATCCACGGGAAAGGAAGTGACCTATTCTATTCCGGGACCATACGGCTAATGGAAAAGGAAAATGGTTACTTTTTGTCCCGGTAACGCGGACGAAGACAAAATTAAAAGCTAGTAATTTTATTAATCGAAAAGCTTGTAGATTTAATGGTAGATTAAGCTACCAAGAAAATGTCGGCAACACACCTGCAATGCCGCTGGTGTTGTGGGTGATCATGGGCGGCGGTAGTCACTTACCATCAGGTGAGCCGCATGCTCGATTGACCCCTGTGTTGTAAAAAAAAATGACAGCTCTGACCTCACCTAGCAATGTAACTGGTAGTTCGCGATACTAACAATCCCTTCCCTCTCTTCCATTAGGCCATTTTTATTTTGGCCTTTCTTCAGCACGTTGCCTACTGACATCTCTGCAACTTTTAAGTTCGTAAACTTTACTACAGGGAGTCAGTGAGAACTTTGAGATTATCAGAGTTATAGTAATTTATAATTATGTATTAAATTTAATTTAATTTACAAACAGTAACTTAGGAGCATTTAAACTAGTTCCACTTGGTTTATAAGTTATTTACATTACTGCTATGCAATGCCCATCCCCTAGCCGCTAACCCGTGCAATCCCAGACAGTTGTGAAAAGCCACTAACTATATTAATAACTGTAAGGTCTTGAAGACAAATAACTAGTCTTGTTAGGGTTGTTAACTCTTAATTATAAGCTTGTGGAATAAATAAATATAGATAAATAGATAGATAGATACTCTTTATTGTTTCCTCCAAAAGATTACAATAGTAAACTTATTATAAATATAAATAATTACAAGAAATAATCACAATGAGAAAACAATGGGCGACCTTATCGCTAAGAGCGATCTCTTCCAGGCAACCTTTGGATGGAGAGGAGTAATTATAAACAATTTGGTTGGAGGCACGATGAAAAATTCTGTTAGTTCTAAATTCTAAATATAGAAATATCAATATATTCATATTGATATTTCTCCATGTTTTCGTCACGCAATGGTAGGTCAATATTTATATTATAATTTTGAAATTAATAAAAAAAAATTAATAAAATAAACAATAATAATAATATTTGAAATATTATAAAATAAAAGTAACATTGTAAATTAATTACAGTTAATATTTTAAATTAGTTACTACATATCATATATATATATATATATATATATATATATATATATATATATATATATATATATATATATATATATATATACCAATAATGATGACTTCAAGTTGTAAAATTGGTATTGTACACTTTTTACAATTAAACATAAATAAATAATAACATGTCATAATTTAATATTGACATTTAGGTATTCGGTCACGTTGTAAAAAGGATGTTGCACAAAATATGTTTTTATTTTATTTTTAAATATATTTCTCATATTTATAATACTCTTTTTTTTCGAAACGCGACTTCAATTTTAATGAAGTTATTAAGCAAACATAATGTAGCAAATGATTCAACTAAAAAGCAATCGTCAAATTATGTACACAACACGATATCGTGTAATATTATACACAAATAAAAAAATAATAATCTAATCGAGAATTTTCTCAATTGAAAACTATTGTTTAAAAAAAAACTATTTTTTTATTGCCTTGTAGTATGCAAAGTAAGGTCATTAACATAGTCTAAATATTCATTTTGCACGATCTTATTGTCTTTATATTGGGAACAAAAATTACTGAAATAGGTTTTTTTTTATGGGTGAAAATGGTATGGTAACCCCGCCTGCGCTAACGGGATACGCTGGCGGAGCACCAGTGAAGGGTGATCGATGAGAATGAAAACAGGCCAGTTAGCCCATCATGATGAATTCATCAGGAATTAACCATGATAGTTTTCAGGGAGAACCGCGCGGAGGTCGACCTGGTTGGGTATATTGCTGGCAATAGGATTCTCAGTCTCCATTACTAACAATCCCTTTCCCCCCTACTGAAATAGGTTGAACATTAAGCTTGCATCAACCATAACCGGACGACTTACCTGATATTGGATACTCGTTGGCAAGTTAACTATGAGAATTGGATCCCCCATAATTCACCATGAGCTTCAACCCTATCGTAATTAAGAGGACCGCCCTTCTTCAGTTACAGAGCGCAGGTAAAAGAGACGAAATAAAACTAACCACTAATCCCAGTGGCGCTTTTGTTTTACAGCCTTGGAGTCCCTTACAAATTTATATTACAGTGTCTCTATTCAGTTCATGAAATACGCTTATCTGGGGGGAAGGGATTGTTAGTAATGGGGAGATTAGTCCCCACTGCTATCAATATATCCTATCAGGTCGACGTCCACGTGGTTCCCCCTGGAAACTATCGTGACTAATTTATCGTTGAATTCTTCACGATGGGCTAACTGCTTTTTCATCCTCACCTATCACCCCTCACTGGTAACCCGCCAGTGTATACCGATAGCGCAAGTGGGGTTATTATGCCAATTTCATCCATTAAAAAAACACACGTCTCTCCAAGTATACTTATTTACTTTCAGTAAAGTTTCCACTTAATGCTTACGAGTGAATTAAGTAAGAAATATTCTGTTTGGATCTAAAACTTATAAACTAATCTTTTAAAACTTTTATTACGCAGACGTATGTCTGTTACCTACTAGATATGGAAAGCAATCTAGTGAACATTCATTTTATCCTAGATTTATATTATTTTTAAAGTAAAAATGCTTAATTTTTTTTAACAATTTAAACTCAAGGTTTGCTGGAAGAGAATTCTTACAGAGTCAAGCTCGCCTGTTGTACATCGTCATCTTCTATACTTATAGTAAATCTGTAGAGAGGTCAATTCTGTACATGAAATATATTTCCAAAATAACTATCAGGGGGTGATTAGTGATCGATACTGATGCCAAAAATGCAATCAGTAAAATTTTTCTCTGTCTGTCTGTATGTTCGTTACAGAAACAAAAACTACTCGACGGATTTTAACGAAACTTGGTACAGTTATTCTTCATACTCCTGGGCAGGTTATAGTATACTTTTCATCACGCTACGATCAATAGGAGCAGAGCAGTGAAGGGAAATGTTGGGAAAACGGGAGTAGTTACTCCATTTTTAAGCTTCCGTCGCGTGTGCACCCTTAATGGCCACTTTTTAAAATGTTAAAATGTCCACCCGTGCAACACCGGGACGGGACGCTAGTTTAATATAAATTATAACAATATAATTTTTGTATACAATAAAGTATAAATAAATAAATAATTTTGCAAAATAAAAAGATCTATTCTACTAAAATAAACTTTTGTTGTGTACACACATATATATATATCTACTAAATAGTGGCGTGAAACATTTTACTTTGGACTACCCTCTTAAAACACTATATAATAATTAATGTGGTCCCATCTCTTATCCCTTACAAGTAGAGTGACAACCCTGCGAGGACCAACATCGCCACAACCGCAACACAGTTTCTTGAAACTGTAATAATATATTTACCCATAGAGTCCAGTCCTGTTCCGCCAAGTTACATATAATCTTTTTCAGGTAAATGTTGATGAAAAGACAGGTACGAAAGTTTCGTCCCCATCAATAGATGCATAAGGGCTCAGTGACTAATTCTGTCGGAATTAGTACAGTTGAGTTTGCAATTTGGTTCTTAGTTCTCGTTCAATAAGATCTAATATAATTTAGCATCTTCTGAATTAAGTCTCAATGACTGTTGAGATTATTGTAAGTACATTAAATTCCGGTCCAACCAGTCTTTATTAATAATATAACCTTCAAGAAAAGAGTATATTCCTTTTTAAAAGGCCGGCAGCACACCTGCAATGCCGCTGGTGTTGTGGGTGATCATGGGCGGCGGTAGTCACTTACCATCAGGTGAGCCGCATGCTCGTTTGCCCCCTGTGTTGTAAAATATATATATATATATATATATATATATATATATATATATATATATATATATATATATATATATATATATATATATATATATATATATATATATATATATATAACAAGCAGCCCGGCTTAAACGCCCATGGACAAACACCCATGCCAAGTCGAGTACAAGCATAATTATGAAAGAATAATCTAATACAAAATCTACTGCTTCGACTGCTAAGTAAATCTAAACAGCGCATTTGTTTTATTAGCATAATATGTTATCGTTCAATTGCCAGTCATTGTAATTCGTATTTCAACCGTGAAGCAGTTGTGTTTGCATGGCTGTGTTTCAGTTTGAAGGGTAGGATATGGCGTGAATTTACTGGGTACAGAGGAATAACACCTGCGTCCTCAGGAATGGCAACGCATGGGGGTATCATGGGTGAAACAGCATATTCTGTTATGTCCTTGGTACTGTTCATGTCTATAAGTGACGGTTACCACTTTCCATTAAGTGGGCCGTCAGCTTGTTTGCCATTCTAAGTTGCATAGAAAAAAATTGATTTCGTGTTTCTACTGTGAAGCAGTTGTATTTACATGGCTGTGTTTCGGTTTGAAGGATGGGATATGGCGGTGAATATTGTTATAATAGTGGTAATAGTAAACGAAAATCCTGCTCTATTAACCGGACCTACAAACAGCAATGAGACGTTAATGGCTTATTGCAGCGAGGTAAACCAACCCTCTGATAACGTAGTGGCGATAAAGGCGTAGAATGTAAATATTTAATGCGTAAAACCGATTTTGTTTCCTCAAAATTAATACGATCCATCCTGAAAGGAGAGCCCGTTTAACTATCATAAAATAATTTTATATTTGACAAAGATATCGCGTAACATTAGAGCAACAAATTATAAAAATACGGCCGAACTACGAATCTTCTGCTTTTTAAAGTTGGTTAATAATAAATATAACTCGGGTTTATCAGTTTTTTAGATAGAAAACCTATGTACATCTTATTTATGAAAGTTACTCGCCTTTTTAATATAATTTATGTATTATTTCATGAAGATCCTTTTTATAGTTAAACGGGCTTTCCTTTCAGGGTGGATCGTATTAATTTTGAGGAAACAAAATCGGTTTTACGCATCAAATATTTACATTCTACGCCTTTGTCGCCACTACGTTATCAGAGGGTTGGTTTACCTTGCTGCAATAAGTTGTGTGTCATTACGTGTCATTGCTGTTTGTAGGTCCGGTTATTAGAGTAGGATTTTCGTCTACTATTACCGCCTTTGCGGCGTAGCATCTTAAAGGGTTTGTGCCATGCTTTCGTTCTTTTTCAAGCATATATCTTCTTGATTTTGGAGATTATTTCGTCACCACGTGGATAGTCATCAAGCGTATTGCAATATTTTTTTTTTCTTATTATTATTACAGTCGTTACCTGTGCACTATTGGGCATAAGTTTTCCCTATAAGGGGAGTTTCAGCCAGTAGTTGCCACGCTTGGTAAGCGGGTTGGCAACCGCAGTTAGGCTTTGGAGATGTTTTAAGAGAGACGCTGCACCTATTACGACACCCACGCGAAAGGAAGGGGTGACCCTAGGTTTTTAATATATATATATATATATATATATATACTTTATTGCACTAAAACATACAGTAACAACAATAAGTTAATAACAAAGTTAGCAAATGCAACACAGTGGCATAGGAAGTAGCGAGTGAGCAGTAGCACTATTACTGCTCACTCGCAACAGAAGTTAAAATAAATATTTACATGAATTACAAATCATTATATATAGGTATATATATATATATATTTGAAAGATATAATAATAATACGTACATATATTAGGTACCTAGTTTTTTTTAAAAATTATTGAAATAAAAAAATGACACTCGATACAATGTTAGTGTCCTGTATATTGATTGGTGTAGGCAGAGGTGAGCATACTGGCAAATGGATGGATGTCTCACGTCACAGTTTAATGAAGCGGCCCGCGCGTGATTGATGACATACATTTGTCGTCATAAGCCATACAAAAGTCTCCTACACTCCATGTCAATATTTTGCAAGAGCACCTCGACAGAAAACCCAATAGGAATTTGTCGTTGATATTTTTAACATTGAATTATCTCACCGTATTCACTCGTATTTTTTTATATACAACTTAGAATGGCAAACAAGCTGACGGCCCACCTGATGGTAAGTGGTAACCGTCGCCTATAGACATGATCAGTACTATGGACATTACAGAGTATACTGTTTCGCCCACGATACCCCCCCCATGCGTTGCCATTCCTGAGGACTCGGGTGTTACTCCTCTGTACCCTGTAAATTCACGCCATATCCCACCCTTCAAACCGAAACACAGCCATGCAAACACAACTGCTTCACGGTTGAAACACGAATGGGACAGAGGTACCCAAGCAATCGACTTTTGTACAAAGTCTCCCTCTGGTAAAATGATAATACTATTTGAAAATATTAAAATTATGATAAGGTGGGATTCAATTGTAGGCTTCTCGGATTGTAGAACGTTCTCTGTCGGCCGCCAGTGGGCGTGACGCGGAAATTAAATCGCCACGGCGTTGGTACTCTATATAAGCCATTGTGAGACGCGGTCTATCGAGTACAAACAGTAATGAGGCAAATGTAAATGGTATAAATGTCATGAAAACGACGTTAAAATATACTTACATACTTATTCACTCAGTAATACGCTTGTATCCTATTGGGGTAGTCAGAAGACAGTGGAACGCCAAATGTTCCGATTTGCAGAGACCATTGTTCACAGTGGTAATGGGAGCTCAATGTAAACTCTAAAGTTCAACTTACCAAGACTATAGTAAATTAAACATTCATTCATTGACAAAGCCTTCTTTTTTAATCCAGTTAAAAACATAGAATAAAGTCGGTCAAGTGTGAGTTGACGTCAATCGGCGAGGAGTCACGTAATTAAAATCGGCTCCCGGTCCTTTTTGATAAAAATTTATTTGAATTATACACATACATATGAGAACATATATATATAAACATATATGTGTACATATATATGAGAATATTATATATACATATATTGGTATAAATAACAGAAAAGTCAGCAATGTTTCCAAAACTAAATACAAATAAATATTTAATACTGAACATACACTATTTTTTTAATGGATGATAATGGAATGGTAACCCCACTCGCGCTATCGGTATACACCGGCGGGGCACCAGTGAAGGATGATAGGTGAGGAGATGAAGCAGGCCAGTTAGCCCATCGTGACGAATTCAACAAGAATTATTCACGATGGTTTCAAGGGGGAACCACGTGGAGGTCGACCTAATAGGGCATATTGCTAGCAATGGGGCTGTCAAACTCCATTACTAACAATCCCTTTCCCCCCACTGAACATACATTATCTAAACTTATATTATATTACAATAAAGAGGCAAGATTTGACTTTTTGTATATTTTTTTCTTATTTTATACTTATTTGTACGTATGTACGTATACTGTAAAAAGTGTTAATTTACATTCAGACCAGTTATCAATTTCTAAGCACTTTAATTTGAGAAAACAACTCTGTACAATGTTTTTTATGTCATCGCAATAATTCTTAGCGGTTTTTGTCTTAATTAAGAGCTTACTTATTGGTGGTTATTTTTTAATATTAAATTTTATTTACAATGAAGTACGCCCCTGTTCGGTGGCGGTTGATTATGCCTCTGTCGTCATGTGAGCCGTGTACGCTTGTCGTCCTGCTCCATTGTCAATGGCCGCGTATGCACGTTGACAACGTTAAATCATGGGGGAAAGGGATTGTTAGCAATGGAGTTTGACAGCCCCATTGCTAGCAGTATGCTACGTTACGCTATGCTACGCAATATATACGCTTATTAGGTCGACCTCCACGTGGTTCCCCCTGGAAACCATCGTGAACAATTCTTGTTGAATTCGTCACGATGGGCTAACTGACCTACTTTATCCTCACCTATCATCCTTCACTGGTGCCCCGCCGGTGTATGCCGATGGCGCGGGTGGGGCAACCATACCATTATCATCCATTAAAAAAAACGTTAAATTATAAATAAATTAAAATATTTTCTACTTAAGAAAACTAAATTATAAGTGCCTTTTGAATAGTTATTTTTTTTATAAATCTACCGCCCAGTTCGAAATGCAATATCAGATGAGAAGAAAGGACAAGAAACACTACTTTTTTTTAAATAAAAATTGAGTTTGTAGCAAAAAATAAACTAAGAAAAAATGACTATTAAAAATATAATATTGATAAAAAGAAACACTGCAATCAATCATAGTATTCTTGAACAGACCAGTGCCCACTCGAAGCACCCGTTCACGAGTATGAAGCCACGCCCGCACGGCCCATGGTCAAGGGCGAACGAAGCGCCTTAATACAACTCAGCTTTTCCAGACTACTTCAAGATTCTATTAGAGTTTTCAATATTAACTTCCCCGCGGGAGTTGGGTGTTTAAATAGACGCCATTAATTAATTTTGAAGTTCCGCCGATAATTTTAGTACTGATTAAATGACGACATTTGTACTGAACAAGCGGTTGTAGTAGATTGCTCTGTAGCAATCAAATGCAATGATCTACAGCGTACTTCCGTGATTATTAACATATTTTTTTAATATTTTAAAATGCTATAATTGAGTTGAGATTTTACATTAAAAAAAATCCACCCGTCAAATGCGAGTCGGACTCGCACAACGAGGGTTACGTACAAAATCAAGTTTTTTTTTGTGAAATTAATTTCAACTTGATACCTCCACGCGTTTCTAAGCAAAAAGTCTTGACAGACTAATGGACGGACAACGAAGTGATCCTATAAGGGTTTCGTTTTCTTCATTGGAGGTACGGAACCCTAAAAAGCAACGACTTTAATAGTGAAAAAAATAATAATAAAAGAAAGATAGTAAATGTAGCTATTTTTATGATCCTCCTACCCGTCTTAACCCCCCTAGGGGAGGCATATGTTCAGCATTGGACAATTAAAGGGGGGAAAAAATATGATTAATGAATACTAACACTAGTTGCAACGAATGGATTTTATTAATTAACATATTGTATATTAAGTTAGTTCCGAATCGAACATCAGCGGACGAGTAGCTCAGTTGGACGCGTTCCAAAACAAATAGTGAATTTATTACGAAGCCTGCAGGCTCGTTATGGCGACCTTGGCCTCTTGGCGTCGCACCAAACTTGGCTCGATGTAACCTATTCATTATCCCGTATTCTCCGGATTCTGATATTATGGGGCAATATTGCGCTCACGTTTTTCATCTATTTATAAGAACTGTATCAATTTTTTATTAAAAAAAGATCATCGATGAATTATATTCATCATTGTCATGATCCTAATCGATTATAGTCCCACTGTTGGGTACAGATTTTTAAATATTTACTAGTTTGATTTATTATTCACTTTTTTTTATACAACTTAGAATGACAAACAAGCTGACGATCCACCTGACAGAAAGTGGTAACCGTCGCCTATAGACATGAGCAGTACCATGGACATAACAGAGTATAATGTTTCGCCCATGATACCCCCCATGTGTTGCCATTCCTGAGGACTCAGGTGTCATTCCTCGGTACCCTGTAAATTCACGCCATATCCCACCCTTCAACCCGAAACACAGCCATGCAAACACAACTGCTTCATAGTAGAAACACGAATGGGACAGAGGTACCTAAGCAATCGACTTTTGTACAAAGTCTCCCTCTGGTAAACTGCTTGGAGACTAATGTTAACCATTCGGCGTTCAAACTGCACAGCAAAGATGCTTCGTTTAGAATTGGAACACAAGTCGTCAAAACGCGCGTGTATGGAATGACGGTCGGAGAGAATAGGTTAATATGGAAGATTCTAGAACTTATGTTAATAATAATAGTAGTCAATCTTCAATGAGAGTGTCCAGTTGCAATCAAGTTCAATTAAATCAATAAAAGTGTTGGCAGTCTCGCACACATACAAATGAATTAAACAAAATAATTCTAACCAACTAACTAGTTACGAGTATATGGGTACGGAGGAATAACACCCAAGTCCTCAGGAATGGCAACGCATAGGGGGTATCATGGGCGAAACAGTGTACTCTGTTATGTCCATGGTACTGCTCATGTCTATAGGCGACGGTTACCGCTTTCCATCAGATGGGCCGTCGGCTTGTTTGCCATTCTAAGTTGTATGAAAAAAAATTCAATACAAAAATATTTAAATGACAGTAAGTATCAAAAATCCGTTACTCAGTTTAAGAAGTAAACATAACAATGCATAGTAATACAGACAGACGCTATGCTAGCCCGTTTTGGCTTCGTATGTTCTTTATAAAGTTTGTACTATCCTAAAAAAAAAAAACTATTAAAATAAAAAAAAAATCTAGTTTTTCCTCTTTATATAATATTAATTGTTCTCTAAGATTTCAAACGTGTAACCGTTACAGTTCCTCTGTGTTGCCATCGAGAAAAAGGCGTTATTTAATTGTTCTAAGTCGATAAGCGACACAAATTGACGCGCCAAGGAAGCACTGTAGCTAACTTCCATAATAAATTGATTGGATTTAGCTAAACTAGCTAAACTGTCATTAGAGGTCGACGTGTAATGACAAGAGAATAAAGTATGGCAATACAATGTGGACTGAAGGTAACAAAGCTACTCGGAGCATTGCTTATAAAAAAAAACATGTGTAAGAATTTAATTTGATGCAGTCGTTTTTGCATAACAAAACAAACAACAAACAAAATTGGTGCAAACATATAGCTTAGATTAATAGATCGAGTCTCAAAAACGTATCAACTTTTTGTCAGCCAATTGTCATCTTAGCCGACTCATTTTTTTATCAGTGTTCTGTTTTTTTATACAACTTAGAATGGCAAACAAGCTGACGGCCCACCTGATGGAAAGTGGTAACCGTCGCCTATAGACATGAGCAGTACCATGGACATAACAGTAATTTTAATCTCACCGAAGCTAAAGCGTTAGTTTCTAAATTCTCCACATCTTACACGTTATTTATGACTCACCAATTATTCCACCAGATAGGGTAAATCCTTACTAAGTCCGCCTGTTTGTACAGCGTTCACGGCTGATCTTCTGAACGGATTTAGATGATAATTAGCTTAGAGGCACCCAGTTTACAATATAGAACGTGACGCGATCTAACTAATTGTAAATTGTGTATAAATATTTAATGTAAATTGTGTGTGAATTTGAAATTTATTAGTACCAAATATGGAAATCAGTGCGAATGGATGCAACAAACTGTTTGATTATAGTTTACTATTTAGTACTCAAGTTCCGGTCGTTGGTTCGAGGCTGAGTGATACTAAGAAAACATTGTTATAAATCACCATCGTGCTATTTTAAAGAGAGCCTTTTTAGTAAAAGTATAAAGTTCAAATTTCAATGTATTGAGTTGTAGCATTTAATAATTTTTTAAAACTAAAAGCATATTGTTGAATTTTCAACTTTAAAATCATGTTATTATGGTCTATAAGGATTCCTCGCACAGATAGCCGTTGTAATGGCGTGTCACTGATGGGAACTGAGTAAATCAATTACTCATTGATCAATAGATAATTAAAGATTGGAATTACATTAATGAAACTACAATACGAGACTGGCATTGTGGTAATATTCAGAATATAATATTTGTTGGACAACCGAACCTAATGTGGTCGGGGGAAAGGGATTGTTAGTAATGGAGACTGAGAATCCCATTGCTAGCAATATACCCAACCAGGTCCACCTCCTCGCGGTTCCCCCTGGAAACTATCACGGTTAATTCCTGATGAATTCATCATGATGGGCTAACTGGCCTGTTTTCATTCTCATCTATCACCCTTCACTGGTGCTCCGCCAGCGTATCCCGTTAGCGCAGGCGGGGTTACCATACCATTTTCACCCACAAAAAAAAACCTAGTGTGCTCCCGGCATACAAAAGGCCACCCTTTCCTTTCTTGTGGGTATCAGAAGGGTATCGTAAGAATATTTAAATAGATATCGATGAGGAAAACCGTATGAACATGTATGGTAATAAGGAAGGGGATTTCTATGGGAAAGCATTGCAGTTAATTTGAATAACTAACATTTATCTGAAGCAATCATTTATTGAATTTAAAAAACTAAATATGTCAAATACCTAAAGAGTTTGTTATACCATATTATTGTTTATTTTTAAATTAGTATGCTGCGTTTCCTTTAAATTGATTATATACTAAGAATAAATATATATATATATATATATATATATATATATATATATATATATATATATATATATATATATATATATATATATATATATATATATATATATATATATATATATTATGTATTCGTATGTAAATAAACTAGATTTAACAGAATTTGGAAACTATCATGGTTAATTCCTGATGAATTCATCATGATGGGCTAACTGGCCTGTCTTCATTCTCATCTATCACCATTCACTGGTGCTCCGCCAGCGTATCTCGTTAGCGCAGGCGGGGATACCATACCATTTTTATCCACCAAAAAAAAAAATATCGAAATCTGTATTACAAACAGTAAGTAAATTAATAATTATCCTATTTTAACAACACATTGTTTATTATTATTATAGCATACAAAACAGGCGAATGTCAATATATATATATTTTTTGTGTAACTAAATAGAGGAACATTTGTTCGGTACATAAACATTTACTTTATCTCGTGTCGGAACATCGCATCGTCACAAGTTCCGTTCTCGTGCTGCGTAAATATTCGTGTACTGTATGTCATGTGATATCGAAGCGGTTCCGTTTACACGTATGAATAGTCACTGACAATCGGAAATAAAGCGTCAGCGCCCGCTGTAGGTTGTAAATAAAATATGCCGTTTAGAGGATCTGAAAGCGGCTTCTGAAGCGTAGTGTTAATAAAACCCAAGTGAATAACATTTCAATGGAAACTGATTTCACTGAAATACAGATAACGCTCATCCGTGTAAAGAACAAAAAAATTCCATTAGCGCTCAACATACGTGTGTGATAACATAAATATCAATGGAAATAATGTTACCAGTTCTAAATTAAAATATATTACCTCCTAATATGTCGCAGTGTGATCCCAGCATAGCATGAACCACACCTTCCTTTCTCGTGCATGTCGTAAGTGGGGACTGAGGGGATAGGCAGCAGCGTCCTATTTAAAATATCACCAAAGCCTAAATGTGGTTACCAACCTGCCCGCCAAGCGTGGCAACTGTTGGCAAAATTTCCCAATTTATGGAGAAGGCTTACATCTAGCAGTGGACAGTTAACAGCATCATGTAATGATGATGATGCCTATCTAACGCCTCATCACTCATTTCCACATTTTTTACGTTTTGAAATAAGAATAAATAATGTAAAAAAATTTTGCAAGATTGAAGTTTACGCAAATTTTTGAGAAGCAAAATTTTTTTATTAGACTACTCATTGTTTTGAACTAACTAGCTTTTACCTGCGACTTCGTCTTCGTAACTGGGATTTGTTTGCATTGAGGTAAATATATCCTTCTCCGTACTATATAGTATGTATATATCAAATTTCACAATGATTGGTTAAGCCGTTAAGACGCTATAAGGCAACAAACAAATACACTTTCACATTTACAATATTTAAAGATTATCCTTGTACTTTGAATTGTCTGTAAAGTCCAATTCCAAAAATAGGTGGTGTAGCGTGATATGACATGGTTGACAGCCAATAAATCAATACACTATAGCACAATTCATTGAATCATTCATTAAAACCAAAAGGACGAATGCGGTTACGATATTTATATGATATTATTACGTTGAGCATTATATTCCATAATTGTGCCGGGAAATTATCATTGATTCTATCGATTTGCGTATTTAACTGCCGTTTAATGTAAATTCTAATTAGATTCGCTTAATAATTCATCGTATAATTTAGGCCATCATGTACGTAGAACCCAGCTCTACCCGGAAGCGCGATAGTTTCCTGGTATCTTCACAGACTTCACCGTTTCGATTATATGTTCACGTTGGCTGTATCCCTATTCGAATGTAGGATATTGTAGTAAAATTACAGACTAAGATGCTTTACCATCTTAGTCCTTGAGACTGGTAGCATTTTTTCTATTTTTTATACAAGCTGACGGCCCACCTGATGGAAAGTGGTAACCGTCGTCTATAGACATGAGCAGTACCATAGACATAACAGAATATACTATTTCGCCCATGATATCCCCCATGCGTAGTCCCGAGGATTCAGATGTTATTCCTCTGTACCTTGTAAATTCACACCAATGCCACCCTTTAAACCGAAACACAGCCCCGCAAACACAACTGCTTTACTGTTGAAACACGAATGGAACAGAGGTACCCAAGCAAACGACTTTTGTACAAAGTCTCCCTCTGGTACATGAGCATGAGGCAAGTTACAGTTTCTCGTTACCTCTTCAACTGTATAGGCAACGTTTACCATCGTACCATCGTAGACACTTACCATCGAGTGGATTTTCTGCTAGTTTACTAATTCAAGTTCCAAGCAATCTCAATATAGAGGGGTGTCTGCGACAGCAACCAATGCTACTACTCCTGTCAATGAACTAGATGTTGTTATTAAAGCTTTTATCCTATTCAAATAGTTATTTAATTACGTCCCTGATATGTCGCGTCGCCCGGGACTCGACTAATTGGAGGAAATTCGCGGCGATTCAATTATATGGCGGCAGGATATTGAGTGTGCCGTGAGTGCTTCGTCCTGTGGGATTTTAAGTTTCGCATCAATGTGAGGTTAACGCGAAATTGTTATGCGTAATCGTCAGAAAGCCATGTACCGAGATAATTTATTCATTCGATAATCATTCGTCGAGTTATGTCTACTGATTTGACATTTAACAATTTAGGATCGAATCGAAATTTCTGAATCGAACATGGTTTCAGCTATCAGAATTAGTTCCTAAGATTAGTTTATTGGAGTAATTGTTTCACGCTTATTTATCTGTCTGCGCCGCTCTCTTTCTGCATCAATCAATCTTTGCAAATCTATGTTTCGGTTAGTTAGGTGTGATATAATAACAGCGAGATCATAAGATGTGGAGCCATAACATATAAGGAGTGATATTGGTATCGCATTGAATTTAGTGATGCCCATGGGTCTTTTTATATCTGTAAGCAAAGGTTACTTTTTCTCTGTCATGATGGGCTGTCAGCTTATTTACCACTTTCAGTTGTATTAAGGAAAACAAAATACATATGTTATTTAAATCTAGAAACATAATCTACATAACACAATACAATGTATGTTTTACATTCAATTGTGATCTTAATCTGGCCACTATATTTGTCATATACATTTATATACATATTTCACACAATTTACCCTTGTATGAATATTACATGCTATCCTAAAGTGATAAATATTTAAAAAGTTGCAAAACTATATGTCCCTAGCGGAGAGATCCGAAGCCTCTGTGTACGGAGGGATCTCAAGGAATATTCCAATGAATTTGCCTGTGGGATAACCGAATCCGGCTGCTTTAAATCTAATCGTACTTCTAACAATTTAGGTGTCCGTTTTAGTTTAAAATCTGTTAGCGACGAGAATGATAACAAATCCTAACTGAAATAATAAAAGCTTTTGTTTTCTCATAAAATAGCGAGATTCCCTCTAATGCCGAGGCTTCATAGCAATCAAGTATTTGGGATCGCATCCATTGTAGAATTTGAATTATGGTCTTACTGGGATAGATTTTCGGATTCTCCTGAATATTTTAGTGACATTGTAGAGGCCACGGTCACGAGGTGGGCTGCCTACTCATTGTATTGTGATGTCAGATTTAGTGCTTACAGTGAGATTATGGGAAAAACTATGAGGAATGTTTCAACGTTTTCTACACACATTGGCAGTCTTTGGGATAAAGTAGGAAGGTGTAATTCTACCGGTTGTAAAAACGTGATTTTATAACATTATATTCCTTGTGTCTTATTTATTATGTGTGTATTACACGATGTCTTCAACGTCTGTATGTGATATCTGACCCGATTTAAATTTGACCGAAATGATTATGTTTCTTAAATCAAAGATCTTTTTGAAGTCTCTTAGGAAGTGGTCATGTTGTTGATTTTGCAAATATTAATCATAATAATAAAACAAAGAAATAATTCGTTTTTAGACACTAAATTCTATATTAGAATAAATCCAAACATAATACCACAGCACCGTGTTCTAGTTGTTAAGGTACTCTAGATAAATCCGATTACACAGATATATAACTTTTATATATGTATTTGACATAAGTCGAGGACGTAAGTAGGAACAACCTCATAACTATTCACCAGAGGGAGCCTGCAATGCCATCTGTCTCACTTATCTTTGCTACCAAGCATCTTACTGTATACATCGTAAAATGGAGACTTTCACATTTTGAGATTGAGATCTTTTGTAACATTAATATTGTAAGATGGACATTTTGGGCCTCGTGTCTTGTTTTAAAATTTGTATATTCTGAGACTAAATGACAGAATTATGGCCGTGAAATTACTACACGCTATGACTCGAGATCTTTATGTCAAGGGTTGACAACGCTCGAGTTATGCCTCTGATGTTGGGAATTTCTAGGGAGCGTCGGCTGCTAATTAATAAATTAAATGCTTGCTAGTTTGTTAGTTGTATAAAAAACTTTTAATTGTACGAGAACCGTTCGTGTCACCGAGGGAGAAAAGTCTATTCAGAGTTTTACTGAATAACAAAATTCACAATTTGGATATCCACACAAAAATTTAAATGACAGAGGGTTTACGATACCGGATATCGGAAATTTAACAAACTTCCGAAAGTCTTCTGCAGAGTGAGTACGGAGTTTAAGTCGTAGCGTCAGATTTCAGGATTAAGTCGAAACAATTGCCGGACACAACAAATACAGTTAGTTTATACAGAAAGTTCATTAAGTTTCTGATGTCTTGTAACGTATATTAAAAATGAACGAAATTTTTAGAAATAATTTTATTTGTATTTATTTGTGTTATATGTATATATTTCTTTATGTTGTGTATATATTGTATTGTATGTTGTATGCATTTGTGTTGTATTTTTTTGTTAACTCCTATTTTTGTTGCTTTGTGTACATCGCCTTTTATCTATATTGTTGCTACTTGTGAAAACCTATTAGTGGCTTATTTTATGATCCTAAACTGTATCTATTTGCTCTAGTGTAGCCCTGGTTTTCCTATGAATAAATAAATAATACAGATAGATTTGCATTGGCAATGGAATGATCACATAGCTTGAGACTATAGAGGAAAATACACAATTATTGATTTTGTGCAGCCAAGCGTAGTTTGAACTGACCATGACTAGATGGAGTGGAGCTCCCAAAAGTATTACAGGAAATCGATGGAGGTTGGACGTTCGAGACCATAATTTGGGTTGAAATATGAGTTAGATCATTTTCAGCAGTTGACGATGGATAAATTGTAATATTAATGGTGAATGTATATAAAAATTAGCACTCTGTACATTACTGTTTTTGTTTTTGTGAGTTCATTACTTTTCTCGCAATATCATTGCCATAAGCAGATTGTGGCTATGGAATTCGAGTATTGAAGTATAATATCTTAGTTATCTTTGTTCATATGAAGAGTACCCTCATGTATTTCTGAGGGCTCGGGTATAGAGTGTATTTTGTGATGGCCATATTGCTGTTTATATCGTTTAATCGTCGATTACCATTATACATTAAATAGGCCACCAGTTTATTAGGGATTGTAAGTTGCAAAAACAAAAAATTTGACTGCAGTCTTTTACATAGATTACCTGCAGACTACAGATACTCCATAATTTTTGGTCAAGTTGCGATCATTTATATCAGAACTGCCGACCTTCGGCCACGACTACCGGATCGGCCTTGTCATACAATCGATACTGTTGCCCGCGACGCATTGCGGCCCATTAGCGCGTGCCACCTTTTGGCAACATGCATTTTTCGGAATGCTGCATACTATGAATTTTTAGATATTTCTTTATATCTTTATTAACAGATCCTTAAATTTAAATTGCTTTTCAATTTCTCGTAAAACGGCAGGACACAGCACGGTTTTATAGGACCATAAAGTGTGCACAATTGCGTGGAGATTTAAATCTCCATATATGATATTGTGTCGTATAAAATTGTACTGTATTGTGACGTGTTACGGTTTCCAATTATTCAAACAGTGACCAATTATAACAAGATCATCATAGGCATTAGCCTGTCGAAAATTGTAATCGTAATTATTTGTAAATAAGTATTTTGAGATTTATGGCCTTGTAGTCCCGGCATAGAATAGGGCACCGCTTCCTTCCCCGTAGGTGTCATAAGAGCCGACTAAGGAGGGAGAGGGATGGACAGCAGCGTCCCTCTTAAAACATCTCTAAAGTTTGAATGTGGTTGCCAATCCGCTTGCCAAGCATGGCAACTATTACATAAGCCTCCCCGGCTTATGTTTAGCAATGACCAGTTAAAGACTGATATAATATGATGTACTATTTTGAGTTATAAATTATTGATTGATTGATTGATTAATCATGAAACTGTTTACGTTTATTACACAAGCCATTTATATATAGTATTGTTTAAAAATTGTATTTTCGAAATAACACACAAAAAGTCATAAAAAATATAGATAAAGAAACTTATTTTACTATTATTATTTTCTCAAACATGCTTGGAAATGTGAACATTATTTTGACAATCTTCTTCGAGATAAATCAAAATTGCCGTACTGGCCAGATACACGCGGGCAGCGGCCGGCAAAAGTTGTATGAAAATCAATATCTATCATGTTTTGTGGCCAGATAAATTACTATGTAAACTCATATCTGTCCTGTAATTTAAAAATGGAATGACCTTTTACTTCGACACATGGCTACCGAGGAGGTAACTAATAAAAGGTTTTATTTAAATTACGAACTGGCTTGCAAATAGAAAGCTGTTTATTGAAAAAAAAACAAAGGAACATTATGGCGCGTGAAAAATTATTATTGTTCGTTATTCGTCATAGAATTTAAAAAGTAAAATTATGTTTTTGATTTCCGCGCATTGTTTGAGAAAAGTACTATACAAGCCTTGGCCGTAACTAGGCATTGATGGACTCACGTATGTGTGCCTTGGCTGCGCCTCGGCCCACATTTGCACGTTTGTCCATCAATGCCTCAGTCGCTTGCCACTGCAGTAATGTACTATTAATCAACTATACACTGAGTTTGTATACACAAATTACTATAAACAAATAAACAATAATTCTTATCTACAAAGAATTTCTATAGGTTGTTGATATGAATTGGTGATAAGTACCTATTAATAGAAACACTCATTATTAAATTAAGCGACCCGTTTTGCATTGCGTTTGGATGCACGTAAAAGACTGTGAGCCATAGTAATGGGGAATATAGACCACTTGATTCTAATACAGTGGTACCTCCATATACGAGTTTAATTCGTTACATGACCTTGCTCGTATGTCAAATAGTTCATATCTCAAAGCAATTTTTTTCATTGAAATGAATAGAAATGCCTTTAATCCGTACTTCCAAAAAATCACTTCACATGTTTAAATATTATAATAATAAATATAATATAAACTAATAAAATAAACTTCATTAAATAAATTTTAATGACTCTGAGATGAATATCTGAATGTAATAAATTTAGCTTGTGGTATTCGCTATTATTTTTGGAGAAACTATGTTTTATAAATCCACTATAACATCTTTTGTATTAAAAATAATTATAAATATGTATTTTAAAATAGATCCGAAGATAGAAATAAAAAACAGCTTTTGGTACAATTATAGTGTAGTACATAATCAATGACCTATGCCAAAACGAATGTAAGTTTTACATAGAAAAATAGTTTTAATACTCACTGTCGGCATCGACTTCTTCGATGAGTTCAAGTTAAGTGTTAGTCTAAGGTGGGAGGAACTGTAAAACATGTAGCGGTGTAGTGTGCGATTCGTAGTATCTCAAATCTTGCTCTCATCTCAAAGCAAAATATCGCTCGCTCGCCGGCTCGTGTCTCAAAATACTTGTATATTAGGGCACTCGTATATCGAGGCACCACTGTATAAATAATTATACTCATTTATATTACCTTTTAATTGTCATTAATTGGGGTGCTAGTATTTACCACGCTTGGCAGGTGAATTATGTCCATGGTACTGCTCATGTCTATAGGCAACGGTTACCACTTTTCATCAGGTGGGCCGTCAGCTTGTTTGCCGTTCTAAGTTGTATAAAAAAAAAGAATTAGGAATCGCAGTCAAGCTTTAGAGATGATTTAAGAGAGACGCTGTTGCCCATCCCTCGCCCGCCCTTAGTCGGCTCTTACGACACCTACAGGAAAGGAAGGGGTGGCCTATTCTATGCCGGTATCACACAGCTATACGTTCTAATGCGTATTAATTGCGTATTAATAATCAAAATTACATTTCATCATATTGAGAAGTTTACACTGTTAAAATAAAGCCATTTGTAAATGTGTTTGTATTCCTTGTGAGTGCATTTTTGTTCGGCATAAAATTAGCAACTTCCACTATTACAAAAAGTACCTATCGAAACTAAAAGATATTTCGTAGACACATTAACTTGAACTTATTGAAATTTACAAAGCAGACTCTTGTCTGCTACAAATAAATATAAATTTTGCATTACAACACTTTTTGGCTTCACTTTTACTGTGATGTCAAAAAATGGCAGCTTAACCGCCACAAGATTAATAGCACCAACACAGATTTGTCGTCTATCGATCACAAAAGTAAACACCAATATCGGTACAAAATTGGCGACGTAATGTCGTTCGGTTATTATACAGGGTGAAAGAGAAATCATTATCTATACATAATTTACGGAAACAGATTTTATCTTGCGGAAGTCCACATCACTGGTTATTTTGTGAGAATTATTTTGTTTATTTCCGCTACCATCAGTATGTGTGCGACTGCCAACACTCGAAAATTGACCACTATCATAACTGTTAGTTCTACAACCTTCCATATTAATCATCAATCTCCGAATGCCATTTCGTCCACGCATGTTGTGAATTGGCGAAGACAACAAGAATAACTAATTAAGAAAAAAATAGAAAAATAACAGGTTACCTTTTACTTTTAATGATAAAAGAAAAAAAAAGAGATGTGTTAAAGGCATCCCGAAAGCAGTTAATGAGTGTACATACATTTCCAAAATGACAAACTCTGGTCATCTTATTACACTTATTGCAGTGTACTCGGAAATGGAAGGGGTAGCCCTTTTATAGTTATTTAGTTATTTTATATATATTAACATTACTGCAGCGGCCAGCAATTGAGGTATTGATGGACGAACGTGCAAATGTGGGCCGAGGCGTAGCGAAGGCATACATAGGTGAGTCCATCAATGCCTAGTTGTGGCCAAGGCTTGTATAGTACTTTTCTCAAACAATGCGCGGAAATCAAAAACACAATTTTACGTTTTAAGTTCAATGACGAATAACGAACAATAATAATTTTTCACGCGCCATTTTGTTCATTTGTTTTTTTTTTCAATAAACAGCTTTCTATTTGCAAGCCAGTTTGAAAGTTAACTAAAACCTTTTATTAGTTACCTCCTTGGTAGCCATATCTCGAAGTATAAGGTCATTCCATTTTTAAATTACAGGACAAATATGAGTTTACATAGTAATTTATCTGGCCGTAAAACACGACAGATATGGATTTTCATACAACTTTTGCCGGCCGCAGCCCGCATGTATCTGTATATGTCAATATGTGGCCAGTACCTACGCCAATTTTGATTTATCTCTAAAAAGATTGTCAAAATAATGCTCACATTTCCAAGCATGTTTTAGAAAAAATATTTATCAAGGCACTGTGCTCCTTACGTCTACGTGTTGGGAACATTTTTTAGTTGTTCTCTGATCATATATGTCGTGTGTGCTAAAAATAATTGTTTACAACTGGAAAACAAATACAAAAATGTTTGCCCGTGTCTCCGTGTTATAAATTGGGTGCGCCGCCTCTATAAATCGGTGTCTGTACTTGGGAACTTCCTATTTCCCTCTGATTCTCGACTCCATTAAAACTTTTTACCGCTACTACGGACTTTTACGGGTTTTTACTTATAGCGGAGTCGAAGCGAGCCGCATTCGCTGTCAACTTAGTCAGAAACATGCTGTATTATTTTCTGGTGCCTTATTTTTGTACGCGATAGAAATTCCACAGCTCGGCAGCGCCATGTTTTTACGTGCTATTTACATTGATGTGCCCAAAACCTTGCTTGTTTACTAAGCGCATAATTATAGAACCCACATGCAACATTTCTAGTTTTTACACCTATTCATATATGAATTATGTTTATAATAATAAAAATTTATTTGCTCCGACTAATGACAGGATAAGTCCTTTATCACTGCTTCTTTTCTTGATTTCGAAAAGGTTCTGTCTGGTTATTTATTTATTTTTTTAATTTAATGAATAATTTATTTTACACACTAATAATACATAAATACCTATATGACAGAGGTAATCAAATGTACAAAAACGAACTTAACTCTAGAAGAGTTGTCTTCCAGTGAACCCAAAGTGTAAAGAAGCATCAATGTCAGCGGATAGAGTGGTGTACAATATTGTGACAATTTTCAAACAAAAGAAATAGATGACTTTTATATTTCTTATTTCATAACTACGTCAGTTATAGGCGAACTTAAAAAAGCTTTTTTTTTCTAAAATAATATACTTACAGGTAAGGTAAGGTTTTGATCCTTATTAGGCATTAAGTTCCCTTAGACGCCTTTTACGACACCTCCTGGAAAGGAATGTTTTTTTTTAATGGATGATAATGAAATGGTAACCCTGCCTGCGCTATCGGTATACACTGACGGGGCACGAGTGATGGATGAAAGTGTCAGTTAACCCATCGTGACGCAATCCACGAGAATTAACCTTAATAGTTTTCAAAGGTGTCCGCGGGGGGGGAAGGGATTGTTAGTAATGGAGACTGAGAATCCCATTGCTAGCAATACATCCAACCAGGTCAACCTTCTCGCGGTTCTTCCTGGAAACTATCATGGTGATGAATTCATCATGATGGGCTAACTGACCTGTATTTATTCTCATCTATCACTCTTCACTGGTGCTCCGCCAGCGTATTCCGTTAGCGCAGGCGGGGTTACCATACCATTTTCGCCCAACAAAAAAAATCTATGCCAGGAGCACACAGCACAGTTAGTCGATAAGTGCTTTTAATTTAAAACTTATTTAAAACGTACCAAGAGCTTGTTTAAAATATTCCTTCTAATAATATAAAACAACAATTAAATTCGAATCAGTGAAGATGCAATTCTCAAGCAATGCAGAAGTATAAAGCAAAAAGAAAACATTCACAGCGAGTACGTTTCTTCTACAAACTTGTATCGCTCCACTGACCCGGTTTCTTACTGGAAAACTTCCTCAGACAATCCTTTAATCACAATTAGTTTACGGCTCAAAATCGAAGCGGTCGGAAATATTTCACTGTCCGTGAACCGACTTTTTTCCTTTGTGAATTAAATAAAAAAAAAAGTTTATTTAATTCACAACGGCGTAAACAATATCGATGAGAAAACATTATTGAATTAAAGACTTATAAATATGTAGAAATGTAATGGATTGTACAAAACTGACATATGAGCGCGTGGCAAATCTAAACATCTTATAAGCTTTGTTGATTACGTTATCTTCATGTAGATTAAAGTGTAGAAGTCTGTATAGTGCAGAAACTTGGACGATCAGGCAACAAGAACGCCGAAAAATTGATGCTTTAGAGATGTGGTGCTGGCGACGACTGCTGCAAATACCTTGGACTGCCTTTCGAACTAACGTTTCCATTCTGAACGAACTGAAAATCAGAGAGAGAGATTGTCGTCAACTGTTCGTATACGAATTCTCAAGTACTTCGGCCATATCATTCGGAATGAAGATTGTATGGAACGTCTAATTGTCTAAGGAGCGGTACAAGGCAAACGTTCTCGGGGTAGATCACCAACGCGATCGACTGACCTCATCAAAACGGCCACACAGCAGTCTATTGTGGAATGCTCTCGCTCGGCAGAGAACAGAAGTAGATGGAAACATATTGCGAAGACCTCAATCATGAAGGAGAGCCTCATCGACGATCCACTGTCATTGTGAAAACCACGACCACTCTGTCAAGAGTGTACGACTGAAGAGAGAGAAATTAAAGTGTAATTGTTTATCTAGAGTTACACCCAGAACTTTTATTTGATCAACAACCTCAAGCGAAATTATTTTAACAATAACTTTTTAAATTGTATGGTTTTAAGGGGTTCCTTGGATTTTTCTGATGATAATAGGGCGCAGTATCTATAAATTAAATTAAATTGAATTATTATCACAAAGGGTCGGAAAATAAAAAGTAACTTCCATAGTAACAAGCTTACATATCCATATGGTCCCGGCATAGAATAGGCCACGTTTTTCTTTTCGTGGGTGTCTACAGAGCCGACTAAAAGAGAGTGAGGGATGGGCAGCAGCGTCCCTCTTAAAACATCTGTAAAGCCTGACTGCGGTTGGTGATCCGTCTGCCAAGCGTGGTAACTACTGGCAAACCTCCCCAAGGAGGAGGCTTGTGTTTTTTTTATACCACTGAGGTGGCAAACAAGCATACGGTCCACCTGATGGTAAGTGATTACCGTAGCTTATGAACACCTGCAATACCAGAGCTATTACGCGTGCGTTGCCGCCCCTGAAGAAGAAGACAGATATAGGCTGGTATCCTGATGATCACTTGTCAGTGGCTTGAGAGTGATGAACACTGGGCAGTATCCAGTGTTGGGATTATTGAACAGTACAATTATTGGACATAATAAATAGATAATCGTGACGTTCCGAACAGCAATCGCACATGCACAACAAACACGTGTCGCAAAACGTGCGTGGATGAAGTGATGGTCGGAGATTGCAAATAAGTAAGGTTGTAAAACTTCTGGTAATTAGAATAGTAGTCAATCAAATGTTGGCAGTCACATACATACTAATGGTAGTGGAACTAAAAATAATTATAATCAAATAAATTCAAATTTAAATCATCTTTATTCATAGAGACTTGTTTACAAGCACTTTTAAGTCGTAATTTTTTTTAATCTACTTCAGGATTCGGAAGGTTGTTATCTGTTGAGTAGATCCCGTAAGAAACTCAACAGTTACTCTTTTAAATCTCTGTTAACATTATGTGTCCTTATTTAAATCTATGTCTAAAATTACATGGTCGTTAAAGGCCCGTGCATGATCGACTAACACTATGCACATTTGTCATTCAAGTAATCGTTTAGTGTGTTTTGTGCTATGTAAAATATGTATTTTTTAATAACATTTTTAAATGTTATCCAATGAAGAATGTCTATTTTTTTTAGAAGATTTTGCTTTGTAAATCAAAAGACCACTTGTACTGCAAAGAGCAAATAACAAACATTTTAAATTTAAATTTCTTACTAATTATTTCAATAATAGAAAACATTATTTTAAATATATTAAAAAGCCGGTCCAAAATATGAATATTAAATGCCAATTCCCATAAAAGACGTATTAACTTTTTCTAAAAGATAACCACTAGTGATATGGACTTCTGCAAGATAACACCACCGACTAAACCGTCTTTCAAAAAAAGCGTTCACGCTCACTTTTTATTTTTATCCGAGCAGTAAGTACTTTATATTATTCTCAATTTCGTGTATAATATAGTATATGTCATATATGTGTAAGTATATTTGTTATTCATATATATTTATTCGTGTATATATGTAATTTTAGTATGTATGTATATCAATAATTAGTAGTACCGCATTCGAGTATTCTGACACTTGCCTATGGTTGACTGGGAGAGAATGCTTTTAGCATTAAGTCCGCCATGTACACATATTTGTACTAATGAATAAATAAATAAATAAAACACCTAGTGCAGTGAAATATTTACAATATTTTTTTAATATGTATCTATAATATATATCATCCGTTTGACTTGTTAAAGCTCTCTCAACCACGGCCCTGCGGGAGCTGTTATTTTTATCTCACAGACTCTGATTGCCTCTGCTCGTTTGCAGTTCACGATAACCTTTTAGGGTTTCGTAGGCTATCACGAAAACAATTTTAAACCGCATGTCTCAATATTACGAAATTCTAATCTGTGATAATTTTTTTTTTTTTGGGTGTTATTCAACTAACTGGAGATGGTAATGGGCCTCGTTTTAGGAAGCTTGCATACAGACACAAATTACTTCATTTTTTATTTTATATTATTATTTCTACCATTTACTGTTCATTGCTGAACATAAGCCTGCCCCATAAGAGGAGTTTTGCTAGTAGTTGCCACGCTTGGCAGGCGGGTTGTCAACCGCAGTTAAGCTTTTAGAGATGTTTTAAGAGGGACGCTGCTGTCCATCCCTCGCCCTCTCTTAGTCGCCTCTTACGACACCCACGGGAAAGGAAGGGATGGTCAATTCTATGCCGAAGTACACAAGCGATTAATTCATAGGCATAATAAAATAATATCTCTAAATTTTACAATATCCATTAATATTATAAATACTAAAGTTTTTGGCAGGGGGAACAGGGATTGTTAGTAATGAGGTCTAATGGCCCCATTGCTAGCAATATACCCTTTTAGGTCGACCTCCACGCGGTTCCCCCTGGAAACCATCATGTTCAATTCTTGTCGAATTTATCATGGTGGGCCAACTGACCTGCAATCATTCTCACCTACCATCTTCCACTGGTGCCTCGTCGGTGTATACCGATAGCGGGGGCGGTGTTTTTTATTATAGGTGATAATGAAATAGTAACCCCATCCGTCGCTATCGCTATACACCGGCAGGACACCAGTGACGGATGATAGATGAGGATGAAACAGGTCAGTTAGCCCATCGTGACGAATTCAACGAGAATTGTTCACGATGGTTTCCAGGGGAAACCACGTGGAGGTTGACCTGATAGGGCATATTGCTAGCAATGGGGCTGTCAAACTCCATTGCTAACAATCCTTTCCCGCCGCAGGGGCGGGGTTACCATTCCATTTTCACCCATTAAAAAAATACGAAAGTTTGGAGGGATGGATGAATGTATATTTGTTAGTCGTTTAAATAAAAACTATTGAACGAATTTAAAGGAAATTCGTTACACGACTGAGATAGATCCTACTTAGCAACATTCTCTATGTACTAATTCATATGAGCAAAGTAGTGGAATGTAACTAGTATAAAACAAAGTCGCTGCCCACGTCTGTTTGTTCTTCTGCTTGTTTCTAAATTATGCAACAGATTTTGATACGAGTTTCACTGTTATTTAGATATTTGACAGGTTTATATGTCTTTAAACGGATTACGAAACGATACCAGAGGAAGACTGTACAAAAGTCGATTGCTTGGGTATCTCTGTCCCATTCGTCAACCGTGAAGCAGTTGTGTTTGCATTGCTGTGTTTCGATTTGAAGGGTGGGATATGGCGTGAATTTACTGGGTACAGAGGAATAACACCTGAGTCCTCAGGAATGGCAACGCATGGAGGGTATCATGGGCGAAACAGTATGCTCTGTTATGTCCATGATCTATAGGCGACGGTTACCACTTTCCATCAGGTGGGCCGTCAGCTTATTTGCCATTCTAAGTTGTATAAAAAAATCACCAAAAGCCTAACTTATTTGCACTTAATGTTCAAGACATGAAGTCTTGAACATTAAGTGCCCTTAGTCGCCTCCTACGACACCCACGGGAAAGGAAGGGGTGGCCCATTCTATGCCGGGAGTAAACGGCATTTTTATCTTGTCAAAAAAGAAATATATTTATTTAAACCGTCTGTAATGTGTTGTAAAAAATACTTTGCTTGTATTTATATAAAAAAAAACTATCCGCCGTGTTTCGAATAGAAATAATGAAATTTCCTTGTAGAGTGTGAATTACTGGTACCACAGTTACCACTTTATATATATTGGGTCAGCTGTTTGTTCTCAGACAAGGGGAAAACGAATTTATTTGTACTAATATTTACGCTACTGAAGAGAGTGAGATAGAACGAGACGCCACGCTCGTTCGTTCCTCTTCTATTGGTAATAGATTTATTTATTGTTTCTTTAGACCGTTTGATAATAATAAAATATTATTGTCTAATATATCCTTTCTATTATAAATTTGAATGTGAGTTCGTTTGGTACCTTTTAACGTCTTAACGGCGGGGGCAAAGGGATTGTTAGTAATGGGGCCTAATAAACCCATTGCTAGCAATACACTCTATCAGGTCGATTTCCATGTGATTCCCCTTGGAAACCATCGTGAACAATTCTTGTTGAATTCGTCACAATGGGCTAACTGACCTGCTTCATCCTTATCTATCATCCTTCATTGGTGCCCCGCCGGTGTATACCGATAGCGCGGGTGGGGTAACCTTATCACCCATCCATTATTACCCATTACAAAAAAAAGTCTTAACGGCTTACTCGATCATTATGAAAGGTATATCCGGAGTATATTGGGTAAAGAAGTACATAGGCTGCTTTTTATCACGGAATGGATGAATTCGCTGGTAAAAATTAGTAAAATAATAAATACTAGTGGTCGCTCAGTGGTCGAAATTCGACCATAACATATATTGTAATAAATTAATTTATTATGGTTGTGTTTGAGATACAGTAAAATTAAACAAATAATATTAAAGACAAACAATATTAATCTATTCTCTTTGACCACGGACTTTAACAATAAACAAAAGAATACATATATGCGTGTGTATGTCAAATACCATATATGGTAGTGTGTGTAATTTTTTTTTATTGATTTAATGTATTTGCATGTATAATTTAAAAAAAATATTAGCATTCTGCACTCCTTCGCTATATAAACTACAAGTGTGCGGAATTTCGTGCTCCTCCGTCCGCGCAATTATCGTAAAAAGGGGTACAAAGTTTTTGCTTCACGTATAAATGTATAGATAAAGTAGGCGACGTGCTGAAGAAGGGCCGAATTAAAAGTACCCGTAACCGGCGAGCGTGTATGAAAAGATTGATGAATGTGGAAGAAGCGAAAGAGGTTTGTTTGAATCGAAGCATTTGGCGTTCCATTGTTTCTACCTACCCTAATGGGAGACAGGCGTGACAGATATGTATGTATGTATAAAGTATATTGTGTGAGGGAGGAATCAGATGTCTTTGGAACCGGCTTGCAATCTTGACACTAATTCTAAAAGCAAAAGTTACTTGTTTGCTATTAGGTTTGCATTCTCCCAAAGGACTTAGCATGAAAATAAATTAACAACACAACATTCTCAACCGACTTTGAAAACAAGGGGGTTCTCACTTCAGATGTATCTATTTTTTATATTTGTCATAACTCCGTCAGTTGTGAACCGATTTGAATAATTCTTTTTTTATTTGAAAAGTTTTACGTACAGATTGATCTTGTAGATTTTTTATTAAAATTTATACCAGAGGGGGACTTTGTACAAAAGTCGATTGCTTGGGTACCTCTGTCCCATTCGTGTTTCAACCGTGAAGCAATTGTGTTTGCATGGCTGTGTTTCGGTTTGAAGGGCGTGAATTTACAGGGTACAGAGAAATAACATCTGATTCCTCAGGAATGGCAACGCATGGGTGGTATCATGGGCGAAACAGTATACTCTGTTATGTCCATTGTACTGCTCATGTCTATAGGCGACGGTTACCACTTTCCATTAGTTTGTTTGCCATTCTAAGTTGTATAAAAAATATATATAATACCAATCTGACCAAGATTAATTACTTCAATTTTTATAATAAAATAACTAGTTTTGCTGTAACTGAAGTCGGTTTTTATGCGATGTAGTACAATTTAATTATTGTTATAAATACAGTTTATAGAGTGGCGTAAACGATCATGTTGTAATAGAACGCTGTAAGAGCCCTCTAGTCTTTGTCGCATAAACCTCTTGTCTCGCGTGATGAGGGCTGACAGCTCGTGTGGGGACTTATACAATATGACGTATTATCGTAGACAGCTAATAGGGGTACATTTTTGAACCGTTAGAGAATGTAAAAAAAATTATCGGAAGGCTTAAAATTTACCAAGAGATTTCTTGAGAGATTCATAAACTGAAAAATGGTTTCGAATCTCGCATCAAAAATTTGTATGTAATACGAGTATATTGAATTTAAAAGTCACTTTTTTTTATACAACTTAGAATGGCAATCAAGCTGACGGCCCACCTGATGGAAAGTGGTAACCGTCGCCTATAGATATGAGCAGTACCATGGACATAACAGAGTATACTGTTTCGCGTTCATGTATACGCTCATGCGTTGCCATTTCTGAGGACTCAGATGTTATTCCTCTGTACCCTGTAAGTTCACATCAAATGTACAAATGTTTTAAATAATCATACAGTCAATTATACGTAGATACGTTATCATTATCGTGTGCTTGAGATGGTATAGAGGTACAGAGGTGGCGACATCTATCTTATACTTATACCAGAGGGAGACATTGTACAAAAGTCGATTGCTTGGGTACCTTTGTCCCATTCGTGTTTCTACCGTGAAGCAGTTGTGTTTGCATGGCTGTGTTTCGGTTTGAAGGGTGAGATATGGCGTGAATTTACTGGGTACAGAGGAATAACACCTGAGTCCTCAGGAATGGCAACGCATGGGGGTATCATGGGCGAAACAGTATGTGTGTGTACTGTTATATCCATAGTACTGCTCATGTCTATAGGCGACGATTACCACTTTCCATCAGGTGAGCCGTCAGCTTGTTTGCCATTCTAACTTGTATAAAAAAAAAAACTTCGTCATCATGACGATCATATCAGCCGTTAACTGTCCACTGCTAATCATTAATGATGATATAGCCGTATGGTCCTGGCATAGAATACGCCACCCCTTCTTTCCCGTGGGTGTCATAAGAGGCGACTAAGGGACGTCGAGGGATGAGCAGCAGCGTCCTTTTTAAAACATCTCTAAAACCTAACTGTGGTCGCCAATCCGCCTACCAAACGTGGGATCTCCTGGCAAAAGACCCTAAAGAGGAGGCTTATGTGAACAGTGAACAGTTAAAGGCTGGTACGATGATGACGATGATTGTAAATATTACAATGAAAATTACCAAAGTAACTATCAATAATATAATTGTAAATAAAATTCAGGTTGACTTCCGTCACAAGTAAGGACTTATCTATTTATTAGCTTGGCTTTTAGTAATAATAAATAAATAATAAATTTGTGTATGTATGTTTGTTGCATTTACATTATTTTTACCGGTACCTTTCTGGCACTAGATTACCCGCCAATTAATTCTTTTCTCTTTAACTGCACTGGGTTGACTGGAAGAGATCTCTTTTGCTATAACAAGTTGTTAAACTAATCGCTATATGTATCGTTCAAGTGCCATATATATATATATATATATATATATATATATATATATATATATATATATATATATATATATATATATATATATATATATGTCTAAAATCCAAAGGTTTGCAGCTCTTCCATTTATACAGAACCTTGGCGGTATTTTTCATAAATCTGATAGGTTTGTGTCGGCTACACGGACGCCGGTTGACGAGTTCAATTTAACTTTAAATCCAGAATAATACTTTGAAGCGACGGCAACACAGCTAAAAGCATTTGAAATTGTTTGCTCCTACTAAAAAATATAATAGCTATGGCAAAAAATATTGAAAGAAATTTTCGGAACAACTCTTTTCATTTTCAACATAATTTTATGCTTCTTTTTTTTTTTGTTCTCTTCCTATTTATTTTTTGTATTCCATTTGAAAAAAGGTAGATTATTTACAGTGTTGCTAAGCGACATATTTCCTAATAAAATTTGACGATATAATTTTATTACACCTAAGAGAAATGGGAAAAAAAAGCTTTTGATAAGAATTTGCGGTAAAAATTATTAAAATGTTAAAAAGTTCTATATATAGAACTGCAAAAATTAATAATAATTAGTTATTAGTTAGGTTAGTTGCCATCTCCTCTCCTTAAAAGGGGAGATGAGAATTTTAGTGAAATTTAAAAAATAATAATATAGATATAAAACAAAACCAACAATAATTTTACTGTACATTACTAAAAAGGACGAGGAATGGGCAGCAAACTGCGGTTGCCATTCCGCTTACCAAGCGTGGCAACTATTGGTAAAACTCCCCTTATGGGAAAGCCTTATGTTTAGCAGTGGACATAGGATGAGGAGGGTTTTGTCAGTAGTTGCCACGCTTGGCAAATTCAAATCATCTTTATACAAATAGAATTTGAATTAGGCAGGCGGATTGGCAACAACAGTAAGACTTTGGCGATATTTTAAGAGTGACGCTGCAGCCCATTCCTCGACCATTAAGTTCGTTTAATCACCTCTTACGACACCTATGGGTATGGAAGCGGTGGCCTATTCGGTCAAGGGAGAAGTAGCGTCCCTCTGAAAACGTAACAAAGGCCTAACTGCGGCTACCGACTCGCCTGTTAAGCGTGGCAACTGCTATCACTTATTAACTTATTAACAGCAATTGATAGCTAATATATTATAATAAAAAAGAAATTAAATAATCCCTAGAAGTTATTTGATAATAATAAGGATATTGGCAATAAACGGCCATTTTTTAAAGTGACATAATTTCAATAAAAAAAAATCTGATCTTTGTGACACTAAATTATATTTTTAATCGACGAAATTGCTTTTATAACGCGGTTCGTAGCAACGAGTGGTGGTGGAAAGTGGGATAATTGGGAGCACTTAACTTTCAACATTTAAAAAAGTATTTTAAAATAAATTATGACTCAACGACCAGAAAAAATTATGGACAGAAAACACAAAAAGGACAAATTAAGAGGAATATTTAGAAAAAAACAGAAGATTAAATAAAACACCATACAAAATAAGGAAGAAAAAGTCAAGGGTGATGGAATTAGAAATTTGAAGACCTTACAAGAGAATAAAACTAAGGGAGTATTATTTTATTTATTTATATAAATAACTTTAACCAAATAAAAAATACAATGCAATTTTACTGTGTTTTATATTGAAATTGAACCAGAGGGAGATTTTGTACAAAAGTCGATTGCTTGGGTACCTCTATCCCATTCGTGTTTCAATCGTGAAGCAGTTGTGTTTGCATGGCTGTGTTTCGATTTGAAGGGTGGGATATGGCGTGAATTTACTGGATACAGAGGAATAACACCTGAGTCCTCAGGAATGGCAGCGCATGGAGGGTATCATGGGCGAAACAGTATACTCTGTTATGTCCATGGTACTGCTCATGTTTATAGGCGACGGTTACCACTTTACATCAGGTGGGTTGTCAGCTTGTTTGCCATTCTAAGTTGTTTAAAAAAAAAGTATGCAAATGAATAATGTGCGATCTATTCCGTGCCGGGAGCACACGATTGATAACATATGATTGTATTAATCGATCCGTCCCTATTTGTAACTACAGTAATTCTTCATTTGTCCGATAACGCGCACAGTAAACGTGTAGTTTCAGTAATTGGACGATAATCGCGATAAGATGTTATCGATTGTCGACTCTCGAATAATCGATCACTATCGCAATTGTAAAACAACGCAAATTATACTGTCTTGTCATTACTATTAACATAAGGGGGGGAGGAGGGATTGTTAGTAATGGGGCTTAGTAGCCCCATTGCTAGCAATATACCATATCAGGTCAACCACTTCGTGGTTCCCCATGGAAACCATCGTGATCGATTTATTCATAGATTTGTCACGGTTGGCTAACTGACCTGCCTCATTCTCGTCTATCATCCCTCACTGGTGCCCCGCCAGTGTATACCGATAGCGCAAGTGAGGTTATAATTCCATTATTATCCATTAAAAAATCTATTAATATTTATAATTGAATAATATTCGACTTTATTTAACGGTTGACGGATGAGCAGCTGCGTCCCTCGCCTAAACGTGGTTGCAAACCTGCTTACTAAGCGTAGCAACTGCTGGCAAACTTCCCAAAGTGAGTTTGTGGGTTTGTTACCTATAGCACCATAATGGCTTAACCAACCACTGTGAAATTTGATATACAAGTACTATGTGAGATTAAGTAGGATATGGCTAGGATACTTTTTATCACGTTCGGTAAATACGAGTACATAACGACAGGGGGGAAAGGGATTGTTAGTAATGGAGACTGAAAATCCCATTACTAGCAATATACCCAACCAGGTCGACCTCCTCGTGATTCCCCCTAAAAATTATCGTGGTTAATTCCTGATGAATTGATCATGATGGGCTAACAGGCCTGTTTTCATTCTCATCTATCACCCTTCACTGGTGCTCCGCCAGCGTAACCCGTTAGCGCAGACGGGGTTACCATTGCATTGTCATCCATAAAAAAAAATACATAACGACAAATTCGTGAGTAAAAGGTAGTATGTTCATATTTCCTTTTTGTGATTATGTTTTTTTAATGGATGATAATGGAATGGTAACCCCGTCTGAGCTATCGGTATACACTGGCGGGGCACCAGTGAGGGATGATAGGTGAGGATGAAAAGGCAGGTCAGTTAGCCCATCGTGACGAATTCAACGGTAAATTAATCACGATGGTTTCCAGGGAAAACCGCGTGGAGGCCGACCTGATTGTATATGTATATTGATAGCAATAAGGATTAATCTCCATTTTACTAACAATCCCTCCTCTCCTTGTCCCCTTATGTTACGCTATTACGTCACAAATTCTGAAGTGGCATTGTTATTGATCGCATTTTTACAATTGGTCGCGTTTAATCTATTAATGCCTTCTTACATTGTGATGAGTGAAGACGGCGTATTTATTTGTCAAGCAAATAACTGTTAACAAATAACTGTGACACAATGATTCCGCGTTCTAAATTCAAATATTTTCAATCTAAAGTGTTTCTTTTTTATGCAACTTAGAATGGCAAACAAGCTGACGACCACCTGGTGGAAAGTGGTAACCGTCGCCTATAGACATTAGCAGTACCATGGACATAACAGAGTATACTGTTTTTCCAATACATTGCCATTACTGAGGACTCAAGTATCATTCCTGTGTACCCTGTAAATTCACTACCATATCTCACCCTTTAAACCGAGCAGCCATGCTAACACAACTGCTTCACGGTAGAAACACGAATGGGACAGAGGTGCTCAAGCAAACGACTTTTTTACTGTCTCCATCTCGTGTCTACGGAATTACTCGTCGTAAATTGGTTGTTTTGTTTTAAACATAACAAAATTTTACATAGGTAGTAGCTTATACTAAGGATTCCAATAAATCCAACTTCTTTTAGTTTCTACTTTATTTTTTATATAGCGATATTTTCAAGATAAAGTAAGAAACAGCGTGATTAGAGAGAAGTGTGGACTGAAAGACGATGTAGTGACAAAAATCGAAAAAGGAATGTTGTGTTGGTTTGGTCATTTGGAGAGGATGGATGAAAGAAGAATTACGAAAGAGATTTATCGAGCAAGAATGAATGGAGATGTCGGTAGGGGCCGCCCTAGACGGACGTATGTTGACCAAATAGGTGACGTGCTGAAGAAGGGCCAAATTAAAAGTACCCGTAACCGGCGAGCGTGTATGAAAAGATTGATGAATGTGGAAGAAGCGAAAGAGGTTTGTTTGAATCGAAGCATTTGGCGTTCCATTGTTTCTGCCTACCCTAATGGGAGACAGGCGTGACAGATATGTATGTATGTATGTACGATATTTTCACTAACTATGCACCTATTTCGATAATTCTTATTTCAATAGACAGTTTATTCCCCCGTTGGTTCTTATTCCCCCACTAAATATCTCACGATTGAAGTCGGGTTTCTTTTGACAAATTCTTAAATTATTACAACAGCCTCTCATGTAGAATGTCGAATATTCTAATTCTCTTTGTGTCGTCGAGTACTAATTTGAAACGTAAAACGCTCTTTGGAGTACTACAGTTTAATTGGTTTCTCAAATTATCTCAAATATAAAGAAAATGTTTATATAATAATAAAAAAACATAATAACTAAGTTTTATTTTATAGTGTCCACCATGGACATGATGAGGATGGATAGAGTATACTGTGTCGCCCATGATACCCTTTTCATGCATTGCCCTTCCTGGGGACTATAAGATGTTATGCTTCTGTAATCTGTAATTTCACTGCCATAGCTTACCCTTCAAACCGAAACACAGCCATTAACATACAAATGCTTCACGGCAGAAACACGAATGGTATCCAAGCAAATGACTTCGTACAAAGTCTCCCTTTGGTAACTTAAATACTTTAAATAGAAATAAAATCGAATTTTATTACCCGTAACTGTCTCAAAATTAAAATAAATTTAATATTAGAAATTTTTCAATATAATTTATCTATCTTCATGCTAAGTCCCTTGCGGGGTAGACAGAGAGAGGCGAGCGCCAAAGACCCTTTAGATGCATTTCTGGTTTCATGCTTTAACAAATAACTTTATTTTAAATTTTAATGCACTTTTATGAAAGAAAGGTTCTTGAGTGGCGACCACGTACGGGCAAACGCAGTGTAGGAAGACCCCCACTAGATGGAATGACGAAATGCGTTGCAGGGAGTCAGTGGCAGTTTATGGCAGTCTATGGGGGAGGCTTATGTCCAGCAATGGACGGATAATGGTTGAAATTATGATAATGCTGATGCACTTTTACAACTCATAAAAACATATACATAAGTAAGAAATAATCACTCATTTAGCGTTCAATGATACCACGTCTTACATGATGGCAGTGTATAATAGCTATTCACTGCCTATTCACTGTTTCATCCTGGGAACTCGATCGCGTCACCCTCCCGTCTCCTTCCCGTTAAAAAGTAATCAAATTCCGAGAGTCTATAATTAAATTTGTCAAACATAAACCATTTACCTCATTTTGTAATGTTTTTATCTCGGTTATCGCACGGGCGCGCCGTTCGTCTACAATCTACACTTTCTGCGGCGGCATCGATGGAAATTATGAATAAATATTGACTTTCTTTACATGTAACGTACATTACAATATGTGAGTTTAATTAGTGTGGTACAGATTCGAGTTGGCCGTTTATTAAATGTAAACTTTGTACATTTAATAAGGCGCCATGTTGAAATAGTGACTACGCAGTGCGGTTCCCACAATGTTTCTAACTAGTAATTTGGGCGTATGTGGTTATAGATACTACATTAAAAAAAGGTTTTGTGTCCGACTTCAAAAAGGGAGGAAACTTTTATGTATGCCCGTCGATTACTCCATCAATTGTGATCTGATTTTTTTTTATTCAAAAGAGAGATTCCATTATCACCAAGTCAGAAAATCGAGGGCAACACTCAAATTTTATAAGTGATTTACATATTTTTAAAATTTCTCTAAAATCATTCTGATATCTGCATTTGACAGTCATCATGTTGCTGACTCGATGATGAAAAGCACAACTCCTTAATAGTTGAGAATTAGGGGATCAATATTTAAATAATATAGACATGCCATTATCATCATCATTCCAGCCATTATCTGTCCACTGCTGGACATAAGCCTTCCCCATACACTGCCATAAAGAACGGTCCTGAGCCACCTGCATCCATTGACTCCCAATATAGACACGTATAAACTATTAATCGTTACATTCCTATAAGTTATCCAGATGAACAATGATGATAATGGAAACTTTGTCACCTTAACGGTTAGGAGATAGGGGATAATTCCTTGCAAATTGTAAGCACGTATGAATTGTTTATGAGGCTCTTTTAAGTTATTTAGGTGATTGCATATGGGAGTCATCTTATGGATCGAATATCGAAAGCGTAGGACCCTGGATCGCCTTATAAATTACATTGATTAATATCCTATTGATGAGTTGGTGATTGGGTTGAATGTTGCTTGATAGTATTATATCTTTATATTATTAATATATATATTATAATATTATATCATTGATGGACTCACGTATGTGTGCCTCGGCTTCGCCTCGGCCCACATTTACACGTTCGTCCATCAATGCCTCAGTTGCTGGCCGCTGCAGTAATGTACTATTTCCCTTATGAGTAGTAATATTACATACAAAAAAATTAAATTAACGAATCATTAGAGCGTAACTTGATGACAATAATCATGATTATAGATAGGATTAGATCACAGATATAATAGTTTCATTTCGTACAGTGCTTTTTCATCATGCGATTTCAGAAACAATTTGTTTGGCACTAAATTCCAAAGAACAATACCATCCAGTGTATTTACACGACTTAGCGCAACATAAACTTGGCATTAACGAAAGTTTTCGTGCCTAAATCAATCAGGGCTCTGTTTAAAGCGGCTCCTTGAAGTTTATGCACCGTTACCACCCAACTGAGGATTAGCGGCAGCACTCTCCGTTCGGCATCCCCTTACCCTTTAGTTGCCACTTACTGATCAGTGTCTTTTCGTTTTGGGCCAATATTATTGGCATCATGTTCCTTATTTTCTTTAACAGTTTACCTTTTTCTGTTTCTTATCATGTGGCTTGCACCTTTAATTATTTTTTTTATTGATGATAACAGAATGGTTACCCCGCCTGCGCTATCGGCATATACTGGCGAGGTACCATTCAGGAATGGTAAGTGAGGATGAAAGCAGGTTAGTTAGGCTTTCGTTAGGAATTCAGCTATAAATCAATCAAGGTGGTTTCCAGGGGGAACCGCGTGGAGGTTGACCTGATAGGGTATATTGCTAGCAATGGGGTTACTAATCTCCATCACTCACGATCCCTTCTCCCCCTTGCACCTTTAGCTGGTCTACCCATTGTGACTTTATAATCCTTTATTATCATCTTATCTTTATCCCTATTATATAAATTTTGTGGTCAGCGTAATATGTTTTTATTCATATTATCCAAGGTTTTAATTTTACGAACGAAATAACTTTGTTAAAATTTTGAAAATATCGAAAATTTTATGGACAAATAAGAATGTAATTAAATCAATTAATCCTCTTATTAAATTAAACAAACCGTCTATTTATGCCAAAGATAATTAATTTACAAGTTAACTTTTAACTCGGCTATGATATAATGGCAGTTTGATTGTATGATATGAAGTAGTTTCTATTCACTGAATACATATTATTTATTCTTTTTTTTTATACAACTTAGAATGGCAAACAAGCTGACGGCCCACCTGATGGAAAGTGGTAACCGTCGCCTATAGACATGAGCGGTACCATGGACATAACAGAGTATACTATTTCACCCATGATACCGCCCATGCGTTGCCATTCCTGAGGACTCAGGTGTTATTCCTCTGTACCCAGTAAATTCACGCCATATCCCACCCTTCAAACACAACTGCTTCACGGTTGAAACACGAGTGGGACAGAGGTAGCCAAGCAATCGACTTTTGTACAAAGTCTCCCTCTGGTATTTATTCCATGTAACGGAAAACTAAACTAAGAAAAAAAATTAAAAACTTTAACAAAAAGCGAAATTATTAACTAATATTAGAATCTTAAAGGACAAAATTTGTTTCGATTAAGTAAATACACGTAGCTCGGAATCATTCCTTAGGTCTATAGAGGGGGCGAGGGAGAGGCTCATAGTCTATAATGAAAAGTTGACGACCGATATGACATTGACGGTGATTCCTGTTATTACTGAATTATATACTTTTTTTTATTTATAACTTCATTTAGGTTCAATTTTTTTATCGACATTTAACACGGCAAGAAGCCCTAATTGGTGGTTTGAAGATAATGATCTTGTAATACCAAATATACTTGATTTATTTTACTTTATTATATTAAAAATTTACTTAACAAAGTTTTTCAGACGTAGAATTTACGTAACAGAGTTATTATTTTAACTGCGCAACCGGAATATGTTCATTGACCGGGATAGAACGTAGCCTATCTCATATACGCGATGTAGTATGTACGCCAAATGTTATGGCGAATGGTTAAGCCATTAAAGCGTTAAGAAGTTATAAAAACAAACAGATTTACCTTTCACATTTATAATATTAGTAGTGTAATTGCTTATAGTTATATTAATAAACATGGCTGTGTTTCGGTATGAAAGGTGGGATATGGCGTGAATTTACTGGGCACAGAGGAATAACACCTGAGTCCTCAGGAATGGCAACGCATGATGGTTATCGTGGGCGAAACAGTATACTCTGTTATGTCCATGGTACTGTTCATGTCTATAGGCTACGGTTTACCACTTTCCATCACGTGGGCTGTCAGCTTGTTTGCCATTCTAAGTTGTATAAAAAAAAAGTTAAAAAAAAATAGTATATTATATAAATATATTAATTTAGGTAGCAAACTATAACGTCTTTATTAAAACAATGACAAAACAGAGGGTGTGAATTAAAAACGAGAATAATAAAGCCATTACCCGGTTTATGGGGGAGTTATGGCATTTATTAATCAATGGGGATCAGTCGTAAATGTGTTGACACGGTGCGTTAAGCCGCACATTTTATGGAGTCTCCTACTTTGTGCATTGTTCATCGATATGAGACACGTAACTATATATATATATATGTATTTACTCCACATATGTTCCATACGTACGTATGTTACGGTTGAATCATTTTTATCCGATTGCCGGAAAAAGGCGGCCTCCGTTTGTTTGTTTCGTAAAAGCTTTATACTCGTATAGACACTAGAGACCCGTCCCGGCTCCGCACGGGTGGACATTTTTACAACATTTTAAAAAGTGATTAGTGTGTGACATATAGTATCGCGAAGTTTTTTGTAGTTATCGATATTTTCTTCAATATTGTAGAACATACTTTTGTTCTATCGCCAATAGTCTCCGCAGTGCACGCGACGAGAGATATTTTATAGTATTTTTTTACACCTTGAGTTACGTTACTAAAGTTTTAGTAAGGATCCCTAATCTTTTCTAGCAATAAATATAGCCTATGTTACTCAGGGTGAATGTAGTTAGCTAATAGTGAAAGAGTTTTTGAAATCGGCAAAATAGTTTTTGAGTTTATTCATTACAAAAATACATACACATAAAAATATAAATCTTTCCTCTTTATAATATTAGTGTAGATATAGATATGTACCTATATATCACAGTGAGATGAAGCTCTGATAATATTTTACAGGGTGTAAGGGACAGGTTGACAAAAACGGAAACAGTGAATTCAGGCTATTATACTGAACTGAAAGCCGACCTGAATTCAGCACGATGGTTTCCAACAGGGACCAAGGGAAGGTCAACTTGACAGAGTATATTGCTAGCAGTGGGTCTGGTAGATTGCATTAGTAATACCATATTTTTTTTATTTTTTTTTTCACTGTCTATTTGCATGTATGTTCACTCATTATGCAGAAACTATTGCACTAAATTTGAAATACCTTTCACGATTTTATTGCTGAAGTTACTTCATCATAGCAACCTTTAACTGTCCAATGTTGAACATAAGCCTCCCCTTGGAGGGTTTTTATAGAAGTTGCCACGCTTGGCAGACAGACTGACAAACGTAGTTAAGCCTTAGTGATGTTTTAAGAGGGACGATGTTGCCCCTCGCCTTAGTCGCCTCTTACCACACCCACAAGAATGGAAGGGGTGGCCTAGTCTATACTGGGAGCACAAGGTACTCACTTAACAGAAGGTACTTACTCAAAATCTAATTATGTTTAAATTTACGCCATCTAGAATTAGTCTACGTCGTTAGTTTTCTTGTAAAATTCATGCGCACGAAGTAGCAAGTAAGAAACTAGTTAATTTATATTGAAACAAACTATAACATATCCAATATAACTTTGAAAGGCGTGAAAGTACTAGTACATTACTGCAGCGGCCAGCAACTGAGTCATTGATGAACGAACGTTAGAGGACAGTTAGAGGCTGATACAATGAAATAATTGTTTGGCTAGTTCAAAAAACTTCTAATCAGATTCTATACAATATAAACCTTTGTCTTTGTTTAAAGCAAGGTATAATTAGTACATTACCGCAGCGGCCAGCAACTGAGGCATTGATGGACGAACGTGCAAATGTGGGCCGAGGCATAGCCGAGGCACACATACGTGAGTCCATCAATGCCTAGTTGTGGCCAAGGCTTGTATAGTACTTTTCTCAAACAATGCGCGGAAATCAAAAACACAATTTTACTTTTTAAGTTCAATGACGAATAACGAACAATAATATTTTTTCACGCGCCATAATTTTCATTTGTTTTTTTCCAATAGACAGTTTTCTACTTGCAAGCCAGTTCGAAATTTAAATAAAACCTTGTATTAGTTACCTCCTTGGTAGCTATTTTTCGAAGTAAAACCATTCACTCCATTTTTAAATGACAGGACAGATGAGAGTTTACATAGTAATTTATCTGGCCGCAAAACACGACAGATATGGATTTTCATACAACTTTATCTGGCCGTTGCCTGCATGTATCTGTCCAGTACGACAATTTTTATTTATCTCGAAGAAGATTGTCAAAATTCCAAGCATGTTTGAGAAAAAATAATAAAATATGAATATCGTATCGTATCAAGCCGCAAATGTCCTCCCTCGTGTTTCCTGTAAGTAAAGTAAGGTATAAATGTGACATGTTGCATAAAAAGTAAGCAGGCAAGCTTATAAAAGTCTGCAGGCAAAATGTACCGTCTTAAAACCTACAAAGGATTTAATAAGCCTCGTTATAAGAATGCTAGAGTATGTAAAATGATTTAATAGTGTACAGCGACCACTAGATGGAGCAGTGATCCCTACAATGTTAAAAGGAGACACTAATACGTCTAACAATCGTTTAGAAAAAATAATTCTCGTGAGGTTCTTCCCAGCATTGAATAATGAAAGGCTATCAACCTGATGACGATGATGATGAAAGGGATTTAAAGCGATGAATTCTATGCAGTTTTTTTATACTACGAAGGTGATAAACGAGCAAACAATTTGTCTAGGCGTCTGGTGGTAATCGGAATTTCACGTTTGAAGATTTTCATACTGTAATCTCTAGAAAGAACATCGGCAGGCACATTTTTTAGGTTTTACCAGAAGGAGACTTTGTACAAAAGTCGTTTGCTTGGGCACCTCTGTCCCATTCGTGTTTCTACCGCTAAGCAGTTGTGTTAGCATGTCTGTATTTCGGTTTGAATGAGAAGATATGGTAGTGAGTTTACGGGTTTACAGAGGAATAAAACTTGAGTCCTCAGGAATGGAAACGTATAGAAGGTATCATGGGCGAAACAGTATACTCTGTTATGTCCATGGTACTGCTTATGTGTATAGGCGACGGTTACCACTTTCCATTAGGTGGGCGGTGTTGGATGTGTTTAAAAAAAGAGCTAAATAATTAGTGTTCTAAATTTAATATATATATATAAACGATGAGAAAATTTAAAATTAACAAGTCGGTATTGTTTTATTATCCGTTATTATCGAAGTGAAAGACGCCGGAGACCGGATGGTCGGCGACGACAACACGTCGCGAGGGAAGACTGATGACCTTTGGAGATTGTGTCAATGAGTGATGACTGCGGGTAATTGAAATTTTACCAGAGGGAGGCTTTGTACAAAAGTCGATTGCTTGGGTAACTCTATCCCATTTGTGTTTCAACCGTGAAGCAGTTGTGTTTGCATGGCTGTGTTTCGGTTTAAAGGGTGGAATATAGCGTGAATTTACTGGGTACAGAGGAATAACATCTGAGTCCTCAGGAATGGCAACGCATGGAGGTTTTTTTTGATGGGTGAAAATGGTATGGTAACCCCGTCTGCGCTAACGGTATACGCTGGCAGAGCACCAGTGAAGGGTGATAGATGAGAATGAAAACAGGCCAGTTAGCCCATCATGATGAATTCATCAGAATTTAACAATAATAGATTCCAGGGGGAACCGCGTGGAGGTCGACCTGGTTGGGTATATTTCTAGCAATGGGATTTTTAGTCTCCATTACTAACAATCCCTTTCCCCCCAAGGGTGCTACCAATTGCAATTTCACTTTGAACTTGTTGTAAGAAATATTGAAGTTCTAGTTGAGGTTGACTGGAAAATCCCTCCAAGAGATAAATTACAAGATGTATATAGTTTTTTTTTTTTTCTTTATAACATGTTTCATGTATATAACTATGTTTTGCCTCATACTTCTATGCATGATTTTCAGAAGTACATAAGTTAATGATTAAATGACATAAATAATTTCTATATAACGTATCAATTTAAGACCTATACTAGATTTTAAAATAGATTTAGATATTTAGATATACAACTATGAAACTTACAGAAGTTTAAAAAAAAAACATTGTTTTATTCTTTTTTGTCTTAGGCTTCTGTCGTTCCTTTTAAGAATGTCTAATTGTTTTTTCTTTAATAACATCTACGTACAAACATTGGCTATAATTTTATAAAAATTAAAATAACGTAAACTGTTTACCCGTGTGAAGCCAGGCACATTCGCTATTTTAATTGAAAAGAGAAATTAAGAAATTTTAGATACATCTTAATAAACCATTCAAGTACTTTCATCGTAATTTGCTTACACACTTAAGAGTTTTTTTTTTTTTTTTTAATATTAATAAACAAGCGTATAATTAAAATGTTACAATGATTTGCATTGAAAACATTATCAAGAAGGTCGTGTTCCTTTATTCTTAAAATACAATACTTACTTAAATAATTACATAAGTAATTGAAGAATAATAATGAAATTTTATAAATTATAGCAAAGGCGGGCTCGTATCAAACAACGGTAATTCAATTGTGATTCTCAAACACAAAGCAATTAGTGTTACAGAAATTCTTGTGAGCGGTGCACATTTTGGGGGCAATCGGGACTGTTTATAAATTTGACTTTAATTTGCTGCGCAAATACGATGTAAATCGAGTCATTAGTTAAATGAACGAAGTGATTATTTCGTGAAAATGAAAACTTTATGTCTAACGAATAGTAATTTGAAACGTCTCGATCTATTAATAATATCAGAGGTATACCTACTAATGGTGTCACTCTGTCCATCTGTCTGTAACAGAACCATATTTCAACAGCTAATGTTCTGTAAATTACAAATTTTTAGACATTATTGAACTAACTGCAAAAGAGTAATTTTCTTTGCTACAAAAAATGGTTCTTTCAAAAGGAATCCTACAAAAATGGCACCTACGAATCACGAAAAGGCTTTATTGGGTCGTTCTACAATTCGGCCTAAAATAAATTTTCAATTCTTTTTATGCCGAAGATTTTAACTTTTATGAAAAAAAACAGCATTGTCCACACAAATAGAATAGAATAGAAAATATTTATTGCCAGAATAACACAATTACAATTGAAAATACAAAAAATCACATATATAAACAGTGGCTCATATTAGGCAAAAGGAACTGACTCAGCTGATGCTGTGAGGGTTCCAGTGCAATGTGTATAGCTGCACAGCGCTGGCTTTCAACCAATCCGAAATAAAGTCGCGGGAAACAGCTAGCTGGATAAACAAAATAATTTAGCCATTTAGTATTAATAGCAGAACCGGAAAATTGGAAACCCGTGATGATAAAATTGTTTCAAACATTGATATTAAATTAAGGAACACAGATTCCAAAATTGCGAACGCTTTATTGCTTTTTTTTTTACAAAATATAAAAATGCCAACGACTTAGCTATTGTGCATTTTTTATAATTTAAGCAGACAATGTATAAATAAAACGTGTGTATAAATAATTATGCACTTATGTAAGTGTTAAATATCAATGAGATTGTACGAACAGTTTGCTGCGGAAAAAATACTGCGACGTAATAGGAGACAGTTGAACAGCAAGACGCTTCTTAGACACGTTAGATTGAAAATAGTTTACAAACGATAAAATTATATGTTATTGTAGACAAAATCAAAAAGGCTACATTTATTTGTAGATTTAGGTTCGCAACATGTAGATTTTTGTCCAACAAAAAAACAACTGCATCAATTGTCAGGAACTAAGTATATCCTGTCGATTGTAAAGAGAATTATTACAATCGGATCAGAATTTACAATTTAATCGCGTAGCCGCAAGAAAAATAAATAAAACGAGTTGAAAACCTCCTCTTTTTGGAAGAACGGCGGGAAATTTATATATAACTGAGTAACGAGAATCTAATGAGGAATTCTAAAGAAGACTTTCAAATGAAATCCGTAATAATTACCGGAAACGATAAATATAGTAAGTTCATTAAATTCTTATTATACGTTATATTATACATTAAATTTATATTTAAACTTTTGAAACGCTGCAAGCGTTATCGAGACCTTTGGATCTTGTACAGGATTTGATGGCTAATTTTGACTAGTTGTTAATTTAATAAGATAAATTCAAATCAAAAGTTTAAATGTAAATACGAGAAATTTACTTACATAAAGACAATATAATTGTAGACAATATACTAAATATAATACATACATACATACATATTTGTCACGTCTGTCTCCCATTAGGGTAGCCAGAAACAATGGAACGCCAAATGCTTCGATTCAAACAAACCTCTTTCGCTACTTCCACATTCATCAATCTTTTCATACACGCTCGCCGGTTACGGGTACTTTTAAATTGGCCCTTCTTCAGCACGTATTTGGTCGACATACGTCCGTCTAGGGCGGCCCCTACCGACATCTCCATTCATTCTTGCTCGATAAATCTCTTTCGTAACTCTTCTTTCATCCATCCTCTCCAAATACTAAATATAAATAAATGTATTAATATGTAATAATATAATTGTTCCTTATCATGATGGTAGTTAGTAATATATTATTGATGTTTGTTTTTGAGAAGGGGGGCTTGGTGATCTAAAACACAGGCAGTTCGCTGCCCAATTTAGACGCCAGTCTCCCACAACTGTGTGTAGCTTCATATTATTGTTGCCAATTAATATATAATATGGTTGTGGTGGAAAAATAAAAATATATTATTATTATTATTATACATATAAATAAAATATATTATACTTACAAAATTTGAACATAAGTTATAAAAAATAGTATGTGAGGGAGACAGTCCAATGTATTGCTATACTGAGCGGCATTAATGTCACTTCTATAAATAGCATGTGATAAATGAATGTGAGCGAACTTACTTCACCTTTTCAACAGACTGTCTGTATCTACTTCTGTAAAATAAATGAAAGATGAAATGTTCTTTATACGCGTATGTGCAAAGCCGAATGATTTCCGGCGGCACTACTAGCAAAATTACTTGTACATGGATTTCCTGAGAGAATTTCAGGGAACCACCCATATTAATATGTATTAAAAGGTATAATTGATAATAACCCAGACATTTATAGTGTAATGTACACAACAATGAGTATTTACTCATTATATCTATTACTGAAGCCATAATTAATTTTATTTAAAGGCATTTTTATCGAAAATGTTACAAATGTTACGAAAATCTTGAATGTACTTGCAAATCGTCTGTGCATTTTTTTATAAAAATATTACATTACATTACGTCCCCAAATATATTAAAAACTGCTTCACTATGATGCATAATATTCTTGTAGAAACTTAATTCTCTATTCAAACTAAGAATATTGTTCAATCAAATATGTCTATGAAATATTTATTATTTATTTATTTAAAGTTAATGCACAGTGATATTCATCCACTTGTCAAACCGAGAAATAAGTAGGCGGTGCATTATTAAATGCAGAAAATATAAAGTACAGTAGAATATCGATTATCCGAATCAAATAAAGCCAGAGGTTCGCCGTATAATCAGATATCCGGATAATGGATTTCATAGTAAATCAAACAAATAATGTAATTAAATTTTAATATTTTTTTTTTTACAATATTATGTAAGTTTATATACATACGTCATTTAGACAATACGATATACCTATTTAACTAATTAATGCATAATACCATTTCTAAATCGGTAATTAGAGCTGTGAAGAATAAGTCCGGATAATCGAATTTTCGGATAAACAATGTTCGGATTTTCGGATAAACTATGATACTTAATGTATTATGAACATATAAATAGATTAATATACAATATTCCGTTGTTCAAACGTGTTATTTGTCATTAAATTGACGCCTTTTTCTAATAAAATGTTAATATTGACGTGGGTTGCTTAGTTTTAAAAATCTAAACACATCCTTCAGGGGTCAAAAATTTAACTAGCTCATAGCACAAAATAATTTCACGTTTCTTCAAACAGTTCAAAAGGTGATTTGCATCCAAATGACTCGCTGGCGCTATGTTTGCTATGCTAATTTACTTGTGTACAACAAACGTACTAATTAAGCGTTAATGAAGTACATATTATGGGTGGCGGCAACTCACTACATAATTTCAGTTTGAAGACAGGCATATGTCAATGACATTATGTGGTACTCCTCAAAAATATTTTTTTATATTATTGTTAAGGATTTTTATTAAAAAAAAAAGACTCAGTAATGGCAGATACTCGTATGCTTTGGGCAGTGTATTTTGTGATGTGTGAGGCTCTTGTCTTTATGGAGATCCATGGCTATTACATGATCGGTGCTGGCAGGAAGCAGGTCTAATTCCTTGCCATCAGATATATTGAAGCGTAATAGTGAACATATGTTTTTTTCTTAATGATGATGGGATGGTAACCCTGCTTGCGCTCCTGGTTTGCACTGATAGGAGGGACAATAGGTGAGAAATAAAGTCAAGTTAGTTGGTTCATCGTGATGAATTAACCGAGATGGTTTCTAAGGGGAACCACGAGGAGATCGACCTGACGGGATATATTGTTAGCAATCTGGCTGATAGTTTCCATTACTAACAAACTATTTTCCCCCAGCGATCATATGTTGAAGCTCCGTTCTTTTTCTTCTATCGTATTTAGTGCTTTATTCCTCTAATTTCTGACAACATCGTCGACGTAAAGATAACGACACCACATGGCATTCTTATAATTCCTATGTACTATAAATAATTTCCTTTAATATTCGCCTGGGGTTTGTTTGGATTTTGGGATCATTTCAATTTATTGGTGTATTCTGTCTTTCTATTTGTGGTAGACTAAACAATTAGTGGATTGTTGTTACTCGACAGACGTATTTGAAAATATTCAACTAGCATAATTACAAGTGATGGAATAAATAAAGTCAATACCTTGATTCTTTATGATATATATGTATTTTATTATTCAGTTGTTATTTTATGAAAGAGCTCGATTTCCAAGTAACTTTGTTTAGTTCGGCCACCATTACTCAGTTTGGGATAATGGGTCGAATTGTGTATGTACCTACATGTAGTATGTTGGATTATGTATTATGTAGGTAATTAGCAGATTTAGATATAAAATTCTTGATTAGATTATTTTTCCAGTGCACTGTATCGTGTATTTGGAAAAGATCTTTTTTAAAGACAAAGGTCATTTTTACTTACATTATCTTTAAGTTAATTTTTTTTCTTAATTTTAAATATATTTAAAAAAACTAAACATTTTAAATTCGAAACAAAACCTGCAACATCTAAACCCGAAACATTTTAGGAAAATTTTGTTTCCTATTTTGAGTCCAAAAGTAAACCGAATCCGAAAACCCGAACCTTAATTCTGTAGAGTAACATAATCTATGACTGTGTAATGAAAAAACATCCGAAAAATTATGAACTTTTCTTCATTGTATAAGAACATGTCAAAATTAAAAAAGATAACCAGAGGGAGACTGTACAAAAGTCGATTTCGTAGTATTTTATATTAGATTAGTATTTCTACCGTGAAGCAGTTGTGTTTGCATGGCTGTGTTTCGGTTTGAAGGATGGGATATGGCGTGAATTTACAGGGTACAGAGGAATAACACCTGAGTCCTCAAGAATGGCAACGCATGAGGGTATCATGGGTGACACAGTATACTCTGTTATGTCCATGGTACTGCTCATGTCTATAAGCGACAGTTATCACTTTCCATCAGGTGGGCCATCAGCTTGTTTGCTATTCTAAGTTGTATATAAAAAAAAAGATAACAATTCTCGACGGAAGTAAAATATAAGGTGCTACTTACAAAATTTTTTTTGTTCGAACATTCTCAACTTAGTAGGAACTATTACAATTTACAACTACAGTTAAATGATACAGGAGTTCATAATTGTCAGTTTGCAAGTGCGCAACCTTTAACTCCTTGGAGAAGGGCACACAAAGTAGTTTCATCTTAATGTTTACCCCTAGTTCGTATGGTAGACAACTACCTTCACTGTAACGTCGCATCACGGAGGAACGGATCAGTCTTCATAACTTTGACTATTACCACACATGCTTTGTATTAATTAAACCAGGGATTATTATGATTAGAGGGTTTCGTAGTCAAGCGGTTATCTACTACATTAATAGGCCCTAAAGATCGGCCGTTAGAATCTAGCCAACACTAAAAATTGTATGTTAATCGTAGATAACAGTTGTTTCCGAGTTAATACTACAAAATAAATATATACTCATTGAATCATTTGGAGATTTCTAAAGAGATATGATTAGAATCCTGCATAAAATTAAAGAAAAAAGACATATTGTGGAGATCATTGAAAACAAAATAGAGAAAATATTGGAACACACAACACGAAAAAATTATATTACGAATATTATTTTGGACGGCGAGATAGTAGAAAGGAGTGAGAGAGGAAAAACACTGCAAAAAGCTGGAGACGTGTCATATCTAGATACGGGTATAACGAGATCTGCTAAAACGCATGGTGAGTGTCAAGAGCTCGATCGGCGAGTATCCGCCCCTTAATGAATGAATAAACGATATAAAGCCTTAAAGTTAACCAATATTGAAGCAGCGGGTACCCATGGGCGACGATAGTTACTTAATGACTTATCGCGTACTGGTTTTCTCTACCCACCATGTTAATCCTTTAACGATTCACTAAGGAGGCCAATTATTAGGGTAATATTACTAAGCTGGTCACGCAAATTAGCATAAAGTTTCTTCGCAAGTTTTCCTTCTATCGTTATAATATAATACTTGAAAGAAGAAAGAAAACAATATTTATTTAGTGTTTAATGTCACACATAATAACAAAAAATATTTAACGATAAATAAAAATAAACAAAAATGGAAAAGAAAAAGCACTAAAATGGTATCACTCTGCCATATGCTATGTTCTTTCGAACATGACGCTGACAACGCCGAGTTAATTCTTTTTAATACATCAAACATTGATCAAGAAGTGGTGATAAGTCGTAGTATACTTACATTAGCATCATCATTACATCAGCCTTTAACTGTCCACTGTTGAACATAAGCCTCCTATTTAGGGGGTTTTGCCAGTAGTTGCTAGGCTTAGCAGGCGGATTGGCAACCGCAGTTAAGTTTTGGAGATATTTTAAGTGGAACGCTTTTGAATATTCCTCGCCCTCCTTAGTCGTCTTTTACGACACTCATGGGAAAGGAAGGGATGGCCTATTCTAGCTGACACCACACAGCCATACTTACGGAGGCAAAATTCTCCATTTGCAACATTTGCCTCTTATAGTATAAAGAAAAAAAGTTTAAAACGAAAGTTTTTAATTGAAAGTTTTTAGAACGATTCACAAATTGAACATGGCTGCGATGCGAGTTTAACGGAATGAAATGAAGTGTTTGCTCTCGTTAACTAAACAACGATAGCCAAAATTGAGATAGTCCAACTGAATATACATTGATGTTTTCATTTGCAAAGCACCGGTTTGTTTTTCATTAGTTTCTTTTAACTTTGAACGTTGTATTGACTAGTGGATATAACAAATTAAAAACTACAGCACTAGAATGATTAAGACGAAGGTAATAATACCATAATAATGGAACATCATCATCATGTCAGCTTTTAACTGTCCACTGCTGAACATAAGCTTCCCCCTTGGGAAAAGATTGGAGAGAAAAAGGAGCAGCTACACGTCAACTCCATCATCATGGTGATAAAAATTTTAGCATGGCTGTTCTAATGATAGCGAGGAAAAACTTTCAAGACTATATTGTGTCTGTATTCGCTCAGGAGGGTATGATCAATCAGGTGTTACAATAAACAAAAGACAACACATAGAATCAAACATAGAATATTTTTTTTTAAATTTGTTAAAAATAGAAATGTGTCGCAAAGTAAAATTTTTATCCATACTGGCATCAACGTAAAACGTTACACGCGCGTGATTCTGGTGTAAAGTTTTGAAATCTTATATGGATGTACTTTCAAGTACTTATGAATTTTAATTTTAAAGCTTCTCGGGTTTAATATTGTCTTTTATTAATATATTAAAAGGAAACAGTAGCTGACTTCGACCGTGCGGAAATATATTCTTCTTTTCACGCGAAAAATTCGCTTTAAAGCGATTGTGTATAATAAAGACAATAACTACTTAGCTTAATATATAGGATATGTATATGTACAAATTATACACGTTAACAAGGGTTTACTCGCATTTTGTGGTTATAAAAAGTGACGGTTTTCTTTCCAAAATCCTATACATATAATTCTTTCTGAAATCCTGCATTTACCGGAAAAATTGCTAACATTTATTTATAAGACAGTTCGTGCATTAATTTCGGTTTAATATAGGAATAGACAGATTATATTTGTCACATTAAAATTGCTATTTTAGTCAAAATATACTTTTAATTTCTCAGTTTTACTACATTGTAACAATTTTTAATAGTAATAATATCTTTTGTTTCAGATTTTCGTGTAGTGAATGTGGATTTCCTTTCGGTGTTAGTGTTTTAGATTAAGTGTTCAATTTACATTTAGTGTTTCATAACATATTAGTGTGTATTTGTCTATTATTAATGTTAGTAAATAAGTATGTTAAATTGTAAATATAGAATATGTAAACCATCTATCGCTTATTCTATGACAATTCACACAACTATACAGTGATGTGACTAATAGAATCGCGAGTTTTACGTTCTAATTTCAAACTGTGACGTTTAGTGCGCAAAGATTATGGAGCGACCAGTACGCTCGGTGTTTTCAGACGGTTAGTGCCTAATAACGAGCGGTAACATGTCGTTGCCAATGAAACGCTCGTTCAGCTCGGAGGGGGGGCCCACTTCCAAACGCGACTGGAAGATGAGGCTCAGCTTGCGGAGTCGCAGCGGACACAGCGTCGTAAGTATAAATTTTTATTTCTCTATTTTTTTAAATATTTGCCATTTCGATACATTAATATTAGCTTTATTTTGGATAATAATAATAATAATCATATCAGCTTTTAACTTAAGCCTCCCCCTTGAAAAGTTTTGCCTATAGTTGTTTGATTGCTGATTGGCAACCACAATTAGGTTTTAAAGATGTTTTAAGAGGAACTGCCCATCCCTCGCCCTCCCTTAGTCGTCTATTACGACACCCATGGGAAAGGAAAGGGTGGTTTATTCTACGCCGGGACTACACGGTTGCCAATCCGTCTGCCAAGCGTGGTAACTACTGGCAAAACCCCCTTAGGGGGGTTTATGTTCAGCAGTAGATATTTTAAAGCTGATATGTTGATGATGAAGCTAAACAAGTAAAGTGAGTAAACCATTTGCCTCTAGCGTTATAGTAAGGTTAGTATATTTTTATTTTATACAACTTAGAATGGCAAACAAGCTGACGGCCCACCTGATGGAAAGTGGTCGCCTATAGACATGAGCAGTACTATGGACATAACAGAGTATATCGCCCATGATACCCCCCATGCGTTGCCATTCCTGAGGACTCAGGTGTTATTCCTCTGTACCCTGTAAATTCACGCCATATCCCACCCTTCAAACCGAAACACGGCCATGCAAACACAACTGTTTCACCGTAGAAACACGAATAGGACAGAGGTACCCAAGCAATCGACTTTTGTACAAAGTCTCCCTCTGGTAATCTGACCTCAGACGTAGCTACCAGTGAGGTCGTTATTATCGTTCGTTAATTAAGAAATAAATATTACTTGATATAACTTATAATATTTATTGGCCCAAGAAAGGCTTTGTGCAAAGGCAAAAAGAAAGACAATTAAGATGTTTTCGAGTTATTAAGTGAAAGTAACGTAATAAAATGAAATAAACATAAATATACCTCTTTTTGTATAAATGAGAAAGAGTATTCGTAGATTAGTTCAAGCAGGTGGAAAGAATGATAGATGAGAGGTTAACGAAGCATTTATAAGGTGCGAACGTGTATAAATACAGAGGGGCTACCATGAACGGTTTCAACGAACGATCAATCCTAAGTTGCGTATTGAAATTTCGTAGGTATTTACAAATGACCTCCAATATGCAGGTAGCTATTGTATTATATGTGTTATTGCAAAGAACTTAATATATTAAGGGAGAATCTTTGCTTGACTACTATTTATGCCAGGTCGTCTGTAAGAGATTTCTATTAGCGATAAGGTCGCCTTTTGTATATGCACATTCTGTATAAATACACCTTGTATATATCGTCACCTCTATGACAAATTTACGAATCTGCAGTATTTTCAAATTTGACATTTCTTTAAAAATCTACATTTTGCGTCATACTACTTATTGTGGCTTATTTTCAAATTTCTATCTATATAAATCGAGTAGCTCGAATCTCCATATTTTGTGATATACCCAAAGTAAACTTACTTAGCATATTTTTATATTATTTTCTATAATAAACACTTTAATTTGAAAATTTCAATAATTATTTTATCAATTTTTCAATCCTAATTTAGTTATTTTACATGAATGATTGCTAATAACGTTGTTATTTAAACTGAAGTTCTCTCCAAAACACGTGATTTATACCTTGGTATATTTACGAAAGTGGCACTTTCGTTAGTTTGGCAGATATTAAAATAAATGATTTTCTTTGGCAACTTACGAAACTGCCACTTTCGTAGATTTGCTGTTGTATAACTCAATACCTAGGAACTCTCGTGTATGAAGGTGCAAAGTAACGAATGTGCATTTATTTCTGATATTTGTAATATAATAATAATTAATTAAGCGCATTCAATAAAAAAACAGTATTTTAAAACTAAAATGTTAGCGTGACCTTTTACAGTAGTCTTCTATCAAAATTTATTTGCATTCTAATGTTTCAAAACGTTCCCATGTAAAATGTATTTTTTTTTAATTTCGTAAGTTTACCATAAAGGTGACGATATACGAGTATGTACGTCTCTTTTGTTTGCAAAGAAGACTTAATTATTAATATGTAAATTCAAATTAACATTTCATAAGCCTTTATTAGTGACATATTAATAATTAATAAACAACTTATTAGCATGGAAACAATACTATATTACTATAACATACAACAATTATTAGTGATTAATTAAATTATTGTACTGCTCCGTACACTGCGGCTTCCAAAATGTTACCGTAAATTCTTACAACAAATTATGAAGGATTCATTTGAGGCACGTTTTAATTAAAAATAAACGTTTATTTCTGATTTATTTTTAATGAGTTTAATGAAAGTTTGTAAATCTCCATTAGATAGTTGATGGATGGCCATTTAGTATTTATTCATAATTAGGATGGATAAATTTCTATAAATATAAAATACCTCAAAGTTTACAGTACCACCGCTGCCAAAATTATGGGCACTCCGCCCGAAACTGCTACGCGCGCGAACGTTGCGTCAAGTGCCTGGGAGACCACGGCACCAAGCAATGCACTCGCGTGAGTGGCACCCCGACCCCACCTAGCTGTGTACTCTGTGGCACACAGGGCCACACAGCTAACTACCGCGGATGTCCCCGCGCTCCCCGTCCCGGCCAAAACAAGGCCTCCGCAAAAGCCACAAAGGCTCAGGCACCCCGCGCAGCACGCCCCGCGCCCCCTACTATCCCGCAGCCTTCAGCTGCACCACCTCCCCCGCCAAAAAATGCTTGGGTGCGACCTCCGGTCGTCAAGGCGACCCCCTCACCCACCATGCCATCTGCAACCGCTCCCACGCTTGCCAAGATTGTGGCATCGCCCGCTCCTCCGCGCCCCGCCCCGCAAACTGGAACGAACGTAGGCTCAAGCTTCGCAGCCGACTTCGCACTGGTAGCGAAACTCGCCAGCTCCATCGACGCTGGCGAGATTACGGCCCTGGCCTCCAAATTAAGATCAGTCAACGACCCACAAGAAAGACTCGCAGCCGTCTGCGAGCACATCGGCGTACTAGTCGCCATCCTCAATTTTAACAACTAATTATGGATCTAAGGGCGAAAAGATGCAAACCTCGGTCCGTTAAGTTAGCGTTTTTCAACGCTAACGGACTACAAGGGCAAAGAGACGAAGTCCGTGAGTTTCTCACCGCCCACCAGGTGGACGTTCTTCTACTACAGGAGACCTTCCTCAAGCCTTCAATACGCGGTCCAAGAATCGCAAACTACAATATCGTACGCAATGACCGCATCAGTCGCGGCGGCGGTACGTTAATTTATTACCGAAGGTCCCTTCAGTGCATTCCGATCGACACGCCTCCGCTCGTAAACATGGAAGCCTCGATATGCCTCCTCGCGATGACAGACCATCGACCGATCTATATAGCATCGGCCTATCTCTCTCCCTCCAAAAAGCTACTCCGGGCCGACCTCCAAGCTCTCATGGACCTGGGGGATTCGGTAATTATTGCCGGAGATCTAAATTGCAAGCACAGCCTTTGGAGCTGTGCTTATCCGAACCCAAACGGTCTCACCCTGGAACGCCTTTCGCTTTCCATGGGTTTCGACATCCTTCCCCCAGTGCACTTCACGCACTATCCGGCAAACACTGCTCATCAGCCCTCCATCCTCGACATGGCCCTACTAAAGAACATAGCCTTAAGGCTGAGTTCTATGGAGGTCCATGCCGAACTCATCTCCGACCACCGCCCCGTCACATTCTCGCTAGGCCCACCTGCAGACGGGGCGCCTCAATTTAAAACGGTCACGGACTGGAGCCGGCTTGAGAAAGTCCTCGAGTCGACTAACTCTCCGGTACTGGACCGCATCCCGGACGTAGTCGAATCTATCGAGGAGACGACTACAGCCATAGACGCGCTAACAGAGCACCTGCAGTCGGCAGTCAAGGACTGCTCCAGGGAGGTTCCGGATACGGGCGACCGTAGATGGAACCTACCTAATGATGTAAGGGCTCTGCTGCGCACTAAGAATGCAGCCACACGAGCGTATGTCCGCTATCCCTCAGAAGAGAACCGAACCCGCCTGCGAGCTTTACAGCGCGAAGTAAAGAGTCGCATAGCGGAACTTCGGCGAGACAGATGGGATAAGTTCACCAAAGAACTCACCCCCTGCCATACCGCGTACTGGCGAGTAGCCAAAACCCTCAAAACAGACCAGTGTTACTCCGACCTTCCGCCCTTAGTCCGAACAAACAACAGTCCGGCCATATTTGATGAAGAAAAGGCTGAATGCCTAGCAGACAGCCTAGAGGCCCAATGCATGCCGAGCACCCTTCCGGTGCCCGATGATCATCTAGAGAAGGTAGAATCCGAGGTGGAGCGAATCCTGTCGATCCCTCCAGTAGAGTCACTCCCCCCCGTTACACTCGATGAGGTGCGAACACTCATCAAAGGAACTCCCAACCGAAAGGCACCCGGTGCCGACGGTATCTCTAACAGACTCCTTAAGAGTCTGCCAGAAACCATTCTGCTACTCCTAGTAGCGATCTTCAATGCGGCAATTACCAATGCCATCTTTCCAGATGCTTGGAAAGAAGCCGATGTCGTAGGCTTTCCCAAACCTGGGAAAGATAAGTCCCTTCCCACCAGTTTTCGCCCCATCAGTCTCCTCAGCTCGCTGGGGAAGCTGTATGAGAAGCTAATACTCGCACGCCTGAAAGACTGGCTACAGTCCAAAGGCATCCTGATCGATGAACAGTTCGGCTTTAGAGCCAAGCACTCAGCTGTTCATCAAGTACATCGTGTAGTAGAACACGTCCTCAACGCCCGACACCTGAAATCCAACGGGGTCACATGTGCCCTGTTTCTCGACGTAGCGAAGGCCTTTGACAAAGTCTGGCACAGCGGCTTGATTTTCAAACTGCACAAGATGGGAGTGCCAGACAGGCTCGTGCACATCATACGAGCCTTCTTGTCCAATAGGTCATATCGCTATCGCGTCAATGGAGTGCGTTCCAGCGCACGACCGATTAGAGCCGGCGTCCCTCAAGGCGCTGTCCTCTCCCCCACCCTCTTCTCGTTGTACACCAACGACATCCCGCGTCAGCCCCGAGTGCAAATCGCCCTCTTTGCTGATGATACAGCCATATATGTGGACAGCACGTCGGCCGCCTGTGCAGCCAACAGGCTTCAACGGGCGGTGGACGAGCTGGCCTACTGGTTCAGAAAATGGCGCATCAAAGTCAATCCAGATAAAAGCGCCGCCGTGCTTTTCACGGCCAAAAGAAAACCATCCCTTCCCGCCTCTATTCAGCTGTTTGGCACGCCCGTCCCCTGGACGAACGAAGCCAAATACCTAGGCGTGACACTAGATTCCAAGTTGAGTTTCGCATCTCATCTTAAGCGCGTCCGAGGCCTGGCCAATTTTATACTGGGACGCCTCCATCCCTTTATTAACAAGCGCAGCCAATTGTCGCTTAACGCAAAGCTGACGCTCTATAAAGCATGTATAAGACCGGTGATGACGTACGCTAGTGTCGTCTTCGCCCACGCCCTTCCTTCATTACTTCACCCCCTTCAGGTGGTGCAAAATAAATTTCTGCGACGGGCCACGGGCGCCCCGTGGTACGTGCGCAACGTGGATCTACACCGCGACCTCAAAATACCCACTATAAGGCAATTCATGAAGCAAGCGTCTCGACGCTACTTCGCCTCAGCCGAGTCCCATTCAAATCCGCTCATAGTAAGAGCGGTCAAATACAAACCCCCCATAGAGAACGTCGCTCCAAAACGTCGTCGCCCGAGGCACGCACTCTTGGACCCCGATGATCCAACTACGACGGCAAACGCGTCTCCCTCCCTACCTACCGCGGAACCCTCGACAAGAGCCCCTACAAACACACCCACACATCGCACACACCGCCCCCGCCGGCGGGGGCGAAGAACCCTCGCGACACACGGTCCGCGCGCGATCAGGTTTGCGCCCGAGCGCATAACAACCGCGTCGCAATCTCACCCACCCAGACGTACCGACCCTTCGCCGTCCCTCGACGGGGGTCGAAGTGCGGTGGCCTAAGCCGAGGCCGAGCCACTCTGGCGCCCTTAGGCGCACACACACACCTCAGTCCATAAGAAAGAGTCGACACCTCTGTCGCTCCCCTCTCGCGGGCTTGGAGTGCCATCAGCACTCGCCCCTGCATTCGCGTCCGGTGAAGCTGTAAAGGCCACACACGGCCAACAGCAAACACATTCAGAAAAAAAAAAAAAAAAAAAAAAAAAGTTTACAGTAATTCCGTTGCTAGTGGTGATCTATATGAATTATGGACATACATTTTCTCCAACAGTGGGATTAATTTTTTTAAATGTTTTTTTTTTAATATATATATATATATATATATATATATATATATATATATATATATATATATATATATATATATTGTATATTGTATATTGCCTTAATGTGTTACTATAATTGTCGCATATTTTTCACCACATCTGCCCTTCATACGCTTTCTGTTTTTACCCAATGGTTAGCTGGTAGAGAATGCTCGCCACTTGTACAAAGTTTTATTGTGCAATAAAGAATAAGTAAATAAATAAATATGGAATATAATTTAGTTCTATTTTGTACGTTTGTTAATCATTAATATAGTCGTTAACTTGCAGTATTCATATAAAGATATTTGATTCGGACTAAAATAACATTTTGAGGTACTCTCTCACTCTCTGGGTTAAGTTATGTTTGAAGTGAAGTATAGTGAAGCAGTTGTATTTACATGGCTGTGTTTCGGAGTGAAAGTTGGAATATAGCAGTGAATTTACAGGGTACAAAGGAATAACACCTAAGTCCTCAGGAATGGCAACACATCAACAAATGGAAGTATCACGGACGAAACAGTATACTCTGATATGTCCATGGTACAGCTCATATTTATAGGCGACCAATTTACATCAGGTGGGGCGTCAGCTTGTTTGCTATTCCAAGTTGCAAAGAAACTAGTATTTAGTTTAAAATTGCCTTTGAATTTATGAACATCGAGGTTATGTCTATATACTTATAATAAATCTGTAGAGAGGTCAATTCTGTACATGAAATATATTTGCAAAATAACTATCAGGGGGTGATTAGTGATCGATACTGATGCCAAAAATGAAATCAGTAAAATTTTTGTCTGTCTGTCTATATGTTCGTTATAGAAATAAAAACTACTCGACGGATTTGAACGAAACTTGGTACAATTATTCTTCATACTCATGGCCAGGTTATAGTATACTTTTCAGCAGTGAAGGGTTGAGAAAACGGAAGAAGTTACTCCATTTTTAAGCTTCCGTCGCGTGTGCAGCCTTAATGGCCACATTTTAAAATGTAAAAATATCCACCCGTGCGAAGCCAGAACGGGACGCTAGTGTCTATATATATATATATATATATATATATATATATATATCTTTAAAATATTAATATAAATTATTAATCCGTCCATCCTTTTCATGTTTTAATAATATTGTCTCACAAAAAAAAAAATTCTCTCATGACAAAAGTAGCTACAGCAATAATAATAAGTACAAGTAATAAGTAAGGACAGTAAGTTCAATCGATTGAGAAAAATAATTACTAAAGTTCAAATTTGGCCAAGGTATAGAAGACATAAAGTCAGCTGCGGTTACATAAGGTTCATTGTTCGTGGAAGGGTGATGTGGTAGGCCACGCTGCCTTTCCACGAATTTCTATATCTATCAATATCTATCAACACGTTCTGGACAGACACGTTGGGTTCAATTTGATTTTTCCTTCGACTGCAGATTTTTTTTGTCCTACATTCTCAGCTTCGACCGATGTCCGTAAAGTAAAACAAATGTTGGAAATGTGTGTTTTTACTCAATCATTATACAAATAGTAAATATGCTTACGACTGCTTCTCCTGATGGAGTGGTTAGAGGTGTCTGCCGAATATTATATATATACCAGAGGGAGACTTTGTACAAAAGTCGATTGCTTGGATACCTCTGTCCCATTTGTGTTTCTACCGTGAAGGAGTTGTAAATGGGAGTGTGTCAATAGGGGCAGAGCAGTGAAGGAAAATGTTGGAAAAATGTGACAAGTTACTCCATTTTTAAGCTTCCGTCGCGTGTGCATCATTAATGGCCACTTTTTAAAATGTAAAATTGTCCACCCGTGCGACGCCGGGACGTGCCGCTAATTATAAATATAAACAATTACAAGAAATAATCACAATGAGAGAACAATGAGCGACCTTATCGCTAAGAGCGATCTCTTCTAGGCAACCTTTGGATGGAGAGGAGTAATTATAAACAGTTTGATCGGGGGCACGATGAAATTCTAGTGTGACCATATTAAGCTACAATACTCTCAGACAATGCCAGATAAATACTTATTACAAAAACGGCCGCACTTCTTCACTTACCCTTATCCAGTCTTCTCGTATCATGCGAATATTTTATAATCATTGAGCCGAGCTTGATAAGGGTAACATTGAGTATTTTGACCCGAAACGCGACCGTAATGTTTGCTTGTTTATTTTTTCGTCTCCCCCGTATCCGATTATGTTATCGAACCTATATCAGTTAAGTGCAGACATCAGGGGGAAAGGGATTGTTAGTAATGGAGACTAAGAATCCTATTGCTAGCAATATACCCAACCAGGTCGACCTCCTCGCGGTTCTCCCTGGAAACTATCATGGTTAATTCCAGATGAATTCATCATGATGGGCTAACTGGCTGTTTTCATTCTCATCTATCACCCTTCACTGGTGCTCCGCCAGCGTATCCCGTTAGCGCAGGCGGGGTTACCATACCATTTTCATCCAATAAAAAAAAAAAGTAATGCAGACATTACTGACGATTTTGTTACACATACACTTACAGATAAATATGTGTTTGTTATTTTTATGTGTTTACATGCTATGTTCTGCTATATATAATGCTGTACTTGTTGCTGACGTCCTGGTAACCACCACATTGCACACCTGCACATTTAGATAGATAATTTATTTGCACTACTTACAGCACACAAATTACAACATACATATACAAAAAAAAGCGAGATAACATAAATGATAAAAAAAAATACACAAAGCTAAATACAATTTTCGTTTGTGAGTGTGCCATAGCAATACAAAATGGTCACAACTCAGTTTATTGCTTCGCCCTCAAAAGAGCAAAGCACTGATATTCTGTTGCGGCCAAAGGGAATAGGGTAACAATAAAACAATACTACCAGATTATCCGTACAATAAAAAAAAAAAAGATAGATATACAGTAAACAGACAGATATGACAGTCTATACATACATACATACATACATATCTGTCACGCCTGTCTCCCATTAGGGTAGGCAGAAACAATGGAACGCCAAATGCTTCGATTCAAACAAACCTCTTTCGCTTCTTCCACATTCATCAATCTTGTTATACACGCTCGTCGGTTACGGGTATGACAGTCTATCTAGCAGACAAATGGAACATAGAGGTAACTTGCTAGAATGTCTAACTTTTCCCTCTCAATTAAGAATTTCTGGAAATTAATTTTAAAACTGGATTTAGTGGTCTGATTACATTACTGACGATTATTGATTTGCATTACTTACAGTACATAAACAACAACAGACATAGATAGACATATACAGTGATAAAAGATAAGAAAGAGACTTTGTACAAACGGCGTTTGCTTGGGCACGTCTGTCCGATTCGTGTTCCTACCGTGATGCAGTTGTTTACATTGCTGTGTTTCGATTTGAAGGGTGAGATATGGCAGTGAATTTACACGGTACAAGAGGAATAACACCTGAGGAATGGCAACGCATAAGGGGTGAAAGAAAGAATACCCACGGGAAAGAAGAGGGTGCCCTATTCTATGCCGGGTCCGTACGGGCAGTTGAGTTATTTTATTATATTATTATTAGATAGGTAGGCAAATTATTTGCATTACTTACGGCACCCAAATAATAACAGACGTACACGTTATTATTAGCAGAGTATTAATTATAGTTTATTTTTGAATGAATTATATGAAAATATAAACAAACAAATAATAAAAAGGCCAATAAGACAGTCTACCGATGTCCAATAATGGTGTATCCTAAATAAAAAATCGATTAATTCATTAAATGTTTCGATTCCATGCTAGCTACTTGTAATTTAATTTAGAGAGTATTTCAGTGATATTGTGAAAAAGACTTTGTTATAGTCCCATCAAGTCTCAAGTTTACTTAAACTCTGAAAGAAAAATACTTTTAAGATAGTGTTTACTCTCCGACAGCGTAGACTTTTTCTACAATTTATTATTCTGATTTATATCTCGATGTACGCGATAAAGTCGTATCTAGTACTGCTTCTTAGGAGTTTATTGAAACATGGTATAGACCAAAAAAAAAAAAGAAATACCAGAGGGAGACTTTGTACAAAAGTCGATTGCTTGGACATCTCTGTCCCATTTGTGTTTCTACCGTGAAGCAGTTGTGTTTGCATGGCTGTGTTTCGGTTTGAAAGGTGGGATATTACAGTGAATTTACAATGTACAGAGGAATAACATCTGAGTCCTCAGGAATGGTAACGCATGGGGAATGTCATGGGCGAAACACTATACTCTATTATGTTCATGGCACTGCTCATGTGTATAGGCAAGGATTACCACTTTCCATCAGGTGGGCCATCAGCTTGATTGTCATTCTAAGTTACATAAAAAAATGAGAGCTTTAGTAAAAAATTTAACCAATATTATGCTGCTACACAACTAGATATGGCCCAGCGTTGATTTTGAAACGGATCTTACATAAACAAAGAAGCTAAGTCATCACATGCTGAAGCACGCTATAATATACCGTTTCCAATTTGCTCCTATGTAATGTTATCGTAATTTAATATCAATTAAATTGTAAACCAAACAGACTTATATAAATAGGTTACAGGCATCTAATTTATGTCGTTCAATACCAACTCTAATTAAACTTGCGGTTTGACACCAATAAACTATAATAAAGACTCGTGCCTGTAATCGGAAATTGGATACAAACAAGTTAGTCACTTGAAATTTAATTTACACTTGTTCATTTAATGTCTGAACACTTGTACCCATTGAAATATCGAGTTCGGAAAATCTTGAATCAATTAATGGGGGAAACTCGTTCGTTTGTGATACTGATGATTTATTTTCATGTTACAATGTTGGCGCAAACTGTGCGGGACGTTGCAACGCCAAGGCTGTCACATGCACTTTGCTGACACTGAACATTTTCGAGAACACGAACTAAAAACAAAACTTTAAAACATTTTGTTGTGCATTTTGATAGCCTTGATGTTGCTGCATTTTTGATGCCTTTGTGCTGTGCTGATCACTTATTTAAAAAAAAAAGATATATAAATATATAATTTGTTTGAAGAGTACAACTTTCTACTTTCGTCAGTTTTTCCGAACCAATATAATCTGTAACTGTTTAAGGAAAATGTGAATAGACTATTCAGAGATCTGCAAACTTTATCTTAGCCATACGAGTAGTCATCACTTTCCATCTAAGATCGAGATATATAACGGAACTCTTTCATAGAAAAAAAAACTTCGGGAATAGAGTTCAAGGTTTCTTTTTCTTACATCGATATATATTACTTTGTTTTTTTTTTTTAGAAACTCCTTAATAGATACTAGAGACGAAGATAAGTAATTATACTTTTTTATGTGAGAATAAACAAACTAACTGATGGCCATTGTAATGGTAGGTCTCTCGCTCGCGTTATAGCTGCTTATGATTAGGGACCCATGATAGTCCCGAATCTAGATAGATAGATAAATAAATTATTTACATTACTTACTCGTACAGCAGACAAATTACAATAAAAAAACATACACATGCAACATGTGTATTATCACAATAAAACAGATAAAAGAATGAAAATAAAAAAGCAACAAAACAAAAAAAAAAACAAAATATATTAACCAACAATTTCCTTTCTTTCCTTTCCTTCATGCGTGTGCTACAGTAACACAAAATGGTCACAACTCAGTTTATTGCTTTACCCTCAAAAGAGCAAAACACTGATATTCTTGTCTAGTATCTGTCCGCTATAGAACATAGGCCTCCCCCATAGACTGTCATAAGGAACGGCTCTGTGCCACCTGCATCCACTGACTCCCTGCAATACAGTTAAGGTCGTCACTCCATCTAGTAGGGTGTTGTTCTACGCTGCATTTGCCTGTACGTGATCGCCACTCAGGAACGAGTCGAGCACTCTTAACAAAATAAAGTATAATAAGTTAAACCTACTTTTCTTACAATTAAATTACAAATAAAAATTGTCAGTCGTATCGTTAAATAGGCGCACACACAATAAATTTAATCAACAAAATGTACGCTGCAAGAGCATACAACATCTGTAGAACTACAAAAGCTAATGAAATTGTCAAAGAACCGGGGACAAACATCAACAAACCCTAAACAAGTGCTGGCTGCTAATGACCCGGCAGTTTCGTTGTTATACAGCAATGTTTAGCGGCCAATTGGCCGGTTATTGCGGCTGTAAGCTGCCGTGGCGTTGTTTAATAAACAAGGGGGACTTTACTATTAGGACCGCCACCTCGCTGCGGTGCACGCTCGGAAACGTTTGGCAGTCCCGTCAGAAATAGATTGTATGGTCGTGTATTGTAGGAAACACATTTCTCTGCGACTGCAAAAAAGAAAACTACGATATTAATCGCGGCCAAATTTATGTTGACCTTTCTGTCTATTAGTTAATTTTATTTATTTATTTATTCATTAATACAAATATGTGTACATGGCGGACTTAATGCTAAAAGCATTCTCTCCCAGTCAACCATAGGGAAGTGTCAGAATACTCGAATGCGGTACTAGTAATTATTGATATACATACATACTAAAATTACATATATAAACCAATAAATATATATAAATAACAAATATACTTACACATATATGACATATACTATATTATACACGAAATTGAGAATAATATAAAGTACTTACTGCTCGGATAAAATAAAGAAGTGAGTGTGAACGTTTTTTTTAAAAGATAGTTTAGTCTGTAGTCTCTTAATCTGGAACGCTCATAAGGAAGCGCGTTCCAGAGTCGTAAAGAATGTAGGAGAAAAGAATTTGAAGCGAAACCAGTACGGTGAGATTTTACGTTCCAAAATTCCATTCGTCGCCAATTCGGAATCGATTCTCACAATTTGAACCCTCAGCAAAGTAAATAAAAAAACATTTTTCGTTTATTTCCAGTGCAATATGTGTGTGGGACAATATGTAAAACTAGTCCAAATTTCAAATCAATAACTTTAGTAGTTGCTAAGAGATATAGCGTTGTGACAAACAGAAGGACCGACGAACAAAGTCGCCTAATAAGGGTTCCTTTGTGCCTTTTTGGTATGGGACCTTAAAAAGGACCAGTCAGTCGATCCTGTTGCTATTTTTCGCGGATGAAGATGGAAAAATGGTGTATTGGAGTTTACGTTACTAAAAACACTCTCCTCGCCCCTCAACCCATCCAGCTGTCGTTGTTTGCTTATAATAAAAGATTGAATACGGTCGACTGGTCAGCATGCGCATATCAATGGATGTATTTAAATGTGTAATGTCGGGTCAAGGTGTATATGGCATTGGGGTTACCAAATACAGTGTGGTCTGGACACCGTACTAATTATAGAAAACAAAATATTGTATTTCTTATTCAAAAGTGCACTCATCACAAAATTAAAATAGGATCAAATACCTTACAAAATTAAAATAGGAAATAAATCCTATATTGTATTGCAAAATGTGAAAAATAATCCAAAATTGGTTACATTGTCAATACTCGTAATAGTGAAGTAACAACTTAGAATGGCAAACAAGCTGACGACCCACCTGATGGAAAATGGTAACCGTCGCCTATAGACATGAGCAGTACCATGGACATAACAGAGTATACTGTTTCGCCCACAGGGGGGGGGGGTATCCCCATGCATTGCCATTCCTGAGAACTCAGGTGTTATTCCTTCGTACCCTACTGGGTACGAAGGAATAACACGGAATTATAAATATGGTGGGATATGGCGTGAATTAGTAAATTCACGCCATATCCCACCTTTCAAACCGAAACACATCTATGCAAACACAACGGCATACCTACGAAGTACCGCGAACGTGATTCACTGTTCATCCCAAAGGTTAACTGGCAGAGAATGCTACTAACATTAAATCCGTCTTTAGTACCTTATTTTGTTTCGGTCAATAAAGTTGAATAAATAAATAAATATCAATATTTACTAGGGAACTTTAAAAATCTCCTTCTTTTACAATTTTTATGATGTTTCGAAGAAATACATTAATCGTTTTAAGGATGAGGTAGCACAAGGTAAAAAGGGTATACCGGAATTCTCACGGCAATAGTAGTTAATGAGAGAGCTACGGGAAACAGCTGAATGAAGATAAAAACGTGCCAAATGATCTTAAAATCGTCTACCAAAAAAGTTTTCAAGCCACTCTGCAACCATCACTTGCAAAAAAGTTTGCAAGTGATGCTTGCAGAGCGGTGTAAAATGTTCTTGTAGAAACATGATTCCGTGTTCTTAATTCTAATATATCTACAAAATGTCTTGTTATTCAACAATGTAATATGAATATTGAGATTACTAATAAGTATTTAATACAATAATGTTTTCAGGGTGTTGTTACCGTTGCCATGTTTTTGTAGTGCATCCACAATATTTGCAGTAGCATCGACAGTTTAAAAGTCAACTGTCGATGCTATCAGATGCAAACGGATTACGTCTCTGTTACACCGACTGCATGGTACCGGTAATGACATACTGACATTATGTTACAAGTTTGATAGACCAATCCTCTCGTTTGGGGTCAAAATTATTATAACGGTCATAAAATGATTTGAATTGTTTTTACTGGCATAGTTTACGTCAATTGTTACTAACAAAATGGATCGTAGTCATCTGTAATTAAAAATACTATTATTATCAATACTAATTGGCCATTTTTGTGAAAATTTTTATCATAAAAAAGTACCACAAACTCACACCAATAGCCTGGATCTCAAACTAGGATATTAAGATAATACAGGTATTGTGAGAAACTAGGCAACGAATAATTGGGGCCATAACCCAAAACCTCCAGACTCGGCCCAATTTAGGAATGTTATTTCCTACAAGGTCCGATTGAGAGACGAAAAATATGAATTCAGTTAGGTATCATCATATCAACCTTTAACTATCCACTGCTGAACATAAGTCTCCCCCTTGGGGGGCTTTTCCAGTAGTTACCATACTTGGCAAGCGGATTGGAAACCTCAGTCAGGCTTTAGACATGTTTTAAGAAGACCGCTGCAGTCCATCCCTCACGCTCCTTTAATCGCTTCTTACGATACCCACGCGAAATTAAGGGGTGGCTTATTCTATGCCGGGACCACACGGCCAAGTTAGGTATACGAGTACATATATAACTCAGTATCGACAAAAGTGATGCTTAATACATTTTGCCTTTCCAACGCCAATATATTGTTCCTCGAAGCAAGCTATCAACCCTAAAGTGGCAGATTTATTATTCAGTCACTGGAGTCTGGGTGAATGCGTTAAACCACGAAGTTTCTTTGAGATTCGTTTTGGCATCGGTCTAATTTGTTTACGAATTGTAAAACGGTTTTGTTGACTGCACGGCTATTGTAAAGTTTATGTGCTCTGTTTTCCGTTTGACAGACTATAAATAGACATCAGTTTCAAATTCAATCCACATTCACAGCTTGTCGATTCGACTATATTTTTTTGTTCCAATACAAGGATAGAAATAACTATATTCTGTAGTCCATACTATTATATTATCTATTAAGCACTTTCTAGAGTGCTGTTGGGGCTACCTCGCTTTTGTAGCGCTTCTAGCATCTTTGTTCAATCTCGCGTAGATGATTACTACGCTATAAGGAGAAAGAGAACTGCATCATTGCTACACAGGGTTAGGACAAGCACCAACAGCATTCTAAAAGTAATAGGCGATAAATATAACTCGCCTATAATTGGGCATTTCATTCAGATGCTGATCTAGTCGGCTGGCTCACATGTGGGTGAACTGTTTAATGAAATCAATTTGCTTTTCTTTTTTTTACTAACATAGTTTATAAGAAAAATGTTACTAACAAAATGGACCACATTGTAGTCTGAATAATAAAGTATATTATTATATGCAACAGTTATTAATATGATATTGGCTTATGTCCACTTCTGAACGTAACTTGGGAGCCTTTTGCCAGTAGTTGTCACGCTTGGTAGGCGGATTGGCAACTGCAGTCTGGCTTTAGAGATGTTTGAAGAAGGACGCTGCTGCCCATCCATCACCATTTCTTAGTGGGCTCTTACGACATCCACGGGAAAGGAAGGAGTGACTTGTTCTATGCTGGGATCACACGAACTAACAACTACCAACAAAGGCTGCAGTATACTTGCTTTTGTTAAAAAGAAATGTCGCATCTTTTTATTTCAAGAATGTGATGAGAAACGACTAGGGAAAGGAAGCATAATACAAGTCTATTGGGAGACAGTATATGCAAATTCAATGTAGGTACGATCGTGTTGCGATATTTTCAATCAAGAAAGAGTATTAATACCTATAGATGTTTCCGCTTTTGTCCGCGTGGGATTTCAATCGTGGACCATTATTACCACGGAAGTACATTATCAAGCTAACACGTCTAATTACTTACCATAAGCATCAAAGCTTCCTTTCAAATCCTCAAAATGTATATTATATACATTCTGTCAACTTTCTGATCGAAATTGTTCTTTCTTTAAGGAATAAGGTATTTTTTTGTAACAAAAAATATTGTCGAGCCAAATATTAAGCTAGGGCTATATCTAATTTCATTAAAATTGAATTCAGAATTTATTTTAATACTTACAACTAATTGAACAAAATTGAGTTAGCAAAATCATCGTTTAAACACGAAATTTCCGACGAAAATAAACACGAGAGAAACATCACAACAAAGACGAATTTCCTCGCTAATAAATACGTGATTATAACAAACTAAATACTTATTTTTAGACCATTATTAACTCACGAAACATGTCGGTCGACACCCACAGTTATGTCCGCTATATACATATGTACATACGTCGAATACTAGCCTGCCGAGGCTTAGAGATTTTGTTGTTTATTACTTACGCACCCTCACAATATATATTTATACATATATATATATATATATATATGTATATATATATATATATATATATATATATATATATATAAACATCTCATAAATAACTGTATTAATGTTTACATAGCCCTGAAATTAGGGGAACATAAATCTCTTCATCTATAAATAACACTGCGAAAATGCCCAAAGATTGTCCCTACGTGGTCCTTTGAGGTAAACTGTACTTGGCACGTTGGTGAACGTTTCTGCCATACCCACACCCTATTTTAAGTTAAACTAACATAGTAAGTCCTTGTCAATCACTCGAAACATGAAATTTTAAGTAAACATAACTCCTTTAGTGATGTAAGCATCCACTGAGGAAAGGATCTCTCGGATTTCCCATGGAAATATGAGAAAGGGCCATAACGGGATCCATGGGGCCTAAGCCATGTAAATAATTTGTAAATTGTGCAGTACAAAATCTCCATTCTAGCATAGTACTCCTAACATATTTTAATTATATTGTATAAATATTGTACGGCTTCCACACGGCCAATAGTAACCTTATCATTCAATAATTCAAATATATATACATACATACATATATATATATATATATATATATATATATATATATATATATATATATATATATATATATATATATATATATATATATATATACAACTTAGAATGGCAAACAAGCTGACGGCCCATCTGATAAAAAGTAGTAACCGTCGCCAATAGACATGAGCAGTACCATGGACATAACAGAGTATACTGTTTCGCCCATGACACCCCTCATATGTTGCCATTCCTGAGGACTCAGGTGTTATTCCTCTGTACCCAATAAATTCACGCCATATCCCACCCTTTAAACGGAAACACAGCCATGCAAACACAACTGCTTCACGGTTGAAACACGAATGGGACAGAGGTACCCAAGCAATCGACTTATAAACAACATAAAGACTTTATACCGGTGTAACTGTTTTATTTGTTTTCTTTCAAGTTCTTTTCTTTTACAAAATAAGGTCTTTATTTCAGCTGGATCTTTTGTGACTATTATACGCGATTACATTGCGAATTTATTATGAAACGATTTTCACATTCTTTTTTTGTAATCGACTCGATTTACTCCCATATAAAATCAAAACTAGGCATTTTTAAAAGACTTGATATTGCAAAGCAAAAGACTACCATAATGTTGTGCAGCAAAACCCTTCTGTAAACACGCATTTCCGTGTTCTAAATTTAAAATGTTTTCGAATTCGGTGAGAGGTGATAAGCGCGCGCGTGTTTGTATGTGCGTGCGTGCTTGCGTGCGTGCGTACTTACATGTGTATGAACGTGTGCATGTACATATTCACGCGTGCGTGTGCTTGTGTGTGTGCACGATTAAAATCGCTTTTGCAGAGTGCAATGTACTTTTTGTTTCACTTTATATATCCCCGTGAACATCCAATGATGTCTACAATCAATTTCCAGACGGCTTTGATCACATTACGCCTTTTCCAATCGTAAAAATCATCGAGAATTTCACAGAGAGTAAATTTATTGCATGCGACATTACAATATTGTTCACATTGGTAACACATTTTTATTACCACTGGGAAACATTGAGTTAGAATCTTAATAGGTAATATAGATATACAGATTTTAGTTTATCCTTTTAAATCACTAAATCGTATATATCTATCTGATATCATATACAGGGAGACTTTGTACAAAAGTCGTTTATTTAGGTACCTCTGTCCCATTCGTGTTTCAACCATGAAGCAGTTGTGTTTGCATGGCTGTGTTTCGGTTTGAAGGGTGGGATATGGCGTGAATTTACAGGGTACAGAGGAATAACACCTGAGTCCTCAGGAATGGCAACGCATGGGGGGTATCATGGGCGAATCATTATACTCTGTTATGTCCATGGTACTGCTCATGTTTATAGGCGACGGTTACCACTTTCCATCAGGTGAGCCGTCAGCTTGTTTGCCATTCTAAGCCGTATAAAATATATATATATATTCTATCTGATATCATTATACGGTTGCGGCTCAAGCGACTTCCCTATTTCTATTTCTTAACAAAATTGTTGAGCTTTGATAAGTTTGGTGCGGCCACGGACTTGTGCCCGTAATAATGTTATTACATTTACTTGATATGGGACCATAAAGTGAATTTGGTTGCAATATTTTTCAGATGCGAACCTTCCAAATGATTTACTAATGTTATTGGGTATTGGCAGGATGAGTCTTTGTGGCGATCTATAATATTATGTTCAAAAACGAACAATGGATATCTGGAATGACGGATGATGTTGGGGTAGCTATAGTGAAATAGTTTTTACACGCGAATTCGCTCGCTTTATTGGTATAAAAATGGTCTTTCTCCATTTGTAGGATTACATGTATGAATACCCACACACGTGACCTGACCAAAATGTAAATAAGTTTTGTAATTTTTTTTGGATTCGTATCGAATATTGACAGTAAAAAAATCTATTTTAATTAATAAGTTGGCAAATGGTTAATCTAAATTAAGTAACAAAATTCTTTTATTTTTTGTACTGCTCATATATTATTCAATCTTTTATTTGATATGACGATGTATCTATGCGTGTTTTTTAATTAAAAAACATGCATAGATGTCGTTTGTCTCACAAGTTACAGATAGATAGATATATAAATTATTTGTATCACTTACAGCACACAAATAACATCAGATATTAGTTGACACTCAGAAAAAGAATTAAAAGAATACAGAAAAAAAAAACAAAAATAAAAAACATAAAAGAGGTAACATAATTTTTTATGAGTGTGCCACACTAACACAAAATGGTCAGAACTCCGTTTATTACTTTGCCATCAAAAGAAATGCTTAAATGGTCGCGTACAGCGCGGTTTCATAGATATTTTCTCCCACGAACACTCAGGTTATGAATTGAGCTCCCTGCCGAGGTTTTCCCAAGAGACTACAGAATGGGGTTTTTCAAAAAGGGGGTAAAAAGGTTTCTTCAGGGTCCGCAATGCGTGCGTAATACCTCTGGTATTGCAGGTGTTCATAGGCTACGGTAACCACTTACAATCAGGTGGGCCGTATGCTTGTATGCCACCTCAGTGGTACAAAAAAAGAGCAAGAAACTGATGTTACAGTAATTGATCGATTGTAAAAAGTAGTTTATTTCATTTACTATTAAGATATAATAAATACATATTTACATATAATAAAATTTCTAAATAGCTTTATAAAATACAAATTTGTAAGAAAAATGTAAATATTGCGAGAAGTTCGTTTTGTGTTTATTGTATCTCTATTATGCTCTAAATGTACCATAATGTTCACTCGGTGAAATTTTCAATTGAGCGATTGAGCGAAATATTATGCCGTAATCCAAGAAATAAAATATAGTCGTCCTTGTAGCGATGTATTTGAATTATACATAAATGTATCCAAGGACGTTCCGAAGGTAACATATAAGAAAATACAAATGAATATACGGGTAATGTGGATAATAAATCTATAAATATTCTTTATATATCCTTCAGTCGGTGCCTTTAAGAAGTGTAACAATGATACCGATGGCTTCTTACTGAATCTTTAGATAGTTCGCTCCCTCCTACCCCCTCTGTCCGGACGGCGAACAATGGGACAGTATCGCGGAAGTTCTGCGAAAAGCCCACGTGTCCTATATTGAACATACAACGGAGTTGTCTCGCTTCAATTGTGAAGCATAACGGAATTCCGCCAGCATCCTAGCAGGGTACATTCAAGTGATAATGCTCTTTAGATATACTTGTATTATTTCAGATATTGGGTTGTGTATATTTTTTAAAAGCTATTACAGATTAGATAAAGACCAGAAGACCAAAAATCGAAAAAGGAATGTTGCGTTGGTTTGGTCATTTGGAGAGAATGGATGAAAGAAGAGTTACGAAATAGATTTATCGAGCAAGAATGAATGGAGATGTCGGTAGGGGCCGCCCTAGACGGACGTATGTCGACCAAATAGGCGACGTGCTGGAGAAGGGCCAAATTAAAAGTACCCGTAACCGGCGAGCGTGTATGAAAAGATTGATGAATGTGGAAGAAGCGAAAGAGGTTTGTTTGAATCGAAGCATTTGGCGTTCTATTGTTTCTGCCTACCCTAATGGGAGACAGGCGTGACAAATATGTATGTATGTATAAAGACCAGAAGTATGATAATAATAATTTAGAAATATATTGTTTTCTATATTGTTTCCTTTAATTTTATATATATATACAGTATTGAATGTCTGAAATTGGCAAAATTTAGTCAGGCAACAGTCACATTGACTGACTGAAATTTGACAAATACTCGTATCGTTTTTAAATCAAAACAATACGCGGCATTTTTTCAATGTTGGAAGTATTCGATTATGTGTGTGTGATGTTATTATCTGAGATATCAGGTCGATATTTTTAATCTTAATTTGGAACTATTTTATTCTGATACAATATAAATAAATGAATTACTGGGAATTCCATTGATTAGACTCATGGTACAAGCCCATGAGTTGGTAACGTACGAGTGGATATTTTAGTGTTGTTCTCGATTTGGTATCTCTTCATCATGGAGTATATTTTATAACTTTTGTATTTAAAAATATTATAAATATATATATTCTGATACTAAACATCACCTTTTAGTATACCTTAAATAAGGTAGACTCAGACCCGATAACTTGAGTGTGTAACGTCCAATTTCCGATTCACCTTACGAATACCGTGTCATCTAAGCGGAGGCTAGATATTTATTACCTTTTATCGCAACGGAATAGAGTTCAAATAGCACTAATAATACGTTATCTTCGGGTAAATCTGTTGGATGTAGGTACCTACGTGTCGACAAGTTAATGGTCCCAAGAGGGGAATTAAATGGGCCCGTATACTGAATTTAACACTTCTCCAGAGTAAATAAATAAGAAAATATATATTGTACGTAAGCCTAACTAAAGTGCCTATTTTACAGTCTCATCAATGTCATAGTAACTAAAATAGAAGTGGAACGAGTCGGGCGTCCCCAAACTTAAAACGAGTGTAAAGCTGACATAAATAATGTTTTTTTTTTCATACAACTTAGAATGGCAAACAAGCTGACGGCCCACCTGGTGGAAAGTGGTATCCGTCGCCTATAGACATGAGCATTACCATGGACATAACAGAGTATTCTGTTTCGCCCATGATACCCCCCATGCGTTGCCATTCCTGAGTACTCAGGTGTTATTCCTCTGTACCCAGTAAATTCACGCCATATTCCACCCTTCAAACCGAAACACAGCCATGCAAACACAACTGCTTCATGGTTGAAACACGAATGGGACAGAGGTACCTAAATAAACGACTTTTGTACAAAGTTTCCCTCTGGTATTAAAATTGTATATCATTCTTCGATTCTGTTCGTTCTATAATTTTGACATACTGTCATTTTATTACTCTGCGTTTCTCTCGTTCTGCTATTTTGTTATTTTGAAATTTAATATTCTGCGATTCTCTCGTCATTCTGAAATTTTGTATTTTGCCATTTCTAGTTAATGTCATTCTGCAATTCTATAATTTTGCAATTTCGTTATTCTGCGATTTGGCCTCTCTCATTATTTTCAGATATTGGTATTCGGCGACAAATCCCTCGGCAGTGCTTTATTTTGTTTATGAACAAATGTTTGCATAACTTAATATCAAGAATAAGATTAATATAACTTGCCTTAGAATTATATTTTTTTCGTCTCCTTACCTTTGTATTATCTCCGCCAAATTATACGTTGTCAAAAGCAGTAATATTAAATCGACCTTTCATTATTATTTTTTGTTTTACCATTTTATTGTATTCACAATAATTCTAATATTACTAACTTATTATTAGTTAAAACGTAATATGTATTCGGTACAATATTAATGTAAATATTTTGTATTTGAACAGTCAATATGTCATTATATATTTCAAGGTTTTACTGTAACGATTGCTGTGTAGGCCCCAGCATTGAATAAGCCATCCCTTCCTTTCCCGTGGGTCGTGGGAGGTCGGATGCATGGGTAGCAGCGTTCCTCTTAAAACATCTCTAAAACATGGGGGGTATCATGGGCGAAACAGTGTACTCTGTTATGTCCATGGTACTGCTCATGTCTATAGGCGACGGTTACCACTTTCCATCAGGTGGACCGTCGGCTTGTTTGCCATTCTAAGTTGAAAAAAAAAGAAAAAAAAAAAAAAAAAAAAAAAAAAAAATATATATATATATATATATATATATATATTGATTGCGTAATCAATGATTGACGGTTACTATTTTCCATCAGGAGAGAAAAGGATTGTTATTAATGGAGTTTGACAGCCCCGTTGCTAGCAATATACCCTATCAGGTCGACCTATAAGTGGTTCCTCCTGGAAACCATCGTGAACAATTCTTGTTGAATTCGTCACGAAGGGCTTAACTGACCTGCTTCATCTTCACGTATCATCTCCCACTGGTGCCCCGCCAGTGTATACCGATAGCACGGGCAGGGTTACCATTCCATTTTCACCCATTAAAAAAACTACCTTCCATCAGGTGCACAATGGAATTCTAATTCAAAAAAAACTTGTCATTTTGCTAAATGGGATTTCCTATTTGAAATGCTATGTAAACCGAATGGAAATTGAAAGTTGGATTGTTCCGTCCAATAGTTCTTAAAATCAACATTTCAGAGATTTAGCAATCACCACTATTATTTGATCTCTCAATGGTGGGTGGTACTCCATTGTCGTCAGGTAGAGACGGAGGCGTTTGCAAATTGGAAAAATTCTCCCGACGGATGACGTCACTGGCATTGTAATTCGCATACTAGGGTGAAGGGGGGGGGGAGGTAGAAGGGCGGCAAAGAGGCAACATCCAGAATCATCTGAAACCAAACTTTACTTGAAAATGGACCTATTAAAATGATTTAATGTTAAGTGTTGGACAATATAATAAATATAAGGTTTTCTGTGAGATCTCTTGCGAAAATGGCCACTTTATGGGGGAATTAAACTTAAATATTATGGAAATAACATGCTTCTTAATTTTGACTAGAATTAAATTCTGTGATATGGTGTCCACGTCTGAGATTTTAAGTATTGTTTTGTTTATTTGTATCACAACCAAAATTCTTCACTACATAGTATTAAAGAAAGTCGCTGTTACTGTCTGTCTGTCCCTATTTTGTTTATGTTACCTTATAACTCCGTCAGTTGTTAAACAGTTTTATAAATTCTTTTTTTTTGGAAGGATATTGCTACAACTGAAAATATAAATAAAATACATTATTATATATATATATATATATATATATATATATATATATATATATATATATATATATATATATATATATACATATACATATATATATATATATATATATATATATATATACACACATACATATATATATATATATATATATGTATGTGTGTATATATATATACTTAATTAATTATGTATATTAATAAATACAATGCAACTCTCGAAAACGGATCAACGGAAATATATCCGTTCATATCAATCGGACTTCCAACTGATTAGACGGCTACTGTTGTGGTTACTGACCTAATTCTGTGTCAGTCAACAAGATATTGTTGTCAAAACGGGCTGTCAATAACAATGCTATCAGATCGTTAATATACAAGATTACAGTCGATTACTCGAAGTCAATAGCTGCAGAGATTAATTGTGCACATCGGTTTAAACTACTTATAATCCACTACTGCCCACCTGAACAAGGATAAACCGTATTCTACATATTCATCTATGATACATTCCGTTAATGATTTGTAAAGACGGCTATACTTGGAGTTTAGTACAATCCGAAATGAGGACACTCGCAGAAGAGACGTAGTGGCATATACTTTGAAAGATAAGTATGCTAAAGTGAAAATGGGTCGAATATATAGCCCAAAGAATTGGAAGAAACATTTCTTGGATGGCAAACACGTATGTACACTGCGACCCCCTATGTAGAAAGAAGGACTTCAAACGTGTTTCAGATAGTGTAAGCAAATGGCTAAGGACCGTTCCTTATAGTAAATAAAATAAAATATTATCAGAATTCGATCTAATTAATAACTAAATCTTACTGATGTTCCATCTTTTATTCATCCATATCAGATGATTAATTATCTACTGCTAAATAGGTCTCCACCATAAGATGGGTTTTGCTGGTTGTAGTCACGCTTGGCTGGCGGATTGGCAACCGCAGTTAGGTTTTTGGTGATATTTCAATAGGACGCTACTGTCTGTCTTTTAACCAAAATTCCATATACGAGTATGCTTCATCTAAAATATTAATTTCAAATATTTTTTTTATACCACTGAGGTGGCAAACAAGCATACGGCCCACCTGATGGTAAGTGGTTACCGTAGCCTATGAGGTATTACACGCGCGTTGCCAACCCTGAAGAAACCTCTTTACCCCCTTTGAAGAACCCAATGCTGTAGGCTCTTGGGAAAACCTCGGCAGGGAGCTCATTCCATAACCTGAGTGTTCGTAGAAGAAAACATCTCTGAATCCCCGTTGTACGCGATCATTTAGGCTGTAAGGTATGAGGGTGAACTCCCTGTCGATGGCGAGCCGCACGATGATAGAAAGTGGCCGTAGGCATCATATTGAATAATTCCTCTGAACACTAAATATATATTATAGAATGTATCTGATTATGATAGGTAAGCCTTAGGGGGGAAAAGGGATTGTTAGTAATGGGGATTAGCAACCCTACTAGTAGCAATATACCCTGTCAGGTCGACCTCCTCGCGGTTCCACCATCCATCCATCACCCATCGTGGCTGATCCAATGGTGAATTTATCACGATGGGTTAACTGACCTGCTTCATCTTCACTACCATTTACTTATTATTATTTGATTACCATTCCATTATTACCCATTAAAAAAAATAAGTTAGCTTAAACCTTTTTACTTAAACATTACTCCTTTTTTAATTATCATCCTTACTACATGCCTAATGGTTTTGTAAAAAAATTAGCTACTTTGTAGACCACTTGCGTAGGAGGTGGCGTTCTTTCATTTGACATTCTTTCCAAATGTTTGACCTAACCAATGTGGCCTTCTCGTTTGAGCGCCGACACTTTTAACAAAACGAGCTCTCGCACTTTCGTATTACGAATGTGGTCTGCCAGCTTTAATTGGCAAATTCTGCACAATGTTCGCATTTCGACCGCATTTATCCTACTTTGAGTCCGTTTTTTCACATACCCTCCCCCGCTAACGTACAACAATGTGGGTACAACTGTGCAGTTGTATGTATTTGTATTTTATTTTACGCTATCTCTTAAATACATTGTTGCTAGATAACCTGATAGTGTTTAGCACTCTAAATAAATGTCTCGGCTACTTTGTATTGAAATGTAATAAGAACTTTCTAGTTTCTTGCGAGCTTCGTTACCCAGTACATTTTGTACCCAGTACTATTGCTTATTCGATAAAGTTGTACTCGTAACTAGAGAACATTGTTATCTGTGAGAGAACTTTAATTGAAAATCAGTGGTCTTGATAAGACCTACAGATACTTAAACGATTCTTTTTTTTTTTTTTTTGTAATTTTTATGTATTCAGAGTGAATTGTGTACAATGAAGATTTTACAATGCAATAGAATTTGGCCACAATAGAATATCAGTGTTCTGCTCTTTTGAGAACGAAGCAATAAACTGAGTTGTGACCATTTTGTGTTACTATGGCACACGCATGAAAAAAGGAAATTGTTGTATTATATATTTTGTTTTTTTTGTTTTGTTACTTTTTTATTTTCATTCTTTTATCTCTTTGACTGTGTATTATGTGTATGTTTGTATTGTAATTTGTGTGCTGTAAGTAATGCAAATAGATTATCTATATATCTATCAATCTACCTATCTATCAATACAAGTTTTTTTTTTTTTAATTTCACCTGTCTATGTGCTTGTTTGTACAGTTGTTCCGGTATCGTGAATATTTTCACATTTGTATGCCTGAACACAGAATCTGTAATTTCACCTTGATACGCCATCAAATAAGTGGTATTTTTCAACGGTATTCCTACTTATGTAATCAACGCATGCAAAGTAGTGATCGAAAAGTCAAGATAGACTCGTAAATATTTAATAAACGATAGATATTTCAATTGAGTTATTTATGTTGCAACCCATTATTTATTTATCAAATTGTTACTTGCAGTAAATATAACAAACAGTGCCTGTTACTACAGGTAGATTACGTACATCCTCTAATAACATAGTGAATAAATAATAATTTATTATTGACAGCGCTCCGTTGTTTTTAGTAACGGCGACACGCCGGGACCTTTATCCGTTTTTGTAGTTATAACCTTCTATTGTTAATAAGCTTGGCTATATCCGGCTAGCCTTGGGCTCTTTACTTCTTATCCAGGACAGTAATTACACTTTCCGTTTCCATGGCAACCGCTGATTAAATTCAAACCGCTATTAAAAGGTCTATTTATAACGTGAATATAACAGATTTAAAAAAGCCATACTGTTCCTTGATTGTAATAAGACATTAAAATCTTTGCTTAGTTTAAGACTGGATTTTGTATCAGCCATTAACTGGCCACTGCTAAATATAGCCTCCTCAGGGAGCAAGTTTGCAAGTAGTTGCCACGCTTGACAGGCGAGTTGGCAACCGCAGTTTGGCTTCTAGTGATGTTTTAAGAAGGACGCTGATGCCTATCCGTCGTCCTCTCTTAGTCGCTTCTGACGACACTTACGGGAAAAAAGGGGTAGCCTATTCTGTGTTTTTTTTAATGGATGATAAAAGAATGGTAAGTCCACCTGCGCTATCGGTATATGCTGGCGAGACACCAATAAGGGTTGATAGGTGAGCATGAAAGCATGCTAGTTTGCTCATCATGATAAATGTAACAAGTATTAATCACGATGGTTTCCAGGAGTAACCGCTTGGAGGTCGACCTGACAAGGCTTGCTAGTAAAGGGGCCATTAGTCCCCAATACTAACAATTCCCTTTTTCTCCACTATTCTGTGCCAGGAGCAGATAGCTTAGGACTGTGTTATATGTATATTTATTTCCTTCTCTATTTGTTTTTCTTTCAAGGAATAACGCCTATAATTTTCCTTTTACATAGCCTTTAAAGTGTAATAATTTTTAGATCGACGTCATCGTTATTATTTCAATCATTAGCTGTCGACTGTTGAACAAAAAGTAATCAATACTAAACCTTATATACTTATAAGGAGCAGTCTTAAGCCATCCATTAACTATTTGCAACATACTTGGGACTGTCTTTTCAGCCAGACATCGTTTTAGAAAGAAAGAAAGAAAACATTTATTGACAACAACAAACAGTTACATAAATTAGGAAATAAAAAAAAACTTTACATTTACATATTTTTTCAAATTTATGTACGTAACATATGACCACATCTTTCATATTTGTAGCCTGAACTTTTCCTAACTATATATCTAAAACCATACAGTGACCCAAAACAAATATGATATGCCCCGAATCCTCATTCTTTCACTCGTTTCTGTACAAATTTAAATACATAGATAGATAATTTATTTGCATTACTTACAGCACACAAATTATAACATATATAGATATAAATAAAGAGCGAGATAAGATAAATTAATAAAAAAAAACATAAAGCCAAGTAAATTTTTTTCTTTTGCGCGTCTGCCATAACAATACGAAATGGTCACAACTCAGTTTATTGCTTCGCCCTTAAAAGAGCAAAGCACTGATACTCTGTTGCGGCCAAAGGGAATAAGGTAATAATAAAATATTACTACCAGATTATCTATACAATAAACAGACAGATATGACAGTCTATTTAGCAGATAAATAGAACATAGAGGTGACTTGATGGAATATCAAACTTTTGCTTCTCAATTAAGAAGCTGTAAAGACTATACGCATACAACAGTATTATAGTCCAAAAACGGTCCATACATTACTGCACAGTGGAGTAGTTCCCTACCATCTCTAGTCCTGAGCTATGCCCAGTAATGGGACTATAATAGAATGTTATATAATAATAATAATATAATAATAATATACTTTATTACTCAGACTACAGTTTGGTCCATTTTGTTAGTAACAGTTTTCTTACAAACTATGTTAGTAAAAAAGAAAAGCAAAATAATTAAAGCAGTTCACTCAGATGTGAGCCAGCCGACTAGAACAGCATCTGAATAAAATGCCCAATTATAGGCGAGTTATATTTATCGCCTATTACTTTTAGAATGCTGTTGGTGCTTGTTCTAACCCTGTGTAGCAATGATGCAGTTCTCTTTCTACTTATAGCGTAGTAATCATCTACGCGGGATTGATCAAACATGCTAGAAGCGCTACAAAAGCGAGGTAGCCCCAACAGCACTCTAAAACTATTATTGTGCTGGATTCGTAGGGCACTGAGTTAGGCCTGTGTGACCCGCAGTTGACCCGCAGGCTGCTCGTGTAGAATGTTTGGCAATATACTTTGAAGAGTGTGATTTTTACTTCTTTACTCCAACGGGAAGTGAAGAAGTAAAAATTATAACGGACTTAGTGGACAGACACTTTACTAATAACATCAACAATATGAAAATGACCTTGTATATTTGTTGCCGCTTTAACTGATCAACTTTTTCTTCTTCCTACTTTTATCCCAATTATTATAATATTTGGGGTCGGCGTAATATATTTTTTTGTCCATATTACAAAAAGATTTGGCTTAATTTTACGACCGGCCGCCTGCCTGACGTCAGCCCTCTTTGGGAATACATTTGTTGATGGTTTCCGCCACCTACGGTTTGGAGGAAAGGATTGAGGAAAAAAGGAAGGGATTTACCTGATCAACTTATCGTCATAAAATTTGATATACATTACTGTATGAGATGGCGAAGCACAAACTACTATTTATCTCGATAGATCAATGCATACTGGTTATGCGGATGAAGTCATTCGTAAAAGTTACTAAAAAAAGTTACAAAAAAATTCACTGGATCAGAACTACAATCTCAATATGGAGACATAACCTCTTAGTCCTCAGGAACGGCAATGCGTGAAGGGTCCGGTGGACGTAATAGTGTAACATCCATTGTGCTCATGACCAAGGGCGACGGTTAACACTCTTCATTAATTGGACCGTTTTTTTTTTTGATGGGTGAAAATGGTATGGTAGCCTGCGCTAACGGGATACGCTGGCGGAGCACCAGTGAACGGTGATAAATGAGAATGAAAACAGGCCAGTTAGCCCATCATGATGGATTCATCAGGAATTAACGATGATAGTTTCCAGGGGGAACTGCGAGGAGGTCGACCTGGTTATGGTATATTGCTAGCAATAGGATTCTCAGTCTCCATTACTAACAATCCCTTTCCCCCCTAATTGGACCGTTAGAACTTAGTAAATTAAAAACCTCAAATATTCAGTGTGGCATATGTGTAAATATGCACGTATTAAGTTTAAAACTTGTCGATTTTTTTAACTAACTTTATCATACTGAATTGTTGTGAAATATTTTAAATTTTACCATCAAATTACGGAATGACCGAATGACTGATTATAGAAGAGAGAAATATAGATTGAAATATAATTTAATGACAAAGATTGATAACGTTATGTTTGTTTGGCTATTCGAAAATAATGGATAAGGGACGGATTATGATATGACTTATCTATAATGATTGAATGACATCTTTAATCATTTTGTAAACAATTGACACTGCCTTAGATGATTATTATTTTATAGATGTTACGGTAGAATAGTTTGCCTAACGGTACACAATGACGGGGCATCAGTGGACGGTGAAATGACGAGGATACGATGAAGTCAGTTGGGGAATGATGATGGTCATGATAATGATTTTCAGGACAAAATCACATTGAAGTCCACTTGATTAATATTGCATGTAATGGAGACTAAATGTTTAATATTTTTAAATATACAAGCATTACCAGAGGGAGACTTTGTACAAAAGTCGATTGCTTGGGTACCTCTGTCCCATTCGTGTTTCAACCGTGAAGCAGTTGTGTTTGCATGGCTGTGTTTCGGTTTGAAGGGTGGGATATGGCGTGAATTTACTGGGTAAGAGGAAAGTCGTCACACACACGTCGTCTACAGGTCGCGCTCAGCAGGCTGAAGTACACAGTCAGATTCATGCTCGCGTTACAGTCGCTCATGACTAAAGATCACGAATTGATTCCAAAACTAGTCGAGCTTATTCGATCTAATTACACGTAAGTTAAACCGGCGGTTATTACATTAAAATCCAGACGAATTTGTCATCACAAAGGCTTAACAAGAAAAAGTAAGAAAGTAATTATTTAATAACCCTTCTGAATCCTTTAAGGTCATAATATTCAAATTTAAATTTAAACTAAAGGATAACTAATTATATTAACATAATAATAAAGTCCTCGGAAAAACGAGGATTTAATAAAAAGTATAAGAAATGGCTCTTATTTTCGTTTTAAACAACATAGAATGGCAAACAAGCTGACGGCCCACCTGATGCAAAGTGATAACCGTCGCCTCTATAGGCGACAGTTATCACTTTGCTATATATGTCTATACACAAGCAGTACCTTAAACATAACAAAGTATACTGTTTCGCCCATGATACCTCCCATGCGTTGCCATTCCTGAGGACTCAGGTGTTATTCCTCTGTACCCAGTAAATTCACGCCATATCCCACCCTTCAAACCGAAACACAGCCATGCAAACACAGCTGCTTCACGGTAGAAACACGAATGGGGCAGAGGTGCCCAAGCAATCGAATTTTGTACAAAGTCTCCCTCTTATTTCGTTACATACCTATTATAAACCATCAGTCCGCTTTAGCTTACAAAAAAAATGAAAAAATCACAACAAAAATACAAGCTTAATCTCTTGAAGTCAAAGTTAAGTTATTAGCTACAGGGTATAAGCTTTCCTTTTGAAGCTTATGTTGTAACACAACAATACGAATGACGGTGTGGTCCCAGCATAGAATAGGCTATCCCTACCTTTCCCGTGGGTGTCTTAAGAGGCAATTAGAGAGGGCGAGGTATAGACAGTAGCGTCCATTTTAAAACGTCTTTAGAACCTAACTGCGGTTGCCAATCCGCCTGCCAAGCGTGGCAACTACTGGCAAAACCATCTTATGGGGGAGACTATGTTTAGCAGTGGACAGCTAACGGTTGATATGAACGAAATGTATTTTTTTTTTATATTTAATACTTAAATCTTTCATGTATCCATCATCCAATTATACGAGTATAACAAAATACCTGAGATAAAAAACTTAAAAAATTATAAAAAAAAATTGCAATTGAGTTAAAAAAGTACGTAATAAATAAAACATATTATACGTTAAATATTTTTTTTAATGAGCAGCTAAAATGTGTTATTTACATTTTATTCATAATATAATATTATAAATAAAAATAAATATTACCATGTGATTTTAACTGTCATCAAAAGTGGATAGTTTTCTCTGTAAATTGCAGTGTCCCCCCTCCGGGCTGTCACGTGTCTTATGTGCTTACTTATTATAATAACTAATTTGTGTCACGTGACATGCTAATGAATATAAATAAATAAATAAATATATAAATAAATATATAATATAATATCCGGCTTATCAATAAAATGCTATCTAGGCAAGTTATAAATTAGTTTTATAAATACTATTACTGGATTTCAAAACCACTGGGCATACAGTATAAAGAGAGGGACAATAGTGTATTATTACTGCGCTGGCCAGGTGTTACGGCGCAAGGATTTATTATCATTTTCCCTTTACACCAGTGTATTTTCACCAAGTCGACACCCCCCTCGCACAACATATTGCAGACAGAAAGAACCCTCGACACGTTGTACTGCATTTTTATTCGGCTACAACGCATAGAATTTATCAATTTCGTATTTTGATCACATCTGAGGCTTTCGTGTACAAGTAAGTTATTTATATAGAAAATTTCGGTGCAAAGGATACACCCTTCACGTGATTTTTTTTTTTACAACATAGTGGGCAAACGAGCATGCGGCTCACCTGATGGTAAGTGACTACCGCCGCCCATGGTCACCCACAACACCTACGGCATTGCAGGTGTGCTGCCGGCCTTTTAAAAAGGAATATGCTCTTTTCTTGAAGGTTATGTTGTCGTATCGGTTCGGAAATACTGCTGCTGGAAGTTGATTCCAAAGAGTGGTTGTGCGTGGGAGAAAGTGCCTTGAAAAACGCACGAAAAAAGATTGGTTTAGTAAAAATACCTATTTAATATGAAGTTCAAGAAATAATGTTGCAGGGAATAATTAATATAATATATATTTTATTGACGTTTATCTAAAATTAAAGATTGTATTTGAAATACGAATAATTTTAATATGAGTACAGCCGATTGGAAAACCATTTTAGCGGGAAATAGCGAACTAAGTATTGATTAATATTATCGTACTAATAAAATAAAATTGTTTGTCGAATTTATTTTAAGTATATCTACCCTCCAACAATAATCATAATATTGTTTGGTATACAAATTGGAGATCTGTAATTGGCTAAATGTATGCTGTGAATATAATATTTTTTAATTATTCTAGTAATAAACTGTTGATTTCAAATGTAATATTAAAATAAAAAAAAAAGAAAGTAACGGAACAATGTCTGTTCATTTTTTTTTATACCACAAAGGTGGCAAACAAGCACAAAGCTCGTTTGATGGTAAACATTCACTGTAGCCTATGGACGCCTGCAACATTAGGGGTGTCACGTACACGTTGCCGACTCTGAGGAAACCTCAATATAGCCCTTTTGTAGAACCATAAGAGATATTTAAATAAAAAAAAAAAATATGTGAAAAAAGAAATAAAAAAAAAAAACAATATTAATCTGTCTATATATTTATTTTGATATTACAAAATTACTGCACCAAATTGGATACGGTTTTACTTAAACACTAGTGTATGTTTTTCCGGATACGCCATTTATAAGTGGCCTATTTCATTGGTATTTCTATATTTGATATCCACGCATACGAAGCAGCGGGCTAAAAGCAAGTACTTTATAAATACAATATTAAACTTTTGAATTATATTAAGTTAGATAATTGGTGGGCCATCCGGTGCTCTGATAGCTCCGGGATAAGTCCTGTTTTGGACATTGTTATCTATTTCACTTTCGTATGATTATCCCTGGATAAAGCCAAAGTTAACATGACAGTTAATTAAAATGTCTAACAGTACCGATTTGGTCCTACTGTTTTTTTTTATTTCAGAAAAAAGGAAAGATTATTTGTCCCATGTTTTTTTTGTGCTATGTTTCAAGAGATTACGTCACCAAATTAATTTTTGTTTTTAATATTTTATACGATAATGTTTTTTTTTTTATTGTTTTCAAAAAACGAATTCGCATGCTTAATTTAAATGTTTTAACTCTAATCTACCTACGAAATAACTCGACATTTATTGTTGTTGTTATTATTAACATTTCCCTTCACTGCTCTGCTCCTATTGATCGTAGCGTGATGAATAGTACTATAACCTATCCAGGAGTATGAAGAATAATTGTACCAAGTTTTGTTAAAATCCGTCGAGTAGTTTTTGTTTTTATAACGAACATACACACAGATAGACAAAAATTTTACTGATTGCATTTTTGGCATCAGTATCGATCACCAATCACCCCCTGATAGTTATTTTGGAAATATATTTCATGTACAGAATTTACCTCTATACAGATTTATTATAAGTATAGATTACATCAGTGAATAAATTAATGAGTATAATTGATTCAATGGTGTCAGTATACATCTATGGGGGGAAAGGGATTGTTAGGAATGGAGTTTGATTGCTAGCAATATGCCCCATTAGGTCGACCTCCACGTGGTTCCCTCTGGTGACCATCGTGAACAATTCTTATTGATTCGTCACGATGGGCTAACTGACCTGCTTCATCCTCACCTATCATCCCTCACTGGTGCCCCGCCGATGTATACCAATAGCGTGGGTGGGGTTCAGTTTCATTCCATTATCAACCACTAAAAAAATTACAGTTTTTTAAAATAGTATATAGCCTGTATTACTTGCTGATAATGTAGCTTTTTATATGCGAAAGAATTTTTAAAATCGATTGAGTAGTTTTTTATATATTCATTACAAACCACTTACATATATATATATATATATATATATATATATATATATATATATATATATATATATATATATATATATATATATATATATATATATATATATATATATATAGACTTTGCCTGTAAGCTGAAAGTTAGTAGCCTGTCTTTATATTAAGCAAAGATGAAAGAAAGAAACAGAGAAGAAGATTGTTGATTAGATTAATGATCTCATTGCTAATAAATATACCCTATTAAGTCGACTTCCATGCAATCTCTCACTTAGAAGCCATCGTAGTGAATGTTTGGTAAATTGATCTAACATCGTTCCCATCTTTCTTTATAGATACCTTGCCAATACATACCAATAGCGTAGGTGAGGTCTTATTTCATTAAAAACATAAAGGTAATGTAATGAAAGATCTTTGATTCCATATGATTGGATATTTTTTTTTATACAACTTAGAATGGCAAACAAGCTGAGGGCCCACCTGATGTAAAATGGTAACCGTCGACTATAGACATGAGCAGTACCATGGACATAACAGAGTATACTGTTTCGTCCATGATACCCCCCATGCGTTGCAATTCCTGAGGACTCAGGTGTTATTCCTCTGTACCCAGTAAATTCACGTCATATCCCACCCTTCAAATCGAAACACAGCCATGCAAACACAACTGCTTCACGGTAGAAACACGGATGGGACAGAGGTATCCAAGCAATCGACTTTTGTACAAAGTCTCCCTCTGGTTCATCAGTCCATCTCTTTCTGTTCTTATTACATGTAATGAAATAAGAATATCCGACATCCTGCAAATGTAAAACCTGTTTAATTAAATCAATCTTGTTTAATTACGTGTATCTATCGTTCGCCTGTGGATCTACCACGAAACGTAATTCCCATATTATAAAGGTTTCGTACGTCTAAATCGTCCAATTAAGCCTGTAGGCGGAGATCGATATTGTTCGATATTAACTCTTCCATAAAGCTTTCCAAACCATCAAAATTGATAGCAATCACTATGATGTAATGTAATGTTCTTTTAATAGATAAGAAAGGAACAGTAATGCTGTCTGAACTATTAATTCATGATGTCAGTGTATCAGAGAAAGATAACATTAAAATCAGAACAAACTTACCAATAAAAAGATTTCAGGGAGCACCACATATGGGTCGACCTAACAGACTAGAGATATTGTTAACAATAAGACAGTTGTTCCGTTATTTATTTATATTATAATAATCCTCTGTCCCTAATTTTAGTAGGTTGAACGCATGAACGAATGCAAATTCGTGTTTCGTTCGTCTCAGATTTTACGAACAAATTTTCACAGTAGACAAATGTACAATATTTGGGAAAACACGCTCCTTGTTGTTTGCTAATTGCTTTTGTGTAGTTATTGTGATTCAAAACATTCAATAATATAATTTGAAATTGGAATGAACATAACTTTAAACGATATGAAACAGAATCGTTCGTTGCATTTAAATGTTTCATTGGAGTTCAAATTAATTGGATCGAGTCAAATTCCATTTTTAATTATACTAGTGGTCGCCCCGTGGTAGAAATTCGACCATAACATAAATTATAAAAAATGAATGTATTATGGTTGTGTTTGACATTCAGCAAGACTATAGACAAATAATATTAAGGACAAATTATATTAATCTATTCTCAATTTGACCACAGATTTGAACAATAAACAAAAAAAAGCGTATACGACGCGTGTGTGTGTGTCAAATACATGGTAGTGTGTGTAATTTTTTTTTTATTACTTTAATGTGTTTTTATGCACTAATTAAAAAAATATATTAACATTCTGTCCTTCTTCTCTATATAAACTATAAGTGTGCCAAATTTCATACTTCTCTGTCCGCGCAATTTTCGTAGAAAGGGGTACAAAATGTTTGTTTCAGGTATTAAAATATATATGTTTCTCAATTGCACGAGGGAATTGGATTGTTTAAATGATTATACGGTAGCTTAGAGGGAAAGTAAGGGTGTGTTCATACGGAGGAACATACACAGGTAGATATTATTTGCATCATTAGCATTCTTTAGCCAGTAAACTAAATTTGCAACGACGAGCTATAAGAATTGTCGATGATCCCAGGCTCACAAGCGGTATCGAACCCTTAAGTCTTAAGAGAGATTTCGCCTCACTCTGCGTATTCTACCGCTTGCACAACGGATTGTGCTCAGAGGATTTATTCAGTATGATGCCTACGGCTACTTTCTATCATCGTGCGGCTCGCCATCGACAGGGAGTTCACCCTCATACCTAACAGCCTAAATGGTCGCGTACAACGCGGTTTCGGAGATGTTTTCTTCCACGAACACTCAGGTTATGAAATGAGCTCCCTGCCGAGGTTTTCCTAAGAGACTACAGCATGGGGTTCTTCAAAAACGGGGTAAAGAGGTTTCTTCAGGGTCGGCAACGCGCGCGTAATACCTCTGGTATTACAAGTGTTTACAGGCTACGGTAATCGGTTACCATCAGGTGGGCCGTATGTTTGTTTGCCACCTCAACAGTGTAAAAAAAAAAACTAAATTTATTTCCAAAGAAATATAGATTGAAAAATACAGTATCATAGAATATTTTTTGTTACAATAACACCAGAGAGAACGTTATTCTTTCACGGCTGATAAGATTTGATAACATCGTAGCAACGTAATTATTGTTTTATCTATATAAATATTTACGTACCTTTTTAAGTATAACAAATATTGGTCAATACATATCGCGTATAGAGACAACACGAATAACAAATACAAGTGAACATAAAGATAGTGTGTAGCCAACGCGGTGTTCTCTTACGGCAAACAAATATTCTTTGGAGGATAAAACTCGGAATCGTATTTACAGTCGATAGAATCTATTTTTTATTATAAACACTAGCGATCCGATCCGGTTTCGCACGAGTAGACAGAATTTTCAAGACAGAACAATTCAACTGATCGGTTATTTTATAGCATTTTATATGTGATTCTTTAGACTGATATAAGTTCTTGTGTTTATGAACAGATTGAAATAAAACAAACACTAAATGTTAAATGGAGCAAACTGCAACTCACTAGTGAAAACCACATTCAAATCGGTTAAGCCGTTTCTGAGATTAGCGTGCACAAATCTACAGATAAAGAGACAAAAATTCTAAAAATCCTTTTTTTGCGTTCATAAAGCTTTTAATAGTTTTTCTTATATATCTTCCATGTACAGCCAGATAAAGGTTTCTAATGCCGTAAGGCCGTAAAAATATCTTAGTATTAACCTACGGATACTTTCTATTTAATTAATAAGGTCAAACCCACGTGATATAGAAGCTAGTAATTATGTGAATACATGCAAAAAATCGCAGCCCTGTGTGGTCCCGGCATAGAATAGGCCACCGCTTCCTTTCCCGTAAGTGTCGTAAGACGCGCCTAAGGGAGGGCGAGGGATGAACAGCAGCGTCCTTCTTTAAAGCCTAACTGCAGTTGCGAATTCGCCTGCCAAGCGTGGCAACTACTGGCAAAACTCCCCAAGAAGGAGGCCTATGTTCAGCAGTGGACAGTTGAACGCTATCATCATCATATATGATGATGATGATGACAAAAAATAAAAATTACAGTCATCACGAAGTATAGTGACAAAAGAGAAATTTTTTATACAACTTAGAATGGCGGACAAGCTGACGGCCCACCTGATGGAAAGTGGTAACCGTTGCCTATAGATATGAGCAGTACCATGGACATAACGAAATATACTGCGTCGCCCATAATACACCTCATGTGTTGCTGTGCCTGAGGATTAAAGTATTATGCTCCTGTAATTTCGTTTTGGAAATAATTATATTCAGAACACGGAATCGTGTATGTTTAAACAGATTTCGCTTCTAACAAGCATTTTTTACTTAAAAAGACGGCAAATCCAGTCGTTCCGTAATTTATATGGGATATTATACCAGAAGGAGACTTTGTATAAAAGTCGATTGCTTGGGTACCTCTGTCCCGTTCGTGTTTCTACCGTGAAGCAGTTGTGTTTGCATGGCTGTGTTTCGGTTTGAAGGGAGGGATATGGCGGGAATTTACTGGGTACAGAGGAATATCATTTGAGTTCTCAGGAATGGCAACGCATGGGGGGTATTATGGGCGTAACAGTATACTCTGTTATGTCCATGGTACTGCTCATGTCTATAGGCGACGGTTACCACTTTTCATCAGGTGGGCTGCCAGCTTGTTTGCCATTCTAAGTCGTATATAAAAAAAAATATCAATGGGACAAATGTAAATCCATAATAAAAACAACTAACAAAATCGGAAAAAAGTCTTTTTTATTTATAAATCTCTACATATGGCGTGGCCTTAGTTCTCAGGTAAAGTAACGGATGCGGGGTACCCTAATAGGGTACCATGTCATCGCAATGTGCTTAGTTAGCTATCCATCACCTTTGCCTTGTTTTTTTTATTTGAATTTGTTTTAATTGTTGATGACAGTCAAAACAAATTCAAATCATTTTGATTCAAATAAACATTGATTACAAGCACTTTCAAATCATCATTTATATATATATATATATATATATATATATATATATATATATATATATATATATATATATATATATATATATATGTATAAGTACACATATATTTATTTAAATATACTATGTCTAAATTTACATGACCATTAAAAAGCCCATGCATGATCGACTAACACCATGCACGATTGTTATCAAGAATCCGTCTCTAGATTTCAGCAATGGCAAAAGTCAAGCCGTTCGTAATACAGCGAGGTCACGCCTCGCATCTGACGCCATCTCGTCTGCCCCAACTTCTGCTACATACACAAATGTACTGTATATTGATCTTGAAACTATTTTAGGCGCACAGGTCAAGTTTTGTCCTCGTGCGAGGTTCACATGAATAAAGTATGAGAGGGAAATTTGGTTGTCTAGTATTGAGTATGTGAAGGTTATTTATTATTCTATGACAATACTATTTCCGTATTGTCTATGATTTTATCGACAATAACAGCGAGAAAAATATATTAAAAATATGTACAATTTAATTTGTGTACGAAACATCTCATCTTTTGTTTAGTATTAATAATTAACACTTCAGCTGCCCGCTAACAACATGCTTTCAAACTGCATTGGGTTGACTGGAGGAGATCTCTGTCAGAGACAAGTCCATCCTTGTTCACGATATTTATAAATGCATTAACAATGTAATTTACAAGTGCAATAAAGAGTATATATAATAATATGTAGGTAGTATGGAGTTATTTAAATTTAGCTGTGACGTAATTGAGTGCCTTGAGCAGGTCAGGGTTACTAAAATGACAGATGTCTCACTCACTGGGTTATTGAGTTTCTTAAAATATAGTTAAGCGCAATGATTACTGACTTATCCGACATTCTCGTAAACGGATGCTGACTGTAAGGACTGCTCTGTTCTGGTCGCTATAACCGATTTATTTTGTTAATTTGTTTTAATTATATATATTAAATTTTATGAGTTGTTACCACTTAGAAATTTGTATTTACACAAATTCATAGTTTCTGTAGTTAAACTTTTTGAAAACAACAGCTGAGTTTCGTGCTCATTCTTCTTGCCTGAAATTGCATTCTGAATAGGCGGTGGAATAAGGAAAAAATAACTATTTAAAAATGCTTAAATTAAAGTTTACTTGAATAAAAATATTTCATTGTTTATTTCTTTATTTATGATTAAAATAGCTGTTTTTTATGAAGCTACTGACAACTACTCGTTGTAAATCGAGTACCAAAACAATGACATAATCTAAAATATGGTATAATATGCGTTCTAAATGTAAATACGTTGTAAAGATTATTTCCATTTTGCATATTCATACATATTACGGTAACCCAAAGTCCGAGAAAGTAAAGAAAGATGAAAGACTCGACTATCCAATATACGACACCGATATAGTATGCAAACATTTTTCTATCCTCTCTTTGTGGGATTATTTACACATTAGAGCACGAGAATTACTATTTTTACATTAAATATTTGGATGTTTGACTTACACGTTCGATTGATTGATGTTTGATAATCCAAAGTCCTATTTTATCCTTTAGACAAATTTACGTAAGTATATATTTTAGTTTATCATCAAAATACGTAACGACCTTCATTCCAAAGTAAACATAAAAGGATTTCTCTCAGCAATTATGCCGCCTTGTTGAATTCACGAGTGTGTCCATTGTAATTGTACGTCTTCTTTTATTCTCTATTCTATAATCCAAATAATGTGTACTTATTTACTTTTATTCTGATTTATTCGTCAAGTTTTGGTCGTGCAGTATCTATGATGTGAGTTTTGATATTAAATTTAGGTAAATTAAAAGTACTTCCATAAAAAAAATCAAAGTAAAAGTCCTATATAAAACATAACATATTTTTTAAGAATGATGACAACAATGTAAAACACAAAGAATTGAAAATATTTGTGTAAGGAAATAGAATTCGCAAGAATCAGGATTTACGTTTTACAAGAAATGAACAACAGGATTTTGCTCAAGTAAACTCTATCGATGGACTGGACATAGCCCAGGAGCTGAGGACTAATGGATTGAACATAGGAATTGAAATCCCAGGAACTAAGGACTAACAATATAACCATAGTAATTATTTCCCAATTAATTTGTCAATAGGCCAATTGACCTGTCAAGAGGGCAGAAGAAGGACTATTAGTAAGTTGGACTATTCGTTCCATTGCTGGCAGTGTACTAGGTCGACTTCCCCGTAGTACCGCCTGGAAACCATGTGCTGAATTTCAATTGCATTCATCACGATAGACTAATTGACCTACATTTTCACCTTCATCTATGATCTGTCACTGGTGTCCCGCCAGCGTATACTATGAGTACAGGGTTACCATTCCATTATCATCCATTAAAAAAACTGGCTTCGCTTCTACTTCATCTGTATCTCCACTAGTTAGCTATTGGATACCATCGTAAATCAATAGCTATAAAAGTGACACCCTAAAATATATGAAACAAGATAATATTGTCATTTAAAACTTTTAGACTATTTATCATAATATGACAAATGAAACCGCATAATATGTGCGTATCAGTTGACATCATAACGCTTTTTGCTTCGCCATTAGAAAACACCCTATCTTATTTTACAGAGACACCTTTAAACCGACTCGCTCCCGCACCAATGAATGCAAAATGTAATTCGCTTGAAGTGGCCTTTTAACCCCAGATTTTCGGAGTCAAATTAATTAAGTAAATTATAAATTGAGAAGCAGCTATTACTGCGAGGCGGTGCGGCGCTCGCTTGTTGCACTGATCACGCCCACGACCACGCTCTCGAACACGTCTATTATTAGTGAATATACCTACTGGTGATAATTAACAAGCTGTGAGAAAGGATTTGATAACGTTACACGCTCATTACACAATTTCTATAGTCAATTTAGCTGATGCTCGTGTTTTATTTACTTGTTTATTTTTTTAATTTATATAGTAACAAATTAAAACGTTACATTTTTGTAATTGGTTTTTTCTAAAAAAAGTCATACAACATTTGTCGAATCATCATCATTATTATTTCAGCCATTATCCGTCCACTGCTGGGCATAGGCCTACCCCATAGACTGCCATAAAGAACGGTCCTGAGCCACCTGCATCCACTGACTCCCTGCAATGCATTTCAGGTCGTCATTCCAGCTAGGGGGGGAGGTCATCATTCCATCCAGAGCCAGGGGACTACAGATATCTTAAACCGCGGGATATCGTTAGGATAACACATAGGATCTATGAACTGATGGTATAAGGCAGGGGGAAATACAAAAGATGGCTATGGGTCGACGTGCAACGGCATAGCTGACCCCATATGCGAAAATAAGATAAGATAGGGGGGAGAGGTCGTCCTACACTGCATTTACTCATACGTGGTTGCCACTTAGGAACTTGTTGAATAATTATGATGAATTAAGACAATTAACATTCACAAGTTTTTGACCTATATAGATATAGTGATCATTTCTTTTATACTATTTTATTATCAACAGGCAAAAAACTATCGCGTACTAATTAAATTTAATTTATTTAACAGATTTTTACTTATTAACCGACTTTAAAAAGAAAGGAAGTTCTCATATCGGTTGTAGTTGTTTTTTATGTTTGTTACCTCATAACTAACTCAGTCGTAAACTAATTTCGAAAATTCCTTTTTATCTGAAAGGATATACTTATAGATTGGTCTCATAAAAAAATATCAAAATCAGTTTAGTATTTTAGTTTTTAAATGGAAATAAGTGGGTTTATCACAATTTAAGGATTGAAGGAACACAATATAAATTTAATATTGTGTTCCAAAATATAACATTAACTTAATTATGTAAATTCGTTTAATAACTTATCTTTCATAGTTTGCTTAAACTAATTCCTTGTTAATTACTTATATTACTAATTAATCCCTATTACATTTTACAGGTTTACCTTTACACTACTCGTTTTGTCCTTTAAAATATTTTCACCATTCGAACCTAACGAGACAGCCACCAAACAGCCTCACGCATGTTACCTGTAACCCTCACAAGAGCTGTCACTGATCGCACACCCTTACCCTGCAGGAAGCACTGCGCGGTCGCCGATGTGCCTCCTTGCGCTCGGCGGCGACCCCGGTGCGCGGCGCCGACGACTCCGGCCGCAGTACCCCCTCCGCAGCACACCGCGCCTCACCGTCCCCCGCAGACACCCCTGCACCCAAGAAATCCAACTGGGAGGTCATAGAGCACTTCTCCTCGAACCGTAGCAAGAAAAGTCCTACTACTGTGAGTACCTTTCACCTATTGCCCATTACCGCATGATGCATGCCAGCCAAACCACGGACGACGTTGGCATAACCGTTTCAGTTCTCTACCACATTACCAGAGGGAGACTTTGTACAAAAGTCGATTGCTTGGGTATCTCTGTGCTATTCGTGTTTCAACCGTGAAGCAGTTGTGTTTGCATGGCTGTGTTTCGGTTTGAAGGGTGGGATATGGCGTGAATTTACTGGGTACAGAGGAATAACACCTGAGTCCTCAGGAACGGCAACGCATGGGGGGTATCATGGGCGAAACAGTACACTTTGTTGTGTCCATGGTACTGCTCATGTCTATAGGCGACAGTTGCTACTTTCCATCAGGTGGGCCGTCAGCTTGTATGCCATTCTAAGTTGTATAACAAAAAAAATTAAATCTAAATTCAAGATAAATAAATATTGGTGATGATCATGATGAAATCAGCCATTACTGTCCACAGCTAAATATAGGCCTCCCCTAATAGGGGGAGGGGGGTTGCTTTTGACAGTTAGGCTTTCCTAATGTTTTAAGAGGGCTGCTGCTTATCAATCGACCATAGTTTCCGTAATCACCTCTTACTACACACGGGAAAGGAAGGAGTGGCATAATTTACGTCAGAATCACACGGTAAATATATATATATATATATATATATATATATATATATATATACGGATACGCTGCCGGGGCATCAGTGAGGGATGAAAAGGCAGGTCAGTTAGTCCATCGTGACGAATTCCACTAGAATTAACCACAACGGATTCCATGGGTAACCGCGTGGAGGTCGACCTGATAGGGTGTATTGCTAACAATGGGTCAATTAGTAACAATCCCTTTCCCCCCTGGAATCCACATATATTGTAATAGTTATCTACTTAGTTTGGTTTCGACGATTGTATTGTATTAAATTTCCAATATCATCTACGGCTATAGACAACAATATTTAGAGAACAAATTAATCCGCGTGACTGTGGTGTACTCACCCTCTGCCACGTTGATTTTTAATATGAATGCCGAAATACAAGCATCTCGATTATTACGTTCCACATAAAGCTGTCAGTCTGTACACGCCGCTCACTACGTCATTACGGATGATAGCTATGATCATATTTATGTTTACCTATCACATTCTTTTATACGTAGAAAGAGAAAGAAAGAAAGAAATAATTTAATCGAAGAAGCATGTACGTAGCAATTATATACCGTACATGTGAACAAAAGAAAAGCAATGAGCAACTTAAATTATATGGCATAAATCAATACGCTCCGCCCCTGTAGGTTTTCATACCTTTGAAGATTAGATTACTCCAGCTTATAAAACACGCTTGAAAACAACTGGGCGAGTTTCCAAACATATGCCGCGTATCGTTGCCAAAAAGCCATGAGATAGCTACCGTTAGTTCCAACAAACTACGAGCTTTAAAACTACGCCATCAACCTTTTCGGTGGAGTTTCAATTAAGTAATTAAAATATTGCTGAACCTTCTACGAATAACGTTAAAAGGCTGTAGTTCTTAGTGGTTGCGGTAAAATACGAATGCGAGGCCGTAGTCCACCCGTATCATGAGGGATTTTCCCATTTAAACTAGGTATAAAATACATAGGGACTAGATTAATCCATGCACTTACCAGAGTGAATTTATATACTAAATCTTTAAGTATGCACAGGTACGTCTGACCTACTCGTGTTTTTACCACCAAGTAACTTTTATCTACAATGATTTGATTTGAATTTATACAGATGCTGATACAGGGATTTTGTTTTATACATCTTAGAATGACAAATAAGCTGACAGCTCACTTGATGAAAAGTGGTAACCGTCGCCTATAGGCATGAGCAGTACCATGGATATAACAGTATACTGTTTCGCCCATGACACCTCCCATGCGTTGCCATTTCTGAGAACTAAGGTGTTATTCTTCTATACTCTCTAAATTCGCTTAATTATATTATTCCCATTGCAAGTTTGACGTAATAGAAATAGAAAAAATATCGCTGTCGCGTTGTAGAAATTATTCATACCTATAAATCCTTATCCAAATAAATTATTTTGTATTTAAAATTGTTTCAATACCTGCAGATTACTTTTTAAATTTTTCAAATCGTAGGTATATTCCATTTCAAAGATATTATGTTAAAAAGTCAGGTATAGATAAGGTGCCGCCCGCCGCCCGCGCCGTGTTGGCCGCGTGGCTGGCTAGCCAGTCATTGTAACGGTGCGGCAGGTAGGGGCGGACACATCTATGAAATAGGTAGCTAGGTAGGATCAGATAAAAATGTAAAGTGTTGGAAAAATGTCCACCCGTGCGAATCGGGGACGGGTCGCTAGTTTTTTAATATATTCGTTAGAAATTTGTATAATTTAATTTTTAAATTTAACTTTACAATATAATTTCTCCCATATACTGAGTAGTAAATGTGCATTATGGTAACCCTATTCACGCACACATGGATAAATAAGTTGACCTGTTTTTTCCGAAGCATAAGTATTGAAGGATTTATAGTAGTTTAGAAAAAAAACACGTTTGACACTTGATAATGGTGTGTGAGTGATGATCCAGAAAAAATATAAGATTCGCAATATTCCTTTGCCACAATCTCAAAGTGTAAGTTACGTATTTGACGTATCTGTTTACCAAAAAACCCCATCTTTCTTCAAAAGTGTTTTGGGCGAGTTTGTTACACGTGACCCGTGCAAACGGATCACGGCGCGATCTCAAACACAGGAATATGTTTACCATACCTTCCGGGCTTAGTAAATAGTGAAATGTTTAAAACAATTTTTATTGTCGCGAAAGAACTTTTTTGCTCCTTGATCATTTTTAAAGATAGGTAAATGAAATAGCTGAACGTTATTCGACATTTTGTATGAATCTAACTCAGTTGGGTGGTGTTTGGGAAACTATGTCGCATCTAAGTTTGGAGAGAAAGTTCTTTGTAAGTGATCATTTCCGGAACCGAAACATGGTTTACTGCTTACTGTATGTGGAATCTTTAAGTAGCACAGAAAGCTATGTACAGTGATATTCTCGGGATTAGAAAAGAAAATATAAAAATGAGAATATCAACACGAATATCATATTTATTATTACAATATTTATCATCATGTTTATTATGTTTGTAGCTTAATATTGTTAATTCTGCATCTACAAATACAAAGTATTAGTTCTTGTGTATTGAAAGGAACTAGCTTACAAGGCACAGGTTACCCTTATTTGTAAGCTAGGGCAAAAAACATGTAACTGTGCAACCCTATATTTGTTAATAAAGTTTATTATTATTATTATTAACCGGAGATTCGGATAGGTAAATAAACAAGAAAATTTTGGAGACAAAGTTCAGTCGTCGGCCATCTTTATTTTCCGTCTATCCTCATTTGTCCCGTCAATAGTCTGTCGTTTGTCTGTCGAATGTTTCAATAAGTATCCAGCGAGTCATCAAAGTGATCGATGTAGGTCAAGGGACTACCAACCAAACAACCAAATCCAACCAAAGGTAGCGAAAAGAGGTTTTCGAGATGGGGACCCTTATAGAGTGTACAATTTACTTATTTAAACCACAAAGGTGGCAAAGAAGCATACAGCTTATCTGATGGTAAACGATTACTGTAACCTATAGACGACTGCAACACTAGGGGTGTCACGTGCGCTTTGCTGACCCTGAAGAAACCTTAATGTACCCTTTACAATTAGCCATAACTTTTTTCTAGTCTGATACCCTGAACTGATTTCTCTTAGTATAGTTAATATACCTGAAGAAGGTAAAAGCCCTTAAAATAATATTAAAAAAAAAACTTGTTTCTAACCCTACTAAATACCTAGATTATTCAAATAGAAAGTCTGTTATTTAAATATACCTTCTAAAATGTTTGAGAAGACGCAACCGTGGCAACAATATAAATGATACATTAATTTAAATTTGAAATATGTTAATTATAACTGGAAGCATAAAGTTTACGTATTCAAAGGGTTACAAAGTTATGTCCACGGGTGGAGTTTTGAGATAAAAATTTACAAACGACTTATGAGTATCATAAATTATAAAACTAGACAGTTATGTTTGTAACAAGCTGGGCTCTTACAAACGTGCTACTTGACCTGGCAAACGTTGTTCTGTCATACAATTTGTTTAAATATACTCGTAATTGATTAGAAGACTGTCATCATTGTGTTCTCTTTTATTTGATATTTATATGTATGTATTAATATTGTATCTTTCATATATATATATATATATATATATATATATATATATATATATATATATATATATATATATATATATATATATATATATATATATATATTTATTTATTTATTTATTTACACTTTATTGCATCATTTATAAAATAGTAAATACATTTAACTGTAATAAGAAATGATACAAAAGGCGGCCTATTATATTATAATTATATATATATATATATATAATGATTTTTAATTTATGTAAATATTTATTTTAATTTCTGTTTTGCACTACTACTGCCCACTCACTACTTGCTATGCCACTGCGTTAGGTTGACTGGAAGAAATCTCTTTTAGAGATAAGTTCGCCTTTGCTAACATTGTTATTAACTTATTGTTGTAACTGTATGTTTTAGTGCAATAAATAATTTTTTTTTGGGTAGGGACACCTTAATCACCTAGATCTTATACCGACCAAATATACATAATAAATAAAAAAATTCATAAAAATCGGTCGACTCGTTTTGACCAGTAACGCCGTGACATTTTTATTTATACGTATATATTCTAAAACTAAAACCGTATAGGTCTCAAGCTTAGAATAATGGTAACTGATCCACGGATTGACAGCAGCGTCCCTCTTAAAATATCATCAAAAGCCAAACTGCGGTTGACAGGGGGGGGGGAAATAATTGTTAGTAATGGAGACTGAGAATCCTATTGCTAGCAATATACCCAACCAGGTCGACCTCCTCACGCTTCCCCCTGGAAACTATCATGGTTAACTCTTGATGAATTCATCATGATGGGCTATCTGGCCTGTTTTTATTCTCATCTATCACCATTCACTGGTGCTCCGCCAGCGTATCCCGTTAGCGCAGGCGGGGTTACCATACCATTTTCACCCAGCAAAAAAACTGCGGTTGACAATCCAAACGTGGCAACTAGTTACAAAACCTCCCTTATGCGTGAGGCTATACAGCTGAAATACTGAAATTAGTTGAGCTCGCTACATCGTTCACGCAGCAATTCTTTACAATTTATTTAATAGTAGTATGACACATTTTACCGTAGTTTAAATAGCTTGTATATCGAACTAGGAATAAACTTACTGCCGCACCAAATTTCCTCAAGACCGCAATCTATTTCTGACGCGTGCACTAGCGCCTCCTACGTACAATTTTATTATATGAACACATTTACCACTTTATTTCGTTTTTCCATAAAAGCGAAATGATTTGTTTTGATAAGGAAATTTCATTCCAATTTAAGAGTTTCCTCTCGTCGGTACAATTGATTTATGCAACTTTCTTCAGCCCCTTCTGCCCCAAATTAAATCCTTTACTCCCTGTATGGTGTGATATGTAGCTTTCCTTTTGTCTCGTTTAATTATTACTGGTTAGTCCCCTTTCGTCCCTCTTTCCATATTTTCTTCCAAGATATTATTAAGTTATAACCGTTTAAAATGATTTAATATAGGAGATATGAAGTCGTTTTGGTAATAAAGAATATTAAATTAATGTTACCTAACGAATAATGGGAGATTTTTTTCAAGAGAAGGTATTAAACAAATGAGTTGAGATCGGTCGTGGTCTTCTTAGCGCTCACTTACATCTAAAAGGAATCACTGTACAGAATTGTATGATTCTGTCCACTCCAGTAGAAATAAGTGTTACTGTTGTATTTTATCAGGCAGGTTTTTAAATTTATTTTGATATACAAATAAAATACAAATAAGATGTTTTTTATGCAACTTAGAATGGCAAACAAGCTGACGGCCCACCTGATGGAAAGTGGTAACCGTCGCCTTTGGACATAAGCAGTACCATGGGTATAAAAGAGTATACTGTTTCGCCCATGATACCTCTCCCCCCCATGCGTTGCCATTCCTGAGGATTAAGGTGTTATTCCTCTGTACCCTGTAAATTCATTACCATACCCACCCTTCAAACCGAAACACAGTCATGCAAACAACTGCTTCACGGTAGAAACACGAATGGGACAGTTTACCCTCTGGTAAATATGTATTTAAAAACATAAATAATAACGTAAAGAAAAAAAAAAATATGAAAATATAATATCAAATGTTGTTTAGATGCAAACAACATTTTAAACAGTGTATTGTTCCATTTTCCCTATAGCAAAGAAATCTCCAAACGTTTACGCGAAAAAAGATAAACCTTTATAGCAAAGGGTGAAAACGTCATTACATTGGAGACAAATACAATTTCAGTATATTATTACGCAATTTTGAAAAGTAAATTGTGTTGGTTTAGAGAGCATATATGCAATAAATGGCGCCACGTAAATTCTTGTCTATATTAAATTGTTGAAAAATGTTGTCTTATTGAAGGTTTACAATTTGTTTTGTCCATTTACCTAGTCCTATTGTGTCGTCCTATGATGAGGTAATGTCTATGTGGTCCTGGCATAGAATAGGCCACCCCTTCCTTTCCTATGAGTGTCGCAAAAGAGGACTGAGGGAGGACGAAGGATGGACAGCAGCGTTCCTATTAAAACATTTCTAAAGCTTACAACTACTGGAAATATATATATATATATATATATATATATATATATATATATATATATATATATATATATATATATATATATATATATATATATATATATATATATATATATATATATATATATATATATATATATATATATATTGTCTATTGTAAAAGATTGTTTTTAGCAAACACGCCTTTTAAAGAGTTTATTATTATTATATGTCTCGTCTGTCACCCATTAACATTATATAGATAATTAGAATGCCAATTGCTCCGATTCAAGAACTTTTTCGCCCCCACATTTACCAATCTATTCATACAAGCCCGTAATTACATAATATGAATAACCAGCGTTACGCGATTGGATATTTCTGTCGCAATTTTGGGTAAAAGTTTTATATTTGTGAAATGTTACAGAATTTTTTAGAGAAAAATATAATATATGTCGAAAATTTCGTGTACACTTTTCAACCGACTTCAAAAAGAGAGAAGTTGTATTTTTTTATGTTTGTTAACTCATAACTCCGTCAGTTGTAAACCAATTTGAAAAATTCTTTTTTATATGTATACATATAATTAAAGAATATATATAATATAATTAACTGAAAATCAGAGAAAGAGGTTATCGTCGACTATTCAAATACGAATTCGCAAGTACTTCGGCCACGTCATTCGGAATTAAAATTGTATGGAACGTCTAATTGTTCAAGGATCCGTACAAAGCAAGCGTTTTCGGGGTAGATCACCAACGCGATAGACTGACCTCATCAAAACGGCCACGCATCAGTCTATTGTGGAATGCTCTCTCTCGGCTGTGAGCAGAAATAGATGGAGACGCATTGCGAAGACCTCAATCGTGAAGGAGGGCCGTATCGACGATCCACTATCGTCATAAATGCCACGACTACTCTGTCAAGAATGTACGACTGAAGATATATATATATATATATATATATATATATATATATATATATATATATATATATATATATATATATATATATCTTTTTTTGTTGACCTAGAAATTTGATAAAATAGATTCAATAGTTTAATTTTTAACTCAAAATAACAGGTAATGTCACAATTGAAAGTTTTTTTTTATACACCATCTTTAATAATTGATATTCTTATCGTACAAACCGTACATCCTGGGGGGAAGGGATTGTTAGTAATGCGACCGCATTGCTAGCAATAAACCCTATAAGGTCGACGTCCTCGCGGTTCCCCCTGGAAACCATCGTGATTGGTTTATTGTTGAATTTGTCACGATGGACTAACTGATCGGCTTCACCCTCATCTATCATCCCTCACTGATGTCGCGTCAGCGTATACCAATAGCGCAGGCGGGTCTACCATTCCATTATCATCCATTAAAAAAAAATCGTACATCCTACTTCTAATGTAAACACGAAAGTTCATGAGGATGGATGGATCATTGTTACTCGTTGCTACGAAAATTTCGTAACGGATTTCAAAAGACATTTTGTATACGGATATGTTGTACTTTTTAAATTGATTCACGCAAACAAAGCCGCGGAATACAACTTACAGCATTATATAGACTCACAGAGTATACAAATCCATCATTTTAATAACATGAGCTTGACTTTTTTCGTCGTTTGCGTATGGTTAAAGTGAAGGAAATATTGTCAGTTTGGGAAAAACGAAAAGAACGCATCTGGCAATACTTTTTTAATCTACGTTTAATTTGGGATTTTTGTTTTTTAACATGTCAATCCCATAAAATCTAAACAAGTTATCTACTATTATAATTATGACTAAACAATACTACTTACTAATTCACTTAAGCACAAAGCAATTTTGGTAGTAGCAGCATGCATTATGCTCTGAACAATACCCACATCAAATTTATTAATATTAAATGTTTTTAAAAAAGTTTCTCTTTCCCTTCGGTTCCTATATTAATATATATATATTGCCAGCAATTTGCATATTCCGATATTCTGTACAATACCTAGATAATGTATAAAATAAATAATCTTTTATTTATTATTTAGGTATATTATGTAAATGAAATATTTATTTCATAGTTTGCGTAAGTATTCTATACAATAACGGACACGCAGTCGGCAATTGTTGATATTTTTTATAGAATATTTCAAAGAATAACGTAACCTAACGTAGTCGTAGAAATAAATATATATTATTTATCTATCATAACTCTGTACAACGCTGGTGGACTAGAAGATATTCTATACAACAAATACAATACATAATAAACAATATTCTGTACAAGTATTGTAAACATTACCTAGGATGTAATGGACAATAATATTCATAATATTTCATACATTAACTAGGCTGCCCGGGTATTCAATACATTGCCCATAGAATACACGAATTGTGGGTAATATATATATATATATATATATATATATATATATATATATATATATATATATATATAATAATTTAATACACAAGGCCATTTTTTCTTTTGATTTGAAGAACAACCGCATCGCACCCCCTCGATGCGACGTTGATAAGGGTCAGTTAGCACTTCTGTCATAATTGACTGAGCTACCAGCCCACGCCATTAGTCCAAGTACCCAAGTCAAGCGTTTACTTGTACACAAATTATTATTATACATATATTATTATTGGCAATCCGCCTGCCAAGCGTGGCAACTGGCAAAACTTCCCTTAAGGGTAAACCTTATGTCCATCAATGAACAGTTAATAATTTGCTTTCACGTTTATAATATCAGTAAGGATCGCCACGTTCGTAGAAAGCTTGTTTTTCTCTCTAAGAAACATAAAAAGCAAAACTATTTCTAGTCCAAAAAGAAATGTCTATTTTCACAAATTAACGAGCAAAAGACGAGCAAAAGTAGATTTAATTTTCAGCTTCATTTAACCTTTTCATCTACACGTTCCCAATGAAGGGACACATCAGTGAACTGTCAACGTGAATTCGAATTAAACTCGCAAATCTCCGCGTTCGCTGATGACAACTTTGATTGGAATGACGAAGTTTTCTTTGAGACACCACTAGAGGTCTTCTCGTCAAATTACTTGCAGTAACTAGTAAAGGAACTGTCATTACATTTGGCGAGTTTAACCCGTAGTGTTTACGTCGGGACCGATTTCGAACTTTCTTTTAATATAATTAACTAGCTTTTACCAGCAACATCTTACACGTGAATTATGGAAGACGAAATAAAATTTTAAATTTAATATCAATTTTTAAGTTAGAATCCGTCCAGAATACAACTATTAAACCCGTTTTCAATTGGTGCAGTCTTTTGAACGTTCTAATTATTTTTAAAAACAAAATTCAATTGAAATAAAAAAGTATTTTTAATTAAGTAAACTTACCTAGTAAAAATTACAACAATAATAACAAGAATTTTTGAATAGACATTCGGAATGTAATTTCAGCTGAGAAAAAAGGGCAAAAAACACAGCAATGTGTTTTTAACTAGTAGTTTTTGAAACAAAGGCGTCGATTCTGTGGCGCTATTTCTTTAAACCTATAACTACATCATCATCAGCCTTCAACTGTCCACTGCTGAACTCCCCTTGGGGGATGTTGCCAGTAGTTGCCACGCTTGGCAGGCAGGTTGGCAACAGCAGTTAGGCTTTAGAGATGTTTTAAGAGGAACGCTGCTGCCCATCACTCGCCCTCCCTTAATTGATTCTTACGACACCCACGGAGAAGGAATCGGTGGCCTTTTCTATGACAGCATCATATACACATAAAGAGACGTTTTCCTATTTTTGAAGTCTTAAAAAAATTACCAAAATATATTAAAATCTGAGAAGTGGTTTTAATATAACTTTTTCGCCAAATGAGCTCGGAAATTTACGAATATATGACATTCACACAATAAAAATCAATCATAAGTAACTTTTTTTACTTTCTTTCTTTACGAATTAGATTCACAATGTAATTCTCTCGCCGTTCAACACACTCAGTTATGAGTCAACACAATTTACGCTCGGTGTCGAATTAAAAGCACGCCCTCTATCTCTGTTAAGCTCGCACTTGATATAACCAACTTTCTGAATATTCATTGGAATCAAATTGTTTAAAATGAGAACGCTCGACTCGGAGCAAGTTCGTAAACGTAAACTTTTCAACGCAGTAACAAACTTCCGAAACTGGTTAGTGATAAGTTGTGCCTTGGAATTTTATTTGTGAAATTATTATTAGAATCGAACTTTTTTTGGATCCATTTTCATCATCAGGCTTTAACTGTCCACTGCTGAACGTAAGCCTGCCCTTAGGGGGGAGGGGATGTTTTAAAAGGTCGCTGCCCATTCCTCGTCTTCCCTTAGTCGCCTCTTACGACACCCACGGGAAAGGAAGGAATGTGCTATTCTATTCCACGAAAATACGACCAATTGGATCCATTCGTAGCACCATCATCATTTCAGCTCTTATCCGTCCACTGCTGGGCATAGACTTCCCCCATAAACTGCCATAAGGAACAGTCCTGAGCCATCTGCATGCACCGGCTCCTTGTAGTACATTTGAGGTTGTCACTCCATCTAGTGGGAGGTCGTCTTAAACTGCGTTCTCCCGTAATTGACTTCATTGCCAGCAGTCAAATGTGACCTTAATTTGCCGAATTGCTTAGCTGTCCGATTCCATGCCAAATATTACAGTTTTAAAAAATAGTTTATACCAAATCCTTATTATAAATATGAAATATGTTTCTTTGTTTGTACCTTTTTGGCGTCTTTCAATTATCTTGAAATTTTGTGTATTCCAATACTCCACGTATTTGGAATGAAGAAGGATATAAAGGCTACTTTTATATCCCGGCAAGCAATATATCTCGACTGCACAAAATAAATCCCGAGTCCACACAATTGGAATATATTACTTGATTCATATTGTATATCTCTAAATAATTGTAATATTTCGCTGAACTTTAAATTCGCTAAAGCAGCGCAAAGCATCATAAGAAACTGTAACGGACCTGCACGAATAAAGTTCTTTTGATTTGATTTGATTAACGTTTATTTAATCTATGTGTCCACCAATATAATTACCATCTACAAACATTCAAAGGATAGGCATTCTATTTGAATGTAACAGAAACCTATCCATTCAGATTGGGGCCTATTGAAACCAATGCAAAGGATATCAGCATACAGACAGACGCGCGCACATTCCCTTTTTGTGATGAGAATTGAAGCAATAATTGAATGGACTCTATCGATAACAGCCCAATATTACAGCAAACATAACTGTTAAAAGACAGAGTGATCAATAGCGTAATTAGAGGGAAGTGCAAAAAGATAAGCTAGGCCTAGTCTAAACATAGATTGATAATGCGAAAGAAAAAAAACATAGTCATATGTTTGTTTAAGCGAAGTAAACAAATAGGGAAGTTCGTGTACGCAATATAGGCTCGAAAATATGTTGGCGGCTATATCAACAAAATAAATTTAATCCAAATAAAGTTCTGAATGTCCGCAAATTGAAATAATATCATAACAAATAAGTGAATTTTTGCTACTTTGCAAATTCAATTTCTTATAAATTCCTAACTGTCATATGCATACCTTAACGAAATACGCATTCGTGTTTCAACCGTGAAGCAGTTGTGTTTGCATGGCTGTGTTTCGCTTTGAAGGGTGGGATATGGCGCGAATTTACTGGGTACGGAAAAATAACATCTGAGTCCTCAGGAATGGCAACGCATGGGGGGTATCATGGGCGTAACAGTATACTCTGTTATGTCCATGGTACTGCTCATGTCTATAGGCGACGGTTACCACTTTCCATCAGGTGGGCCGTCGGCTTGTTTGCCATTCTAAGTTGTATAAAAAAAAAATACTAGTGTAATTCTTTTTCCTTCTCGTTTATATGATAGTATTTACAGTATGTATGTTTTACTACATTTATCATAAAGGTAGGTTTAGTCTAAATAAGCGAGTGGGAATGATTTGAGTCGTCGATAAAGATTATTTAAGACGGACTTCATTAATTTTCATTAAATTAAATTACAGATTATGGAGATATAACATCTTAGTTCTCAGGAATAACAACAACTGTAGGTATCATAGGTGTCACAATGATGTCCATGGTAATGTTGATGTTCATAGGCGTTATTTTCCATTGCTGGGCCCCTAGCGTGTTGACATTACAATTTGCATGGAAAGATATTTAAATTTTCGGATATTTGTTTCTTTGAGAAATGTAATAGATTGTAATTTATGTAAATATTTATTTTAGTTTCTGTTTTACACTACTACTGCCCACTCGCTACTTCCTATGCCACTGTGTTAGGTTGACAGAGGGAGACTTTGTACAAAAGTCGATTGCTTGGGTACCTCTGTCCCATTCGTGTTTCAACCGTGAAGCAGTTGTGTTTGCATGGCTGTGTTTCGGTTTGAAGGGTGGGATATGGCGTGAATTTACAGAGTACAGAGGAATAACACCTGAGTCCTCAGGAATGGCAACGCATGGGGGGTATCATGGGCGAAACAGTATACTCTGTTATGTACATGGTACTGCTCATGTCTATAGGCGACGGTTACCACTTTCCATCAGGTGGGCCGTCAGCTTGTTTGCCATTCTAAGATGTATAAAAAAAATAAAAAGAATGAAAATCAGTTAACCAATTAGCCATTATGCTAATAATATTATAAATGTGAAAGTTTTTGATTTTCTCGTATGTCCATTGTATGTTTATTATTTAATCACGCATACACGGTTGTATGGGTTGGAATGAAATTTAGTACATCGACAAATCGTATTCTAAAATGTATACATAGGGTATTGCATTTACGAATCTAGACGAACAAAGCCACTGTATATAACTAGTGTGCTATAATTATGTCGCATCAATTTTCAATACGTCCATATTGAACCTGAGACGATCGCTTCACATGAAATGCCTTTTGAAATATGATCACACCGTTCAAAATTCAATGAATACCTTAAATATCCAAGTGAAATGAATATTAAATCCACAAGTAGACCGAACCCTGCAAGATCTGGTGGTAATATCTGAACTATTAGTTTGTAAACTTTACGTTCACCGCAAATGTATTTATAAAAGTAAGTGAAGCTCGAATTTCAGACCTCATTCCGAAAAATAGGGCAACCTGAATCTAATAATTGTTTCTAAATACAACTAACTATTTATTTAGTTCGAATTTCTTATGTAAGACAATTTCTGTTAATGACTGTTTCTGTAATGAAAACTGCTGTGGATTACTTCTAATAAATACTGTTCTTACATCAGATTACAGATATTGGCCAATTAGCGGCGATTAGCTAAGTAAGAGAGTAATTAATTAATTATATTATATTATGGTTTAATGATTTACTCACTGTTATCCCATCGCACATACTCATTATTATACTTATTAGAAGAAAATAGCGAAATGAAACAAAACAATAATATGTTCTCAACAGGGTATATTGCTAGCAATGTGACTGGTAGTCCGCATTCCTGACAATTCCTTCTCTCCCAATCTTAGTATTAGTAAACTACACGACAATCTCCATGGTAGCTCACCATGGAGATTGTCGTGTAGTTTACTTTGTATAGAGCACGTTGTTTTGCTTAAATAAACTCTCAATTTTCGATCAGGCCAATTTGGGTAATAATTTTTTCAGAGATAGATCGGCCCTGGGTGCTCTGAGTTTATCTTAAGATGGTCATTGCCTGCCCTTTTATATCTAAAAGGCGACGGTTACCATTGTGTGCACTATGAGCATACGTTTATATTTACACTTTTCCTTTTTATATTATTTACACACAGACACACACACACACATACACACGCACATACGGGTGCGCGCGCGCACACACACACACACACACACACACACACGCACACGCACACACACACGCACACGCACACGCACACGCACACGCACACACACTAAATTAAGCTAAAGTTCCCATAGAAACATTTTATTTTAATTATTATAATATCCCCGGACGTTATATGCTTTATAATTACTGACATGTCATCCACATGTGTCAAATGTGAGTCATTCTCACGGCGTGTCATAGCTTTGCCTTCACCTGCTTCTATCAATAAATACATATTTAATTCTACAGTAGAATATTGCAGACTTACTTATTTACCAAAAGGAGACTTTGTACAAAAGCCGTTTGCTTGGGTACCTCTGTCCCATTGGTGTTTCAACCGTAAATAATAAAAGAAAGACAGGTAAAAGAAACACTAGATGTCATGTCGTATAGGGAATTCAAGGATATGGCCTGGGATAGAGCCCGTAGGCACCAAACTTTATCCAGTTACGGGAAAACATTCGGTCACATATTGCGGCGACTTACTTTACCTTCACTTTATTACAGGCAGTAGATATTTTTTTTGCGATATTGTTTTATTATTATCGTAGATTGTAAGGGTGGATGTATATTTCTGAGAATACATAATTTGTTATATTCCTAGAAATAAAAGTGAGGTAGCAGACTTCATATTGCTTACCTATTATTCCTTCTGCTTTATGCCTAAATATAGATTCAGAAATTGATTGTAGCTTTACGCCTTATTGTAACAATGAAATGAAATATAGCACTGTCAAATAAACATACAGGATTATAAGCAAATGAATTAATCAATTTACAACGTGTGCACTAGTAGTTTAATATTTATGAATTTGATAAATTGATTGTTTGATAAATTAGCTTTCAATATCAGTCCATTGTTTTGTAATATCTCGTACGGTTTAGGAATAAACGTATAAATAACATGTTAGATGGTATACTTTATATTATTCTTTCTTATATATCTATTTTAGTTGTTGAAATGTTTTGTCTTTTTCTTTAGCGCATATTTCTCAATTTGAATGACAGAGAAAAGGACTTCTAATAGTTGAGGGGGTATTCTCAGTGTAGAAATTTCAAAAATCGATTTTTTTTTTTTATATTTTCAAGAATATGTCCTCAAAAGGATTAGCCAAAATTTTTATTATTTCCAGAGATATAGCTATTTTAGTGACACGACTTCAATATTGGCTTGGAGGGGGGGGGGAGGGATTGTTAGTAATGAGGTCTAACTGAATCATCGCTAGCAAAACACCCTCTCAGGTCGACCTCCGTGCGGTTCCTCCTGAAAACCATCATGGTTTTTTTATGGGTGGAAATGGTATGGTAACCCCGCCTGCGCTAACGAGATACGCTGGCGGAGCACCAGTGAAGTGTGATCGATGAGAATGAAAACAGGCCAGTTAGCACATCATGACGAATTCATCAGGAATTAACCATGATAGTTGTCAGAGGGAATCACGAGGAGGTCGACCTGGCTGGGTATATTGCTAGCAATGGGATTCTTAGTTCCCATTACTAACAATCCTTTCCCCTCCCCAAAACCATCATGGTTAGTTCTTGTCCAATCCATCATGGTGAGCCAGCTGATGTGCATTCATTCTCATCTATCATCTGTCATTGGTGCCTCGTCGGTGTATACCGATAGCGCGGGCGGGGTTGCCATTCCATTTTTACACATTGAAAAAAAATACTGGCCCAGATTGGCCTAGGTTTATAGATTTTAATAGGTTTGTTTTTCGTAGGACGTTCTGATGGGTTGCCATTCCATTTTCACCTATTGAAAAAAAATATTTAGGATAGGTTTATAGATTTTAATAGGATTGTTTTAGTAGGATGTTCTGATAACGCAAGCGTCGTAAGACATAAATTAGTACGTATACATTCGAGTACGCACCACACTAAATGGTGATGGAACAAAACGTTTAATTAATCACGTGTACCTTGAGACTGATTGGATGATCTACGTGATTTTTATGCAGTTTAGAATCGGGTACAATTAATATACGAAATGTTAGAGTCGAATGAAGATGAGTATTGGAAGATAGCTTTACGCATACGAATCATTTTATTATATATAAAACTTAATCTTGCTACACGAAACAATGTACGACTCTGTTTGAGTCAAAAACTGTTTCATATTGCCCTTCTAATACAGTTAATTGTTTCTTATAGTAATATTTATGTACGCATATATTTATTATTAAATATAAAAAGTCAATTTATTATTAAATATGACTTTTATTATTTCCTCAATTCAATAATGCACCGCCTACTTATTTTTCGGTTTGTCCAATGGTTGACTGCTAGGGAAAACCGTCCAGTGTTATGTCCGCCATATGTACATAGTTTCACTGAACTCAACTGAGTATACGTAAAAAAAAATACATATTGTGATTCGTATCGATATTTTAATTCTCTGATCACCAATGCTGAATGGATTATTTTGGTATATTTGTTTAATTTTATTACACACTAGCGGCCCGTCCTGGCTTCGCACGTGTGAACATTTTTACGACATTTTTAGTTGGAAATATAGTATCGCGAAGTTTTTTGTAGTTATTGATATCTTCATCGATATTGTAAAACATATTTTTTGTCCTATCATCAATGGTTTCCGCGGCGCACGCTACGAATGATATTTTATAGCATTTTTTTACACCTTGTTACTACGTTACTAAAGTTTTAGTAAGAACCCCTCATTTTTTCTAGCAATAAATATAGCCTATGTTACTCAGGGTGAATGTAGCTTTCTAATGGTGAAAGAATTTTTGGAATCGGCCAAGTAGTTTTAGAGTTTATTCATAACAAACATATATACACACAAAAATACAAATCGTTCCTCTTTATAATATTAATGTAGATTGTATCCCACGTATCCAATATCACGCATCAATTATGATAGCTTCTCGTTAATTTAAATCGTACTATGTATAATAATATGCAAATTTGTGGTTTTAATTATACTATAACCGGTATATGTTATCCGCAGTCGTTATTACGTTTAACACAGAATTATCAGAATTATCGGTGTATCGCTCATGAATAAAGCAATGAGATACTGTGAGAGGTACCGGTTGTGCCAAATCATGAGAGAAATTATTTGTTGGCGCACATCGTATTGAACAACTCATTAGCGACGTTTCATATTAATAATGTATAGTCGACGATCCCTCTTTATTGAGGCTTGTTCACAGTATTTATACACGAGTATTAAAAGTACCCGTTACCGGCGAGAGTGTATGAAAAGATTGATGAATGTGGATGAAGCGAAAGAGGTTTGTTTGAATCGAAGCATTTGGCGTTGCACTGTTTCTGCCTACCCTAATGGGAGATAAGCGTGACAGATATGTATGTAGGTATATAAATTTGTTTTAATATATTATAATATAAATTTGCGGACGAAGGATAGGCAGCAGCGTCCCTTTTAAAACATCTCTAGCCTAACTGTGGTTGCCAATCCGCATGTAAGCGTGGCAACTACTGGCAAAGCCCCTTTAGCGGGAGTCTTATGTTCAGCAAGGGACAGTTTAAAGTTGATGATGATGAAGACATAAGTTTAGAGCAGTAGCGTCTCCATATCCACACCATTGTATACTTACTTCATCATCACACGATACAAACAACTACAGGACATGAAAACATGACAACCTAGTCCTTAAAATGTAGGGTTATATGGGATTTCGGTCAGGTGGCTTGTCAATTTATACCGTAACGGATTTCCTTTCTCTGTCTGTGGGTAACCATTCTATTTCTAAGGAACTAGAATGGTTACGCACAATTTAGTTTCAGAGGAAATTCCGCCCATAAACACTCAGGTTGTGGAAAGAGCTTCCTGCCGAGGCTTCCTCTAAAGACTACAGCATGGGGTTCTTCAAAAAGCACGTATTAAGGTTTTTTAAGGGACGGCAACACGCGCGTGTCGTCACTGGTGTTATAAATGTCCATAGGCTACGGTAAACCCGTTTACTATCGGACGGGCCGTATACTTGTTTACTACTATAGTTTTATAAAATTATAGAAAAAGTATAAAAAATACATATAGTTCAGTTTTAAATTTAATTAAAATTTGCTTAACCGAAATAAATAAAAAGTGTCTCTTAAAAAAAAATTCCATCTATCAAGTTATTTACATGATTCCCACCCAAACTAGTTTAATGTTTACAGGGACCTTTTCTATAAGGAAAGCGGTGAACAGCAAACAGAGACCGCATAAGAACTATGAATATTATAATACGTGACCTCACTTAGCATACTACACGCTCCTAACAAACTCACAGTAAATCCAATCGCTTCACGAGTCTTTTTAAGCTACGAAAATACGTCTCCGTTCCCTATATTCATTCGCAAAGGATATTTGACTCTCTATATATAGAAACTGGAGTTAGTTTAGTATGATTCTAGTCGTAGGTGAACGAGATGGAATAAAGAAATCTTTATTTCACTGTTTACAAGACTGAGATGGAATCTTCTTGGTAATGTTAATTTATATTGGCTTATTTGAGTTTTGGCTCTGATTTAATTTGGATTTGTAGTATTTAACAATGGCCATGATCGGGCATGGGTTTTTATATTTCTATCTGTGGTATCGAAGTATTTTCTATTTCTCTAGAATAGAATAGAAAAGATTTATTGTCAGAAAAACACAATTACAACAGAATAGTCAAGTTTTTTTTTTTTATACAACTTAGAATGGCAAACAAGCTGACGGCCCATCTGATGGAAAGTGGTAACCGTCGCCTATAGACATAAGCAGTATCATGGACATAACAGAGTATACTTTTTCGCCCATGATACCCTCCATGCGTTGCCATTTCTGGGGACTTAGATGTTATTCCTCTGTACCCTATAAATTCACGCCATATCCCACATATTAGACAAAAGGAAATGGCTTAGCTGATGCTGCGAGTATCCCAGAGCAGTGTGTACAGCTGCAAAACGCTGGTTTTCAGCCAGTCCTTCTCTTAACAACTAATCACCGTATTGACAATTATTTTACTCCATCGTCACCTTAAGCCAAAAAAATCACAAGAAAAATGTACATACTGCTTGCAACTTTCGTAGATCTAGTTTCGTTATACTACGAAAGTGACAATCAGATATACATTCTATAATTATTTATCTTATGCAATGAGTCGAGTTTAGAATTAAAATTATGTATTGTACGACACTATAATATATTGTCTAATTGTAGGTGGATAAAGTCACGTTAATTGCGCAAGGTTTTAAATGACGCCGAAATAATTACACCCACTGAACATCTTAAGCAATGAACTTTGTTTTTTGCTATAAAATTAGAGTACATTCTGTATTCTAAAAATAATTTAACAGGGAACCGGCGAAATTGCAAAATGATATTTCGAATTATTCTCTTCTTTGTTAATTCAAATATAGAAGCTGATATTTTTTTTTTTATCAAGGCAGTAAATTTAATACAATCCTGTGATGTCGTCAACGCGACAGTACGTACGGATGTTTGAATACAAATGTGGTAACATCGTCCTCGCCATATCAGCTTTTAACTGTCCTGTGCTGAACATAAACTTCCTCCTTGGTAGGTTTTGCCAGTAGTTGCCACGTTTGGCAGGTTTGGTAACCACAGTTAGGCTTTGAAGATGTTTTAAGAGGGACGCTGCTACCAATACTTCGCTGTTATCTAGTCGCCTCTTTTTTTTATACAACTTAGAATGCCAAACAAGCTGACGGCCCACCTGATGGAAAGTGGATTACGATTACGACACCCACGGGAAAAGAAGAGGGTGGCCTATTCTATGCCGAGACCACAGGGGCTTCGTGTGTTATAAATTCAATGGCTGAACATATTGGAATAAAGATTTAGTACAAAATACAAGACTATCATAAAAACACAGTGTCAATTCAGGTAGTTAAAGCTTTTGAATGGAGATTTTTTTATACAACTTCGAATGACAAACAAGCTGACGGTTCATATATGTACGGTCAAGTACCATGGACATAACAGAGTATACTGTTTCACCCGTGATACCTCCTATGCGTTGCCATTCCTAAGGACTCAGGTGTTATTCCTCTGTACCCTGTAAATTCACTGCCATATCCCACCCTTCCAACTGAAACACAGCCATGCAAACACAATTGCTTCACGGTTGAAACGCGAATGGTACAGAGGTGACCAAGCAAACGACTTTTGTACAAAGTCTCCTTCTGGTATATTAATTATAAACTGATTTGTGATAATTTTGTGTTACTATGTCACATACATGAAAGAAGGAAATTGTTGTTTTATATATATATTGCTTTTTTTTGTTGCATTTTTTGTTTTGTTTTTCATTCTTTTATCTCTTTTACTGTATATGTTTGCATTATGTGTATGTTTGTATTGTTATTTGTGTGCTGTAAGTAATGCAAATATCTATCTATCTATCAAATTGCTTTTAAATTCCTCCTAAATTAAATGCTCCACTCTTATACAGTTTTTTTTTTCTCTTATTATATCACGACGGTAAAATCACATAATATCTTGCCGGTAAATAATAAAAGCTCGCAATGAGTTTTATTTCAATTCGTACACACGAGACGTGTACTCCGTTTCTATTGTTCACCTCTGTATAGAGTGCATTATACGTTTTATATTATAATGAATCAGCTAATTATGATTTTCCGAATGGCTTTGAACAAAAGCTTCAAAGCATGCAATACCTATTGTATTTATTTGAACCTAATGCTTTGTTTGAATTCATTTTATATTTATTAATATGAGGCACTGAATAAAATGTGAACAAATATTATAAATGTATAATAATATTATTAAAATTAATATTTAATTAATGATTATGATTAATGACATGTTAATACATTTATACACTTTTTATTTGTGTTGTGAAAGTACAAAGTGAATAAACGCGTCACAGTGCGGTTTGAACACGAATTATTATGGTTTTAATTTTTAATTACAGTAATGATAATCTCGTAAAATTTAATAAAATGATGATAAAAATAATTTAAGGTATAATTAATGTAATTATATTTCTATTTGTCGTTTTATTAGTCGATTGCTTGGGTGCCTCTGTCCCATTCGTGTTTTTACCGTGAAGCAGTTGCGTTTGCATGGCTGTGTTTCGGTTTGAAGTGTGGGATATGGCAGTGAATTTACAGGGTACAGAGGAATACCTGAGTCCTTAGGAATGGCAACGCATGGGGGGTATCATGGGTGAAACAGTATACTCTGTTATGTAGGTACATGGTACTGCTCATGTCTGTAGGCGACGGTTACCACTTTCCATGAGGTGGGCCGTTAGCTTGTTTACCTTTCTAAGTTGCTTAAATTTTTTTTTTAATATTTATTTGTTAAAAGATGGTTTAATTCATTCTGTTTACACATAATATTAGCCGCATAGGTCTGAGTATAGAATAGACCATGCCTTCTTTTCTCGTGGGTGTCGTAAGAAACGACTAGGGAGGCTTATGGTGGAGGGAAGGGCAGCAGCGTACCTCTTAAAACATCTCTAAAGTCAAACTACGGTTGCTAATCCTCCTGCCAAGCGTGGCAACTACTGGAAAAACCCACTTCTGGGTCAAGCTATGTTTAGCAGTGGACAATTGACATTGTTGGCGACAAGTTAAAAAGGAATCGACAAAAATTTGTAATTTTTGGATGCATTAGAGACGTAAATATATGTATATTTCGCGTGTTGGTGCCTCTTTGATTGAATCAAGTAATCGAATTCATATATCCGATTTGGCTTATTGATTAAATCGCTACCGAGCAAATCGAATCGAATCAACGAATCAACAGTGATTGAAACATTTTATCGCAGCGACTAAATGTGGCCATTGTTTGTTCATACAAAAACGTTACAACCAAAGTGATTTTTACATTTCTTTATGCAAAGTGAAATTATAAACAAACCGTACGATAACGAACTACTCGATGGGAAGTAGGAAATGTCCTCTAAATCCATGAACAGTATGGCAGACCTCGTTCCTGTGGACTAGGATGACTTAACCGCGTACCTATAATTTCACAATCATATTCCAATCTGTAATGCTGTTGATTAGCTACAGAAACACAATGGGGGAAAGGGATCATTAGTAATGGGGATGTTAGTCCCCATTACTATCAATATACACTATCTATCTACACTGGGATATAGCGTGAATTTACTGGGTACAGAGGAATAACACCTGAGTCCTCAGGAATGGCAACGCATGGGGAGTATCATCGGCGAAGCAGTATACTCTGTTATGTCCATGGTACTGCTCATGTCTACAGGCGACGGTTACCATTTTCCATCAGGTGGGCCGTCAGCTTGTTTGCCATTGTAAGTTGTATAAAAAAAAATACACTATCAGGTCCACCTAAAACTATCGTGACCAATTTATCATTGAATTCGTCACGATGGGCTTACTGATCTGTCTTTTCATTTTCACCTGTCATCTCACTGGTACCCCGTCAGTGTATAGCGATAGCGCAGGCTTTTTTTTAATGGGTGATAATGGTATAATAACCCCGTCTGCGCTATCGGTATACACTGGCGGAGCACCAGTAGTAGATGACTGATGAGGATGAAAGCAGGTCAGTTAACCTATGGTATGGTTTCCAGGGGGAACCACGTGGAGGTCGACCTGACAGGATATATTGCTAGTAATGGTACTATTTGACCCCATTATTAACAATTCCCTTCCCGCGCGGGGGGGGGGGGGTTACCATTCCATTATACTATTTAGATCCCTATCTTTACAACAAGATAAATGTAAGCCCTCCTATCTTTGAGTTACCAAATTTTGAATACAAAAACAGGGTTTCTTTGTTCCTTTTGAATACGACACACAAGGTAACGGAACAATACTATTTGAGACACCTTAATATTTTTAACAATTTATGAAAAACTAGCGAAATGCCCCGGATTCGCACGGGTGCAATATTTATTTGTTTGTTTATGTAACATTTCAAAACTGTTCAACACAGTTTACAGAAAGGCTGTTATTTTGACGTGTGTGAAGGTACTGCACTAATATTCTCTAAGATTTTAAATGAAATAGCCTATTTAGCAATTTGATGTTAATTTGTATTTAATTAATAATTACTATACCTCAGTTATTTATTATGAATTAGAATGGCAAACAAGCTGACGGCCCACCTGATTGAAAGTGGTAACCGTCGCCTATAGACATGAGCAGTACCATGGACATAACAGAGTATACTGTTTCGCCCATGATACCCCCCATACGTTGCCATTCCTATGGACTCAGATGTTAGTCCTCTGTACCCAGTAAATTCAGGCCATATCCTACATCCATATCCATTGTAATGCTACAAGTCCCAATTTTACCGAAATAAAAAGTAGTCTATAGTATACTCAAGGATAATATGTATTTCTAACAGTGAAAGATTTTTTAAAATCGAATAATTAGTTCCGGAGATTACCCCAAACATCCAAAGTTTCAAACTTTATTTATTTACTCTTTATTTCACTTTTCATGATATTTTATTTTTATTTCAATTACCTTTATTTGCCAAATTATGTGCACAACCTAGCTGTAGTTAATTTATATAAATATTAACTTGTCCATTTTAAGTGAAAGAGGCTTAACGTAGGTTATTATATTAATCTTCTTAGGAGTTTAGTTCTTAAACTACGATTTACAAAATATCCATTTACAATTATAATATTAACTTATTTAAACCACAGATATGTTTTTTAAGAAAATAAAATTTAATTTAGTTTTAATTAAACCACTATTGGAATTTACTTTCTACTCTTAGAACTTTCTAGAGACTTTGTATATTTGCATAATATGATAATATTCATCTAAACAATTTAATTCAATATAAACAATCAGAATTTCAATTTACTTTTAATAATTGTCTTTAATTTTTTTTTTTTGTTATTGGCGGTGTAGTCTCGGCATAGAATAGGCCACCTCTTCCATTCCCTTGGTTGTCACAAGAGTCAACTAAGGGAGGCCGAGAGATGGGCAGCAGCGTCCCTATTAAAGCATCTCTAAAGCTCTGACTGCGGTTGCCAATCCGCCCGCCAAACAGGGCAACTACTGGCAGAAAGGGGGAGGCTTGTGTTGAGCAGTGGACAGTTAGAGGCTGATACAATAAAATAATTGTTTGGCTAGTTCAAAAAACTTCTAATCAGATTCTATACAATATAAACCTTTGTCTTTGTTTAAAGCAAGGTATAATTAATACATTACTGCAGCGGCTAGCAACTGAGGCATTGATGGACGAACGTGCAAATGTGGGCCGAGGCGTAGCCGAGACACACATACGTGAGTCCATCAACGCCTAGTTGTGGCCAAGGCTTGTATAGTACTTTTCTCAAACAATGCGCGGAAATCAAAACCACAATTTTACTTTTTTAAGTTCAGTAACGAATAACGAACAATAATAATTTTTCACGCGCCATAATGTTCCTTTGTTTTTTTTTTCAATAAACAGCTTTCTATTTGCAAGCCAGTTCGAAATTTAAATAAAACTTTGTATTAGTTACCTCCTTGGTAGCCATGTTTCGAAGTAAAAGGTCATTCCATTTTTAAATTACAGGACAGATATGAGTTTACATAGTAATTTATCTGGCCGCAAAACACGACAGATATGGATTTTCATACAACTTTAGCCGACCGCTGGCCGCATGTATCTGGCCAGTACGGCAATTTTGATTTATCTCGAAGAAGATTGTCAAAATAATTCTCACATTTCCAAGCATGTTTGAGAAAATAAAATAACCAAATCACTGTCTCTTTCTATGGGTACTATTTTCAGCTAAAACAGCTCTTCTCGACATTTTACAGGAAGGTAGTTGATGCCCGATGAAATCTTTCATCTTTACTGTTATAATTAGAGTAACTCTGTCACTTTAATGTTTTAATTATCAAGCGAGATCTTCACAAAAGGTGGTGTTTTAGTGACACTGGCGGCAAATAAAATTTGTTACTTTATTCGCTACTCTGAACCAAAGTTATAAAAACTGTAATAGCGTTACTTAGAAAAAGTCGAGTATCATTTTGTACACAACTTGTAAACCGTTTAGTTGTAGTTTCATTATTTATTATGTTTAGATAAATTATAACATGAACTGTATAGTGTCTATTGTCGATTTTTATTTTAATATTTTTTTTTATTTTTCTAAAGTTACTATTTGTTACTAATTATTTATTTATTTAAATTACTTCATTGACTAAAAAAGAAAATATGGTACATAAAGCTGACTTAATGCTGGTAACATTTACCAACAGTCAACTTTTGTATAGATTATTTAAATATTTCGTTGATTATAAAAAAAATACGATAAAAATACCTGTTTTTATGGTAGAAGAAATTATGCTTAATTATATTTTAAATTGAATAATTTTGTCAAAAAAAATTTTTGATAGAATTTAAATAATTTTCGCCATGGTTTAAAAGACATACGATTGGCTTTACCATATGTGGATTATCATTAGATATTCAAATAAATTTAAAATTATTTTGTACTTAATATAACTTGAAACGAATAACTGTTGAGTTTCTTTCGTTTTACAAGCGATATTGAAGCGTGGTTAAGCGTAAAAGTGTCTCCACAAAGAGTGGAAATCACAAAGGTTCCTAATGAACGGCGGCGCAGTAAATTCTCTGAAACAAATTTGCATATTGACTGTAAAAAGTCTGTAAAGGAACCACTAAACGAGCTGCGTCGAAGATCGTCTCTTGCGAGGTAAACGCTAATTACATCTTTTCTATATTTGTCTGCACAACGATAATGTCTAGCTATTTTTTTTCAATGTTGTACTTCTCAATGGTGTATTATGAACCGTTATTAATATCACTGTATTAGGAAGCATAAGCAGCCATAATCAGGTGAAAGCAGTTGGGATGGCCCTTGTCCAGCAGTGGGACAATGATTGTTAAAAAACCAACGCTTTCGACATTTGTCAGAAAGAGTTCTATCGATTATGTCAATATGCTAAAGGTTGAAAGGAAAGTGAGTTTGTTTGTTTAGGAACGTTACGTAACGCATAAATAAGGGCGCAGTGTGTCCCGCAAAGTGTTACCAAATCTCATTTATAGGGATGGAGGGATACACTTAATAAAAATTTAATATAGCCTCAAAAAATCTCCAGTTAACTTTCATTCCCCTCTTGTAACATAGAAGAAATGTTGTACTTAGAAGACTCCAGTGTTAAAGCTTATTATAATGCAAAATGTAAATAAATTTAATTATTTAAAATTTCACGAAGGGGAGAAGAGGTCTCGCCATACCTCATCATGCAGGGGAGAGGACAAAAAAAACTTGACGAAATTAATGGATGTCCCCTTACCACTCGGTACCTACTCTACCAGTGGTTATGAAATTTGGCAGTTATTTCGTATATTAGACGAGGGATATATATTACTTTTTCCCGTATCCCCGTCAACTAAGAATGGAGTTCCCGAAATTCGAAAACAATAGATCCGTTGATGCATACGCGGGAATCTGTTGCTTATTACAGAATCAATCTTTCGTTCTTTCTATAAATCTTGATATTTATAGATAGCTTATAATCGCAATTTCGTTTGCATAACCGGGATCTATTCATTGATTCACAGACAAAAATTAAAAGTAGCCTGCATTCCTTTTCTATCCTACATGATACGTGTCTATTAAGTTTTATAGCAGTTGGTTAAACCGTTATAAAGATGTAACAAACTCACATTTAAGATAGGAAAGACAATATAATTGTAGAATCTAGACTTAGATATTTCTCCAACATAGACAATGTAAAGGCCAGTTGGACGTTATTATCGAATACTTAGGTACGTAAGGGAGGACTGCTTAGTTACCCAGAAATTTAATGACCTTTCGTGAATTTGGGGGAATTGAAATAGTTGAGATAGTGAATGAGAACTATAACGCGTTGATACACTAACCTAGTAACAAAATAACATTATGTTCTAATATGAGGTTATTTGTTAGATGATTTTAAATCTTAATGACCAATACATAAGTGACAATTTTATGTAACATTTTAAACTTCTTCTGTAACTATGTCACGCTATCCTATTGCCACTGTTGATTCGCTTTTGTTAACTGTTTCTCAGTTCATAGGATTTACTCCCATACATCCCATATTGATTTTGAACTGCCGTTTTACATTGCGGGACAAAAAATTCTAATGTAAAAATTTACTAGTAGGTATGTAATTTTATCAATTTATTTCTTGTTATGTTGAAATGAAATGAAATGATATGACATTTATTTATTTGTTATAAAAGTATTACATAATAGATGGTATGGTTATTTATGTTATATAGATCTCACTTTTAGTCTTTACAGACATGCAAATACATATTTGAATTAATCTATTATTATTCTTTATACAATTTAATTAAAATTACATATTATATATTTATTATTATTATAAGAGGTTTGTTTGAATCGGAGCATTTGGCGTTCCATTGTTTCTGCCTACCCTAATGGGAGACAGGCGTGACAGATATGTATGTATGTATGTATTATTATAAAAAGTAATGAAATTATTTTTATAAAACTGTCATATATTCATTATTATACTTGTATATCTAAGTATTTAAAAATCATTTGCAATATTCATAAAAACGGATACCATCAGTCAAGCAAAAGGCTCTCCAATAATATATAATCTTTAGCTCATTTCCGCTCGCTTATGGCGTGAAGCCATAACATTTTTGAGCAGACAAGTACGGAATCTCCCAGTGTATTGTAGGTAGTAATTACCACGCCCCCTCCCCGCCCCTGTCACAGCTCGTGTCACCCCTCGTTACTCGCTCACGAACAAACCTACTCTAATACGTGATACAAGTGAGCGATGAATTATAAAGTGCAAATTACATAAACACGCTATATTAGGCAACTGTCTGTGGCCCGCTGATTATGAATGTAAGGCGTACGCACTTCGAGGTTTATTTCACTGTTTGTTCTCCGCTACACTTGCAATTCCAGGTAGAATTATTTAATAGCTCATTTTGTACCATTTTAATGTACAACGTTTGATGGGTGATGAAAGTAGTGATGTCGCTCATAAACCAGACATGAGAACTCTCAAGAATGATTTATGCTAAGATTTTGGGGAATAAAATGCAAAATATGAATCATCATTGCCATATCAACTGTTACCTGTCCACTGCTAAACATTGGCGCTACTGTAAAAAAGGTTTTACTAGTAGTTGCCAGGCTTGGCAGTTGATTTGGCAACTGCAGTTAGGCTTTGGTGATATTTTGAGAAGGACGCTGCTACCCTGCTCTAGATTATTAAGTCACCTCTTACGACACCCACGGGAAATCAAGGACTGGTTCATTCTATGCCAGGACCACACGGCGACACAAATTGAAGAGTAGAAAAAACTCGTAGTAGAAATAAAAAATAACCCCTCAAAAAATGACAATTGCAGGACAACATTACAAATATCAGCAAACTGAAATTGAATTGAAGAAGTGTATTAAAATTATATCATATTATATGATTAAATACAATGTTTATTTACAATACATTGGCGATGTTTAAACATTTACGGTGTTTACGCATAAACTTTTGACAGGCATTAGTTGATATAAAAGTTGCCTTCTATTCTACGTAGCTCAATTATTACCTTAATAATTCTAAAAATAATAATAAATCTTTAAAACCATATAAACTTTGCGTGTGTGGTTCTGACGTGCTGAGGGATAGCCGTGCCTTCGGCAAACAAACAAACATTCTGGTAAACGCACGTCCAGCTGCCATCTGTGTTTTCCCTCTATTATTTCATATCACCAAATTGTAGAAGACAAATCATATGCCGGGTAGCTACGTCCTTATTTTTAGTTTGCAATGAAAATTCCAACTCAGTATAAGTTTATATATGTAATTTTTTTTTATGCAAATTAGAATGGTAAACAAGCTGACGGCCCACTTGATGGAAAGTGGTAATCGTCGCCTATAGACATGAGCAGTATTATGGACATAACAGAGTATACTGTTTCGCCCATGATGCGTTGCCATTCTTAAGGACTCAGGTGTTATTCCTTTGTACCCAGTAAATTCACGCCATAGCCCACCCTTCAAACCGAAGCACAGCCATGCAAACACAACTGCTTTACAGTAGATACAAAGAGATATGGCAGTGAATTTATACAGAGGGTACAGAGGAATAACATCTGAGTCTTAAAAAATGGCAACGCATGGGGGGTATCTATCTATCTATCTATCCATTATTTTGTATTCTATTGCGGTTATTCATTTAATAATTAAGTCAAAAATCCATTTGTATAGGCATCCTGTTTTTCCATTTTTAAGCTTCCGTCGCGTGTGCAGCCTTAATGGCCACCTTTTAGATTGTAAAAAAGTCCACCCGTGCGACGCCGGGACGGGCCGCTAGTAGGTAATAAGTTTAAGACACTGAAAGGTAATATGGATATTCGTGTACAGCGGTGGTAGACTGCAATAAACGCCCCAAGCGGCGACTCGGCCTCGCAACCGGGAGTCGACTCACCGCCAACCGCTGTGTTGTGATGAATTTGTAGGTAAAGAACAATGTCAACGTGATATATACAATTTTTTTTAATTTTTTTTTATGCAACTTAGAAAGGTAAATAAGCTGACGACTCACTTAATGGAAAGTGGTAACCGTTGCATTTAGAGATTAGTAGTATTATACCATGGACATAACAGAGTGTACTGTTTTTTTTTTATGGGTGTAAATGGTATGGTAACCCCGCCTGCGCTAACGGGATACGATGGCGGAGCACCAGTGAAGGGGGATAGATGATAATGAAAACAGGCCAGTTAGCCCATCATGATGGATTCATCAGGAATTAACCATGATAGTTTCCAGGGAGAATCGCGAGGAGGTCCACCTGATTGGGTATATTGCTAGCAATAGAATTCTCCATTACTAACAATCCCTTTCCCCCCGATGGTAATTATATATATATATATATATATATAATAATAAATTTTCTCAATTGTTGGCTTGAGTTTAAAACGTTAGTTGATTTTATTAGTCAGTCAATTGTTTAAAGGATACACATGGACAATACTCAGATTTAATGAACATCTGAGTAACAATATGTCACTGCAAGCTCTTTGTTTCTGAAGTTTTCTATAGTCTATATACTATATAGTCATATATACTGATATTTACATTTCAGTCCGACAACGTTCGACCTCGGTTCAGAGGTCCTAAGATCAAAAATCTGGTCAGGTGCGGGTTAAACTCATAGGCCGAGAGTTTCATATATAGGTATAAGAAATAATACCTTTATTGCTTTACTTATATGGAATAAACATCTTATAATTAGTATTTTATTTCAATTTTATATTTCAATGCTTATTTTGGGACATAATTTTGGTTGAAAACTGGATCGCATAACTAAGTTCGTTATTTCTGGAGGTTTTTTGATAATTACCCAAAAACGATGTTAGTTGAAAAATAATTTCTATTTTTCTTGTAATATTCACTAATACCTGTACAAATAACATTTCTTTTGGATTTTTTGCTTCACGAACTTCGGAATTAATAGAAGAAAAGAGTATTTTTGTTACATTTTTAATAATAAATAAAAAGATATTAAATATAAAAATAAATATGGATCAGTATTAAAATGTGCAAATAATTCTTTCACATGATACCTCACTTGAATTATTAGCTCACTTATACAATTATATTAAAGTAAATCCTCTTTATGTCTGAGTGATCCTGGCATAGAATAGGCGACTAATGGAAGGCGAGAGATGGGCAGTAGTGTCCCTCTTAAAACATCTCCAAAGCCTATATATATATATATATATATATATATATATATATATATATATATATATATATATATATATATATATATATATATATATATTAAATAAATAATATGAATAAATGATAAGATAATATAAAAATAGTATTTTTCTTATGCAATAATACCTAGCATCTATATAGACCTGAATTAGTCTAACTACATAGTTTATAAAATAAGCTGTACTATAAAGAGATGTAATTACAACTCCATGTTAAAATAACCAACGGTAGCAATATCTAGTCCACCTGAAGCTGGAAACTGTGATACATGAACGGTGTAGCGATATAATCCACTTGGTTATATTTCACCGGCCATTTTCTGGGTTACCGCCGCCTTTCTGGTCAATTTGATTTGCTTCCAACGAGCGTTGACGTTGCGAGGCGAATATAACATACAGTTTTCCACATATTTTGCAACAAGTTTTGTTTTTCATGTTACTTAGAATAGTTATTTAACAGTGTCTTTGATGAAAAATAATATATGAATAAAGCAATGAATATAAAAATCGAAATATATATTGTGATACCTTTGATAATCATTCATGCGTTACCATTCCTTTACCTCGTGTATTTTTACCGCTATATACTACTCTTTAAATGAAAATATAAGATTGCTAGTACAATTTCACGGCAGAGATATGTGTGGGATATAGGTACCTATACACGGTCTCCTTCCATCATTTCTTATCTATTTTTATACAATCTCCCTTAGACATTTTCGAGTAACACTTTGCTCATATTAGCAATTAATACAAACTTGTAAGTAGGGGAATTAGTATACAACTCTTTCTCTATTTTATGCGGTAACTTTACCGCCATATCATTCACGATATAGAACGGAATATAACATGCGAGTAAGCTGTGTGGTGTAAGAAATATATGATACAGGGGGAGGAGCATAGAGACTTTACGAGTATGCAAAGTTTCAGTGTAGCTGCTTCACATATCGAAGTCACGTAATTCTAAACATCAAAACTCACTGGTATTTGAAAGGATAAAATTTAAAATCGGTATAGAATTTAAAATTGGAATTAAAACTCTTTCGAACAAAAAGAGTATATCGCGGAACGTTCATTAAGGGTACGCAATCACATTGGTAACGTTCTTTTTTGAAGTTGATTAAAAAAGTTGAAAATCAATACTAACGTAATTATAGTTGGAATAAAGCAACAATAAATTTGCCTAATTACAACAGTTTTAATTATAAAGGCGATTTTGGCCTTTTATCTAATATTTTGCCTCCCCGATTAAGCATTACAAGGAGAAGTAATTCAGTTTATTTGAAGTAGACGCTCACAAATAAATAATAATACCAACTGCTCTTTGATACTAAAGTTTAATTATAACTTAAATTACTTAGGAAAAATCCCTACCTCTTGGTGTTGAGAGGCCACATCAAATATTATAAAATTATTTGTGCCTTTTATGAACTTTAGAGAAATATATAAATTATTGTGACAATACATTTTCATTTCTCTGTGCGACACAAGATACATTGTCCTCATGTATTTTCGCCCGTAGAATATAATTAGAGATATTTAAGAGAATACAATACGTCAGTACAAGAAAAATGTAAAAACTCATTAACCCAACCGGCCAGATACATGGGTCGTTACTCAAGGAACATACAATTAATATCTAAGGAATTCATCATCATACAAGCCTTTAACTGTCCACTGCTTATACATAAGCCTCCCCCTTGGGGGATTTTGCCAATAGTCCTTACGTTTGGCTGGCAAATTGACAACCGCAGTTAGGCTTTGGAGATGTTTTAAGAGGGACACTGCTGCCCATCTCTCGCCTTCTTTTAATCGCCTCTCACGACACCCATGGAAAAGAAAGAGGTGATCTACTCTATGCCGGGAATTATATTTACAATGCACAAGACTCACTTCCATTTTCGTCCAAAGTTAATTTAGTAACAAATGAACCTGCAAATCTACTTTGCAGAGCAAAATAGCAAATGTTGCGAATGTAATCTACACTAGAGGACATTGTACCCTCTCGTCCTATATATTCTGAGTCTAATATATTTACAGGACATCTTATCCTTCGTTGGTATTTTAAACTTTTTAAACTCAGTGTTCAAAATGTATTATACCAATAATAATAACAATAATCACTTTATTGCATAACCATGACTGTAACAAACTCAGCACTGGAAATTACAGTAAAAGTAGGTACAAATTCATTCGTACATTTGGATTTTGGATCAGTTTAAACATCTGTGTATGAACTAGGTTATAAAACCTGTATCTCAGACAACAGTAGTCAACCCTCATTAGATACTATAATATTAGCTCAGCAAAATTTTTAGTGGTACATATAAAATGTTGATTTTATATGAAGTTATTATAAAAGAGTATATTCCTTTTTAAAAGGCCGGCAGCCCACGTGTTGTGGGTGATCATGGGCGGCGGTAGTCACTTACCATCAGGTGAACCGCATGCTCGTTTGCCCCCTGTGTTGTAAAAAAAAAAGTTAATTAATCTAATATTATAATATCTATAGATAAAGATCTGTCACCAAATTAAATATATCCGTCATATTTGCAAGGCGGCGATCTCGTGTGGACCACAACACAGTATTGGATCATCTTTGTCCCTTTTATATTCAGTTTAAATGTAAATAAACCCATGAGCCGTCGGCAAGGGTTCCGCCCAATATTTGTTGGTAACTTTTTCCATTTCAGTATAATACGCCTGATGGGCTTAGCCCGAGTTGTTGTAAGCCCTACAGAAGCTGGTGTAAGTCTAAGACATTGGCGATAATAGTGCAAATAACTTAAAAACACACAGAGAGACTTTAAAGTAACAACTGGCAATGTGTATGAGAAGAACACGGAAATATGAGTAGAAAGAATTATTATTTCCGGATGATTATTATTCCTAGATGACGCCATATTACAAAATTATAATAATTAATAACCACACAACGAAAATACAATCCAATTAAGACTAAATCCTATTTCTTAAATGTGATTCTAATAAAGAAAACCAAAAAATATATCTTTTATCATAATCATTTCCATGTTATCATTATAACACACATATTATTTGACCATAGTAAAATCAGTATTCTATTAGCCTTTTACTATCCACTGTTAAGTATAAGCCTCCCCCTTGGGGGTTTTGACAATAGCAGGGGAGGGTGTAGCAACCGCAGTTAGACTTAAGAAATGTTTTAAGAGGGACGTTGCTGCCTATCCCTCGCTCTTCCTTATTCGGCGGTTACGATACAAGCGGGAAAGGAAGGAGTGGCCTATTCTATGCTGGGACTACATGGCCACACAGTAAATTCAGAACACAGTAAAATTTGTATTTTATTTTATTCTACAAAGTTTAAATAAACTAATAGAAGTCATTATAGACCTATAGGGCAGAATAATTAGAAAGGAGTTTATATATATATATATATTGCACGGTTGTGTTTCGGTTTGAAGGGTGGGATATGGCGTGAATGTACTGGGTACAGAGGAATAACACCTGAGTCCTCAGGAATGGCAACGCATGGGGGGTATCATGGGCGAAACAGTATACTCTGTTATGTCCATGGTACTGCTCATGTCTATAGGCGACGGTTACCACTTTCCATCAGGTGGGCCGTCAGCTTGTTTGCCATTCTAAGTTGTATAAAAAAAAATATTAAAATAACAATCTGTATAATACTTAATTTAAAACTGTAAATTACTTAATTAGTATCATTGGCAAAGATTTGTGTTTTGTAAAAAAATAAAGTAATAAATGAGACGCTTTGATGCATTTGCTTGAGTACAGCTTCATTTGGCCAAACAGCGTTGAATGAAGAAACGAAACAAAATGAGATCATTGCCCGGTCCGCTTGACGTAATCTCATTTAGTACGCCGCGCCGGCTTTACACATCGGTACGCAATCGATTCTTTTTATTCCATACAGCACCCTTAATTAAGGGATTTCTCACTTATTCACACATCACTTGTTCACACAAAATAAACAGACCAATAATTATAGACATGTTAACGCGAAATCCACTCGCTCGCTCACTGACTAATCTCGATATCTCGAAAGTATTTGATCTACAAAGCTGTAATTTGGCTGGTAGATTCCTTATAGAGTAAACAGTGAGGAGGGATTTGAGGAATTCTCAATGAAACCGGGGATAAAGGGTTTGCGCGGTTACACAGGACGTAGTAGATCATGCTCCTCTCCCTCTGTCACAATTGACCGAAAAAGGAAAACATTGTTGTATGTATGTATGTTTCGATATAACCCAATAACTACTATACCAAATTGAATACTGGTGTAAGTTTTATTTATTTATACATTTGCATACATTTGAAAATGTCTACAGGGCGGACTTAATGCCTGATGACATTCTCTACCCGTCAACCGTTACGTTAAACAGAGAGTAGATGGCGGTGCATAGATTTAACAAAAATAATTTGTAAATTAAATAAATATTTTAAGAGATATCAACATTAATACATTTCAAGATAAATGAACATAAAAACATATAGAATAATATACTTATAAAAATTATACATACATACATCACATACAATACAATACATATATAAATAACTATACATAATACATATTAATATAATAAATATATAAGTCATAACAAATTATATAACATAGATTGAAGCTCTTCATATAATTTGGAATAATTTGTAGTAATGTTCAGGAACAGACTATTTGAAGGTAAATTTGGTTAAGGACTTTTTGATATCAACAAACAATGCATTCGAAAGACTGATGGCTGAGATGGTAAAAGATTGATTTTATCTTGATACGCCATCTTTAAATAAACTTTCATAATATAATACACGCTTATAAAGTTGCGCTCAGTGCCTAGTACACAATAATCTAATTGTAAGTCCAAACGCGCAGGATATCTGAAAGATCTAATAAACTACAGGAACTGCTATTAAATACTTAGGTAAGTAACTTGGAATGGATGAGATTGCCAACTCAAATATCTATTGAGATATATTGGAAACTAAACGAAGGGATCTGCAATCTTTTGATCGATAGTCGACTTCGAATGACTAATTATAACGCACCAGATGTGCCCGTGATTCTATTGAAGTATTTTGGTAATTCCGGCGAAGTGAAAGTCGTTTGAGAGTCGCTTCGTTCGGGAATTATCTCAGGTAGGTGCGATGAAAATTTATGCTATTGAATATCAACGAGCGTGTGTTCTCGTCATAGGATAAACCACCACTTCCTTTGCCGTGGGTGTCGTAAGAGGCGATTAAGGAAAGCGAGGAATTGGCAGCAGCGTCCCTCTTAAAACATCTTTAAAACCTAAATATGGTTGCCAAGAGGCAGGCTTATGTTTAGCAGTGGACAATTAAAGGCTAATAAGATAATCAGCTCACTTTGTAATCATCATAAAGGTACAAATAATTATTCTCTATTTTCCGTTCTGATTTTATTTTCTTTTTGAAAGAGAAAGACAAACATGTGACGGTAATAAGTTTTGTTATAACACTTAGAAGTGCAAACAAGCTGACAGTCTACGTCAAAGAAATCAGTAACTGTCTCTTATAGATTCAAACTGAAACACAGCCATGCGAACACAACTGCTTCACGGTGGAAACACGAATGGGACAGAGGTGGCCAAGGAGACGACTTTTGTACAAAGTTTCCCTCTGGTAAATTCGTTTATGAATATTATATATGAATTATTGTATAATTTATTCTTAATCAAATTACCAGAGGGAGACTTTGTACAAAAGTCGATTGCTTGGGTACCTCTGTCCCATTCGTGTTTCTACCGTGAAGCAGTTATGTTTGCATGACTGTGTTTCGGTTTGAAGGGTGAGATATGGCGTGAATTTAAAGGGTACAGAGGAATAACACCCGAGTCCTAAGGAATGGCAACGCATGGAGGGGGGGTATCATAGGCGAAACAGTATACTCTGTTATGTCCATGGTACTGCTCATGTCTATAGGCGACGGTTACCACTTTCTATCAGGTGGGCCGTCAGCTTGTTTGCCATTCTAAGTTGCATAAAAAAAAATTAAAAAAACTTACTTTTCCAAATAAGACAACAATTAGAAAATATAATTAGGAGAGTGGAAATTAAAAATCTTTAGTAGAGATTGAACTCTCGATAGGCCGCCGGCACGAGCATTTTAATCACTAAACCAAAACCAAAAGTGCTCACTTTCAATTTTGATACTGAATTATTTTGTCTGACAAATATGTCTGGAGGTCGTGCTCGACGGGAAAGTTATGTGATAATTTGTCGAGCAAATATCTAATGGGATCTATTTGATTTTGGAATTAAACTGTACAAGGCAGGAATTCATTCACACTTGGCGTTTCGGATTCAAAATTTGAAATTAAAGAAAATATTATACTATATGGATATATATTAATTAATTCATAAACACAGAGAAGCTAAGAGTGAATTTCGAAGTCAGGTGCTATTTTACATGAAATCTTTTTCATTTACATATGTAGAGGATTATGAAACTCAGGCATAAATGCATAAGTTAAGAAAGCGTATATAGGAACAGAAAGGCCTGTAACACTTAAATCTTAATTACTCTATGAGAGATTTTCGACAAAAACTGACTTCGGTAGCTCTAAAGTAATCAAAATAAAAACAACAACAAAAAACTTCAAACACGAGAAGAATTATTAATAACATTCGATAGGAAAATCTTTATATGAACAAGCGGTTATATTTAATATAGCAGGCTAACGTAAAAGCCGTGAGCCGTGCCGTTCACAAATACGTCAAAAGTTTTTTTTTTTTATACAACTTAGAATGGCAAACAAGCTGGCAGCTCACCTGATGGAAAGTGGCAACCGTCGCCTATAGACATGAGACCATGGACCATGGACATAACAGAGTATACTGTTTCGCCCATGATACCACACATGCGTTGTCATTCCTGAGGATTCAGGTGTTATTCCTCTGTACCCTGTAAATTTACGCCATAGTACTACGAGGGGGAAAGGGATTATTAGTAACGGGATCTAACTCGCCCATTGCTATCAATACACCTTCTATCAGGTCGATCTCCACGCGGTTCCTGCTGGAAACCATTGTGGTTAATTCTAATGGAAATAGTCACGATGGGCTAACTGGTTTCATTGTCACCTATCATCCCTCACTGGTGCCCGGCAGCGTATATCGATAGTGCAGGCGGGGTTACTATTCCATTATCACCCATTAAAAAATTGTGCTACGAGAACTTCAAAACTTGCTTGGAACACTGTTAATTAGTACAAATATCGCGTAGCACTTTGTTATTACTTGTAATTTATAATGTACTATTACTACATAGTAACTCTTTGCTATATATATATTCTTTATTGCACTAAAACATACAGTAACAACAATAAGTTAATAACAATGTTAGCAAAGGCGAACTTATCTCTGAAAGAGATTTCTTCCAGTCAACCTAACACAGTGGCATAGGAAGTAGTGAGTGAGAAATTAAAATAAATATTTACATAAATTATAATCATTATATATATACATATATATATGCACATATACATACACATACATATATACACATACATACATGCATACACATACACACACATATACATATATATACATACGTTAAATACAACATATAAATATCAAATACAAGAGAACACAATGATGACAGTCTTGTAATCATTTTTTATAATCTGCTGCTTTCGACATTATTGACCCATGCGAGGGGGGCATTGGGATGGGGAGAGCTAGTAATTTAAAATGTAAATCCAATTGAACAGTAATAAACTAATTAAAACATGTTGTAGCACGAGTGACTGACTTATCAACTAAATTCCTAAAATCAATCCCAGTGTTTGTGCATAGTTAACAAAACATCCAATTAATTTGATAGTCCAAATTCAACCTTAATTGGTCAATTCACCGGGAACGTAATTAATTGAGTGTGTATGTACGCATATATGTACTCGTATATGTATTGGTGACGGTCCGTTAATACGTGTTAAAACATACATATCTACAAGCTGACCCGGCGAACTTTGTGCCGCCTAACAGTCGGTTCTTTAATTTTTTAATTATTTTTTTATTATGACACCTACTTAATTTCATTTTATTTTTACTTATTCCAAATTAAGTTATATTTTTATTGACAATAGCTGTGGCATGCGCGTGAGATGCGCCTGGTACTGGACAGTACTTGGACATTGGAACATTACTTTATTTTTCTAAAATAAAAGATTTTTTCTAAAATAAACATAGCCTAAGTAATTCCTTATTACATCAGCTACCTTCCAATAAAAGTCCTGTCAAAATCGGTCCAGCCATTTCAGAGATTAGCCGGAACAAACAGACAGAGAGACAAAAAATGTAAAAAAAATTATTTTGGTGTATGTACCGTATTCATATACATGTAGTAAAAAACGGTTATTTCAATATTACAAACAGATACTCCAATTTTATTTATATGTATATAAGACCTGGGTCTATTGCTATTTCATTCATCTATCGCGACTTATTTATTATTTAATGTTAAAAAAGTTAAAAAGTTCGTTTCCAATGTTTTCGAAATTTGAACAAAACTTTTAAAGATTCATTATTTATTTTCGTTGTTTTCTCTCTTTTTTTTTTACCAAGTTTGATTAATATTTCACTCTACACAAATGTATCTTGCTGAACATTAAAAAATACTTCAGAATTCTTTACTCTGAATATTTTCTATCTACATATTTAGAATAGAAATAATGCTTATATTTATTTGCGAGTAACATACAAATAAAAATAAGTAAATACATATATATATATATATATATATATATATATATATATATATATATATATATATATAAGAAAACTTTACCAGAAGGAGACTTTGTACAAAAGTCGATTGCTTGGGTACCTCTGTCCCATCCGTGTTTCTACTGTGAAGCAGTTGTGTTTGCATGGCTGTGTTTCGATTTGAAGGATGGAATATGGCATGAATTTACTGGGTACAGAGGAATAACACCAGAGTCCTCAGGAATGGCAACGCATGGGAGGTATCATGGGCGAAACAGTACGATTATATACTCTGTTATGTCCATGGTACTGCTCATTCTAAGTCTATTGGCGACGATGTTTTTTGCCACTTTCCATCAGGTTCTGTTGGTGGGCCGTCGGCTTGTTTGCCATTCTAAGTTGTATAAAAAAAAATATCAAATTAAAAAATACCTTAACTTTTAAGATATACCGTCACAAATACAACAATGAATACCATATTTAATTTGATGCCATAGTTTTTGCTTAATCTAACTTCTTAAACTTATTGTATCGTTGTTCTGTTGGTGGGCCGTCAGTTTGTTTGTTATTCTAAGTTGTATAAAAAAAAACTAATAATATATGTAAATAATATTTTATACTCCTATTACCTGTCGTTTAAAACTGAACTAGATTTTTTCTCCATTTATTTAGAATATCAATATAAAACACGTGAAGTAAACATAAAAAAACACGCGCTGCGTTTACCTGTCACTATGCAAATACTTTTTCTAATAAGTAGTAAATATTTAAAATAATACTAGTGGTCGCCCAGTGGTCGAAAATCGACCATAACATATATTGTAATAAATGAATTTATTATGGTTACGTTTGACATTCAGCAAGACTATAGACAAATAATATTAGAGTTAGAAACAAACCACATTAATCGATTCTCAATTTGACCACAGACTTGAACAATAAACAAAAGAATATATATACGTGTGTGTCTCAAATACTTGGTAGTGTGTGTAACTTTTTTTTTATTGTTATAATGTAATTTCTATGCATAATTAAAAAAAAATATCAGCATTCTGCACTCCTTCTCTATATAAACAATAAGTGTGCCAAATTTCATACTCCTCCGATCGCACGATTTTCGCAAAAAGTGAAACAAAGGTTTAGACAAAAAATACAAAATAAATGACGTGGAAGACAGAGACAGAAGCGGCGTGTTCGTGTGTATGTACAGTGTTATATATGTATTTGTACGTATGCAAGTCGGTGCGATCGGTTACCACAAAAGCCGTTCTATGGTTTATTTATCCGTTTCCATTATTCCCCACATTAGAGGCCAACTCGAGCGTATTTTGCTGTGTTAATAACTCGATCGCGTGAAATATTCACATGAATGGCTTGACGGATTTCGTATCTTTATGGATTTGGTAGTCATACAGATTTTTTTTTATAAATGCAGCGATAACAAAATTGACATTACCAATTTCCCTTTTAATTAATAACTCTAGGTATCGCGATTAATTAATTTTTCACCTCTCGAAATATCTTAAAATATCACCAAAGTGAATTTACTGGGTACAGAGGAATAACACCTGAGTCCTCAGGAATGGCAACGCATGGAGGGTATCATGGGCGAAACAGTATACTCTGTTATGTCCATGGTACTGCTCATGTCTATAGGCGACGGTTACTACTTTCCATCAGGTAGGCCATCAGCTTGTTTGCCATTCTAAGTTGTATAAAAAAAAAAAAAACTTTAATGTTATATATATTAATAATAGAATAAACCATTTATTTATTCCATACATTAAGAACGCCCGTATCGCATATTTACAGTTTACATCCGTCTACTTTGTTTGAAACTGTTTATTTTATTTATTACAGAGATGTAACTCTTAGTATTTACCTCTCCCCAGTGGCATCCTTCTGCCATAGAATATATAAGTGCAGTACTTCGATGCTACTGCAGTACTATTATTTTAATGTAAATAAGTACAATAGTTTTTGCAGATTCAATTTAATAGATATTGTGACTGCACTATTTGTATGAGGTAAAAAGAAATTATTGAGTGTTATCGCCTTTAACAAAGAAATCTATTATTTGTATGTTTTTTTATACCACTGAGGTGGCAAGCATACGGCCCACCTGATGGTAAGTGGTTACCGTATCCTGTGAATGCGTGCAATACCAGGGGTATTACGCGCATTGCTGACCCTGAACAAACCTCTTTACCCACCTTTTGAAGAACCCCATGCTGTACTCTCTTGAGAAAACCTCGGCAGGGAACTCATTCCATAACCTGAGTGTTCGTGGGAGAAAACATCTCTGAAACCTTAAGTACGCGACTGTCTAGGCTTCAAGATATGAGGGTGAACTCCCTGTCGATGGCGAGCCGTATGATGGTAGAAACGCATGGATGGTATCAGTGGTGACACCGCTTGTAAGCCTGGGATCATCAACAATTCTCATAGCTCGTCGTTGCACCGAGTTGAAGGGTTCAAGCTGGTATTTAGGTGCCCCCACCCATAAGTCACAGCAATACTCCACGTATATATTCTTCTTCTCTCTTATTTAATAGTTGCGAGTCTCCCTGGTACACTAAAGTCTCCAAGGATAACCTTCAGTTATTCCTGTCAACTCTCTTCACGTATAATGTAAATATTTCAATGATATATTTGAAAATCTTGGACTCGAAATCCGTCCCTAGTGAATCATTACTAGTCATAAAGTATGGTAAGAAGCGAGCGTAAAGTATAATATAGGGACCCAGGCTGGCGTCAAATATTTTCCTTTAAATTAGCCCAGGAAATATTACGACGTTCCGCCACCAACAGTGATAAATAACGGAGTTTTTTATATACTTTTTCTCACAAAAAATAAAGAATTACATCTGAGTCCTCAGGAATGGCAACGCATGCGGAGTATCATGGGCGTAACAGTATACTCTGTTGTATAAAAAAAAAAAAACTTTTGACGTATTTGTGAAAACAAACTATAATGAGAATTGTTTTCTGGACCAATTGGTATTTCCGTAAAGACATACGTATACATATATTTTGTCACGCCTGTCTCCAACGGGGCATACGTCCGATGGGGGCGGCCCCTACCTACGACTCCATACATTCGTGCTGCATAAATCCCTTTTATAATTCTTCTTTCATTCATATTCCCTAAATGGCCATACCAAAGTCAGTTAGTCCATCGTGACAAATTCAACGATAAATTAGTCACGATGGTTTCCAGGAGGATCCGCGTGAAGGTCGACCTGATAAGGTATACAAGGTACCTGGTAGCAATGGGGACTAACCTCCCTATTACTAACAATTCCTTCCCCCCAATTTCTGTGGTTGTCTCTTACCACGTCCTGAGAATGAAAATTAATTACAATATATGATATTTTATTATAATGTGGTTCCGGTATAGAATAAGCCACATAGTTGCCAACTCGCCTGCCAAGCGTGGCAACTACTGGCAAAAACCCCCAAGGGAGAGATGAATGACAGACAATGAATGGCTGATATGGTGATAACGATATTATAACGAAGAGATAAATTCTATTTCCTTATTTATTTGACAGTAAACACGAAACATGCGGATTACTGACACGTGGTAGGTGCCTATGCAAATATTTGAGGAGCGAACGCAGACAAAGGCTATTCTGCGAACTACGGTACGCCCTGCGGCCACACTACGTGAGATAAATGCATAATAAAAAATGTTGTGAAAAATCCACGCACAATTTTGTTTTTTTACAATCGTTCCTTTTATCTTTACGAATAATCATAAGGATTTTAATAAAAGAACAAGTCTGTCAATCCTGTTTGTTGATTTTATTAATATGAGGTATTAGATAGTGCCTTGTGGTGTCTGCAAAGAATTGGCTAACTACCACACTAAAGGAGTTTTAATGAATGAATGAATGAATGAGTATACTTTATTTGCATTATACAATATAGGAAATAAGCAAGACAATTTACAAACACAACGATACAATTGTACAAGTACAGTAAGGTGGTCTTATTGCTGTGAGCAATCTTTTCGAGACAACCTTAAGGTAATGGACTAATTATCGTACAAGTAGGTATGATAGTAATGTATAATTAAAAAAGCATCTTTTGCAAATTAAAATATATGAAAATTATACACACATATGTATTTTTAAAAGAAGACTTTTTAATTATTTGTTGAGTCAACAAAACCAGCGCTAGTTACAGGTCACTCAATAGTTATTATATCTCATAATGCTTATCGTTGTTTTAATTTATGTATATATATATATATATATATATATATATATATATATGTATATATTTCATATGTATTAGTTTATCCATATATATTAAAAGTATATATTATATGTGCATTTCTTATGTGTGTATTATATTTATATACATATATACACACACACACACACACACACACACATTTTATTGTGCAATAAAGAATAAATAAATAAATATGTATGTATGTATGTATGTGTATATATACACATACATATACATATCAATTAAACAAAATTATATAATCCCATGCATATATGTTAAATATGTACTTAATACTAGGATATATATTAATAATTATAATGGTTAAGGAATGGGCAGCAGCGTTTCTCTTAGCATGCTACTAAAGCATATCTCCGGTTGCTAACCTGCAAGTCAAGCGTAGCAACTATTGGCAAGACCCTCCAAAAGGAAGGTCAGCAGTGGACAAAGTTAACGACCGATATATTATTATACACATACATACATATATTACAGGTACGTTTCTGGATACATATGTGTAAGTATTTGAAGAATTATATCAGATACCACGTTGATTTCAGAAGTAAGAAAACTAATAAAGCCCCTTCTAGATAACACCAGAGGGAGACTGTACAAAAGTCGATAGCTTGGGTACCTCTGTCCCATTCGTGTTTCTACCGTGAAGCAGTTGTATTTGCATGGCTGTGTTTCGATTTGAAGGGTGGGATATAACGTGAATTTACTGGGTACAGAGGAATAACCCCTGAGTCCAAAGGAATGGCAACGCATGGGAGATATCATGAGCGAAACAGTATATGTTATGTCCATGGTACTGCTCATGTCTATAGGCGACGGTTACCACTTCCCATCAGGTGGGCCGTCAGCTTGTTTGCCATTCAAACTTGTATAAAAAAAATATCAAAATAAAAAATACTTTAATTTTTAAAATATACCGTCACAAATACAACATAAAAGCCATATTTAATTCGATGCCATAGTTTTTGCTTAATGCCAAAACAAACAGACAGACAGACAGGCAGGCAAAATTTCATAAACTTATTGTTTCGTTGTTCCTACAGAAATCTCTAATATTTTTTTTCTTAAATATCTTTTTTGTACGTACTGGTAATTACAGTTTTATTCTATTAGAATCGTGGTACAAGGTATCTGTTACATGGCCCATAGAGACGAAACAATAAATTGTTAGGCATATTTTTAATCAAGTTTGAACAACGGAGACGTTCTTTGACTTAATTGTTCTTTTTTAAAGCATTTTATACGAAGTCTTAGACGATTTTAAGCCGATTATAAATTTTAATAACATTTTTTTGTGAATAAAGCCTAAATTCACATTGTTCATTTGAGCGTTGATCACCTTCAGGATAGATCAATGAGAATCTATAAAACGAAGTCAATTTTCTTGTATAAATTATTAAACGCTGATTTTCATTAGTAACTACGCCCCCGAGATAAATCGATTAGTCAGAATAAAAAGTAGCCTATAGCGAAGGATAATGGAGGAGTCCATTGTAAATATTATGTGTATAATAAATTTTAAATGGTAGTTATTGAAGTTGCTGACGGAAGACCCAAAAAAAAAACAATTTTATAAATATAACTAAATTTAATTCTAAAATTAATTATTACAATAATATGTGTGTTCAGACCGATGTGTGATCCGTAAGTGAAGTCATATCGAATCAAACATAAAGGAAATGGGTATTTTTGCTGCGGGAATTGAAATGCTGACTCGCCGCAGGTGTCTTTCTCGGTAGCGCACCTTCTTGCGTCATGCTAGGTAGTCCGATCCGATCACCGTTGAGGGTGTGTCGTAATACTTGATATGTATCTACTATAACATGGTTGAGCCAATGACAAACAAACACACTATCATATTTATCATATTTGTAAGAATTAAACAATTTTTTTTATTATATATGGAATTATAAGCTCGAATCTGTCTGTTGTTCTTAATAAACCTAAATAAGAGATTTACCAGAAGAAGACTTTGTACAAAAGTCATTTGCGTGGGCACCTCTGTCCTATTCGTGTTTCTACCTTGAAGCAGTTGTGTTTACATGGCTGTGTTTCAGTTTAAAGGGTAGAATATGACAGTACATTTACAGGAAACAGTGGAATAACATCTACGTTCTCAAGATTGGCAACGCATGGGGAGTATCATGAGCGAAACAACGTAGTTTGTTGTGTCCATGGTACTGCTCATGTCGACGGTATCACTTTCCATCAGATAGGCCGTCAGCTTATTTGCTATTCAAAGCTGCATAAAAAAAAAAAAAAAACAAATTATAAGTGCCTCTCATATCGTTCTTATAACATTTTAAAACAGAATTTTTATTTCTTCGTCTCCGACTCACGAGTCAATAAAAACTCTAAGGTACTTCTAACGGACCAATGAACTTGAAATTTGACATTTAGTTGATAGAAAAAATATTCATGTATTTAATTAAATTAGTGGTCGCCCAGAGGTCCAAATTCGACCATAGCATATACTGTAGTAAATGAATGTATTATGGTTATGTTTGACATTCAGCAAGACTATAGACAAATAATATTAAGGACAAATTATATTAATCTATTCTCAATTTGACCGCAGACTTTAACTATAAAAAAAAGAGTACATATATGCGTGTGTGTGTCAAATACATGGTAGTGGGGGGGAAAGGGATTCTTAGTAATAGAGATTGCGAGTCCCACTGCTAGCAATATACCCAACCAGGTCAACCTCCTCGCGGTTCCCCCTGGAAACTATCATGATTAATTCGTTATGAATTCATCATGATGGGCTAACTGGCCTGTTTTCATCCTCATCGATCACCCTTCACTGGTGGCCCGCCAGCGTATCCCGTTAGCGCAGGCGGGGTTACCATTCCATTTTCATCCAATAAAAAAAATATATGGTAGTGTGTGTAATGATGTTTTTTTTTTATCGATTTAATGTATTTTTTATGCATAATTAAAAAAATATATATTATCATTCTGCATTCCTTCTCTATACAAACTATAAGTGTGTCAAATTTCATTTATTCATCCATCCATCACTGTTCGAAACCTTTAAATTTATTATATTAATACGATTAATGAACACATCAGTTCCATTGTATAGTACAGTATCTCAAACCTATAATGTATCTATAATGTAACCACAAGTGTCAATCCTGTAAGATAGATAGATACTCTTTATTGTTTCCTCCAAAAGATTACAATAGTAAACCTATTATAAATATAAATAATTAAAAATAATCACAATGAGAAAACAATGGGCGACCTTATCGCTAAGAGCGATCTCTTCTTAAAAGTAAGACTGGCATAGAACAGCACGATTCACACTAAATATAACACGTCGACCTCAAGTGTATTAAAAGGAGGGAACGATGGTCAGGCATTGTTCATTTTGTAAGTTCATAAAGAAAGTCCGTGTTCGATGGTGGATTAGGATTAACTGAAATTATAATAATTACCAAGAACTAGTGCAATGCAATTATTTATTTATTTATTAATAGTAGCTTTTTCTCCACTTCAGCAGTCCCCAAGGGTAAAAGCCTCCTCCATCTTTTTCCACTTCTCCTTATTTGTAGCAATATTTGTCCAGTTTTTCCCTGCTGTCTTTATTATGTCATCTGGCCATCTCTTTCTTTGCCTTGCAACATTTCTTTTTCCTGCTGGACCTCGCCATTTTGTTGTTCGGATGGAATTATTTACTCAGCTTTTAATATAAGAAAAGAATATATTTCGGATGTACTGAGTCATCCTCGCTGCGTAATCATTCATTATAATTACCAACCAACCAACTTCTATAAACGATTTCAAGTTTTGTCGTGCATGCATAATGTGTTCGTAAATTTACTGCAAAATTTTAGATGTTGTACTCTTTTATAGAATCTTTTGAATTCGTATTGCAAAGAGAGCGTAATGTAAATATATAAATAAAATAAAATTCGCACAGTGACATCCAATTATCCCTTTTAAACATTCCACCATTGTAAATTGCTTTTTACAAAAAAAAAAAGAAATCAGAATTAACAAAATTGGTGTGGTAGCGTCATTGAATGTTTTTAATTAAGAGAAAAATAAATTAAAACGGATCCATTAATTAGTAATAAATAATAATAAAAAAGAAATTAATAATAATAATTTAATTAATTAATCATATCGTCCTACCCTTATCCCAATTATTATTTGGGGTCGGCGTAATATGTTTTTATCTATATTATAAAAAGATTTGGCTTTTAGTTTTACGACCGGCCGCTTGCCTGACGTCAACCCTGTTTGGGAAAATTCTTCCAAATCAGAATATAATTATAAAATATCTAGGACAGTTGTAATGCAAATTGATGTAATGTTTATTAAGTCTCAAACAAACCTTACAGACTTATTATGTTATAGCGTCATCTAATATCGAAAGGTGAGTCAGACACGAGTTTAAGTTTTATAAGTAAATAACTACTGAAATATTTTAAACTATCATTGGAATATTACGTTCAAATAGACATATATAATGTTAATAGGGATTTAAAAAGATAACTGTTTGTCCAATCGTTAATAGTTTTCACTCAATAAGTCACTTTCCAAAACTACAGTAGAATTGTAGAAATCATGACGACTTGAAAGAGCTTATGTATAAGTCTTCTTAGAAAACATATATTTTTTTTTATACAACTCAGAACGGCGAACAAGCTGACGGGCCATCTGATGGAAAGTAGTAACCGTCGCCTATAGACATGAGCAGTACCATGCGCGGAAATCAAAAACACAATTTTACTTTTTAAGTTCAATGACGAATAACGAACAATAATAATTTTTCACGCGCCATAATGTTCCTTTGTTTTTTTTTCAATAAACAGCTTTCTATTTGCAAGCCAGTTCGAAATTTAAATAAAACCTTTTATTAGTTACCTCCTCGGTAGCCATGTTTCGAAGTAAAAGGTCATTCCATTTTAAAATTACAGGACAGATATGAGTTTACATATTAGTTTATCTGGCCACAAAACACGATAGATATGGATTTTCATACAACTTTAGCCGGCCGCTGCCCACATGTATCTGGCAGTACGACAATTTTGATTTATCTTGAAGAAGATTGTCAAAATAATGCTCACATTTCCAAGCATGTTTGAAAGAAAGTTATTAAAATCCATTTTACTAAAGTTCAGATATTGACAGCAATGATTGAGTAATACAAATTCATGGTAACCAATTGTAAAGAGGTATAAATGTATATAAATGTATAAGGATAAGATAGTGTGACATAAATAAATGTAAATAACGTTAGTGTAGCATATCGTCGATTATTTAACAATTTGATATTTCCCCTGTAACATCCACACGCGTCGATCTCATTCTTCCAAAGTCGTACAAACATTTTGTATTTAACATTGCGGCTGAAACTTTTACTGTTAACAATTCTGCGGTCGCCGAATTGTATAATTCCGTTCAACAGTTTCGCAAACAAACGAAGCGTTCGCTGACCAAATACTATTATTGTTTTAAGTAGACTTTGTTGTTTTTGCTATCAACATTTTTAAACTTATAGTAAACAATATTTTGTAAAGTAAATTTTCAACAATAATCCACCTAACACCTATTTCCAAATAATGACGACAGTGGGAAAATAATTAATGTGGTACAAACACGAGATTTCATTTCTAAATATAAATTTTATTATTAATTTATATAAAGTTTTTAAGTGAAAAGCTTTTGAGGCAGTGAGCGACTTAGGATTCGTTTACATTTTCAATGCGAAATTTTCTATTTTACAATGTACAAGGAAACACTTTATGCTGGAAGTAGAAAGTTTTGAATATCGCCGACGACTGTAGCAGTGACTGACGCTTTGTTTACTCGCTCACAATAAAAGCGTTTTACTTATATACATATTAATTTTAATCCGCAACTTCTTTCGTATAAATGGGATATATTAATTAAAGCCAAAGTAATAAACAAATAGAATTGTTAATAAATATATATATATAATATCTCTCTATAGATTGCTTTTGAAACATAACTGAAGCATATTTTTATACTCGAACAAACGAGTGACATTGTCTCTCTTAAAATATTACCAAAGCCTAATTACTGTTGCTAATCCGCTTACCAATCATAGCAACATTGGCAAAACCTCCCCTTAAAGGAGAGGCTTATGTTCAGCGGTAGACACTTAAAGTCTGACACAATGATGATATATTTAAAATAAAAACCAACTGCAGATGGCGCCTCCACATATGTACGAGGAATACTCTTTTTTTTATATTACAAGAGTAAAAAAAAATATATAAAATATCACTTGCCAAATAAGCTAAAACGGAAAGCTAAAACAATATCAAGAAGATCTGTAAAAGAGAAAAAAATATGCTTTAAGAAAATGATCTTCGGAAATTGCCACAGGGAGGGATGAAAACGGAATACGTATGGGTGAAAGCGCAGCCAGCGTGTACATAACCGAGCTGTAACTCAATCAATCGTAACAAGCGATTGAGGAACAAACAGAAAACATCACATTTATAATATTCACAGAATTATTGAGATTCCAAAAATGATATTCGCTATGAAGCAGCATCGATGAACGTTACACCATTGATTTATGTTTGGGCCGGGACGGGTACGTTTCAGCAATCAGTCACCCTTATCATTTACAACAATTATATTACTCCAAATATTACAGATCCATTAAAATATATTTTAATTAACGTTCAAGTAATTAAAATAACTGCTTAATTGTTAGCTTGTTATTACAAAATTATTAATTTCTTATCTATTTGATACCAGAGGGAGACTTTGTACAAAAGTCGTTTGCTTGTGTACCTCTGTCCTATTCGTGTTTCAACCGTAAAGCAGTTGTGTTTGCATGGCTGTGTTTCGGTTTTAAGGGTGGGATATGGTGTGAATTTACAGGATACAGAGGAATAACACCTAAGTCCTCAGAAATGGCAACGCATGGGGGGTATCATGGGTGAAACAGTATATATTATGTCCACGGTACTGCTTATGTCTATAGGCGACGGTTACAACTTTCCATCAGGTGGGCCGTCAGCTTGTTTGCCATTCTAAATTGTATAAGAAAATCTTATTGCATTCCATAATGTGATTAGTAGATAACGTTTCAACTTCAATTATTGATCCTGTTGGGCACAGCAAGTACGAGAGAGGAGGACAACGCTTTTTTTTACTTTAGAAATAGTTCAAGTTTGTTACAACATTATCCAGTCATTGAAATTATTTCACAATAGCTACGTTTTTTTTTTGTATTATTTTTTTATTCATTATTTAAGTATTGACATGTATCTATTCATATTGGAATTGTAAATAATATTATATGGTTATTTAATACGAATATATTCTATAGTTTATAATAATTGTAGAAATAATTAATAAATTGTTTAATAATAAAATTTCAGCGATGTCAGTTTTATGTAGCTATGTCTTAAATCATTATGAATTTATAATTATTTATTTGTAAATAACTAATTAAAACAATAAATTATTTATTACATTCTAAAGTACAGGTCTTGTGTCAACCGTTAAGTGTCCATTGCTAAACATAGCCTTCACTTATGGGGGATTTGCCAGTAGTTGCCACGCTTGGCAGTCAGGTTGGCTTTTAGACATGTTTTAAGAGGGACACTGCTGTCCATCCCTCGCTCCCTTAGTCTCCTCTTACGACACCTACGGGAAAGGAAGGGGTGGCCTATTCTATGCCGGGGCCTACAAAGCGCAAAGTACAATAAACATTGTTGTATATAGCCCTTTACTGCCACCTGTCGAGTCCATGTTTCTTATCGGAACAAAAACTGTTTCAAATCTAATGTTGGAGCAAATATTTACAAAATTTCATTAAAATCGGTTAAGAGTTTTAGAGATTACTATGAACGTACATTGTGATACGGATTTATTGTATATTAGTTATATCGTGTGGCTTTTCTTGCGTTATTTAACACATAAAGAACCTTATGTGCTAAGTTATATAAGCTAATAATATAAGCTTATAAGCTAAATCCGTTTGGTAGTTTTTGTATCAAAGTGTAACAGAATATCTATCCATTCATTTGTTCATACATCCATTCATCCTTACATACACATTTATAATATTAATAGAATTAATAGGGATATCATTGGATATACTGTGCCACACATAACTACGCATACAGTGCCGCTCTGCAGACTGTGATTAGCCGCTTGCATTAGTGAGTGTACTAGTTACTATAAAAATATGTCAATCGATTGTATATTAATATTCTAGATACGAAGGTTTGTTACACTTTTGATTTGATAGATAGATAGACAATTTATTTACATTACTTACAGCACACAAATTACAATAAAAAAAAAACCATACACGTAATACACAGCAAAAGAGACAAAAGAATAAAAATAAAAAAGCACAAATAAAAAAACAAAAATACAAAAACAAAATACATAATTTAACAATCTCCTTTGTTAACATTCCTTCATGCGTGTGCCATAGTAACACAAAATGGTCACAGCTCAGTTTATTGCTTTGCCCATAAAAGGGCAAATATATACAATTATAAATGCAAAGTGAAAATATATATGTACAGATTCATGTTTGTTACTCTTTCATGCAAAAACTACTGTACAGATTCGAATGAAATTTGGTACACTAATACACTATATTCTAAATTAATATAATACGATACTTATATCATAATTCTTAATACAAAATGGCTAATTATTGTAAGTCCAAAAAATTTACCCTTTGTTTTGTTTGTTTCAATTTACAACACATACTGTGAACTAAATGTTTACTTCACAGTTAAACCACTCAACCGATTTACAATAATAACAGGTTATAACATCCCACTCTTATGGGAATAGAACTGTATCCAATATAAGAACTTTACTTAAGTTATATATAAATAATTTTTAATCTAAAATAAGCCAAACGTGTGTTGGTAATGACCATTTTGCGTTTACATAATAACATTGAAGTTGCTAATCAAAATTGTAGACACAGTGGTTAGAGATAAACAAACTAATTCCTCCACACGTTTTAAATTGAAACGAAATTGTTTACGGAAACAAATTTGAACGGTTCAAAGGTAAATATCCAATTACCAAACGGAATGGCCGACATTACTCTAGATTCCGACAAATGGACGCACAAACGTAGACGCCAACTAACGCGACACACTGTAGGCTCGAGCCTTACAGAACCGTTGGGCAAGAGGGTAAGGAGGGGGGCGGGAATCAATCAATATTTAAATTTACATATTTAGTATCAACATACTTTTTTATTTCAAAAACAATATTTTGTTATTTCAGCCATTATCCGTTCACTGCTGGACATAAGCCTCCCCTATAGATTGCCATAAAGAACGGTCCCGAGCCACCCGCATCCCCGCCAAGAATATCGATGCCGCCGGAAACAGGGGGACGTTTCTTTACAGTGTATACCATTGGGGCGTTTTGCCAGTAGTTGCCACGCTTGGCAGCTACTGTCAAAACCCTCTAGCAGTTAGGTCTTTTGCAATATTTTAAGAGGGATGCTGCTGCCCATCCATCGACCATAAGTTCCCTTAGTCGCCTCTTAAGACAACTACGGGAAAGGAAAGGGTGGGCTATTCTATGCCGACCGACACGGCGATTTTATTATTTGTTATTATTAAAAATATAATAGCTTTTACCTCTGTCCCATTCGTGTTTCAACCATAAAGAAGTTGTGTTTGCATGGCTGTGTTTCGGTTTGAAGGGTGAGATATGACGTGAATTTACAGGGTACAGAGGAATAACACCTGTGTCCTCGGGAATGGCAACGCATGGGGGGTATCATGAGCGAAGCAGTATACTCTGTTATGTCCATGGTACTGCTCATGTCTATAGGCGACGGTTACCACTTTCCATCAGGTGAGCCGTCAGCTTGTTTGACAATCTAAGTAGTATAAAAAAAGAAAAAGCTGTACCTCATTCGCGTGGATTTCAGAAGCAAGAAAACCAATTAAATGTACTAGTTCTAGATGGCGTGTTGAGGTAAAATATATACCATCTTGTACATTACACCTTCAGTGATACATTTATTTAGCTTTTTATTGTACCAAAAACATAAAATATACAATGACAATTAGAAAATTCAAGTGCAATACAGTAGCATAAGTAACTATATTAAAATATATATGATTTTTGGCCGTGTGGTCCCGGCAGAGAATGGGCCACCCTTTCCTTTCCTGCTTGTGTCATAAGAGACGATTTAGAGAATATATTGTCGAGGGATGGGCAGCAGCGTCCCTCTTAAACTATCATCAAAGCCAAATATTTAAAAATGCAACTTGCTACGCAATGACGTAGCACCCTCGCTACGTGTCTACATAGCTACGTGTCTACGAAGCTAGTGCTGTTGGATGTTTCATGTGTGATACATGAAGTAAAATTTAAGACATTAGCGGTATTCAAATGTAAAAATCTGCCAATGCTAAAAAAATGGGATAAAAATTTCTTGAATCCAAAACAACAGAATATTTAAGGTTCTCATACTTATTTAACAACCAGAAGACGCTCCTCAGCACAGGAGGCTCGACATTTTTTGTCGCTTTCTGTTAGTAGAAATGTCCAGCATCATTTTCATTCTGTACATATAGTGATTATTATAAAATATGGGGTTCTTCAAAGGGAGGGCTAAGAGGTCCTCTTAGGGTCGACAACGCGCGGGTATTGCAGGCGTTCATAAGCCATGGTAACCGCTCACCATCAGGTGGGCTGTATGCTTGTTTACCACCTCAATAGTATAAAAAAAAAAAATACTGTAACACATATAACACATTATTTTTAAATTTATATTTCCCTCAAATTATTCTATCGTTTAATGCTATACCTTCTAATAATTATGCTTAGTTTGCTGTAGTATTGGGCTGTTATCGATATAGTCCAATCAATATTTCATTATTGCTTCAATTCTCATCACAAAGTGGGAATGTGCGCGCGTCTGTCTGTATGCTGATATCCTTTGCATTGGTTTCAATAGGCCCCCATCTGAATGGATAGGTTTCTGTTACATTCAAATAGAACGCCTATCCTTTGAATGTTTGCAGATGGTAATTATATTGATGGGCAAATAGATAGTATGTATTAATAAATTTTAGTATATATGTATATCAATAATTACTAGTACCGTATTCGAGTATTCTGACACTTCCCTATTGTTGACTGGGAGAGAATGCTTTTAGCATTAAGTCCGCCATGTACACATATATGTACTAATGAATAAATAAATAAAAATAAATAGTGTGTAAATGATAATAGATAATAACCTGTCAAAATTTACAAAAATAATACCTGTATCCGGTATCCATTCACGCTATTCTCTGAAACCGCTCGACCGATTTTAATCTTATCGACTGTCTTTAAAAAGAAAGAGTTGTTTTTGTTTTTTTTTTTATGTTTGTTACCTTATAACTCCGTCAGTTGTAAACCGATTTGGAATTTTTTTTTTATCTGAAAAAAAATACCTATACTTATAGACTTATCTCACAGAAATTTTATCAAAATCGCCTCAATAGATTAGTTTTTAAATCAAAAATAACTGATTATAGTTCTATAACTGATTATGGTTATAGTTCTCTATGAGATGCAATCATAATTGCTGTAGATTTTTGCTTGCTCCAACCAAATTCTTTTTCCTTTTAAGAAAAAGATACAGCCGATAGATGGCGGTAAATAACGTTTATTACGTCAACTAGTTTTAATATGAAAATGTACCCAATTTAAATTGTATCAATGTCCAATCTATGTCAGGTCCAATTATTTGTGAACTTATGTAAGCAAACAAGTTGACCGCCCACCTGATGTAAAGTTTTCGGTGAATTTCTGTACAAATTTGCTATGGATTTTGACACGTTCCACGTGAAATAATTTCTAGCTAACGGTGTGAATTTTCAATATTATCTTTATGTATATTATTAATCGCACTTTGGTAAACTACTTACATAATTATTGTGTAAATGTGTACTCTAATGAAATCGTAAGAATTGAAGAAATTTTATCTAGCTATGACCTCTAGATATAGTATTTTAGACAAAAAAAAAATAAACAAATTTCTTTAATATCGATATTCCGTATATATATCCGTATTGAAAATTGTCCCTCTGTCTATTTTTAATGACATAATTAGAAATTATACTAAGTCTATGATCACATATTGTGATCATAGACTTAGTATAACTTAGTATAACCCCACACCTGACACCATGTTATAAGTGTTATTGAAACGACGATTGTATGACAAATGATTTATTAAACTACCATCACCTAATATATATACAATTTTATATTAATATACCCACAACAATAACATACTTAGATAGATAGATAGATACTCTTTATTGTTTCCTCCAAAAGATTACAATAGTAAACTTATTATAAATATAAATAATTACAAGAAATAATCACAATGAGAAAACAATAGGCGACCTTATCACTAAGAGCGATCTATTCCAGGCAACCTTTGGATGGAGAGGAGTAATTATAAACAGTTTGATCGGAGGCACGATGAAATTCTATTATTTCTAAAATATAGAGATATGATACATTTTTTTTTATACCACTGAGGTGGCATACAAGCCTATGGCTCAACTGACGGTAAGTGGTTACCGTAGCCTATGAACACCTGCAATACCAGAGGTATTACGCGTGCGTTGCCGACCCTGAAGAAACCTCTTTACCCCCTAATACAATACATGTAATAATGTAAATATATATCCCTACTTATTATATATACTTATATACTATTACTAGCTGACTCGGTAAACGTTGTTTTACGATATACATTATTTCTAGAACTATACATGAAAATATATCGTACTACAATTATTATATTCGATTGTCATCTTGCAACCCTATTGCGGAATATAAAAATCGCGATTAAACAACAGGGGTTGATCATAAAAGCGTGAAAATTTGAATTTGTATGTATTTTGCAATGCTAAATAATAATAAAATAAAACTAAAAAAATTGTTGAAAAAATAAAAAATTACGGATGGTAAATTGAGGGGTGTGAAAAATAGATGTTGGCCGATTCTCAGACCTACCCGATATGCACACAAAATTTCATAAAAATCGGTAAAGCCGTTTCGGAGGAGTTTGGTAATAAACACCGCGACACGAGAATTTTATATATTAGATATATATACACATACGTCATAATCTAAGATTATCATCGAGTAAATGTGAGACAAAATTACAAACGTGTATTTTTTAACAAAATTAGAAAATTCAACTTTACTTACACTCATAAATGCCTCTGATTACTCATCTTAAATTACATCATCATCATCATCATCTATCATATAGCCTTTAACTATCCGCTGATGAACATAGGCCATATTATTGGGAGGTTTTGCTAGTAGTTGCCACACTTGGCAATCGGGTTGGCAGCCCCAGGCTTTGGTGATGTTTTAAAAGAGTGATGGCCATCCCTCGACTTTTAAGTTTCTTTAGTCGCCTCTTATGATACCTATCGTCATAGTCGTAGAATACTGACGGATCTGACAAAGATTACATATAAAGATCCGTCAGTATTCCACGACTATGACGATATGAGAGAAGTAAGTGGCTCATTCTATACCGGAGCCACACGACATATTACATTACCTTACGGTAAGGGATTGTTAGCAATGGAGTTTGACAGCCCCATTGCTAGCAAAATGCCCTATTAGGTCCACCTCAATGTGACCTCCAAGTGGTTCCCTCAAGAAACCATCGTGAACAATTCTTGTTGAATTCGTCACGATGGACTTGCTTGACCCTCACCTATCATCCTTTACTGGTGCCCCGCCGGTGTATACCGATATATTTGGTTGTTCATTGAAGGTATTTCTTTAGATGTTTCCTTAATGTGGCTACACCACAATAATAGGTATAAGGAGCCAGTTATATCTCCCAACTAATTAATATTCCGCTCAGATAGATCGTTCACAAAATTATGAGTCGGCCAATTACATTCAGCAACGACGTGTCCTGTGTTTAAGCAGATATTTAACACCTACATCCCACAGATTCATAAGTCTTCCTCTCACCTCGCCGATGGGGATTAATTAGTAAGGAATTGTTACCTGAATAGTAATAGGTAAATACCACCGGGCATATTACGCAGCGCTGTCGTGTTACGCCATGTTTTATTAGTGTCTATAGCTTTAAGTAGTCTATTATTTTGTAATTAGTGATGTGTCGAATCGCTCTTTTTTGGTATTAGACTATTTATTTATTTATTTATTTATTTAACACTTTATTGCACCAACATAACATGATTTGTTAAAACAATTTTCAATACGTATAGTGTAGTACAAAAGGCGGTCTTATTGCTAAGCAATCTCTTCCAGACAACCTTTGGGTAGAAAGGATTAAAGCATAAGTAGGTAGGTGTCGCGTTAAAAAAGATAGACTTGTAAAAAATAATATTTATGACAGCATAGTCATATACATACATAAATAAACACATACAACCAAACATATACATATATATACAAACACATACACATATAAATATATATACATACACATACACATATAAATATATATACATACATATACATATATACGCATAAATACATACAAATATACCATATTAATACACATATATATAACACACACAAAACTGGAAATACGTAGGACTAAGTGATTATAAGGATAGGTAGTGGGCTTTAACTAAGTTTTTAAAAATGGGCAACGATTGAGCGCACCGTATAGAGGTAGGGAGTGAGTTCCACAAACGAACTGCTTGCACGGAAAAGGATTTGGAGTAAAAACAGGAAGAATGGGTAGGAATTATGAGTTGGAGGTTGTCAGTACTACGTAAAGAATAAGAATTAGAATTGCTCTCTCCAAGACTATTTTAGTATTACTTAAAAAAAGAATCGAATCCTGACTCGAGTCTGACAACTCGGATACGTACTCGAGTACTTGTATGCAAGAAATTCAATTTTCAATTGAAACATACTCGAGTCTGATACTTTAATAAATTATTCGTATTTAATATGTTTTTGGCTAATAAAACTATAAGGCGGAAGCAAAAATTGCGATAAACATGCGACTAGTATAAGTAGGTATTTAAAACCTTTATTCGATTACCGTTCAAGTATCCGAGTTACTAATCAATATTCGAGTCAGTGATGCATAGCGATTTAGGTATGGCATGTTACAACTAATATGGTACAGAGACTTTGTTCGTAAAGAATCAATTTTTTCTCTTGCAAGCTACAAGAGCGCAAACTATACACCGGACTAGACTTCGACAAAGCCTTAGTACCTCATAAAATGCAAAGTAAGAGCCTACATTTAATATACCGAGAACATCGTTCGACCGACATTGTTCTCTGGGCTAGCACCAATAAACATCAGTGCACTGTCTTTTGTACTCGTATTTTCTGTTAAATTTTAATATTACAAAGACTTTTACAAAGATGCGACATTGTCCGCATGCTGTTTTAATAACATTCCGAGGGCTGGCTTATTAGTTTTAATCAAATTTAAAACGGGCTTATTTCTATATATTAAGTTGATGGTATCTTAAATTCTTCATATCCGGTACAAGATACAGGTTCCATTTGAAAACTTTTGCATCTGACGTTATTATATTATATTAGTTTTATTTCACTTTAATTATTTTTATGTAACTTAGAATGGCAAACAAGCTGACGGCCCACCTGATGGAAAGTGGTAACCGTCGCCTATAGACATGAGCAGTATCAAGAACATGGCAGAATATACTGTTTCTTTCATAATGCCCCCCATGTATTACCATTCGTGAGGACTAAGGTGTTATTCCTCTGTACCCTGTAAATTCACGCCATATTCCACCTTTCAAACCGAAACACAGCCATGCAAACAACTGCTTCACGGTAGAAACACGAGTGGAACAGAGTTACCCAAGCAAACGACTTTTGAAGAAAATGTCCCACTGGTAATATAAATACATACATATTAATAATTTTCATACATACAAACATAACGAGTACGTATTTGTCATGCCTGTCTCCCATTAGGGTAGGCAGAGTAATATTTAACTTATTCGGGTTCAGTATTTGATTTATTACATTACTATGCCAGTCGTTAACTATCCACTGCTGGGGGGAAAGGGATTGTTAGTAATGGAGACTAAAAATCCCATTGCTAGCAATATACCTAACCAGGTCGAACTCCACGCGGTTCCCCCTGGAAACTAACATGATTAATTTTTCATGATGAATTCATCGTGATAGGCTAACTGGCCTGTTTTCATTCTCATCGATCACCCTTCACTGGTGCTCCGCCAGCGTATCCAGTTAGCGCGGGCGGGGTTACCAATCCATTTTCATTCAACAAAAAAAACCTATTCACCGCTGAAGATAAGTTTTTTCAGTCGACCTTTGTCGGTAGTAGTTACACTTGGCCAGCGGTTGATCAACCGCAGTTAGGCTTTGATACGGTTTGGTAAGGTCAACAGTTAAGTTCCTCTAGTCGCCTCTTATTACACCCACAGGAAAGGAAAGGAGATCTAATACATAAACATCTTTAAATATAAATGTTGAAATGATAATAAAAATTCAGTGAGAACGTTATACAAATACTATTTCTAAATAAATAAATAAATAAATAAATAAATAAATAAATAAATAAATAAATAAATAAATCAGCAGTTTTAATTTTACCTTTCCATAATATAATAAATATTATCTAGTGCTATTTTAACTGATATTTCGACATATATGTATATATTTAATAAAAACAAATACGAACCAATTGTTCTGCTGATCGAGTCCCTGTAATAAATAACCTACTAATTAAATAAGTTCCATATCACTACCCAATATGAAAATGAGCGCAACGACCACCGCTACTCTCCTAAATCGAAAAGATTTAGGGGAAAGGATAGGAGACAGGAATTGCTAGTAATGCGGATTATCAGTCCTTTTGCTAACAACACACTCTATCAGGTCGATCTGCACGAGGTCTCTCCTGGAAATCATCGTGCTGAATTCCAGGTGTTAATCACGATAGGCTAACTGACCTGTCTTTTCATTCTCACCTATCATCCCTCAGTAGCGTCCCGTCATCGTATACCGTTAGCGTTGGCGGGGTTATCGTTCCATAATCATCGATTAAAAAAACTGAAAAGATTAATTTCTATAGAGAATACTTTATGTATATTTATATGTAGATATAGGTAACTCAGGTAGCATGTTATAAAAAGGATAGATAACGCAATTATCCGACCTCTCACGATGAGGTGCTCGGGCCAAAGCTTTGCTTTCTACCTATAACATTGTTGTTTTTGCCATCAAAGAATTTTTATTCTTTTTTCATTGTTTTCTACAGAATTCCGCTCCCTTTTTATAAGAATTCCCGGCGTGTATGGAATGTACGTAGTGGCAGCCACGCGTACGGATCACACGGGTTTTTCCCTTTAGAAAAATTCAACCGTGAAAATTTAGAGAGTATTAATTAATTATGCATGTGCCGTGTGGTCCCGGCATAGAATAGGCCCCTTCCTTTCCCGTAGGTGTCGTAAGGGGCGACTAAGGGAGGGTGAGGGATGGGCAACAGCGTCCCTGTTAAGACATCTCCAAAGCTTAACGACGGTTGTCAATCTACCCCCATGGGTTATCATGGGCAAAACAGTGTACTCTGTTATGTCCACCGTACTACTCATGTCTATAGGCGACGGTTACCGCTTTCCATCAGGTGGGCCGTCAGATTCTTTGCTATTCAAAGTTGTATAAAAAAAATCTACATAACTGTTAATTTGCACTTTTCCCACAATTGCAGGTTACTTACAGTTCATGATATTAATTCACAAAATAAAGCATTATTTTATTATTAATTATAACAAATCGAATATGGGAGTAACACTTGAGAATTGTGGAGAACCTCTGTATAATCCGAGGTTGATATAAAACCCAAAAATGCCGACTTTCCGATATAATTTCCCGTATATTTTTTACGCCATATTTGAGAAGACAATATTTTTTATTTCTACATTATAGCAAAGACATATCACAGATACTGCTTTAACAACCTCCTTCAGTTTGGTATCACTTAAAAAAATACTCAAAAAAATACCAACTTTCTCGATAAAAAAACACGATTTTTTTTGATGGGTGAAAATGGTATAGTAGCCCCGCCTACGCTAACGGGATACGCTGGCGGAGCACCAGTGAAGGGTGATAGTTGAGAATGAAAACAGGCCAGTTAGTCCATCATGATGAATTCATCAGGAATCAACCATGATCGTTTCCAGTGGGAACCGCGAGGAGGTCAACCTGGTTGGGTATATTGCTAGCAATGGGATTCTCAGTCTCCATTACTAACAATCCCTTTCCCCCCAAAAAGACACGATTAGGTACTAAATTTCCAACAGATGGAATGGATGGTAAATGTTATACAACGTTATTGTTACTTGTTTTAATATTCCTGGGAGTTTGAAAAGAAATTTTATTAAGACTATTAATTTATACTTAAAAACCACAAAGTGAAATGAAATATAATATTTATTGTAGATATTGAGTTAAAAAAAACGTTTTCAATAATAAACTCCTTAGCGCAATTTAAAGACAAAACAGATGAAATATAAACAGTTCGCTATAACGTAATGGAAACTCTGTACACATTTTAACTGGCGATTGCTGAAAGCTAAAATATAATAATACGTCTTCTGTTCGAAATGCGTGCCTTCTCTCAAGGGCATAAGACACAAATTAACTGTGCAAACATTTGAGTATTAAATATTCAAAGTATTGGGTGACATGAGCTGCCAAAAACTAATATTGGTGAAATAAAGAATTTATAACGTTAATACGTAGTGTGCGGTCAGGAATGGTGAAATCCTTGGGAGCAATCGTCTTGTGTTTAATTATTTTATGGTGGAATACGATTGTGGTTAATTTGGTATACAGAATGTTAAAAGTAGGGTTTCAAAGAAGAGAACTGTCGCCGAATGCTGTTGTGAATACCACATACTGACTGTTCAGGTAAAACAGGAATCCTTTTGACTCTTGCTTGATTAAGACATTTGTATGGATTCTTAAGATATTTTACGCCTCAAAATGGCCAAAAAGCTGTATATATATCTATGTATATATTCTTTATTGTAGTTGTAAATTACATTGTTAATGCATTTATAAATATTGTGAGCAAGGGTGAACTTGTCTCTGACAGAGATCTCTTCCAGTCAACCCAATGTAGTTAGAAAACATGTTGTTAGCAGGTAGCTGAAGTGCTCACCTGATGGAAGTGGTAACAATCTCTTATACATCGATGTAACACCACAGACAACATATATGTACAAAAGTCGATTGCTTGGGTGCCTCTGTCCCATTCGTGTTTCAACCGTGAAGCAGCTGTGTTTGCATGACTGTGTTTCGGTTTGAAGGGTGGGATATGGCGTGAATTTACTGGGTACAGAGGAATAATACCTGAGCCCTTAGGAATGGCAACGCATGGGGGGTATCATGGACAAAACAGTATACTCTGTTATGTCCATGGTACTGCTTATGTCTATAGGCGACGGCTACCACTTTCCATCAGGTGGGCCGTCAGCTTGTTTACCATTCTAAGTTGTATAAAAAAAAAATACTGTAGCCTCCATAGTTCTACTGGTATTTTCAACCGACTTAAAAAAAAAGAAGAATTACAATTCGGTTGTATTTTCTGTTTGTTACCTCATGATTCCGTCAGTCGTAAACACATTTGGAAAATTATTTTTTATTCAATTCAGAAATTTTATGAAAATCATAGTTAACAGTAGTTTAGATTTAAAATTAAAGTCACTGGTTTTGCTTCAAATTTAAATCTTTTGTTTTTGTACACAATTTAATTATTTTTATATAGAAATGTGTATATAACACGTGTTTACTGTCGTAGTAACGTATTTTATTAATGGATATAAATTCTTGCGACGTGTACGCAAAGTCTTTCTGACGTGTCGCGTAAGTGTTTACGAACGGGTGATGGTATGGTAGATACACATTACATATCTCTATTTTTTTATTTATACTACTTAGAATGGCAAACAAGCTAACGGCCCACCTGATGGAAAATGGTAACCGTCGCCTATAGACATGAGCAGTACCATGGACATAACATACTATACCGTTTCGCCCATGATACCCCCCATGCGTTACCATTCCTGAGGACTCAGGTGTTATTCCTCTGTACCCTGTAAATTCACGCCATATCCTTCAAACCGAAACACAGCCATGTAAACACAACTGTTTCACGGTAGAAACACGAATGGGACAGAGGTACCCAAGCAATCGACTTTTGTACAAAGTCTCCCTCTGGTTACCTCAGAGGTAAGTGACTGTACAAAAGCATATAAATATATAAACAATACTTAGTATTTAATTTTGAAAATAAATTCTATTATATTACAATTCATGTTACCATTGCGACAGTTATTTTAAGAAACTTGCTGTTAAAACCATCCATTAAAAGCCAAAAATGTGTACGCCATTAATAATATCATGTGTTAACAAACGTCAGTCGTTGTCGATCCTCGTTCGTGTTGACTCAGCGCTTTTATTTGCCTTATTTTCCGTTACGTGCCATACATTATTGTCGATTTGTCATCGTAAGACAAATTTCTCTCGTCTGAATAGATTATGATACTCTGTAGATTCATACTATAATAAAATCATAAGGTTGGAGTAATTTGTGTATATATACAGACATACGTACATACATATCTGTCACGCCTGTCTCCCATTAGAATAGGCAGAAACAATGGAACGCCAAATGCTTCGATTCATCAATCTTTTCATACACGCTCGCCGGTCACGGGTACTTTTAATTTGGCCCTTCTTCAGCACGTCGCCCATTTGGTCGACATACGTCTGTCTAGAGCGACCCCTACTGACATCTCCATTCATTCTTGCTTGATAAATTTCTTTCGTAATTCTTCTTTCGTCCATCCTCTCCAAATGGCCAAACCAACACAACATTCCTTTTTGTCACTACATTGTCTTTCAGTGCGCACTTCTCTCTAATCACACTGTTTATATATATATATATATATATATATATATATGTTAAATACAACATATAAATATCAAATAAAAGAGAACACAAATATTGTATTTCGCGAAAACTAAATAGATAGTTAAGTCAGCCATTTTGGAATTGGTATTTATTAAGATATTAAGTTTTTGGCCGTGTAGTCCCAGCATAGGCCACCCCTTCCTTTCTCAAACTATGTATACATGTCTAATTGGAGTTGCCAACCCGCCTACCAAGCGTGACAACTACCGGCCAACCTCCCCTTATTTATAGGGAAGACTTATATCCAGCAGTGGACAGTTAACGGATGAAATCATGAATGATGAAGTCACTAAACGAAAATATGAGAATAAATTTCAATTTTGTTATTAAATTCGTATAAGTCCGACAAAGTAAACGGCTGTTTATTTTATTAGAATCGGTCAAGCAAAGCATATATATATGCATATATATAGCATATATATATATGTATCAGCCATTAACTGTCCACTGTGGAACATAGCCTGCCCCATAAGGAGGGCTTAGCCAGTAGTTGCCACGCTTGGCAGGCAGGTTAGCAACCGCAGCTTGGCTTTTACTGATGTTTTAAGACAGACGCTACTGCCACTCCCTCATAGAAGACATAGTGATCTTTTAGTATTTACAAACATAATTTGCTTTAAGAAAATTACTCTAGCAATTAGTAAATTTATATTGTTACCTTCATAACTTCTGAATGCATTGTTTTATATAATTCTTCCAAAAATGCATTGTCCAAATAAAAGTGTTCTCTCAATGTAGAAACAATATTTTGAGAATAGTCGATATTACCAATAATCGGAAAATATACATATAAAAAGGCACATTGACCTTGAGGTGCGGATAAATAAGTACCTCTGTCTATATATGTGTTATATATACATGTACGTTTTTGCATATCAACAAACAAACAAATTAAGAAAGTAGAAAAGTCGCAAAATTTCTTATACTTACGATGACTCAATCCCGAAATGTCAAGAACTTTCTAAAAACTGGCTCGACGGGTATAAAAGGCGAGCAAGGCGCGGTCGAATAACTTCCCTCGATGCGACCCTCCATCCCGTACGGAGGCCGAAGTACGGTGGCTTAAGCCGTGGTTCGAGCCGCTCTGGCACCCTTGGGCGGTTCACCGGTAAGAGTCGACACTCAGTCGCTTCCCTGCGTACGCGTCCAGTGAAGCTGTCAAGGCCTCGCTCCCCTGCACACGTGCCCGGTAAAGTTGTCAAGGCCAACAGCTAACAGCAATAACAGCTCAAAAAAAAGGAAAAACAACGGTCGAACGGTATTTATCTACAAGCGATAGCGATATCTCACGAAGAAGGATAATCAACGGCGACTATCGCGAGCTAATAAGAACTATTCCACAAGTTGGATTGTCAGCTTGAGATCTCTATGCCAACATTATCCTTGAGATCTCTACACCTAATTGTTTATACTTGGTAAATAAACGGACTTCTATCCTCACGATTCCCCATTTATTATTACCTCGCTGGTAATATCAAAAAGTAGAAAGCGGCTTATCAAAACCTATATCTAGAGTATAGCTTTGTATAGATATGAGACGTGAACATTAACTCAGAAGGTAATGGATAAACTTAGAGCCTTTGAAATGTGGTGCTGGAGAAGGATGGAAAAAATTAGCTGAAGGGATCGAATTAGCAATGAGGAGGTCCTGCTTAGGGTTAAGGAAAAAAGACAAATTATTAGAACGATTGAGGACAGAAGGGAAAAAATGTTGGGACACTTGATACGACACGACGAACTTATGAACATTATAATAGAAGGTAAGATAGAAGGATGGAGGGGAAGAGGGAGACCGAGATATAGTTACATCGGGCAGATCAAGGAAGGAGTTGGTGTCGTGTCGTATCAAGAGGTGAAGAGACTCGTTGAAAATCGTAGTGAGTGGCAAGAGCTCCACCGACAAGAGCGCAGCTCTTAAATTAGAATGGTAGATACTATGGCAGACACGAAGGTATATAACTTTTTTTTATTAAGAAACATAGATCGAAAAATTTCGAGCCTCTCTTACAATTCAACTGTCGTGCAGTTTCAAATTATAGTATGTAAAACATTTTCATTGCACGATTTCGTACATCGTATTATAGATGCGTCTTTTGGCTGCTTATCGATTGCTATTGTACAATACTGTACATGTCACTAAAGCATTCGTTATTTTTTGGAGATTACATCTTTTACCTTTCTTCCCCATCGATTGTCGGTTCTTCAAACTATGTGACCAACCCATTGCCGCTTTAGGTTGTTTATCCTTCGGGCTATATCAGTGACGTGGTTTCTTGTATGAAAAAAAAGATTTTTGAGTGGCAACCCCGTACGGGCAATCGCAGTATAGGACGATCCCCCAATAAATGGAGTGATGACCTGAAATGCGTTGCAGGGAATCAGTGGATGCAGGTGGCTTAGGATCGTTCTTTATGACAGTCTATGGGGAGGCTTATGTCCAGCAGTGGACGGATAATGGCTGAAATGATGATGATGGTTACATCTTTTATTATTTAAAAAACTTTGTGGATGCGACAAAAGTGATCTTGTTCTCGTCCAACACTAACATAACAGAGCAAAGTTCTATTTATTTAGATCTAGCTTTTACGTATTACTTTGTGCGCGTGACCGGATTATGTTCATTGACCGAGATAAAAAGCTTTAAGCTTCTCTATCCCATATAGTACATATATATCAAGTTCTATAGTAATTGGTAAAGCCATTAAAGCAGTTAATTATATATGTAATAGCCATGTGGTCCCGGCATAGAATAGGTCACCCCTTCTTTTCCAGTGGACGTCGTAAGAATTGACTAAAGGAGAGGGGGGACAGGCAGCAGTTTCTCTTAAAACATCTCTAAAACCTAACTGCAATTGCCAATCCGCATGCCAATCGTGGCAACTACTGGCGGAGGCTTATGTTCAGCAGTGGATAGTTAAAGCCTGATATGACTTTTTTATTCAGCTTAAAATGGCAAACAAGCTGACGGCCCACCTGATGGAAAGCAGTAACCGTCGCCTATAGACATGAGCAGTACCATGGACATAACAGAGTATACTGTTACGCACATGATACTCCCATGCATTGCCATTCCTGGGGACACAGGTGTCTATTGCTCTGTACCCTGTAAATTGATGATATGATGTATAAATACACTTTTAATAGCAAAAACTAAAACATTTCCTTATCATTGCTTAATAAGAGAGAAAAATGCTGTCCTATTATATCGTGACGATAAAATTGTACGATAATATTAGTATGTTATCGTACAATATATTATATTAGTACATTATAGTATAGTTACTATCACATTGACGGCTATTTTATTCGTAACTTTCGAAACTTTTAAAACACTACAGTATTACCGCGACTCATCTGGCTTAATGGATTATCAGCGAATTAGAGGAACATTTTAAACTAATGCTCGGTCCCTTCAGATCCCTTAAAACTCAATTATAGGAGGTCGATAGCCGCTGCTAGTGCCTTTTCAAGATACTTTGACATTTGCCGAATTTTTACAAGAGGTTACAATTAGATGAATGGTTCAACTCGAATAAACAGATATTATCGAGTTTTAATAGAATATTCAGATACTAATGAACGTCTTTGACCGGTAAATCTCCAGTAAAATCGATAATATTATTATTATTATTATATTATATATTTTTTTTTGTACAACTTAGAATGGCAAACAAGCTGACGGCCCACCTGATGGAAAGTGGTAACCGTCGCCTATAGACATGAGCAGTACTATGGACATAACAGAGTATACTGTTTCGCCCATGACACCCTCCATGCCTGAGGACTCAGGTGTTATTTCTCTGTACTCGGTAAATTCACTGCCATATCCCACCCTTCAAACCGAAACACAGCCATGCAAACACAACTGCTTCACGGTAGAAACACGAATGGGTCAGAGGTACCCAAGCAATCGACTTTTGTACAAAGTCTCTCTCTGGTTACATACATACATTACATACATACAATCATAATACATTTTATTATACATCTGGACATAAAACATTTATTTTTTTACATCTACAATGATTTTTATTTTTCAATCACATTCTGTTTTTATATACCAGCTGTGCAAATAAGTGTTTCGTAATCTCCTGGATTTATGGTGTAAAACATTTTTATAATGGAATTGAAGGTATTCATTTCAGATTTTTATTATTCTGACAGTGGTACAAAGAGGCAACAACAATAGAACATGCTATGGCGTTAGTCTGTCCTACGTTCCCATCTCTGATTGCTAAGTTGTTATACTTTTGTACCTAAAATTTCTCTACCAAATCCCACCCTTCAAACTAAAACAGTCATGCAAGCACAGCTGTTTGTAGAAATGATAATAAGTGGCGATAGAAACAAATTATTATTACAGCCGTTAACTGCCCCCTACTGGATACACATAAGCCTTCCTCATAAGGGGAGTTCCGCCAGTAGTTGCCACGTTTGGCGGGCGGATTTACAACCGCAGTTAGGCTTTTAGACATGTTTTAAAAGGGACACTGGTGCCCATACCTAGCTCTCCCTTAGTCGCCTCTTACTACACCCATGGGAAACGAAGGGGTGGCCTATTTTTTTTAATGGATGATAATGGAATGGTAACCCCGCCTGCGCTATCAGTATACACTGGCGGGGTACCTGTGAAGGATGATAGATGAGGATGAATCAGGTCAGTTGGCCCACCGTGACGAATCTAACAATAAATCAATCACAATGGTTTTCAGAGGGAACCACGAGGAGGTCGACCTGACAGGGTATATTGATAACAATGGAGCTGCTAATCCCAATTACTAACAATCCCTTCTCCCCCGGGGTGGCCTATTCTATGCCAGGGAATGCACGGCGAAATAATACATACTAGAATTGAAAAAAATTACCTAGTATAAGTCCCTCTCTCTAAGGAATAAAACACATTGTTGTCTGTAAAGAATCATTATCTATGTAAATTCTATTATAAACAAAGCTCATACAAACAATAATACACATTAAAATTGTTTACCACTAAAAAAAACCGACTATATTCTGGTATAACCATTATTTTGATTTAAAAAAAAAGTAAATTGCTAAACCAGTTTTAATTCGATCGATTCCTTAGACATGAGCAGTACCGTGGACATAACAGAGTATACTGTTCCGCCCATGATACCCCTCATGTGTTGCCATTCCTGAGGACTCAGGTGTTATTCCTCTGTACCTGTGTCTGTCTGGAATAAAGTTTCATTATATTTCCAAAAAACTACGCGACGCTGCAGCGGCTCACTAGTATATGTGTATGTAATTACGGTAAATATTTACTCATAGTACAAGCATTGCTTTGTCATAAATCCAGTAGTGTTTATTATTTTATAATATCATATTTTATTAGCTAATGTATGTGTGTATGTCGACAGGTGGAGTCGGAAGGCGGCGGCACGTCGTCACCACCCACGCTTCCACTATGCCCAGCCGGCCGGCCAGATGCAGATGTGCAACCGCTACTTAGCGATGGTAAGTCGATAGCTTTATAGATGAATACTCTTTATTGTTTCCTTCAAAAGATTGCAATAGTAAACTTATATTATAAATAGATACAAACAATTACAAGAAATAGTCACAATGAGAAAACAATGGGCAACCTTATCGCTAAAAGCGATCTCTTCCAGGCAACCTTTGGATGGAGAGGAGTAGTTATAAATAGTTTGATGGGAGGCACGATTAAAATTCCGTCATTTTAAATACAATATTATGTAATATTATCATCTCTTATATATAAATAAATTTATTTCTCTTCACCATCCATCACAGTGAAATACAATGAAATGTCTTATATTAAAATACATACATACATACATATCTGTCACGCCTGTCTCCCATTAGGGTAGGCTGAAACAATGGAACGCCAAATGCTTCGAAACAAATCTCTTTCGCTTCCTCCACATTCATCAATCTTTTTATACACGCTCGCCGGTTATGGGTACTTTTAACTTTGGCCCTTCTTTAGCACATCGCCTATTTGGTCGACATACGTCCGTCTAGGGCGGCCCCTACCGACATCTATTAAAGTAATCAAATTATAAATATAATTGTGAAAATAAATTATAACAAATTAGCTGAATCACTGTAGAAGTAAATTTATTAAGAAATTCTAGAGAAGTAAAGAGCAATCAAGTTTTGATTGGAATCATCACAAGTGTTTCTGTGAAATTAGTAAAAAATAAATACATTCAATCAATCAATTAATCGCAATTTGATTTATACTGCTACATACTGCTACTCCACGTTAGCCGAATAATTCATTTGTTTACACTTTCATTCGATTGCGTCGGCGTCGTAACAAACTATAGTTGTCTCACCAAGCGTTGTATCAGTCCGTACCGGGATCTTTTTTAATGGTAGGTACATAAAACTATTCTACCTCTCAAGTTGGAGTAAACAATGAGTATATACATAATCCTCTCAACTTCGACAAAAATTATATGTATATATATATATATATATATATATATATATTTTTTTTTTTTTTTTTTTTTTTACAACACAGGGGGCAAACGAGCATGCGGCTCACCTGATGGTAAGTGACTACCGCCGCCCATGATCACCCACAACACCTACGGCATTGCAGGTGTGCTGCCGGCCTTTTAAAAAGGAATATGCTCTTTTCTTGAAGGTTATGTTGTCGTATCGGTTCGGAAATACTGCTGCTGGAAGTTGATTCCAAAGAGTGGTTGTGCGTGGGAGAAAGTGCCTTGAAAAACGCACGGTGGAGGACCGCCACTTGTCCAGATGGTTGGGATGAAATTTTAGTTTATGGCGGGTTGTACGATGGTGAAAATCTGCAGCAGGTATCAATCCGAACAATTCTTCAGAGCACTCCCCATGATAAATTCGGTAGAAAATGCACAGAGATGCAACATCTCTACGCAGTTCCAGTGGGTCAAGTCGGACAGTAAGACGCCGATCGTCAACAATTCGAGCTGCCCGACTTTGAATGCGGTCTAACGAAAGGAGTTGGTACTGTGGCGCTCCTGCCCACAGGTGAGAACAGTATTCCATGTGTGGCCTCACTTGAGCTTTATATAGTTTCAGGCGGTTTTCTGGCGTGAAATACCGTCTCACCCTATTGAGCACCCCCAACTTTTTGGAAGCTATCTTAGCTTTTTCCTCCAGATGACCGCAAAACTGGACGTCGCTAGATATATCGACGCCAAGAATCCCCAGACTCGACTTAGTATCGAGGGAAGTGCCCCGAAAGTAAGGAGATACGACAAACGGTGTCTTTTTTGCGGTGATATATATATATATATATATATATATATATATATATATATATATATATATATATATATATATATATATATATAGCTTACTGTGCCTATATAACAAAGTACTTTCAGAACAATACAGTATTTTTAATGCATTTTTTATATAAATATTAAAATTGTTAAAAATAAATTTTCATTTAAAGAGTTTTATTGATCCCCTAATATTGGCATTTGGTGTTCAATACTATAAAAAGATTTTTGCATGTGGAAACAGCGACCCGTTCCACTTATCGCTACAAACTTTCCCCTCTGGGGAGTAAGAGTGTGATTCGCCACCTATCCCTACCACTGTGCGACTCATAAAAATAAATGGAATAAATGTGCCACTTTTCCCTAGCGGATGTCCCCTTTGCCTTATTTAAAATAATCTATTTTCTATACAGGAAATATCATAAGTTGTTAAAAAGTTAACTTGACATTACGCCGCTTATTCATTCCTCTTGTCTGCGAATTTTATTTTCGTTTAAAAACTTATTTTCCACCGCACCTTATCCTGCAAGTTCCGTTATCAAACTCTGCAAACATTATCAAGCATTCATTAATCAAGCCACGTCTCGGTAAAATGTAAGACAGATAGCCTGTCCAACCGTCAACTTCTCAGCCTCTTCAGTATTGCTCCTGTAGCCGCTTTACTCTTGCTGACAATCTCCGTAGCACAGTAGGTTTGTTGTTTTAAAATGAAGTCCCGGGGTTTGAGTAACGGTCGAGCCAATTTAGTTCGGATTTGGGTGTATAACTATCGTGGCACTTATTGATAGGACCGTGTGCTCCTGGCAGACTATGGGCCACCTCTTTCTTCCCGGAATGGAGGACTTTGAAGGGTCTTAAACATTCTAAAAAGTTCTTAAATGACAATGTTGAAGGATGGGATAAACTCATCTACAGCGGTGGTAGACAACAGGCAAGACTCATTATGGTCATTAAGGCCTTAACTGGACATATGCCAATAAGGCATGTACTACACAAGATGGGTCTATCTTCAGACACACTGAGCAGACTGGGCGGGGAGAAATCGGAATCCATGGAACACTTGATGTGCAACTGTGATTCGTTAGCGAGCATGCGCATGAGTCTACTGGGAACGGCTTAACCAGAGCCAGGGGAGTACAGATATCTTAAACCGCGGGATATCGTTAAGGTAACACATAGGATCTATGAAATGATGGTATAAGGCAGGGGGAAGCACAAAAGATCCCGATGGATCGACGTGCAACGGCTTAGCTGACGCCATATGCGAATATAAGATAAGATTCTTTCTGTAGGTACCGCAAGAGGCGAGTAAAGGAATACAATAGTCGAGGGATGGGCAGTAGCGTGCCACTTAAAACATCACTAAAACGTAACTGCGATTGCCAACTCGTCTGCCAAGCGTGGCAACTACTGGCATTATTTTTTTTTTTTTTTTAATATTTTAAGGGCTTTTACCTTCTTCAGGTATATCAGTCCTATTGTACCCTGAACTGATTTCTCCAACAAAACTTTATCTACCTTCCCTAGATGCGGAAAGAGAAGAATTAATGGGCATCAATAATTTACAGAGATGTTCAAAAATTTCTGGTTTAAGTTCAGCTAACATAGTTTGAATAAGACCAACATTCAATTTATTTAAGTTAAAGTGGCGCATGAATTCTTCTCTTTCCTTTGTGTTAATACGACACTCTAATAGAATATGATGCACATCATCGATGGTACTACAAGTTTGACAATGGGGTGACAAGGACTTTCCCATCATATGTGCAAATTTTTTTGATGGATAATGACCAGAACGTAAACGAACAGCTAATTTAATACAGTACCTATTGATTTTAATTCCACAAAACCAAGGAATAAGTGGTGGTTCAGCCTGAATAGTTTTGTACCAAATCCCTTTTTCTTTTGAAATTTCGTTAAAATATTCTTTCCAATCTTTTTGACATTGATTTTTGAATTTAGATATATAATCAGTAAAATGTGGTAATGACTGATGTTCCCTACCTTTCTCTATGCCCAGTTTAGCTAAACGATCTGCTTCTTCATTGCCCCGTAAACCAACGTGTGCTGGAATCCATTGCAGTATTAGATCAATTTTGCTTAGGTTTAATTTATGAATGAGTTCTAAAATTTTGTAAGCAATAGGAATTCCTCTTTTTCCAGATGCACAATAAATTAAGTGTTGTAATCCGCTCTTACAATCTGATAAAATTACACATTTCTTAACATTTATGATAGATGAGATATATATCAATGCTTCTAAAATTGCAATTAATTCCGCTGACATAATAGACATATTACAATTGATTTTAAAGCAACCGAAATGATTTTTACTTAAATCACAAAACGCTGTGCCTAACCCACCCGTAGACTTTGCTCCATCAGTGAATATTTTATGCCAATCATTGTATTTCATATTAATTTCTTTGACGACTTCATGTTTTAGCAAATTAGTATCATAAGAAGATTTAGCATTTGTGATGTATTCTACTTCTGTTCTAATTATATTATTAATCTGAATACCCGTAACCCAAATATCTAATGAAAACATTTGAAGAGGATGACAAGAATGAACATGAATTGGTTTGATTGTGTTGAAAGTTGATATTAATAAAGGTTCTTTTTTATGTGCCCAATTCCTTGTTTGGCAGAGTAAATTCAATTCACCTAACAATTTTGTAGACATGTTGTTTGATACAGAAAGAGCTTTGAGACAATATTTAAAAGCAAGATAGCGTCTCCTTATTTTAAGTGGAGGAATACTTATTTCACTCTCCATAGTATGAATAGGCGTACATTTAATGAACCCGCCAATATACCTTAACACTTGATTTTGAATTTTGTCCAATTTCGCAATATTACTTTTAGCACTACTGTCATACAAAAAACAGCCATAGTCTATCCTACTTCTTATTAATGAAATATACAATCTTCGCAAATGAACTGGATGAACACCCCAAGTAGGCCCTGTTAAAACTCTCAATATACTTAAAAATTTTGTACATTTTTCTTGAACCTCACTTATGTGCTTGTTCCACAGCAACCTTTTATCTAACCATAGACCGAGATACTTAACACTATCTACAATATCGAGAGGAATATTATTAATAGTTATTTTAGTTTGATACTTTCTGCGTCCTCGACTAAAGACACAAATCTTAGATTTCACTTCAGATATATTTAAACCTAATTCTTCCAAAGCCATTATCATACAATTTAATGCATTTTGTATATTGTTTTCGCAATTTATAATCTTTTCATGACTAAAGTATAGCACAAAATCATCAGCATATTGTGAGATGACAACATGTTCAATGTGATGACAAATTTTATGCGTAACTAAGTTAAAAAGAAGCGGAGAAATCGGGTCTCCTTGAGCCAATCCCCTGTTTGTACATCTAGTAAGACTTGCTACTCCATGTTGGTTTTTAATTTTAAGATATCTTTCGCTTAAAAAGGACCAAAGGTATTGGCACATCTTTGTACCTACCTGTATTTCATCAAGAATTTTGACTGCTTTAGTCACAAGGACATTGTTGTATGCATTTTCAATATCTAAAAAACATGCTACAGTGGGATTGTTCTTTGACATACCTATTTGTATATATGATACCAAGCGAACAAGGCTATCTAAACAAGATTGTCCTTTTCTGAATCCTGTTGCATATGAAGGTAATATATTGTGTTTCTCGATATACCACTCTAGACGTTTTAATATCATAGAGTGAAATATTTTACATACGCATGACATAAGAGATAACGGCCTGAGTTTGACATCACTTTCAGAAGTGCTGCGAGATTTAGGTATAGGTACTATTTCGATGTTACGCCAAGGGCTTGGTACTTGACCAGAATGATATATGGAATTATATAGGTCTAATAGAGCCCGCTTTGCTATAAAAGGTAAGTTAAAAATCATAGAATATGTAACACAATCCTCACCGGGTGCTGTATCTTTTTTCTTTAAACAGTTATTCAGTTCCACCATCGTAAAGTCCGATTCTAAAAGTTTATTTTCAGAAGTAAGCATTGGTTTCGGATCTGATACAGTGTCTGGTGCTAAATTATGTAATAGTTCCTCTTTTTTTTTATCCGAACCAAAAACCTTGACATGCTTATGACCTTTAATCCACTGCATACGATGCCACATACTAGAAGATGATGTTGATTCATTAATACTGTCACAAAATCGTTGCCAATGGAGTGATTTTGCTCGTTTAATTAAGGTTTGTGCTTCAGCGACTTTTTGTTCTAATTTACATAAATTTTCTGGTGTAGGATTACGCCTAAACGTACTTAATGCTAGTCTGCGTTGCGCAACTATTTGAGATAAAGTGGGATTCCAGTAAGCTTTAGATTTAAATTTGTTATTTGGATTTATACATATTTTATAAAAAGGAATGCTGTGGTCTGCCGCTTTAGTAATTTGGTCAATAAAATAGTTATATGTCTCTTCAATACTTCTTAACTGAGATGAGGCATCCGAAAATGAGGCTAAAAGATATTTTCGATATTTATCCCAATCTGCCAACTTGAAATTTCGTTTCTTAAAAATATTAATTTGATCGTGATATTTTAATGATACTTTAATTATAAGATGGTCACTGCCTAAACTTTCATTTGAGATTTGCCAATCAAATAAAGTTGCTATGTCTGAAGAAACAAAAGTAACGTCAGGGGAAGATTGCTGTATAATGCCATTAACTAGCTTTAATCTTGTAGGGTCTCTATTATTTAAGGAAATAAATGCATATTCTAAGGAAGAATCTAAGATTTGTGTCCCTCGGCTGTCAATTTTATTTGACCAATTCGTATGATGACCGTTAAAATCACCTGCAACTAATGTCTTTTTGCAAAATCGGGAGAATATTTGATCCCAATCAGATAAGGAAGTGTGGACAGACGAAGGGCAGTATATTGATATTATATTTTCAAGGTCTTTGCAGTTATATAACCTAACATGTAAAATCTCGATTCCTAAATTATTAATAGATACAGGGCATACTTGAGATTGAATTGACTTATGTGTAATGATAGAAACTCCGCCATATGAATCCATCCTATCCTTCCTATAAATGTTGTATTCACTAATATTAAGTAATTGTTCTGAATCTAACCACGTTTCATTAATTATAGCTACGTGAATTTCTTCTTGCTTCAATAATGCATCAAAACTCGCTAATTTAGGTCTAAGACTTTGTGAATTCCACTGGATTATCTTGATTCTATAAAGCTTGGAATACTTATCCATAAAAGATACTAAATATGCTACTCCATACATCACCTTCTTTAATATATTCTCTCATGAGAAGATAACATTCCTCTGCAATTATCTTCAACACTGACATTATCTTCTCCTCAAATGATTTCTCTGATGTAATATTTTCTTTGATTTTTATAAGAATCTTCCCTATTTGGAATCTCGTACGTGTCTCTTGTTTAGCTTGCGGTGCCTTGGCTGAATCTATATTTATTTTATTTATTTATTTATTTATTTATTTATTTATTTATTTTTAGATAACTGGGATCCATTCTTGTTAGTAAGTGTACTTAAAACCTATGTTAATACTTAATTACTAATAATGATCTAGTCCTCTCGGAGAGCATTTTCACGAGAGGACTATCCAATTTATTAACAAACATGTTCAGGATACTGTTGCTACTCCCGCGTATTCGACGTAAAAACGAAGCTGTCTTTTTTCTGTATTTGTCGAAAGAATATTACTATCTTCTTTACATATATCGTCTTTACTTAATTTTTTTGTAGACTGTATGTCACGGTCAATTATAGCCTCTTTTTCAATATTCAGATCTGGTATTAACTCATCTTTATGAGCTACTGCCTTAGACTTTACTACGCTTCTGAAACTTCTTTCAGTAACCTCTTGAGATCTTAAATTAATAGAAGGTCCTGTAATGTTTAAGGTATTCGATGAAGATAGATTTATAGTTTTGACAGCATCCTTTTCGTCTATAATTTGTAAGGCTTTTCGGTAAGAAACATTTTCTCTGCTCATAATTAGACGTATATTTTTTTCTTTTATAAAAATAGGGCATTGTTTGTCTAGTGACATATGAATCCCCTTACAATTCAGACAAGTGAATATTTTCGCATCACAATTATTATGACTTCCTCCACATTTTGGACAAAGAACTTTTTACTTGCACAGAATTTCGCAGAATGACCAAATTTCCAACAGATTGAACATTGAGTTACAGGAAATACATATTTTTCAACTCTAAATCTACAACCATAAGCATACACGAAATCGGGTAAGATTGAACTTTCAAAACATATGCGAACAGTTTCACTTTCAACCCATTTTCCTTCAGAATTCAATCGATTCAATCTTTTCATTGACAAGATCTTATGAGGACAATTAATAATATCCAAAAGTTCATCAACATTCATATCTATATCTATTCCTTTTATTATACCATACGTTATATTGTTTTCGTAAGTCATCTGACATTTGTATCCCAAGTCTTTGAATTTCTGACAATTAATTAATTTTTCTGCATTTTCCTTTTTTTCGAATCGAATCAAAATCTTATATGGGTTTTTATATTTTATTCTAACAATATTGGATATGGTTAGTGATCTAAGTAGTTTTGCTAATGCTATTTGCTTTGGAAGTGCTTCTAGAGAAGAAACAGATACCTCAAAAATAGCTTCTTGTGTCTCGTTGACAACTTTCTTTACGGGGGTTATAGTGTCGCCTTTACTAAATTTCTTAGATTTCCTCTTAATAATGCTTGTAAAACTATCTTCACTACTTCCGTCACTTTTAACAGGATTCTTTCTTTTAATGGTTCTTTCAACATCTTGGTCAACAGCTATACAATGATTCTTTCTCGTCAAAAAATTGGGAAACTCCATATCACTTTTATCACTTATATTTATATAATTATCATCTTCACTTTCATCCATATTTCGTAGATAAAAGGTCGAGATAATCTATAAAATTTAAAATAAATATCGAGAGAAAAATTATGCGACGTAGTCTGACAGAGTCACGCTGACGTGTGTGAACTACTGGCATTATATAGGGGAGGCCTTATGTTCAACAGTAGACAGTAATGGCTCATATAATAATATATATATATATATATATATATATATATATATAAGGCTGTAAGTTGTAAGTGTGGGTGTATTTCGTGTTTCAACCGTGAAGCAGTTGTGTTTGCATGGCTTTGTTTCGGTTTAAAGGGTGGGAGATGGCAGTGAATTTACTGGGTACAGAGGAATAACACCTGAGTCCTCAGGAATGGCAACGCATGGGGGTATAATGGGCGAAACTAAGTTGCATAAAAAAATTACTGTTGACCTAAGACCTAAGAGATCCCAAAATACTTTTCACTTCGTGCTAAATTAATCACGTGATCGCGCCTTCTACTTAATATTTAATTAAACTTCATCCATTATTGAAGAGATCTCTTGCAATCGATCTCGTTCGAACCAGAGACGTTGTCAAAATTTACAGATACGATCAAACACGTGAAGTGAACTTTGACATATTTTTTTTTTAAATAAAATAAAACAGGCTTCTCTATTCGTAGTTGTCGCTCGTGTGAATGGAACTCAACTATTATTCAGCATAAGCCACAAAAGGTCAGCGAAGCTTTAAAAAGGTTTTATTAACGAGTCTATTAATAAAATATAATAGCTGCGGGCCACGTACCATGAAAGCGTAACGTAAGCCAAATTCTTTTATCGCTCACTCGCACCGCCGCTGACAGGGGAATGTTAAATTTCTTTGAAATTATTAGATTGAGGGAGACTTTGTACAAAAGTCGTTTGCTTGGGTACCTCTATCCCATTCGTGCTTCAACCATAAAGCAGTTGTGTTTGCATGGTTGTGTTTCAGTTTGAAGGGTGGGATATGGTGTGAATTTACTGGGTACGGAGGAAGAACACCTGAGTCCTTAGGAATGGCAACGCATGGGGTGTATCATGTGCGAAACAGTATACGCTATTATGTCCATGGTACTGCTCATGTCTATAGGCGATGGTTACCACTTTCCATCAGGTGGGCCGTCAGCTTGTTTGCCATTCTAAGTTGTATAAAAAAAAACTATTGGTTTTTGTATAATATATATAATTAGACCCTTATACATATATATATATGTATTATTTATATGTATTGTCGTATGGTACCTACATGGAATGAATAACCCCTTCCTTTCCCTTGAGTGTCATAAATAAGGAACTTGATGGTCGAGTGATGTACAGCAGCGTCCCTTTTAAATCATCTCTAAGTGTAACTGCCAAAGCGCTTGCCAAGCGTAGCAACTACTATCATAGTAACAGACTAATCATTAGTCTCTCTTGCGATTCCTGAAGTGGGTTCCGCGGAACTGTTCCATAAAAAAATCACCATTGTTCCGCGAAATTATTTATACAGTGAAACAATTTCGTTCTTCACATTAAAAGTTGAAGAAACCTATAAAATGATATTATTATAATACCTTTAAAATATTTTAAAAAATAGCTCTTGTTCTTATTTCAATTAGAGTGTTTTTGATTTGTAATCGTTTAACATGGGGTTCTATAAAATAAAAGTTGGGCGTTCCGTTACCTTAAAAATTAAGTAACCCCAGGACTAATGAATGTATTGGCAAAAAAACTGACCAAGTGCGAATCGGACTCGCGCATCAAAGGTTCCATACAAATTATAATTGGAAAAAAATGCAATAAAAAAATGTTTGTGATGCAACTATTAATTTAGGACTTCCATATTTTTCCTTTACTTGTGCTGTACGAATTTTTTCTTATTAAATTTTATAATTATAGGCCAACGGGGAGTACCCAGAAACCTACATATTTTTTAATGAATGGTAACCCCGCCTGTGCTTAATAGTATATGCTGACGGGGCACCAGTGAGAGATGATAGGTGAGATGAAAGGGCAGATCAATTAGCTTACCGTGATGAATACGCCTGCAATTCAGCACGACGGTTTCCAAGCAGGACCATGACAAGGTCGACCTGATAGGGTATATTGCTAGCAACGGGACTGATAATCCGCATTACTAACAATCCCTTTCCCCCCTTAAAGTTAAAAATTGTTGTAAATGTCCAAATGTATACTATAAACGGCCGCATCTTCTGATTACATTGTTTTTGAAGTTTCATTTTTCATAGTTTCAAGGAATTACAAACTTGAGCATTTGATATTAATTTCAGCGTTTTGATATCAAATTCTCCTAATTTTAAATAAATATAAGGCACCTGAATATAAAATATATTGTATATAAGTATGAGGGCAAAGCGATTAACTGAGTTATATATATATATATATATATATATATATATATATATATATATATATATATATATATATATATAAAAATATTAATATAAATTATTAATTCATGTTTTAATAATATTGTCTCACAAAAAAAAATTCTCTATATATATATATATATATATATAATAAACATTTAAGAAAGCCCCACCACAAACAAAACTTATAAAAAGAGATGACCTTGAAATGGCTAAATATGTCTTCATAACTTGTTGTCTTGTATCCTAGAATAAATAATAAAAATAAAACGTTTGTCGGGGCGATTATACTGTGCGGCAGCTGTAGGCGGCCACGTATAATCTCACACACGCCCCGGGGCGGGGGAGTGACGCGTTGTGAACTGTAATTGTTAATTTTGCACAAGTTACAGTAACACCGTATTCTGTATTCGCCTGTTATTACAATGTACGAGTGGGTACAATTGAATGTACTGTTGTTAACCCACTCTGACCCGGCTAATTATAACTTTCATTCACTTTGTTACTATGTTATGGTCAATTGTTGGAATCCGATGCTTCTGAATCAGGCTTTGTTATTGCAATTAATTGAATCTATTTATTAATAGATCTATTCACGATTGTAGATAGATAGATAGACAGACATACAATTTATTTACATACAGCATACAAATAACAACAAACATACACAGTAAAAAGAGATAAAATAATGTTTGTATATACCGAAAAAAAGCAAAATATATAAAACAAGTAACAATTCTTTCCTTTCATGCGTGTGCCATGGTGGCACAAAATGGTCACAACTCATTTTATTGTTTTACCTTCATACAAATAAACAATATATATATATATATATATATATATATATATATATATATATATATATATATATATATATATATATATATATATATATATCTCAGTGTTACCTTAAATGAAGTGATAGATATATGAACATATAAAAATCAAGTCACAGTACAAAAAGATATGTTACGTACAGTCACAGACAAAGTAATTTTACTGCCATACGATATATACCCTTCAGTCCGTTACAGTTAGTACAGCTAGTTGCTGGCAGAAATCTACTCACTCACTGTTACTGTAACCTTTAGCGTCTATGTAAAGGCGCTTATCGGATTTTGATAAAATTTCATAGCCACCACTTAGTACCTGAGTCCAAGATATAGGACACTTTATTCCCATGTTAAAACATTTCATTATCATATGAAATAAAAATATAACTTTACTCACAAGGCGCCCTCGAGCCGCCCTCGAGTCGCCCTCGAGTCGCCCTCGAGTCGGCCCCGGGGTACTTCGCAACAGTATTAAACAGAACTATTAGTATCGTGCATTAGCTAATCAGTTGTCAATTAATTATTCACAATTCGCTTTAGTCCCGTGTGGCCACATTCTAACGACGTCGGACGTCCTTACGCTCTTTCCAAATAATTAATGCACGCAATCATTATTCATGTTTCCATTTCATGTACACACTCCGATTGGCGTTATCTTTCAAGGTCCAGCGAAGGGCGGATTATGCGAGCTCTTTGCGCCCAGATAAATGTGAGTGCTCACGATCTATCCAGTCTGAGAGTTGAGTAAATAACTCAATTCTGGCGAGCTAAGGGAATCTAGATTTAAGCGGTGCATTTGACGCTAGTGCACGGATTTCAAGTTGATGCAAACTGTATTTTCAAGTATAAACACTAGAAGGTAAACCTCGCTACTTACGGGTTATGCAAATACTTTGTTTTATACAGTTACCTTTGGCATTCGGTTCTGTTTATTTATGACCAACGATGGTGTGAAAATATGTGATAATTTTAAAAGTAAAAGTAAGTTACTTGAAAATATGTATTATTGCACTAATATTTTTTTCTAAAATTTGTATTTCTACATCCACAAAATTATACCTAGTAACTTGAGCCGCGTGTTTGATTTTTAGTTTCCCCTTCGAACTGCATGTTTGACTTTTAGATTGGTCAATATTGTGGAGCGAATATGCAAATTTCTTTGAATTACAACCCAAAGCGGCCGTGCATGCACGTGCGCCAACTGTATACCAGGATATCCTGTACGAATTATTGTTGGCTGAAAATTGAATACAATGTTTGCTGTATTGATTTCAAAATGTATACTTAAACCCTATTGTTACATTGTAATATAATTGAAATTATCTTATTTCTTTTTAGTAATTAGTAAATTTTCCTAACTTCTTCCTAAATAACATCTCGTTAGTTAATTTTAAACTTTGGCATTGTTGACACATATTTAAATATGAAAAATTTAGCAACTAAGTAGCAATCCACGTCGAAACCTCGCCAATAAAGAAGCAGGTTTGTAGTTACAATTTACCTGCAAAATGTTTCATCGCACTAAGAACCGATGGTATATTTAAATATTTCTTTATTATTGTATAATTACTACCATTATATTACAATAATATATTTTTTATACAACTTAGAATGGCAAACAAGCTGACAGCCCACCTGATGGAAAGTGGTAACCGACGTATATAGACATGAGCAGTACCATGGACATAACAGAGTATACTGTTTCACCCATGATACCCCCATGCGTCGCCATTCCTGAGGACTCAGGTGTTATTCCTCTGTACCCAGTAAATTCACGCCATATCCCACCCTTCAAACCGAAACACAGGCATGCAAATACAACTGCTTCACGGTTGAAACACGAATGGGACAGAGGTGCTCAAGCAATCGACTTTTGTACAAAGCCTCCCTCTGGTAAATTATAATTATATTATTAATAATTATATAAAAAAAGCGTGTCTTGCATTTACACCACGTAATCATCTAAATAGACTGGCATTCACTCATGTCTAGTTATATACTGTATTTATATAAAAAGATCTTTTCATTAAATACGAGTATAAACTTAAACAAGTTACTTACTTGTTTCGAATAGAAGTGCTTAATGGTACATCCAGACGGCCGTGCGACATTAATTAAAAGCTCCTTAATTCAGCATTAACGCTTTAAATACAGTTTTAATATTTAATTAATGAATACTGTAATTCAATGAGGCCACAAGTAATTACTTTAAATTGAATTGAAGTGAATAATTCCGAATCTACTATGTGATAACTACGAGTGATCTCTAGGTAGATACAAAATGCAGAGGGAACCGAGTTGAACAATTTCTAAATTAATAAATGATTCACAGACACACCTATCGTTTGATTCTAGCTAGTACACCTCGTGTGTGGAAACAGGCAATGAAATTCAAAAGGCAGTATGCTCTGATTGCTGACTTCCAATTTGATAATACTGTAGAAATTAATTTTACACTGGAAAAAGCGACTTCACTTTTACTTCAGTTTAGTTAGTAACAAGATGGCTTATGAACATTGACATATACAGACACACGGACAGATAATTCATTGCACTAAGGTAATCTTGAAAAGATTGCTCTCAGCAATAAGACCGCCTTACTGTACTTATACAACTGTATCGTTTCATTTATTCTCTTGCTTATTCCCTATATTATTGTATGATGCAAATAAAGTTGTGTCCGCATGGCTGTGTTTCGGTTTGAAGGGTGGGATATGGCGTGAATTTACTGGGTACAGAGGAATAACACCTGAGTCCTCAGGAATGGCAACGCATGGGGGGTATCGTGGGCGAAACAGTATATTCTGTTACGTCCATGGTACTGCTCATGTCTATAGGCGATGGTTATCACTTTCCATCAGGTGGGCCGTCAGCTTGTTTGCCATTCTAAGTTGTATAAAAAAAAGTATACTCATTCATTCATTCTTTTATTCATAGACAGGACTAAGTTGTACTGCCTTTATACCGTATAATTTTATTGCCATATCCCACCTTTCAAGCCGAGATACAACCATGTAAATACAACTGCTTCATGGCAGAATCTCTAATAGAACAGAGGTACCCAAGACGACTTTTGTACAAAGTTTTCTTCTGGAAAATGTTGTATGAGTAACCATTTGTCTGCAAATAGATTTTACTTCGCAACAAATTGTTACATACAATAACTGGTCTCTAAACTGTTAAAAATTTCTTGGTCATGTGACCTCGAAATAAAAATGAGTCACCCCTTTCTTTCCCGTGGGTGTCGTAAGTTGTGACTAAGGAAATTTAACGATCAAGGGATAGATAGCAGAGTTCCTCTTAAAACATCGCCAAAGCCTAACTGTGCTTACCAAGCCGCATAGGGAGGCTTATGTTCAGCAGTGGACAGTTAACGTCTGATCTTATAAATCTATTAAATAATAATATAATACTATAACAATTTCCAGTATTTCCAAACCGATACGACAACATAACCTTCAAGAAAAGAGCATATTCCTTTTTAAAAGGCCGGCAGCACACCTGCAATGCCGTTAGTGTTGTGGGTGATCATGGGCCGCGGTAGTGATTTACCATCAGGTGAGCCGCATGCTCGTTTGCCCCCTGTGTTGTAAAAAAAAATACATAAACAACACAAAATCCTTTTGCTTTAATTATGTATTTTATGTCTATTATTTCTATAAAAATACACACTAATATGGTATAATTATAAAAAAATAATTATGTTTCATTTTCAAAAACAACACACTAATTCTGATTTACATAGACAAACGTCATTATAAGTATAATCAACAAATCGTTTAATCGCGGAAAAACATAGGGAAGGGAATTTCTTATGAGGCTTTGAGAGCTTTCTAGTCTCGAAGTCGATTCTAAAAGAAATGAAGGGGAAATATTTGAATTGCTAATTGAAGAGCCGCGGTAACGGTCGCGCAAATGGAAAAAAAAAAGGTTACGACACGGTGGTGACCTCCCCAAAATTCCCCCTGCTTGTGTTAGAAAACTGGAAAGTAGATCCCGATACCCCTGGCTCAGGCTCAGGTGGCGTCGAATTGGAAACTTTAAACAGTAATAATTATAGATGTTTTATTTATATTTCATTTGCGTGCCGTTTAGTGTAAAATACTTGTATATTTTGAATATAAATCACTTTGATTTAATACTATTCATCACAGAATAAGAAATAAAATAACGGTTCAACGCTTCTGACATCTTCAAGCGATTGTATAAGAAAATTTTTACTACTGATAAGAAGGAATTATTTAAACTGTGACATTATTGTTACAGTAGGTTTGTAAAAAAAAACTATTTGTCTAAAGAGCTCAATACGTTTGATTACCGATTTTTTAAAGACACTGTAGTGTACAGCAATAGCTACACTGTCTCAAGTGTGTATACATGAGGGTAGATACGTCAAAAATATATCAGCAGCTGTCAGTATCGAGGAAGTAATACGCAAGATCAGACGTACCGCGGAGTGTGTGTAGTCGAGCCAATCACAACAGGGTAAACTCAACAAGTTTACCTTCATACTCAACAGATAACTACCGCGTTTTTTTTTTTATTTATTTAAAAGTTTTAATTTTAAGTTTAAAGAAAAACGAGCAAATTTTCAATAATAGGCATGGGTTCTACTGGACTTGACAGAAAAAAGGTTTTGCCCGTCATCATATTAGCTGTTAACTGTCGGCTGAACATAGGCCTCCCCCATAAGGGAGGTTTTGCTAGTAGTTGCCATATTTGACAGGTGGGTTGGCAATGGTAGTTAGACTGGAGATGTTTAAAGAGAGACGCTTCTGCCCATCCCTCGATCATTAGGATCCCTTAGTCGCCTCCTACGACAACCACGGGAAAAAAGAGTGTCCTCAATGCCAGAATCACTTGGCTATTTCCCATCGATATTGCCCATCCTGGTCGGATGCCTATTTTAATTTCGATCAAGTCTATTTTGATATTATATATTGGGTAACGGTCACTTAATATATCCTTTATTTGGGCTTCAATATAATAATATTTTATCTATATACTTAATAGGTCTAGGACATAGTAAATATTATATATGTATATATAAAATATTTATTTATATTTACTTCTTTCTTTTTAAAAAGATGTTGAACATAACAAACAGTAATCTTTCTTTATTTTTAAAGGATACCTTACTTTTATGGCTGTATTTTTTTTATTTCAAACTGCATATTCGTAATTTCGGCGAGTTCTAATTGAAAATATGGTTTCAATTCTTCTCTTTATATTCCATTGAAGAGGGAGTTACTAGTACATCTCGGACTTCTAGTAACTATCTTTAGAAATATTTTTTTACACTGAAATGAATTTATTTTCCGTTTAATAAATGTCTATGCGAGATTCCACATTCATCTATGTTAAAATGCATTGAAATTCAGCGAAGCAACCTTGCTGCAACATAATTTTTACCGTAAACGTATTTGAATGTGCAGCGGTTCACGTATAAAATTTTATATCCTTATCTACACTAATATTATAAAAAGGAAAACTTTGTTTGTTTGGTTGTAATGAATAGGCTCAAAAACTACTGGACCGTTTTTAAAAATTCTTTCACCATTCGAAAGCTACATTATCCATGAGTAACATAGGTTAAATTTTATTTTGGAAAAAAATAGGGTTCCGTAAATTATTTGGGTTTTGCGGACACAAGGTGACCAGAAAAGTTACTTATTTTGCGTACGCTGCCTAAACTATAAAAGATAGATAAAATGTTCTAATTAATTGTAGATCTTATAAATATCTACAAAAAGTCCGCGACACACTGTACCTATCTATGTCGAGTGAGGCACAACAACCATTTTTTTATTTAAAAATCTTGAATTTTTTTGGACTTCATTTAAACTCATGTATTTTACTCATGCTATTAATCCTTATCAAAATAAATTATTTTATCATTAAGTATAGTTTATGTAGATAATATTTGGTCTTTGAATGATTAAAATTGGACGTTTTGTTTTGAAGTTACGGCGAAATTAAAATATTACGATTTTTTCTTATACAACTTAGAATGGCAAACAAGCTAACGGCCAACCTGATGGTAACCGTCGCCTATAGTCATGAGCAGTACCATGGACATAACAGAGTATACTGTTTCGCCCATGATACCCCCCATGCGTTGCCATTTCTGAGGACTCAGGTATTATTCCTCTGTACCCAGTAAATTCACGCCATATCCCACCCTTCAAACCGAAACACAGCCATGCAAATACAATTGCTTCACGGTAGAAACACGAATGGGACAGAGGTAATGCACCCAAGCAATGCACGGTCCGTTGCGAAGTGAGCATCACCAAGGTGGGGTGCGCGTGCGGGAGGGGAGTTTAGATCTATGAGTAAGGTACCCGCGCGGCTCAGGTGCTCAAATCTTTAAAATTATGCAACCGATTTTCATGCGGTTTTTTCATCAGATAGAGTGATTCAAGAGGAAGGTTTATGTGTATAATGCATATAATGCATACATGCATAATATAATAGAAAAACACTGATAATTTTAGAGGTCTAGCGCGCTAGGCATATTAAATAAAACTTCAAAATTCTCACCGCACCAGTATGATATAGGTAGGTAAGTTATAACTTTTAGGACATAGGTATTTTGAAAAGTAACTCCTACGGGGGTAAAAATGGTACCCGAAGCGAAGCGAGGGCGGGTCCACAATGCATAATATAGCAGAGAAACACCGATAATTTTAGAGGTTTCTAATGTGATGTCGTAAATTAACACATTTTTTGCGCTTAGCATTGCACCGCAATTTGCAGTCGCTATAATCTACACTAATATTATAAAGAGAAAATATTTGTTTTTTTGTTTGTAACGAATAGGCTCCGAAACTACTAGACATCAGACAGTATATTCACATCTGACTAAGACAAGTTAATTTTAAAATATTCTAACCTTTTTTCGTTAATGCAATATGCTATTATGTTATATATTTAATCAAGCCCAAAACCAGTTTTTGTTGATCATAAATTTAAATTGTATTTCCTCTATAATTATTATACTTCCAAAACAAGTTGCATTCATATGTATTGCAATTGCATGCATTCGTATGTACATAAACTATATTTTAAAATTGGGAGAAAAGACATTGTTAGTAATTAAATCTAATAATTTCGTCTCCAGCAAGCTTTTTTTTTTTTATACTACTTAGAATATCAAACAAGCTGTTGGCCCACCTGATGGAAAGTGGTAACCGTCGCCTATAGACATGAGCAGTACCATGGACATAACAGAGTATACTGTTTCGCCCATGATATCCCCCATGCGTTGCTATTCCTGAGGACTCAGGTGTTATTCCTCTGTGCCCAGTAAATTCACGCCATATCCCACCCTTCAAACTGAAACACAGCCATGCAAACACAGCTGCTTCACGGTTGAAACACGAATAGGACAGAGGTACCCAAGCAATCGACTTTTGCACAAAGTCTCCCTCTGTCCTCCTCAATACGGTTCTCCTTGGAAACTATTTTAGTTAATTCTCATTGAATCCATATCAATGGGCCAACTAACCTGCTTTCATCCTCACCTATCATTCCTCATTGATGCCCGATAACGTAGTCAGGATTACCAGTCCACTTTCACACATTAAAAAAGACTCGAATGTTCCAGAGAGCTCTATACATGAGGTTGTATTGATACCAAAATATATTAACACGATCGTTGGTGGCCTGTGAGGGTATAATGGAATTACGACCGACAAAGTAATGTACTTTATATGTGACGGTCGGCCGTCGGTCGTCCAGCATCACTTAGTTGCAACTTGTTTAGTACATTTACCAGAGAGAGACTTTGTACAAAAGTCATTTGCTTGGGTACCTCTGTCCTATTCGTGTTTCTACCGTAAAACAGTTGTGTTTGCATCGCTGTGTTTTGGTTTGAAGGGTGGTATATGGCAGTGAATTTATAGGGTACAGAGGCACAACACCTGAGTCCTCAGGAATGGCAACGCATGGGAGGTATCATGGGCGAAACAGTATACTCTGTTATGTCCATGGTAATGCTCAAGTCTATAGGCCACAGTTACCAGTTTCGATCAGGTGGGCGATCAACTTGTTGACCATTCCAAGTTGCATAAAAAACAATAAAAGCGATCGGTAATCGGGAATTTAAACTATGTGAAAAACGTCGACATTCAGAAGTTATTCGATCGAAGCCTTATCGAAATTTTGTATTCAGGTACGCCAGTAGGTTTTGCAAGTAGTTATCACGTTTGACTGGCGGATTGGCAACCGCAATAAGGTTTAAGTGTTTAAGAATGCTGCTGCCCATCCCTCGACTCTTAAGTTCCCTTAGTCGCCTCTTACGACACCCACGAGAACAAAAGGGATTGTCTATTCTAAAGAAGTAGAAGTAGTAAGTAAACTAGGACCACAAGGGACAATCATGGGGTTCTTCAAAAGGGAGTAAAGAGGTTTCTTCAGGGTCGGCAACGCACGTAATTCTTCTGGTATTGCAGGTGTTCATAGGCTACGGTAACCACTTACCATCAGGTGGGCCGTATACTTGTTTGCAACCTCAGTGGTATAAAAACAAAAAGAAATAGTCGACCATAAAAGAAAGTTCCTAAACTTATTTATTTACTATTATTTAGATATGTCATTCAATATCTTAGGATCCTCATGTTTAGCAACTAAAGTCAATTAATCTTAAACTAATTCAACGCCTAGAAAGTCTAATAAAAAATCTAATTCCCGTTGGTGTTTTCAATTAAATACGTTACTAAGTCTTCTTTTCTGTCTAAATATTCTACGAGTGTACACAGCGACGGCACTCTATACAATTACCAATTAACTTACATTGTTAAAAAATTAACCGAGCATTTTTTTTTTTCCTCAAATACCAATATACTTCTTCTGCGGACGAGTATTTCTTACTTTGTTGAAGCGTTTCGCGGAAATTAAGCAGCCCATTCAAAGGAACAAACGACGCACTGTACTCTGTCTTTAATTAATTATCGTGCGAGCTAACAGTGTTTGAGGAGATATCATCCGACACATGTCACCATGTATCTAAGGCTGTCTCATAACGGACTATTTTCTGTTCCCTTTGTTCCCGTGATCCTTTACATTCTGGGGCATTCAAAGCTTGATTAGAAGTAATTAAAATATGACCTTAGTCTGTACTTATCTAATCTTATATTTATATATTTATTATGTGGCATCATCGTCATTACCATATTAGCCTCCAACTGTCCACTGCTGAACATAAATCTCCCCCTTTGGTGGTTTTGTTAGTAGCTGCCACGCTTGTCTGTCGGATTGGCGACCGCAGTTATATTTTGGAGATGTTTTAAGAGGGACGCTGCAGCCCATCCCTCGCTCTCCCTTAGTCGCCTCTTACGAGACTCACGGGAAAGGAAGGGGTAGCTCATTCTATGCCGGGACCATAAGGACTAAATACATATTTCTTCTTATTCTTTCTGAATCCTATATTTTCATTATAAAATGAACTGCAAACAAACTGGCTAACAATCAAAACCTTTAAAGTTCCGTTTCTCTTAACGATTTTAGATAAGTTTTAAAAAAAAATTACCTATATTCCTCCCATTAATTGTTTAACTATTTATCATTACGCCAGCTACCTTTAGACATAAGCAGAGTAAGTCAAAATACTTTATATACACATAATACATATCTGCAGCTTGATGTAAATGTACATTTTGATCTATTACGCCGCTACGTGATATTTTACAGAAGTCCATATCAATGGTCAGTTGATTGGAATGATTTTGTTTAAATTCGCTACTCTTAGTGTGCGTGCGTCTGCCAACATTTAATAATTGCCTACTAATATTATTAGTAGAAATTATACGACCTTTGCGATAACTCAATCGGGTATAAATACAGAAACGCAACGGACAATGAGTCATATTCAGCGTCGATCCCGCTCGTTGCGGGACCATCCGTGGCGCTACTTTGCAGCTGCACTCTCACGACTCGTCTTGTTGCGACGAGAGGCGCTGATCGAAGTCTTATCGTGCCCATAGTAGTGCCCATGGTACTTATAGGATATTCGCGTGTGTAGTGCTGTGTTATAGACAGAAGAGACTGTCTATTATTTTTTAATTTCGCTACCATTAATAAGCGTGCCACTGTCAACACTCGAAGATTGACTGCTATTGTTTATTATTACCAGCAGTTCTATAACCCTCCTTATTAGCCATTAATTTCTGACCATCATTCAGTCCAAATACATTTTGCAGCATGAGTTTCATCACCAAACAAGGTATTTTCAAGCAAATTTAAAGATTGCTGCTTGAAACCTAGTGTAGGCACTAGGCTCTAAGACTGAATGATGGTTGGAGATTGATGGCTAATAGGTAAGGTTAGGGCTGATATCACCTAAATTGCCAACACCGGATAAACATGGCAAAAATCCCGGACATTTGGTCAAAAGATGGTTTTTTCCCCGGACACCATTTTGCCGAGCCTGGTATTTTCCTGGTATGCGGGTTATTGTGGATGAATTTGTAACTAAGATTTATTTCAATTGATCGCCTACCTATAAAAAAATTGGATTTCCCCTGACAACAAAAGTTTTCAAAGGACATTTTTCAAAAACCTCTGCCGGTCGGGTCTCGGACGCCTTTCAAACTAGGACAAATCCGGGGAATTCCGGACAGATGGCAGCCCTAGGTAAGGTTATACAAATTCCTGTAATAATAATTGTAGTTAATATTCGAGTGTTGGTAGTCACACGTGTACTAATGGTAGTTTCTAGTAAATTCTAATCATCTCACTAGTGATACGGACTTCTGCTAAATAATGCCTCGCTATACTTACTACCGCCGACGTCCAAGTTTGTCAGCGTTGCTTGCTTGCCATCGCATGCCGCCACTAAGTAAGTACAATTAGATTTATCACAATAAATTTAAGGATGTTATATACTAGGATCACTTTAAGACACGTGTCTGTTGCTTCAACTGGCAGGGAAGACCCCACCAACACCGTCAGCTACACCCGTCGGCGACTTTCCACGACTTTTTTTCTACTTTCACTGCACTCTAATGATTATATCATCATTTTCAATTGTGATCTCTCCTTATGTACAGACTTTCTCGAACAGAGATATTCCGGTATACCAGAATATCTCTGTTCGAGAAAGTCTGTAGTCGTCTGAGTGTGTCTGTCGAGAAGGTCCTAGACCTGGACTATAGTCCAGGTCTCCATTATCCATAAAGCTAGCTTCCCCGTGCATACAGTACACAAATCCTTTCCTGCGTCATCGTAAATTCAGCCCAACCTTTCGTCACCGTGTTCGGTATCGAACCATTTATCACGCTCTAGCAATTCACCCAGATTTTCGCCATGGAAGCTAGATGTTCCCTGTAATGAGTTCTCTACTCCCTCCTAGTTTTCTGCTCCTTTTGAACACTATGCTCCCTGTACCTAGCTTACCGGGTCCGTTGCACAGTCCTGCTCAGATGAAGATAACTTAATCGTAGTAAGCAACAAATAGACCAAAAAGTCGCAGGACTTACATCACAGTTATGCGCTGGAGAATGAGATGTATGGTAATCCGCGGTCTCCCCAAGGAAAGCTATATAAAGTCAGTTCTCAAGAGCCTCAAGTCCTAATAGTGCCTAGTGCGCGAACGTTAATGTATGCACAGATTCGGAGACAAGACGTCTCTCTTGCGTCGTCCTTGTGGTCTTAGATCTCTCGCCTGAGAACAAAAAAATCTTATGTCAAATTCACGCCCGTCCACTGTGCTTAAAATGTATACTGACCATTAGTTCATTATCACGGGGGAGGGGGATTGTTAATAACTACTAGTCTACTAGTCCCATTGTTAACAATATGCCCAACCAGGTCGACCACCACGTGGTCCTCCCTGGAAACCATCGTGCTGAATTTCAGGTGAATTCATCACGATGGGCTAACTGACCCGCTTTTTCATTCTCACCTATCATCTCTTACTAGTGCCCCACCAGCGTATACCGTTAGCGCAAGCGGGGTTACCATTCCATTATCATTAATTAAAAAAATCCATTATCACGTTATTGCGTCAAACGCAATACGTTAAAAAGGAAATAATGTAAATAATTTTACCTAAGTTATAATTCTAATAAGTTTTAATGTTAAGTTTATACTCGCAATTTATATTGGTTGCCTTGTATTTGTGTAGTTCATGGGGATGGATCACTGGTGACTGTAACACAGGTTGTTCAAAACCTACTGCAGAGGCACCAGTCTCACAAAACTGGTCTCACATATTTGATTGTACCTCAAGTTGTTACGTTTTACTACCTTTTGTAAAGAGAAAATAAACCATTTATTCATTTAAAGACTCTTAAACTCTATTGATTTTGAGATCATAGCCACCTCTGTACCTTACTTACTATTCAAATAATGTCGCTCACCATCCGAACCTTTTAAATATGGCCCTTCTGAAAATTATCACCTTACTGTTAAGTGCCCTCAAATTCGAACTCAATTCATATTATTTTCTCTTACCAGAGGAAGACTTTGTACAAAAGTCGATTGCTTGGGTACCTCTGTCCCATTCGTGTTTCAACCGTGAAGCAGTTGTGTCTGCATGGCTGTGTTTCGGTTTGAAGGGTGGGATATGGCGTGAATTTACTGGGTACATAGGAATAACACCTGAGTCCTCAGGAATGGCAACGCATGGGGGGTATCATGGGCGAAACAGTATACTCTGTTATGTCCATGGTACTGCTCATGTCTATAGGCGACGGTTACCACTTCCCATCAGGTGGACCGTCAGCTTGTTTGCCATTCTAAGTTGTATAAAAAAAAAATTATGCCTTTTACCCGGTTAACTCCTCCTAGCCAAAATTATCACCAACTAACAACTACTCACAAAACCCTTCGAGTCCACGGTAGTGTTCACCGAAGGTACTAAGTTCCTGTCGCCAATATACATATACTTCCAGTTTCCATTCCTGGTTTCCTTTGTCGTCTAAGACTAATGTGGACGGTCGTAGATCTTCTACTAATAATAATTCTCAAATGTAGGCAGTCGCACGCATACCATTGGTAATAGAAATTAACAAAATTATACCATCCAACTAATGTTTGTAGGTATCTTGTAATTTATGGCAAATAATAATAATGCATATAAAAATCACTGGCTGACTTTATTTTACATATTTATTTATTTATTTAAACTTTAATGCACAGTAAAATTCTGCGTACATTTAGCGGACTTAACACCGCACGGTGTTCTCTACCAGTCAACCATTGGGCAAACCGAGAAATATGTAGGCCGTGCATTTTATATTATATATTTCATATATCCGATGATTTCATTAATTATTGTTCATATTTATAATTGTATTAATATAATTAATGCGAAAATTTGTAACAATAGATAGATGCTTGTAACTTAAATGAATTTGAGTGAAATTTGATACACGGGTAGGTCACATAGGATATTTTATATATTGATTCACGCAGGTGATGCCGCATGACGTTGCTTGTAAAAAATTCGTAAAGAATCTTACGACACATGTAAGCGAGATCCATACAATTTTCCATAGAAATGATAAACTAAAGCAATATTAACTCGTGCTTTGTACGAACTGATTGGATGTTCCGTCTAACACAAAGCGCTATTAATACACCTGTCCTCACCATGCAACTTGATTTCTGAGTACCTCAACGTCCAACATCCGGTCTACACATAACATACGGTCGTCCCAACACGACCACTGGCCTGAAAGCGTTTTATATACAAATAACGAAAGTAGCTTAGAATTTTTTATTAATTTATTTTTTATTTATTTATTTATTTTATTTACACATACACTAAATAAACTTTTCACTTAAATTATATCATTAATTAGATACAATCTCTCTTTAAGAAAATAATATAAATTATACATGTTACATCTGACAAAACAACATAATAATGAAGATTCACACAGTTATATAATAACATTACTGTTTCATTTTGAAGTTACAATAAAAAAAGAAAAAAATAAAAAAAAAAAACACAAAACAAATGTAGCAGTATTTATGCTACATGGGACAAATAAAGGAAACACTAGGCGTCATGTCGTACAGGGAGATAAAGGATATGGCCTGGGATAGAGCTGGTTGGATTGGATTGGATTGGAAGATGCATGAATTAGTTGCACCGACAAGAGGAAACTCGTAAATAAAAAAATAAGTATTTGTAGCAAAGGACCTAACTCAGCATACGTCGCAGTTTTATATTTTGAGAAAATTTTGAGAAAATTTTGAGATATTTATAGTTTTCTAAATATTAGAAGTACATACAACGGTCCAATAAAATCAGTTGAGTGGTTTTTTAGTTTATCTATTACTATCAAATAATTGAATCTTTTCTCTTCATAATATTATCGTATTAGTCGTTAACTATCCACTGCTGAACATAAAATACCCTATAAGGGGTTATGCCAGTAGTTGCTACGCTTGGCAAGCGGATTGACAACCGCAGTTTCGCTGTTGATGTTTTAAAAGGAACGCTGTAACCATAAGCTCCCTACGTCGCCTCTTACGACACCCAGAGAGGGGAAGACGAGATTGTTAGTAATACAGACTACCAGTTCCATTACTAGCAACATACCCTGCCAGGTCGACCTCCACGCGACCCTTCCCCCCCCCCCTCCCTAGAAACCATCATGTTGAATTTCAGGTGTATTCATCACGATGGTCTAACTGACCTGCCTTTTCATTCTCACCTATCACCTCTCACTGGTGTCCCGCCAGCGTATACCATTAGCACAGGCGGGGTCACCACTCCATCGTCATCCATTAAAAAAAAAGACACGGAGAAGGAAGGGGTGACCTATTTTATGCTGGGATTTACATGGCTATATAATACACAGCGTTCTAATATTAATATAGATAAATTATCCTTTATCCAAATAAATGAAATAAAAACTAGCGATTTAAAAAAGCTCTCAGATAAAACAAAACATGTTGGTATTGATCCATCCGTTTGGTCCCACCATGCCACATATCCGCAGGCACGTAAACAAAAACTTCATTACTGTGTCAGCCCTTTTAAAGCGACTTCAAAAAGGAATTCCAACTCGATTGTGTTTTTGTGACAATGTTCCGATTATATCGCCAATTCTGAACCAATTTTGATAATTATGTTATGCATTCGATTCGATTCACTTCCGTGTTATTTTTTTTAATTAATTCCATTATATTTAACACTCTGTCCCATTCTACCGTGAAGCAGTTGTGTTTGCATGGCTGTGTTTCGGTTTGAAAGGTGATGTTAGATATGGCAGTGAATTTACAGAGTACAGAGGAGTAACACCTCACCTCAGGAATAGCAACGTATAGGGGGGTATCATGGTCGAAACAGTATACTCTGTTATGTCCATGGTACTGCTCATAACTATAGGCGACGGTTACCAATTTCCATCGGCTTGTTTGCCATTCTAAGTTGCATAAAAAATTTAATTTATTGCACCAATATTACAGGACTTGTTGAAGAATTTTCAATAAGTATAGTGTAGTACAAAAGGAGGTATTATTGCTAAGCAATTTCCCAGTAAGCCTATCCCTTGGGGAGTTTTGGTAGCTTGGCCACAGCAATTAGGCTTTGGAGATGTTTTAAAAAAAACGCTGCTACCCATACCTCGTGCTCCCTTTATCACCTCTTACGAAAAGGAAAGAAAAGGGTAGCCTATTGTATGCCGAGACCATGTGGAGAAGAGTGTCTACTTATAAATTAACGATAAATTTTTTTTCGTACGATACTTAGAATAGCAAAGAAACTGACGACCCGCCTAACGGAAAGTGGTAACCGTCGCCTATAGACATGAATAACAACATCACGGACATTGCAAAATATCTGTAATATCCCTTACACGTTTCTACTAAGATGTTTTTACCAGAGGGAGACTTTGTACAAAAGTCGATTGCTTGGGTACCTCTGTCCCACTCGTGTTTCAACCGTGAAGCAGTTGTGTTTGCATGGCTGTGTTTCAGTTTGAAGGGTGGGATAAGGCGTGAATTTACTGGGTACAGAGGAATAACACCTGAGTCCTCAGGAATGGCAACGCATGGGGGGTATCATGGGCGAAACAGTATACTCTGTTATGTCCATGATACTGCTCATGTCTGTAGGCGACGGTTACCACTTTCCATCAGGTGGGCCGTCAGCTTGTTTGCCATTCTAAGTTGTATAAAAAAAAAAAAAAAGATGTTATGCCTTATCACACCCTTCAAATCGAAACTCAGCCAGATAAACGCAGATATGCTTCAATAGAGACACAAATAGAACAAAACTTTGCAAACAGATGGCATTTAGCACAAAATTTGGCAGTAGTAGCTTAGCTAGTTATAAGGAAAACATACATACATACATATCTATCACGCCTGTCTCCCATGAGGTTAGGCAGAAACAATGGAACGCCAAATGCTTTAAATACTATATGGAAAACAGATATCTGTTATTAACGTCTTAAGCACTTTCTGTATAATTAGCTCCGATATATTTTCAGTCTAATGCATCAACGAAACATATCGTCATTCAGCATCATGTTTGCGTACAAATATTGTGCCCTGTGATGATAAAACATAGCAATCTACGTATTCTACAACATTGGACTTAAATTTATGCTCATAAATGATTGATTGGTTGACTATGCAATGACTATGTACAGAAAGTCCCTAATTTTTTTTTTGTACGCATAGAAATGTACTTTTCCTTACTAATGAATATGTCATAATATTACATACCTTTCTCGGCTACCCCAGCATGTTCTCGGTGCGCGTCAAATTCGCCGAGTCCTGTAAGTTTTTTGCGAGGTAAACTTTGACGGGAACTTGTCATAAACTTTGTTTGTGTAGAGTGTTCAAGATATGTATGTTGCTGTGAAGACGGGAAATTTGTTTGGATTTGTTTATTGTATGTTTCTATATATTTAGTATTGTTATTAATTTGTACATTCAAATTTTTTTTATACTACTGATGTTGCAAATAAGTATAGAACTCACCTGATAGAAAGTGTTCACCCTAGCCCATGGTTTCTTAACCATTTTTATGTCGCGACCTACGAAAAAGCCTAAAAGTTAAGTCCAAAGTCTGGCGCCCCCGTCGCTATGGAATTGTAATAATATTTCAATTGTACCCCCCGCTACCACACAACTACCTTAATGATAGGTAGTAACAAGTGGCGAGAAAAAACAAACCAGCCCATCAAGTGCGAGTCGGACTCACGCAACGAGGATTCCGTACACGATCATCGAGTTTAAAAAAAAATTGTTTTGTGTTACAACTACCAATTTACGGTATTTGGACGGTACGTCGCCTATAGACATGAGCAGTACCATCGACATAGCAGAGTATACTGTTTCGCGCATGATAGCCCCCATGCGTTGCCATTCCTGAGGACTCGGGCGTTATACCTCTGTACCTAGTAAATTCACGCCATATCCCACCCTTCAAACCGAAACACAGCCATGCAAACACAACTGCTTCATGGTAGAAACACGAATGGGACAGAGGTACCCAAGCAATCGACTTTTGTACAAAGTCTCCCTCTGGTGAAATTAATACTCCAATTATTTAAAAATCATTGGATTAATTCGAATGAATTAATGTTGAAGTTGCTTAAAGTCACACATCGCTACGATAAAAAAATCCTTCAATTTCTTTTTATTTTTCAAAAGACTGCGAGACCTCCTTTAGTGACAAACGCGACCCCTCTAAAGGTCGTGACCCCCGGGTTGAGATACGATGCCGTAGCCTATGAACGCTTGCGATACTGGAGGCATTACGCGCGCCTTGCCGACGCTGAAGACACCTCTTCACCCCATTTTTGAAGCACCCCAGTTAGTGCGATAGCAAACGTGCGAGATAACATTTGCTCGTGTACTCAACATCGTCATCGTCATTTCAGCCTTTACCTGTCCACCGCTGAACACAAGCCTCCCCCTTGGAGGGTTTTGCTAGTAAACCATATATGTTGTAGATGTCATACCATTTACTTTTTCTATCTTTAATGAATTCCCACACTAAACCACTAACTTCTTTATCTACAGATATGTAAATCATTGATTTATTCTCTTAGGTAGCGACATCTATCGACGGCGAGGCTTGACTAAACGCGTGTTCCTTATCCAAGCAATCATTCGTCTTATTGGAGTTTTTTTTTTATTCAACTTAGAATGGCAAACAAGCTGACGGCCCACCTGATGGAAAATGGTAACCGTCGCCTATAGATATGAGCAGTACCATGGACATAACAGAGTATACTGTTTCGCCCATGATACCCCCCATGCGTTGCCATTCCTGAGGACTCAGGTGTTATTCCTCTATACCCAGTAAATTCATGCCATATCCCACCCTTCAAACCAAAACACAGCCATGCAAGCACGACTGCTTCACGGTTGAAACACGAATGGGACAGAGGTACCCGAGCAATCGACTTTTGTAAGTCCTTGTAACTATTTAATTTATATATGTCGGTATAATTAGAGTGTTTTTATTTTTATTTGTGCAATTAATTGGAGATAATCGTGTTCGTGGCGTATTTTTTTTTATACAACTTAGAATGACAAACAAGCTGACGGCCCATTTGATATAAAGTGGTAACTGTCACCTATAGACACGAGCAGTACCATGGACATAACAGAGTATACTGTTTCCTGCAAAGTATAATGTTCTTTTTAAATAGTTAAAAAGTATTTGAGTTCTTTATGGTTTTCGTATCTTTATGTAGTATTAGATAGAGAGATAGATATAAAATTATAATAAGCAGTTAGGGAGATAAGTAGTAACAAACAAACTCACTTTCACATTTATAATATTAAAAAGTTAGATAGATAGATAGATAGATAGATAGATAGATAGATAATTTATTTGCATTACTTACAGCACACAAATTACAATACAAATATACACATAATACAGACGTACATAGTAAAAGAGATAAAAGAATGAAAAAAAGAAATAAGCAACAAAAAAAATTACCGCAGTTTATTAGTAAAGTTAGGTTCACAATTAATATAACTGTTACGTTACAAGCTACAATATCTGAAAATATATACACATAAAATATATAATTCACTTTTAGAAATACTCTTATAGAAATGCCGTAGTTCCTAGTTGAACTAAAAGAAAAATACTACGACAAGTACTAGATGGTATTTGCTCAGTAAAAATGGGACCGTATGACTTACTTTAATTGAAAGAAAACATCTGGGTTCCTTGTAACTATGGTACCTACTTATGTTAGCTACTAGAGTCCATTCTACCAGTATCCTATCAACCTATATCTAAAATAAAGCTTCCAGTTCCAAACTGCCAGCGAAATCTTTACACTAGCCTAGTAACTCATAGTGGATACCAATAACTTATTAACTTATCAATAACTTATTATAATGTAAACAAAATAAACATATTATAAATACTATAAGATAGGGGGGAAAGGGATTGTTAGTAATGGAGACTGAGAATCTTATTGCTAGCAATATACCCAACCAGGTCGACCTCCTCGCGGTTCCCCCTGGAAACTATCATGGTTAATTCCTGATGAATTCATCATGATGGGCTAACTGGCCTGTTTTCATCCTCATCGATCACCATTCACTGGTGCCCCGCCAGCGTATCTCGTTAGCACAGGCGGGGCTACCATTCCATTTTCATCCAATAAAAAAAAATATCTTAGCAACCGCACATGGTTTACTATATCGCTCTATGGTACTAAAGAATCGCTCCAATTTGCAGTAGATTCATGTTACAGACACATACGAGCAATCTGGACGTTGCAATTTGCATGACTCCAGCAGTTTATGCTTTCATAAGTTAGGTTTATAACTTGAAACTTTTTAATGACGTCACTGTGTAGCTATTCCATTTTTAAAACATGGCTTTGAATTCTAATGATATGTTGCTTAAGAAAGACAAACAAAAACGGAAATACCAACTTGTCGTAGCAAAGTCTGTTATTTTTATATCAAAACTGAACTACTGAACTTATATAACATTTTTATGAGATTTACCCAAAAATTTATTTCTTCATATAAAAAATAATGTATATCGGTTTATAAATAACAGAGTTCTGAGGAAACAATAATAATAAATACAAGGGAATTAAAAACTTCCTCCTTTTTTTCTAAAGTCGGTTGAAAACAATAAAACAAATAAGCCCGATAACTTCCGAGCTCTGCTTCTCCAATTTTGTATCACTCGATCGCAAAATGTCTCCTCGAACAAAGAAAAGTCGTCTCATAATAAAAATATTACTTCACTCCCTTCTTTCACGAATCCTATTATTGTTGTTTTCAAATTGTTTTCCAAGTACTAGACTTAAGATTTATTTCAAAAGAGCAACAATTGAATCCCTTGTCAGTTATTGGACGAATCAAGCAATCTGATTGCCAGACAGACTGTACACGTATTTTGTACAGTTCCAGTTAAAAGTATGTTTTTAATTTTAAAATTTTGTAGATGGATGGATTAGTAGAAGAGAAATATAATTATTGTGTAGTATTTTCGGTTATTTATTTAAAAATTTCGATACCTTTGAATAAATGGCCTGAAATACTCAATAATTGTTATTGATGTTTATACTGGCGGTTCGCCTCAGTTTTGCTGTTTTTTTTAATATTATAACAGCTTCCTATAGGTAAAGGATTTTTTAAAATCTGTTACGTATTTTTTTAATTTTATCAATTACAAACATGCAGTCAAATCACCGTACGATCCCAACATAGAATGGGCCACCGCTTCCTTTCCCGTGAGTGTAGTAAGGGAACTTAATGCTCAAGGGATGGGCATCAGCGTCTTTCTAAAAACATCAAAACCTAACTGCGGTTGCCAATCTGCCTGCCAAGTATCACACTTGGTAGGCACTAATAAAACTTTTTTTTATACAACTTACAATGGCAAACAAGCTGACGGCCCATCTGATGGAAAGTGGTAACCGTCGCCTATAGACATGAGCAGTACCATGTACATAACAGAATATACTGTTTCGCCCATGATACCACCCATGCGTTGCCATTCCTGAAGACTCAGGTGTCATTCCTCTGTACCTTGTAAATTCACTGCCATATCCCACCCTTCAAACCGAAATACAGCCATGCAAACACAATTGCTTTACGACTGATACACGAATGGGACAGAGATACCCAAGCAAACGACTTTTATACAAAGATGATGTTGGATCATAAATGCTTACATCTTATTTTTCTTTTTGTACCTCTCATATTGATGCCATTTTGTTGAAGAAGGTTTCAATTGAAGTACCCAGTAACTTTAATACCATGCTTCATCTTTTATTACCTGTGTAGTACAAAAAATAAACTATAACGTTCTGTAAACTGCACCCAGAAAATCAGGCCAAAGATGCACTTTCTAACTATAAAATTTGGGACTTGTTCGGAATTCACCACCGGATTCCTTTTGAGTGCGGTTCTGGACTATTTTGTAGCGTCGTCTAGACTGCGTTACATATTTGTCGTCGAGCCAGTCACATGTGAACTGATATTACTTGAACTGTACACGCGTAGCTGCCCGCGTACATGGCCTCCATGCTGCAAATTAGATCAAGCTTCAAGTGTCGTGCAAATTGAAAGGATGTACTCGATCGTGTTCGATCGTTTAAATACTTCCCATCTGCTCATTCAGACGTGTACTGATAAGAAGTGATGCCATTTCATGTAGGTATTGTATGAAAGTCATGAAATTTACGTTAAATTATAAACGGTTTTTATTATAGCGAGAAGCTGAAGACCGTGCACAATGGAATAACATCATAAGAGGGGGGGAAAGGGATTGTTAGTAATGGAGACTGAGAATCCCATTGCTAGCAATATACCCAACCAGGTCGTTCTCCTCGCGGTTTCCCCTGAAAACTATCATGGTTAATTCCTGATGAATTCATTATGATGGGCTAACTGGCCTGTTTTTATTCTCATCTTTCATCCTTCACTGGTGCTCCGCCAGCGTATCCCGTTAGCGCAGGCGGAGTAACCAATTCATTTTCACCCATCAAAAAAAAAGTGTGAAGCAGTTGTGTTTGCGTGGCTGTGTTTCGGTTTGAAGGGTGAGTTATGGCGTGAATTTACAGGGTACAGAGGAATAACATCTGAGTCCTCAGGAATAGCAACGCATGGGAGGTATCATGGGCGAAACAGTATACTTTGTTATGTCATGGTACTGTACATGTCTATAGGCGACGGTTACCACTTTCCATCAGGTGGGCCGTCAGCTTGTTTGCCATTCTATGTTGTATAAAAAAAAATATCAAAGGATAACTGCCGTTTAGCAGTCCGTTTGCCAAGTGAAGCAACTACTGTTAAAACCTCTCAAGGGGGAGACCAACACTCACCAGTTGGCAATTAACGGCAGATATGACGATGATTTCTGATCAGCCACCAGATTAGAGTTCTTTACTGGAAAAATACTAAAAATGTAGTTTTTTTTTTTTAGACCAATATGAGAATTAACCTAAAAATGATTATCAAATACGATCCAGAGGAAAGTATCGTACAATAGACACAAAAGAACACTGACGAACTGAGGTCTTGCTCAATGTAAATATTCATTGGAATACATACAGTGAAGCTAGTGTTGATACTACCTATTTATCCAGCAAATTCCCAGGATCATTTTTATAGTCGCAAATAGAGGTACATGATGTACTCTCGGTCCCGGGGAGAGCAATTGAGTAGCCACAAAGCAACCACTTGTTGGTGCGACGTGAAAGTTTCACGCGAGCGTATTGTAACATCGCCTCGGGTAATGTGTATTGTTATTCCCTAAATTACTGAATAAATATCCTTAATAATGTCAAATAAACCAATCTTTATTTTAATAGACAACTCATCTACCAAGGATGCTACGACTACAAAAGTCGTTTATAGTCAGACGTACTTATTTCCCATTATCTGTACTTCTTCATTATATCAGCCGTTAACTATAGAACGTTGGCCTGCCCCGCAAAGAAGGGTCCTGCCAGTAGTGTTTGGCAACCACAGTTGGGCTTTTGTGATGTTTTAAGGAGGAACGCTGCCGCTCACCTCTCAATCATTAAGTTCCCTTAGTCGCCTCTTACGGCACCCACGGAAGAGGAAAAGCTGTCTCATTCTATACCGGGACCACACGGAAACTTATACTTCTTACTACTTTCGTTAATGTTCAAGTGATTTTGTTTACTGGTCTCTCTTGGTGATGTAACCGCACAACCAATCGTGAGGAAATGTAACACACATGCAGTATTTGTCGTGGATATTGACTACTTTTTAACCCAGGAAATCAATAAAATTATTTTATTCATACAAACGCAATTGTAGGTAAAAACTATTGTTAGATTTATGTAATGTTTAATTATATAAATGGGATTTTTTTTTAATGGGTGATAATGGTATGGTAACCCCGTCTGTGCTATTGGTATACACTGGCGGGGCACCAGTGAGGGATGACAGATGAAGATGAAAGTAGGTCAGTTAGCCCATCCTGACGAATTCAACTAGAATTAGTCACGATGGTTTCCAGGGGGAACCACGTGGAGGTCGACCTGACAGAGTATATTGATATTTTATAGGGCTATTTGACCCATTACTAACAATCCCTTTCCCCCCTTATATAAATGGGGTGTATCCATTCAAATGTTTCGAGAAAAACGGATCAACTTTGTCATACAATTTTGCTTGATAAATAGTTATGTGTTTCCTTTATAACACCTATATTTATTTTGTTTTATAATTTTTGCATCTTTTTGAGGTGTAAAACTCATTTTATTTATTAAATAATTAATATATTATGTGCGTAAAAACATTGATAAAAACGAGTCTACTAATTTGACAATTAGCTGACAAAATGTTGACTCGTTTTTGAGGCTTGACGCTCTATCTATATAATCTAAGATGTAATGCTATACAGAGGAAAAATTTCATTTTATAGATAAACTCAAAAAGTACTTAATTGATTTTGAAAATACTTATAAAAAAACTACCTTATAAACTATTCAACGAGTAACATGAGATGTTTTGTATTACCAAAAAAACCGTATGCAAGGACGTAACGAGTCGTTACAATCTTAATACAGTCTAAATGCACCTATATTATGTTTAGTGTAAATGAAATAATGAAATTAACCGATGGGGAAGAAAGGTTCTTGTGTGACGATCTCGTACGGCCAAACGCAAGGTAAGACGACTCCCCAATAGATGGAGTGCGACTTCAAATGCATTGCAGGGTGTCAGTGGATGCAGGTGGCTCAGGACCGTTCCTTATAGCAGTCTATGGAGGAGGCCTATGTCCAGTAGTGGACGGATAATGGCTGAAATAATGATGGCGATCATATTGTTATATACTTTTGTTAGAGGGATAATTTCATTGTTATCTTTTTAAATTATTAATGTTACATTACAAAACATGGCTCCTTTCCATAAAAGGAAGGCATCGATCTACCGAGGCGGATTATTAGAGGGTGTTAGGTCGAGTTTTCCTCGTGTTCTCACTAGTGTATTGTGTTTCGTTCCTCCAACACCTCATATATCCATAAAGATTAAACGGATTGATATCTCCACACTCGATACCAATATTACATTGTGAGTTTCCACCAATACATATTCTCGCAAATACAATGATATATATTTTAGATAGAAACAGGAAGTTGTTATATATCGCATTGTATAAATATAACATTTTATGTTACACTAGCGGCCCGTCCCGGCTTCGCACGGGTGGACATTTGTACAACATTTTTAAAAGTGATTATTGTGACATAACGATAGTTGGACGTATACTATTATCGCGAAGTTTTTTGTTGTTATTGATTTTTTCTTCAATATTGTACAACATACTTTTGTTCTATCACCAATAGTTTCCGCAGCGCACGCGACGAAAGATATTTTGTAGCATTTTTTTTACACCTTGAGTTACGTTACTAAAGTTTTAGTAAGGATCCCTAACCTTTTCTAGCAATAAACATATGCCTATGTTACTCAGGGTGAATGTAGCTTTCTAATGGTGAATTTTTGAAATCGGCAAAGTAGTTTTTATGTTTATTCATTACAAACTTACACACAAAAATACAAATCTTTCTTATTTATAATATTAGTGTAGATACCGGCTTTTCGTTCAGTACTTCAGACGCGTGATTTTCAGAACTAGGAAAACCCAGTTTAATCACTTGAAGATTATCTAATATATAAAATTCTCGTGTCGCAATGTTTGTTAGCAAACTCCTCCGAAACGGCTTTACCGATTTTTATTAAATTTTGTGTGCATATCGGGTAGGTCTGAGAATCGGCCAACATCTATTTTTCATACCCGTCAATGATAGGGGTGACCCAACCTTAAATTTTTTTTTATTATTTTCATTTTTATTTTATTATGATTTTGCATTGAAAAATACATACAAATTGAAATTTTCACGCTTTTACGATCAACCCCTGTTGTTTAATCGCGATTTTTATATTCCGCAATAGGGTTGCCAGATGACAATCGAATATAATAATTGTAGTACGATATATTTTCATGTATAGTTCTAGAAATAATGTATATGGTGAAACAACGTTTGCCGAGTAAGCTAGTTTTAATATAAAATTTTAAAGTCAAGTTCTAAATTCAATATTTGCACGCCACACGGTAGAACACAGAGATTTTGTCTTTAACATTAAATACTTCTAATGTAATAACCTGTATTCAAACAAATAAACCTATTTATTCATTCAAAAAAGCCTAGTTTATAAAAAAAAAAACTAATCAAAAATGCTTATTATAAAGTTTACTTAAATAAAAATTATTTAATATTATTATAATAATAGATGTAAAGATAAAACATACACCAAATTTTAAGTTGAGCGGTAGGAATGCAACTGTGAAAACTGCGTCCCACTTTGTACAGTAGTCGTGAACTTTTTATATCCCTTCAAAAGATTTCTTCATAGGTGTACATTATCTATATTCTAGCTTATGTTTAAATTTCAATATTTATATTATTATTATTTTTTTTATACAAAAATCCACAGTTCTTAAAAAATAACTTAACATGCTAAGCCTCTTATGAATACAGCCAATAAAAATTTTGATTCCAAAGCGAGGTAGGCAAGTTAGAGTGGGTATATGCAAGTAATATAAGTGCATGTATGAAAGAAACCATATATAATAGTGTGTGTCCATAAAGTTAAGTTAATTGATATATGAAATAATAATTAAAAAATACAAAATTTTCTCCTATACTCTAAATTCACAAGAAAGTCTTTATATATTATTAGGCTTCGAAATCCTCTCTGGAAACCATCATGCTGAAATTCAGGTGTATTCATCACGGTGAGCTAACTGACCTGCCTTTTCATGTCCCGCCAGCGTACACCGTAAGCGTAGGCGATGTTACTATTCCATTATCAACCATTAAAAAAAAACTCCCATTATAGTGAGTGTAAAGTTAAAACTTTTTATGTAAATAAATCTTATCTACTCATAATAGAGCTGAGACTAATTTAGTTTATAGTTCCGCCATACAGCTTTAAACATCCTATAAATGTCGACTATCGTATTCAACAGGGAACTAGCTTCTGTACAACGAACGGGGAACTTCTCAACTTACACCGTGAACTTCTAGATTGTTCATGAAGTTACACTCACCTCAATGCGCCGCCAACTTTTTTCAATTGCTTCCTGGGAATTGAATGCTCCAACTTTGCTCTTATTATTATTCGTCTACGTTTGACCGCTTCATTTGAGACAAAGATGCCGCGCCATTATTTATAGCAATTGAAGTTATCAACTGTATTGAAAGTTTTTTATTTGCAAACGCTCCTAATATCTTTCTTTGCTTAGGATTTGCTTTGAATCATTCGAGCTTCACTTGTTTAAAAACTGATTTCTTTTGCTCGTTATCAGTTTCGTAAAACGTCTCTACTCTCTACTGAATTATTCTATTTTTCCTAATATACTATTAGATTAAAACAGAGGGAGACTTTGTACAAAAGTCGTTCGCTTGGGCACCTCTGTCCTATTCGTGTTTCTACCGTGAAGCAGTTGTGTTTGCATGGCTGTGTTTCGGTTTGAAATGTGGGATATGGCAGTGAATTTACAGGGTACAGAGGAATAACACCTGAGTCCTCAATAATGGCAACGCGTGGGAGGTATCATGGGCGAAACAGTATACTCTGTTATGTGTCGTGTCTATGCTCGTGTCTATAGGCCACGGTTACCACTTTCCATAAGGTTGGCTGTCAGCTTATTTGCCATTCTAAGTTGCATAAAAAAAAACGATTATTACTAGATACAATTGTATAAGACACCTAAAAATTTACGATTTGTCATGATACAGTAGTATTAGCTTGAGGTTATCTTGAATGTGGCAACGAATCGAACTTAGTCTTGTTCCCCTGTACGGTTCAGTTGAAACCTGAATCCATGTAGTAAAACCCTGTAAGATATTTATTTTATTTAGTAAGCGATACATATCATCCTCACCCTGCTTCTGCTACAACTGCGAGTACAATATAAATTATAATAATAGTTTCCAAACGCCAATGCCTATTCGTTGTACGCTTTGACGACAATAATACAACTTACAATTACAATCCTATTTACATGTAAATAAAGATTAAAATGTAATAGCACCATCCAGGCAATGTAACGACGATTTAACACTGAGATCTGTCCAAAATCTTATAAAGGCTGAGGAAAATCTTTTATCTCCGCACGATTGCCATTTCATTTTCAAGCCATTTATATCAATTTGTGTGAATAGATGTTACTTCGCGTGAGCTGTGACGCACACGTGTCTACATACTACGTAAAGTATGTATAGGACACGATTATACTATGATATACATAATGTTATCGGGATACTTCAGTCAGTGGAGTGAGAATATAAAGTAAGGTAACGTCCATTTGATGTCTATTCGTTGTAATTTCGATTTTATCCCGTTTCGCTTACGTCGAAAGTCACTTCTCGAATCAAATTTTCACTACCATTCAGATGTTTATATAAAAATTATAGCTTTTTTTTTTACTCTATGTATATTTAGATAGATAGATAGATAAATAATTTACTTGCATTACTTACAGCACACAAACAGCAAAAGACACAAATGCAATGTGAAAAAAGAAAAAAAAAGATACATGTACAAAAAGTAAAAAAAAATCAAAAACAAAATCAGAAGGCATAAAATTAGTAATATTTTTTTTTCTTCATGCGTGTGCCACAGTAATACAAAATGGCCACAACACAGCTTTTTGCTTTGCCCTTAAAAGAGCAAAACACTTATACGATTTTAAACGTAATAGTATTTTCTGTGGTAATTAAATTACTACCACGTGGTTAATTCTGCCAAGTTATGTTACCTTGCAGCTGACAATAGATAAAAAAATACACACGACAGTTTAAAAGTAGATATCAAGTATATGTTTATTTATTTATTATTACTTTTTTTTAACTTAGACTTTAATTGAGCAGAAAACGCTTTTTATTTGTTTACTATGCGAGCCGCATGCTTCTTTGATTAAATTTTTTCTTTCTTTCATATCACAATGTATGATATATTTAGTTTTTATTGTAACTTTCTAGTTTTGCCAAAATGTAAACTCTGTGTTTTTAGTAGATACATTAGTATTAATAGCATTTGAAGATACGGTCCGCCTGAAGATAATTTGTCACCGTAGCCCACAAGCCTACAAGAGGCACTGCCGTTCAATTAATATCAATGGAGCCATTATAACGAATTCACACAATGGTTTCCAGGAGACACCGTGTGAAATTCGACCACATAGGATATATTACTAGTAGTTGACCCACTAACCTCTGTTCGTAACAATACATTCCTTCCCGATGTTGATATCTTTGTACAAAGCCTCTTAATCTAAACAAAATCTCTCCGCCTTACATTATATATAATATTCGATGGACGTAACATGAGAAATTAGTCCATAGCATTCGATGTATAACCTGCTGAGATCAAAGTTAAACCGCTAGAGGGATAAATCCGTGGGTACAGGTCCCGGGCTGGGCCGCGGGCCACCCGCGGACCCTCTGTACTGATATCCAAATGGAATTATGCAAAACAATTTGTTATTTCGTTCCGTTACACCTACGCAATTGAACTTGAGCTCAAACAAGTGTGTACAATGAAAAATGGCTCGAGCCGTTTGATTGTTGATCCGATATCTTTTTTTATGAAACTTAAAATGGCAAACAAGCTGGCGGCCCACCTAATGGAAAGTGGTTTGGGGAAAAAGGGATTGTTAGTAATGGGGTCTAACAGCCCCACTGCTAGCAATATACCCTGTCAGGTCGACCTCCCCGTGGGGAACCAGAGGGAACTCTGGAAACCATCATGTTTAATTCTTGTCGAATTCATCATGGTGGGCCAACTAACCTGCATTCATTCTCACCTATCATCTATCACTGATGCCTCGTCGGTGTATATCGATAGCGCGGGCGGGGTTACTATTCCATTTTCACCCATTAAAAAAAAGATGGAAAGTGGTAACTGTCGCCTATAGACATGAGCAGTAAATTGTTACAGACGTATCCAATATTGACTTACAAATTATATAACAAATATTATACAATATTCAAACAATCTAAAGAGTGAGTTATTAATTGAATTATATATAAAATTAAATGAATAAATAAATATCTATTTCCAAGTAAATTGCTAACCTATAATATACATCATTATGTTTTATTTACATAATTATTAATAACATTGATGTAAATAAAACATTATTAGCATGTACCTACAATAGACTGGAAGCGTAATAAATTGTTACAAACTCTGTGAATTCTTCACAAACTCCCATATAAAATACATACATTAAGTAGCGTGGTGCAGCGAGCGCGCCTTCATGAAAGCTTCGTTATAAGCTGACTAACTGGTGTAAGCCGCAATATTCATTTCCAACTATTACCAACGAAAGCCCCCGTAAGCCGGTCCCGGTGCCCGGCCGCCTCCTTCAGGGACTATTCGACGGGATATTGCAACAGCATCGCCTTTGTGATGAATTACATCCACACATTGTCTCGTGACCGCTCTGTTTCGTATTAAATTTGTTAAATTTTGGACGACTTGTTATACATAGCCTGACTTGTAAACGATAGATAGATAGATACTCTTTATTGTTTCCTCCAAAAGATTACAATAGTAAACTTATTATAAACTAGCGGACTGTCCCGGCGACGCACGGGTGGACATTTTTACATTTTAAAAAGTGGCACACGCGACGGATACTTAAAAATGGAGTAACTTTTCCGGTTTTCTCAATATTTACCTTCACTGCTCTGCTCCTATTAATCGTAGCGTGATGAAAAGTATACTATAACCTGCCCAGGAGTATGAAAAATAATTGTACCAAGTTTCGTTAAAATCCGTCGAGTAGTTTTTGTTTCTATAACGAACATACAGACAGACAGACAAAAATTTTACTTTTTTATTTTTAAATTGCATTTTTGGCATCAATATCGATCACTAATCATTTATAAATAAAATATTAATTAATAAATAAATATTTATAAACAGAAGTCATCAACGTTGTAATAGGGGCGTATTCTAATATAATATTTATAAAAAGTAATCAGATATTTAATGTAAGAATAAGCGGATTACCATACGTGTATTTTAGTGGAGAAAGCTCAACTAGTTTCAGAACCATCCCTTAATCATGTTTATTGTCAATCAGCGGTCGTGATGCAAGTGCAAGCCTGATTGTGAGCCATATTTTTTAACTACAAAAATCCTGTGACGAAAAGTGACAAAAATTTTTGAGACTTCTGTCTACTTTTTGACCCACATTTTTTTTGGGGAAAATATTCAATTTTACTGATATATTATAGTCCTTTAAAGAAACCTTAATTATTTAAATTATATATAAAGAGTTAGTGGATGCAGGTGACTCAAGACTGTTCCTTATGGCAGTCTATGGGGAAAGCCTATGTCCAGCAGTGGGCAGATAAGTGTTGAAATGAAAATTTATTTATGTGAGATATGTAATGAAAGTAAATGCTGAAATAACAATGTTTTCTTTTTCACTTTTTATTTTTCTAGTCACGAAACTGCTTTTATAATCAGCGGATATTGAAAATAACAAAAAAAAAAAGAGGCTACGGTCGAAAATGTTTCTTTTCTTACATTGATTTAATATTCTAACAGGTGTATTCATAACTTACGTTCTATTAAATTAGTAACTCTCACAAACCATTATATATTTAATCATAACATTTGACGTAGCAAATTATGAAATTAACAATTTGCTTTGTAATTCAACGCAAACAATAAAATAACCCGGAGCAAATGTTGCCTTTGTTTGTGGGCCCAGTGAGTCGTGTCAAAATAACTTACCGTCGGGATAATACAACAATGACATGGTCAACAACTAAATCATAAGTTGGACGTTTGTACATGGATAAATGTTGAAATGCTACAGCGCTATTGTTGTATAAACTTGCTCGCTGCCAAGATGCTGGCCCGTAAAGTTTGCTACACGTTGTTATGTCGAAGCACTCACGACGTGACACAAAACGCAAAGGGATCCAGAGAGAGAAATAAATTTAAAACACCGCGGTGCTGTCTGTTAGAATCTCATTCAACATATGTGAATTCTTAAATAGCTATATAATGAAGTAGTAAAAACTCTTAGTTCACTTAAAACATGGCGCACAAAGTATAAATTTAAGTTCGATGGAAGGATCTTTGTAAAGTGGCGACATCTCTTATGTAATGCTAGTGTTCTTGGACTATTCTGATTAGGTATTTACAACCAGGCTCACCTGCATGCTTGTTTGCTTTTACTCGTATTCACGTTAAAATGTACAATATTATTTCGGTAATTGTTGATTTTATAATCATGATTTCCATTTAGCACCTCTACGTTTTCGCATTCTTACACTTTTGCTGATGTATTCGAGAAATAAAATGAGAAAACAATTTCAGGTATATTGTTCTCTCAAAATGAAAACATACCAATTTAGCAATAAATTTGTTTGTCTAGACGAGAGGGCTAGACAGATAAGCAATCTATTCAAAGAGTAATATTAGATATAGATCTTAATATAATCAGTATAAATATAACTCAATTGCTGAATGGTGTGAACGCTTCACTTTAGAGCTACAGCGTCTATTTGAGTCATTCTTTTTAGGCTTTCGTACGAAGGTCCATAGTGCAGCTTTGCCCATCCATCTGTCTATCAAAGCGTTATATCTGAACAACCGGTAATGCTATTGATTTGAAATTCGAAACAGTTTTACATAATATTGATCTGCACATATTACAATGGAAATATTTGAAAACATACTTTTATTTTCTTTGCTATAAGGTCCAAAGTGGATACTCAAAATTTCAAAATTGGCATACTAATCTAAATGAGGTGGCATTAAAAAGTGCTTCATTTGTATATTTTAAGACTAGTTTTTATAATTTTTTTTGTTGCGTAGTATTTTAGTTATGATCGATTTGAGAAACAACATTCCCTCTCTTTATCTCGAACGTTTCTGAAGCGAAAAGTATAAAATAATTACAGTTTATACATATATAAAAATGTTACTGGAAAAATGATGTTTCTAATTGCTAAATGTGCTCTGGAAGGAGGGAGGGGCAGCGGCAATAATTATTTTTATAATTAAATATGATCAGAGACTTACCTACCAGTTTTTATTTTCTTCACAAAGGCGTATGCCACTAAAGTAAAAACATAAAATCTATAAAAAATAAACTTTAAAAACAAACTTAGTTATGCGGTGTAGTTATTAACCAAAACAATGGCTCATAATAGTATTCATAATAATAACTATTAGGTGTCGTATTTTTTTTATAATAAATGCAATAATGGTCACTTTCTGTCATATAATAATTTATGGACGGAACCCACTGCGTGCGAGTACAACTCGCGTTTGACTAATATTTTTTGTTACGTCTGTAATTGTCAGAACAAAGTTTGTACGAAAGAGAATGTTCGAGAAATCGTACGAATAAAACACACCCGTGCGAAAATGAGACGTGGGATAGGTTATATTGAATAAAAAAAAATACTTTGATGTCAAAACCATTGGGGTTTGTTTTAAACATTGTTAATAGAATATATTGTAAAAAAGATTAGAAACAATTTCACTCGCCGCCCGTCCACGGTAGCAACAAGGGTGTACGTACAGGGCACATTGTATTACTGCTCACGCCTCGAGCCACACCATAAATCAACTGGGGATTTTTAATACGGCCCCTCACAAATCACTCCCGATGGAAATAATTATCGTAAATAACTTTGCTATTATCCAACAAGTCGTTTACACGGAAAGAATAATGCGTATTGTTCGAGTTTTAATACAGTATAAAGCAGGCACTGACTGGGAGAAACACCATTCTAATTTATTACTATCTTTAGTCCACGATTTGTGTTCGACCGTCAATTAATATTCAATCCATTTTATTACTAAAACTGAAAAACCAAATCGTGATTCTACCGTGAAGCAGTTGTGTTTGCATGGCTGTGTTTCGGTTTGAAAGGTGGGATATGGTAGTGAATTTACAGGGTACAGACGAATAACACCTGAGTGCTCAGGAATGGCAACCCATGGAAGGTATCATGAGCGAAACAGTATACTCTGTTATGTCCATGGTACTGCTCATGTCTATAGGCGACAGTTGCCACTTTACATCAGGTGGGCATTCAGCTTGTTTGTCTTTCCAAGTTGCATAAAAAAGTCTTCAGGGAGCTAATAAAAATGAACAAATGTCTTATTATTAGATAGGTTCAACCTTACGTTCATCACAATATTTCTATTTTTTTGGACCATGGACATAACAGAATATACTGTTTCGCCCATGATACCCCCAATGCGTTGCCATTCCTGAGGACTCAGGTGTTATACCTCTATACCCAGTAAATTCACGCCATATCCCACCCTTCAAACCGAAACAGTCGAAATAATACTATTATTACATTTCTATTCGAGGGCGTATTTGTTTAAATATTGAAAGATGCTTTAATTATCTCGGAGCGGAAGTTAATAAAGTAATACAAAAGGATCACTTCCATTGTAAACCAACATCAAATACTTGTACTATTGTGTACATATCTATTTATAAATGCATTAATTGCTTTATATACAGGTCGGAATCATTGCTGTCTTTCAATGGAATGGTTTAATTATCGTATGAACCATTAACTGTCCGCTGCTGAAAATAGGCCTCCACTTGTGGAGTTTTGCAAGTAGTTGATATGCTTGACAGACGGGTTAGTGACCACAGTTAGGAAGCCCAACTGTGGTCGTAGAAGTTAGGAAGCCTAACTGGTTGGTGATGTTTTAAAAGGGACGCTGCTGCTCATCGTTCGACCATTAAGTTCCCTTAGTCGCCTATTATCGCCAACGGGAAAGGAACGGGTGGCCAATTCTATGCCCGAGTTAAAGAGCTAATAAGTAGTGTGTTACAAACTGACAATAAATGCAGTGCCTTATACACTATCAAGTGTACTGTAGACACTTAGAACAAATAAAATTAAAGAGAATTTTTTTTAACTGTTCTGAAACAAAAAAAGTAAGGCAAAATAACAAGAGAAGGGCCCAATTTAATGTTAAGATTGCTGTCATAAACAAATGCTTTCCATTCTCATCAGTTTCTGATAAGAATGTAATATACAAAGTGTATCTTCCGCTAGTCCCTACTAAAAAACTCTCATCCAAGGTCTTCGTTAACTTTCACCCGTGTTTTCATCGCCTGTAACCGGATCATGTTGATGAACTTGGATTACAACCGTGTATAAAATGGTTTCAAAGATACCTCCTCCCATGAATGTTCAAGTTAAGGAATGAGCTCCCTGCTGTGGTTTACGGTATAGGGTACTTCAAAAAAGGGGTAGAGCTCAAGGCTTCAAACTGCAACGCGCTCGTAATGCCGCTGGTATTACAGGTGTTTATAAACTACGGTAACCGCTTACCGTCAGGTGGGCCGTTTGCATGTTTGCCACCTCAGTAGTATAAAAAAAACAGTAGTCTAACTCCGTCGCCATCCCAAATAGTACGTATATACCGAATTATACTCGTATAACGATTGGTTAGTCATTAAAAAGCCAAGACGTAATAAACTCACTTTCACTCCTACACTTCCTATGCTATTACAAAGAAAAAAGATTTGATTGTTTCTATCTAATGAATAAATTTAAATATTACTTTATTATTGTTATTATTTCAGCCAGTAACTGTCCACTGCTGGACATAAGCCTACCCCATAAGGGGAGTTCGGGTTGGCAACCGCAGTTAAGTTTTTAGAGACTTTAAGAGCGGCGCTGCTGCCCATCCCTCGCCCTCCCTTTCTCGCCTTACAACACTCACGGGAAAAGTAGGGGCGGCCTATTCTATGCCGGGGCACACACGGCGACGACTTAACAAATTTTAAACATATTTTGTAACATATAGAAACCTATATTATCAGCGAATAATCATAAACTATATATTCTAGTACTGTAGTTTCTAAAATGTAGTGCCTACCCATGCGAAGCCGGAGCAGACGGCTAGGTTTACAATACTAGTAAGGATGTGGTATGCAGTGTATTGCCAACATAAATGCATCTGTTGTTTGCGAAACTAGCGCCAGATTTATTGCGGTGCGGCGTCGCAAGTGCCAGCTAGGCCCGAGTGCCGCTCGTTGACCCGATTTTTCCGTGTGACCAAGCCATTTTTTCCTCGTTGCATCGCCTACACAGACCTTTGTTCTTCATCCTTTCCGACTTGAGCTAGACCGTTATCTCTTTAAGTACCTATAACATAATGTTTAGCGAGTAGCGAACATGTTTCTTTGTAATGTTTCACTGTAATACACGTTATTGAAGCTTTATTAAAAAACTAGCTGATGCCCGCGACTTTATCTACGTTATTCCTGTTTAATATGTATCGATGTATATACGTACCTATTTATTATATCTGGGAATACTGGACCAAAAGTAACAAATGACGTGTCGTTCTCACTCCTTGCCTTAGTTCAAAATGACTTTATTTAAGTAGATTGTGTACTAAGCTGTATAAGTTACTATAGTTTTTTTAACTATCCCACGGGAACTCTTTAATTTTACGTGATTACAAATATCTAAATTGTAAAACAGGGATATAAACTAGGTTCAGACAGAGAAAAAAATCTGGATGTGTTCTATTTCATTTCTAACATCCTCCTAATTCGGTTAATAACGTTTTTTTTTTCTATGTACAGTCACTCGACCTGTACCGTTTTATTATACATATGTATTGTATTGTATTTATTCTCACATCAGTCATCTCAATGGGTTACATATCTCAAAAGCATTGTAGGCTTTTCCATATTTCTGCTTGTCATACTTGACTTACATATCTAGAATCTAACAAGGGTCACATGAGAAGGTTTTTTTTTATACAACTTAGAATGGCAAACAAACTCACGGCCCACCTGATGGAAAGTGGTAACCGCCGTCTATAAACATGAGCAGTACCATGGACATGACAGAGTATACTGTTTCGCCCATGATACCCCCCATGCGTTGCCATTCCTGAGGACTCAGGTGTTATTCCTCTGTACCCTGTAAATTCACGCCATATCCCACCCTTCAAACCGAAACACAGCCATGCAAACACAACTGCTTCACGGTAGAAACACGAATGGGACAGAGAAGCCCAAGCAATCGACTTTTGTATAAAGTCTCCCTCTGGTAAAAGGTCCGCTGACTGCTTTAAAATTTTAGATAAGCTGAAAACTTCTATCACACGTATTTTCAGAATAAATATCCTTAATAAAGCTCACTACTTGGACGTGATTGGCGTTTAGTAAAAAAATCCGATGTACAAATAATACGGAGCCATACCAGAGGGAGACTTTGTATAAAAGTCGATTGCTTGGGTACCTCTGTCCCATTCGTGTTTCTACCGTTAAGCAGTCGTATTTACATGGCTGTGTTTCGGTTTGAAGGGTGGGATATGGCGTGAATTTACAGGGTACAGAGGAATAATACCTGAGTCCTCAGGAATGGCAACGCATGGGGGCTATCACGGGCGAAACAGTATACTCTGTTATGTTCATGGTACTGCTCATGTCTATAGGCGACGGTTACCACTTTCCATCAGGTGGGCCTTCAGCATGTTTGCCTTTCTAAGTTGTATAAAAAAAAATAGATACTATTTGTACAATTTACTTAATTGTAACAGTATAATTTCTAGATTATTTATAAATCGTTTACTGAAACTTAATCAAGTAGAACGTTCCTAAACTCATTAAGTACAGTAAATGGCCGCAATACCCTCATCACGCCATTTGCACCCTTGTCTGCTTGCAGTCTCCCAGTCAATAGTTCCACTGACTTGTTTTAATTATATATAGGTTCAGAAGCCCAGGTGGAATATTAAGTAGTGGACCCGTGTACTAATCTCTATGCACACCTTCTCGTAGTTTGATGTCGGCTCAACTGTTAAGTTCACCCACATGTTCAACTAATATTACTGTTGCCATGTCTTTATTATGAAACAAGTTACTGGCGACTCTGGCAAAACGTGACCCAGAAATGTTTATCGACTAAGTCAAAAAGTCTTACTCTTTTCCCTTTTTATATCATACGTACGTACTAAATTTAATTTACGCAGTGTCAATAACCTCCGACTCAAATTTCCCACTCATTCTTCTTCCTTTTATTCTAAATCCTTTACTGTTCAGGCAGTTCGTCTATGGAACTCACTACCTACCTCTATTCGGTGCGCTCAAACTCTTACTAGCTTCAAAACCTCTGTTAAATCTTACTACCTCTCACTTTAGTACTATTTTCCTGTATTCCCTCTTCGTTTTCCTTCGTAATTTTTTTTCTGTTGTATGTGTGCTGTTACGTAACGTACGTGTTACGTATGTGTATGTTATGTATATATTTAATTGTGTATATATTATATATGTATGTGTATGTATGTATGTATATATGTTTGTATATGATAATATCTATATAATAGTGCGCCACCTACCCTTTGTCTTTTTCTCAATGTCCTCTACCCAAAGGTTGTCTGGAAGAGATTGCTTAGCGATAAGGCCGCCTTTTGTATCACTTCTCATTAATATTTACTGTATTTGTTATTTCTCTTTTTACGTAAATACAATAATGCAATAACGTGTAAATAAATAAATAAATTCCATAATGTTTGTTTAAAACGACAAGAAGCAATAAATTAAAACAAATATACATCTTTTCACATTAACTTGTATATTCACATTTAGAATATACTACAATAAAAGTTCTAATAAACTTCGATATTTTGATCTCTTCCATTCCTTTATAATTTTTTTTTTTCACTGTAAGACATGAGTCTCTCCCCGTAAAAGAAGCACATAGCCTATTGTTATCACTCTGATCTGAACACACGATTTAGTACAGTGCTTTATCTTTTTCAGCAAAAAAAATTATATAGGTAGTTTAGTAGTTTAATAACGTTTAACTTGTTTATTTACAGAATGACATAATTTATACTCTATTATTAATTAGCACTGACATTGAACTGAATCTAATGTATAATTATTGATTGATTTTTTAACATACTATTATAATTTTATTATTATTAATTGAATAAATAGTTGATGTAATGTTAAGTCACTTATATGTATGTATTAAATGTAATGTAACTTGTACTCAATAATGATTTTGCATGCTTTAGTTTACACTATAAGGCGAACATTAGAATAGAATAGAATAGAAAATCATTTATTCAAATAAACTTACATTGAAGCACTTTTGAATAGTCATTACATTTTTTTTAATCTACCGCTCGTTCGGAAAGCTGTCTCATCACAAGAAGAACGAGCAAGAAACTTGCGTGTTGCTCTTTTAAATAATTTTATTATTACTTTACATTTTTAAGTTTAAGTGTGTGTGTTATAATATAGTATATACATATATATATATATATATATATATATATATATATATATATATATATATATATATATATATATATATATATATATATATATATATATATATATATACTATAGTATATATCATATATGTGTAAGTATATTTGTTATTCATATATATTTATTCGTTTATATATGTAATTTTAGTATGTATGTATATCAATAATTACTAGTACCGCATTCGAGTATTCTGACACTTGCCTATGGTTGACTGGGAGAGAATGCTTTTAGCATTAAGTCCGTCATGTACACATATTTGTGCTAATGAATAAATAAATAAAAAAAATAAAAAAAACATTTGTACTTCGCAATAGATCAATATCTGTAAAAACAATGTTCTGGCAAATAAACAAATCTATCTATCTATCTAACAAAAGCAAAATCTTTAATAAAACTTTGAAAATACATAGAAATATCACTGCCAAATTCGATGACTTTAACCACATTTCAGACAGGTGTGGAAGTGCGAACATTACCATAAAGTTGGCATTTGCTGAACATCACATCGAGACGCCGTGTCGTTAGAAACAGCTGTAGATAATTGAGGATCAGTAAATCTGACTGTACACGACAAGAGGTAATAGGCAGTCATCGTTCAGCTATAAGGCGTGTATTACACGAGGGCTTCGATGCCTCTTTTACCTAAGTTCTGCAATATTCATGGAACGTACTTTCGTGACTTCTTATCGTGTGAGGGGGAGATTTGTATTTGAAAATTTCTCAAAATACAGTGACAATGATAATTCTGCTTGCGCTATTGGTTTACACAATAGGAATATCATTGAGAGATGATTAGTAATAGATTCTTCAGAAACGTATATTTTTTTTGTAGTTGCAATATTAATTTTTTTATTTCTTTATTTATTCATTAATACAAATATGTGTACATGGCGGACTTAATGCTAAAAGCATTCTCTCCCAGTCAACCATAGGGAAGTGTCAGAATACTCGAATGCGGTACTACTAATTGTTGATATACATACATACTAAAATTACATATATAAACGAATAAATATATATAAATAACAAATATACTTACACATATATGACATATACTATATATTACACGAAATTGAGAATAATATAAAGTACTTACTGCTCGGATAAAAATAAAAAGTGTGCGTTAACGCTTTTTTTGAAAGACGGTTTAGTCGGTAGTCTCTTAATGGCATCAGGAAGCGCGTTCCAGAGTCGTGAAGAATGTAGGAGAAAAGAGTTTGAAGCGTAACCAGTACGGTGAGTGGTTAATGTATATTTCTTGGTGTTACGAGCCTTCATTAACTATGTAACCGTTTATCATTAAACAAATTACAATATTTTGGGCTTCTTTTCCACTACTAGACACCAAACTGTTCATAAATCCGCGATTTTCTTCTCTACTCTCATGATGACGTTATGATGTGTAAGGAACAGAAATTATGACTTTTAAGAAATCAATGATTAACCGTAAGTTTCAACATTCTATTCTAGAAACAATTTTTTTTAATTTATTAGCAAAAATCAAACAAATGATGTTAGCATAAGGATTTACAATTTAAACTCAACAAAATTTTGTGGACATTTCGAATCTAGTGCAGAGAGGATCACGTTGAGTGTCATCATTCACCGATTACATTTAAGGCTCTTCATCAGTCATAGCTTGTACCTATAACAGTAAAGGATCGTGTAACATACGCCTAACACAGAGAGTATCCGAATCGTTTGCAGTTATTTATGATGAACGATATTTGAGCTCTTATTCCCACCGAAGCGGTTTCAGTTAGCGTCGATATATATTACAATTTTATTATGTTTCGTTTGATTTACCTTATACAGTTTTGGTATTCGATATTTAAATAATACTGTATCATGTAACTGACAAGTGAAATCAAAATCGTTTGTTTCCTTTGAAACAAGTGCTTCACTAGTAACACTAGACATTCGCTACTAAGAAGCCTGGTTCGAGATGGTCAGAAATCGTCTACTCTCATTAATATAAGGGGCTCATAAATTTTTGTAGTTTCTCGACATATGTTTATATGAATACAATATTCAGTTTTAACTTGATTGATCTACACTAGAGGAAAAAATTAGGAAAATAAATTTTCCTACCTATCTAAAATAAGCCTTGTAGAAAACACGATTTCTTCCACTATGTAGTTACTCCGTTAAAGACAAATGACATTTCAGTAGGGTTTATTGTGGACTCGTAGGTCTCAGTCGCGACGGTGAAGTCGTGAACACCCTGTACCCCCCCCCCTTCCCTTGCCCCTCCAGCCACCCTCTATCGCCCCGTTATACGAACGAGATAAAAGTTTTACGCGCCACTTTTATTATGTCGACATCTCGACCCGAGTAACAGGTATGGTGGGTCGTTTCACTAATTTTATTTCAGGGTTCGCATCCAAAAGTCGTGACGGTTGATTGCGAAGCGAGACGCTGTCGTGATGGAGCCATTGTATTCACGTCTACCCTCCGGACGATAGCTTTGAAAATAAACATATCCCAGAGCGCGAGGAGCTGACGATTTCTCGTATTATTAATACATTGCACTATCATATTCGCTTTGCGCCCATCTAACCTTATTCAGAATACATCAAAGGGTCTCAGTACGCCAATAAATAGGCAATATTCAAAACATACAGGCCGGGTCCCGCGGGCCGATTGGGAAAATTACCTATGAATAGATCGAGCGAGCGAGTTGTTGTGGCACAACGAATTTGCTTTCCATATACATTGTCACTTGAACGGTGACTACAGACGTAGTATACAACTGTTACTATTATTTGATTTTCCATACCGAATAACATATACGTATGTATGTGTAAATTTATATACAACTAAATCAGTTTTCCATTATTAAATTGTTAAAACTTCCAAATCATTCATCTCAACTGTCATAAGTCAATTAATCAATGTACTATTAATATAATATTATATGGTACAATTAATTATACATTATATATAATATGATAGGTTTAGATACTTAGATTGGCAAACAAGCTGACGGCCCACCTGATGGAAAGTGGTAACTGTCGCCTATAGACATGAGCAGTACCATGGACATAACAGAGTATACTGTTTCGCCCATGATACCCCCCATGCGTTGCCATTCTTGAGGACTTAGGTGTTATTCCTCTGTACCCAGTAAATTCACGCCATATCCCACCCTTCAAACCGAAACACAGCCATGCAAACACAACTGCTTCACGGTTGAAACACGAATGGGACAGAGGTACCCAAGCAATTGACTTTTGTACATTTACTGTTATTAGTTAGTACATTTAAATATTTAATAACACACACAATGTTAACAGAGATTTAAAAGAGTAACTGTTGAGTTTCCTGCGGGTTCTTCACAACCATCCGAATCCTGCAGTAGATTAAAAAAAAATGACAATATAAAAGTGCTTACAAACAAGTATATTTGAATAAAGATAATTTGAATTTAAATTCAGGTTCTCCAGGTAATCCTTCTACGTCTGGTGAATTAAAGATTTTCTCGTAACTATCAACATGATTACAGATTTACACGTCAAATATGTAATTTACCTGTGTATAATATTTTGGTGGGCACCAACAACTTTGTTGCGTAGGCGAGCACTCGTCTGGAATGCTTATGTTATAATCAATTAATAATAGTATATATTTATCACTGTCTTACTTACTATACTTATATATTTATACACATTTCGTGCATACATGTGTCCGTGAGTTACGTATTTAGAGCCTACTGAAAATCAGTGTCGTAACTTCAGATTTGAAACTGCGACATATGCTGAGTTGGGTCCTTTGCACAAACACTGCTATGTACATTCACCTTATGTTTTATTTTCTTCTCTTATTGTAATTATAAATAAAATAATGTTGTTATTATATTTTTTTTTATTTATTTTTTTTATGCAACTTAGAATACCCAGTAAATTCACGCCATATCCCACCCTTCAAACCGAAACACAGCCATGCAAACATAACTGCTTCACGGTTGAAACACGAATGGGACAGAGGTACCCAAGCAATCGACTTTTGTACAAAGTCTCCCTCTAGTAGGTATATAATTGTAGAATCTTAACTTTTATGTTATTTTATCATATTGACATGTATAGTTTATATTTTTTTTTTCTAAAAAAAAGAGTGTATCTAATGAATGATACTATTAAGTGAAGAATTTGTTTAGTGTATGTGTAAATAAATAAATAAAAATAGATACGAGCGGTTACTATAATATTTGGGTTCTTATTGTTGCAATTTTTCGCTGAACAACAATATGAGATTTATATTATTCCATGTTCTTTCTAAGAACTGGTACGACGAGAAATATACTACAATAGGCAACGGAGCGTGGCGCAGGGTTGCAGTCGAAAGTTGCTCGTGAATATCAAAATTTTAAAAAATGCATTCAACTTGTATATGTAGGTTGAAATCAAAATATACTATGCGAACTGAAATAATGGAAAAAGGGCCAAAGGGATGATTATGACGAGGCGAAATTGTAATCCTTTGCTTTAATGCATCCTTTTGACATGGGTCGGAACACAACAAAAATTCAGAGACTTTCATACTAAATCGACTACTGGACATGACATGGTAATAGTCTTTTTGACCTTTTCAATCGACTTCGAGAAGAAAGAGCAGAATTCTTTCTTTCTTTCGTTAATTCTTTATTATTATCTCTTTTGTTAATTCGGTTTATACTTTTGCTTTATGTTTATTGCCGAACTGTGACCGGATTTGAATTTTTTAATCTGAAAGTATATATTATACAAATTGATCCTATAGAAATTTTATTAAAAAAAAAAAACAGTTTAATAGTTTAGTTTTAAAATCAAAATACTGGTATTGTTACAATTAAAGTCTGTTTTTTTTAATGAAACACCCTGTTAATTAATCATTCCATATTCTCATAGTTTGTAAAAAAAAAGTCAATGCTTTGGAGCGTAACCATTCCATTCCTAAGATATTGAACGATGGCAGCCTACTGTGGCAGTGGTGGTACACCACTCCCGTCGATCAATTGTCTTGTCACAGAGCTGCACAGCTGTCAGTATATGAGCACTCGAGCTTCGAGTGTCTTAAATGACTTGAAAACGTAAATTTGTAACTATTGCTTTGTATATAATAAAAAATGTACTTTTGGGTGACGTTTAGCATAATTTAATTGAGACCGTATAGTAATTACATCGAATGGACGTCAAACGAACAGCTCCATTGTACCACTCGATGTCTATTTATTTATTTATTTTAATATGTCTATTGGTGTGATATCGATTTAATTTCAAATTAAATCAAATCTCAGTCGACTTCAGTCTCTTACGACCAAATAGGTGACGTGCTGAAGAAGGGCCAAATTAAAAGTACCCGTAACCGGCGAGCGTGTATGAAAAGATTGATGAATGTGGAAGAAGCGAAAGAGGTTTGTTTGAATCGAAGCATTTGGCGTTCCATTGTCTCTGCCTACCCTAATGGGAGACAGACATGACAGATATGTATGTATGTATGTATCAAATCTCAGTCTTACAATATGATTAACGTTACGTCACTTAACAATAATAATGATAAAATTAGTTAAATTTTTTTAACATAATTGATATAAACATGAAACGATTGTAGTCAAATATCCTCTGAGGGAAACAAAAATTAGGCAATTTATTTATGTAATACCAAGTCTTGTTTCCGAGCGATTAACTAATCGATTCACTTCCTCAAGTTATCCCGTAAGAGATCGACTTTGCATTTATGAAGAAGTCCTTAGGGATCCACGAGTCCTTCTCGACTTCGATATTATAGCTCTATACACGTGTACATATTCACATTACAGATCATTCGGTTAGACCTTGTACAAATAATCGTGTCTATATTTTCTTAATGCTTTCCTTGTACGCCTACCTACCTACAGATTGTTTTGTTTTTGTTTTCAAAAGTTCTTTATTTATCATAGGTGATTACAAATATAATAAATTCCAGTGTACGTAAGCCTAGTATTTACAATCAGCCATAAACCGTTTGGCGAGTAATATACCACCTGATAGAAAGTGGTAACCATCGCCTATAGGCATGAGCAGTACCATGGCCATAACAGAGTATACTGTTTCGCCCATGATACCCCCCATGCGTTGCCATTCCTGGACTTAAGTGTTATTCTCTGTACCCTGTAAATTCACTGTTATATCCCTATATATATATATATATATATATATATATATATATATATATATATATATATATATATATATATATATATATATATATATATAAGTACAGAAGTTTTCTGGTTACAATTTTGTTATAGATACTTTTTATATTGTAAAACATTTTTTTTAATATTATGGACGCAATTAATATTGAATCATCCAAACAAATACTACTGTCAGACAGGCTGTGTGCATGTTTTGCCATCTATTTAGTATAAAACAAAGTATATCTAGAGGATCAGGCATGTTTAACCGGTACAAGATAAGAAAAAATTTACATTATAAACGTATACTAAGCCGCCTGACTACGGTAGTATCTATAGGCTACGGTCTCACTGTTGTGAAGTGTACCGTTCATAGAGGACCGATGATCAGTCATGAGACGTAATGGCATTGTAATTGTTATGGATGTTTGGTAAAGAAACTTTTTCAGTTCAATTCTACCACTGAATTTCAGCTTTTTATATTCATTCCATACATTTTATATGTTTCATAGTCCATCGTGCCATAGGCCACCCCTTCCTTTTCCGAGGGTGTAGTAAAACGAAACTACAAGAGGTCGAACGATGTGCAGCGGTGTCCCTGTTAAAATATCTCCAAAACCTAATTACCTGTCAAGCATGACAACTACTGGCAAACCCCCAAAAAGAAGAAGGCTTATATATAGCAGTGGGCCGTTAAAGGCTAGTATGATATGATAACAAACATTTCTCCCCCTTGGTGGGTTTTGCCAACATTTGCTACGCTTAGCACACGCATTGGCAACCGCAATTAACTTCACTAAAGTCTAAACTTTGGTGATGTTTAAAGAGGAACTCTGCTGTCAATCCGTCTACAATTATTGTACTCTTAATCGCCTCTTACGACACCAAGATGGAAGGGGTAGCTAATTCTACACGATTAAAATACTGAGGAAATGGCGCCGAGTAATATATACCATGGATATGTTATGATGTTATAATGAATTATCATTATACCTAGGTAATGTGGTGCTTGTTATAGAGGCCGGCATGGAGGGTGCTGGTGGCAGCGGCGGCGCAGCTGACGGCGGCGACGACGAGGACGCCACCTGCTGGAAGAGGTGCACCCGGTCCTGTCCGCCGCCCGTGCGAGCGCTCTGCTCCTCACACCGATTCAATAACCTACATGTAAGTAAATAGACAAGTGCTCAAAATGAACCTTAAAAAGGTTCATACATTGCTAGATGTAGTTTTTTATAAAAAAGAAAATTGTATGTATTACATAAAGTCAAAAGACGACTGAATATATATATATATATATATATATATATATATATATATATATATATATATATATATCAGCAACATCTTTATGTTATTCGCCCATGTATCTTAACGTAGAAGTTATTCTATCTTGTAATACATGGTAAATCTAAGCCAATAATTTCATTACAATATTACAATATCAGTGCAAGCTAACTCCGCGTTAGAAAAAAAAAATTAGGTGTATATATACAGAAAAAAATTTTTTTTTGTGGAACGAAATAAATGATTAAGTTAGAAAAGTGTAAAAGCAGTGTAAGACGACCCCTCCACTACATGGAGTGACGATATCAAATGCATTGCAGGGAGTCAATAGATTCAAGTAGCTGAGGACCATTCCTTATGGCAGTCTATGGGGCAGACCTATGTCCAGCAATAGAGAGATAATGGCTGAAATGATGATGAATGATGATATTAAAAAGTATCCATTATTGTTACTATACTATCACAATAATAGAAAATACATTTTATTGTTTATATAATGGTGAGAATTATTTCGTAGCGCCCAACAAATAAAATAGCTTCGAAGTGTCTGCCTGTATACGATAAAAATAAACTAGCTATATCTGGCCTTAAAATCTGTTTATAGGCTGAAGGGTCGAATTTATTTAGGCCTCGTAGGGCTTATCGCCCGGTACACGTGATGAAATAACTCCACTTACGAGCTGGTCTTATTTTTCTATCACAATACTATTCAGAGACAAACGACTTCGATATAATTACTGTTATGAAAATTGGTCAAATAGGTGACGTGCTGAAAAAGGCCAAGTTAAAAATAAACGTAACCGGCGAGCTTTTATGAATAAATGAATAAATGTGAGCGAGGCGAAAGAGGTATATTTGATATTGTTTCATTTATTGTTCTATGGGTTGTGCCTATACCGATGGTGGAAATATATAACGCATTTATATTGGATAGGTCAGTTTTATTAGACAAAAACAAAATACTACGAGTATAATTCTTAGTATTGTCAAATTAATAATTTGCTATTTCAACACAGTGTTTTTAAATATGATAAGCTTTTTTGCAAAAACAGTTCAAAACATATAGTTCCCCAGGTACAAATATGTATGAATGTATAATCTTTATTATATTTCATTGAAAATCAATTGATGACACCCGTCGCTGCCGTACACGACTGAGTCCTTGACAGTGTAGTCTGGCTTTGTAGAAATGTATTAAGAATAACCTCACACTCCGCCCTCATTACAATAATAATTTATTTACTGAAATCGTGACAATTCTTTAATCATTTTAGTTACTTATTTATAAAGCTACTTGTAAATTACATTCGTAGAAATGCATGAGGGGCAACAGCGACCCGCTGCCTTCATAACAATATCAAAATATTTTTCGACATGCACATGTTTGTTAGATCATTTTACTCATTTATTTGTAATGCACAATTACATTAGTAGGAGTGCATGAGGGCCAACGGTTGCGTGCCGTTCTTATAATAATAACAAGTTATTTACAAAAACCAACATGTTTGTTGGATCATTTTACTCATATATTTGTAAAACTCAATTACATTCGTAGAAGAGCATGAGAGCCAACCGTTGCTTGCTATTCTCATGATAGTAATAAGTTATTTACTGAAATAGACACGTTTGTTGGATCATTTTACTCATTTACTTGTAAAGCAAAATTCGAATGAATTTGGATACTTCCTTTTTAACAAAATGTATATGGACTAACCGTTGCGCATTCCCCTCATAACAATAATAAGTTATTTACAAAAACCAACACGTTTGTTGGATCATTTTACTCACTTATTTGTAAAACTCAATAACATTCATAGAAGACCATGAGGGCCAACCGTTGCGCGCTGTTCTCATAATAATGACAATTTATTTACTGAAATAGACACGTTTGTTGGATCATTTTACGCATTTACTCGTAAAGCTAAATTCGAATAAAACTGGTCACTTCCTTTATAACAAAATATTTGTGGACTAACCATTGCGTACTGTCTTCATAACAATAACAAGTTATTTACAAAAACAAACATGTTTGTTAGATCATTTTACTCACTTATTTGTAAATCTCCATTACATTCGTAGAAGAGCATAAGGGTCAACCGTTGCGCGCTGTTCTCATAATAATAACAAGTTATTTACTGAAATAGACACGTTTGTTGGATCATTTTACTCATTTACTTGTAAAGCTAAATTCGAATGAATTTAGATACTTGTTTATTAAGTAAATGTACATAGGACAACCGTTGTGCAGAGGATTCATAATAATAACAAATTATTTACTGAAAAATCTAGAATATAATATTATATATAAAACTAGTTCCATGTTTAATATTGTATAATTTAATATGATGCCATTTGGTATTAAAGGTGAAAGGTCTTATGCGGTGACCTATTTGATTTTATATTTACTATTCCGTACATTTTCAATTGTATACATAATTAAACAATACACTTGTTAAAGAAAAAAATTGATCTATGTGTGTTTTTTTATTACGATTTTTTCTTTCTTGCGAGCAAATATTAGAAAAAAAAATATGTTAATATCTGACTGTATACCAATGGACGCTTTATGTATCTACTGTATATGTTCCTGGTACATAGAGTGAAGGATGTATGATTCGAAAGAGTTTTGTTTTGTTTCTCGAGCTTGGTGAATTTAGTCTCCAAAACATATTTTAATAGCTCTCTCTCTCTCTTTCTCTCTCTTTCTTTCTCTTTCTCTCTCTTCAACATATCTCAATATTGCCCCACAAATCTACAATGACAGATTACTACGATACTTCTACGAGTATTACTTTTAAATCATGTGAACTCTTTATCTATTTATAATTTTTTTTAATTTTTAATGTTAGAGATATATATTCTTGCTAGCTGTATCCCGCGGCTGTACCTGTGTAAATCAATACATAATGTATCCCACATGCTAAGTTACGGTATAACCTACAATATAAATATAAATATCCATTCCTCGTTGCGTACTTTTGCATTAATAATATTTGAACAACAAAGATAAATGTTACGATTCCTTAAAGTCGCCATTGTATATAATATCATAATTATGTACTAAGAAAGTTCTTAGAAATGATGTATTATATCCTCAGTCAGGTAGTTGACTAATTGGAGCATAATTACTTAAAACCAAACCTCTTTACAATTTAAAAGTTCTATCTAGCCAGGACAACTAACTCGTTTATCATTCTCCGTCCAGTTCTATCCCTGGCCATATCCTGGAATGATGTGACACCTGACCTTTACTTTGTATTGTTTTCTTTCTTATGTACGCCTATGAACTTGTGAATGTCATAAGAGGCTACTAAAGAAATAAATGGCAATAAATTAGTGCAAGGAAGGAAAAGTCGAAATAAAACTCGATACCGAGTTGCCTGGCAACCGTAATAGTGGACAAGAAACATCCTATTAGAGGAAAGTTAATAATGTAAGGCAAGATACCTCACAAATATATATTTTTTTTTTTACAAATATAACCAGCTTTTGGTCACATTTTCGTTCATGTGGGTCTTGGAAGTAGAAAAGAAATACAATGAAATACATTACTTCTATAATATATGACACATTAGTTATGAGCTATGCTAAAACAAACATATAAACAGACAAAAATTCAAAAGTTTTTAATTTGGCTTATTTTACTCCTTAATAAGACACCTTGTATATATTTTTCTTTAATAACTCCTGTATGCTGATATTGTCCAGTTACAATCGTCAATATTTTTATGATTATACTGCAAGGTTTGGAATATTGGAAAACTGCTAAGAGGAACCTGCAGTTTTAATATTATCTATATGAAATTACTAGCAGTATAGTCCCGGCATAGAATAGGCCACCATATCCTATCCTGTGGGTATCGTAAAAACTAACGGAAGGCGAGAGATGGGCAGCAGCGTCCTTCTTAAAACATCTCTTAACCCTAACTGCGGTTGCCAATCCGCCTGCCAAGCGTGGCAACTACTGGCAAAACCCTCCAAGGGAGAGGCCTTTGTTCAACAATGGCCAGTTAATATGACAATGATATAAAATTAATTCCCTCGAGTACACGTGTGCTAGTAAAAACATTATTGCTTGTTTTTCTCTTAACATTTATGTTTGACGTGATTTTATTCCAGAGTAGCAAACAAGCGCTCCGTCGCTCCGTAATTTTCAATTGTTACCCACTTTTCTTAGGGTGAGGATTTTAATGAAAAATATTTTGTTTGCACACCCAATATTGTTTGTCCGGTGCTCGGCGACACAAATATTTGCTGTAACCTTTCCGAGCGTTGCAAGGTGGCCGCGGGTGCGCTCAACTCACCACAGATTGGCATTCACCATCCTTTGTTCCCGTAAACGATGGCATTGATATTATACATAAAAATAGGCTTTAAGTATAAAATATAAACGTCTAGCCGTATAACGTATATTACTGTAACTATATACAGCAAAATATCAGTGTTTTGTTCTTTTGAGGGCAAAGCACACAAGAGACTCACAAATAGACTGAGTTGTGAACATTTTGTGTTACCATGGCACGCGCGTGAAAAGGAAAAAATGTTATTTATTTATTTATTTCTTATTGAATTGCATAATGTGATTAGTAGATAACATTTCAACTTCAATTATGGACTCTGTTGGGCACAGCAAGTACGAGAGAGGAGGACACTTTTTTCACTTTAGAAATAGTCTAAGGATCTGTTACAATATTATCCAGTCATTGAAATTGTATCACGATAGCTACGTATTTTCTTATTATTATTATTATTCATTATTTAAGTATTGATGTGTATCTTTTTTTTATACAACTTAGAATGGCAAACAAGCGGACCTGACCTGAGACTTTGTACAAAAGTCGATTGCTTGGGTACCTCTGTCCCATTCGTGTTTCTACCGCGAAGCAGTTGTGTTTGCATGGCTGTGTTTCGCCACAGCGGCACAGCGTTAGTAGCGCTGCACGATACGATGCGATGCGGTGCGGTGCGGTGCGGTACGATGCCATGCGGTGCGATACGATACAATGCAATGCGGTACAATTATTACATAACGCATTCATAATACAGATTTATACTAAACCAACAACGTGATAGATTTGACTAGACTCAGACTCAAAAACGTATAAAAAGTTAATAATCTTTTGTTCTCTAGAGAGCGTACCTACTATTTAATTTAATGGAATGTCCTATAACCAGCGGACGATCAAAATGTTTCCAAAGGTGCCTAATTTGTCAAATTACGAATACGAAAAATAATAAGTATATAAATTGCTCGGATTAATTTGAGAGTGAAATGGATCGCGTTATTCATTAAGGTTCCATAGACAGTCAAGTGCTCATCAATAAAGAGGACGGAGCAGCAAACGGACAGAGAGTCCTACAAACAAAGAAATTGCAGTGATACGTAATTATTTTTATTATTGCTCTTGCAAGCGAAGAATTGTTCGGACTGATACCCACTGCTGATTTCCAACCCGCCATAAACTAAAATTTTATCCCAACCATCTGGACGAGTGGCGGTCCTCCACCGTGCGTTTTTCAAGGCACTTTCTCCTACGCACAACCACTCTTTGGAATCAACTTCCAGCAGCAGTATTTCCGAACCGATACGACAACATAACCTTCAAGAAAAGAGCATATTCCTTTTTAAAAGGCCGACAGCACACCTGCAATGCCGTAGGTGTTGTGGGTGACCATGGGCGGCGGTAGTCACTTACCATCAGGTGAGCCGCATGCTCGTTTGCCCCCTGTGTTGTAAAAAAAAAGCGATTGGATTTGCTCCCGTGTTGGTCCCATACTTATGTCTACATCATAATAGCCTTCAAATGTGCACCGTTGAATTTTAGACGTTTCTACCAGTAGTTACCACACTTGGTGGGCGGTATGTTACGAATTCTATCTTTACTAATTGTGTCCGATTGAAATGTGTAGGCAGCTGTTCTCTTCAATCGACTTCAAAAGAGAGAAGCGTCTCAATTCGGTCGTATTATTTCTCTTATATTTATTACCACATAACTCCGTCAGTTCTAAACTGATTTAGAAAATCCTTTTTTATTTGAAATAATGTAATGATGGATTGTTTCCGTAGAAATTTTATCAAAATCGGTTCATTAATTTAGTTTATAGATTAAAATAACTAGTATTGACAGAATCGAAGTTTTTTTTTTCTTGGACACAATCTTTAATTATTATGGAGCAATTATATGTAGTAATTTCTTTACATGTTTTCCATGTATTTTTTATGCAACTTTGAATGGCACACAAGCTGACGGCCCACCTGATGGAAAATAGTAACCATTGTCTATAGACATGAGCAGTACCATGGATATAATAGAGAATACTGTTTTGCTCATGATGCCCTCCATACATTGCCATTCCTGAGGACTCAGGTCTTTTTCCTCTGTGCCCTGTAAATTCACTGCCATGCAATTACAACTGCTTCACGGTAGAAACACGAATGGGACGAAAGTGTCTAAGCAAACGACTTTTGTACAATATTTCTCTCTGGTATTATATACCATATACATATATGTATAATATATATCTTGGTACGTATTGTATAATATGGTTATATATATATATATAAATTCATATTATGTATGAAAAATTTTACATAAACAAAAATTGTGTCCTTTTTTATGACTATTGTAGCAATTTTTGTGTATCTCTTGATGCAAATAAATAGTTTATCTATCTATCTATCTATCTATCTGTCCATATATAATGAAGGAACTCGATTAGTTAGTTACGAGCGGTGTGTAGTGTATAATAGCACGGAACCGATACTATTAAGCTATAAACGAACCTTTAATGGAGTGTTTGACGGTGCACGCAGCCTGTCGCCGCGCCCCGCACTTGCCTTAGCCTTGCGGCCTCGTCTCCTAGCAGGAACACGTGACGTTTGTGGTTATTACTGTTCACTGCAGTATATAATAGAAGTACCAGCGCTGTGCATACTAGATATAAACTTCGGCTTTACCCTCATAAAGTTTCATATTAATTTTGTCACGTTTGAACTCTCTATTTGCGGAGATTATTGTACTGGTATCAAGGGAAATAAAAGTCGTGTCTTTTGGCATTTCTGTTTTGCTCACCGCCTTGATGACCTTTGTGGCGTAGTGAAGAAGTTGCCTAATGCAAATAATGTTTCGGAATATACATTTTTATAAATTGATTTTGGTCTGAGTGTTCTAAGTGCCGTCCGATGTTCCTTGCTTGATTTCTCATAACACAACGTATCATAGCTTGAGGAGTAGGCGAATGGTGTGGTAGGGGAAAGGGATTGTTAGTAATGATTGCCTTGGAAATTATCGTGAATAATTCATGTTAAGTTCATCGCTATAGACCGGCTCACCTGCTTTCATCGTCACCTACCATAACTCATTGGTGCCCCGCCAGCGTAGACCGATAGCACGTGCAGTGTTGCCATTCTATTTTCACCTATAAACAATAATTTGATTCTGTAACACTTATGATTATTATTAATAACTTATTACTCGACTTTCTGTCACCTATTAGCTGAGCTTACAGTGACTGTAAATTTAATTTAATTTTTAAATTTAATTTACAATATAACAACTTGATTCTGCGAGAGAATACGCATTAGATACCATAGGCATCATGGTGTATTCTGTAATATCTATGATGCTATTCCGATATACAGGCGACGGTTATCACAAGCTATCAGGCGGGTCGTCGGCCCAATTGCCATTCCGATCTGTGTACAGCGAAATCATTGCGAATGTTTAATTTAGAGGCAATCCGGTATATTTTAGCGTTCAGTGAAACGAAATATCAACCATTCCTATTGCCATTCCTATCGGATGTTTATTTAACGGGAAAATACCTCAAGTTTCACAGCGTGCGGCTTTTTCATAATTTACTGAGAAACTGTTGTTTTTCGTGAACGCGACGTGCTTGTAGAAGACGGCGTCGTCGGCCGTGATGGCGGAACTTGTTCGCGGGGGAAATTAAAGCGAATTGTGTCCTAGTAAACTCTTTAGAGTTGAAACGAAACGAAATTGGACATTTGTAGGTTTATTTATTTTTTGAAATACTAGCTATGCTGTGCTCCTACTGTAAACTAGTTTAGTAAATGATTTCCTAGAGAAGGTGATTTGTAATTTGTTATATTTTTTATAACTATGTTAGGTACTTTTTAACTATTATTACATTGTTTTTATTGGATGGAAAACTGCTTCTTGCAGGAGAAACTCTGCTTGCAGAAATAGTCTAACTACAGAAACCTACTAAAGTCTCGTGACACGCTCTCAAGTGATTACTGTTATAATGTTTGCTTTTGTCTATAATGCAAGTATTTTCATTTTTATTACACACCCTCAGCCCGCATTCTGAAAAATTGTTCGGTTATCAAGGTATCAACCTGCTAATTAATTTCACCATTGTACAACCTGCCATTAATAAAAATTCCATTCCAACTATTTAGTTAAGTGGCGGTCTACCACCGTGTGTTTTTCAAAGCACTTTCTTCCACGTACAACCACGCTTTGGAATCAACTTCCAGCAGCAGTATTTCCGAACCGATACGACAACATAACCTTCGAGAAGAGAGCATATTCCTTTTTAAAAGACCGGCAGCACACCTGCAATTCCTCCAGTGTTGTGAGAGGTTATGGGCGATAGTAGTTATTTATCACCAGGCGAGCTGCATGAGAGAAACTTTGTACAAAAGTTGATTGTTTGGGTACCTCTGTCCCATTCGTGTTTCTACCGTGAAACAGTTGTGTTTGCATGGCTGTGTTTCGATTTGAAGGGTGAGATATAGCGTGAATTTACTGGGTACAGAGGAATAACACCTGAGTCCTCAGGAATGGCAACGCATGGAGAGTATCATGGACGAAATAGTATACTCTGTTATGTCCATGGTACTGCCCATGTCTATAGACGGCGGTTACCATTTTCCATCAGGTGGGCCGTCAGGTTGTTTGCCATTCTAAGGTGTATAAAAAAAATGCTCGTTTGCTTCTGTGTTAAAAAAAAACACATTTACTGCAAATTCAATAAATCTGTCAGCAATAAAGCATCTTTAATTCAATAAATCAACTTTACATCTTACCTAGTTATACAAATTGAAAATCCAAGTGAATGCATTAGTTTCAGAAAACGTAGAAAGCATCCCGCGGGAGGATCCTATATGACTGCTCAATGTCACATCACCGTGACACTCGTAGTGCGTGTGTCTCGCGCGTCACGTCTCCTGTAACGTTCCCTGAATAAGAAACTGCTGTCTCCCATTCGTTGAATGTAGTGATCAATACATAAAAATCTTCCTACCGGCTCCCGGGTACGCAGATAGAACCTCTATTCTTGCACGTGCTTTTCAAATTTTGTACTAAATATACCCTTATAAGAATTAAATATTGTGTTAACAAAGAAAAATGGTCAAAAGCGAAATTTATTGCCAATTCTTTTCGGCTGGAATCGTATGGCAGAAAAACGTTTTAATTGACTTTTGATTTTTAAAAACTTTTTCTTATTTCATAAAGCCCCAGAATTAGTTTCGTTTGAAACGAACACGCTGGCTCCAGATGATCTTGACTTCTCTTGTAGTTAGTACAGTTTATTTGAGTAAGATGGATACCAATAATTATTGAGGTTTCGTAATAAAAATATACATAGGAACTCTTGGATGCAACTTTGTACGTTCGTTCTTTTATCATTGCATTACATCTCGGTAACTACAAATGCAATCGATATTAAATTTGTATTAGCTTTTTATATTATTAATTCACAAAAAATTGCAATAGAAATACATAATTTAAAAAACATTTTTATTTACTTTGCGAAGGAATCTAAGAGAAAATTTATATTTATAAATATGTAAGGAAAACCATAACTTATTTAGAAATTATTTACCTCGATAAGTGAATTCAACTCACACTTGACCGATTTTTAATTAAAAAACTTGGAGGAAACCCGTCTTGATTATAGTGTATATTACACAAATGATATACATCTATATACTTTAAATATATATATATATATATATATATATATATATATATATATATATAATGGATTAGCTAATTTTCAATCGGATCCGTATTAAAAAACATTTTCAATTGATTTTGTTTTGATGACAAATGTTTCCTTATTTTCGGTTGTAACATTTCTAAGAACTGTTATTACCAATCATGGAAACGTGGCGCGAACAGATGCTTACAGTTTGTAGGCCACCTTTATTACAAACGAAGCATTCTGGAATGGTTTAGCGGACGACTACTCTTTGTCGAGATTGCTCAAAGAAACAGTTCATATATTTCAAATTGAAATCGTAATATTCGTGTACATATAAAGTTCTGAACAAATGATGTATTAGATGTATGATTAGGACTTGTTTAACTGATGTTAAATAAGCCCTAATCATACTTCTCCGTGTAGTCTCGCCATTGAATGTCACTCATTTCTTTCCCGTGGGTGTCGTTAGAAGCGACTAAGGAAGGGTGAGGAATGGGCAGCAGGGTCCCTCTTGAAATATCTTCAAAGCCCAACTGCGTTTACCATTCCGCTTGCCAAGAGTGGCGACTATTGGCAAAGGTCTCTAAGAAGAGACTTATCTTCAGCAGTGGACAGTTAAAAGCTTATATGATGATGACGAGTAATACTTGAAATATAAAAAGTTTGTAAGTATAGATGGGTATACGTTTGTTACTTTTTTAGGCAAAACTGAAGAGATTTGAATAAAATTTAGTACTTAGTGGGTTACGCTCTAACCAGATATGATACTTTATTACGTCACTAGTGTTGCCCTCTATTTATATGTCCACCAACCTACGCAGCTTATATTTTATTCCACATTGGATGTATTTATACGTAAAACCTTATTCCATTTTTAATGTATTACCAACTTTTACGAAGCTATTAAAATGTCATAATAATTAATTAGCTTTCAGCGAAATTGCTATTGTTTTTCCAATCGGATAATAAAAAAAGCTAGGATAATACTCGTAATTTTTAGTTGTATCTCTCATACTATATACGACTAGAATGAAATTACATTGTATATTTAGAACTACAAAGATTTAGATGAGGTGTTGAGACTGAACTTACGGTGCAATGCACATGAAGACTACGCAGCAATGATTGCTTAACAATGATGAAACTCAGGAATAAGGTTTTTTTTCTACGAATTGTTAATTTTCACTATAGAAAGGGAAATATTTTTTACTCAAGTAGTCTACCGTCTATCGTGATTCTCATGCCCTACACGGGATGCAATTTCAGCTGAGAATAATGAACGAGGAACTTGGCCGTTTCTTTTTTCAAACAGAAATTGAAATTTGAAAATTGTAAATATAATATTTTCGGTGTAAAGTTGTGTTTTTGAGGTTTTTATAGACGCGTGATACTTTACGGCACAGCAAGACTCTCGAGACTCGACACTCGAGAGGTGGGACAGAACTTGAAGAGCAATCATAATGTCATTCAGTAAATTCCGCTATGTCCACAGTGTTGTTCACATCTACAGGTGACGGTTACCGCCTTCCGTCATGAAAGCTATCAGCGCTGCATCAAAAAATATAAGAGTGCGTCAGAATATGGACATCTTACGAAGATGAAATGCCATGTTTTACTATATCAATTATATTTCTATTTATATAATGCGATTTTTATGACAAACAAGCTGACGGCTCACCTGATGGAAAATGGTAATCGTCGTCTATAGACATGAGCAGTACCATGCACATAACACAGTATACTGTTTCGACCATGATACTCCTTACGTGTTTCCATTTCTAAGGACTCAGGCGTTATTCGTGTTTACTCTGTAAATTCACTGTCATATCTCATCCTTCGAAACGAAACAGCCATGCAAACACTGCTTTAAGGAGAAAACACGGATGAGACATAGGTGGCAAAGCAAAGTATTTTTATACTAAGTCTCCCTCCGGTAAATGTGTTTAAAATTCATTGAAGAAATATGTTATTTTGTACCGCTTGATCTACAACACGTGAACTGTTGTTCGAACCTGTTACGTAGTCATCCATCATTCCACTGTTGTGTATGACTTCATACTTATAGATTGCTCGTCACGTAACGTAATCTACATACCTGCACGCGATCTTTATTAGGAGAATACTAATTTATACTAACAAGCTATAACTGAATGTGAAGTGATTGTTCTAGTCAGTTTTCATGTACGTGGCTACAATTTATTTCAGCGCAACTATCCACTGCTAGACATAAGCTTTCCCCATATGATCTACTGCTGAATATTAGCCACCCCTTTGGGGAGTTTTGCCAGTGGTTGCCACGTTTGGCAGGCGGGTTGGCAACCGCAGTTAGGCCTTTAAGGATATTTTAAGAGAAACGCCGCTGCCTATTATGACACCCACGGGAAAGGAAGTGGTGGCCACACAATTATTGTTCGTATACCAGTAGTATATCAGATCTCTCAAAACTATTTGTCTGCGGAACCCTAAAATGGCACGTTCAAATAAATCGCAGCAGTCACAACATTAAGATTAAATCGTGTTAACGACACCGGAAAGCCACAAAGGCAACTGTTTCAGTAATTACAAGCGACCATGTTGAATACGTACACCGTCTTAACTTAGAATGCCATTAAAACTTCCCCGCGCTCTTGACATACATAATGAGCGAGACTGAATCACAGACTGGATCAAGCCTGCCAGCAGATGACACTGAATTCTCTTTAATTGACCCCCGTTAGATGAAAGTTACATTGGAGTATTTAAATAATATACAATTGTAGGGTTTTTCGATAGGACAGATTAAAACGCTCAGAAACTGACCCACTCGCCCCGTTAATAATTTGGTAATCCCTCTGAAGCTGCTTTTAGGATTTATTTACAAGTTCATTTATATAAAATAATAGATTTTACAAATATTTTATTATAATGTAAATTATGTTGTATGTTATGTTATGACATAACCCAAAGAACCGACAACCGATGGGAAAGAAATATTTTTGAGTGACGACCACGTACGGGTAAACGCAGTGTAGAACGATCCTCCACTAGACGGAGTGACGACCTGAAATGCATTGCAGGGAGTCAGTGGATGCAGTGGCTCAGAACCGTTCTTTTTGGCAGTCTGTGGGGTAGAGTTATGTCCAGCAGTGGTGCTCTAAAATTATATCATCATCATCATGATATCATCCTTTAACTGATCACTATAGTACATAAGCTTCTCCCCTTAGAGGTTTTGCCAGTAGTTGCCACGCTTGACAGTCGGATTGGCAACCGCAGGCTTTGGAGATGTTTTATGAGGGACGTTGCTGCCTGTCCCTCGCCCTCCCTTCATCGCCCCTTACGACACACAAAGGAGTGGCCTATTCTATGTCGGACCACACGGCTACCAAAACTAGATATATCTCTTAATTGAATGCATATAAGGTATTTCTTATTACATTTGTAATTTATAAAGAAGTTAATAAGATTATTAACAAAGGAGGGCTTATCTTTGTAAAAAAAATCTTTTAAGCAATCAAATATAGTAATAAAATATTATATTGTCAACATCTGCATGTATTTATACGCATGTTTTACAAATAAATTAATCTTGAATCTTGAATCAATTTTGTATTTTTACTGAAAAATAATATAAATATGTCTTTTTTTTATACAACTTAGAATGGCAAACAAGCTGACAGTCCACCTGATAGAAAGTGATAACCGTCGCATATAAACATGAGCAGTACCATGGACATAACAGAGTATACTGTTTCGCCCATGATACCCCCCATGCGTTGCCATTCCTAAGGACTCAGGTGTAACTCCTCTGTACCCAGTAAATTCACGCCATATCCCATCCTTCAAACCGAAACACAGCCATGCAAACACAACTGCTTCACGGTTGCAACACGAATGGGACAGAGGTACCCAAGCAATCGACTATTGTACAAAGTCTCCATCCGGTTTTTTTTTGTATAAAATCTTAAATTATTAAACACGACGCATGACTGGTAGGTAATTTGTCTGAGTGAATAGAACGTCGTCAATACGGGAATGCCTCTCAGGTCCTTACGTATGCATGAGTCTCCAGAGAGCCGCTGATATGTGGAGTGGAGGCGGCGACACTCCACTCTCATCTTCGATACGTATATAGGAGCGATTCGTTCACTTGTCGCCGGCGCGAATGGAAGCTGTCCCTCCATTAAATAAGTTATAACATTTGCTCATTTCATTTAAGTACTTAATGGACGAAAATTACTAACAGATTTGCAGAGATAGGTAAAGACGAAGGCAGTTTCCATTGTGAGCAATATACCCTGTTAATTCGACCCCGCAGTCTGTTTGGAAAACTGTATGGTTGAATTTTTATACAACTTACAATAGTAAACAAAGCTAACATCTGACCTGATGAATGTGGTAACCGTCGCCTATAGATATAAACAGTAGCATGGACACGACAGAGTATAATGTGTCGCCCATGATACCCCCCATGCGTTGCCATTCCTGAGAATTAAGGTGTTATTCCTCTGTACCCTGTAAATTCACTGCCATATCCCAACCTTCAAACTGAAACACAGCCATGCAAACAACTGCTTCGCTGTAGAAACACGAATGGGACAGAGGTGCACAAGCAATTTATTTTTTGTACAAAGTTTCCCTCTAATATTGTTGTTTTAAAAGGGACGATGCTGCCCATCCCTCGACCGTTAAGATCCTTGAGTTGCTTCTTACGATATTTACAGGAAAGATAGGGGCAGCCCATTCAGTGGCAGGATCACACGACATTATTCAATAATACTATAAATTCTTTATATATTTTTTTTTATTCAACTTAGAATGGCAAGCAAGCTGACGACCCACCTGATGGAAAGTGGTAACCTACGCCTATAGACATGAGCAGTACCATGGACATAACAAAATTACAAATTAGGCTATTTAAAAATCGCATAGGTCTTGTTTTGTGTGTATATATGTTTTATATATTGATTACATATTATTATATTATATATATATTTATGATTATGGCTGCTTTTATCGTAGAGAAAACTTTTAAATTATTTAAAAAAAAAGTATTTTTCATATGATTTTTAATATGGTAACAACTGAAATAAATACTTTGATAAACTACGTGTTTACGACGCGAAAGTTACACGCAAAGGGCACGTGTTTCCACGTTATTAACATGCTCGTATGTACTCACGTGTAGAGATAAAACCACAAAGCTGGCCCCGCGAAAGTTTATACGTTTACAGCGACTACAATTGTGGCTAAATTAATATGAACCAGTAATATCACTATTCTTTTAAAAAATAAAATGGGAACAAACCGCGACGATTGGATATTTTGAGAGCACATTGGATTTTACTTAACTAGACGATGCTTGTACATGGAAAAAAACTTAAAAGAACCTAACTAGTACTTAGTTAATGTTTGTGCATGGGAAAAATTTTAATATAATTTTTGAAATTTTGTCTTATATGTATGTATGTTAATTTCATTCTTACGCAAAAACTCCTGCACAAAATATGATGCAGTTTTCAAAGTTCTACATCTGAATGTCTAACTTAAAATGAGATATATGTTTTATCTCTGATATGTCATCGAAAAAATGTATTTTTGTTTTTATTTTCAAAGTAATTTAATTTCTCTACTTCTGAAATATCGTATAAAGTAGCGAGTAAAAAGTTAGTTAAAATATAATTTTGGATTTGTAATGCGGTATTGTGTGACCATAAAAATAAAGTAAGTTTCTAACATGGCAAATTATAAATAAGTAAACAAATATTCGTTTAATGCATTGCATATGCGTAATATGAACATATATGTAAAAATAGTAAAAGAAATATTAAAAAATGTACTGAATTCGTAGTGTGTCACCTGCAACATCTATATTATTAATCTATGGTACGAATTTTGACCGATCACAAAAGTAGTCACTTACCATCAGGTGAGCCGCATGCTCGTTTGCCCCCTGTGTTGTAAAAGATTGCTAGCAATATAATTTATCAGATCACCACCAGATTTTCACCTGTCATCCGTCACTGATGCCCCACCAGATCACACCGATGGTAACAGTATTAATCCGCAGTCAGGTTTTTTTTTTAATGAGTGATAATGAAATAACCCCTCCTGCGCTGTCAATGTACGCTGGCAGGGCACCAGTGCGGGGTGATAGGAGGGAAAGGGATAGTAATGGAGACTGAGGTCGACCTCCTTGCGGTTCTCCCTGGAAACTATCATGGTTAATCCCTGATGAATTCATCATGATGGGCTAACTGGCATTTTCACCCAACAATTAGTATGAACTAGATTGAGACCCAGACAGGTGTACACACGGCATGGTTAAAGCTGTTGCCAAACAATGTTGAATTATGAATTACATGAAGAAAGCAATATGAATGTGATAAATAACAATGAAATACATGCAAATAACAAAAATATATAAAAATATGGACATGTCAAAGAGTCTTGATGGCTGATTGTAAAATGTTTTTGAAGACCGAGGTTCTCCCAAGAGACTACAGCATGGGGTTCTTCAAAAGGGGGGTAAAGAGGTTTCTTCAGGGTCGGCAACGCGCGCGTAATACCCCTGGTATTGCAGATGTTCATAGGCTACGGTAACCACTTACCATCAGGTGGGCCGTATGCTTGTTTGCCATCTCAGTGGTATAAAAAATAAAAATAACAAAAAAACATCCAGACGTGAGTTGAAGATATCAATTTGAGGATATTTAGCGGAAATTTCATTAAAAGTACAACACATACGGGGGGCGGGTTGTAATACGACGTAATATTCTTATAAATGCTGAGTGTAAATATTTTAAATTAGCATGAATACGATGATTTTGAAAAAAAGTTATTAATTTTTCTTGTAATAATATTCAGATATGACAAAAAAGATATAATAATCAGATACACAGTTCAAACAGTCAGTTGAGACTTTGTACAAAAGTTGATTGCTTGGGCACCTCTGGCCCATTCGTGTTTCTACCGTGAAACAGTTGTGTTTGCATGGCTGTGTTTCGGTTTGAAGGGTGGGATATGGCGTGAATTTACTGGGTACGCAGGAATAACACCTGAGTCCTCAGGAAAGGCAACGCATGGGGAGTATCATGGGCGAAATAGTATATTCTGTTATGTACATGCCACTGCTCATGTCTATAGGCGACGGTTACCACTTTCCATCAGGTGGGCTGTCAGCTTGTTTGCCATTCTAAGTTGTATAAAAAAAACGATATGCTTAAATATAAAATACAATGGTTTCCAAAACTAACAAAACAGAATTAGGTTCAAATATTTTGATGTACAAACAAACATAATTCACTTCAGTTACATCACAGTTCGTCATTACCTTATTACTTACCGCCTCCCATCGGATCACCCATCTTAACCTTTAACCTTGCATATATTTGCGTAAAGGCTGTTTAGAAAAACAGATACGAATAGCCGAGTCGTGAGCTGAATAGTAATAAGCTAAAAGGCCGCTTATCCCACGAAATTCGATAGTCTCACCCCTGACACGGCAACTAACTTACTTTCCTACCAAAGATGTGACCAAGTTGCAACAACTAACGTTTATGAGTTATTGGAACTCTGTGAACTACAGTTGGATTTCTTTCTAATATCGTATTAAAACTTTAATTAATAGACAGTTTGCACATAAATTCACATAGTTTTAATGATTCTGTGAAAAGTAAAAGTAATATATTACATATCTACTCCTAATGAGCTCCCTGCCGAGGTTTTCCCGAGAGACTACAGCATGGGGTTCTTCAAAAGGTGGGTAAAGAGGTTTCTTCAGGGTCGGCAACGTGCGCGTAATACCTCTGGTATTGCAGGCGTTCATAGGCTACGGTAACCGCTTACCATCAGGTGGGCCGTATGCTTGATTGCCACCTCAGTGGTATAAAAAAAAAAAAATTAACAGATTAGCTAGCTAGTAGCTAACTAGTCTGGACGCCGTGTCAGCTAAGTGAGCAAGTTTGATATGGAGACTAACAAGCAATTACATTTGATGCTGTTGTACTATAATAGTATAAATAACAAAATGTTTTACTTATTTCAAAATAATATAAAATTTAAATACATTTTACATCTAATATATGAAATTCTCGTGTCGCGGTGTTTGTTACCGAACTCCTCCGAAACCGCTTTACCGATTTTTATGAAATTTTGTGTGCATATTGGGTAGGTCTGAGAATCGGCCAACATCTACTTTTCACACACCTCAATGATGGGGGTGATCCACCCCTAAATGTTTATTTTTTATTTTTTGGACAATTTATTTTATTATGATTTAGCATTGAAAAATACATACAAATTCAAATTTTCACGCTTTTACGATCAACCTCTGTCGTTTAATCGCAATTTTTATATTCCGCAATATGGTTGCAAGATGACAATCGAATATAATAATTGTAGTACGATATATTTTCATGTATAGTTTTAGAAATAATGTATATAGTAAAACAACGTTTACCGAGTCAGCTAGTTTTTTTTATAAATATAGATTAAGGACATCACAAATTCTAGCGTCGTTAAGATGTCGTCTTGCCTCGTGTGCCTCTTCAAACAAGCTAGTATCATAGGTTGTTGATTAGAGTTCTAATTCTATTAAATTACAAATAAAAATATATACATTTATTAATATAACAAATTCTATGTATGATATTACCAACATAACATTTATAATATTACTACCAATAAACTAATTCGAAATGAAATCAAAAATATTTATTTACTTCAATAACTTTATTGGTCAAAATAAAGCACGTGTATGGTACAAAAGGCGGACTTAATGCTAGTAACATTCTGTATCAGTCAACCATTGGTATAACAGTGAATTACAAACGGTACTTCAATATAGGTTTAGGTAAAAAAAAACAACTAATAATGTATACTTATACAAAATAAATAATACATACATAAATATAAATGAATGTGCATATATACATATATATACAACTAAATCGATATATAAAATGTAAATAATATATAAATAAATACCAGGAAAATAAATAAATTATGATTAGCTACTATTGTTACAATGAGTTTATAAAGTGAGCATGTACTCTTCTTTTGGATATGAATTTATTTGGAATTTCTCGGGTACCTTCAGGTAGTGCATTTCTGAGTCGTGAAGCTTGGATGGTGAAAGAGTTTGATATAAAACTAGATTTATAAAGTGGTGTGAGAAATAAAAGGGAGTTATTAGAACGATAAATATAAATCAGGATAAGAAAAACTTATCGACAATCTATAATAAGACCTAACTCCATCTAAATAAAGAAATAGGGGAATAAAATTAAAAAAAAAATAAGAGATTTCGTTGTAGTTTATCTAGAATATAACAAGTTTGAACAAGGTCTTTCATTAAGTAGTGATTATTATTATTTTTTTTTTATCTAGGTGGAGATGTTGTACCAGCGCTACTTTCTCCGCATGAACCAAACGAATATGACACACTTGCTGGGACTCCTGCTGGCAGTGGCAGTGGCACTGATGGTCGTGCAGCTACGAACATTGCTGCTGGCTCAGAACTTCCTCAGCGGAATGAAGCCCACTACCAACGCGTCAGCCCTCGCCAACCCTGATTCTTACAGGTTAGACTTCACTCTTGGTTATAACAAAAACTTGCATAATAGTAATTCTTTACCACATTGTTTTTCAAAGTAGTTATTTACATAAAATTTTACCCAATTCAAAGGTGTAAACTATGAACTTAAAAACCATAGAGTTATTTAAAAACAGATACCACATACTTGAAAGAAAAACAAAGAAACTAAAGAAGTATTATACAAAATTTATTGTAAAGACCTAGTAAAATATATATATTTACCTGACTCTTAAAAACTTTAACTAATTCTGTTAACTCTTATTTGTGCTTCAAACAATTCTAAAACAACTTCTTGAACAAATCCAATATTTTACACGGTTATTACTTTATCTAGTACATATCCGGTAGTTTCTGTGGAGTCTCTTAATAGCTGGCCATAATGAGATCGCCTCGTTAGTTAATAAAATCTAATGTCTTTTACCCAGCCACAGATATGGAGCTACTACGGAACTATCCAAACTGAGCGTACTGGCCGACCGAGACCCTTTCGGCGCCAACTCCACCTACCTCAAACGAGTCTACTACGAGAAGGAACGCATCGCACATATCGTCAATATTGTTCTACTTGGAATTTCAGCGCTCGTATATGCATGTTAGTATACTTGTTACTTAATATACTCGCATCTCATACATTCGTATCCAATATGACAATATCACGAACATCAGCCATATCACAGGAACTAAATTAGAAAAGGCTTCATAACAGTTATACGATGCTGCTAGAATTCAACTTTCAGATTTATTATGTTATGGCACAGTAATATTTACAACTAGCTGTATCCCTCGGTTTCGCCCGCATGAATTAGTACATAAAGGATCCTGTGTCCTAAATTAAGATATAACCTACCTACGAATCAAATTTCAAGACCTTTCAGTATTTTTGCGCGAAAGGGTTACAAATATTGACAAGCTTTCTTTTTATGTTTTTTATGTCACTTTTATTGGTTCATCTGATGGCAAATGATAACCATCAGCCATAAATATTATGATGGTTATGTCTATATAGTCGTGCATTGCTATTTTTGAGGACTAAAGTGTTGTGCTTCCATACTTTATAATTTCACTGCCATACCCCCGTTAAAACATTGTCATAAATATATTTTATAGCACTTAAGTTTATACTAGTTTCATCTAGCTTCGTTCCTCGTCTAGCCATCTTTATTGCCATTTTAATATCACAAATATTATTATATTTCACTGCATCTGTATCTCAAATTGAAATTGCGTCGTCTAGCTGGAACATAAAATCAATTTTTGTCAAACAAAATATATTTAGTGTCAATATACTGTACCGATACTATACAACTTTGTTAAGCTTATAAAATGCCTTTTGTTACAATCTATGACTTGATATCTAAATACGAGTAACATTATATTTTATATTATTTATTTCTATTTTTATAAAAACCGAACATTTTTCAAATGAATACTTTTCAATACGCCACGTTGAGGCAACGATTCCCACATATATGTATCGTATTTATCCCTCGTTAACGTCTCGGATAACTCTCATTAAGATCACTTTGACCTTTTATTTTGACGTTTTTATATTAATAATAATAATAATAATAATATTTCTTTATTTACGGATTACTAAGATCCATTTTTGTTAGTAACAATTGACTTAAACTATGTTAGTAGAGAAAAAAAAAATACAAAATTCATTTTGTGGCCCCTATAATAATTTTGACCCACAATGAGAGGATCGGGCTATCGTATTTATTACATAATGCCCTCAGAATGCCGTTACTGCTGCCACGCAATCGGTATAAAAGAGATGCAATCCGTTTGCGTCTGATGGCATAGAAGTCATCTGTCCATGCCGCTGCAAACATTGTGGATGCACTACAAAAACGTGGCAGCCGCAACAACACCCTGAAAACATTATTGTATTGAACACGCAGACCGCTGTATGCCCGCTGTGTATAGTCAACCCACAAGCTGCTCGTGTAAAAAGATTGGCAATATGCCTTGAACAATATTACAACAAACAATATTAACCTGGGATCTATATTTATTCAAAAGCATTAAAGTACTCTACCTTGTAATTTGATCGCTAATTTCGACCATTTAAAATAAAATATAGCCGTACCGCCATAACTGTTTGATGGCAGATAGAAAAATGGAAGTGAGATGTATGATACATGAAGAGTTTGGAAAGACCCAAAAGAGCTTATATTAAATGATGTTTCCATTTCATTTTATTCCGTGTCTCGTCCTCCGTGACGCAGCGGTCAACACGCCTGCCTGCGACGTGGAGGTCCCGGGTTCGATCCCCGGCCAGGTCATGATGGAAAACGATCTTTTTCTGATTGGCCTGGGTCTTGGATGTTTATCTATATATGTATCTATTATAAATATAGTATCGTTGAGTTAGTATCCCATAACACAAGTCTCGAACTTACTTTGGGGCTAGCTCAATCTGTGTGATTTGTCCATATATATTTATATATATTTATTCCATAATCTAATTATTGTTAGTTAAATTACTGTAATATTTATTTCGGCAGGTCTACTGGCGTGCTTAAGCCGACCTGCCATGAATGAGATATACCTGTTGACCATCTCTTACGTGGTGCTGGTCACTTTCTTGCTCATCGAACTATCACTGGCTAGCACCTCCGTTCTCAGGTACGTATTCATGTACGCATTTGTATAACATAATCACTTGAATTGACCACAGGCTCTATGTACTGAATTGTTTTCGTATGCTAAAAGTATAAAAATATATTAAATATAATATCGAATACAGCTGTTATTGAAATAGAACGTCGTGATTATTTTAAAACGTAAAGTTATAATATCCATGGCAAGTTAAATAGGTAGAAAGATAAATAATTTATTTGTTTATTTATTAATTTACTATTTTAACCCGCAAATAGGAACATATAAAAATAAAAATAGTTGATTTTACTTCAATAAACTTTTCCATAGGAAAGGATCGTCAAAATAAAAAAGCGTTATATACCAAAAAAATTGTAGTCATTTAAAGCTACTTTTAAAGCAGCTTGAAATTAATATCTTGTCGGTTACATTCTACCATAATACCTCTTTTAGACAGTCCAATGATCTAATCGAACACACGTATAGAACAATCTTGTCATAAATGTAGCTGCAATCGCGTTGCGAGCATTAGAAAGTTTGCCTCAAATCCGGGGAGATTTACCATCATGTTCACCCGCTGGTGCGAACAGTTCGATGTCAGTTCGATCAAAGCCGCTTTAAAACTGGATTTACGACCTCTTTATAGTATCCCACATTGTTATGACGGTGGCGAACATTATTACAAAGGCTTTATATAGTGTAAGGCGAGACAAAGTGTGTCAAACTCTTGAAGTGAATAGCTCCCATGAGACCACATTTGGATACTTCTTTTCCAACATAAAATTACAATTTTTCATGATCTTTCTTTGTTATTTACCTCAGTATAAAAAATAGTTTATTTAGTTTTTTTTAAATACAAATTACTATGACATGTCAGCTGTTTTGGAAAATTATATAACTCTACTTAGACACGGATTGCTATTTTTAAAGGGTGTTTTTTTTAAAGGGTGATAATGGAATGGTAACCCGCCTTTGCTATCGTTATATAGACGGGGCACCGTTAATGGTATGGGATAATAATTGAGGATGAAATCAGTTTGCCCATCGTGAAATATGGGAGAATTTACCAAGGTAATTTCCAGGGGGAACCGCATAGGGTAGAGTATATTTCTAGTAAAGGGACTATCAAATCTCCAATATTAATAATCTCTTTCCTCCACATTGTCTGTGTTGAGGATTATCTGACCTCCTAGCAGATTTTGAATAAATTCGCTCATATATGTTTTTTAGTTTACAAATGTGCCTTTCTTTAGGGTCTAACTGACGAACGATAAGCTGAACTAAACGTGTCTCCCAATGACACAGGAGTCGAAAAACGTAATAGTGTTGGGAGTTTTAAGTTTTTTATCGTTCTTGATTCATATTTTTGGGAAAAATATTCCGTTTAATTAAGAGAACAGTCGCTTAGAAGAAAGCTTATGATATTTATACATAGATACAGATATTTCCTTAAAACAAAATCATTCATAATTTCAATCTGCATCCGTTCACTGAAAATGTCTTCCAACATGTGCGGAAATCGGAAGAGCTATTTATTAGTCACACATTATAATAATAATAATAAAAGATTTATTGCACATAAAAATATACAGTCATGGGCTTACAGTAACTAACGAATGAGGAAGTCCTGAAAAGAGTGAACGAGAAAAGAACATTAATTAAAATAATAGAGAATAGAAGAGGCAAAATACTGGGCCACCTTATACGACATGACGATTTTTTAAGAGCATAGTAGAAGGAAAAATAGAGGGCAAAAGAGGAAGAGGAAGACCGAGGAATAACTACATGGGACAGATAAAAGAAACACTAGGTGTCATGTCATATAGGGAGGTCAAGGATATGGCCTGGGATAAAGCTGGCTGGAAGAAGATGCATGAATTAGTTGCACCGACAAGAGGAAACTCTTAAATGAAAAGTAGAAGAGCTTAAAGTAATTTAAAAGTGAATTATATGTATGTATAAAATGCAGCATTATGTCCAGCACATTAGTGTCTAAACTTGGCCTAGCCTGTATCTTAGACACCAATGCCTTCAATTACAATACATATTTTCGTGCAGTTTCGCTATATTAAAATACTACAAGATTCAGTAAACAAAATGTTTTATATTACGAAAACAGGGTACCTGTAAAATAAATTACAATGTTGTATCTAGAAATGTGGCATTATTAGTAAAATAGATGTCACGCTCTGCATTGGTCAGCTGGTCATTAGTGCGGTGAAATAAAATGAGACGGGTGAGACCATATAAACTATGAACGTTTGCAATTATGAATGGATTTCAATTTTTTTTTTATTTTTGTTTCTCTCTTCCCCGTATGGTTTAATTTTCTATTTATTATTTATTTATTATTGGTTTATGCCCATAAGTCATCACGCTGGACAAGCGGGTTGGTAATTAAAATTTTGAAAGGATTTGTGTGTAGATTTTTTAAAGGATTTTAAAGGTAAAAAAGAGTGATAGGATATCACTATATAGGAGGATATGTGATAAGATGATGGCAACTGCGTGTCTGTGTGTGCGCGTGCCCGTGTTCATCGGAAAGATGAACACATTGACGAAATTAATCAACAACGTTATTATTTTAATGCTAGCGACCCGTCCCGGCGTCGCACGGGTGGACATTTTTACATTTAAAAAAGTGGCCATTAAGGCTGCACACGCGACGTAAGCTTAAAAATGGAGTAACTTCTCCCGTTTTCCCAACATTTCCCTTCACTACTCTGCACCTATTGATCGTAGCGTGATGAAAAGTATACTATAACCTGCCCAGGAGTATGAAGAATAATTGTACCAAATTTCATTAAAATTCGTCGAGTAGTTTTTGTTTCTATAACGAACATACAGACAGACAGACAAAAATTGTACTGATTGCATTTTTGGCATCAGTATCAATCACTAATCACCCGCTGATAGTTATTTTGTAAATATATTTCATGTACAGAATTAACCTCTCTATAGATTTATTATATGTATAGATTTACCATCTACTCGTATTGCGTTTTTTTTTTTTTCAATATACCTAGCTCTAAATGTTCTAATCAAGTTCTCTTATACTTTGAGAAACCTGCTAACGTATCTCTCCAGTACGCCTGAGCTTTACAGGAGTTTATTTCCTCAATTAACACTCTCAGAGCGAAAATAAATTTCGATGCCCGATTCATTGGACGGTCTAGGTAAATAACTTATTACCTAGTTTGTTTCTAACTTGTAGAATTGTGATTTATTTATTTTTAACGACATTCGCAGCGCAGTAGTGGGCACGTTGCGTTACGTAGATTCTCGGTTGGGACAATTTAGGGAATAAACTTTTTTCACATTTCAATAAACAGTTTCCCTTTAAAAAGAATATACTTATAGTGTAAATTTATTTTCATATACCGTCATAGTCGTAGCATACTGACGGATCTGACAAAGATTACATATAAAGATCCGTCAGTATTCTACGACTATGACGATATGTAATAAAATTATAAATGGATCATGTCTGTACACAATATATATATATATAAAATTGCGAGCAAGAACTTGTCATGAATAATTTCATAATGGCCTCTTAGATTCAGTATTGTAAGATTTGATATTATTTTCACAATTTTAGGTATAAATATTTATGTAGCAGAGTTGTTTTCGTTCAAGTTTGTAATTGCTGAAATTATATCAATTTTAAGAAAAATTATTTGAAGTTTGGGGAAAAATAAAAAATCGTATCTAGCACCGCTGCCTAAAGCCTGCAGTGAGTGCTGCTATATCGGCCGCTGCCGTCGTGTCGTGTGCAGGTCGCTGAGCGTGAGTGCAGGCGCGTGCGCACTGTTCACCTACATAACTTATGCGACGCTGCCGGTGCGGCTGCACGAGGCCACGCTCGGCGGGGTCGCGCTCGCCGCCGTCAACATCGGCGCGCACCTCGTGCTCGACACCACCACCGACATGCAGGTATACACACACACACACACACACACAGAGAGAGAGAGAGAGAGAAAGCAGCTTGTATGAAAACAATTTTTTATCACTTTAATGTTTTACCAGAGAGAGACTTTATACAAAAGTCGATTGCTTGGGTACCTCTGTCCTATTCGTGTTTCGACCGTAAAGCAGTTGTGTTTGCATGGCTGTGTTATGGTTTGAAGGGTGGGGTATGGCGTGAATTTACAGGGTACAGAGGAATAACACCTGAGTCCTCAGGAATGGCAACGCATGGGGTATATCATAGACGAAACAGTATACTCTGTTATGACCATGGTCTTTTTAAGCAAAAAATGCTTGTTACAAGCGAAATCTGTTTAAACATACACGATTCCATGTTCTGTATATAATTATTTTCAAAACGAAATTTCAGGAGTATAGTACTTTAATCCTCAGGCATAGCAACACATGAGGTGTATTATGGGCGACGCAGTATATTTCGTTATGTCCATGGTACTGCTCATGTCTGTAAGCGACGATTACCACTTTCCATCAGGTGGGCCGTCAGCTTGTTGGCCATTCTAAATTGTATAAAAAAAATTCAGGACGCTCTCTCAGTGCACTAGCTTCACCTTAAAAAATAACTATATCATGAGATGTGTGGATCAAAGTGGCATAGAAAAGTTATTAACAGATTGAGATACCTTCTCTAATCTTAAATTAAAGCAAAAAAATATCCCTGGGTCTACATATTTGTGATTGGGATCCATGTGTACAAGCATTTGTCATTACAGTGAAAACTCGACAATCTTTTTATTCATCCGTTGTTAGTCCTTCGAGCCGGACCATCAGACTCGAAGGACTACAATGAGCAATGACCCATTGGCAATGCAACTGAAGCCCTGTAGGTGCATACTGTGCAGTATATGTACTGTTGGTGTGGTCGTGCAGATATACTGCAGCCTGGCGACGCTGATAGCATGCAACGTATCCGGCGTGATGACACACAATCCACGAGAGCTAGCGCAACGTCGCGCCTTCCTCGAGACGCGCGACTGCGTCGAGGCGCGACTCGTCACCCAGCGGGAGAATCAGCAGCAGGTGAGGCAAAATACATAGAAATCTTTTTTATGACATACAATTTGAAAGTCCCAAATTGAATGAAACAAGAGATACATGAAAATAGAAAGGCTTTTAGCAGACGGTTCTTCCTGCCTACCTAGTGACGGACTTAGCATAAAGATAGATGTTTTAAACCCTTAAGGTCTTCATTCCAAGAGAAATATTTGTCTCAACCCATTATGATTAGTAAAGAAGATCATTGGACATGCACAAAAAGTGCACCAAACAATTTGAGTAACACCTTAAGTAATAGTATATTCGTAGCTGCATGCTAACGCAACTAATCAGAAATAAAATATAGAATATAAAAAAGTAAAGTCACCAATAGAAAACTATTATGGTAAAACCATAGATTGTAATATTATTTTTTTATCATACGAAGGAAGTCACAGACATAGCTAGTTATTATATAGTGAAGTGTTTTCTCCATTCACTAGGGTTGGGTTAGTAAATAGTTAATTATTCTTAGTGGATCGCATATGAACATTACTCAGATTTTCCCGGAGTGGGCTCGTTATTACAGCTCAGCAGAGCGGAGCCGTCGCATATCCCCGCTCGCCCCATCACTGCTGTTACCAATAATAATTACGACTACTTCTAATACACGAGTGGCGTGATTATTTTCATGCTATTGCCAACTCGAGTGATAGTTATGGATACATTTTATACGACACTGTACAACCGTAACTGTTCTATTTCAGCTAATCTTGATATATTAATTATGCTAACGTCACTCCTGGTTTAGTTTGAGTAGTTCAGAATTACAATAACCACATTAGTTTGTATTAGCGGGTTTTATTATTATTCTTTTTAATTAATGAAAGAAACTTCTTCTTGATCTGAATCATCATCATCATCATCATATCAGCCTCTAACTGTCCACTGCTGAACATTAGCTTCCCTTTTGGGGAGTTTTGCCAATAGTTGCATCGTTTGGCAGACGGATTGAATTTAGGCTTTAGAGATGTTTTAAGAGGGACGCTGCTATTCATCCCTTGCCCTCCCTTAATCAGCTCTTACGACACCCATGGGAAAGGAGAGGGTGAAGTGATCTATGATGGACGACATAACCTGGAACTGAATAATAAGTAAAAAATTATATGCCTAAGTGACAAAGATAAGAAAGACATAAATAATACAGTAATTTGCTTCAAAGAAAATTCCTCTTACGTTATCTTAAGTCGCTTTATGTAATTTTATATTCGGATATAACATTGTTATTAATCCTGTACCTGTAGGTACTTAGAATTTCCTCGAAAACATCGTCACACCAAGAAATTCTAATATTGTAATTTGTGTAATTTATACGATAAATCCCCACTCACCATTCCCTCACATTCATGCGGGATATTGAGACAAACGCGCCAAAACGATCGATTCACCGAATTGCTTATTATATTGTGTATTATCTAAACGGAGTAGAATTCTTTACGGTCTCAACATACCATGAAGATTACATATGATTTTTTTATAATCCAGAATTCGTATGACTCACACGCAGTGACACAACTGGATGTAGAGTTATTAACAGGCTTCAAGAACAAGTTCTGAATTTATTATATTTTTTTGTATGGCATGCATTACATTCAGTCCTGAACTAATCTCGATAACCATCGTACAATTGATTATTGGACACTAACTATATAGAAACAATTGAACTCAACTTTCAATATCACGGACTGATACGAGATACTCAAGAGAAACTTTGTACAATATCGTTTACAGTGGTATTTGTCTTAGCTCTTTCTGCCATCAAGCAACTAAGAACTTTTACTATATTAATTGAAAAAAATTAAACTGTCAAAATCGTTCGGTACTATAGTAAAACAATTTGGTACTATGTCTCAAGATCTTCATTTTACTAGTCTCGCCCTTGGTTTTACAGGTCATCTTAAACTGCCATAACCGTATATTATCAGACTGGACGTGTGCTTGCTACTTTTGGTATATAAGGAAATCTATTGAGTGAGGCAAATCACTAAATCCACTGTAACCGCTCGCTGCCAATCAGGGCCCGCTCGCAGAATATTCAGGAACATTTCAGACGAATTTATACTTTCTTGTCTTGCCGCCTGATTGATTTATACGACCGATCAATATGATGTATTTTAACGTCTTCTGTAATCACCGATCTGAGTGTGACATAATTCGCCATTCTTTCTTATTCTGATGTCACTCAATTTGACAGTGCAAATATTTTAATTCCAAAAGGGAGCGTAGCTTCTTAACATCTTCATCATGTCAGCCTTTAAGTCCACTGCTGAACATAAGCCTCCTCCTTGGGGGGTTTTGCCAGTAGTTGCCACGCTTGGCAGGCAGGTTGGCAACCGCAGTTAGGCTTTAGAGATGTTTTAAGAGGGACGCTGCTGCCCATCCCTCGCCCTCCTTAGTCGCCTCTTACGACACCCACGGGAAAGTAAGGAGTGGCCTATTCTATGCCGGATCCGACACGGCGAAGCTTTTTATATAAACTAGTTATTATTCTATCTACTTATTAATATTTTTTTTATACAACTTAGAATGTCAAACAAGCTGATGGAAAGTGGTAACCATCGCCTATAGACATGAGCAGTACCATGAACATAACAGAGTATACTGTTTCGCCCATGATACCCCCCATGCGTTGCCATTCCTGAGGGCTCAGATGTTATTCCTCTATATCCAGTAAATTCATGCCATATCCCACCCTTCAAACCGAAACACAGCCATGCAAACACAACTGCTTCACGGTTGAAACACGAATGGGACAGAGGTACCCAAGCAATCGACTTTTGTACAAAGTCTCCCTCTGGTAAATCTAATAATATTAATGATCCCTTGTTACTTTAACCACTAAAATGTAACTTTTTTTTAGAGCTTACAATCAAATATCGATTCTTGTCGCTTTAATAATGTCGTAGTACTACACTAGGTGTTCTCGCTACGACGTTTGCTACGTTCACGTAATGGTGGAAATTATTCATTTTAAATAATATTTAACTTTAATACCATCATAATAGAGCATTGATTCAGCAGAGGTATTTCTGTCCAATTTGTGTTGTTTTTTTCTATTACAAATATTTTTTTTAATGCCGCTTTTACCAGAGGGAGACTTTGTACAAAATTCATTTGCTTCCTTTGTCTCATTCGTGTTTCAACTGTGAAGCAGTTGTGTTTGAATGGTTGTGTTTCGGTTTGAAGAGTGGGATATGGCGTGAATTTACTGGGTACAGAGGAATAACACCTGAGTCCCCAGGAATGGCAACGCATGGGGTTTACAATGGACGAAACAGTATAGTCTGTTATGTTCATGATACTGCTCATGTCTATAAGCGACGGTTACCGCTTTCCATTAGGTGAGCCGTCAGCTTGTTTGTCATTCTAAGTTGTAAATAAAAAAACTTGATTGTTGGACCTGATGGATACTGCTAACCGTCACCTATAGACATGAACAGTATTAGTACATGACAGAGAATACTATGTCACCCTTAATACTCTTCGTAAGTTGCCATTGCTAAAGATTATGGAGTTATTCCTCATCATATCGTCGTCTTATTAGCCTTCAACTGTCCACTGCTGGGGGGAAAGGGATTGTTAGCAATGGAGATTGACAGCCCTATTGTTAGCAATATACCCTATTAGGTCGACTTCCACGTGGTTCCCCCTGGAAACCATTGTGAACAATTCTTATTGCATTCGTCACGATTAACTAACTGACCTACTTCATCCTCACCTATCATCCTTCACTGGTGCCCCGCCGGTGTATACCGATAACGCGGGTGGGGTTACCATTCCATTATCACCCATTAAAAAAAACTGTCCACTGTTAAACATAAGTGTCCTCTTTGTGTAGTTTCGCCAGTAGTTGCCACGCTCGGCTGACAGATTGACAACCGCAGTTAGGCTTAGTCGCCTCTTACGACACGCATGGGAAAGGAAGGCGTAGCCTATTCTATGCTGGGTTCACACAGCGATATATTATTTTAATTCTATTTGTTATTCTAAGATCATAAAGTAATAATGTAAACTTTATATATGGAAACACTGATTAATGTAGCATTGTAACACGGCGATCTGTTTTCGTTCCGGCTTCCTCCATCAACTTTCATACGGGCCACTGTGAATTTCTTATTCTTGTAAAATAAATTAAATAACTAAAACAATTGCAGCGCATTTGATTCCAATACTTATTCATTTTAAAGTTAAAATGTTCTTAATGTAGACATTAGTCCATTATAATTTTATAGGATCGCTATTTGACGTTTTCGCCTTATTGGCTTGCTATAGTGCTTTTTTGAATAACACTTTTTGCTATTACAGATTTATAATACATTTATTTATTGTTAACATCTATATCTGGCATCGCTATTCAACATTTATTGCATTAAAAAAATAAAGATTTTTATAATCATGTTATTTCCTTATTGCAGACGATTTTTAAAGGGTTAATATAATTTTTATGAATGAGACGGTAATTATGTAACGTAGTAAAGCCAATCATTAGGGGCGCGATATGCGAGCTATAGCTAGGTATGTATTATACACGATCGCTCGTTACCATAATTAGTGCCAGCTTCCGCCTAATATCTCGTCAAAGAGCGGCCACGTTACCGTAATGGGAGATATTTGTGAAGCCTCCTTATCTTGCGATTCATTTGCCCGGACCATTAGCGCTACTATACTTGTGTCTCTGTACGTCACTATATGCGTCTAAACAGGTTTAATCAATATGTAAAAATGTCTGCATATCTAAGTACATAAATATTTGAGGGATTTCAAATAACTATTAGTTTTCTTTGGACATAATAGACAATATTAATTGTTCAATGCTATAATACGTATGACATATAGATAGAAATACCTACTATCTGAGGAAATAGTCGAAAGTTCCCTAAACCATCGTGTTTGTATGACAAGTTCTGAGTTGAACACTCAGGTTATGGAATGAGCTCCCTGCCGAGGGTTTTCCGAGAGACTACAGCATGGGGTTTTTCAAAAGGGGGGTAAAGAGGTTATTTCAGGGTCGGCAACGCGCGCGTAATACCTCTGGTATTGCAGGCGTTCATAGGCTACGGTAGCCGCTTACCATCAAGTGGGCCGTATGCTTGTTTGCCACCTCAGTGGTATAAAAAAAGAAAGTAGAAATAACTTCCTGGCGTGGTAATAATATTTTGTTTATAACCAAATTACATTTTAACGATGTAATACCTTATCAATCCCACTAACATTCAAAAGTCTGCCAGCACTGTCGTTATCATTAGTCGATCACTCTTTAATAGTAGGTCAGATTTAGTCGTTAAAATTTGGAAAACAGTTGTAATGGTGACGATGATATCAGCCGTTACTGTCCACTGCTGAACATAGGCCTCCTCTTATTGAAAGGTTTGTTTGTAGTTGCCACGCTTGGCAGGAGAATTGGCAACAGTAGTTAGGTTTCGGTGTTGTTTTAAAAGGGAAGCTGCTATTCATTCCTCGGTACCATTAAGTTCCCTGAGTCGCCTCTTACGACACCCACCGGAAAGGAAGAGGTGGTCCATGTTTTACCAGAGGGAGACTTTGTACAAAAGTCGATTGTTTGGGTACCTCTGTCCCATTCGTGTTTCAACCGTGAAGCAGTTGTGTTTGCATGGCTGTGTCGGTTTGAAGGGTGGGATATGGCGTGAATTTACTGGGTACGAAGGAATAACATCTGAGTCCTCAGGAATGGCAACGCATGGGGGGTATCATGGGCGAAGCAGTATACTCTGTTATGTCCATGGTACTGCTCATGTCTATAGGCGACGGTTACCACTTTCCATCAGGTGGGCCGTCAGCTTGTTTGCTATTCTAAGTTGTATAAAAAAAAATGAGATCTATGCCAGGACCACACGACAGTTGAATCATATCTTGAAAATGTAACGAAACGTAGGCGAAGTTGCAAGATGCAGATTGTAGTTTATCAATTAAAAACATATATACATTCACACTATGGCATGTTTTACATCTTCTTATGTATTTAAAAATGACAGAACTTTTATCATACCTCCGATCAAAGAGTTTACAATTACTTTTCTCTATCAAAGGTTGTCTGGAATAAGTTGCTTTCAGCGAAAAAGTCGCCCATTGTTTTCTCAGTATGATAATTTTTTATAATTGTTTGTATTTATAATAAGTCTAATAATAAAGTCATTTAGAAGAAGCCATAAAGAGTATTTACGACTGTAAATCTAGACTGTAATGCGACTATACTTCATCACAGGTGTCTGTTAAGTATTGTCATTGTAGTAAACGTAATACTCAACATAGATTGATATATTGTAACACGTAAGTAGACAGGGTATGTGAAATCAGACCACGGCACGACAGGGCTGGTATGCCTTAGAAAGGTAAGAGCCCTTCAAAACTGTAACTGAGATTTGCGAATTGAGAGATTGCGATTCGTTGTACGTACATCGCATTAGAGCAATGTTTCCCGCTAGAGCAATGTTCTGTAAGGTGCCTTCAATCTGATGTAATTGTTCGCAAACAAAGTTTCCCGCGAGTGTTATATTTTGAGGCGTGCTTGTTGAAATTTCACCTTTGTTATTCGAGGTCGTTAATTACAGCGCAATTACGGAACAAATGGATACCAATTAGACGTTAGTGAAGCTTACACCTACGGTTTTGCTGCATTTATATGTTGAACAAGCCAGCGGGTGATAGTAGTCGCTGCCTACCACTATAGCGTGACGACGAACCAAACGCCAATTCATTACGCCGTTAATTAAGCTAGGGAGCCATCTCGTATATTATGTTGAGTGTCTGTAAATTACAATATTGGTGAGTTATTATAGCACAATACGCTCCAGGTGTGCGGAATGAAATTAAAGTCATTAGTAGAGCGAGGTTGGGCGTCTGTAATGAGTATAAGCCATATTATATATATATATCTTGATTAATAGATTGACCTTTAAATTAAGTATGGTGATTTCTAGAATGTTGATGATGATATATCCTGTACTGTAGACATTGTAAAGTGGTACGGGTAACAATAGAAAATATAGTAAAATATAACTAACAGGTATTTGGATCCCAGCGTAGAATAGGCCACCCCTGCCTTTCTTTGGATATCGTATGAAGCGAATAAGGAAGGGCGAGGGCTGACCAGCAATGTCCCTCTTAAAACATCTCTAAAAGCTTACTGCGGTTGCCAATCTATCTGCTAAGCATTGCAAAAGTCCCCTTATGGGGAAGGCTCATGTATAGCAGTGGACAGTTCACGGCTAAAATTAATTAAATTTGACAGTTTTAAAGAAAAAAAATACATTTTCAAGCATTATAATAAACAAGATGATGAGGTAACAATTTGGTTGTATAAAAGATAGCCAGTTATGAGTATTGAATCAACTTTAATACAGGAAAAGTGCGGGTTACTCTGGAAATAAATTCCAATAAATGGATATTGAAATTGAGACGTTTCGCACTCTAGAATTGCGTCACTAGCGATATAATGTCTCCATATTGTTCTGATAGACGCATATTAGTGCAACTTGTCTTGTCAGTGCAAACTATTGTAAACCGCTCCCAATTATAAACTAATTCCTAACTGTTGTATTATAAAAGCAGTATAAAATTGTCATTGGTAAATTCAAACGTAGACAGACATGCAGTACTGCTACTAAAATACGTATCAATAAGTATTTAAAAAAGTCTTTAAGTTTTTAAGTAATTAAAAATTTGTTCAATCGGTGTATAAATGTTTATTTTTAAATTATATGTATAAAAACTATATATTGTTATAATGAATATTATTACTTTGAAGTAAAAAAAAATTTGTTTTATTAAAAATATACCTTTATTTAAACATAAACAACTATGATAAAGCCTATCGTCTAAATACCTGTTTATTATTTTTTTTTTGTAATAAGATCGTAAAAATCTCACTCGATACAGTTCTTTTTTAATTAAAAATACCAAAATATAATCCATAACTAGTACTATACTATAACACGCAATCTCGAATATGCATTTAGGTATACTCGTGTCGTAGACAATCAAACGAAAATTGTGAATAAAGTATAAAATCCTCATGTTAACAGATGTACATATTATATAAAAAAAATCAATGGCGCGTTGCCATAGATAAACGGTATTACATTTGTTCAAATTTTTCGACATAATCCTAACTGAATACGACTTTGAAGCGAAATCATTTAAGCGAACCTCGACGCCGTTCGCGCCGCTGTCGCTACACCACCGCACATGAAAGGATTTGATGCGACAGAATTGATGCGAGCGGCTTCGTAAATGATATATAAAACGTGGTGCAGTGACAAGTATATACCTACCGCTCCGCAGGCATAAAACAAACGACAGCAATCATATACGCATCCATAAATGACGCCAAGTTTCGTGTATCTATATTAGCTGAACCTGAACCAGAAATTTTTGAGCATCTCTGTAAATTATTGTTGCCCGTTAATTCTTCTCTTTCCGTATCTAGGGAAAGTAGATAAAGTTTTGTTTGAGAAATCAGTTTAGGGTACGATAGGGCTGATATACCTGAAGAAGGTAAAAGCCCTTAAAACAATAAGTAAAAAAAACATTTCGTGTAGATTGTTTTACATACAAACTATAAATTAACTCGACCGTAGTCTTACTGTTGCCTAATAGTAGTACAAATTAAAAATAGATTGTTTGATTGATTGATTGACAGACTGATACGATTTGTTACTAATATCATTTAGACAGTGTTGCCGTAACAATTTCAACAAAACCTATTTATTTATTTTTATTCATTTATTCATTAGTACAAATATGTGTACATGGCGGACTTAATGCTAAAAGCATTCTCTCCCAGTCAACCATAGGCAAGTGTCAGAATACTCGAATGCGGTACTACTAATTATTGATATACATATATACTAAAATTACATATATAAACGAATAAATATATATGAATAACAAATATACTTACACAAATATAGTATATATACTCGAAATTGAGAATAATATAAAGCACTTATTGCTCGGATAAAGTAAAAAAGTGAGCGTGAACGCTTTTTTTGAAAGACAGTTTAGTCGGTAGTCTCTTAATGGCATCAGGAAGCGCGTTCCAGAGTTGTGAAGAATGTAAGAGAAAAGAGTTTGAAGCGTAACCAGTACGGTGAGAGGGGAAAGATAATTGGAGAGTATTATTGGAACGAAGATTACGATTTTTTTTTTTATTCTTATGAAACAAGCTACAGATACGTTGTAAATATTGCGTGTTTACATGTTGATTTTCATTTGCAATAATCAATTTTTTGCTTTGTAAAGAAAAACAATGGCTCTGATCTTTACAAATTTAAAATGGCAGTTTCAAACAGTGAAACATAGCCGCAAAAGCAGCGTTGATGAATTCCTTCGTTGTAATTTATCAGATAAATAAAGATTAAGAAAATGATCTCAAGTAAATTCAGACCAGTTAAACGTTGACTGACACTAAATATAATAAACGAATGGCCTGCAATGAAATTTGGTTTAAAATAATGCAGTAACTTATACACTTCAGTCAATTTTTTTAAAACGAAGTAGTGGTAAATGTGCGTACAACTTAATTGACGATAAACAATCACCCCAGCCTTAGCCCATAGATACTAACAACACCGCAGAAGTCGCTTCTGCATTGCCAGCCTTTTTTTGTACAACTTAAATTGGCAAACAAGCTGGCAGCCCTCCTGATGGAAACTAGTAACCGTTGCCTATATATGCGTTGGACTCATATGATATTCCTTTGTACCTTGTACATTTATTGCTATATCCCACCCTTCAAACTGAAACACAGCCATGCAAACACAACTACTTCACAATAGAAACACGAATGGGACAGAGGTGCATAAGCAAATAACCTTTGTACAAAGTGACCTTCTGGTAAGCCTTTACAAAAAGCATAAATTCTCTTTTTGAAGGTCCCCGTGTCATATTTGTTTATTGTACGTCAAGTGTATTAGTATATGTTAATGTAATAACACTCGCTTGTCCTCTGCCAGGAGCGGCTGCTGCTGTCGGTACTGCCGCGACACGTGGCAGTCGAGATGAAGGCGGACATCGCGTGCCAGCCGCGCCAGGAGCAATTCCACAAGATATACATACAGCGCTACGAGAACGTCAGGTCAGTACCGTGCCGTTTAAGAATATTGATTCCACCACTCGCCCAGTCTTCTAACTAGGTTACCCTGTATTATGAGAAAGTAGCCAACAAATGTCTAATCTTCATCTTCATATCAGACTTTGACTGTCCACTATTGAACAAAAGCCTCCCCCTTGGGGGGGAGGGGTTGCCAGTAATGACCACGCTTGGCAGTTGGATTGGCAACCGCAGTTAGGCTTTGGAGATGTTTTAAGTGGGATGCTGTTGCCCATCCGTCGTCTTCCTTTAGTCGCCTCTTACGATACCCACGGAAAAAGAAGGGGTGGCCTATTCTATACCGGGACTACTCGGCCATTTAATGCACGGGCATAATTCAGAACACCTAGCAGTACAATACACGACAAGTTCAGTTCACAAACTAACCAGAATTGAATCTAAGACCTCATATACGCAAAGCGACGTCCTCACCACTACGCTACGGAGGTCGGCGAATACTTATATAGTCCAGAAAAGTCTGAGTTTCAGTCATGAAATTGAGCAATTTTCAATATTTTTGATTTGTAATTTAAAGAGTGCTTCCATAAACACTTCAGTCCCCAAACCACTTTGTCCCATCCAGCTAATCCGTTAATACACGCATATAAAAAACTCTAAACTCAAAAACAATCTTTGATACGGTATTAATGTCTTATTATGTTGTTATTGTATTATGCAAAACACGAGGTGGCGTACCCAGCCAGCGAGCCGACAAACCGCACTTCTCATTACCTTTACCCACAGTAGACACTTTGCACCGCACCCGTGCCGCCTTACCTCGCGCGCCACAAATATCGGCATGTTTGCCAATATTCGATACATGTCACATTATTGAAACGGAGGCGGCAAGTTTACCCGTTCCCTCGCACTATACTCGTATATGCAGCTATTATGTGAGAGCAGTATAATTTCACGAGAGCCCACAATGTAATATCATTTGTATATAAAACGTAAGAAATTCGCAACGCCGCCGTAAACACACGGGAAATATGCGCACGCCGAATATTACACCAATCCCGTGGAATGTTCCGAAGCGTGAATCTCGTAACATTATACGTAACGGGAGCACGTATCAAAATAATGTACAAAAGAGGGGGTGGCTCTCTTTTTCTCTCTTTCTCTCTCTGTCTATTATTATACTTTGTTAGTAATTTTTATTTGGAATTGTCGGAAGCGGCAGACGTTATTAATTTATTAATTCCCTATTTATCCAATAAATATCCAAACAGTCCAGTTAGCCCATCATGATGAACTCATGATAGTTTCCAGGGGGAACCGCGAGGAGGTCAACCTGGTTAGGTATATTTCTAGCAATGGGATTCTCAGTCTCCATTACTAACAATCCCTTTCCCCCTGTGGTGAGGACTGTAGTCTTAGTAACTGGTAGTTCCCTCGGTCGCTCCTTACTACACACACAAGAAAGGAAGGGGCGATCTATTCTATGTGGGAACTACACGAATACTAAAATTAATTGAATTAAAATAATAGTGTTAAATTATTATCACCAGAGAGAGACTTTGTACAAAAGTCGATTGCTTGGATACCGCTGTCCCATTCGTGTTTCAACCGTGAAGCAGTTGTGTTTGCATGGCTGTGTTTCGGTTTGATGGGTGAGATATGGCGTGAATTTGCTGGGTACAGAGGAATAACACCTGAGTCCTCAGGAATGACAACGCATGGGGGGTATCATGGGCGAAACAGTATACTCTGTTATGTCCATGGTACTGCTCATGTCTATAGGCGACGGTTACCACTTTCCATCAAGTGGGCCGTCAGCTTGTTTGCCATTCTAAGTTGTATAAAAAAAAACAAAAAAATAGATATATATATATTCGGGTGTTCCCTGTGATGCGTATGAATGTGCTGACCGAAGTATGTGACACTTGGAAAACTCATTGAATACTGTTCCAATAGAAATTAGTATTTCACAATTCAATTACTGTACTGTACTATACTGTAACACTGTACTCGCATAATTGAGTCGTTACATTTATTGGGCGGGTTGCTTTATTCATTATGTTGTGTAATGCAAATAAAGTATACTCATTCATTCATTCATTCATACATTCAATTTTCTTTTCTTGTGAAGCCAATGCAATATTACACGTATTGCTTTTGGCCTAATATGATAGAAAATTGAAATAGGTAACGAATGTTAGATATCTTTTGTGTTACATATTATCCACTCGTAGGTCGTATGTACATATGCAGAAGTTTAAAACTTTTACAAAGGATATAATAAAGTATTTTTTTTTTTAATTGTAACATTATAAAATGAGATACATTGGGGCTGGCATTAAAAAGAACGAATGACAAATTTTCAGTATCTCAGTATACTTTGTCTTTATTAACCTTATGTCTGGTTGTTTGTTCATTTGTTTGTTATTTTGTTACCTCTTAGCTCCGTAATGGCTTAACTAATTACTATACAATTTGGCCGTATGGTACCGGAAAGAATAGGCCACCCCTTCCTTTCACGAGGGTGTCGTAAGAGGCGACTAAGGGAAGGCGAGGGATCGGCAATAGCGTCTCTCTTGAAACATCTCTAAAATCTAACTGTGGTTGCCAACCCGCCTGACAAGTGTGGCAACTACTAGCTAAACTCCTCTTATGAGGTAGGCTTATGTACAACAGTGGACATGTTTAACGATTACAATGACGAATCATTTAAACGACGCCATACTCTCTCCTCATAGTCAGTTTCAGTCTTTATTTATTTATTTATTTTACACTTTATTGCACCAAGTAAAAAGAGAAATAACAAATACAGTAAATATTAATTAGAAGTGATACAATCTTTAGTTTGTGAAGTTGTTTAAATGGTTTTCCTGATCGAAAAAAAAGCGGATTCGGGCTTCCACCTCGAATAATACCAAGTAATTGTAACCGGCGGGTGTAAAGAATAATAACCGTAGTAATAATTTTGTTATTGCAAACCCGAGCGGAGCCGCCGTTACTCGGATATAAAAAAAAAAGTAATAGCCCCAATTTGGCGAGCCGAACGAATGGAGATATTCAGGGATTATGTACAATACTTAGCGGGGTAATACTGCGCCGCGATAACTCGACACAAACAGATTTATTCACACACCAGTCTTTACCAGCGACTTTTATTTATTTATTTAATTATTTAACAATGTTGCACTAAAAACATAAAAATAAACAATGACATATAAACAATTCAATTGAAATACAGTAGCATGAAGTACAGGTTAAAATATACACATAAAGGTACAAAAGGCGGTCTTATCGCTAGGGCGATCTCTTACAGACAACCTTTGGTTAAAGGAGGACAGATAGAAGTGGGTAGGTGGTGCTTGAGTGGCTTTGTCCTCGTTACTAGATCATGACCGGCTTATAAAGTAGACTGCATTCTTCTTCATTCTAAATATACCGTATCTTGCTTCTGCAGGCATTGGTTGCACCATCAAATGTCGAGCTGTTATAAAAAAAAATGTTTAAGTGACGAAACATCTTATTATTCATCGATATATCTGCTATTATTATTTACATATATCACTGCTAAATATAAACCTCCCCCTTGAGGGGTTTTGCCAGTAGTTGCCACGCTTAGCAAGCTGGTTAGCAAACGCAGTTAGTCTTCGTTGATGTTTTGAGAGAGACGCTTCTGCCCATCGTTCGACTATTAAATTCCCTTAATCGCTTTTTATTAATATTATAAATAATAAATTGGTAAAAATTAATTACATGTACATTCAATGGGCAAAATTTGCTGATTACATTACATTACAGCAAAATAAATTACATTTCATCATTCCATTTTGTGGAGCAAAATGTATATGTCATGATTACGCCCAGAGAACTAACAAACAAACAAACTTAAGACCTATCACATAAGTAAGGATTTTAAAAAGGTAAAATATTACTGTCCCTCTGTAACTTGTCACCGTAGATTTTAATTTGTCAATAGAGAATGTTAATAAAGTAAAAGAGATTTGAAATGCGAGCGCCGTGAAGCGTCTCCGGAATCCAGTTGGCAGAGTGTTTCAATAAGAATAGTGTAAAAGAGGTTAAAACAAATATAAACTACGTTAACTCGGAGATAAACGATAAGAGCAACCACTTTTGTTTTTTTTATGACAAAACTTTAACTCGGAATAATATTTTTGTACGATATTTAGAATACAAATCAAATATACTCGTACTGATGGCCCACAACGTGATAACCGTCGTCTATAAATAGCACCGTGGACATCATAGAATATACTGTGACACCCATGATACCCTCTAAACATTTTTTTTTAATTTCATTTATTGGAACGATAAACATTGTAATTTAATTTTTTTTAATTTTATTAATAGTCAATTATATATATATATATATATATATATATATATATATATATATATATATATATATATAATTGACTATTATTATTATATATATATACGTATACGTTGCACTACACTGCTATTTATCTTTCTATTCTATCTCATATAGTAAATTTATAGCAAATTTCATAATAATAGATTGAGCTGTTAAAGTGCTAAGGGGTAACAAACAAACAAATATATAAACAAACAAACCCACTTTGATACTCATAATATTCATATTTGTAAAATCAATCGATTTTACAAAAAAAAATCTTTACCTACCCACTGAAACATTTCCGTGAACAAAATTAGAAGTCAAACAGAACAAAACTAATTTCTGATACGTTTGACTTCGTAATTAAATTTATAAACTCAAAATTTTAAGATCAAATTGTTGCTCGGATACAAAGTAATGAGTTTACTCTTTTCAACCAACTTCAAAAAGGAGCAAGCTCTCAGTTCGACGACTTTTTTTTTATGTATACGTCACGTAATATCTTCGCCTGTTCAAAATATATTTTGATGATACATTTTGTCACACTAATACCGTTAAGAGTGGGGGAAAGGGATTGTTAGCAATGCAGTTTAACAGCCCCATTGCTAGCAGTACGTCTTATTAGGTCGATCTCCACGTGGTTTCCCCAAGAAACCATCGTGAACAAATTCTTATTGAATTCGTCACGATGGACTAACTGACCTACTTTATCCTCACCTATCATCCTTCACTGGTGCCTCGCCGGTGTATACAGATAGCGCGGGTGGGGCTACCATTCCATTATTATCCATTAAAAAAAAATACCGTTAAGAGTAGGTATTGTTCCACGTAAGTGAGAATCAAGCACACAATCTGTCTAATGGATTCCACATTGTCGACACTGAAAAAAAATTAGAATGGCAAATAAGCTGACGGCCCACCTGATGGAAAGTGGTAACCGTCGCCTATAGACATGAGCAGTACCATGGACATAACTGAGTGTACTGTTTCGACCATGACACACCGCATGCGTTCCCATTCCTGAGGACTCAGGTGTTATTCCTCTGTACCCTATAAATTCACTGCCATATCCCACCCTTCAAACCGAAACATAGCCATGAAACCACAACTGCTTCACGGTCCACACAACACGAATAGGACAGAGGTGCCCAAGCAAATGCCTTTTGTACAAAGTCTCCCTCTGGTAAACTCACAGTATACTCGTCGATCGTTTTTGTAACCAGGATAACCCATAATATCAGAGATGGGTGGGTTGTAGCGTTGCTTTTAAAATATTTAACGACAACTCTAAAGTAACAGACGTATTTCCTTTTTATTGTATTCACCAAATCGCTCTAGGCGAAAAATAAAGCTTGCACAAAACAATAGGTGAGCCGAGGTTTTGAATCGATTTGCTTACGGTACTCACTCGAACGAAACACAGCCGACTGTCTTTGTTACAAAGAATAAACACACATGCTTTGTGCGACTCGAATTGTGATTCATAGATTTTACATTGGTTTTCGTGACGTACACGACGAGTATCGTGAAATAAAGTTACAATTTACGACAGATGATTTTACTTAGCAATGCGATATTACAGTCGAGTCTTTGTGCCAATTTGTCGAGATGATAGTCGAAGGAGGCCAAAAGATGACTGAGCTTATTGACGTGCTTACTTTACATAAGATGTAAAATGATTATAATACACTGTAGAGGACATTGCTACTATGTGAAATTTGCTACTTTGTTCTCTTTTAAGATCTTCACTTTGAATGCTTGTTGTCTTTTCTTAGTATTGGAATAATGAAACCGTTTAAAAGATGATAGTTGTTTTGTACAATAGCTACTGTTTAACTGTTCAATTACTGTTTGTAATAACAAACAGTAAGTATTGTTTTATGTACAACAACAATGTTATTACTAATTTTGCCATTTTATTATTAAGACAATGCTATATTTATTCTATGAAGACTTGGCCAGTAATCGTAGAAGCGGCTGGGGAGGCCTTCACTCAGCAGTGAGACATCATACGTTATGATTCATTGATTTATTCAAAATTAGAAGCCAAATATTTCTCGTAAAAATAACGCAAGATGAATTCACATTTTCCGATGAATTGTCAGGTAGCTATTTGATTATTGGTCGTACATTAGTGTAATATGTTTATTAGTTTTACTTATAAATCTTGATAACACTACAAATTCAAAGATACATACATAGCTTTATTAAAATTATACGAAGACAGACTTAGTACAGATACACTACTTACGGTATTACCTTGTACTTGCGGTTTACTGTACTTAATCATAAATCTGATTTTGATTTTTCCCAAGTCAATTCTTTTCATAATATTAGAAAGGAAGAAAAATATTTATTATTTATTAGGACCTATTGTATTCTGATAAAGAGTAAATCAAGTAACGTCTAAATAACATTTATAATACGAGAAAAATACTAACGTTCTCTTTGTATTGAGAATTCGACAGCTTGCGCAACTGTTTTGAAGAATCCAACATCCTTACTTATTGGCTCCCGATATTAGTATTTAAAAAGATAAAAGCAGGTAAAACTTATAAAGGCAGACAGGTAATAATACTGTGAACGCCGTAGCAACAAATTGCTGATACTTAATTCATTTTTAGAAAATTATGTGAGGCTTTTAACAATAAACTGCCGAAATCTCTCCCGAACCGGCGGCTCGGGCGGAGATTTAAGAGCTGGCATAAAAACGGCTCTCGGTAAAAAGGCTTATTAAAGGCCAAACTAATATATCAATGATAAGAATGTCGGGCCAAATTAAAACTTCTTCTGACTGTCTATCTCCATAAGTAATTTCTTAGATAAAAGGCTCACTTCTTAGTTAATAAAAATAATAGATAAATACGCTCACGTCTGTAATCCCCGGTGCGGTAGTCAGAGTCGACAACCGCTGTCACGTGTCATCGTTGTGTGGAGCGTGACGTAACATATTAGAATTTAACGCGACAGAAGGCGTGTCCCCCGCTACACTCGGACTTTTTGGATTTTTTTTTGTAATTAGATGACAATGAAATGGTAACTCCGCCTGTACTATCGGTATACGCTGGCAGGACACCAGTGAGGGATGATAGGTGAGCATGAAACGGCAGGCCAGTTAGTCCATCGTGACTAATTAAAGGATAAGTTAGTCACGGTAGTGTCCAGGGGAACCGTGTGGAGGTCGACCTGACAGGGTATATTGATAGCAATGAGGACTAACCTCCCTATTTAGTAACAGTCCCTTCCCCCCTGACTGATTTGGTTTTTTCCCGATGTTTTATGTTCTTTTTTTATAAATAATGAGCACTTGTTTTGGCTTCTATTATTCTTATTAAGATTCCTTGCATCATTTTCTTCACCATATCAGTCTTTAACTGCCCACTGCTAAATATAAGTCTACCCCTTGGTAGCTTTTGCCAGTAGTCGCCATACTTGGCAGGCCAATTAGCAATCGCAGTTAGGCTTTGGAGATGTTTTAAAAAGGACACTGATGCCTTCTACGGGAAAGAAGCGTGTAGCCTATTCTATGCCAGGAGCACACGACCCTTTTTCTTAAATATTTTCTATTTCAGACATCGTCTGGTTACAACTTTATTGTATTAACAAAACAGTCTATTTTCGTTTGTGCAGCATTCTGTTTGCGGACATATGCGGCTTCACGTCCCTGTCGGACCAGTGCACCGCTGAAGAACTGGTCCGCCTTCTCAACGAACTCTTCGCCAGGTATGTATGATCCATTTAAAGGTAGATTTAGACCAAATAAGCGTAGTTTATTTATATTTATAAGTATCAGGTCCACATGAAAAACGCATTATGAAAGTGCTTCCACCGTTCGACTTCTGTCGCGAATAGGCACTTAAACTTTTAGTCTATATGTTAGCTAAGTTAGTTCTTCTAGGCTGATATTCTGCTCTTAATTGCTCTTTTTGGTTTATACAATATATTATATATAATCATGTTATATTATATTAAAATATTTCCTAGCGCCGGCGTCGCACAGTTTCTTTAAAAATAAATAACAGTCCATAAATTCTCTTGCCCGTGACTTCGTCTGCGTAACCGGGGTATGTCTACTGACCGGGTTAGAAAATAGCCTGTATCCGTCTCCATGTAATATAGTACATATATATGAAATTGCACAGAGATCGTTTAAGCCGTTAAGGCTTTATAATATAACAAACAAACTCTTACATTTTTAATATTAATAAAAGATTTTTCTTACAATAATTATTACAAATAAATGTATTCGATATACAAAAACCATATCCTCAACTAACACTTACGACCTACCTTTTAATAATATTAGCTAACAAGCAATATAATGGACTATAAAAATATGTTTTGTGTAGAATAAATAGTGCACATAGATTACTCTCTCAACTCGAGAATTCCTTAATTAAGACAATGGGACTATTATCTTGTTTCAATTAAGACGTGGCGCATGGAACCCGGTGTCCAGTGCTCGCGCTACTATTTATAGAGTCTGTATTCGCTCCCACTAGTAATTGCCTGAAGTCTAGACCAGTTTAAAAAGGTTTTGTCTGGACAGGAAATCATATTGCACTCTACTTACTGGCCACGGCCACTTAGAATTTCATTCTGCTACAAGTGAAACTCGCGCGGGCCACTGATAAAACAGTTGTGAGTTATTAATGTACTTCTTGTTCTTATTTTTATTAATGGCAATCGTTCGCTATTTGTACGACCATTTCTGCCAGCGTCACGTATAAGAGGCTTAGGAGGCTCGTACTGGAAATAGAATAGAATAGAAATTTATTGTTTGACAAAAACACAAAGTTACAAATACAAGATACAATGGGCCCCACACTAGACGAGCCTGTATCGTGGGCACCCGACAAAGATTAACAATACACAATCTGTTATAATCGTAATAACATTCTACATAGTGGACAGGTGTTAATATAAAAGAAAAGGAATATAAAATTAACATAATGATCCTTGGTGATCAAGCAATCCTGAAATATTTTAACCTTAGTAAAATCAGTAATATAAATACACAAGCAATTATAAAACGTAAAAAATATATGGATGCCCTTAAGAGAAGCGAAGTTGTGTAAATGAATGTGGGTGTGTTCGCGAGTATGTGTGAATGTGTGTTGTGCAAACTATGTAAAAGATGTGTACTTTTTTTTAATGAGTGATAACAGAATAGTAGCCGCGCTATCGGTATACACCGGCGGGGCACCAGTGAAGGATGATAGATGATGATGAAGTAGATCAGTTGGCCCATCGTGACGAATTCAACAAGAATTGTTCACGATGGTTTCCAGGGGGAACCACGTGGAGGTCGACCTAATAAGGTATATTGCTAGCAATGGGGCTATCAAACTCAATTGCTAACAATCCCTTTCCCCCCCGAAAGATGTGTACTGTATGTAATATTTTATTGTATGTTATTATTATAAATGGAAATTATATTTAAAGAACTGGCCTAAATTTGAGCTTTTTGGTATAAAAAACTGAATAAAACACAATATGAGTTTGTGATATTTATCAATACGTAATATAACATATATTGTATCAGCCACTAATTGTCCACTGCTAAACATAACCTCCCCCATAAGGAAAGATTTGACAGTAGTTGCCACGCTTGGCAGGCGGGTTAGCAGCCGCAGTTTCGGCTTTGGTGATGCTTTAAGAGGTACGCTGCTACCCGTCCCTCTGCCATAAGCTCTCTAAGTCGCCTATTAAAACATAAAACATCCATGAGAAAGGAGAGGGGGTGGCCCATTCTATGCCGGGACCTACTATATATATATATATATATATATATCCATCTTCTTGACCAGATTTACAAATAGATTTATGTCTAATTCTAAGTTTGTGCAATATACTGGTGAACCACAATGATCAACATATAGTCTATATAATATAGATATAATAGTAGACTTAGGCAGCCTTTTGTGTCTTAAAAACAAAGTTTTAATTGGAATAATTGTTTGGATCAAAGCATAATATGGACCAGTGTTTCTCGAGGTCTCTTATCAAGTATATGTATGTCCACGCATCCCGGAAATCTGTTAGTGGGCATGCTATAAGGTCATTGCAGACGATTTTATGGTGCTTCTGATCTCCACTATTACTGGCTGTGTATTTAGCAAGGGAATCCACGCACTCATTACTTACAATCACTACTAGAACAGGGATCCACATTAAAACTATCTCCAAACCTTCATCCGAACATTTTTTAAATTTTGATTTAATATCTGAATTAGTAATGATATTTCAAGATCCAATTGCAGTAACAATTGGATGTATAACAGACGTGGGTATTCACTAGACATGTTTTGTTTAATGACATGACATGTTTTGTCTCTCGACTCGTTCAACTGCCGATACTCGAAGATTCGTCAGAATTTCCACGCCCTCACATATTAGCTTTCAATCTCTGACCACCGTTTTGTTCATACACCTTTTGCAACACGTGTTTCACAAAACTAGACGTTGCATCTTCAAAGGAATTATTAGGTCGCTGCTCGGAGCCTAGTGTTAACCGTTTGACGGCCAAAATGCGAAAATAAATCGCAATCACGAAGTTGAACAAAAAGCCAGTAGTTTACAAATAAATCAGTCCAGGTCCACTATTATCGTGATACGTGTTAGGTATGTATCAAAATTGAAACGACGCAGCAATAATTCACAATTCCCTAAACATGGCACGAGCTCCGTGGGCTCTAAACAAGATTATATATCATTTTGTCTTGTTCGTGATAAAGTGGCGTGGGGTGGATGTGGCCATCCATCACTGCGAGCCTCGTTAGGGCCCCGTACAGGGGACACCTTCACCTAACAAGTGGACCGCACGCTCCACCAATTATAATAACTACAAACATCAATTATACACATTACATTCACAAACTTTTTCCAAAATCACTGGCACTATATACTTTATATATCTAAACGCAAAATAAAGGTCGTACCGCATAAAAAATATACCTAAAACACGGCGAAATCGAAATGGTTAGCATCTGTTTATAAGGGAGCGTTTTACTTCATTATTTATATAAAACTGAACGTTTTTAAGCAAAGAAACGTTGGGGAAAAAACAATGAAAAATATTAATTGGAAAATACTAAAACGACGCGTCCAGCATTGAATTACTTACTATAGGTGATTAAAATATTGAGCGTTCTATACTAACACGACGCGCCCAGCTGTCGAGTTACTATAGGTGATTTTTTTTTATTCTTAAAATTTCTTTCTATAACATTACGACATAAACGTGAGACAATTTATGAAAATAATTGGAGCAAGAGACGCTTTTGTTACTTATTTCTCTTTGCCTACTTCAGAGTGAACGATGATAAAAATATGTAAATAATAATGCATACAAATTGTAATCGCACACAAAAAGTCTCGCCCTCCGTGCCAAATATTTGTTTCATGAATAATAGGAAGACAGGACGGCATCGCCATTCATTTGCGTCTCTACAATTATTAAATATATATTTATAAAAATTGTATTTAATTGTTGTACAACTCTACTTATATTTACCGTAATATATGTATATTTTACGTATTTGTAGTTAAATGTCCCTGTAAGAAAGCAATTTAGATATGTTACAAGCTCGTCAAGATATAAATCGGGGCCTTACACAAAATTTGCACCTTTAATAGTGATTTTGCTATTTCTCTCTTCAATCGTATACTCTTCACAGAGTGGTCGTGGTTTTATGTATGATGATAGTGCATCGTTAATAAGGCCCTCCTTAGCGATTGAGGTCCTCGCAATGCGTCTCCATCTACTTCTGCTCACAGCCGAGCGAGAGCATACCACAATAGACTGCTGTGTGGCCGTTTTGATGAGGTCAGTCGATCGCTTTGGTGATCTACCCCGAAAACGTTGGCCTTGTACCGACCCTCGAACAATAAGATGTTCCATATAGATTTTATTCCGGATGATATGGCCGAGGTGCCTTTTACAGACTTCCAAAACACTAGCCATCTTATTCGTATTGTTTCAATTATTCCTTTTAAGTTATTGAACAATGTGATAAAATGTTTATGTGAAATAAATACATATATTTATGCACTGTCTGTATTCTGTTCATTTCACAGTTGTATCCAAAGCGTATAACGTATTTTATTTTTAAAACAATTGCCTATAGAATGCATGGATATATTAGACAGCTGATTTGCCGTTGGACTTCTTAATCAAAAGCAACATATAAGGTACGTGTAGCGCGCTCATTCGATGGAACAGGATAAATCAAGGTGGATTGATGTACGCAGAGATCTCGTCCGGAGCGATCGTAAATTTTTCACTGCGCTTTATTGCCGCTTGCAGCTTTTACGGTGCTAGGTGCATTAATGCGACATTTCACGGCGCGTTGGCGACGTGCTCGCTGCCACCTGCCACAAAACCAAGTCCCGTGCCACATCTTACGCGATAAATACCACTGTCTATGTTAATATATACACATCTATTTACCAAAGGAAACTTATTTAGTTCAAATTCAAATAATTAGTATGTCTTTTTATATAATTGAAGTATAGCACATTTTAGAATCCAAAGTGATGTAATGCCCTCAGATTTTTACATGTGAATCTATTATTTTTGCTAATACAAAATATGTTTTTTTTTTTAATGGATGATAATGAAATGGTAGCCCCGTCTGCACTATTGGTATACGCTGGCGGGACACCAGTGAGGGATGATAGATGAGGGTGAAGCAGGTCAGTTAGCCCATCGTAACAAATTCAACAATAAACCAATCACGATGGTTTCCAGGGGGAACCGCGAGGAGGTCGACCTGATAGGGTTTATTGCTAGCAATGGGGTTGCTAATCCCCATTACTAACAATCCCTTCCCCCCATACAAAATATGTTTGCAATTAAATGTGATTAAACTGCGAGTATGAATCGATTAAAGATCAAAATTATTTAATAAAAAAAATTAATATTATTTTTAGTAGAGTACAATAATAAAAACAATTTATTCATAATATTTATTTTTTACATTAATCGTAATACTATTTGATATTTCGTACATAGTTTCTAAAATTTATCAAGAGCCCCCGTTTTAATTGTTCCAATTGCGAAATAAATGTGAATAAATATGTATTTAACTGACATTAGCATGACCGATTGGGCAACGTAAATTTTCAGTAGTATTCTTTAAATATTACATACAAGGTTTTTTCTCAAACATGCTTGGAAATGTTAGCATTATTTTGACAATCTTCTTCGAGATAAATCAAAATTGCCGTACTGGCCAGATACATGCGGGCAGCGGCCGACAAAAGTTGTATGAAAATCCATATCTGTCGTGTTTTGCGACCAGTTAAATTACCATGTAAACTTATATCTGTCCTGTAATTTAAAAATGGAATGACCTTTTACTTCGAAACATGGCTACCAAGGAGGTAACTAATACAAGGTTTTGTTTAAATTTCGAACTGGCTTGCAAATAGAAAGCTGTTTATTGAAAAAAAAAACAAAGGAACATACTATACAAGCCTTGGCCACAACTAGGCGTTGATGGACTTATGTATGTGTGCCTCGGCTACGCCTCGGCCCACATTTGCACGTTCGTCCATCAATGCCTCAGTTGCTGGCCGCGGCAATAATGTACTATTATTGCCTTCACTATCTCACTGTGGAGGTAATCGTAAAATAAATACCTCAAATTGAAACTGAATCATGTTACGTAAACCGAAAATCTTGAAGCTATAGAATCAACGAGATAGGTTATTGCATACTCAAAAAACAGCTTTGAATAGAAAAACATTAGGTACAGTATCCAATGATTTGTTGACGAAAAGTAAATAATTATCGCCACTAACAGTAGGCGTAGTAATTATTACCACATTTAATACATTGTCATTTCATGAAATTATTATATTTATTCCTAATAATATCACCAGTGATAAATCACAAAAGTGATTTTCCCTCGGAATGACTTCATAACGCACTCGCTACTATTTGCTGTGTAAAGTGAAATATGAATTATAGTTTTTAGCAAGTAGATACTTTAAAACAGTGTAGTAAAGTCTCTACTTGTATCCTTAGTTTAGCTTATAGTTAAATAGATGGACCATATGCTCGGTTGTCTAAAACAAACCTTTTTTTTAGATTCGACCGTCTGGCGGCTGAACACCACTGCCTCCGCATCAAGCTCCTCGGGGACTGCTACTATTGCGTGTCAGGACTGCCGGAGGCGCGCGACGACCACGCCAAGTGCTGTGTAGAAATGGGACTCGACATGATAGACGCTATTGCGTGAGTACCACATACCACTCGCATATACAAACCGTGGAAGGAGCTTCATATAAGCTGTACATATAAGAACAGAGGCAGACTTTTTGCATAAATCATTCCCATAAACCCCTGTACCCCTGTCTCGCCTATTTTGCCATCGAGCAAAAATATTTATTTATATATTTATAAATATCTAAATAAATATTATATTATTATATTTTTATTATTAATATATATATATATATATATATATATATATATATATATATATATATATATATATATATATATATATATATATATATATATATATTGATAAATGTTCCCGTCTATCATTATCATATCAGCTTTTAACTGTCCACTGCTGAACATAAGCTTCCCCCTAGGGGGGTTTGCCATTAGTAACTACACTTGGCAGGCGGATTGGCATCCGCAGTTAGGCTTTGGATATGTCTTAGAAGAGACGCTGCTGCCTATCCCTCGCCCTCCCTTAGTCGCCTCTTACGACACCTACGGAAAAGGAAGGGGTGGCCTATTCTATGCCGGGACCACACGGTAAATGTTTTGGTAACTAAGAATAATCAAGGAGCATTGTTATCTTCTGCCTAAGATGATTCTCATCTCTAATAAACCGTATGTAAGTGATGTTCTTTGTGCATTGCAGACTGGTGCGCGAGGTGATGGCGGTAAACGTGAACATGCGCGTGGGCATCCACACGGGCCGCGTGCACTGCGTCGTGCTGGGGCTGCGCAAGTGGCAGTTTGACGTGTGGTCCAACGACGTCACCCTCGCCAACTACATGGAGAGCGGTGGCGTTGCCGGGTGAGACGCTACATACACGTTTATATAGAAATGTGTTTGTGTACGTGCATGTTTGTGTGTATGTGTGTGTGTGTGTGTGTGTGTGTGTGTGTGTGTGTGTGTGTGTGTGTGTGTGTGTGTGTGTGAGCGTAAGAGTGCGTGTTCGTGTGCGTGTGGGTATGCATATGCGTCTGTGTGCGTGTGCGTGTGTGCGCGCGCGTGTGTGTGTGTGTGTGTGTGTGTGTGTGTGTGTGTGTGTGTGTGGGTGTGTACATACGCGCACTCGTGCTATCGCACGCATCTGTGTTTGAATAATTTCAGTTATATTAATTTAAAATTTTAATAAAATACAGCCGCGTTCACATCACAAAGGAAACGCTGCGATGTCTCGGCGATGACTACAAGGTGGAACCAGGGATGGGTGGCCAGCGAAACGCGTACCTCAAGGATCACAACATCGAGACTTACCTCATTGTGCCGGACGATACCAGCCGAGTGGTGAGTCACTGAACATTTATTTGCAACTTCGATAACCTCGTTAGAGCGGTGATCGACACAGGATGCCAAGTTCAATTCTCGATTAGGACGATTTTTAAAACTACCATTCCTCTATGCATTCTGGATAGTGACCTATGATATCCTAACTTACAGACCGGGTATTAGGCATTTTAAAAGTGTTAAAACAATTTTACACACGTCTCGTCGTGTGTGTTGTGATTCTTTTGAATTTGATCGCTAGTCTATACTTATATTATAAAAAGGAAATATTTAAATGTTTATTTGTAATAAATAAACTAAAAAACTACATAACTGATCAAAAAATTCTTTCACCTATAATAAGCTATGTTTTCGCCATGTATATCGTAGTGACTCAAATATATATACATACATATATATATATATATATATATATATATATATATATATATATATATATATATATATATATATATTGGCAAGTAACATTGGCTGCATATTATTTTCGAAACCGGGCGGATTGCTAGTATAGTAATAAAAACCAATACAAAATCTCCTATATTGAATAATGCTATTTACAATGTTATAATACAATACACTGATGACACAGGACAAGAAACCGCAACACACCTTCTCGATCAATGGGAATGTCTCGAAGGAGATGCGCGTCATGGGACACGGCTCACAGCACGGCAAACACTCCACCAAGTAAGTGTACAAATTATTCTTTTCATCTACCGGTTTTTTGTATAAATTTAATTTCCCGCATTACCATAAATCTACTTCTTATCGCATTGGTACCGACAAAACTGCGTCTCAGTTCTATAGGATCCAAAGAGCGGCAACAGTATGCTAAAATTGAATGGCCATAAATCGAACTGTCAATACCAGATACACTAGACATCGATTTATTCGTACAGGCTGACGTTAATTAATTAGAACTGAAAGTTGACATACACATAAATAACTGTTTAATGTTACATTATTTACGAAAACAATTAGAATACAAACAATTCTGAAAATACGCTTTAATACATTTATTTCTCTAAAGATTTCACTTTTACATAAATCACTTGAATGAGAAATTTAAAAGTATGAACATGCCCTTAATATCTACTGTTAGCGAGCGTAATTTATCAAACATCAACTAAAAATAAAACATAATGTGAAACTACCTTCATTTTATAAAAATTAGACACAAATAAGTGGTATAATATTATGAATAGTATTTTTAAAAGGAACAAATCCTATTTTTTATTTGATGTCGCCTTAAAGGTGTACGGTTGACACACACACATACACACACACAAAGACATCAAACGATACCACTTACGTTACAAATACCAGATTACAAGTTTGGATCGCAATTTCCTCGGCCGACTACCCTGCAATAACATTCAGCGTGCCAGTTGGCTGGCGCGAGATCGCGCCGCGCCCTGTCGCCGGATTACAGATGGGCATAACATATATTGTATTTACCTCCAATGTACAATTTCAACTCACTGAACATATTATTGTTCCATTTACCCACTGAAATATATTAAACTAATATAACTTTAAAATTATCATTACACGAATTTAATAATATCATTGTTATCAAATTATATTTAAATCGTTACTAGGTACTTTTTATAGCATAAATTAGCTTTAAATTTACATTGCCTGCCTATCTATTACATAAAGTATCGAACTAAATTCGATGAATGAATGAATGCAAATATTTATTTGCATTTTGCAAGAAATATGGTAAATATAATATAATAATATTAAGTCCACATATTTCGCCACAATTAGGCATGCAAAATTTAAAATATTTAAATATTACATTAACAATTCTTATAAAAAAAAAACAATATGTCAAATACAATTACTTTGTAATATACCTAATCTGAATTCATTTATAAAATCCTCGATTAGTATCTATTTACTTTCAACATTAAATACAGGCACAAAAATCTTTATAGGTACACAGCATCGAAATTATATTTTAAATTAAAAAACAACCTAACTATATACTGAGTATAATAAATAACACTTGATATAAGACCGTTGCAAAAATGAAGCTGTAAAATGAGAAGATAGCAAAATTCAATAACAAAATAGGGAAGCGACTCGACGATATTGAAGTTGGTGCATAAATGTAAAATGTTTGCCACTCACGAAGTCGCAAACGTCCAATTTGCGAATATTCACAATACAGATAGCATCCAATTCAGAAAACTAGCATATTGTGTGCATGGATTGCATGCATGTGCATGAAGTGCATGGATACATAACCAGCTATTACACAGCACAAACTTAATTTGGATTAGGTGGTTGTCTAAAATGTATCCAGGTCAAACTGCACAAAGTCGACAACTGTATGATTTCAATTATGCGCCACGACAATTCCCCAGCCTGTTTCATGGAAATGAAATAGGAAACTCTGGCCACCAACTTCTGAACTACATGTCACGCAACACTTAGGTGTACGATGCAGTTGTTATTGTCACAAGAGCACTCGCCTCTGTTGAGCGAATTGCAGTGAATATTCTATCTGACTTTAGGTCTATATATTCAACAGAACATAAAAAATACTGAGCAAGATTTGCTTAAAATCCTTAGGGCATATTTCTGTTGACAGTATATGATAGACTACAATTTGCGGACTAAAAGTTCATTCAAATCATTTCAACCGCATACAAGCATAAATTGTCAAGTAACGCATTATTATAATAGACTTGATGGAAGCACGTCCATATCTATACACTCCCATAAGCTGGATTTATGAAGAAAAATAAAGTTTTAATTGAAATTGTTGCTGCAAACAAGATTAAAGTAATCAGTGCAGACGGAGAGATTTCTGGCGTGTCTCTTCTTTGTGTGCGCCTTAATTATCTTTCTTAGCTATTCCAGTAATTGATATAAGTTAAATCTTATAAAGGTAAGGCCACGATAACAACACTAGTTTTTTGTTTCTTCCGCCAAAGTCTTACAACCGTGTAATGTAAAAATGCGTTTGTTTTATCATATCAGCCTTTAACAGTCCACTGCTGAACATGAGCCTCCCCGTTGAGGGGTTTTGCCGGTAATTGCTACGCTTGGCAAGCGGATTGACAATTGCAGTAAAACTTTAGAGATGGTTTAAGAGGGACGCTTCTGCCCATAGCTCTCTCTCACTTAGTCGACTCTTACGACGCCTACGGGAAAGGAAGGGCTAGCGTATTCTATGCCAGTACCACACGGCCAAAAATGCGTTTGAAACATATTGGAAATAAATAGTTACTGTCTATAAGTAATGAAATGTTATACTCTCATTACCAGACTGTGAAGCGGCAAGTTGTTCGCGACTTTAAATATAATGAGTCTAATAAGTAATTAAAAATTATATATGCAATGTCTACAAAAGAAAATAGTACAATATTTGTGACGCTAACAAAAAATAATGTTTCAAATATATGTAATAAAATGAAAATAAGTTTCTGTAAATGCATCTCCATAGAAACAAAACCGTCCAGTATCTCGTGTTGAATACGGTTTATTCATTTTATCACTAGGTAGATACATTGTTTTTTTTTTTTAATTTTAGCTTGCCTCTATCCAGGATCGGAGTTGACGCCGGCAATGAGAACAAGAAACCGGAAGATGAAGTCAACGAATACCTGATGAAGGCAATCGACGCGCGTTCCATCGACCGCCTGCGCGCCGAGCACTGCCGCCCCTTCACGCTCACATTCCGCGATCAAATCCTCGAGAGGAAGGTAACTACCATTACACAGATATATATATCACTGAGTATATACTGCTATAGTCTATTGGGACAACCTCGGCAGGAAGCTCATTCCACAACCATGAGTGTTCGTGAGAGAAAAAATCTCTGATACCGCGTTGTACACGACCATTTAGGCTGTAGGGTATGAGGGTGAACTCCCTGCCGATGGTGAGCCACACGATGGTAGAAAATGGCCGTAGGCATCATATTGAATAATTCCTCTGAGCACAATTCGTTGTATGATTTTGTTAGAATCCTTACGTCTAGCAACATTTAATAGCTTTAATTCTTTTGAAAATAGTTTGTTGTTTGGCTGGGAAGTCGTTTTTTTTATTTACGTAGCAAAATTTACTTACTTATTTAATGTACCTATTTGTACATACTCAATTGGCCCAGTAACGATAAACGGTAGACGAGAAAAAGTACTCAATTATGAATTATTGCCTGAAAGCGTTTACATATGGAGCGTTTATTTACATGTGATGATATTAGTTTGCTCAAGAAATTCACCAGCAAAATGCGTATATTTGTAAAGTGGATTTTTTTTATTATTAGAATTATTTAACGTATATAATATATACCAATTTTATTTTAATTTTTCCAAAAAGATTTCTACTCGTCTATTATTGTATCAGACCACTGCAGAACATAGTCTTCCCCATGAGGGGGTCTTGCTAGTAGTTGTTATGTTTGGTAGGTGGGTTGGCAACCACAGTTAAGATTTGGAGATGATTTAAGAGAGACGCTGCTGCCCATCCCTAGCCCACCTTTAGTTGCCTCTAACGACACCCACGTGAAAGGAAAGGGTGGCCTATTCTATACATGCTTATTGCATTAAAAAAGATATTGGATTCTACTCGTAATTATAATATATCCGATAATCTTTAGAAGATTATAAACAATTGAAAATCAATTATCTAACAATATGTATTAAGCAAAAGATACTGGATACATTAATTATCAATTGAGCGTAGTTCGATGCGTGACTAGTGTAGGCTAGTAGCAGTGATCACGTTCCAAATCAAAAGTCTCTGTAGACGCGTACAGACCGTGCTCGAGCCGTGAGCCGAGCTAGGAATGGATTAAAGCGAGATTTACCCATTATCTGTAATTCTATATGTGCTTTGCAAGTTGACAAACATCCGACCGCAAACAAGTCAGTCTACATTAAGCCTGTCTATACGTTTCTACGTATATTTTATGTCTAACTAAGTGTACCTGCTGCTCACACGTTCCCCGAAAGAAAATTGCAAGGCAAGCTGGATTACTCGTTTGTAATAAGAGAAAGGGGAGTATTACAATATTCATTAGAATACTCAAACATTGTACCGTTACCTTCATGTGGCACGAGGTTTATTTTGACATAAATTAAGCCACAATTAGATAAGTAGGTCACGAGGGAATGTACTGGATTTTATAATTGCATATATATCGCCCTTATGTTATAACAGTTTCCCCAATGTACTGACCTTGGTAATTTAAACCACCAGAGGGAGACTTTGTACAAAAGTCAATTGCTGGGGTACCTCTGTCCCATTCGTGTTTCAACCGTGAAGCAGTTTTGTTTGCATGGCTGTGTTTCCGTTTGAAGAGTGGGATATGGCGTGAATTTACTGGGTACAGAGGAATAACACCTGAGTCCTCAGGAATGGCAACGCATGGGGGGTATCATGGGCGAAACAGTATACTCTGTTATGTCCATGGTACTGCTCATGTCTATAGGCGACGGTTACCACTTTACATCAGGTGGGCGTCAGCTTGTTTGCCATTCTAAGTAGCATAAAAAAAAATTAAATATTTCTCTTTCATTAAAATCCGAACCAGCCGAAAGATTTCATTAGATAAAAAAAAATATTATAATGACCATACAGCCAACTTACTATACATACTAATTTTTATTCTCACAACGGATATAAAATTAGATGCACAGATGGTCCTTAACCTATCTTAACAGACGTAGTATACTTTATATGCTAATTAACGCGGGCAAAACTCCGGGTCACAGCTAGTAGTTAAGTTGGATGAGAAAACGAAGACCGTGCGAGTTACTAAAGCATAGAGAGCCTCTAAACACCCCATAGATGAGAATATGCAAATGTTTTGCCCCGTTATTTCGCTTTGTCTGTTTACGATTCTATGGCCATATATTACAATAAACTTTTTTAGTATAAAGCGAGATCAACAAGAAATTTACGAGTTACACCTACGTAATAAAACTTTATTTACTCTATGGTTAAGTCTATAAAAAAATAAAGTGTTATTTCCACGTTGGAAGGAAAAAGTATATATCCATGCTTTGAATAATTACAATAACATTTTACAACCCTGATCTGTGAGCGGCGCGGCGTTTTGCGGTAATAAATGCTAATTCCAATCAGGAAATCTTGTTAAAAAAATGGAGCTTTCTTTCTTTGTCTTAATTCTTACGAATCGCTCAGTCAGCGCGGAACAAATTGCGACCCTTCGCTTATCGCAACCTTTCTACAGAAAGCCCTTTCTCGGCCAGTTTGATATATATTAGGCATATGAATGTATTGAGACATAAAATATAAATATAGAAAGTAATTTTTTTACGCAATTAACACACTTTGCAGATAAAAAGAAATAATAGGTAAGAAACAATTAGATTAATTACATTTTTTTTTCTAAAATAAAAGCCTAGACTTTTTATGTTGCCGCGTCGCTGCCAATTACAAACCGTAACCGTTTAAAATTAATTCTACGACAAACGGCATTTCACCTCAACTGTGTAATTAAAACTATTCATTACATCAGGGTCTTGGAAATAATTTTATTACATTTTCAAATATCACTTTATTCGTGTTAATTTTGCTTCTGCGATTCATTCAAACGAATTACTTTTGTGGAATCATCATGGCCGCTTTGGACTTCAATTGAATTAATGAAAATAACAGTACGTAATTATTATATTTTGTTATTTTCTTTTATAAAATTAAACATAAGTTTTAAAACACAAAAGTCGTCAATAGCTCGGATTTTTGGACTTTTAACATTTTTATGAACAAGTATATATTGCTACGCAAAAAACGACAGCTTAGACAGACTCGACAACCCCATCGATTGCAAAAAGAATTGTGAAAATCGGATTAGAATCAGCTACGCAATCGTGTAGCGTATTCTAAATAAAATTCAGACGAATCGGGTACCTGCCACATCTGTGCTCACGCGTATAATCCCAATATTTATTATAAACGTGAGCGTATATTAAATAAAAATATACTCTTAAAATTATGACTGAATCATAAATATAGCGTGCAAAGTTATAAGTAAATTATAAAATAAAATATATACTCTGAAAACTCCATCCATAATGAAATAAATACTACATACTGTATATTACTGTGTATTGAAACATAATACCCTTTTTGTTATTTGCGTACGTATTTACGTCATTAATAAGCGGAAATCAAATACATTTATAATTTTACTAAAATCGCATTCATGTTCATATATATTTTGTGCTTGTATTCTACCTGTGTATAGCCCTATATATGATAGCCATATTATTTTCACTGGGTCGACGAAACTTGCTGTTAATAGGAGAATTTCATGGACATTCAACTCATAACTTTGTATATCAATCAATCTGAAGGCGACTGCCACGAGAACTCGCGAGCAATTTAAGACTATCGCGAAATACTTGCGTAACACGGCACACCATGTTCTTGTCATATACATCATAAAAACACGGATACTGTAAGGAAACTAAGTACCTTCTTAGTATAAAATAATCTGTCTTTATAGACTTATAGAATATACTTATGTATATTAATAATATACTACTATACTGTAATGATTTAGTTACTAATAACGAGAATATATCACATAGTTATGGTAGTAAAAAATTTGACAATCGTCAAAAATATTATACTTTAAAAATTTAAAATTAATTAAACAAATGTTAGCTAAAAAATCTACTGAAACAACATTAAATCGAGTAGACGCTAAAATTGACTTATTAAGCGACGCTTTTGTTAAAAACCAGTTATAAATAAGTCTATCACTAAAATTGATTATATCAAATAAACAGAGTTTTTAATGTCAATATACTAAACGGGTCACAAGTTGCTCTGACTACTTTCTTTGCAATTAAAACTTACTGACCGGATAAAAGTTACCAAATTAATATAAATACCTGATAAGAGATATCTTGACCGAGTGGAAGACATCAATATCCTTGGAATTATCCTCAAAAACCGCTTCGTATTTTGTTAAAATCTTATAGAAACTTTTGGTTCAGAAATTTCTTAAGCAGACATTCGGTGCTATTTCTATTTCACACGTATTTAAATATTTTTTACTGTCTATATTATTACTACCATAATACATTCGAGAAACCATCAACTGAATATTATCTTTTTTTCAGCAAAGAACAATTCATGACTTAAAATATAGTGCTAATAATCTGGGGGCACAGCAGTGCCCTGATCAAGTGATCAGTACCATTCTTTTCTCTAAAGGTCTCATGATACTTTTGACCCACTTTTAACTTTACTGTGGATAAAGCAAGAAGTTTAAATCTTTAATGATTAGGAGAGCATACTATAGCTGGCTATATCACTAATATACATATTGGGGGGAAAGGGATTGTTAGTAATGGAGACTGAGAATCCCATTACTAGCAATATACCCAACCAGGTCGACCTCCTCGTGGTTCCCCCTGGAAACTATAATGGTTAATTCCTGATGAATTCATCGTGATGGGCTAACTGGCCTGTTTTCATTCTCATCTATCACCCTTCACTGGTGCTCCGCCAGCGTATCCCGTTAGCGCAGGCGGGGTTACCATACCATTTTCACCCATCAAAAAAAAAAAATATACATATTAATTATATCTTGTAATATTCAGTGAATTATCGCTAGTCAAAATTCTATTATTTTAACATTGACACACTCACAGATCATCAAAATTGTAAGATATATTTAGTTATCTCAGAAGGCTCAAATTTTAAATTATAATTAGGATTTAGTCTAAAAAGAAAGAAAAATATGAAAAATACCAAATTTATGTAATTCGTTTTAATTAAATGAAAAATAATAATTATTAGAAACGTTCACTCATTCAAATAACACATCGCGCTTGTTGCTAAAAGATATAATTTATATATGTAAATTTATCCGAGAAGAAAAAGGAGTTTGACCTGCAAACAACTATAATAATTATAATGACTTGGCAACTACACGTATCAACATTATTCCTTATATAACATACATAAGAGGAGGAGCAACTATGATAATTATGACAGAAATCCTAAATTAATCTTGTACGTGTATACGGTGAATTTCCGCAGTACACGGCCGAGCGTGATCGCATGCTGAAAGTATACTTCATCTGCTCCCTGGTGGTCTACATCGCTGTCCTGATCGTGCAAATGCTCGCCTTCCACATGTAAGTACTCACCATCTTCAGCTCATCGCAGTCCACTACTTCACTATGACAATTTTGCCTTGAAAACATTGATTTCAGCATTAAGAACTATTATCGTGTTTCTTTTATTCTTTATACATAGAGGTTTTATTCTTTATACATATACTCAGTCGTTCGACTTTCACGATTCTCCTCCAGTCATTCTTACCGCTTTCAAGATGTAAATTCGTTACTTATCCAGTGCTCATCAAATACTCTTTGATTTTTGATGGATTGACTGCTGATAATAGCATCACTCTAGTAGTAGTTTCATTCTCTCTTTGGCATATAAGACATGTTTAACTTCATTACAACGTATTCACTGCAATGAATTTTAATTTACAATTTTTCCATATGCAGCACTCTCCTGGGATTTATCACGATTGCAGCGTGTGGTTTCATTCTGGTCACAGTCACTTACGTCATCATCTGCGTGGATTTCAAGGTTATTTATTAACTTATATCTACACAGTACTGAAAAGAAAGTATTATCTTCAAACGTTCGTCTTTAATGCATATTTAAAAATGGAACATTTTAAATTCTGGAAACCACTATACCAGCAAATCTACAGTTGTAGTCAATTGTCAAAGTGCTTGTTCCAGTTCACGGGGCCGTGCCTGCGTCGGTTCTCGGAGCGCGTGCACAACAACCGTACACTCGCGCAGGCCTTTTCGTTCCTGGTGGTCGGCGCGCTCATCGTGCAGATACAAGTCATCATGGTCGGTATTCTGCATCTCTCCGTCCACCGACCCTCCTTGATGATTAACAAACGAAGTTATTTATCATTTCAGGCATTCTTTATCCACTGCTGGATATAAGCCTCTCCCACAGACTGCTATAAACCATCTGCATTCACTGACTCCCTGCAATGCATTTTAGATCGTCACTCCATTTAGTGAGGGGTTATCGATAGATAATTTTTTTATTTGCGTACGCATGAAAAAAGATACGGCGCCAGATATAGCTGTCTTATCCTATCTTATGCATGCAGTAACTAAAATAATAACTAAGTAATAATAAAGATAATCTATCCCATCTAAGTCCGCAATATTATAGTTTACCTAGAATATTTGCAATCAGACTCGAAACAAAAAAGCATGTTTTAACACATCAATAAACCTATTTTTTTTTACTTACTTATTAGGAACTAAAAATATAATTTATTGGTCAGAAACGAACGATGTTAAAAATAATAGGTACAGAAAAATATTCAAAATCAGTACATAATGTAATTGCCTCTTTTACTAAATTTACATTTTTTAATTTCTGTACAGGTGCAGAGCATGTACAAAGGGGTTAATCGTAAGGAACTAGTAACAGACAATGATGGAAGTGCATTCTGCCCGTATGACATGAACGAGGTACGCCATACACGTTTATATCTTTCATACCGTTCCTTATTAGAGGCATGAAATCATTAAAGTCTAAAATCGCAACTTTATCGGTTGTTACTCAATAGGGATTTCGTAATCCTCTAAGATTTCTAAGCTAGGAGGTGTGATTTCGAGCTGACAGTACCTATTATGTCTTCCGTATTGTCTTTCTTAATAAAATAATCTTTAAGTTCTAAATCCTGCACTTTACAAATAATTAAATATTAGGTATTTATAATTTATTTTTGTAAATATTAACAAGTCGTCACATTATGTTCGCTGCAGTACTACCTACAGCTAACTTTGATGGCGATGTTCCTCTGCGCGGTGCACCAGATCCTGATTACCATGGTGAAGACGTTGCTGCTACTGGTCATTTCTATCACCTACATTATTATCACCACACAAGAGCATCTCTACTACCGCAACTATTTCTTCAACTTCGAGTAAGAAACACTTTAACATTTTGAATTGTAATTAATAAAAAAAAATACTTCTGATACAATAAGAATTTTAGTATTCCAAAATTATGCCCGACAAATCTTCAAACTAAATTCTGTATTTTGTATATTCGTATTCAAGTCAAGTTAAACTGCAAAAGCGACGAATATTGTGTTATCGCTAAAAAATATTTAGAATTCGTAATGTATGTAAATTTGTAATGTACCACTTGACCATTTAGGTAACTTTGGAATCAATTTGAATATAAATTAGTGACTATAAGCAGATCTTATGATTGATTTCTAAAACATCTGAAATACGTTTCTTTTTTACAGACACAGATGTGGCCTCGACTGGAACCAGCAATGGATGAATATTGTGATCGCCTTGGGTGCTACCGTTGCCTTGATTTTGCATTCCCAACAGACAGAGAGCACTTACCGTCTGGACTTCATCTGGAAACTGCAGGCAAACAGTGAGTCTTCTTGACATCACCGAATGTATATCTTTGGTATAACCAGTAATGATGAGTAACTGTAATGTGTCTGTTTAGATGAGAAAGAAGAGATGGAACATTTGGAGGCCTACAATCGCAAGCTCCTGGCAAATATTTTACCGGAACATGTCGCCCAACATTTCCTCGGCAGCGATAAAAATATTGATGTATGTTGTTACAACATTGTATTATTTATTATTATTCTCATAATGTTTTAAGAGCTTTAATGATTAAATCCAAATTATCGTTTTGTAAGTTCGAACTATCTATGACACTGTATTTCGGTTTGGACGTTTTGAGTCCTTGTGGTGGCACCGTATGGTACCGTAGTCTTCAGAAATAAGAGATGACCATCACATTGTATTCTTTTATCCCCATTTTGCCTAAATTCATCATCTCAGCTATTGTCAGTCCACTGCTACCTACATAGATCTAAAATAATGCCCCTTTGACCTATAATAAGGCTGTTTAAATCTATAGGTAACAGTTACTACTTCCTGGATCGTCAGTTTAATTAATATCACAAATTATATAAAAGCATATTTTATTCTACTAAGAATCTAATTTTAATTGTCTCCATGAAAGGTCCCTTTGAGATTAGGTATACATATCTTTCCAAAACCTTCCAATCTCTTAATGTAACTCTTACAAATTTTATCCTTGGACTATTTACTGCTTTATAATACTTACTACATTAAACAAATGAAACTTTAATTTCATACTTGTAAATTTTTACCACATTCCTTCCGTAGGAACTATATCACGAGCAATGTGAGTCAGTGTGCGTAATGTTCGCATCGATCCCGAATTTCTCCGAGTTCTACGTGGAGTTGGAGGGGAACAACGAGGGGGTCGAGTGTCTGCGGCTGCTCAACGAGATCATCGCTGACTTCGACGAGATACTCGCCGAGGAGCAGTTCAAGTACATCGAGAAGATCAAGAGCACCGGCGCCACCTACATGGCTGCTTCTGGTCAGTTTTAGTTTGATATGGTCAACTATACAGGTACTTGACTATGCTCCGTATTGATTAAATATAATAACTCCTTTCAAATGGCTTCAATGTATTTTATTCCTGTTTAACTTCTTTATTTTCCCCTTTTTCATTAAAAAATAAACTACTCCATTACCAGTATGCTCTAACTTATAAATGTATGTTCCATTAACTTAATACATTGCTACCCTCGGTTCCGCTCCCGTGATCTCCCTTTTTCCTGTTTCATTGGAATTACACAAAGAACCTCTCTCAGTGCATGTGTACACTGCAAAAGAAATTAACCTGCCAAAATTCAACTTCATGTTACTGAGTAGTGTAGTTTGAAACTGTGCAATTAGTCAATCAGTATTTCGAAATAGCTTAACTAAGTGACTATCTTAGTTATAGATATATGTTTAGCAAATTTTATTCTCTACAGATATACTATTATTATTTAAATCCGTATTTAATATAATTACTGTTTATCGAAATAAACTGTTGTGATTATAAATGAGCAGGCTTAACGGCGAGCACACGCGACCTCCGCGGCTACCGCCACGTGACAGCGATGGCGGACTACGCGCTGCGCCTACGTGAGCAGCTGCAGTATGTCAACGAGCACTCGTTCAACAGCTTCCGCATCCGTATAGGTGAGTAACCATGGCCCGTCAACTTGGTGCGTGGCGAGCGGTACGCCTTAGCGAGGCGGCAATGTAAAACGTCTACGGCATTGGCTCGCGGGTTTTCCATGCACAAGTTAACGGGCTATAACCAACTGTTAGTAACTATCGTAGGTGAGTTAGTATATAGATTTCCTTTACCGTTTGTACGCTTTGCAAAGCGACGTTGCATCAGCGAATGAGTTTAATTATTTAGTATATGTGACGAACGATAAGTACAAAATAGGTATGAAGAAAATATTGTGAACAGGCATTAACATCGGACCGGTGGTGGCTGGTGTGATCGGCGCTCGCAAGCCGCAGTACGACATTTGGGGGAATGCGGTCAACGTTGCGTCTCGAATGGACTCCACTGGGCTCCTCGATCATATCCAGGTATTTACATCGTATACCGCCTCTAAATTGTATTATCATATACATAAATCTATGTCGACTATATTGTACTCGATATAGTCATTATTTTTATATTCGTAAAGTTCAAAATCCGAATTAATTTTAATAACTATCGCTCTGCGATTGTGGTACCACAATTGACCAATTACTTAAAGATTGCACCTGCGAATTCTGTTGAATCAGCAAATTTCCCATTTGCTACTAATATCACATTTGTGAGAACACTTGTAATCTTTCGCAGGTTATTTTTTGTTTTAATATTTGTTCCTATTCAGATATATTTAATTTCATTTTGGTCATCAGTGGGTTATGATGAAATGTAATCAATTATTCCTCTGCATCCTACCTGAAAGTGATTTAGCAATAAGGCCGCCCATCCTTACCTTGCTTCTTGTAATTATGATTTGAATTTTTTTTATACATATATATATATATATATATATATATATATATATATATATATATATATATATATATATATATATATATATATATGTATGTATGTTTATGTATTTGTGTATCTTTCTTTAATAGGAAAATAAAACTTTTCAGTTATTTGTTCTAATTTGGAAGTCTTCCTTACTAGTGCAAACTTTTTAGTACACTTAATTTTAATTTTGAAATAGGAGATTTGAAATATTCTCTTCCCAAAAATATGTTGTAGAAAAAGAGTTAAAGTATTGTAATTTCAAAATATGAATTCCAAATTATACCAAGTACGAACGATCACTAATGTAAACATAGATTTTTTTTTTTGTCTTAATTCTTACCAGTTTTGCTTCGCACATTTAGACAAGGTACAATCAGCATTAAAAGTTGATGTACGTATAAATTTTCGAACTCTCTATCGATCGTTACATACGTCATATGGTCGCTATGTTCAACTGGTATTGTCTATTTGATAATCTAATGTTATTTGATCAATGACGTTTAACGATTTGGAAAATCTAAATGTAATTGTTGACTTTCGGTGCTATCTGTGCTTTTAAAACTTGTTGCACCGCTTGTGTTCCGTGCTCGACGTGTGCGCGTTGTGGCGTTGAATGTCTGTGAATGATATGGTGTGTCGTGTACCGTGCGCAGGTGACGCAGGAGGTGTACGACATCCTGTCGACGCGGGGGTACCGCCTACGCTGCCGCGGCACCGTCGACGTGAAGGGCAAGGGGAACATGGTCACCTTCTTCTTGGACGGCGTTGGAGACACCGCTGAGCCCGGCGCCAGGGATATTTACAACGTATGTGAATTCAATATGTTATAAATCATTATGGATCATGTATTAGAGCACGCAAACAAGAGAAAAAAGTAATAGGATTTAATTTTTTTTTTATACAACTTAGAATGGCAAACAAGCTAACGGATCACCCGATGGAAAGTGGTAACCGCCGCCTATAGACATGAGCAGTACCATGGAAATAACAGAGTATACTGTTTTGCCCATGATAACCCCCATGCGTTGCCATTCCTGAGGACTCAGGTGTTATTCCTCCGTACCCAGTAAATTCACGCCATATCCCACCCTTCAAACCGAAACACAGCCATGCAAACACAACTGCTTCACGGTTGAAACACGAATGGGACAGAGGTACCCAAGCAATCGGCTTTTGTACAAAGTCTCCCTCTGGTGACAGATCAATGGTAATAAAAAAAGCCAGTTGTTGCTTGGCTGTTTTAGAAGAACGCTTCTGCCTATCACTCATTTATCCCCATTTAGTTTTAATCGCCTCCTACGATATCCACGGGAAAGGCAGGAATGACCTACTCTAGCATCACTCGACAAAATTATTTATTTATTACTAATAAACATTTATTTACAGAAGGGTTAAATAGCTAGAGCGGTATGTACGATTTATAACATACAATACATACATGAGAAACTCGGCGTCCATTTCAGAATCCCACACCGTCGACATCCGCGGAGGGTGACGAGAACGGCAACGAGCCTGAAGGCAATGGCTCACGACCTGAACACCGCCCGCTGGAGACGCTTTCAGAGGGTTGCACCGATGAAGATGCAGGACCGTCGCCGAGAGCATCCATCCCTAGAGGTACACCGGACATTCTAATGACGTGTTAAAGCGTGTCCAGCCTTGTGTTTGTTGATGCGTATTACGTTAGTTTGAGATATTTGAAGGTACTTACATAGGCTTTAAAGCTATGATTTCTTTTTTTATTTGTATTAAAACAGCAGACAATCTTACGATTCGTCAGACAGTAAGCAGTTATTTAATTAACTAAAAAATAATTAATAAAACTTAATTATTATTTATGTATTTATGTAATAATTTATTTTATGTTAGTTTGTTTTTCTAATTGCTTGTTTTTGTAATTATATATATTTGTTCAAGTATTGAGTACATATTTACCATATATGTTTAGATTTGTATGTTGTTGTATTTACCCGAGGGAGACTTTGTACAAAAGTCGTTTGCTTGGGTACCTCTGTCCTATTCGTGTTTCGACCGTGAAGCAGTTGTGTTTGCATGGCTGTGTTTCGGTTTGAAGGGTGGGATATGGCGTGAATTTACTGGGTACAGAGGAATAACACCTGAGTCCTCAGAAATGGCAACGCATAGGGAGTATCATGGACGAAAGAGTATACTCTGTTATGTCCATGGTACTGCTCATGTATATAGGCGACGGTTACCACTTTACATCAGGTGGGCCGTCAGCTTGTTCGCCATTCTAAGTTGTATAAAAAAAAAATGCAAAAAAAGCATAACTACTCATTCATTCATTTTTTTACTTTCACATTTCCTCCTTTAAACTGAAATGCCAACATAACTTTTAATAATAAAACTAAGTGATACAGTGGCATCCATGTAAAGCACTGAGTATTTGAAACTATGTTTCTTTTTTTATCTTGCACGCTATGTAATCGCTCCATCCTGAACAAACACAGAGAAAACACGGTCCTTAAATGCAATCAACCGAAAAGAGAATGTACTACTCTCAAGGGTCGATTCTTTCTGATTATCATTTTAGTAACGTCTCACATCGACCTGCGATATAGTGCAGTAAATAACTAATTATATTATAACTGCATTGCAGAAAATCAAAATGGCACAGTGAGCCCACGGCTCACCAACGGCGGCTCATCGTCCCGCGAGAGCGTCGCGAGCGCGGTCCGAGCGCGGGTGCTCCGGCGCCTGGAGCGGCCGCGGTCGCTGGCCGACGCCGCCACCCTACCGGCCATGCTGTCCCAGTTGCACAACCGTACGTATTCCACCGAGTTACACTACCGCGACCAGAAGAACAATTCACTCCGAGATGTGAAAACAGCAGTGGTGGAGTCGCGCAGCAGTGGCGAGATCGAAGCGCTGCTAGAGGGCCACGGGCCACGCCGCGCCGCCAGCCTCGCCGACATACTCTTCAGGAAGAAACAGAACAGGATGGGCACTGTCAGTATCATCGAAAATCCCATGAACGCTATGTACGATTTCAACTCGAAGCTCACGCCGGAGGAAACATCTACTGGCTAAACTCCAGACGTTACTCGTAATACGGCCGATCCGTAAACGGCCGATTTGAATTGCTTTAAGACAACGTGATCACTTATTGTTCTTTTCTAAAAACAAGTATTTGTAGAAAGTATTCAATTATTAAAATTAATTCAATTGTTTAAATGGTCTTTTTGAAGAGAATTTCAAGTGATAAACTCTTGATAGGATTAACATAAGTATTGTAAACACCTATGTATGAAAGCGTGTGTTAAGTATATAAATACTTGCCATAACAAAATAAGGAAACGTAGATACGTACTAGATGTCTAGTGAATAGGACTCTGACTCTGCAGAGACAACATTACTCGGCCAGACCCCGACCAGACAAGACTGAACATGACCGCCGACAATGAACATACAACGGAACGTGACGGTCACGCTTCTAAGATAATCGATGTGCTTACGAATTTATTGATATTACATGTATAGACGTAGTTGTACGCGGTGTGAGTCTGATGCATTCACATGTACATGATTGTGATAGGGTTGAGCGCGAGCGTAAACTGAGCGCAGGTCGAGCGGCGAACGAACGGCCGAGCGCACGTTGAGCGTCGACTGAGCTTGATTAGTTGTCGAGCGGCCGCTGGATACAGGTTGAGCATCGACTGAGCGCCAGCGCAGCGTCAACCTACAATTATTATTAGTGCCAAGTAGCGGATGCGCCCTACGTCGTAATTCTAATATAAATAGTTAAGTCGAATATGGAAACGTTTTGAATTATTGGAATGATTTATTTAGTATATAACTATTATACTTGTAATTAATTGATGTATTTAGTTCATAGTTTATTAATAAGGTGATATTATACTATCTCATATATGTACTTATGATTCGATTGAGACTTTAGTTTGCTGATATCGAGTGCTCTCACAGTACTCATTATGTAGGTACGTATATTGTTGATTATCCAAATGTGTATTTGCTTATTTAACTGCTGTTAACATTATTTCGCTACATAATTGAACGAGAATTCCTCGCTGTTCCACTTCGAAAACTATACTCTTTTATTGCATCTATACTACGTTTTAATTTATATATATCACTGTATAAAGCTTACAACAATATCCAAAGAATAGTTATTCACTTTATTGTAGTATTATTGTGTAAATAGCGCGTCACTGCGGTGTCCGACGGGATCCGGATTGTTACAAATACAGTGCACATTTTAAGAGGACTGTGCGTTTATTTTTTCCTTATAAATTTTTAATATTATCAATTGCTATTCAAAGTCATGCGTATTTAACTCCGCACACAGGATTATCCCGCAAGTATGAAAATTGGCGGGTCACATGTAAAACATATCACATGCTTGCTCTCCGTGTCCGGGATTACTCGCGAAGCGATACGAGGATGATATAGGTAACAATATGACCCGTGGAGCTTGATAACATCCTGACACTGTAAACTCTGTATTTCGGTTTACGTGTCAGCTATGAAAACCGTGCTGTTTATAATTTGCATGTAAAAAATCACGTCCAAGTGACTCGTTTGGACACCTCTCCGCGTAGCCAAATGTAATCCTTAGAATTACAATTTATTATAACAAATATGTATACGATTATTGTAGTGTAACTAAAAGTGGATTATCGTTCATGCACGTCTCTCGTCCGTGGCCCCGCTCTCCGTTCCTCCCTATGAGTTCAGGAGAAGCAGCACAGCACGCATAGTCAATATAAGGTAAAATTAGATAGGTCACATGTAGAAAACAATGAGCTTTCTCAGTCTTTAAAAGACTTACTCTATCTATATAGTACGTACGTCTGATCTTTCGAACGTGTGGAGGTCTCCACGGTCTTATTTCCAGCCCCCGTTGCCCTTTGCATCACCTGATCCTGCATGAAATGCTCAAGACCAAATCCTCGGGTCCAAATATTAGATAATATATATTTTATTTGTTGAATTATAGCTGATATAATATATCCTATATATTGAAAAGTTTATAAATTAATATATGTAGTTGGTCACGAATACACGAAAATGTCGAGACAGAAGGTGCAGCGAGAATTGGTCGTGCATGCAGTACTATATACAGATGCAGATATACCATGCAAATATATTAAACTACCAGTCGTGGCATTATAAAAGCTATACAGTGACACCACTCACCCCCATATGAAAAAGCCAACTTTTTTTCTTGTCATTTCTCAAAACTCGAATGGAATATTTAACCAAAGTCAAGGCTAATTGGGGCAGAAAAATTACACTTAAAGTACCTACAATTACAGCATCTAAATTAATATTTGTGCTCAGTGATATTTTGGCACCAGTTTCCAGTATTCAATTGTTTTCGATACTTTCAATATGTGACGCGTATACTGGTAGTTTGGCCTCCTTTTATTAAACTGAGGATCTCTATCCAAACATCAGTGTGGTGCAAGAGAGAATCTCTGGATCCAATCCATAGATATCTTATAGAGTATTGGATACACTCACTCACGCTTCCGTCGTGACAGTCCCGCGTGTATTCACATTGTGTGTTTTTGTTAATATATACGTGACTATTTAATATTAACAACTTTTAGCATCCATTATTTACAGTTCCCGTACCTAGTATTATACGACGTAGTCGATATGGAATTATAAAAAGAGTTGTAAACCCTTACATTGTGATGTTAAGATTACGTTTAGCTTGCCTCCCGTCGCAGATGTGCTTGTCGTGATAGCAGTACGCCGGTACGTCGGTATATTGTTGCTAAAAATTTATTCATATCGTCTACATATAATAATAACCTGCTGTTGTAATATATATATATACATATATATATACTGTTTGTACATAGTTGTAATCATGTAATTTATCCACCTAGTTACGAATTGAGACCTTAACCTATCGAGTCAAGTGCTAAATAAATTGGGCACCGCGCTCGTTAATTTTACGATATTTTGATTAACATAATCTGAAGCTAAGTATTTTTCGATGTTCTATACGTATTAATAAGTTATCGTGCCAAAGTCGGCAGCCAGCGACAGTATTATTGTAAGATGTTCTACCAATACCTCTGTACTCTTTATAACCATCGGTACCTTATCCCCCCCCCCATCCCCCACCAGTCAATTCCCTTCCCCTTGTTCACGATTATCTATAAAAATATAAGATTTATTTACAAATATATAACATTCTATGTTAGTGTTTAAATGAACAAATATCAATATATTTTAAATGTACCAAATAACGATCCAAATAACTTTTACATATACATATGTACAGTATTATGGGCTTATTAAATGTTCACATATCATAACGGACTGTAAATGCTTTTATCGAAAACGAAACGTTAGCGGCGCTACTCGCCTACACTAGAATTTTTAACTCGCTCTATTATAAAAGAAATATAGTCGATAATAGTTAAAATATAACTCTTACAGCTAACATTTCAATAAAACCAGAGGGCCTACCATGTGATATTTTTCGAAATTTCGGCGACGAACGAAACAGACGTTTGATGTTAAGACTACATGATACATAAATAATTTAAAATTATTAAAAATGTTAAAATATCGTTTATCTAGACCAGTGATTCTCAACCACTGTGCCGCGACACTTTTGTGTGCCGTCAAATTTTAAAAGTGTGCCGCCAAATTTAGCAAATATTTAAAATTTTTGTCATAAACTATTTATGCAGTGTGTTGTAGTAAGTAAATAATTTTTATCTTTTCCTTTGTGTGCCGCCAAATTTTTAAATCGTTAAATATGTGCCGCAACAAAAAAAAGTTTGAGAATCACTGATCTAGACTATTATGGTAGGATTTTTGATGAATGGAATGTTAAGCTCCATTTAGTCATTTACTGGGCCGATTTCGGTACGAACAAAGACACGAAATTGAGCTCGAAAATTCGGAATTTCAAATCACGATAGACCCCAGGTGTACGATGACGTTTGCGGCTCTGTGATTACGTCGTTATTTAATCAATATTTCATGGTTGCAACCCTAAAATTACTAAAGAATGACGACTTTATAAAGTCATAGAACTCACCTTACTATTCGGCATGTAAAGTTTTTCAAAATAGTTATAATAATTTTAATTGTTATTATTAACTACATGCTTACTAAATTGAACATTGGAACAGTATGGAAACTGAATTAGAATTTATTGTGCACGTGAAAGGGTAATTCGATCTTGCCTATTAACTTGTTAATTAATAAGGACTCCAAAGATCAGCTCTATCCCAACTGTGACTCTAATATCGAAGACGCTCGTTTCGTAGACAGTTTGTAAATTATTGTCTTAATAGTCCACCAATTTTATTATAGAATTTGTAATAATAAAGAAAAACATTAGTATCGCAGTTTCCATATTGAACGCTTTATGGATACCCAAATGATATCAGATACTGCTAACAGATCCATTAGCTCGGTATCTTTTGTGTATTATTTTATTGCAACTATTTATAATGCCGTTTACATAACATGTGATGAGTTATATATTCTAGCAGGTAGGCACGTGGGTAGCGCGTGTCAACAGCGCGGCAGCGGCACGTGACAGTATCGGTAACTGCAACATGTACCATATATGTTAGATAATAATAATTGTCTATTAATGGAATAAGAAACTGTACAAATTATTTCAACACAAATCTGGATCTTCCATTGTAGGCCCGTTATATAAAGTTGTCGTATACATTGCACTACACTGTATATTTAGCGGGCAATATGCAAGTGGGACGCTGCAATATTATAATATTTACATAAGACATACTGTTATTATACGTCGGTGTTGTGTGCTCGGTCGTGTTACAGCGGCGCTGGGCCGCGCGGACGGCGCCGCGCCGCCGCCGTGACACCCGTACCGTACTGCTACTCGTAATAAACAATTAGTTTATTAAATTAAATAAACACGCAGATGTATACTTAATGTATCTACACTTCAAACCAGGTTCAGAGTCGCACTAATCACAAACAAAAAATACAATACAAAACAAGATAAATTTATTAAAAAATTAAATAACCCCCGACACAAAAAAATACCTATAAGAAGTAAATGCCCTGATCATTACGTCTCTGACACGTACTCATTGAGACTAGATGACTTCAAAAACACTATATCTGCTGTAAATTGTATGAGAGTTGGGAGTCCTGCAGACGCCTTGATGCTATACTATCAGGCCAAGATTACTATGGCATGGAAATAGCGTGAAACTAACGGTACAACCAATTTTAAATTAATCTAACTTGTGAAAATTGGGGTAATCCCTTCGTCGAGTACAAAATAAGTTATATATTTTCATAAATTATAGCCAAGAACCATCTCAAACACATCAGTTTTATATGAAAAACGCATCAAAACTAACCATCTGTTTGGAAGTTATGATGCCACAGACAAACACATAGATATACAGACACGTTACACTTACAACACAACTCTTTCGGATCGGGGGTTAATAACTGAGTAATATTATAAAATCGGTGCTTGAAATACATAAAAAAAACATGTTAACCCAGGACCTGATTTAGATGAGGCGCCAGAGAATGGGGAAATGCTCAGAGCGGGAAAATGAATTGATTGCCAAATAATATTATAAAAGGTGTCAAAATTCATTTTTAATCGAAGCAGCGGAACAGCTAAATTGGGCACTGTGTTAACCCCTCTGCCAGACTCTGGACGCTGGCCCTTCAACTGTACGTACGCTCAAACGCACTAACATATCCCACTCGCTTCTGTGTATAACAATTGTAAGAGCCAATCATTTCACACGGACGACAACAAAATAGCTCGAGTGAGTGGTTGTGCTCAACTCATAAGAATTTTATTAGATAATTTCTGATTGTTATTCTTTGTTAGCACCGAGTCACTGAAGTAGTTCAATATTACATACTATTATATATACCAGAGGGAGACTTTGTACAAAAGTCGATTGCTTGGGTACCTCTGTCCCATTCGTGTTTCAACCGTGAAGCAGTTGTGTTTGCATGGCTGTGTTTCGGTTTAAAGGGTGGGATATGACGTGAATTTACTGGGTACAGAGGAATAACATCTAAGTCCTTAAGAATGGCAACGCATGGGGGTTATCATGGGCGAAACAGTATGTGTGTGTACTGTTATGTCCATGGTACTGCTCATGTCTATAGGCGACGGTTACCACTTTCCATCAGGTAGGCCGTCAGCTTGTTTGCCATTCTAAGTTGTATTAAAAAAAAAATCTCGTTTGCAAATAGCCCAAGAGACGTATTCAGTGACTCGACATTATCAAAGGAACAATGTTAATGTAAATTTTGAATTAATTCCATAATTTAAATATACGGATCAGTATGTCAATATATGTAACTGACGCCTAAATCCACTAATACAGTAAACGAACGAACTGTTGTTCTCAATATGTCATAGTGTACCAATAGTGTATGTTACCATAATTATCCAGCGCACAGTTTTTAATATTTTCGATGTCCCCTGCCCACATATCGTCCCATAAATTTGCAAGGACATACTGTACTAGTTAATAATGTTAATGATATAATTATATGTGTTCTCTCGAATAGGTTCCAGACTGTCGGTGACATCCCATGTTGTGTCGAGCGTGGTACTATATTCTATACGAGTATTGTTACTGTCACTCTGTGAGTGTCTCTGGCGGCACAATTAATTTAATAGAAATACGTATTTAAATATAGTTATTAGTGTCTCTTAAAAACCTGTAGATAAATATGTGTTCCATGTACCTACGGACCAAAAAAATAACTTCAAAATGAACTAACGTACAATTTATTAGTTATTAATTTACTTTCAACTTGTACCTAAGTGATGTTTACAGATTATTTTAATTTAAAAACTACAATATCCATGTACGACGGTGACGTCTAAGCCATTTCATGGCTTGGCTACGTCTCCATGGGACGCTATTTATTGGTTTTTAAGATCACACCTCTAAATGGACGTCGTTGTATAGTCATTTTATAGTTATGACTCTAAAAAACAAAACAGTGACGTATTTTTGGAGTTGCCCACGTCGCCATGCTACCTAGGTATACGATTATTGTTTTGCTCTTCGCATTGTAAATTTGTAAAAAAAAAGATATCCAAAATAATGTTTACAGATTGTTTTACTACCACTACTAGTTGAATTGTATACTTTATTGTTTAAAATTAATTCCAACACAAATGATGAAATAAACATAATCCTTTCTCCCACATAATCGAGTGTTCACACACGGTGCAAATACTGTATAATTGTGTATGTGAATATCTCTGTATCTGGTAGGAGATACTTTAACACGTATATATTCATTACATCCCACAATCTATCTGTATCAGTTTAATAACAAATTATCGTTAAATATATATTTAGTGACGTTATTTGTAGTGTTGTGATATCGTCAACGTGCAAGACAGTCTTCTTTCTTGCCAACTACTTTGACAATATCGTCCGGCCGTCGATCTGGTTTACAGTCTGCCTAGTATTCTATACAGATCTTTGTCAATTTGTCAATGTTGGCATCATTGCGACATAATCTTTACCCAACTTCTTTCAAGTTGTCTAAGTGGCCAGCCCATCTCCATTGTAGCTTCCTAAATTCAATATTTGGAACATGATCAGACAGTCTTATTGCCTCAGATACAGATATCTTAATAAATTTCTGTGTTCACTGCGCCGTGTGTTGTAACTATATTATGACTTTTATATTATTTAACATATTTATAAAAAATAAGCTACAGTTTTGACCGCTCTATATAAAATCTGTAGCTTTTTTTATAATATAAAATTAATTGTAAATATTTTTAAGAAATTAATTGTAATTAGTTTGAATATTGTAGCTCTCATGACCCAATCTCTCGAGTTTGACCGCCACACTTTTATTTATACATTTATTAAACTATGTGATAGTCATAACCGGATCATGATCTAAATGGTACGATAAGTACCATATCTGAGGTGTGGCCTACATGCGATCTCATCATGTATTCCCGTAATAAATTTAGAAATGAAATCTATGTCAATCTGCTGTTATATATATAATATAAAACTTCAAATTACAAGATCTAAACGTTGCATGTAACTGCAACTTAATATTATTGGATTTGTGAGACTTGTGTGCATTATACAGTCTCAATAGACTTTTAATAAGAGGCATAAGGCCACACTTAAGACGACCTGCAGTTAACCTATATTTCGATCTCTTAGGAGCTTCCTTTGCCTCTTTATAAATAAGTGTTACTATTGTCTAAAATTACAATTTGTGCCGGGAGATACTGACATATAGTATAAGTTGTGTAAACTGTCCTCACTCGAAGGCCTAACGTAGAGTCGAGTGTGTACCAAAGTACCTTACCTACCTCATACAACAAAAACGTTGACTGGTATATTGTCAGCCGACTTCAAAAAGTGAGAGGCTCTCGATTGTATTATTTTTTTATTTATATTTCCTCCTAACTCCGTTAATTGTAAAACCATTTTGTAAAATTATTTTGTTATGTGAAAGGATATGCTTGCAGATTGGTCCCATTTATCAAAATTGGTAGAAAATTAACGAAATCCATTCAGTAGTGTTGCCATAATTGAAGTCGGTTTTTAATGTGAGACACAATTTTTATTTTATATGTCAGAAGTAGTACCAACAGACTAAAAAAAAAACAGTGGATAAAATAATAAAAACTACACCGCACCATTTACCATATACTCACATTATTATTTCAACTTGTTACCATCGCTGTGGCAAATAATACATTTTTTTTTAAATAGCTTATCATGATTTTAATGGTAATTTACGGGTATCCCTAGCCCATAAACAGCCCATAGACAGGTATATAGAGAATTCCCAGAACTATTAAATGTCTTGAGAGACGTTAAGATATTAGTAATCTGTTAAAATATCTGACGTCAAAACGATATGAAACAGATTTTAATTATTTATAAATGTTACTGTTATAAAAAATACTTTATAGTTTTAAGATAATATAAATTAGAATATCTATGTTTTTATTTTCATAGTTATTTTGACGAGTGATTTTTTTTAAACTGCACACGTGGATTTCAAGACCTAAATTGATTACTACTAAATAATAACGTGTTTCAATAACCATTGCAGTATTATATGACTCTTGTGTAATAAATGACTTGTTTATATTTAAATTTGTACATTGGGCAAAATTTTGTATTTCACATATTATACGGCCCGCCTGATACAAACCGCAATACATTCAGTATACAGAAAGTTAATAAAGGGGCACCTATCAACGTTATTGTTGTGTGTCTATAATCTAAAAAGATTACCTAGTAGGTTACATTACTTTATTCGTGCTAACTATGGAATAAAGAATTTTCACTCTTAACTTGAACGGCACTAAAGCAGGAGAGTTGTCGGCAGCGCGGTGCTTCTGTAGAGACCTCATTGTATCCCACTTTAATAACAATTAAGCTTAATAAATTATTAATAAATTATATAATAAAGGCCAGACAGGCGTTAAAAAAGATCCAAGAAAGATAAATCGGATTTTAATTACAATAAAAAACGAATGAGGTTGAATATTGTAAGCACATGAAGTTAATCACGCATTGCGAATTTTCCCGCGCATTTTTTTCGCACACAATTCTAAGTGAATTTATCACACAGTCTCGCATAAATAATAGTGCAAATAAATAAATATTAATTATACGATTCAATCTGCCGGAAAAAATTAAATGCACGGGGACAATTTTAAAATATCAAATGCATTACTAAATGAGTAATTAAGACTGCGCAACTTGCTGACCGCTCCCTGCGATAGTCTCTGGCTAAATTCTGTACAAATGTTGCATATTGTTAATTCCTAGAAATCAATAATCTGTACTGATGTTACCTATCACACAGAATTTAGCCACGATTTCTTTAGAGTTTACTTCTATTTTTAATAAAATAAATAGTACTGTCTCGATTTTATTACTTACAAATGTATGTACCACGCCTTCTTTCTATGATAAACTGTCAAAATATTTGTAATAAATGGTGTTACGTGTAGTGTCTGTTGCGTTTCATTTCATTCCGCTTCACCTTGTTACTTTTACCTCTCTCTATCTAGTATTTTTGTTATCACGGAATATTTACCTACTGTCAACGACCTGCTTCATCCTCACTGGTGTCCCGCCAGTGTATACCGATAGCGCAGGCGGAGGTACCATTCCGTTACCATCCATAAAAAAATGGAGTACCGTTAAGAATCTTCAGGAATTTTAGTGAAATTGCTTACATAATTACATTTTGTTTTAATTTACCTACTCACAAACATCTGCGCCCGACGCGTCGCTTATTCAAGCTATCAGTGATATTCGAATTCATACGCCAGAGGAACGTAGATTTACTTTGCAAACTGAATAAGTAGATATTATTATTTATAATAAGTTTATCAAATTTGCTACCAAACAAGCTGTCTAACACTGAAGTAATTGTCTAATCTCTGCCGACTGTAGAAAGAATTATCTAAATCGGACCAGAATTCAGTAGATATTGCTTAACAGTAAAATTTCATATAGAAAATTTCACCAAATACAATATTTGAAACAGAGCTAATAACTGTTATATAGTATGTGTTAACTGTGATCTCTTTTCGATAACTGTTTGTAAAGTCGGCGAAGATTATTTTATTTTACACACCCAGAATCAAGAGCCAAGCTAGTATCTAAACAACTTATACTAAACACTAGACAAGTTAGCTGTGTGATCCCGGCGTAGAACGGGTCACTTGTACCTTCCCCGTGGGTGTCGTAAGACACCACTAAGGGAACTTATCGTTGAGAAATACGCAGAAGCGTTCCTCTTTAAACATCACCAAAACGTAACAAGCATAGCAGTTATTAGCAAACTCCTTGTGAGGGCAGTTAACGCCTGATATGGTAAAATGAAATGATATTAATTTGCTAAAAACATTGTAGATAAAGTGTTGCATTTGTGAAGTTTATAAGATGTCCATTATGTTTCGCTACATCAAATGGCATGCAAATATTAACTATTGAATGTACCTACTGATAGGTTATTTTATACTGGTACATTATATATTTAATTCTCAGTTATTTACTACATTATACAATACACAAATCACTACTAGTACCAAGTACACACTGTGGTCATGCATTATAAGCAGTCAATAAAGCTATTATAAATAATAAAATTATAGATATGTCAAATAAAAATAAAATTACAATTTAAGCTATCATATCATACTAAGTCAATGTCACAACATTAATATATACATTTATAGCTTACAAAAATTCATTAATATTATAAAAATTATTTTCTATTAACCATGTTTTTAGTTTCAATTTAAAATAATTTAACGGCAATTCTCTTATTTTTTCGGTATTCTATTATAAATTCGAATAGCCATTACACCGCACTTTCGTTGATGCAGCGTTGATTTACAGGTGGGTAGTTTCAGTTTTGTGGGGTCTCTGAGTGTGAATTTATTATATTCTATCTTTGTTGTAAATAAATACAAATTATTAAATTAATACAAATTGTTATGGTATTAAAAAGTAATCTTTAGTCTCTCTTACAGCCACTAGTAAAGTTGATTTACGAGGTCAGAAATTTGAATCAATTATACTTTTATAACACAGTACCCATAGATAGGGATTAGACTGCATTGACGTTAATCTACAACGCTACAACTAAATTTGGAGCAAACTGACGCTTGTGTGAACATGACTCAATATGAAATTGGAATTCACATTATGGCAACTGGCAACACTGTGGTGTAAGCTGTCAATCAGTCATTTTCAGTCAGCTATCAGTAAGTGTAGGTCGGCCTAGGAATTAAAATTCTGAATAAAATTCATTGGTAAGTTAGCAACGAATTAAAAAAAAAATCAATTGAGATACGTTTTTTATATATGAAGTGTTCTAAAGTTGTAGATTCTATTGCAAAAAAATTCTTTATCGATTGTTAACAGTGCAACCATGGAGTGGACGGTACCAGTAAATGAGGTATTAAGGGAAGAAATAACTAAAGTGAACTACACCCTCATACCACCAGGGTTCCAGGGGGATGTGCGGAGCATTCGGTGAGCATTACTTTGTTATACCATCACCATCACGTGGCACTAGTCACTCTAGTAGACACACCTACATATTCAAGGTTTTCAACCATTCACGGAGATGACCATTTCTTATGGTGAACGGCAATTACTGGCAGCTCAAGTATGTGTTTAATTGTAATATAAAACTCAGGACACAATCATATATAATGAATATTACTTTTATTAATAGATAGATACTCTTTATTGTTTCCTCCAAAAGATTACAATAGTAAACTTATTATAAATATAAATAATTACAAGAAATATTCACAATGAGAAAACAATAGGCGACCTTATCGCTAAAAGCGATCTCTTCCAGACAACCTTTGGATAGAGAGGAATAATTATAAACAATTTGATGGGAGGCATGATGAAAAATTTTGTTAGTTCTAAATATGGGAGATGTGATACATATTATATATATATATATATATATATATATATATATATATATATATATATATATATATATATATATATATATATATATATATATATATACACACCCACAAATATATAAACATACTAACACATATACAAATACATATACATACATACATATGTATATATATTTTATATGATAATAAAGAGGGTATTTCTTGCTAAAATTAATATAATTATCCATTGGATGACATCAAAATCTCAACAAAGACTGCTTTTTGCTACATCCTTTTTTATGCTATAAGTCTAATTAATGAATCTATTACATCTACATTTTCTACTTCACAGTTACCCTCCTTCTAATCTTATAAAGATTATATCTCATTTTTACTCCTTATTGCAGCTTTATTAACTTCCTAACTTATTATTATAATACCTACATAAGTTTGTCTTTTATGTCTAATTATATGAAGAGTTATTATACATAGGTATCTCTATGATACTATGATCATTACTTATTTTTTGCTGTGTACCTACCCTCATCGTACCACTTGAACATGGAGTGAATTTTACAAAGTATTACTAGGTTTCATTCTATTACAGTCTACCTACACATATCATAAGTAACTGTACAGCACACAGCTATTCTGATTGATTAGTTATTTATAAGGTTTGAAACTGATTTCTGAAAATAATTCATTTTGCAATTAATATCGTTTACTCCTATGTTGGATGGATATTAATTTTTTTACATTGGAAGCATTTCAATGTGCAAGCGTTTTTGTCAGGCATAATTTTTAATTATTTTTACTCTATTTAGTTATTATAAGGAGAACCTTTGACATGACACAACATGTTTTAACTGAATGTAATTTCTCTAATTAGGTCACTCATTCTTTGTAACTCCAATAAGATTCTCCTTGTATTAGGAACTATAATAGTTGGTTCCATCCTATCGTGTCGTGTCACTTGCACCATTACTTGCATTGATTACATTCAATACTTTTGTGAGGACTTCAACTGATTGGAAAACTAATGTATTAAATTTCAAACCAATTGTCAGGGCTTATTGATGGACAAACATATCTATTGTGATGTTCATTTGTTGTGTACATTTGTTAACACCAGTGTGTAGTACAATAAATGTCAAGGTGAAGTTATTATATTGAATAACAGTGGAGTAGGTAAGTAGGTTAGGAATACAACAATTACAACAAGTGATACGATGATGATGATGATGATGATAAAGAATTTTAGAACTTTTTGATTACTTTAGAAGCATCATACAAGTATCATGATCTTCTCAGATTATTGAGACTTGAGGGTATTTTGAGAAGTCAATTTTCTGTAGTCTGTTTCAATAGAATTTAAAGAGTGAAAAGCTTACCAGCAGTACAATATATTCATACAAAATAATTATTTCAAAATTTAATTTTTTATAAATTTAAATGTAATACAAATTTGAACCAAGTTTTATTGACATTACCACTGGAACAATCTCTTTATGAAATTATTAACAAATTCAAACATTTTAATATATATATATATATATATATATATATATATATATATATATATATATATATATATATATATATATATATATATATATATATATATATATATTCTTTATTGTACTTATAAGTTACATATAAAATAATCTATTTATAAATGTTGTGAGCAAGGGTGGACTTATCTCTGACAGAGATCTCTTCCAGTCATCACGATACAGTGAGAAAGCATGTCCTTGATGGGTAGCTGAAGTGCTACAACTATTAATATTTAGAATACATAAACAAATATACAGTTAAATATTGAAATTTTTAACTATAACATTTAAGTCGATTGGTACACATGTATGTCAGTTTTCTCATATTGAGTTTGCTGGAAGAAATCTCTATTGGAGATGAGCTCGCCTTTGTGCACTATAATGTTTGTTTTTACATTTCAATAACCTTTTTGTGTTCAATAAAAAATAAAATTTATAATAAAATATTACATAAATACATTCAATCAATTAAACAAAATTTATTTATACTTAGATTGTCCTAAGTGGAGTTTATTGATTTATGCCAATGAATTGCATTTACATTGGTGCTTATGTTGCAGGGTGATGCAGGATAGCCTGTCAAAGTTAATCGACGTGCTCGGTGAGCAGTCCGCATCAGCGCAGGCGCTCAACAAAATTATAACTACCGCCGACAAGCTGCGCAACTCGCCCGCGCACACGCTCTACCTGCTGAAAGATGCTAATGCAAACAGGTCAGTAATCAGTATAGTTTGCTATATACTTGCTTTTCATTGTGGCGGTCAGTTGTACAATTATGCAGCTAAATATTCAATTATTGTTATGCTTTCGCGTGTTTACTCATATTAAAATTTATCGTCTGGATCGAACGCAATGCGATTTCAAATAAATGTACATACTTGATTTTATTTATACATTGTTAAAAAATATATATCCAATTGTAGTGTTGGACGTGAGTGTTGCGTTTGTTTTTACAGGAGGTGAACTTCTCTGTTGTGTTTGTGATATTGACAGTCACTTCACTACTAAGTAAATTATTTTTCATGTAACCATCTTTTTAACTGTATTTTAGTCCAACTATTATTATAGAATTTATGTTGATGTCTAGATGTTTGTTTTGTTCGGGAGATTTTTAAAACTGAACGGATTTTAATGAAATTTTGAACATGCAACACAACATGACATTAAAACGTAGGTTACTACATTTTTTTTTATGGGTGAAAATAGCATGATAACCCCGTCTGCGCTATCGGTATACACTGGCAGCGTACCAGTGAGCGGTGATAGGTGAGGATAAAAAGGCAGGATTTTTTTCCCCTGATACTACATATTTATCCTATACCACGCGATAGGGGCAACGGGATACAACAATTATAATATATATACCCAACCAGGTCGACCTCCTCACGGTTCCCCCTGGAAACTATCGTGGTTAATTCCTGATGAATTGATGAATTCTCATCTGGATTGGATGGATGAATTTGGACACCTTATCATCTGGTGCAGTGTACTTATACCGGATTTGATTGCTTATATTTTATTTGTTTGTTAAAATTAATACAAATAGAAGTGACATTATGGTAACTATGTGAAACGAAGGCACCGATAGTACCTACCACAAAAGCGAACGCCGTTGGCGGCGCGTCGCGCTCTGTCGACTGTAAACACATTTTTTGTACGAAATGCGATCACCGTTAGGCCGCGTCGTAGGGATCGGGCCAAACAGGTCATTGCCTGACAATTTTTCCGTCCACATTATAAATTCTAGTAAATCGCTAGCCTAGTAGATTGCTTTGCGAATCTAATTATTTACTGCTGCGCTCGTACATGTAATGAAATATGTATTTTATAAACGTTATAAGGACTGTTCCTTTTTTGAAATATAACGCAAGTGACAAACAAGCGAACGGCCCGTCTGATCACAAAAGTTTACCGCAATCTATTGCAACACCTTTGCCGTCCGGTCCCGGCATAGAAAGGCCACTCTTTCCTTTCTCGTTGGTGTCGTAAGAGGCGACTAAGGGAACTTTATGTTATTAAACATCTCCAAAGCCTAACTGCGGTTGCTAATCCGTGTGCCAAGCGTGGCAATTACTGGCAACCCCCCCCCCCCTGTTGAATGGCTGATATGATATAATAGCAACGCCAATGAGTCACTCCCAAAAAACCTTTATTCACGGTATCCAACAGTTTTACTGTTTCCTGTAAAAAAAAAATATGCAAATCGGTACAGAGTTGGCAAAAGTATAGAGAAACAAAAAAACAAGCGATCGATCCACCTTATTCGAGCTATTTAAGAAATAATCAAAATCGTTTCATAATTGCCGAAGCATCCACATAACCGATACAAACAATATATAATTTATTACCTGCTCGAACTGTACCAATTTTGGATGATCAACATGATTTGCATTAAGAATGTTGTGTGCACCGTTCCACGCGGTAGATGCCGCCAGTGAAAGCTGCATGAGCGAAGCGAGCGTTCCATTTTCTCCACAAATTATATCCAAGTACATCGATTGTGCGCGTAGCTCGTAGCGCGCCCTGTTTACGACGCTTTTACTGTAAAGTCCGTGGTGTCTAGACTGGGGGAACGGTGCGATGGCATTTTTAACAATTGCCCGCACATACATGCCCTGTATATATTTATATATCAAGAATGGTAACATGTAATGTTTATGGTGTTATCCATGTCTATAGAGGAACGTTACCATTTTCTGTCATGACCTGAGTTCGTCAGCTTATTTACCATTGCAAGTTACATAAACTAGTGGATTTTGTTCTTAAAAGAAACAACTTAATATAATAATCGTAATAAATCGTGAGAAAACCATTTTTTTTTATTTCAAATCTACTGAACCGATTCTTATAACATTTCCATGCAACCAGTTTGGAAGTATATCCTTTGAGATTAAAAAAATTTAATTAATGATGGAGTTCTAACAAAACAAATATAAAAAAAATACAATTGAATCGTTAACGTCCGCAAACGACTTCAATAAATGAAGAGGTTTGAAAATGTCTGCATTAACGTCAAAGGAGATCGTTATTTTAATGTTTTTAAACCAATTAATTAAACCAGAGGGAGACTTTGTACAAAAGTCGATTGCTTGGGTGCCTCTGTCCCATTCGTGTTTCAACCGTGAAGCAGCTGTTTTTGAATGGCTGTGTTTCGGTTTGAAGGGTGGGATATGGCGTGAATTTACTGGGTACAGAGGAATAATATCTGAGTCCTCAGGAGTGGCAACGTACGGGGGGTATCATGGGCGAAACAGTATACTCTGTTATGTCCATGGTACTGCTCATGTCTATAGGCGACGGTTACCACTTTCCATCAGGTGGGCCGTCAGCTTGTTGTTCATCACAACGCCAATAATCTATAAATGCCTCTGACTACCCCGTCTTTGAATACAGTCATAATCGTGTCTACCCCTAAAGCGATACAATATATTCCCCTAATGCAAGTTGTGAATCCTATGGGCATGACACACGACGGGCACGCGATGCACGCGCCCCCTTCCGCGGTGCAATACTGCCAGCTATTTGTTACAATGTGAATGTGTCTGTTCATGTCTTTACCAATAACATTTAATTTGCGAATTTTATTGTTATCCAAATATGGGTTACTAAGTAGGTACATTGCCCCTTGCCTTAAACTGCGTTTTTAATAATAGAGTGTATGGTTGAGTTTTACTGCAAACTTAGATGTTAAAAGTATTTGTCTGTCATTTATTTTATTAATAACTTCTAAAGTCTATTAGCACACCTGCAATGCCGCTGGTGTTGTGGGTGATCATGGGCGGCGGTAGTCACTTACCATCAGGTGAGCCGCATGCTCGTTTGCCCCCTGTGTTGTAAAAAAAAAAAAAGTGGTTTGACTCTCACTCATCACACACTTTCTAGAATTCAATTGATGTCTAATAACTGTTTATTTAAATAACTAATATTGAAATAAATAAATAAATTCTTTTTTTTTTATTTATACCACTATAGAGAGGACTATAGAGGCGTGAATTTACTGGGTACAGAGGAATAACACCTGAGTCCTCAGGAATGGCAACACATGGGGGGTATCATGGGCGAAACAGTATACTCTGTTATGTCCACGGTACTGCTCATGTCTATAGGCGACGGTTATTACCGCTTTCCATCAGGTGGGCCGTCAGATTGTTTGCCATTCTAAGTTGTATAGAAAAAAATCTATAAATAAACCGTATAATCCATTGAATGTTTCGATTTGTCACTCGTTCCGTTCAGAGATTATTGTTATAGAGTTTTTATTATGGATGATAATGGAATAGTGACCCCGCCTGCGCTATAGGTACACACTGGCGGGGCACCAGTGAGGTATGATAGGTGAAGATGAAGCAGGTCAGCCAGCCCATAATGACAAATTTTACCAATGAATCAATCACGATAATCCAGAGGGAACCGCGAGGAGGTCGACCTGATAGGGTATATTGCTGGCAATAGGGTCGCTAATCCCCATTTCTAACAATTCCTTTCCCCTCCGTTGCCATAGAATTGTATTGCGACAGTCGGTGCTGGTGGTACGAGAGTGTGGTGTGTAGAGCGCCGCTGTTCTGTTGCAGTGGCAAGGGCGAGCTGATCGGGATGCTGAAGGTGGGCCGCAAGCACCTGTTCCTGTTCGACGAGCGCGACAAGGTGTGCGAGGTGGAGCCGCTGTGCGTGCTCGACTTCTACGTGGTGCCCGACCGCCAGCGGCACGGGCTCGGCAAGATGCTCTTCGACCACATGCTGAAGGTGTGCGCGCCTCTCAACCTCACAACACAATATTTACTTACTAATGTTATCAAATTTTAACAAAACAATATCTGTAAATAGGAGATATTTAAGCAATAGAAGTCGAAACGGTAATTTTTAGAACTCTTATGTCTGTCTGTATGTTTGTTGTGACGTCATGCGGAAACTAATGCATTAAACTAATGATGTGAAACTTAGATTCTGATATTTGTTTCATTCTAATACGCCGTCTAAAAGTAATTATAACATACAAAATGTATATTTGTGGCAAAAGGTAGTTTAGTATAACAATTGGCATACGAATTGTCACAACACAAAGCTATTGTTTGGTTATTTGTTATTTGGCAAGCAATATTCATTCTATGTGCAAGCAAAGCAACGGTATAATAGAATGTTTAATTCTAGTACAGTTCACTGCGTGTGTTCACACACACTATAAGGCGACACGAGCGCTAGAGTTACTCTGGAAATAAATTCCAATAGATGGATATTGAAATTGAGACGTTTCGCACTCTCGACTCGCAACACTAGCGACATAATGGCTCCATATTGTTCTGATAGGCGCATATTAGTGTAAATTGTCAATGCAAATCCATCCTAATTCTTTCCTAATCCCTAACTGTTGTTCCATGAGTATAGTTTTACCAGAGGGAGACTGTACAAAAGTCGATTGCTTTGGTACCTCTGTCCCATTCGTGTTTCAACCGTGAAGCAGTTGTGTTCGCATGGCTGTGTTACGGTTTGAAGGGTGGGATATGGCGTGAATTTACTGGGTACAGAGGAATAACACCTGAGTCCTCAGGAATGGCAACGCATGGGGGGTATCATGGGTGAAACAGTATACAGTTATGTCAATGGTACTGCTCATGTCTATAGGCGACGGTTACCACATTCCATCAGGTGGGCCGTCAGCTTGTTTGCCATTCTAAGTTGTATAAGATTGTCATTGGCAATAGGTTGGATGGATATCGATATTGGAGTAAAGAGTACATCTGCAGGTCGGTAGAAATCATCACTATACCTACGCAGAGTATCGTTACAAACGATGACGGGACTGAGTGTTTAAAAATAAATACATCTAAATAAGTAAATATCTACTTAAACTATAATACATATTTTCGAATTGTTCCCTGAATAAATCTTTAAACACAACCTTCGATGAGGATAACTAGCAGCTTTTGTTGTATTTACCATTTTTTTAAATTACGAATTATATTTTGACTTTTGCTATATGTATATATATATATATATATATATACATATATATATATATATATGTATACTGTCACTCTGCTCAGGCCCCATAAACGAAAAACCCCCTTTTGATTACTATAATATTAATCTAGATCTGGTTATGATTTTTGAAATATTCTCCTTTTCTAACGAACAATAAGAAAAATCTTCAAATTTTTTTTTATGTTATTTATTTTAGTTACAGTTACTTATATTTTTAAATTATTTCATACACGTGACAATATGACTAGGCATATTAATTACATTCAATATTATCAAAAAAGTTTATCGTCTCATTTGTAAGTGTCACTAATCTGAGACACCACCTTGCAGGACATGGAGTGTTCGCCGCTGGAGATGGCGATAGACGGGCCGTCGGCCAAGATGGAGAGCTTCCTGGCGAAGAATTACGGCGTGGAGCGGCTCGTGCGCCAAAACAACAACTTCGCCGTCGCGCCCCAGTTCTTCTCCAACGCCGTCGATGTCAGGTACTAGATTTTTCACCAGCGGTATAAATCACACAGCTGAGAAGTGCACACGTGTCTCCTTGTATGAGGATGACCAGGGGAACAGGAGATTGGTAGAAATGAGGACTAGCGGCCCTAATACTAGCAATGTACCGTGTCAGGTCGACCTACACGCGGTCGCCCCTGGAAACCAATATACTTAATACTTCATGAATTCGTCGCAATGAGCTAACTGAGGTGCTTTCATCCTCACCTATCATCCCTCACTGGTGCCCCGCCAGCGTATACCGATAGTGCAGGCGGGGTCACCATTCCATTATCATTCAAGCCACTAAATACATCTAAGAATAATGTTTTGGACCCGATCATGTGTAAAATAATCAAAGCGTATTCCAATAAAAACCATAAGAGTGCACGTTACCACTGTCTATCAGGCGTGTCCACTGTCTTGTTTGCCATTCTAAAATGGCGGCACCATTTTAAACAAGCTGACAGCCCACCTGATGGAAAGTGGTAACCGTCGCCTATAGACATGAGCAGTACCATGGACATAACAGAGTATACTGTTTCGTCCATGATACCCCCCATGCGTTGCCATTCCTAAGGACTCAGACGCAAACAAGCATACGACCCGTCTGATTGTGAACTGAAACTGCATCCTAAGGATGCCTACAATATCAGGGGTATCATGCGCGCGTTGTCGACCCTAACTTCAATGTAGACAATGTAGAGAGTATACCACGATGGGAGCTGGTTGCTGACCGTGTAGCCCATGTTTTGTGCCTGTAATTGTGTGAGTAATGTGTGTGTGTGTGTGTGTGTATGTGTGCGCAGTAAGTCCGGCCGCAGCACGCCGGTGGTGCAGCCCGCCGTCGGCAGGTTCGCGGCTCACAAGCCACCTTCGGCCATCGCTACGGTAAGAGTACTTCTTGACTGTTTCAATCTAAGAACAATGAATTACATAGAAGGAATGATAAAATAAAAACTTCATAGCAGGCTAGTGCATAGAAAATGTTATACGGCCGTATAACCCTACCAAATTCAGAAACAACCTGCTCGCATACTTTCAACATAAACTGTGTCCAATATATAATCTAGTAATGTAAAATTTGTTTTTGACAAATAATTGACATATCAAACATTTTCTATACACTAGCCTGCTATGAATTGAGAAAAATAGCAACTGATGGTGTATCTTTCGTCCTCTTTTTACTTATTTACATAAGAAGAAATGAGGCAACCATATGATTTACAGTTTTTATTTTATCATCCTTTCTATGTAATTCCTTCGTCATAGATTTCAATAATATGTTATGGTAACTGTGAGTCTGTTGGCTCTTATATTTATAGTACCACCGCATACTCGGTCCATTCTCACCGGGCTAACGAAATTTTGTAAAACAATACACTTTTGTGTTAAAATCGGTTGAGCAGTTTCGCAGATTACTTGAACAAACATAGTGACTCGACATTCTTAAGCAATTTAAAGGCTTGTCTCGTAATGCGAAGCAAAGTTCCCACTCACCCACTTCGTATTTAACTCTTTAATTGTCCTTCTGATTACTAATTTTTGTTTCACAATCACTCAGTAAGGGGAATCGTCATGAATTAAATCGTAGTAAATTATACAATGAGATGTACACGGCGTACAACAAAAGGCTCTCAAGCTACCTACTGTGATAGCAGTGATGGGCGACGGGACATATGAACTGTTAGTGAATGTGGCGAGTCCTGGAAGACAATCAGAGCTGGATTACGAAATAACAGTAGGCTCACTGTGCGTTCACTTACAACCGACACCGCCGGCCTTAGCGGACACGTTTAGATTTCGACAGAGGAGGCAAACAACGGAATATATATACTACTATATTAGGAAAATAGAACTTTGAAAAAAGGATGCGACTTTATATTTTATATGATTAATTTAAAAAAAAGTATCAAAGAACAATCTTATATACATATATTGAAGAGTGAGACGCAGATTTTGTAATAAAGTATTTAAACTTAGCCCAGACTCTGTAACAGAAATTACAAAACGAAATCAACAAGTATTAGAAGAGTACTGACATCTAAATAATAAACCAAATAATATTAACGACAAGAAAAATAAAAACTGCGATAACAAATCGGAGTATAAGCAAGTTGCTGCCCGCGCCTTATAATTATGCAGAACTGCAACGGAATATCAATAATGGATATCTAATAGGCAGAATACGAAATTGACATGAACAAGTGTTTGGATAAATATTTCACCAGATTATACAAACCTAAAATAACAGAAAACAAAATACAAAAAGATAAAATTATAAAAAACACTTATAAAAAAGAGCAATATGCACAACTAGTTTTTTCGAAGGGAAGTGCATACTAACAATTTTTCATCAAATAATCAGCTCAGTCAGATTGCATTGTTCAGAACTTATGTCTTAGATCGTTGTAAACCATTGTTTAAAGAAAAAAAGTCTCTTTACATGTATAAAAATTGCTTGTGTGTCCGAAAACATATTGAAATATAATATTTGTAGTTAAATTTACAAGCAATAATCAAAGGCTTATCACATATTTCATTTTTCTTCAAGAATTACATTTCTCCAAATATTTCACGATCAGAGAATTTTTTTCCCATAATTGCGAAAAAATATACAATCTGGCAACATTAGCCGCAGCATTGCTTTGATATTTGACAGTGACAACGAAATACATAAAACGTTTCGTTACAAAACGTATACTCGTACGTACAGTTTGTATTATAAAAATGACAAAATCATTGGTAATATAAATAAATATTTATAATTATACATAAATTAATTTTGCTGTTTATCATTATAAAACAAAAAATATTTTAGGTGACTATTACATTATAAAAAGTGCATTCAGTTTATGCAGTTAATTTGAAACAGAACGTAATACTAATATTGGCTGTACACTATTATGGGACAGAAGTATGCCTGTTTTTAGTTTGTTTTTTTTTTATTTTAGCATAGAACTGCATATAATAAAAAAAAGCAATGAAGATTGTATTCCCGGTTAAAAAAAAAGACAAATCCTCTATCTTTAAGGTTTTGGTCATTTGTCCATTTCGGTTAAAATTCCCTTTAAAAAAACACTGCTGAGTATATGTCAATTAGTTACTTTGATGTTTAAGATACTGGTTGGATGATTGTAAAACACAAATTGAACTAACAGGAGGGTGAAAGTAATTTGTTCGTGAAATAACTAGGAACTTGTAGCTTTACTTATACATTGTGAAACAAGCCTTAGAATCGTAATGAGGAATGTCAAGTTCAATTTTGTCTATTCTATCTGTATTAAGAATAGTACATTACTGCAGCGGCCAGCAACTGAGGCATTGATGGACGAACGTGCAAATGTGGGCCTACCTGAGTCCATCAATGCCTAGTTGTAGCCAACGCTTGTATAGTACTTTTCTCAAACAATGCGCGGAAATCAAAAACACAATTTTACTTTTTAAGTTCAATGACGAATAACGAACAATAATAATTTTTCACGCGCCATAATGTTCCTTTGTTTTTGTTTTTTTTTTTTTAATAAACAGCTTTCTATTTGCAAGCCAGTACGAAATTTAAATAAAACCTTTTATTAGTTACCTCCTCGGTAGCCATGTATCGAAGTAAAAGGTCATTCCATTTTTAAATTACAGGACAGATATGAGTTTACATAGTAATTTATCTGGCCGCAAAACACGACAGATATGGATTTTCATACAACTTTTGTCGGCCGCTGGCCGCATGTATCTGGCCAGTACGGCAATTTTGATTTATCTCTAAGAAGATTGTCAAAATAATGTTCACATTTCCAAGCATGTTTGAGAAAAATATATTGTATATAATGAGGGTGGTAAACGAGTATTAAAATTCTATGAAACGTCAATTAAGATTGCAGCAGAAATATGAATTATATTGTTTGTCGTTGCAGTTATTACAGTGGCAATAGAAGAGACGCGCCACGCAAATACATTTAACAGTATCCATATGCACTGCGGCGGTAACGTTATACAACAGTTATACCTATCATTCTGCTTATAGTTGAACCTTGTTTGGGATGCCGGTACTCATTGGAGCTATAATAATACTATTAACTTGAATGTCGCAAATATTACCTACATGCCTTATACATTATGCTTAGATTATATACACAGTGTCTCCATACAAAATCTTCGAGAAAAGCGGCTCAACTTTTTCATACAATTTTGCGTAATAGTTACGAGTGGACTCCTTTATAACTTGTATATTTATTTTGTCTTATAAATTCTGCACTCTTTTGACGTGTAAATACACTCATTTTATTTATTTTTATTTTATTTATACGTCAAGATACATTGTGTAAGTATATAGAACGTTATTAAAAAATAAAAAAGTTAAAGTTGATCTGTTTTTAAGCTCAAATCTCTTATCTATACAATCTAAAATGTCATGTATATATTGTATAATCCACTATTCTTGGTATAGTTTAGTAAAGACTTGGTATTTCCTTTTCCAATACAAACAGTATTAGGTTTGTCGTCTCTTGACTCGGGGCTGCATGTAGTACTTGCGATTGAGACGGTACAGGTCGCTTTCTATCTCAATGTGTTCCGGTCGCGCGACAAAGTCACCGGTAAACACTAGTGTGTGTGTGTGTATATTAAAATACAAAACGTATTTACTTATTATTATATATTGTACAATATTACATGTACAGGTAGGAGTATGAAACAAATGAATAAATAAAAGAAAAGAATTCATATTTAAGTAAATTTTATAATAAGTATTTTTAAATAGTCTGACGATCCTATCGCCCATTTCGGAATGCAATATATAGAGAATGAGATATATATATATATATATATATATATATATATATATATATATATATATATATATATATATATATATAGAGGCAAGGAACACAGCTGTTGCCTTTTTTTCAAATAAGAGTCAAGTGTACAATAAACAAATGTACAATAAAAAAATATATATGACCGGATAAAATGACTGTCACTAACTTGATATTGGATAAATGAAAGAAAAAGCTACAATCAATCAGAGTATGAACAGAGCAGTGCATGCTAGAAGCACCCGTCCATGAGTGTTAATACAAAAATAACAATACACTACCACTACTACATTGGTTGTGCCTATGACACGCTCACATGTCACTGTTTACTAACTGGTCCAAATATACAAAGATAAATTATTATATACTAGTTCGCTATTACTTAACATAGATGTAATTTCATTCATAATTCTGCTACATACGTAATAAGCGTCGCTACTACAACTAAGCTATGGAAGTTTTACTAATGGTATTGTGACGTGCCACTTGCAGGTGATCCACGGCGGCGGCAACGGCTACAAAGGGAAAAATAACGAGTACGTATACTGTCAATGCACGCACACGCACGCACGCACGCACGCACGCACGCACGCACACACGCACGCACACGCGCCCTCACGTCCGCGCTTATATGTAGCCTATAGTTTATTTTTTATTATGTTATATATATCTCGCATACAACACATGCGCGCTTTGTTACTTGTTTTTTTATTATTTCAACCATTAACTGCCCACTGCTGAATATGAGCCTTCCCCATAAGGGGAAGCCAGTAGTTGCCACGCTTGGCAGGCGGGTTGGCAAGCGCAGTTAGGCTGCAGAGATGTTTTAATAGGAACGCTGCTGCCCATCCGTCGCCCTCCTTAGTCGCCTCTTACGACACCCACACGGCGAGATTACGCGCTTACAATTACTCCACGCGTTGCTACGTACTCGCTGTTAGTTTTCGTATACATAGTGTTGGTCGAAGAAGGGTACACCAAGTTGAAATATGAAATTCATGAGAGCGAATGGTGTTTCTGTAAACATTGCTAGTTATACTGGTAGTAGAAAAATATATTAATAGTTGTCTTAAGTATTTTTTTTATACAACTTAGAATGGCAAACAAGCTGACGGCCCACCTGATGGAAAGTGGTAACCGTCGCCTATAGACATGAGCAGTACCATGGACATAACAGAGTATACTGTTTCGCTCTAGATACCTTCCATGCGTTGCCATTCCTGAGGACTCAGATGTTATTCCTCTGTACCCAGTAAATTCACGCCATATGTGGGATATTTAAACCAAAACACAGCCATGCAAACACAGCTGTTTCACGGTTGAAACACGAATGAGACAGAGGTACCCAAGCAATCGACTTTTGTACAAAGTCTCCCTCTAGTAATGATTATTTTCTCGTAAAACAAACCGTTTAATTATTATTGTAGTTGTTATGCCGTTTAAAAAAAAAGAAACAATTATATTTCCCTTTTAATATATTAAGATTAATGCTGGGTGTCGAAAAACTTAATACACTGCAGTTTTACAATCCGAATTTCCCGAGAAATATAATTTGTCATAAATATTTAAATTTGTCATAAATTGTTGAAATATTAATTTATTTATTCATTAGTACAAATATGTGTACATGGCGGACTTAATGCTAAAAGCATTCTCTCCCAGTCAACCATAGGGAAGTGTCAGAATACTCGAATGCGGTACTACTAATTATTGATATACATACATACTAAAATTACATATATACACGAATAAATATATATGAATAACAAATATTCTATAGAATTAGATCGTGGATCGTAAATAGATCGATTTTACATAAGTAACCTGTTCTCTAACGTAAGTAGGCTTACCTTCCCTTTACGGTTACAACAATCGTCTCTTCACCATTGTAAAATAATAGATGAATACTCGGTTACAGATATTTTGTCGAGATATCATAGATAGATAGATAGATACTCTTTACTGTTTCCTCCAAAAGATTACAATAGTAAACTTATTATAAATATAAAAAATTACAAGAAATAATCACAATGAGAAAACAATGGGCGACCTTATCGCTAAGAGCGATCTCTTCCAGGCAACCTTTGGATGGAGAGGAGTAATTATAAACACTTTGATGGGAGGCACAATTAAGATCCGATCATTTCTAAATATGGAGATGTAATACATGTAATAATGTAAATATACATATATTCCTACTTATATATATATATATGTATGATGTGTATATATATATACACATCATACATATATATATATATATATATATATATATATATATATATATATACATTATATATATATATATATATATACACATCATACATTGAAAAAGCCGCGTCACCTTAAATTTAATACTATGTACGGCTACATGGAAACCATTCTGGTTCTTGAATACCTAACATAACAAGTAGTTTTGGCTCGGTGCACCCTTGCCGCCTCACGCTGTGTGTACAGCTGTACAGGTACTGTAATGTGTAGTAATCTAATACATGGAAATTAGCTTTATAAAAAACATATATAAATCATTATGCGCGATAGTTGCCTATTATTATTATCGTGTTCTTGTTGTATTTGTTTATAAGTTTATTGCGTTTTATTTTGCTTTTTTTTCTTTCTTTTTATTTGCATTTATGTTAATTTGTTTCCGTTGATTTTGGTTGCTTGCAGTTTCCTGCGGCGTCCCAGAAATGGCTTATGATCGGCGGTTGCACGGTATTTTTTTTTTTATTTTTAATTTAAATATATTTTTTATATAATAAAATAAAACACTTTTATTTATTTATTTATTATTATAATGCATTCGTGTACATAATATAGAGTTGTTACGATGTTTTTACGATGATTAAGTGCATGAAACCGTGTTTGAGTGTAGCAAAATTATATTGATAGGTAGCTAATATACATGCGTTAATGTCAATGATTTGATGCGGTGCGATGCAAATGCATTTAGTGAAACTAGTGTTTGTTGTACTGTAATGTTGAAGCCCCGCGGCGGCGTCTCCGCCGGGCAGCCCGGTTGCCGAGATGGCGCCGCCGGCCGCGGAGGTGGAGGCGGAGGCGGAGGCGGAGGAGCCGCCGCCGCTCGAGCTGGCGACCAGGCCGAGCCCGGAGCGGCCGTGCACGCTGCAAGTGGAGGCGGCCGCCGCGCCCGCGCCGCTGGCGACACCTACGGCGGCCGGCGCAAGCGCACCCATGTCGCCCGCCGGATCCACCATCTCGCGCCGCGATTCGCAGCTCACCGACCGCGGCTTTTTCGATGTCAAGTTCTACCATAACAAGCTGTGGTAGATACCACCGCTGCCGCCGCCGCCGCCGCCGCCGCCGCCGCCGCCGCCACGCGACGCGCAAACGCTCAAACTCCGTGTGGTATTTATAGAAGTTTATACAACGCCTGCGCGGTATTATTATTGCTAGGGAAAATAAGACAGTAACGCATTAAAAATTTTACGCTTCACATGGCCGTACCGCCGCGCCTGGGCACCCGAGCACGACAGTGGCGCCACCGCACGTCCACGTCCTGCAGCGGATAGGACACAGTTTATTTAATTAATTAATTTATTTATTTATTTGTAACAATTATTAATTTATTTGCTCGAAATGAAGTAACAATAATGATCTTAAATATCACTGATCTACACATTTCGCGTTATAGGCATGCAAATTTAATATTATAATTTATAGGATTACCAACATAAGATACAGCTAAACATTTCAATACAATACACTGGCAGATTAGATCTAACTGTCCTTACATTTATAGGCGACCACAGCATGCCTTGTGTTTGATAAACATTAAAATGGAATTAAATTATTAAATGTCATTATATGAGTAAAGATATTAACAATATGAATAATAATATAATATAAATAATGGAAATTATGTTTAAATTATTATAAATTATAAATAAATATAATGAAAGCACAGCAGTACGTGATGTAATCAATGTATGGTTTTGTTCGACTCGTGCACACCAATATATGTAGTATACGAAAACCGTCTTAAAAACCAATGCAATAAAGTCAGAATTGTATGTAAACGTTCTTTTTATGAGTGTATTCAGTGTGAGCATACGCAGGGGCGCGGTGAAAGAGAACACCATGCTTAATGGATCGTAGGCACGGATGAGTGGCGGCATCTATAGTATTTCACCAGAGGGAGACTTTGTACAAAATTAGATTGCTTGGGTACCTCTGTCCCATTCGTGTTTCCACCGTGAAGCAGTCGTGTTTGCATGGCTGTATTTCGGTTTGAAGGATGGGATATGGCGTGAATTTACTGGGTACAGAGGAATAACATCGGAGTTCTCAGGAATGGCAACGCATGGGGGGTATCATGGGCGAAACAGTATACTCTGTTATGTCCATGGTACTGCTCATGTCTATAGGCGACGGTTACCACTTTCCATCAGGTGGGCCGTCAGCTTGTTTGCCATTCTAAGTTGCATAAAAAAATCTATAGTATCACAATTTACGAGTGTCTAGAACGGATACGTTAACTTACTCTTGGCCTTCTTGTCCTTCCTAAATATATGAATGCACGATGCGGACGTAGCCAGAGTGTCTATTTTAAAAGAACATTAACGTCTGTCGCTGGTACAAGTGGCGGCCGCTCCGTGGCTACGACCTCGCGAGCCGAGACCACTCGCCACTCACAAACCAAATATTGTTATGCCACTATTGTATTGATTAATTGTTATGGTTTTGTTAAATATTTATAATATTGTAGATAGTACATTATACACTGGCAGGCGGCTCGCTCGCGACCGACCACCACGCCCTCTATACACGACAGCCTCGTAATAACCTGAAAGTATTATGTAATAGTTAGTATGAACTGCGACCGAATCATGTTTCGTTTTGTACTTTTAGTCTCGTTAGGTATATTTATTGTTTTTGTGTTCTGAGTTAGCTAGTTGGTTTTTTTTTTTTTTGATGGGTGAAAATGGTATGGTAACCCCGCACGCGCTAACGGAATACGCTGGCGGAGCACCAATGAAGGGTGATAGATGAGAATGAAAACAGGCCAGTTAGCCCATCATGATGAATTCATCAGGACTTAAACATGATAGTTTCCAGGGGGAACCGCGAGGAGGTCGACCTGGTTGGATATATTGCTAGCAAAACTAGCTAGTTGGTTCTTCTATTTGACTGCGCAGCACTCGTTTATTATAATTAACTACTTACAATAGTTTTTAAGAGAGATAATTGTAACGTTTGCACAGCAAATTGATCAAGTGATAGCGTTGCATTTGCGAGCTCGTGGTATTCGACACACGGCCTCGTTGATTTTCTATAGACGTAATCTCATTCCCTACACTTGCATTTACCGTTTGCTTTAGCGATACTTAGCATAGGAATATAACTCGAACCTGTATAATATAACATGTTTCTCGTAACGAACGGTTCAATGGATTGTATTTTTTAATCATGATTTACCGTTTTGCTCTTATAATAAAATAATGTTATAGTAAAAATGTTGTTTTTGTATCGACCCGTTCCAACGTCCTATTTTAGAACACGCTAAAACCAAATGCCATTATTCTGCATTTTTTTTTTAACTTTTTTTGTGTTATCAAAGGAAGTACTTTTTAATAGAAAAGTGCACCTACAGTACTACACAGACAGTAATATTCGATAATTTTTTTTTTAACTGAAATGGCAACCCCACCTAATGGAATGTGGCAACCGTCGCGTATACACATGAGCAATATTATGGACATAAGAGAGTACCTATGCTGTTTCGCCCATGATACCCCCCATGCGTTGCCTTCCCATTCCATTCTTTTAAAAAACTCGACCTTAACCTGATTTCTATTTATTTATTTCGAATTACTTAGATTATATAGATAGTCTTCATACAAAATCTTCCAAAATAGATGGTCAATTTGTTCAGACAGGGTTACCAGGTTAGAAATAATTACTTTATATTAAGGTTAAACAGGTGAAGGTCGTAACTTAAAATGTTATTAGGATTAAATATTAAACCTTATTACAGTAGATAGAAGCTTATAATTCTTTGATATTATTTTAAAATTAGTATCAGGAAATCGGTATTTGTGAATCCATATCTACTATAAATATGGACGGATAATGCCACTAAAAGTGTCGACATTATTGAACTTTTTTTTCTTTGAATACGAATATATGGGAATGTTTGTAAATTTAAAACATATACTGGTGTTGAAATTAATTGAAGCGGCAGCTAACGAAAGAAAAAGAAACGAAATATATAAATTGTATTTCATCTTAAGTTTAAATTCTTAACACTATTTTGTTAATTCTTATCCAAATAAATACTTTTATCACTTTAATAAAAATAGTGACTATTTTGATTAATGCTAACACCGAATCCGTATTTAAAGTGAATACTCAGATATCGATTAAAAACCAATCGGTGAGACAATAAATAAAAAATTCGACCGTCATCCGATATTATTTGAATGCATCTGTCCTTCATAGATAGTATATCAAAATATATGAATATTCAAGTTATGCCTTATTCAGGAACAGCTATCAGGCACATAGTTTCTGAAAGTTACTAGCTTCTATTGCTCTCATTTTTTTAATGGATGATAATAGAATGGTATCCCCGCCTGCGCTATCCGTATACGCTCATCATACGCATATAATCACTTACTGGTGCGCCACCAGTGAGGGGTGATAGGTGAGAAATGAAAAGGCAGGTCTGTCAGCCTATCATGATGAATATGAATACACCTGGAATACAGCGACAGCTGACAGCAATGGGACTACAATCCTATCCTCCTATTGCTGATAGCAAAGTCTCCACATATATTTTTTCTCACATCTCCAATGTACAGACATAATCTAGTTCCAATTTCATAATATTAGTGAGGCAGGGATCGCACCGCGGGTAATCAATAAAAGTACAAAGCATCTTTCATAAAGAAAACGTTTTATTTCCATTACAATTGGACATTTGTATGTATCTTTGGATTCTATTACTTATAATATCGTCGAGGGAAACGAGGCGGCGGTTCGGGGCTGGCGCTGAAGCGGAAACAGGAACGCTCCAGTGGCTAGCCAGAGGGCGCCGCGACATTGCTACGACAGCGCCCGCGCACCGCGGACCGAACGTACGGCAACACGTCACTAGCGGGGCACCGTCTCCACTCGGCGCCGTCTACCTAAGCACTAAGTTATTCACTTAAGTTAGCACTCTTATTTGCTCCTTGGGGACTATATTTACATATAAAAAAAAAAAACTCTACATCATTTATTCCAATCTCAGAAGCATCCATAACGCGGAGTACTTCAAATATACATACATTCAAACTTGGAAGTTCTATACTTAAAGTAAACTAGAAACATAATAAAGTATACAGGTAAGTAAAAATTTAAATAACAAATTATTTAATAGTGAAGGAAACTGAAGACTGCCACAGTAGACTTATAGGTAAGAAAAAAATAGTTTATTAAAGGCCCTAGCAAAAAAATGCTAAATAGTAGATACTAACTACGTCTGAACACATTAGAGAGGAAATACAATATGTCTATCACTTCATGATTATGTAAGTAAATAATGAATCCTAGTTTATTATGAGAACAAATTGCATCAGAGCCTGCTGATAACAAACAGTCAAGGGGCGGCGTGGCCCGCAACAGTCAACACAATATAGTTTTGTTTCAGCGCTCCTATAACATGCTCTAAAATATACATAAAACATCGAGAGAACATGTACAGCACGCCAGAAATACAGGCGCCGCCGAGTGGAGGGGTGATATCGCTTTGAACGTCAGAGACAACTAGTGATTAAACATTATTGCTAATAGATATGGAAATGTATTTTCAAACGTAGGTGTCGCTCTGAACGCAGTTTTAACCAAACTCCTTTAGAAACAGATTGTTGTACACTATCCTGCTGGCTGAATGTTCAGGGCTCATTCCCCGGGCGTACTAGTGCGCACGCGACCACACACCGCCGACACCTCCGCCAGACAACACTTCGCCTCGCTCCTACCGCCCTCTAATAAATTCGTCAAGTTGAGCTTCGCCCGTTAGAGTCGGCGGTGGTGGCCGCGCGCCTCACCATGTCCAGAGCGACGCCGGGTTGCACTAGTTCATTGCACGTCCGGTTGGTACGTGGCGGCACGGGGTGGGGAGAGGAGAGTGGGGGGGCTCGTACCACGCCTCCCCACTTCCTAGTACAAAATTCTTAAAGATATCACGGTTATTATTATTGATAATGGATCCATGCTTGTACGTAAATTAATTCAAAGACCTTACGTATTTACGTAGTTTACTCTTAAAACGAAATACATGTATCATTACAATAAAGACTAGCATACAATCAGTATTATACTTATAATTTCAATATAAATGTCACGTGTTCGATCACGGCGACCGTTCCAATAGTATATGTATAGATACACTTTATTAAAATACCCTAATATTTTTGATTAATACAAGTAAAGAGAAAAAGAAAATATTGAGCATAATTGTTGATCGAAACAAACTAGACTCGCACTGCAAATAACATATAATAATAGTTCATATACGGCGCCACTGACGCGGCTCGTACGCGTCACGTGAACTACTCGTGCGTGCGATGCTCACGCAACTGTGCGGCTCCGGCAACAAGCGTGCTAATAAATAAAACAAGCGCGCGCGCAGCGCAGTCCGCTGTTCATGGCGTAGTTTGCTTCGACCACATACTACGTTTTTATAAGCCGTATCACAGTACGCTAACTTAAATAATACATTTGTCTCATGATATCTCACAAATAATATCAACTATACAAGACCAGAGACGCATTAGTTGTGACGCGTAACTATAATTAAATTTCATAGTCATATAAATAGGCCCAAAACAAACCGATCGTTACTGACAGTCTTTAAATGCAAAGGCGGGCCGGGGCCCATAGCAAGCGTCGCCGGGGTCCGGTGCATGTATGCGGTGATTGGTGTCGAGGAGGAAGGGAAGAAGGGAGTCGGACATCGACAAGAAATGCCATCGCTCATACAAAGTCGCCGACCATTTAACGTCTCTGGACGCCACCACCGAGGTAATAATGGCTCGGCATCAACAACGACAACGACATCTGATGGACGTCGCCAGTCACTTACGAGTATCACCCCAAAATATACAACTGTTTTTTTTTTAATTTGCATCAGTTGTAAGCAATCTCGAAATAACAATTGGCTAGAAAAAAATATATTATAAATATTAATTTTGTATCTTAATTTAAAATGATCAATTTCGAAAATAGATATGCGTACTAAATATGACAATTATAAAAAAAAATTAATGATGTCCGTTGCACAACTAAGTCCGTTTGATTCGTCGGTCTGTCGGTCACGGCGCAACATCTCGCTCAACTACCAACGCCATCGACTTGAAAGCTATCCAGATTTCAAGTCGACAGCACTAGCTATCTAGCGTTACACGTTATCGAGGCGAGGAACGACTACGAGGCGATGCGGAGGCAAGTAGGTCTCGTGATGAACGGTTAAATGGAAGACAGTTAATCAGACATATTGTTCAAGAAATTCTCGATTGTGGACATCAGTCAATCGGGAGGAACGGCTAGCCACGAGACAGTGCGACGTCAGTGGGAGCGGGCGCTAGACCGCTGCTAGCGGGCCACTGTCGCCGGCCTCTTACTGAACTCTCTCTCTTACTGAAATTGAACGTCTACACTAGTCAAATGTTACAATTATTGAAACAGGGTAAATGTAGTGGGTTTTGGAGTCGAGAAAAAAATCCAACCGCTAACAGCATTGGTACAACAGCGCTTGGCGTTTGCATTTAGACATTTACACGTATTCTGTCACTGGATCACGTTACCAGACTAGCAACACTGTTTAATAACAATACTTGCCAATGCATCGGCATTTTTAAAATATAATTTTGACAACTCAAATTCTGCTAAAGTAAAAAAACCTTATTTAACCGACATAAAAAAATAGCTTTTTGCCTCAACTGCAGATGGTGTGAAACAGTGATCGGTGGAAGCGCTCCGTGATACAGTGATGGAACGTGCTGTGCTGTACGGTGTACACGTCGGCCCGGGCAGCGGGAGTGTGATGTGATGTGAGTCGGGAGAGTGATGGACCGCGTTGTTTTGGTGCGTCATTCGTTTTCAACCATACCTACCTATAGATAGAGGAGCACATGCAATCTCGAGGAATACCTGTTCGTCAGTCTTCACACATAACCGAGTGGACTCGTGCCGGGTCCGCCCGGGCATGCGTCACCACAACTACGCGACACACGCACACGCACACGCACACACGCACACGTACACACACACACACACACACACACACGCACACACTCGTAATACTTGTACAAATTATATACGGAAGCCAGATTGTAGTCGCCGGCGGGCCGCTGCCGCATCGTTTGTACACCGTTTGTACTGCGAGCCTGGCCCGTCCACGCGAACCGTCCTCACTTACAACTAAGCAGAGTATTCGTTGGTATGCCAGCGGCGGCGGCGGCTCGGCCGCGCCACCCTGCGGCTATATCACGCTGCCAAACATACAGCGCTCACCATTACATGGCAACACAGGCGGTGCGTGGAGTTGTCCATGTCCATAGGCGACGTTTACCACTTTCTATGTACTATTTCAAGTTGCAGAAAAATAATACTTAAATTTAAATTAAAATTAAAACAATCTCACTAGTTTAATCCTAAACTGTACATGTAACACACTATATAGTAGAAATCCATCAATAGTATGTTGCCACTGCCCGTATATTTGACAGCGCAATACACATCTCATGATTATCTTTATTATAAATTATACAATATGAGCAGCTTTCCCCAAATTGCGAGTGACAAACAGTCCGAGTTACATAATTCCGTTATATACACAACTCTCCTGATATACATATCATCGTCATCATATAAATATGTCGTATATGTAATAGTTTCTATACAAAATACTTATCTCAGTGACGATCCGCTCTATATTTTTTTTATTGCTCGGCACATTAAGTAAATAATCTTTTATAATACGAAGCATACAGTTAGCAAACGAACTATTTGCTAACTTTATGCTTATAAAAAGTTTGTTGTTTGAATTGATGTTGTATATTTTTTATTTTATTTTATAAATTTTAATAAAACGATCAAGATTTTTACTAAATAAGCCAAGTATATGAATAGATTGTGAACGTTGCAACATCGTATTCGGGTATCTTTGGTTTATTGCAGACGTATTACGTAGTTATAGATAATATAGTAAGCGGACACTAGAGCGTTATCGAATATTCTAATGAGACCACGTACACATTAGTTACATAGTGTGGTCCGATCCAGTGGTTATTATATGTATATTGCACAGCGATAGTTGTACGAATATTTCAGAGAATTTTAAAAAAAGTAGCTCTTTATACAAATTATGTGGTATTCATTGTTTATGTATGTATATATTATGCAAGTGTTGGCAACGTGGCGACACGGATGTATCGATGGAGCGCTATATGTATCGACTAGTGTACCGCGGCGAGTGTGGTGCGATAGTGGCGCGTGTGGCGCGACCGTCGCGGTGGTAGTGGGCGTGGGCGTGGGCGTGGGCGTGGGCGTGGGCGGGCGACCACGCGGCAGCACGCGCCGGACTCGTAGCAGCGGCGTGCGGCGTGCGGCGTTTACCTGCCGTGCAAAAAGTTTATAGTGTATATAGGCATACATATGTTTTGTATGTAATATTGAAATGTATTGTGATTGTGTTAGTGTTGTCTAGTGGATACACAGAAGGTGTGGATCGGCTCTATGGTTTAGTGATGTATTGGTGTGGCCAGTGTGTGGGGCGTTCGTCACCTGTTGACGATTTTGGCGAGTTCCCGCAGCGCAAACTCGATGTCGTCGTGCGGAGAGCGTGCGGCTGGCGGCGCGGGCGACGCTAGTGCAAGCGCCTCGGACTCGAGGCGGGCGGCAGCGGCGCGGAACTGTATTCGCAGCTGCGGCTTGGAGCGACAGGCGGCGGCCGCGTCCGCGCACCGCAGCGACAGCTGCGCCAGCCGCTCCGACATCTGCAGCCGCCACAGCGAGTCACGCCCCCCGCCCCCGCTCCCGCCCCCGCCACCTCCGCCGCCGCCACCGCCGCCCGCGCGCCGCATCTCGCTCGTGCACAACTCCAGGCCCGCACGCACACTCGCCAGCACGTCCAGCTTCTCCGCCTCCTCGCCCGCCGCTGCACCACCTCCACCGGCGGTCCCGAGCGGAGTCGCGTATATCCCGCCCTTGCCAACAGGCTTGCTCTTCACGGCCGGCTTGCTGGGCACGGCGGGCTTCTCATCGCGCCGACAGTCGACACTGCCACTGCGCCCGATGCTAACCCCACCGCCGCGCTCCTCGGACGACGTCTCCTCACCATCCACCTCACCCTTCGCTCTCATTTTAGGACTGAGCCGCTCCTCCGTGTCCTTGTTCTCCCACAACTTTTTCAAACTACTAATGCTACCAGTGCTCCGCCTCTTGTCCTCCTCGTCACCGCCGCTCGCATCTAACGAACCACTCTCGGACCGTTTCCTTTCACAGTCCTCAGTTTTACGCGAATTCAATTCTTTGTCATCAGGCGAAGTCTGCTCTGGCTTCTTCACGCTACCGTTAGTGGCCACCGTACCACTATCGACTTTTCGTAGTCGCGACTTGAAATCTATTATAGAGCGGCCCGACTCTTCAGGCTCCTTACTACAATTATTAATTTTCTTATTCGTGTCTACTTTCTTCAATTGCGATTTAAAGTCTGTATTAGATTTAGACTCCAAATTACTTTTCTTTTGATCGATATTGTTATTATACACCGTCTTCCTGAGACTCGCTTTCAAATCTATGGGCGACACGGTTTCCTTACCATTGTCCATAGTTTTAATAGTGCTGTCCACTTTTTTATCTGACTTGCGTAACGCCTCCATATTAAGACTGGCCGACAGCTCAGTGACGAGTCGCGCCGCGGGGTCGCCGTACGACGTGTGCATTTCTATCAGTTCATGGGGGGGAGGAGACTCTTTAAGCTGTTTCTTCTTATCCGCGCGCTCCTTGATTTCAGCTACCAATTTCAACTCGAGCATTTCCTTCATAGTCTGCTTGGTGAGTTTGAGTTCCGGGTCGATGCGGTCAGCGCTAGCGGATGTGTCATCGACGGCTGTGTCGGTGCCGGCGTCGCGGCAACAGTCCGGCGGGGGTGGCGGCGGCGGCGGCGGTTGCGGCTCTTCCGGTGGCGGTGGTAGATCAGCGGGTGGCGGCGGGAACTCCAGCTCGGCGAGTCGCGGCCGAGGTTTCGCTGGACTGTTGGTGAAGGAGCGCAGCGGGGGTGCGGCGCGGGCGGTGCGCGGGGAGGCCGGCGCGGGGGCGGTGACCCCGCCGGACGAGTTGGACCGGATCATATGCGGCTGCGTGCGCGCCGTGCGAGGCGACAACGACCGCGCTTCGTCTTGCGGCGGCTCGCGACGCGTTGCCGCACTCACGCCGCCCACCACGTTTCCGCCCCCGCCCCCGCCCCCGCTACCGCTACCACTCGCGCTGCCGCTCTGTCGCAAGGACTCCAAAAACGCACCGATACGAGCTCCCTTCGGTAGTGTTCCGTAGCGGTGAATAGCTCTCTTTACATTCTGCACTTCTAAGGCGGCCACTTGTACTTCTTGCTATAATAATATAAAAAATAAACACTAATTAATACAATTATTACGAATGTTTAACGAGATGGTCGCACCTAGACCTCATCATGGTGCAGACACGCGGTAATGATTATGAACGAGCGGACTGGCTGTCTACCTTGGGCTGGAGGTTGTGCTGGCCGCCGCCGCCGCCGCCACCCCCACCGGAGGAGGCGTGGTGCTGGTGGGCGTGGGCGTGGTGTAGATGCTGGTGCGCGTGGTGGCGTCGCTTGGCGCGGTGGCGATGCTCGCCGCCGCCCGCCGACTCGTCCGTGTCGGGCGTCGCCTCCGCCAGCGAGCCCTCGGACGACGCCTCCCGCGCCCCACCACCACCCCCACCCCCGCCACCGCCACCGCCACCGCCGCGGGCCCCGCCTGCACACAACACGCACACCGTACACTGGCGCCGTCACATAACTGATAAACATATGTAAAAAACAAAATGCATATGAATCATAACCCGCGACTTCACTCGCACGGTGTCGGTATCAACACACTGAATGAATTATTCAAACATTTTTTAAGTACAGTAGATACATACGGTTTGAACGTACATGATAGACAGCTATATATACTAATAACAATAAAATAACTGCACTAAAAGGAGTCAATATAATAAATACATTACCCGCGTCTCACTCATACATATAACAGTACTCCATTACATATGATGAAATACAAACAAAATTAAGCATTATACATTAATTAAGGACCATAAAAAAATTACTTAGAATTTATAAATAGAGACTGGGAGGGATGAAGGGGGGAGGGGCTATCGAGGCCGACAGGCGTCATGTAACGTGCTCTGCGGGCCCAAATTGCATTGCAACCAATAACCGAGCCCGACATATTAAATACTACATGATCTACGAAGCGGAAACTTGGCAGGGTGTAGCATTCATTAGAGAAGAATTTCACGAAGTTCCCGATAATGGTTGGGAATAGAAGATAATGGATTTCGCGTCGTAAAGGCCAAAAAAGTATTTTATGTAAGACATGTATATTAAATTATAGATTTTTTTTTTCACGCATAAAACTACACGCACAATAAAAAAAAAACACGCCGTGAGAAGTGCTACGTTATTGGACATTTATTTTTTAAATATCAATATCGAAGCTTTGAAGCGTGATGTAATAACGAATCATTTTTATTTATCATTCAACATCTAACACCGCACCGCATTTACCGTTTACCATTTGTGAATAATGCCCAACCCAAGGTCGTCCGTAATGTACAAATCTGAATTCGGTCACGGGGAATCAGGATTGTTAGTAATGGGGTCAAACTGCCTCGTTGTTAGCAATACAGGATGTATTGTATCAAGTGGACCTCCACCTTCACGGGATTTCGTCACGATGGGCTAACTGACCCACTTTCATCGTCGCCTATCATCGCTCACTGGTCACATCACAGCCGCACCCACAGTGTACACCGATAGCAAAATATCGCTATTCATTATTACCCATCAAAAGAAACATCCCGATGGATACTGACTGGTCTGACGATGGTATTAAACCACAACACTGTTTTTATATTAATATTGTTCAAGGCATATTGCCAATCTTTTTACACGAGCAGCCTGTGTGTTGACTATACACGGCGGGCATACAGCGGTCTGCGTGTTCAATACAATAATGTTTTCAGGGTGTTGTTGCGGCTGCCACGTTTTTGTAGTGCATCCACAATGTTTGCAGCGGCATGGGCAGATGACTTCTATGCCATCAGACGCAAACGGATCGCATCTCTTTTATACCGACTGCGTGGCAGCAGTGACAGCATTCTGTGGGCATTGTATAATAGATACGATAGCCCGAAATTGTGGCTCAAAATTGTTATAGAGGCCATTTTTTGCTACTAACATAGTTTAAGTCAATTGTTACTAACAAAAATGGATCTTAATTATCTGTAATGAAGAAATATTATTATTATTATTATTGATTCAGTAAATGTCTTTCGGTAACTAACTACTGGTTGCCAATATCGACTGCTCGAGGACGACGATGGTACGTACGTGCGGCGCTCGCGAGGCGGCATGCGCCACGTGACTGTTTCCCTTTAGGTCATAGTGTAAACAACGCATCACATATCTTACGGGTACGTACTAATCAATAATCGGGATTCAAACGCATTACATATATAGATAGATAGATAGACAGATAGATAGATATAAGTGTAGTGGTAGGGGCAGAGGGCCTCTACCTACATACTTCATATACTTACAAAATGTTCGTATCTATTGCTATACACCTGAGAGAGCGGACAAACAGACAAAAAACTAGTTGAAATGAATGCATTATATCACATCAGAATATACAAATACAAATATACAAAACATGAATATACCGCCGAATACATTGGTGTGTATGTAAAGGCAGAACTAACTCGTGTGTGTGTGTGTGTGTGTGTGTGTGTGTGTGTCGAGATGCAGTTACAAGTGAGCGAGCGCACTTGACATTGCAATCAAACTAAACAAAATAATGAACTAAGTCAAAAGGCCGACTTCACGATAGTAATTAATCGACATATTAATTCACGCTCACAATTCTTCCGCTCTGGAATACGAGTCAGTAATATAAACCTTTAAGTATATTCTCATAATATGAATTACATTACAAATGAATAGATATTGTATAATAATATTATGGAATGCAGACTAATATGTGTATGTGTGTGTGTGTGTGTGCGCGTTGTGTGTGAGCGCGCGCTTGTGTGCGTGTGCGTGTGCGTGTGTGCGTGTGCGTGAGTGTGTGCGTGCGTGCGTGCGTGCGTGCACGCGTGATCGGTACGTACCATTGAGCGACGCGAGCGAGTCGTCGTGCGGCGAGTGCTCTTCGGCCGCGTACTGCGACTCGCGGAACGAGCTGCACGACGACAGCAGACTGCCGGCACACAACGTACATTAGCTTTCAATTTTAATTACGTATGATTGATACTTTACTATATGTGCATTATCATATTGCCAAACATTTATTGTATAGTTGTAATTTATTGTATAGTTGTCCTGTGGTTAAAATCACACTACTTTTATCCGGTCACGACGTGGGCCCGGAGGGTTGTACAATAGTACAAAACAATTTTTATTTGGTTGTACCTGGTCCGTTTGGGCGGTGTGGGCGCCTGCTTGCCGCGCCGGTTGGTCGGCCGCCGCATCTGCACGCCGCGCTCGCCTCCCGCGCTGCCGCCGCCGCCGCCGCCGCCGCCGCCGCCGCTCTTCTTCAGCGACATCTGCGGCGTGCCGCCCGAGCCGGAACACCCGCCCTCTTGTAACTGCTTCTCGACCTCTACATTTCACAAATTAATATTAGTTCTACAAATCAATCTTCGTCAGTCACACAAACCCGAAGGGTCACATGTGACGCTTCGGGATTGTATGTCCTTTTCCTAGATACGATTTCTACCTGATCCTGACCACACTCTAGCGCCTCAAAGAAGTGCTGATTTTGGGAGGTCTAAGGGAGGTCATGACATCAGCATCTGTGTTGAAAATCATGACACCCTCAATGCCAGTGTGTTCCTATTCTTTACTTCTTCTACATTAATTTCCTAACAACTTTCCAATTTTTCCCTTATTTTTGTTTCTTCCTTCTTTGTGCGACAACTAATTATTATTTTTTTCATCTTTGACCCCTCTTATCTTCTTTACCTTCATACAGTCTTCTTTCGCTCTCATCGTCTTTCTTATCTTATCTATCACTATATCCCCGGTGTTCAGGTTATTGGTTGACGCAAAACCACACGTGAGTAATGCACTTGTTTTGCGTTCGCTTGGTCCCGGGGATTTCCATTCTCTGCCTTTGCGTACGTCATCTTTGTCTCTTTTTCTTTTATTTCCCCTAAGTTTTCTCTAAATAATTTCTTTATTTCTTCATCTCTTTCTTCCTTTATTCTTTCCCTATTCTCTCTTTTCCTATCCAATACTTCCTGTATCTTTTCTGTGTATTATCTTTAATCTGTATTCTTTCCCTTCTTTCCTTACTTATTTCCTCCTTTAGTTCCTTTATTTCTTTCAGATATCTTTTTTGTTCTTCCTTAGCCACTTTTCTACTTCTAACTTCACTTTCTACTATTTGTTGCAACTTTTTATTTTCTCCCCAGATTTATTTCCCTTTCCCTTTTTCAATCCTATTATCATTTCTTTCATTTACTTTACTACTTTACTGTTTTTTTTTCCCTTTAGTTCTGTTATTTGCCTTCTCAATTCCCCGACTATTTCCTCCCTTTCCTTCCTTTCCCTATTTACTATGTCCTATAGCTTTTTTATATTTTCATTTCCCTCTATATTACTTTTCTGTTTTATATTTGTTTCACGCATTTCCTCACACTTTCATTCAACATCTTTCATCTAACACATCACTTTGCACTCCCGTCCTTTTTATTTGTTCCATTTTAGATTCTATCAATCTAGACAACTCACCCATTTTTCTATTGCTTTCCTGTGTTGCCTTTATGCTTTTTCATTTACTGCTAGGGCTCGTTCTATTTGTTCCTTTTTATAATTTTTCCTATTTTCTTTTACTAACCTCACGATTTCATCCTTTATTTCCTTTATATTTTTCATCAATAATATATTCTTTTCATCCTTTTTCTTATCCTTTTCCTCTATTAGTTCTTTAATTTCTCTCATCCATTCCCCATTTATATCTACCACTCTTACTCTGTCCTCATTTTATCCAGTGCTTCCCCTAATATCCTAAATTTTTCGTTTAGCCTCTATTCGAGCTTTCCTATTTCCATCTCAATAAAATCCGTCATCCTATCTACTCCCTTTTCCGTCTCTTCGCCCTCAGCGTCCCTACTTAATACCATACAGTTACAGTAATTTTCGGGCTGATTTGATTGGGGTCTTTTTTAGAGTATTTATATGCGGCGGAGACTCCCCCCTTCAACGTCACACACATGCACCCCTTCTATATTTTTATTTAAGGGGGAACCAGTCCTCTCCTGTTCCTCGTTGTCTAGTAAGTATTGTAAGTCTCAAAACTATTTTGTGGCCACAGTCGATACCCAGTTTTCGGCAAGAAATCGGCGCGTCACGCCCGACCCTCAACCGATAGAGCAATTCTGCCGGAGCAGAAAGCTAGGGCTCCGCACGACGAAACAAACAAGCCGTCGCACGTGTCTGTAGCTCAACAGCTGGTAATTGGGTAATACAATAGAAATAATATTTATTTAAATAAATTCCAAGCTCTTTTAAATCGTAATTTCTTTTAAATATACTACTGGGTTCGGAATGCTGTTAACTGCTGTTTTCAGCAGTTAACAGCATTCCGAACCCAGTTTTTACCCCCACAAAAAACTCAATAGTTGCTCGTATAGTTGTTAGTTAATTGGTTTAAGACAATTTTATATTTACAATTGTAATCAGTGTGGAGCTCTATTTGTGTATCATTCAATGTGCAAACAAACAATGTTAATGAATGTAAGCAAAATAAATATAGTAAGATTAAATTATCCACGTGTGTTCTCTCGGTGCTAATTAATTTGACAAGTTAGAGACTGGCGCCAATTTTAATGATCGTCTTACATCATCTTGAGTCTCCCATCCGGGAAATAGGTATTGGCGACCCGCACGCATGCTAAAGGTAAAGGAGTTAAGGGGCCGCCTGAAAATCACCGCTATATAGATACATCTCGCTGGAGCTGTACATATATAGCAACAGCTGAGGCGGTTCCTATTACCAGCAACATTAATTGTTCTTTTTTTCTTTTTGTTGTTTTAATTTTTTACTTTCTTAATACTGGTAATAAAGGTTATCTATCTATCTATATTTTCATAAAAACTAATATTCAACTACTGTAACTTGCTTGTTTAAGTTACATAAAATAACTAAAACATTGGTGGTTGTATATTAAGTAGTCTATAGAGCTGGTCCCCGGCAGCGGTGTGGCGGTCTGCGTGTACTCACCCTCGGTGATGGAGTTGTCCTGGAACATGTGCTCGAGCGCGTGGTGTATGTCGCGGAAGCTGGGCCGGTCGGCGGGGCTCCACTGCCAGCAGCCGCGCATGAGCTCGTACACCGGCCCCGGGCAGCCCGGCGGACACTCCATGCGGTAGCCCTGCGCCCATACAACAACACGACGCTTCATTGTTACTAGCTCTACAAACTAATGAGCCACTGCCTACCACCTACGAACACTTCTATGAGGCAAAATATATCTTACTGCAGAAATTAATTTTAATTATAAAAAATACAATAGCATCCGATCTAATACAGTAGTTTTAGCAAGATTCCGAAATCAACACACAAACAGACAGACGAAAATTCTAAAATTATTGTTTTAGTTTCTATTACAGGTCTTGCGTTTTTTTAACACCTCTTATATACAGACATCGTTTAGTAAAACTTTATTACATATATTTTATAGATTAGTACATAACTCAATAATGATATATACCAAATATCAAAACTATATTTATAAGAATTACAAGAGAAAAGAAACTAGAGAGAAACTATGTACAAAAGTCGCTTGCTTGGGCACCTCTGTCCCATTCGTGTTTCTACCGTGAAGGGGTTGTGTTTGCACGGATGTGTTTCGGTTTGAAGGGTGGGATATGGCAGTGAATTTACAGGGTGCAGAAAAAAAAATTGTAAAAGAAACTGTTATGACAGTGTGAAATCATTATTGGTATCATCATCATTAACTTCCAAAGTGTTCAAAAGCCCGAGGCCCGACTGCCGCGAGTGCCTGACCTCCTGCTACTGGCGGCGGCACGGCAAGCAACTTGTACATACAACGTCGCTCGCGCCATTGTTTTATGTTTAAAGAGTGATACATGAGGGCGATTAACAAGAATTGCATGCAACCGTTCTATTCATAGACACTGTGCGAGGCGAAACGGAACAATACAACTACATATGTACTGACACTAACTACTGCTGTTGCACACATGTACGTATGTACGGTGATTACATTTATCAATTAATTTGTATTATCGAAAAAAAAAATTCATTGTCTACAAACGTACGCGAGAAAACGGTTAGCGTAGCGTAACAACGGATGCAAAAAGTTGCCCGCTGTGATACGCACACGACCTTTGATGACCTTTTAAGAACCCACATCAAGAGATAGTCTCGGCAGAGGCTCCGCGAGAGCACATCCAATGCATAACAAAACTATATGTAAACTCTACATTTAAGTCTTATGATGGCAACGCAAAAATATATAGTCTCACCCTTGTAACTGCAATCTCTCGTTAACTTTTTTTATAATATTCACTAAATGTATATTTGTTTAGTCGAATAATGAATGAAGTACTTGATCAAAGCCACCGGCATGCGCCACGACGGCCAGCACTGTAACATTGTGGCACAAAGTAATGGCGGCTTCGTTCCTGCGACGGCACTGGAATAGCGCAAGTGTGCGTAAGCAAACAGTGTAGCCGCATTCCCGGCGCGAGCGCGAGCACGAGCGCGGTACAATAACAATATTTGTATACAAATAATTGATGAATTACTAGTGCGCAGGTCGAAACGCAACCCCCCCCCCCCTCCTCCCCTCCCCACCCGCCACGCATCGCACCTCCGCCCACAACGAAAACATAATAATGGGATGATTAGCATGCAGCCTCTTGCTACAGGCCGCTACAATAAACGTACATTACAAATGCAATTTATTAGCTGACGGCTGGCCATATGATGGGAAATGATAAACATCAATAAATAACAACTGCATAAATACATCACAGAGCACACTTTAATGCACCTTATGAGGTCAAAGGTGATTACGACTCTATACCCAGAAATCGAACTGCCACGTCCCACGCTTCAAATACGGGGGGAGGGATTGTTAGTAATGCGGGCCACCAGTCCCACTGCTAACAATATACTCTATCAGGTCGAGCTCGCCGTGGTCCACTCTGGAAACTATCGTGCTAAATTCCACGTGTATTCATCACGATGGGCTAACTGACCTGCCCTTTCATCTCACCCATCATTCCTCACTGGTGCCCCGCCAGCGTATACAGTTATCCATTAAAAATGTGCTCTGATTACGGCCCATATAAGATTATTAGCGTACTTCCACCTCGCTGATCACGTGGCAAAGATGATGCAATGCATTTTGCTTTATTAGCGTTCAACATTAAATTATTAGTTGTATACCAATGCGAGAGACGCAGCATACCACTATTTACATCGTCATAACTTTTGGTCAATCAGTTAACATTAAGGAATATCATCTACGAATAATTCTATGCCACATCTATCCTGCACTACAAAAGCGAGATCATTAAATAACTCAAAATAGTTATGGCCCAAGAATTGATCCTTGGGGAACACCCGTTCGTACAAGCGACCCGTTGAATGTAACTTTATTTAAACGTTGTTAAATAAATAAAACTAATAAAACACACAGCGGTAACAGTCAGTGCAAATGCCTGACCACCACATTAGGGATTAAAACTGTGAGCATATTTAATAAATATTAAACGCGACATAACATCAGCCTGTGCAGCGCGTAACGGGCGCGGGCGGCGCGGGCGGCGTATAAACGCAATGCAACAGCGCACCGTGCCGTCAATCGCTGTGTGCATCACGACCGACCACCACGCCCTGAACAGCACGCAACGCTATGGCCGAGCTGACGAGGACCGTCCTCCTCGTGCTTATACTGTCTGTCGCTGTGCTCGGTACGTACTACAGCCACTCTAAATTTTATACTTCCTCTTCCTTAAAATTTCCTACTGTAAACGGTAAGACGGAATTTTGTATCTATACTTGTGTATTTTTTGCCATTTTTTTTTTTTGTGGAAATTTATTATATTTTTCATTTGTCATATGATCTGTGTAACTTAACGGTTTTACCATGCACAGTAATATCGTTTCATATTTTATATTAAATAAACATTTCAACTGATTAGATATTGCGTTAATACTTTAATACAGAATTTATTTAACATCTTACTCTAAAACAACCGACTTCAATCGTAACGAAATTAATATGGGAATAAGTCCAAAACTGTATAGATTTTAAAAACACATAACACGTAAAATAAACGAATTGAAAATGTTTTGGAGACGTTTATAATATAAATGTTGTTTATAAGCAGGCAAGCACAAAAAAGTGAAGCCGAAAAAGTTGGTGTCGGCGACGACCAAGGGCATCCAGTGCTACAACTGTCTGTCGTTCGACCACCCGGGCTGCTGGGACCCCGACCACCCGTACTACGCCAACATCACGGTCGGTATTATCGCCCGCCTCCGCCCTATCACACACACTGCACCTTATATACCCTTTGATAACAAACTATATAACTCGCTCCCCGGATAATTAAATGTAATTTTATAGGTTCCCCAGGTAAAGGCTCGACCCATACGGGGACGATAGTTATTATGTATCTTTCTAAGTACTATTCAAATACAAATACACTTATACAGAAAAGTAGATTTTCACTTCAGAGACTCACACTAGGATGTTTGGGGAAGGCAACAATAGAGTTACATAGTGGAACGGTGCTAGGAGACGAAGACACGCACCGCGAATATTTAAAAAATATTCATATTAAAAATAGTAGGTCCCCAATGAGGGCATCCTGTTATCCAAACATACGATTACATATGTTTGCCTCTTCTAATCGGCTCTACAACTTTAGGTTCCCAACATCGACTGTTACATCCCCGGCATGGCGTTCTTGTGTATCGTCATCACCTCCGAGTCGGCCAAACTAGGTGAGTTACGCAATTTGTATGTCCACGCCCTGTTACCCTGCTTCTGCCATACAATCCCAAAATATGTAAGTGCATGGTGTGCACAGTGGACAGCGGCCAGGAGATCGGTCCAGTACGCGCGCGCACCTGCGTGCCCGCCAAGGACTTCTCCAAGAAGACGGTGTCGTACTCCATGTGCAGCAAGCTGAGCAACGAGCTGTCCGCCTCCGAGATCTTCTCGCGCATCCACGTCAGCCGGCCGCAATGCACGCTCTGCAAGAAGCACCTGTGCACCGACGCGGCCCGCTGCTAGTCCGCCGCCCCTCTCCAACTCCTCAACTGTTAACACCCGGACTTATATCGACAGTCAGCGCCTGACTTTAATCTTTGTCGCCAAGTTCGGCCCCTCATATCTCGCCCGACGTGTAAATACGCAATTAAAATTGTTGTCGTTCGGCTGCCGCAGTTGTAATGTAGTGAGAGCTGTTATCGCTTTGTTTGGGAGTCGCGGCGGTTTACGCAACCCGCCGAGTTCGGTACACAATGCTGTAAAACGCAGCTGCACCTAGCAGACGCTGTACCTACGCGGCTGCAGGCCACCGCCGCCGCCGCGGCTCCTTGTTACTATTTGTTTTTATAATTAATTATTATACATAATACATATTTATAATGTTATTATTTACGTAAAAGTACGATCCATGTTAAATTTATTTTCATCTTATTAAATTAATATTAAACGCTCAAGATTTTTAAATTTAAAAAATAATATGGGTCAATTTTCCTAATTCTTTTAAAGATTGTAATAGTTTTTTTTTGTTTTACATAAAAACAAAAAGCTGCCCGACTAAGGACATGGAAATCAAATGAGATATAAAATTCCATATATGGACAGGGCAAAGCGTATCGCGTAGCGAGCTATTCACGTTACGAGTATCAAGGTATGCACTTACGATCAATTACAGCATTTTATGTTTATAAACACAAAATGCCTTATTAATACTGCAAGATAATAAACACGGCTTGCTAGTGCGGTTTACAGTTGCGAGTAGTTCACTGCTAAACAAACGCAACCGGAAGCGTAATGTTAAACATGCGCTCTTATATTTGAGGCAACATTAGATACATTTTACTTTCAATTTATATTCTTGACTTGTAGAAAACAGACCATTAGAGAATACATTTCATGATTTGTTATTAAAATATTTAAACTTTATATTTCAAAACGTATATTTAATTTGTAAACAATCGACACTGAATATGATTGCACACTGTGGCTATGATTCGCATAATAATATCAGTAAGGTTATGTCACCGTCCTCTGTACCTGCGCCTTTTCCCGCGTGACTCGGTGTACAAGGTATCCAATGCCGCTTGTGTTAAGTTACGACTTATCACTATACAATACTTCTTTGTAATCCTTTCAGTTGTTTTCACGTGATATCGTCACCCCCACGTGACACGTTTATGACCTGCGTGCGCGCGTGTGTGTATCTACGCGTGCGTACCTTCTCGAGCATGTGGTAGACGTCGGCGAGGTCGACGCCCGGGTAGGGCGACATGCCGTAGGTGGCGATCTCCCACAGCAGGATGCCGAAGGCCCACACGTCCGACTTGGTGCTGAAGGTGTTGTAGGCGAGCCCCTCGGGCGCGGTCCACTTAATGGGGAACTTGGCGCCCGCGTGCGCGGTGTACGTGTCATCGCGCATCAGCCGCGCCAACCCGAAGTCCGCCACCTTCACCAGGTGGTTCTCGCCCACCAGGCAGTTGCGCGCCGCCAGATCTCTGCGCATACATTTTTTTTAGTTAGAACACATTATAATTTTAAAAATTGCAGCTTCTGCATTTAAATTTAATTGTAAATTGTCAGTGTGGAACGAGTTACGTAGTAAATTAGTGACGTAAACTTTACTTATAATTTAGTGATACTGTTAAATTGAGTGGAATGTTTCTAATTAAAGAATTACAAAATTGTTGCAAAATAACACTCGGCAAGTGCTGGCTACCGACGTAGATTTCCAACACAAATTTAATAGATTTTTTGCGTTAAAATAGAATACAAAATATTTATTGCCAGTAAAACACATAGTTACAATCAGAAAATACAAAAATATTACATATATAAGAAGTGTCACAGGCTAAACGATCTGGCCCAGCTGACGCTGTGAGTGTCCCAGAGCAGTGTGTACAGCTGCACAGCGCTGGTTTTCAGCCACGTCCTCTCTTAACATAACTAGCGTTCACATAAATAATAACATAGTAGTCCTAATCGCATTATCATATATATATTATTATTATTAATATTTATATCTTTATAGACATGAATCATTATTGAATACGTATACAAATTTGTCCAAACTATGACAGCCCACATTTGAACTGGCCGGTGCGCGTGCGTGCGTGTGCGCGTGCGTGCGTGTGCGTGTGCGTGTGCGTGTGCGTGTGGTGTGCGTGTGCGTGCGCGTGCGCGTGTCCGTACCTGTGTATGAAGGAGCGGCTCTCGAGGTAGCTCATGCCGGACGCGATCTGCGTGGCCATGTACATGAGCACGACGGCGTCGGGCGCGGCGGCGGCGGCGGCGGCGCGCAGGTACTCCAGCAGGTTGCCGCGCGACATGAACTCCGTGATGATGTAGAAGGGCGGCTCGCGCGTGCACACGCCCAGCAGCTGCACCAGGTTGCGGTGCCGCATCTCCTTCATTATCGCCGCCTCCTCCAGGAAGTCCTTCAGCGCCATCGTGTCGTCCTTCAGCGTTTTCACCGCCACCTATCGTTCACCACCATGATGTTCATAGAGCTTCTAGTTTATAATAGTAACTAATAGGATTTTATACAAAATAAATGAAAAAGAAATGCTGGAACTTTTATTCGGATTCTTCTAATTCAGAATAAATACAAATAAAATAAAATAACACAAAATAAAATACTAATGAAAACATTCATTACTTTAACAGAACTTAAAGTGCATACAGTTAACTTGAGCAATGTACAATAATACAATATACAAATAGCACAGAACTCTGTCCGTGTTTACCTAGTAGTTGCCTGGTGAAGAATTGCATACGGCATTAAACTAGCTAATTATACAAAATTTTTTTTTGCAATAAAGAATAAATAAACAATTACTCTAGCAGAAGTTACAGAACAACACTTTCATGTGTAAGTGTGTAGTGTTGTCACACATTTACAAGCACCTAAACACCCTCTTTTATATTATGTACATATTGATTTTGAATTCATTGTTAATTCAAAATCTTTATATATATATATATATATATATATATATATATATATATATAAAACCATGCTGATTGACTCACTGACTGCTCCATATATTAATACAAAGTCGAAAAGGCTGAATCTAGAATCTTAAAATTTTGCAGATACGAGTCCATTGTGTGTATAGCTCAAGTGAACAATACAAAAGGCATTTTGAAAATTCACCACCCAAGCCAGTAGAATGGGGCTTGAGCTTGTATGGAGTTTCGTCAGTTTCAAAACTAGACAGGAAATTTTAAACTTAGGCTCACAGCTCAAAACAAAAATGAACATCTCTATTAACATTTGAAGAATTCACCCCTAAAGAGATGAAACGAGGGATGAAATTTTGTTATAATTGAATCTAGAAGTACAACATAAAAATATTAACTGGTCATGGCTGGAAAGAAGCCATATAGTATATTTAAAAAATGAAAAAGAATGATTTGAATTTTTGCATACCATTCTTGTATCTCTTCGTGTAATGTTTTGTAACTATAATTTTGTTATGTAAATGAATATAAAAAACACTAGTGGAACTATAAAAGTGGTATCATTTTGGAGCACTTCGTCTATTAACAATATGCTTTAAGAAGCGTGCCTTTATTATTTATAAAAAAAATTGGCCGGGATCATTTGTAAATGACGATAATATGAATTTAAGACCACGAACATTGCACGTCACTGGAGTTCAGTATTAATTTTATTCAAATGCGCATAAACTAATTCATTGCAAAACTATTACTAAAAAGGATGCTGAAAGTAGGCACAAATATGCCCTAGAAAATAATATTTGTTTCGTATGTTTGACAAATAATCATTCTGCTAAGTTCCGTATATACAGAACAACATGTCGCGTGTAAAAGGTACCATCATTGGTTACTTCATCCAAATAATATAACTAAGTGTAACTGTGATCTGACTGATGGGCCAATAATGCAGACACGTTCATCTACATGTAACGTAAGGCTTCTGCTGACTTTTGCCAACATCAGTTTAAACTCATTTTTCTTTAGATAAAGTGAATTCTCAAGTTTTACTAGCTACGGCATTTGTGCATACTTAATCAAAATATGGTCAGGTTAATCCGACAGTCTCAATTAATTAAGGTGCTCGAGCTTCATTTATAACTGAGGATATTATTTGTACATTGGGACTTAAAAAGAAGTCCATCCAAGGTATTAAGTTGCCGTGTGGTGTCCCGGCATAGAATAGGCCGCCCCTTCCTTTCCCGTTGATGTCGTAAGAGGCGACTAAGGGAGCGCGAGGGATGAGCATCAGCGTCCCTCTGAAAACATCTACAAAGCCTAACTGCGATTGCCAAACCACCTGCCAAACGTAGCAACTACGAGCAAAAGCCCCCGAGAAGGAGGCTTATGTTCAGCAGTGGACAGTTAAAGGCTGATATGATGATGATGATGATGATTAGGAATAGAAAACGAAACTTATATTACTTCTAATTCGGCAAATGAACTAAAAAGTCGCTCAAGAATTGACTTGAATATTGTGATCAATGTAACTGCTCATGTAATAAAAAAAAAGGTTGCCGATTTGTCGCCAGTAAAGAGAGTAATAGATTTGGATTGGTTACAAGAAGCTAGAACTGTATTAGCTGATTCTAAATGTCGCATTCCTCACAGGTTTGACATTCTATTAAGCACTGATATTCATGGACAAATTACTCAACAAGGGATCAACAAGGTATCAAAAACTCACAAGAATTACATACAAGTAAAGTAGAAATTTATGAGATTCGCTTGGCTTTGGTAGCAATGAGCCGATTTTGTGATAAACTTTATCTTGGATTTCGCACGTGGCATTAAATTTCCGCCAGTTTGCAACAATATTTTCAACTATTTCTGTTGCTCTGAAAGATGTCACTCAGAAACATGAATTGAAGGTGTGAATTGACTTTCAGAACAGGATATAATCTGGATCCGTACCAATAAGCAAGCCGTGCAATGGTTCAGGCGGTGTTTCAATTTCCGTTAGTTGCACTTTCCTAAAGAGCAACACATCTTGACTGGCATATTTTTTAATGACAATCCGGGCATTCCTTGTCCTTGAACAAACATCGCAACGCGAGAATTTTATATATTAGATTATTTAACAAGGGATTATCAAAACTCACAAGCATTACAAGCAGTGAGTGGTATGTTGAAGTACTGATAGATATAATTTGTCAATACTGGCCACATGTAATTATTATATTTTTCTGTTTGTGTCAAATTGCTGCTGGCTTTGTTTAAGGATATTAAATGTACAATATTTTCACATCGTTCATATACTTTTAAATATCATTACTTAACTCGGTTTATTCAACATATCACATCAGTTTTTGGAAATTCTACCCCTAAGGAAGTGAGATAGGGAATGTTTGGTTTATAAGAAAACTTGTTAATTTTTAGATAGGGAGGTGATATTTTAAATTGTCTTTTACTAAGAAAGTATTTTATTATCTTCGAAAACCGCACGTGAGCAAAGTTGTGGAGAAAGTGACGGGAAAATTACAAATATTCTTGTCTAATTACACCTAAAGATGTTAATGTAAAAATTGCTAGTACACAATAAGTAAGGGCCGCCTCTTAGGGTGGTGGCGGCGGTGACTGACCGTGATGTTGCACCTCTTCCAGGTGGCCTCGTACACGTCGCCGTACTGGCCGCCGCCGAGCTTGTGCTTCATGACGATGTCGGTGCGGTCGATCTCCCACTCGTCGGGCGGCGCCAGCGGGAACACGGTGGGCTTGTTCCGCTTGGGCGCCGGGTACAGCAGCTGCGTGATGAGCCCGTCGCCCAGCACCGAGTGGTGGTGCACCAGCTCCGCCAGCGTGCCGAACTTCGACTCCGACGTCACGTACACCTGCCCACACACACACACAGTCAGTCAGAGCAGCTAGCCAGTGTACACGGTGAAACTTAATATTATACCTAATGAAAAACAACGTAACGGAAAACAAATTGTAACTAACATGACACACAGTAAGTACTACTATCATAGAATGAGAAACTCGACAATTCTTGTTGTTTTTCGAGCCGAACGTTCTTCTAGGAAAATTATTCACTTTCACATCACACACTAGAACATTCCAGGCCGTCTTCAAAAGGATTTTTTTTTTATACAACTTAGAATGGCAAACAAGCTGACAGCCCACCTGATGGAAAGTGGTAATATAGTCGTCTATAGACATGAGCAGTACCATGGACGTAACAGAGTATACTGTTTCGCCCATAATACCCCCCATGCGTTGCCATTCCTGAGGACTCAGGTGTTATTCCTCTGTACCCTGTAAATTCACACCTACCAATTTCAAGTTGACGCTGTATATAAGATAAATAGTGTCGCTCGTGTTCAATAATTCAATGAACCGTCATTCTATGTTCGGGACACAAGTAACCAAATCATTCGATCACAATGGTTTCTTTGTGTCACAGCATGCAGAGCGCAATTACCCTTACACAGTACACAACGAGTACAATTTATTTCTGGACAGTCCCAACGGAACGAAAACAAAATATAACGCTTTTGTTGTCACTGCCATAGTTTTATTACAGTCCTATTTTGCACATATATTCAGCAAATCAATGTCCACCTGTCTATCACTCTCTAACACACAGATTTATATTGTTTCTCTTGTACAATGCCAATCTGTATACTTCATAATCTAAGATACTGATAATCCATTTGCTCGTTTGGACAATATGTGACAGTTATCACTAATGACGTAATCAGGGGTATCCGTCTACTTTATAGTCGATCAATATTCCGAAAGGGTAGTTCCTTATGGTGTATAAACCTCTTGGGATGCCCTCCATTTACCATGCATATTAAAATTAGACTTGGCAGGAGGCGAGTCTGTAGCCGTCACTCATTAATTTGGTCTTTTTAACTGGCGAATTAAATCCGAAATATAAATTGTCACGCCATGTTTTCGTATCGGTCTAATGTGAGCTCCCAACCATAGACACCTCGGTCTCAAACAGTCTATATACACCTGTGACACTGGTTTCTGCCTATACAGACTCGCACAAATGTTATATTGTTACAATATACTTGTCTCTATCTAAACTTTTCCATAAACACAAGTTATAATATATGGTAATGAACGATATTCTAAAAAAAATTATTTGTAACCCTGACAATAGCTGTGTATGTGTAAGCACTTACGTATTTTGCTAAAATACTAATTTGATATAAAAATCCCCAATTAAAAGTATATTTGGACACGCGCCCCTTTGTGCAAGTTGTTAATATTCATGAAATGTTCCACAACTTTCCTTAATTCTGCCAAGCCGTTACTCTCGTTGTATATAAAAGCGCGGCACGTATGTACCTTCCCGTCGGAGTCCTCGTTGATGCGGTAGTGGTACACGCGCCCCTCGAACCGCAGCGATATGCTCCTCTGGCCGGGACTAGACTCGGACTCGCGCACCTACAAGCCGACAACACAACATAACACTCGTATTCCTAATAGTATTCGTCCAGGGAATTCACACGAGTCACCTGCCATTAGCACATTTTCATCATTGTGTCTTAATGATACAAATGGGCCAAAGCTCGATGATTGGTTTGCTAAAAACAAAACTGATTTTTAATTAAAATGTAATCAAGGTTGTGATGACTAGCTACATCCCTGGTTTGTCAAACATTACATATCCACGTAGTTGGAGTAGTACAACAATGGTATGGCATAGACCATACCACACCATACAATACCATATCAGCCATTAACTGACTATTGCTCAACATAGACCTTCGTCTATTGGGAGTACTGCCAGTAGTCGTCATGGTTGGCGGCCGGGTCGGACATGGCAGTAAATCTTTGGTGATGTTTAAAGAGGGATACTGCTACCCATCCGTCGACCATCAAGTTCCCTTAGTCGCCTCTACACACACACAGACACACCACACCACCCACGAGACAGGAAGCGACGGCCCACTCTATGCCGGGACCACACAATATAGTGCAATGCAATTGTAATGGCAGTGCGGTAGCGGTACTGACCAAGAAGCTGCCGTTGATGCCCGAGGAGAGCAGGTACTCGGCGGCGTTCCGCGAGATGGGCCCGTGGTACCACGAGTGCTTCTCGAGCGAGTTGACGGGCGTGACGTAGTTGCTGGGCACCCAGCCCACGCCGCCGCCGAGCGTGTGCGCCTCGCACCACTCGCCGCTCTTGTTGTAGCTCATTATGCGCACCTGCTCACCTGCAAACACCACGCGCCACTCCGTCAACCGCCTCTCAACACTCGCACACGTGACAACTGATCACATCCTAATCACTCATATATACACAGGACACAGGACAAATAAAAAGTGGAACTTCATTACACGGGCTCAGATATACTCACACACACAGATCCATCTGACAAATATCTTATTTTTTTTTTTAATTGAGTAATAAAAATTTAACATATCCGTCACATGGCTTTCGCCCAGATAATTATGAGTATTCTTATATAAATCAGTATGCTGTGTATGCTGTTACCTTTTTTGAGACTGAGCTGGTTCTCGCCGCCCGCTTGGAAGTCGTACAGCGCCACAAACAGCTGCGGGTCCTCGTCCTCATGGTGAGCCAGCAGATTCTCCTTCGACGTCCATCTGCAACATGACTGAGAACATGACCAATGTTGTCCAATAAGGTCTCGCTTACTATCTAACTACACTAGCCAGGCAGCTTAGATACATTTCGAGATTTCCTTGAGTCGTACTGATGAGAGTCAAATGTAAGGAGATAGTCGAGGTAAACCTTCACCAGTTAGACATCAACTAATTGTTGATCTCTAACTGATCTAAATGATCAGCATACAGCAACGAGTGAAATCTGAAATATCTAACTATGAGTTGAAGCGCTCAGGTGTCCGACGAGTACTCAACTCCTGGGTGTATCGGTGATGATCGATGGAACACAATGTACGCACCCGCCACTGTAGACTATTATGTTGCGTCTGCTCAATATAGTCGTTTGTGGGTTTATTATAATTGCAGTAGTGACCTGTTGGCGGTGTCGAGCGGCTGCGGCGTACTGGGCGCGGCGGAGGCGGCAGCGGCGGCTGCGGCGGCAGCGGCTGCGGCGGAGGCGGCGGCGCCCTCGCCGTCCGGCAGGTCGGGGATGTGCGGCAACGGGCGGCTCTGCAGCAATGCCTCTGCACACGCACATACAACACATTCATGAGCATTCTATCAAGACAAACTTCATATTCAATATAAAGAGACATTGTACTAAGTCATGGGTAGATGGACGTTACCGCCTGTCTCACCCTTTGCTGCCGCGCCATCTAATTGACTACTATATTGTGATTAAGGTTATAACAGGCAGTAAAATTACGCATTACGGAGGCATCGGAAGCATAGCATCTTAGCCTTTACGATTGGCACCACTCAATATTATCATATGGAATTCATTATACTTTAAATATTTGTTTCATGATCAACTACTGGTTACTTCGATTAATTTAGTTACTAACTAGTCCAGCGGTGACGCACGACACGCGTAATGCAAGCACGACGCGTCGCGGCCTTCCCGAACGGTGAGCGAATCGTTTCCATTGAGTATATTGTATGTTAATACGCTAACGAGCCTCATCGCTGTTCACAATCGGTGCGGTGCGGTGCGGTGCGCTGTCCAGCGAACACACTGGCACAAACAAGGATAGTGTACAATTATGGAGTGGCGGACGGCCGCATACGGCGCGAGCGAGCCACCAGCCACCGGGCGCGACGCTGATTCACATTGCGGCCGCGGCCGCGGCGGTGCCGAGTGTAAGGATGCCGCGCGCGTATCGCGGCGGGAGAGCGAGCGACCGCTGCGTACGCGTGTCGTCACATTGATGTACCTACACAACAATCATTTTGTAGGAGACAGATATCTACCTACGACAGGAGCATATTGTAAACTTATACGCATAGGATTACTATTTATAAATCGCACAGTGGGTCATAATTATATGCACACACGTGCTACTTACCACCGTCCGAAATTTTACCAAAACAAGTAGTTCAATAATAAAACTATTAACGAGTCTATTTCGGAACGATGACTTTTTATTTTTATTTTATATTTATTTGTACTACTAGACAGAATATGTTCATTCCTGGAAGCGCGTATATAATAAAACGAATCCCGTGTCCTACAGGGCAGACTCAGCCTAGTGTAGGAATCAATGGTGAATATAATACTTACACATATGTATCAACATAATAATAAAAAAGAAATATCAGAATACAGACGCATGCTATATAATAAAGTATTCCTCGCTTTAGATAGTACGGTGATACGTTGTACTAGATACATATCGAGACTGCGGAGTCCGCCCCGTGCTCCACATGCCGGCCAGCGGCTCGTCCTGCCGCCACCCACGTGGCCGGGCCCGCGCTATAAAAACTCCTGCCTGGTGATTAGCGCGCAAGCAGGACGCCGCACGGAACACAGTAATTACCTACGATTTTTTCTCAGACTGATTTCAATTTACAATCGACGCCGGTGTGTGATCGCTCCGCACTGTACGTACTGTAGCTACACGAGAGCGACTCTACCCTAATTGGCCACGGTTTCACTTTTGATGATCTTGACTACTTAATTCTTGTGCTTATTACAATCACATCAAAGGTTTTAAGTGTCTTCCAAAAGGAGCTTCTCGACTATATTTTTAATAACCTTTACCTGCAACTTCATCCGCGTAACCGGGATAAGAATAAGTCCATATCCCTCTCCATCCCTGTATACGTGTGTACTGGGGGAAAATAGATTGTTAGTAATGGGGTTTAACTGATCCATTACTAGCAGCTATTAAGTCGACTTACACGCAGTTCTTCCTGAAAACCATTCTTGTTGAATTCGTCACGATGGTCTAACTGATCTGCTTTCATCCTCACCTATCATCCCTCAGCTGGTGCCCCGCCAGCGTATACCGATAGCGCAGACGGGGTTACCATTCCATTATCATCCATTAAAAAAAAGACTTCGACTCTGGAGGTAAACATCTTGCAAAAGTAGTAAGAACGTATAATATTTTGAACAAGACAGAGCTTGAGAAAATCAATTAGTCTTCCGTACAATACAGTGCATACGTAAAGTACAGAACATACCACTCATAGGGAGGCTTTGTACAAAAGCCGTTTGCTTGGATACCTCTGTCCCATTCGTGTTCCAACCGTGAAGCAGTTGTATTTGCATGGCTGTGTTTCGGTTTGAAGGGCATTGCATTTACAGGGTACAGAGGCATAATACCTAATTCCTTAGAAAAGGCAACGCATGGGGTAACATGGGTGAAACAAAATATTCAGTTATGTTATGATATTGCTCATGGCTATAGGCGACGGTTACCGCTTTACATTAGGTGGACTGTCAGCTCGTTCGCCATTCAAAGGTGTATAAAAAAATTAGAAAAATAACAAAACGAGATTTACAAATTATAAAATACTACACAGATGTAGTGCAAGCACCCTCTAAGAACGTGTTTGTACAAATTCCCTTGGGAACGGATACCAGTCAGCGAAACTTGTGGCGCTGATATAGTCGCCAACTTTGTATCAGCTGTGCACGCGAGACAGACCGCTAGCGAGCTCACTTTATAGCCGTGGTTATTATCTACGGCCTGCGCAACACCTACGTGTGGCATTGAATCGGCCCGTGTACCTACATTGTTTGTATGTTGTGCTGAAGATGCGAATACATTTCACGTCCACAGACACTAGCCGACCCAGCAAACTTTTTATCTCTGTTCACTACCCACGGGATCCTTTTTTTCTAAACAGAATAAAAAATATCCTATCTCTCAAGTCGAAGTAAACAATACACGTCTATAAAAAATTGATTAAAATCGGTTGAGCGGTTTCAGATATTAGTAACGTAAATTAATATCCTGATGCGTATTTTCATATATATTTAAATTCGTCTACTAAAAATCCCAAGATGAAACTTCCTGCCGACGCGTAAGTTGCACTGCAACTGCATCTCAGCATTTTCGAGTTCTTTTTACACATTTCATTCCATTATCCGTATCTCCCACTGCATGGATATATATTTTTTATAACTTTAGCACGATGCCTTTACACATTCTGATTAAAGATTGTGTAAAGAACCCCACAAAAAAAAAAACCTATTTCGATTTAAATACTAAATTTGTGAAGCGACTTAGATAAAATGTCTATGGGACCAATCTGTAAATACTTATATCCTTACAAATAAAAAAATAATTATCTAAATCTGTTTAGAGCTGACGGAGTTTTGAAGTAACAAACATAAAAACAACGAGATCCTCTTTCTTTTAAAGTCGGTTGAAAATCCTTTAACAGAAAAATAAATAAGTGACAAAAGACCAATAATAAAGAATATTTTGTGTATGCCTCGGCATAGAATGGGCCGCCCCTTCCTTTTCCGTGAGTGTCGTAAGAGGCGACTAAAGGAGCTCGTGGGATGGGCACCAGCGTTCCTCTTAAAACATCTTTAAAAGCCTAACTGCGTTTGCTAAGCGTGGCAACTACAAGCAAAACTCCCCTTATGAGGAAGGCTCATGGTCAGCAGTGGACATTTTGATAATTCCCTTCTAAATAACATTTTTTATTTGTGTTCATAATTGCAATTAATTGTTCTTGAGTAAAACACGGAGCAAAAATACTTTAGTATTTCGAGTGCGTAACAAATTAAGAATTAAAAAATAGTTGAATTCAGTAATATGCTTATTCGTCAGGATTTGAAAAAGAAGCTTGCATGCGATAAATGTATCGAGTACTTAATGCTAACCTCGTTGTCACAATTTACGTAGTCAGTAAGTAATATAAGATATTAGATTATACAATAATGAAATAATGTAAAGGAAAACAGAGACGTGTTCGCTAATAGTTTACTAGATAGGATTACGACCACATCTGGTGCGGATTCGAGTCATCAAATACGTTCAAGTAAACGGGCTCCGGAATACAATATATTGGACAATCCTAGTTCGGTGCGGAGCCCCCCCGCCAGCACAGAAGAGTGCACTTAAAGCATAAAAAGACAAAAAGAGGCGCATCTACATTAGATAAGTATATGCCCAGCAGTGGACAGTTGGGCTGAAGACAGTTAAGACGCTAATAGTGTTAACACGTTCAGTCGACATTAATCTGCCCCCTAAACTATATGACACCGTAGCGCTCTCCTTTCTAATATTGCAGTTTACCATTATCATAAGGCTATACGTAAGGCATTCATGCTAAACTTGTGCCGAGAGTATAAGTAGGCAATATAAGGAATCATATTGGCGGGCCGGAGGAGCGCTCCACTGATTCATCCACGGGCGGTTATTTACCGAGGTATATAAATTCCAACGCTCGGTGGCATACGATAAATTCATCGATAAGTCCGATATTATGCAGTGAAGATTAAAATTTTTTAAATAAGATTTTAAAATTTAGATGCCGATCAAAGTGAACAGCAATGATGTGTTTGTAAAAATATATCTAAAATTACTAGTAGGTACTGTACAGGTACAATATCACTGGCTGACGAAATGTGCACTAAATTGACAGACGTACATTCAGTAACTTCTAGTCAACCGTTACATTTATATTATTTTATAAATTTCCAATTTGAAAGACAACGACAGAGCAGTGTAATAGTCAACATATATATTTTTAGAGTTTAGTTTTTATAAGGGAGTAATTATATAGAGGTCAATAGAAAGTCTAATGATGACCAATACCAGTACAAATTAAAAATCAATTAATTGATTGAACGTTTCCATTTGTTACCAATATCACTTAGTGTTCTTATGATAATGTCAACACAACTAACAACAAACTATAAATAGCGGAACACTTGTAAAACATTTTGACAATATTTTCCTTATTGTCACCCGCGTAGTCGCTCCGACACAGTAGAATGCAGACTCATGCTCCGTTATAATGGAATAAATTGTCACTTATCTATGGAGACCTTAAAACTTTTACTAATGTAGGTACAAAAAAATTAACGCTTTTTGCTTCCGTTTGCATGTACAGCTCTGATAGCTCAGCATAAGCTCGTGATTAAAAAATACAGCAATATGTTTTAATGGACTAAGACTGTCAACATAGATTTAAATAACTAGGTCTTGGTTTTGTCAAATTTCAAATATAAAAAAAAATAATGATTCAGTAAAAAAGTTCAATTCATTTGTGTTACTATGTTTTTAGAAATAGGACCCAATTTAAAAATTGTATGGCTTGGTGAACATACAATAATAGGTTGTTTTGATTATGGTACATAGATGTGAAAAATTAAATTAAAATCACCTTGTTCAAAATGCAACAATCCTTAAAAATAATGATAAACACAATTAAAAATGATGCACCTGAGAATAAAATAATTCGCTAAGTGCAGGTTGTAAAACATTATATTAAGTACTATGTACAATCAATCGCTTATTTGCACAATAATGATAAATAAATAACACAGATTCTCCAACAACAACAATTTAATGTTTCATCTAATATATTAATAAAATATAAAAAAAAAAATGGTCTGTGTTCTGTGACTGCCTGTGTAAATTAGGACACAAAGAACACTACATCTTAAACTAAGGTGTAGCCTATATACTGAGTTACCTCCAAATCTGTTCAGACATTTGTGTGTGGTTGAATAACAAAAATCTTTGCAGGCTCCCTCTATTCATTGTTACGGGTGCATTTATTTCGATAGCTGTTTCTTATAATTCTCAATGACACATGATACATAAACAACTGACTCATAATTTATTACTTAATAGTAGTCAAAACAAATGGCATCAACTGTACATCTATACAATCCTATAACATTATACCAGCCATGAACTGCCCACTGCTGAACATAGACCTCCCTCATGAAGAGAATTTTGCAAGTAGTAACAGCGCTAGGCTGGCAGGCTGGCAAGTGCAGTGAGGCTTTGGTGGAGGCTTTAAAAGGGACGCTACTGCCCATTCCTCAACCATTTAGTTCCCTTAATTGCCTCTTATGATACCCATGGTAAGGGTAGAGGGAAGGAAATTCTATAACATGGTAACCATTAACTATGTTATTGTACATAAATGACATTTATCTATACAATAACACTGCTTTTCTACCATGAAGCAGTTGTGTTTGCATGACTGTGTTTCAATTTGAAGGGTGGAATATGGCAGTGAATTTACACGGTATAGAGGAATAACACCTTAGTCCTCAAGAATAGCAATGCATTGTGGATATTGTGGGTGAAATAGTATACTCTGTTATATTCATACTGCTAATATCTATTGGAGACAGTTACCACTTCCCATCAAGTGGGCCATCAATTAGTTTGCCATTCTAAGTTACATAAAAAAACATTATCCCTATAGAATAATATAAAGTAATCTAATAATGCTATAACAAAGATTGTAGCCTACTTTCAAACTAGTACTTGTATTTGTTGCTGAAATTATGTAAACATTTATCAATATTATTATAAATTTATAGATGTTTTCTGTGCAGCAAGCAGATAGACATTCGCAGTGTATTTAAAACTGTATGACACCAATATTCAATTCACATATTTATTATATACATATATTTGAATAAAGTGAGAACACAACAAAATATTTTCATCATTTTAACCATTTGTTATTCAATGCTACATAGTGTGCCTCCTCTATGGATTAATAAGTAAAACAACAACAAAAATAACACAACAGTAAACAAATAATTGCTGAAATGATGAACAGATCACACTACACTCATACAACATACCCATGAGATATTTTAGAGCTGACATGTTTTGCCATAACAACACGCATGACACACTTAAATACGTCCAATTACCCTGGATAGGTATTTTCTCAATTCAGTTGCATTTTTTTTACCTTTGTTACCTCATAAATCAGTCAGTTTTAAACCAATTTGGAAAATTCTTTTTTTATTTGAAATGATATAGTAACAGTTTGGTGCTATAGAAATTTTACCAAATCAGTTAGCTAGTTTAGTTTTTAGATTAAAATAACTAGTTTTGGCATAATTGATTTTTTTTTTGTGGGACGCAATCTTTATAATGATGACAATGATAGCTGCAAATAATCAATCAGATTACAAGTACATGCAAGTAAATAGTATTGTGATAAGATAAGAACACTGGCAGCAGAACACATACAATAGGAGCCAAGAAATCATATGTGTATACACAATAGTAATTTCTTTGCATCTGTACATAGCATTATAATATTTTTTTTCATGAGTGAAAATGATATGGTAACCCTGCCTGCACTAACGGGATACGCTGGCGGAGCACCAGTGAAGGGTGATAGGTGAGAATAAAAACAGGCCAATTAACCCATCATGATGAATTCATCAGGAATTAAGCATGATAGTTTCCAGGGAGAACTGCGAGGAGGTCGACCTGGTTGGGTATATTGCTAACAGTGGGATTCTCAGTCTCCATTACTAACAATCCCTTTCCCCTGGCATTATAATATTAAAATATTATTAAGATCTGCACAATAATAACAATAGAGTGAAACAAAGTTGATTTGTACAACAGAGCTTGAAACTCAGCTTGATGTCTCGAGTCAGTCCCACTCACTGACTCCTCACAATATAAATTTTGAATCAATCGCACAGCCAAATATTAGCAGTTGTCATCTTGAAAAGGTGATTTCAATATTGAAATAAGGTAATATATAATATGGCTACTATGACATATATGTAATCAGTACAATACAGTCGCAATTAGATTGATGGAGTCATTAAGGAACCAATAAGTAACATACACACATTAACATTAAAATATTAGTGACAAATTCCAGTTTATTTACTGGTACTGCTAGTTTACACAACAATCATAACTCTGTTACAATTGCTGACAAAACCCAAGTGGCCTACCAGATAGTTTAGGTTTACACCTTTTTCATTTGTTACTTTCTGCAAAATAAATACTACTAATGCATGAAATATATTTGTATCTATTATTTTGATGATTTATGAACTTCTATAGAATATTTATTCTCTATATTTTATTCTTCAATTGTGTACATGGAAACTTTAACTGAGTTGAAAAAATTAATTGTCAGCCTTAATAATATGCCTAGGTATGGAGAACTAACAATCTGTCTGCCTAATTTGTAGTAGCATTGTTAGTTTCAACCTTGTACTGCATAGTCATTAGCTTACTTTATTTAATAATAAGAAACGGATGTTGAATGAAACACTGTGCATGTATGTATATTATACAAAACTAGAGAGAATATTATAGGTCAACTAGAACCTTATGGCCATTATGTCCAGCTTCAACAAGCAGTTTTTCGCTAGAGAGTATGCATATTTCAAGAGTATGCAGTTAAAGGAAGAAATGGAACAATACAAAGTTGCAACTTACCACTGTGTTCGGTGAATATATTGGAGCCCAGCATGCCGGGGACCCTCGGCACTCGAGGCTTGGTTCGCGCCGAGCGCATGGACGCGCCGCTCGCCGTGCCGCGCTCCTTCGCCTGCTGCGCCCCCATCGCGAGGCGCCCTTTCGCCGCAGCCCTCTACAGCGTCCCAGCGAGACCCTCCACCGCCTCCACGGCACACGACACGCCAACGATACACACTAATTCAATAAGTCCAGCGACACGTTCACGCACTCCATACTTAACGATTCAACAACGTTTTCAAGTCAATGTCAAAAAATTAAAAAGGTTTATTTTACACTATGCACATACTTTCAACTTAACACTTACTGAAAAAAACATTACCGGAATTGTTCGATTACAAAAAACAACAAAATCTCCGCCATTATGTGTCTGACTGAGACTGAGGAGAAAACTGACACGACCCGAATGATAAAGTTTGATTGACGATTGACATTAATATTTTAGTTTACAAATCCATCCAATGAGGGCAGCACTAGCCTGTGACCACAGATTAGCCAAAACTAATAAATTACAACAGATTAATAACACTGGAAAGAACTGAATGCTATAAGCCATTATTCACACTAGCGTTATTACACGACTACGACGAAGCAAAAAGAGAATTATGATTTTGAGCGGTATATATGTACGTGTGTTCATCTGTTCCTTCATAACTACTTATCATAGCAATTTTAAGACTACTAGCAATATACCCCGTCAGGTCGATCTTCACGTAGTCCACCCTGAAAATCATCGTGCTGAATTCTAGTTGTATTCATCCCAATGAGCTATCTAACCTGTCTTTTCGGAGGGGAGGGAATTGTTAGAATTGAGGACTACCAGTCCCACTGTTAGCGATATACCCGGTCAGGTCGAACCCAACGCCCTTAAAATTATCATGCTAAATTATAGATGTAATTCTATGTCTAATATCACTACGTTCGGTAGGTAGATATCGTATCCGATATTGCAAATCGGCAGATTGGGTAGCGAATTGTTTTGCATTTTACCCGTGGAGGCAGGTTTGCCCAATACGATGAGCCCGACGCCATCGCCGATGTAGTGCTTTAGAAAATTAAATAATTTATTCCTAACCCTGTGATGCCCATTGATGGGAATTCTCAGACTTGGTATGGAGCTCTTGTAGAACAGCATCTCGTCTAAGACAGAAGTGTTCCCAAGCCTGGGCCAAAGCTGTAATATCGTGTGATCCTATCATCAGTGCTCTTAAAAAGAAATACAACTCTACTTTTAGGTCCTATAAAAGAGTTATAGTCGCAGCAAAGTCAGAGCATATTGGTTGAATCGGCAAGAGATTGGCTAATCTAACTTCGGGATTGCTAACTTTCTGATCTCTTGTCAAAGCTGCACAAAAAAAGCATTATCAGTTAATATTTCCAACATTACGCAGGGAGGATAACTAATGAGTTATTGAGCTCTGTACGCTAAAGAAAAAGCCGATCTTATTGTATCTTTCCTTGTCTCTAACTCCACACCTGACATTTAAATAAATTTTCTATTCTCGATTTTTCTTTTTACTTTATGGAATCTATCATTAACCGCCAACTGCTCCGGTACCTAGAAGAGTTCCAGCTGATCTGTGATCACCAGTACTAGTTTCATCAGAGACGCTCGGTCGGTCATCTATTAATTTATTTAACACACTGAAATGAATGGTGTAGGGAACACATTAGATGGACCCGGGAACAATAGGATAAAATTTTATTTTGCGATGAGTCTCGATTTGGGTTCAAGCCTGATACTAGAAGGGTAAGAGTGTACCGTCGTCCTGAAAATACTGAAAGACTGAGGTGCGTTCAGGAAGTGCATCCATACAACGGCTCAACAGTTATGGTATGGACGGGTATTATGAAGAACAGATGAACTGAGCTTATTTTTGTAAATGGTAACATGAACGCTGTAAATTACATTGAGGATGTTCTAATGCCTTATGTCCGTCCATTCGCACAAACGCTAGGCTCCGATTTTATGTTGATGCATGACAATGTGCGCTCGTATACAGCTTTGCACACACGGAAGTACTTAGCAAAGGAAAACATCCTCGTATTGCCTTGGCCTGCACAATCGCCAGACCTCAACCCCATCGAGCATGTATGTGACATGCTCCAAAGACGTGTTTTAAAGGACTTGGATGGAGTAACAACAACCCAACAACTAATGGACTTACTAAAATTTCATTGGGAGCAATTGCACCAGAGGGAGACTGTACAAAAGTCGATTGTTTGGGTACCTCTGTCCCATTCGTGTTTCAACCGTGTAGCAGTTGTGTTTGCATGGCTGTGTTTCGGTTTGAAGGGTGGGATATGGCGTGAATTTACTGGGTACAGAGGAATAACACCTGAGTCCTCAGGAATGGCAACGCATGGGGGGCATCATGGGCAAAACAGTATACTCTGTTATGTCCATGGTACTGCTCATGTCTATAGGCGACGGTTACCACTTTCCATCAGGTGGGTCGTCAGCTTGTTTGATTTAAGAGCAAGTAATTTTATACAACTTATTGTATAAAATTACTTGCTCTTAAATTTTGTAGTGGCCTTGTTATTATTTTCGCAACAGTAAACACATTCGGTCGATGCGCACTCCATGACAATCGACGTCTAGGACGTCTGTCCTTGCAACCCCTAAATGGAGGGGGAAAAGGATTGTTAGTAATGGGCTCCAACTGTTCTCGTGCTAGTAATATACCCTATTAGCTCGAGCTCCACGCGATTGCTCGTGGAAAGCCGGTTAGTTCTTGCTGAATTCGTCACGATGGGCTAACTGACCTGGTTTCATCCTCACCTATCATCTTTCACTGGTGCCCCGCCAGTGTAACCCCCGCCCCGCTAGCGACTGCTGCAGGCGAGGCTACCATTCCATTAACATCCATTAAAAAACCCCAGGTGGATGCGGCTATTTACACACCCATCCGAATGGTTTTTAGTGGCTATTTCTATTACTATTACACGTATAATTATTAAGAGAAAATAATTAAAATGCTTAATATTGTACTTCTCTTTTATTTCATCCTCATCGGCAAGAAAATATAAAGACTGACAGAATTGTAAAACAAAAAACAATAAAAAATTAATAGAAAAATATAAAAGGCGTACTATGATGGCCAGTAATATACCACAATCAATACGTATCCAACTATAACAGATATAAATTTACATAAATGTGTGATGGAGGGAATATATTTAAAAAAATTAAATTCTATATAATCAAGCATATAATGTATTCACGCCAAGCTAATAAAAGTCACTTAAAATAAAAGCAGCATTTTTCATAATCCTGATTTGTTTATTTTTAAGGCCTGTGTTTGAGTTTGTCTTCAGATAATAAATCGCCAATGGGAGTAATGAGAAATATCAATTTTACAAGCAAAAACCTAAAGCATTTCCCTTGTATCCATGAAACTGTAATTGGAATATTCTCAGAGCTGTCGAAGTTCATAAAAAAAAAAAAGATGTTTACAATGTGTGTTTGACAATATCGATTGTCTTTCGGTAAAAAAAGTCGAGCGTCTAATGGCACGACAATAAGATTTTTCATTGAATCCCATAAAGTGTTACAATGGGAGTTCCACGTATTCTATATCATTTTTATTTTTTCATATACGTAACAATAGGATCATTTTATTATCCTCAGTGCTGAATTTAACTACTTGTCTCTCTTAATACACATATAATGTACTCGTGCTGTACAGGTGTAATGTACTTATTACAAAATAAACGAGCCTATTTGCATAGTAAGTTTGCAAATAGCTTGGCATTATAAATTTCTTTATCTACTCGATTTTTTTTTCATGTCATTGCTGTCTTCCTTCTGTAGTAACACAAGTTTCAACCATATAAAAAATGTTAAAAATATATACAAGCGATTAAAAACTATTTTTTATTAAATCATCATCATTTCAGCCATTATTCGTCCACTGCTGGACATAGGCCTTCCCCATATACCGCCATAAGGAACGGTCCTCAGCCACCTGCATCCACTGACTCCCTGCAATGCGTTTAAAGTCGTCATTCCATTTAGTGAGGAGTCATCCTACACTGCATTTGCACGTACGCGGTCGCCACTCAAGAACCTTTCTTCCCCATTGGTTGTCGGTTCTTCTAGCTATGTGACCAGCTCATTGTCACTTCAGCTTGTTTATCCTTCGGGCTATGTTGGTTACTTTGGTTCTTTTGCGGATATCCTCGTTTCGGATTCTATCATACAAAGAAACTCCGAGCATAGCCCGCTAAGTAATTTGAAGCTTTTGCATAAGTGCAGTCGTATAGGATCATGTTTCGGTTCCATAAGTCATCACTGGCAACGAGCACTGATTAAAGACCTTCGTCTTCAAACTCTGAGGTATTTTGGATGAAAAGATGTGGCGTAGTTTCCCGAACACTGCCTAGCCGAGTTGGATTCGTCAGTTGACCTCTCGGTCGAAGATGGATTTATCTATTCAGACAACTTGTCTCATATATACATACTGTTCGACAACTTCGAGCATAGTACAACATATACCAATAGTCAATCTGGCACCGCTGGAGGGACTGTAGTACTGCCCATGTCTTGACCGAATCAAAGGCTTTCTCATAGTTCATAAACGCCAGACATAATATACTCTTTAGTCTTCTGTATAATCTGCGGCAGCGTGTGTATTTTTATTAAATACAACACGTTATTTATTCGATAGTCAATAAATACACAACGCCGTATTTTTGTAAAGAAAACGTAACTATTACTTTATGAGTGTAATAATCAAATTTGAGAGTAGTGCTCGTGCAATATGATACGAGTACTTCAACTGATGAAAATAACGCAGTTTCATGTCTTGACATAGAAAAATTATTTTGGTTATTGATTAAAAATTATACGCGAGACTCTCCACTTATTCTGTAAGTTGAGAGGAAATTACAGTAGGTATTTAATTAATGAAAACCATTACGGAATGGAGTGTCGTTGAACTTTCACAGGTCTCGAAAAGGTAAAATGAATATAAAGGCATATAAGAATAATGTATAATAAATAGTATGTAATATCTCCATTATCATTGTATGTCTATATACGAGTGCATGAAATACTATTGTAGCAAGAGTTCTGAAACCTTTATACAGGGATTCTAAACTATAGCAGGAATCTCAGAGCTTTCATGACCGCTTGGTTCCCTTAGCCTCTAACCCATGCAGTGTCAGTCTGGCTGTGTACTGTTGCCGTATCTGTTCAGTTTCCTGCATCTGAATAATTGTTTGTTCGTGTTAAAAGTGTTTCAATATAAAACAAATATAGGAGACTTAATAATGATATATGTTTTGTACACTAAAGTACAAGTTTTACATGCAAAGTGAATAGAACTGAAACTCGGAAAAGACTTGCAACATAGTTGCAGTTGCTAAGTAACTTACTAAACTACATAACATATGAAAGTAAATGTAAATAAGATAAACGTTATGATTGTACAGTGTTATAATATAGGGAATTATCAAAATATTAATATGAGAGTAGTACTTCGAGACAAAATTGAAACAAAAACTGTAAGCAATGCAAGATATACTATGAAATACTATCATAGCTGTTGTAAGCATATCAAACTTTTTAAAAGAAATATTATCATTAATATATTAGGTATATAGTGTAAGATGTAGGTAGCATTATTAAAAATAATATTATTTGGCCTTTCAATATGAACAGCATCGTGGGCCTACAGTACCCTCATGCGTTGCTATCCCAGAGACTGTGAACTATGTTATATTGTATATAGTCTATGCATTTTAAAATTATAAGTAGACATTGCATAAGCAGATAAGGGAAAAGTAATCAGTCAAGCTACTTTTTGAAGTATTTGTTCCACAGTTGTTTGCCGAATTTAAAGGAAACTAGAGAATAAACGAAAAACTAAAAAGTAATATGTCTTTGTATGAAGAGATGCATTTATTTCTTTCGCTCTCACGAAAATAAATATATATTACTACTATACTATATATTACTTCTTTTACGTGTTTATTTCTTTTTCATCATATAATATTGTCCATCAATTATAGAATAAACGTAACTTTTATCAATAGTTCTTTTTCACTAAATGAAAATGAGAATGACTGATAAAATTTCGGAATTTTTGATTTTTTTTCTTTCTTTATTTATTCATTTAGGCACAGCAACAGTAATACAATTCACATTACGTTGACTATAATAAGCTTTATAACTAAGTAATTGTTTTAAAATTGTACACCGTTAATTGCTAGGCACAGCGTCAGCTTATAGCCTAAAAGTTTGAAGATTACTAGACATCGTCAGAATTTTGATGATCAGTATGTCAGTGACATATTTATAAAACTTTGCCTAGTGATATTTCGTCAATTATAAGTTACAATTATCGGGTGACAATATAGCCTGCTACAGCATGTCCTCTTGATCACTAAAAATTCAAACTTCTTGCCATAAATTGCATTAAAAATCCACAATAAAATTAAAGAGGCTTAAAATCGCTTCGAGAATAGGTTGGCACGGTACGAGCGCTCGACTCGGCGATAGCACTGCTGTAGCTCGATAAAATGATAGTATAAGGTAGGGGGAAGCACAATAGACTCCGACGGGTCGACCTGCAGCAGCTTAGATAGGCAAATTTAAGATAACCTACGAGTACATCAGATACATAAGAATGTAGCACAGGTACTTGGTGTAGTACTTATATTGTGATATTCAGCCAGGACACTTTATGTTGTGAGAAGCCAGACTGTGAACATCGGAGGGCACAGCCTAGAACAATTTCAATTTAAAAAAAGCTTTTTTACTACATTGACCACCTAATAAAGCCGTCAAGTCGAAGACATCGAAAACATTCTTAAAAAGGTAGAATTATTATTCTGCAGCTTTGCCTATAGCAATTTCCGTTTGATTTTGAGTAAATACCGAATATTTGGTTTACCTGTTTACCACTAATTCAGTTAAATCCGTTCAGATGTTAAGCCAGACTGGAAAATGTACTCGTAGAAACATTTTTACATATTTATAATGAGCAGGATTACAGTAATCGTTTAGTTTTTTTTTTTTTCTTTACTAGGAAAACGTGTCGACGTCCTATCTAGTAGGAAGTGGCTGCAGCCGCTCGTAATGCAAGGCACGTCACAAGTGCGTTACCGAAGTTCTTCGAAGAGCACCAGTTACAACACATTAATAATACTCGGTATTTGTTTGAAGTGATAATTTATTTGTTCAACAACATTTTTTATAAAACCAAAATATTTACTACGTCACAAGTTGTTCGATGCTTAGCTACTTATTTATTGCAATAACTACTACTTATTTAATAATATTAAAAACACAATATAGACTTTATTACATCTGCAAATTCTGCAGCTAAACAAGTCTACGCGGGCTATGCGATCACTTAACCATAAATTGTGGTTTCTCATTATTGCTCGAATGAGGAACTTTTGTTATAACGCGCCCAGTACACGATCAATCATCAATAGTAATCTCCATAAACTACCTGTACATGTTATAGGATTTAAATAGCAGGAAACTTCGTGCATACTAGTATGACTACCTCTGTTCCCTACGTGGACCACCAAGTGACGTGCTCGGATCTGGCGGATTCTGTTTGATTGCCACTGATTGACTGGTTGTAAGGCAAGAGACGTTGTCGTAAGATCAAGACGAGGCCAGTTATTGTGTGTGATTATACCCGACCGGCCATATGCGACTGATGTGATGGTAATGATTGATCGTCTAACGAACACTAGTCTGCGGCCCTACTGACCGGCACATAGTGCACCTTGTCTCTATCAAAATGAATTAATTAACTTTGTTCACACATAAGTTTCTACGTCCTTATCTGGCAGTTTACAATTTGTATTTTTTTATCAGAGAAAATGCAGCTCTGTGAGGACCGATGGCTTTCGATCCTACAGGCTGGCGCCTGCGCAGGCGGGGGACCTTTTATTGGCGGAGAAGAAAATTCCTCGTTGCACTGTACCGCCGAGACTTGCCACTGGCCGTAGTTATTACTAACGCACAGACAAAAAAGTCAAAAGTATCTCGAAATCTTCGAAAAGTAAAGTACGTCCCCCGTCTGCAAGGTTCTAGTAAGAAAAAAATAGACGTGGTTGGCTACATAAATAATAATAATAATTTAACAACAATACTTACAGCTAAATGTACCTAAACAAAACAATATAATCTGTTATAAACAACAAAGTAATCGCATGACTTAATTCCACAATTTGTACTAACGTTCCACTGCTCACTAACAATCCTACATGATTATTATCCACGAATTGTAATGTGCAATTCGTCGACATCAGGCGGGAACAGTACTGCAGCGCTTATAGTAAAATAATTAATGATTAATTAATGGTACCGATAATTATTGGATGCGCGCTCAGAAGGCGATGTTAGCATCAAGCGACCACATACAACATGAACAAAACCATAGACAACGGAGTTACTGGTGCTGTGACATGGCCAATGTTCGACAATGCAACGTCGGAATTACCAACATTCATAAGACGATTGTTTTCTATAGATGCAGCATTGTAACATAAGATGTTACTATAAGCGTTGTAGTGCTGTAAGTAGGTACGAACTATACGTAGCGTTTGTAAACATCACTTAAAATTAGTGAAAAAAAAATTATAAGTAAGTCTAGTGGGCACATTGTGTCAATCACTACATGAACAAATCTAAGTTCCAGGGGCACAGTTTTGTAGCATCGACATTTTATGTGGCAATGACCTGCACACGTGCGTCGGTACGTGCATATACAAGCACGACTGCAAAACAAACAACAGCCTATTGTATGCTTTCATATAATAATACAGTAACATAGCCATAACAAAGTACAAAATTAAATCATATAAATACAAATTGTTCAGTACGCCTTCGTGGGCGTAGAAAAAGAAAGAGCCCACATATAAATTTAGAAACAACATTGCAAAGTATTATGTTTATAGGATTTATCCACAGTAAACTAGTTATGTGGACAGAGTTCAACGCTCTCAAGCCGCGAATTATTTTACTACGACGTATGAGCAAACCTCGCGCGCTGACACATGCGTGGCACAATTTATACATTTTATTCGAAAAATTCTTTCAAATGCTAGATATAAATAGTATTTAGGTTCTTTTAATTAATTGAAATTATTATATATTTATGTCAACAAAAAATCTGAAACTGAAGTACTAAAATAATATAAGTAGATAAAGTAGTAGAGTGCTAGTGTATAGCACGAGCTTGTGATGCGACGCTTGTGATCGTGTTCATGATATGTTCAATGGTATTGCTACGTCGTGTTTCTCCTTAAAAACTAATCTGAGCATGTATAATACTGCTGATCAATGCTTTTTCACGGGGAAATAATCGCTGCGAGTGATCGAGCGGTTGCTGACGCGATACGGTGCGGTGCGGTGCGATGCGGCGCGGTGCGGCGTGGCCGACGTGGTTCGCTCGTTACAGCTCAGTATGATCACCATCAGTTGCATCGTCTATATAGTCACAATCCCTCTGCTCGCATGTATTTCTTCTATGTATTTACTACTGAAACTTCTAGATAATTCTACGTTCTAAATAAATGTTTCTTTGGCACCTTTCCTTTGGCTCGCAACCGTAAAAACAAAGACCTGGGGCACTCTTGCGAACATAGAAATAAAATAGCCATATCTATATTAAAAAGGCTAACTTATATGATATAATGAACTTAGGAACAATATTGCATTGTTTTTAATAATGAACTAACAAAGTATCACTTGTTGAGAATGGTGTCAACAATCTGCCGCAAATGCAACTCGTTGCGAAACAATTTATCCAAATAAAAATGCATTCGTTACTGAATTGACCTTTTAAAAGTAAGTAGGCTGACATGGCACGCCGCGCGTGTCCATTACATTAATGACTTAATTAATTTAAAATAAAAATAAAATAAAATTATAAAATACGATAGCAAGAGTGCCGTACTTAAGTGTTTGGTAACATTTTCATCGCAGCTTGAGCAAAGTGCTGCGCGATGCTGGCACAATCCGCGAGGGATCGTAACAGGGGCCACTACTAACTACCGCACTGTGCCCTAAAGAGCAATCACTACTATTGTTGTTACGTGCCTGAGGCCCTATGTAAAATTGAAGTAGGTATTTACGTGTACAGTTCGCGGCAAAAAACTTCCACGGCACCAATGAAGCATGCGCATTAAACGCTTTTCCATGAAAAACTGCTCTTGCGCACATCGAACGGCACTAAAACCGTACTCGAGTTATTTGCCCAAACTGTACTTTTTAAATTTTTACAGCTATAAGCTACGTTAAACGCATACCACACAGCTTTCCGCATTATATGCTAAATAGATTTTTATCTTATCAAATAATTTAAGTACATATTAGTATCCAGAAAATAGATATTATATAGAAAGACAAAATAGGAAAGAGCGTGTTTAACACATAAACTCTCCCTTATCACATATAGTTATATTGCTGTGCTCCGGCGCGCTCCCCCGCGCCCCCCGCGCCCCCCGGTCGCACGGTACAGGTGGCGCCGCAGTCGCGGCCGCCGTACACACGCCATACGTACATTATCAAATGTTACGACACCAAGTAACATGTCTGGACTCGGAATCTGCGCCTAGACAACTTATCGCTACGGATCTGATACAGTTATTCTGCGGGATGTATGTAGCCGATGCTCGAGTGAGAGTCTGTTCTACTAAATTGCGCAGACTCAATGTGATGATGTACGAATACATGTAACTATGCCTGCAGGGGCCGCCTGCTGTTGCGCGTTGACATTGTGACGAAGCGACCGGCGCACCGCCTCCTCGCGGCGTCACCTGTACTCCAACTAGCCAGTTTGGATATGAGCTTATATGAGCGTAGAATACATAATACAATAATATACATATATAGTCTACTCGGTCGGTGGATAAAACAATAACAAATCTGTCTTTTATTCAATATTGATTATTTAGTTGCAACATTCTGTAAGAATGTCTGGACGACCCGAGGACATTCCGATAACATTACGTGTGTGTACAAGCTTTATTACCATTATTTAACACGAACAGACATACCTAGTATGTAATTTTAAATATAGTCCTATTAAAAATATTGTGGACATTCTACGGTGATTGTAACAACACGCGAATAGTTCCTATATTATAGAAATCTTCTAATATTTAATTATTATCATCAAAATAGACAATTCATTTGAAATATTATTAATAAAATAGATTATAAACCACTTTTTTTTTTTACTTAATATGCTATGAAACATAAGTACTTTCATTCCATTATGTTGGAATTCAGCACCGGGTCAGTGCCTCCAATTGTTATTTATCTGTTTTGTTATTTCAAATGTTTAAGTACAACAGGCACGAGCCCTGACTCCATGTTAATTGAGGTGCGCCGATGGTAAGTACAGTGGTTGAGTGGCTCTGAGGCTGTAGTCCACGTATGTGGTACGCGGTGTGGTCGCTGCTGTACTGCAGGGCTCAGTACGACGCGGGAGTGACTCCTCACCGTACTGAAGGCGCGTGAGTACCAGTGCGCGTTGCTGCGTTGTGCTACAGGCGAGTACAGTGCGCAGGCAGCCGTCAGCACGCCCGCAGTGGCCGCGGCCCGCCCCGCCCCGCCCCGCCCCTCCCCGGCCCCGGCCCCGGCTCCGCTTTAGCCGGGGAGCGGCGCCTCCTCGTAGAAGTCGGGCTCATCGTCCTTGTCTATCTCTTTTTGTGCACCGTCCAACTGTCAATTTTAATACAACTCATTACAAAGTGCAACAAACACTGACGGCATAATGTTTTTGACAAATTTTAAAGAACCAGGAGGAGCCAAGTATTATAATTATGATGGTCATCAGGTCGGTATTTATATTTTAAACTGTGTTTCACTCCCAATAGTTACTTATTCTTTGAAATGAAAGTGATAGGTGCAACGCGTCATTTACTACCAAAGGGAGGGTGAGAAAAGCGTGTGCTCGCTTGCTGAGTGGGCGCTACCTTAGGAACATGGTTATACTCTGTTACGGTATACTACTCTGATAGGTGCTGATATAACATAATAACCCATGTTTCGACAAGTAGCCGTGTGCTGCGATTGGAATAGCTATTAAAATCATACCGGCACGCTCGATTGCCACTCTGAGTAGAGTAGTGCAACTAACCGCGCGCAGTTGCAGCGGCGTGAAGATATAGGCGAGCGAGAGCCGCAGCGGCACCATCATGACGAGGAAGAAGGGCAGCGCGAGCGAGACCCGCGACGACTTGATCGCGTACAGCAGGGCCAGCCCGGCCGCCTGGATCAGCGTGAACAGGTGCATCTTCATCGTCGGCACCTGCAAACGGCCACGTGCACACATCAACAACGCCATTCGTGTGCTATTAGAATATTGCCCTACATCATATTTAATTATGAAGCCTTCAAGTTCCCAAAATTTTACAAAAAGTATGTTTTCTATGTAATTAGAATATCTTGGCCGTGTGGCCCCGGCATAGAAAGCGCCATTTCTTCCTTTCCCATGGGTGTCGTAAGAGGCGACTAAAGGCGAAGGAGGGGCGACCGCCGATGGGCAGCAGCGTCCCTCTTAAAACATGTCTAAAGCCTATCTATGGTTGCCACTCTACTTGGCAAGCATAGCAACTACTGGCAAAACCCTTCAAGAGGGAGGCTTTGTTCAACAGTGGATAATTGAAAGCTGATATAATATCAGGTTCCCCATGTAACTATAATATCTGGAATATTTACTGAAGCTAACACTGTCTCTCAGCGCGATCATAGAGCCAAGTTACACTACACCACCACTGCATCGTCGTATTGCCTTGCCGTGGCTACATATCTGGCTTCTTTGAGCTACGACATCCAATTATTATTAAACTTAACATAGCTTATTCTCATTATTGTGATATGATAAACGTATAATGGGAATGGTAAATGGCATTGCTATTGATAAAGCTATATAGTAAGTTGAACAGTTGTACTGACCCTCCTCACATAAGGCACCTGCGGGTGGTGCTTGACAGGCTTAAACAGTAAGATGCAGCGATCCCAGAACTGTATGCCGCCGAGGGCGGAGATGCCCATGTAGAGGAACACGCCGAACAGCACGGCCATCGGCACCAGCCGCAGCCAGTTGGACGCCAGCACCGATATGCCCACCAGGACGGCCACCAGCAGCCCCGTTAGTCGTTGTTCTAAAATTCAAATTCGAAACATATTTATTCAAATACACTTGTTGCCAGCACTTTTAAATTGTCACTTTTTATGAATTTGCTACAAGATTCGAAAAGTTGTTATCTGCTGAGAAGAATCCGTAAAGAACTTAATGGTCAGTGGATATATATACATATGTATTTGTCACGCCTATCTCCCATTAGGGTAGGCAGAACGGTTACTCCTTAAAATTTTTGTTATAATAAGTAGTACACATATATTTATTTAAATGCACTTCATCTAAACTTACAAGGTCATTAAAAAGCACGTGCATAATCGACTTACATCATGCACGCTTCTCATTCAAGTAATCGTTTAGTGTGTAGCAGGCAATATATGTTTTTAATAACGTTTTTATAATACACATATGCATCAACCGGCCTAATCTCCGGCCTAAAATCAGTCGTGAAATGATAACGACTATTAAAATCTTTATTGATACAATTCATCACAATTTCCCAAATTTATTACTTCTCTATTAATATTATGAAGTTTATGGAGTCTGTAAGCCAAACTTTAGACAAATTTAAATATAGAAACAATTTGACTCGTACTTTAATATCGATAAATACTTTTAAAATAACATGAAATATAGAATTTTGAGTACAATTTTGAATTTATTGGTGATATAGTATACCTTGTCTTTTATAAGTCGAGGACTTTAGAATTATTGTGGACCTTCTATGACTACTGTTGTGAACAATAGCTGGCATATACAATAGTATATATGTAAATAATAGACAAAAGTAATCGATTAGGCTAAAATTAAAACTATATAGATACACTGTACAGTGAGTACACCGCGGCTTGGCTTATACGCGACTGCATTCCATATTACCTTCCTGATTCTAATAATATCTGCGACTTCGAATTTTATGTATGTTACACTCGTATTGTATTGTAACAAACATAGCTAATTAATTTTTCGGAATCTTTCCACGCGGCCGCACGGCCGTATCACTTGGTTTCGAGGGCGAGCTATCTACGAGTATCGCGAGTTTATTCACCGGGCGCACAACAAGTTACGAAAAAATAATAACAACAAAGCTAATGAAAAATATTTCTATCCTAATTAAAGTATTGTACATTGTAGCATTATTATATATTGTTTATTATTTTATATTGTTATTATGCTAAGTACTAAGAAGGACTGATGCCAGCCACTCGTCAATCGTCCCTCTTAAAAGTCAACACCTTGGGTCATATGGATAAAAACATTATGCCAACCTCAAAATGTATATAATTGAGACAAGAGTAGGACAGATAGCTCCATCATGTTTAACTATTATCAAGTATAGGTACACTAAATATAGACTATTACGAGTATATAATACTAAAGTTATAAAAACAAATTGTACAAAAAATAACTATTGTATACATATATTATTATAAAGAAGTGGAAACCGGTCAAGAAATAAAAACGTATCTAATAATAATTGATGGAAGAGTACAAGTGTTTTTATAGCGGCCGCACCGATGTAGCGAGTGACGACTGTCCATATACATATTTATTACGATAACGATTTTTTATTTATAATAATTAACAAGTGGGACGCACTAGGCAAAGGTCTTCGTAAAATTTCGTCTGCTTTACCTACTTTATACAATAATGAGGTGTCACAATTGCCGACCACGGAATTCAGTACTTTACACAACGGCCGATACATTTACAACGATGCCCTTTGCACTTGTATACAAATTGGCGCCGACAAAGGGTCACGATATCTACTCGTGCCAATAGGTACCTATTGGAAGCCCCCTGCTTCCAATGCAGTACGGGCCTATAAGAGAAGAACCCAGCTGTCGCACGCATTAACACGGTCGCATAGGCACATAACATGTAGGAACACCGCAAGGGTAGATAATAATATTTTTGAATGCCTATTAATTAGACTCGATTGACAATTTAGGGTCAAATATAGACACACAAGGTAAATGCAGTTGCGATACTCCTTGAAGTCGATATTATATTATAATAAACAATTGCAAATTATTAATACGTAGTTGTAGGTTACCTTTGACCTCGACGATGTGGGGCTTGTCGCCGGGCGCGTGCGTGGTGGACATAACGGTGAGCGCGGACACGTGGCTGACGGAGCGCACGGTGGCCACGCACTGCCACGGCGCGCCGAACATGCCGCACAGCGCGTTCACCAGCGACATTATCACGATGTCCATGTGGAACCCGCTGCCCTTCTTCAGCCCGCGCTCGGGCTTGTCCACGATCAGCCTGCAGGCCGATATTAGTGTCAACCACGCGCACGCCACTATATTATAACGAGTACTTCGCATTCGCAGCGTATCACATTACAAACAGTTCGCAAACGCAGAAGGAACCGTATGGATGAGTACTCATCGAGATTTAGATAATGGCTTGTGGTCTTACTCGGCGATGTGCGTTTCCATGAAGACGATGATGTAGACCATGAGAGCGGGCAGCACCATGGCGAGCGACGCCCACAGCGGGATGGTGGCGAGGCCCGGGTTGAGCGGCACGAACCAGGAGCGCGGCGCGGTGGGGCTGAGGCCGGCGGGCACGCGCAGTGTCTCCGTCCACACGGGCACCACGCACGACACGCCCACCATAAGCACGATCGCGATCGGCACGCCGAAGTCGCCGAGCGCGCGTCGAGCCTGCACCGCGCAACATGCACAACAACCGCTCACTCACTTGTTCACTCCTTATTGCAATGAAGGTCACTTCATTCAAAATAAAACACGTGTCAACGAGTTTTATTTTTAATACATACACTGTATACATAATAGAGAAGAGTAATTTAAACAGTTTGACTGCAGTTTTATGTAGTTTTTTCAAAGTTTTACCGTTGTAAGATAAAACGTACGAATTTTGACCGCAATTACAAATCCTATTGTTAATAATAATAACAGCGAAACCGCGACATACATATGTAATAAATTATAAATATTCTACTTACGCTACGGCCGAGGAATTTTCCATTTCGGAAGATGCGGAGATAGTAAGCAATGATGAAGGTACTAAGTGTCAGCATGGTGCAGAAAAGCGCGGTGTTGGGCTGCGGCGGCATATGGCCCGCCTTCGCCGGCGCCGCCGCCCGCGGCAACGTCGCGTTGCTCTCTGTAGCACAGGTAATACCAAATGTACCCACTAAATAACTGTATTCTGCACACAGGAAATCTATCCCTGTACGGTAGTTTTCCATTATAAATTTCATATCGTGTTGTCTGTATACATGCTGACTAATCAATAATTATATGAAACCGTAAAATGTTCCTGGGCATCGTGAAAGAGTATTTAGACATCCGTAGTACTGTGCCAATGACGTCTACTTACATAAATCGTCTCTATAAGGTTGCATATTTTAAGAAATTTTAACTGTTTTTTTTATTTTATTTTTTTATTTAACACACGATTGCCGTATACAGCTTAATATACTCAGCTAATAGAGTCCCTGGAACAGCATATACGCATAAGGCGAGTTATGAGAGTGGATGAAATAAGCATGCGTGTAAGTGTGTGATTGTAAGACTTTATATCCCTGGGTAGACAGGAAGAATCGAGTCTTTCTATCTACCCAGCGACGAGACTTAGCGTAAAGATAGGTAGAAATATATATATATAGAAAGATATACGCCACTCTAAGCCTCTTCTGGCTCGTTATTCCTCAATTGTAGTTCCGCGTTGTATAATGTCAATGTTACCTAATAAAGTTCCGTTTATAGACAGGTCTGGCACAGGTGTGGAATCCACTACTGAAACATTGTTGTATTGGCAATAGTCGACGCCGAGTGGGTGCGAGCGGTACACGTTGATCGTGCTCGTTATTGGTTCGGAGATGAAGATCAATGAGATCAGGAAAGCGAAAATGTCTTCTGTGAATCTGTAATTTAAACAAGTAAATAAGGTTAAACATGATTGTTCGCGCATTTTAATATATAGGTACAACATAACAATAAAAGACCTTGTGATTTTTTTGACAGCAACACTGCCCTCGATGGAAGCAACGCACAGCGCGATGATAATCATCCAGAGGCCGCAGTACATGCGTGCTGCTAGAAAGTCGAACCCGTACGAGTGGCAGAAGTTGGCGAGCGACTCATCGAGCAGCAACAGTGGACCGGTCGCGCCGGTGATCATCAACGGCTGTCCGGACAATAGCCCGAACACTAAACCGCCCACACATGTAAATACCTACAAACACGATCTACGTGAATACATTTCTTGATCGAAATCACAATGCTCATGTTCACACCAAATTATTTGTTGTCAGTATACTAACCAATGTTTCTGATATTCCAATTGCGCCATAAGTTTTATCGGCTAGCAAGCCGCCAAACGTGATGGCAGAGGACAGTGCGGCAAAGTACATGAAGATGGTAGCTGCCGCGCACTGACCGTTTAGAGCATCGATAAAATCTGATTTGTAGTATGGGTAGCGACGTTTGATATCACGGATCACACCTGTGTATATCAAATTTATGTTTAAATGTATTGTCCACCACGTGCATTCACAAAAAAAAGAAAAGAAAAAATATTGAAATACTCACCTCCAAAAAGTCGACCCGTCCTTGAGAGTGGATCATCAGGTTCTTTAGGAGGGGAGCCCTTCTCAGCTTCGATTAGAGCTTTCTTCTCATCGGAGGCGGGAGTTTCTACTTCGCTGGCGGCACGTTTCTTTTCTAAAGCATTTTGTTTGCGTCGCCGTATCATTTGGCTCTTTGCTTTTAGTTCGTCTATGGGTAACAATGCCTGCCTCTCCCAGTCACCGGGAGGCAATACTATCGAGTCATCCAAAAACTCGTTGATAGCGGATAACAACTCTCGTCGGTCGTCAGCTTTGTATGCTATCGAATGGAATGATGGGTTCGACATTAGCGTCGAAATGGAGCGACCTACTTCGTGGTAATCGAGATCAGCCCCACTCGGTCCCAGAAGAATGAACATAAATCGCACCGGAATAGGTACTTCTGTTATAGATGGCATAAGAATTCCTTGGGCGAGTCGCACGAATGCAATAGTAGGTTGATCCAGAAAACCGACGGCACCGACGAGTACGGTGGTAGCTTCGGCGTCTTCTGGAATACGTTTCCTGATTGAGTCATTGGCTCGGCGCAGCTCGTCCTGCGAACCGTCGGCCAGTGCCACTGCGGTTAAGTACTCGACCTCACGCAGATCCGCGCCCCCCATTGACGTTTTCTTCTGGAGAGTGGCCGCCGGCAGCGCGTACGAGCTGCGACGTCGTCGATGCTCCGCCAAATTCTGTACACACAAATATAACTCCGCTGTTACTTAAATCGAGACGACGTGGTATAAATTACCATGCATTAAAATTGTTTACGTTACCTTAACTTCTGTTAAACGTTCCACAACATAAATTAAAATGCTATAATTTTCAAATTCAAACAAAATTTTGCAGAAAAACCGAACCAATAGTTAGATAACACAGAAATCTACTGCTATGGAAGGTATAGTAGAGGTAAATGTCTTATGGTTTATAACAAACAGGAGTTAACACCATCATTTAGGTAAACTATCACTTTACCTAAATTATCTTGTGGTCTCGACCAGGCCACACCGACCGTGGCTTACCGGAATGATTACGTTAATTCCTATTTTTTATAAACCACAACACATGCAGTGCAAAAGACTAAAAGGTCATAAGATATGTCATCGGCAAATCATGTGATTAATTTGTATGCAGTATTTGTGAAATGACGGAATTATATAAAATGCCGACGACGTGGGAGGCGTAGATATGATAAAATGTTTTCATTCATTCTTCATGATAAGTGACTTTCATCACAAATCAGCGAATGATATCTGCAGCTGCAAAAATAGCAACATAAGTCGAAAAAAATAACAATGAAAAACATAATGTTCATTAATAAAAACTTATATATTCCAATTACCGTGCTACGCTTGTTACATGAGGCGTTTATTAATTGGAACTCAGCGGTCACTCTATGGCAAACGAACAGAACTCGCTCCAAAAACTAACATCACTAGGATCTACGACGTGATTGCAAATACATATCTATGTTCTAAGCGAGAAGAAAACCTAAACAACAGAGCAAACGGGATGATGACCGCTGTCGGCGCGATGCAGAAATGTAATTACGATGAGTGGATGGCCGCTACAGCTACAGCTACAGCTACAGCGTTTGATTGTCGATAAGGAGCGGTGACGAGTGACTGGTGGCGGGTGGCGAGCGCAATGATTCGAGTATGGACAGTAGTGTTCCGTACGAGCAGGTGCGTGCTGTGGCGGCGGCACGTGGACGTGGCCGAGCACAGCGAGCAGCGCGCGCGGCCCGCGCCCAGCGCGCCCGCGCCGTCCTCCAGCCACAGCGACTGCGCACACACCACACCACACCACACCTCACTTCGCAACCACGCGCACCGACAGTGACCGCCGCCCCACCCCACCCTCCCCTCTAATGCTATACACGCCTGAATACACCTGGCCTATACCTTCTTATTTGTTATTTATTTAGCGAATTTAAAACAAGTCACCATCATAATTTCTTTCACTTAGTGTTATTTGATTTTATGGTACCAATAACCCTAAATATAATATATTGCTTGCGCTTACTTTGATACCACCACTGACATTTTCATTGCTTGTAATTATAAAAAGCTGGCGGCCTATTAAGCGGAAACCCTTATCGCATGGTGCCTCTCGTGACGACTACGGCTTGTAGTTTTTTGATTAATTAATTATCCACATTTAAATATAGTTTTCAAGCGGCAGTTTATCAATTCTGACGCTGAGTTATTACTAGGTATGTAATTCCTCTATAGATATTAGCCAAGAGAAAATTACATATGGCAAAAATAAACATAAAGATCAGTATGGACAGGCGCAAGAGAATTTTAAATGTATGCTAAATGTTACTACGCCCCGATATATAAATAACCTTCGACAATTTTCTGTGAATACTTAGTGACATTACTCGTATTTTTCTTTTACATTTCTATAATGGTCGGTACGAAGTATTTATTATTTATATTCAATCGTACTACGAGTTTAATTCGAGGTTTCGAGGGACTGTAGTAGTGTGTAGCTGTGACCACAGCCAGCAGCGATCCGCACTCGACACGGTTTGCTTACGTCACGTGCGTCATTAGCAGCCTGTCATCACTTCAGCCAAATAAAATGTCGATGTTGTTCGCCAACTTACACTCTCCTGTCCATGATATACAAATATTCGTATCGTGGAAAGATGTCTACAAGGGCAACATTTCAAACAATTGTCTGTTATAATGCAATGTAGCAGTCATCATCTGTAAAATCAACAAACTGGGGCAACAAGATCGAAAACTATGGATTTTTTTAAACGAGGTCATATCCTGAAAAATCTGATAACAGACTATGGACAGATGGCAACTCTACTTTTAGTTGATATAAAATATCTTGAAATAGTGATCAAACAAATAGCATACCACTTGAAAAGCAGTAATCGTCATCTGTTATATTAAAACTAAATTTAACTTTGCTTCCCCGAAACCAATATTAAATTTTCGTACCCAGTAGCTTTAGTGTTGCAGTGCTAAGCAGGTGGAAACGTTTTTCGACTCCATTTTCTAGATATTTCGTCATAATATACTAGGACATATGAACGGGCAGCGAAAAACAAAAAGTATACCTGTAAACTGGTGTAGGAGGAGTGTTTGCGACCGGTGATGGAGAAGCGGAACCCTAAGCGCTCGTCTACGTGCCTGTGGCGCAGCAACAGCGACCGCATTACCACCGGCTTGTCGTCCTCCTCAATGAGTTCTTCTGATACCATGCTTTCTACCACCCTGTGGTTACAATCAAATCATTTTTAAATAATGTACCTATCATACATATAATTAGTGATACTATATCATACGACCTACCTGATGGTCAGTAGCCATCACAGCGCATAAACGCTTGCAACACTAAAAGCCACATTCTCCCATATGACGCGAAGACTTAAAGTCACAAAGCACTAATATCATCGTCCTTTAAATTGAAATGACACAAAACATGGAAGAAAGCTACGTCGATAGAATTTATAGGTGAAGTAAACTTGTCAAGGGAAACAGCGTTGCACTCGTACGTCAAAATTCAATAAACTTAATTTATTGCGAATAAACTTTTGCGAATAGTTAGCTTGTAGATGAATCTTTGATAAAACATTGCAAATATGGAGGTAGGAGCAAGTGACCGCACCTGTACGCGACTCCGGGGAGGTCCTTCTCGTTGAGGTCGAGCAAAACGACACCAGTTTCGAGGCACCGCCGCAGGTTCAGTAGCGAGTGGAAGGAGAGGCTGGCGACGTGCGGTCGGCCCCACCTGGCGGACCCCTCCTCCACGTCCTCCTCATACTTGATCCAGCGGGCCGTTTCCTTCCACTCGGCATCCCCTTGTTCAGTCTCCAGCAGCTCGTCCAATTGTACGAAAACCTGTGCGTAAAAGCTTTTTTTAAAAAGTTTCCCTTTGCAATTATATAGTAGTGTTAAACAATATTCTAGTATGGTAACAGTATAATGTGCCGTAACTCCATTTAATCCCCATAGTACGATAAGAGGCGGCCACGGAAGAAAAAGCTAATAAACTGATATAAAAGATAAAGTAAACTGTAGCCTATAATAATGCTTACCAAATGGAGAGAGACCAGGGCCAGTAGCGCGACTAGTAGCGGGCTCATAATCGAATGGTGATCGTTTTTAAAGGATTTTATTCTAAAAATTTAAAACCACTTTATGACAATGTTGCTTACCGAATGTGGACTGTGGTCATACATTTTCTTATATGTGGAGTCTGGTAATATAGTTTGAACCTTATCGCCGCCATCCTTACGGCCCACGTGCACCGTTGAACCCTACGAACAACGCCTCCTATTACTAAATCGTCTCGCATGCTCTCGTAAAGTAAACAAAATAATAAGCTCGCTGCTTTTATTGAGTTTATATTAAAACTAGAATATTTTACCTTGGAGAATGCTATATGAAGATTCAAGGGACGCAACATCGCGTACTTGCAACAACCTCACTACAACTAAATAAAAGATATCGTAAGTGGCAACGGCATCGAGATACAATTGAAACAAATTAACTGCGTGTAATTCCACTTTGTTGCAATATAAATATCTCGCCGCTCTCCGCTAAATCAATCAACCGAAGGATCTCTATGATATATGAAGTCGTTAGGTAACAAATATAATCACTCTACTAGATACAGCGTGTACGAACAGGGAATACTGACAAAACAATCGCTCACATAGAGAACACTACTGTATCATATGCTACGTAAGCAGCACGACACGACCACCTGGTCTGGCCAACAGACTAAAGTTCTAACATAACTAACTTTGTGCGGTTGTATCCTGTGCCTGCGGAGAGCTCGCGGGTCGTCACTGCGATGGCTGTGCAGATCATCGCGGTCGACCTCCGGCAGCGGCTCCTCGCCCGGCGCGATGGACACCCTCCGCTGACCGCCGCCTCCGCCGCCGCCGCCGTAGCCACCGCCGCCGCTCGAGTCCGCATTACCCGAGTCGGCACTGCCAGGGACCGCGCGGCCTCCCTCCTGCAGAGAGTACTTGCGGGGCTTGTGCGTGTGCAGGTGACGCCTGGATGTTAAATCATAAATACAATTTGTAACATAATATCATTACATACCGTGTGTCCCAGCATAGAATAGCCCGCCCCTTCCTATCCTGTGGGTGTCGTAAGAGGCGGCTAAGGAAAAGCGAGGGGTGGGCAGCAGCGTCCCTCTTAAAACATCTCCAAAGTCTAACTGCGGTTGCCAACCCGCCTGGAAGCGTGGAACTACTGGCAAATCCCCCTAAGGGAGAGGCTTATGTTCAGCAGTGAATCATTACAGAATAATATTTTAAGCACATAGTCCACCGTGAAATTTAAAAAGTCCCATGATCACTGCAACTTAGACTGGAACGCGATTATAAAATCATTCATAATATTATTTATGTAAAAGTGGTAGTTACCACTATGCATCGAGCGGTCTATCAACAAAAAATAAGATCGAGATTGTAAGTCGAGTGTTCTTCTTGTCCTTATCCATTTTTGAGATGTTTGTATCATATATTATTTTCTTGAAGAGTCTACCGCTGGTGATGACAGTGTATTACCTATTTGAATTTATTGATAAAAAGATTGCAGTGAACGAGGATTACGTACGGAGTTTTCGAAAGGGTAACTTAATACGGATCTAGATCCAACCAGTTGTTATCTCTGCAAGTTGCTCTAGCTAGAATTATAAAAGAATGATGAAGCTTGTCGCCGACGTCAGTAAACACCTTCTTCTTTAAAACTACGCAACGGATTTTGATGCCATTTTTTAATAGATAGAGTGATTCAAGAGGAAGGTTTATATGTATATAATACATGCATATTATTGTTGAAAAACACTGATAATTTTAGAGGTTTCTAATGTGATCGATACCACGACGTCTATTTACGACTAAATAAACACATTTTTTGCGCTTACATTGCAAACGCTGGCTGGCTGAAGCCTCAAAGATCAAAATAATACTACAATATTATACAATTTAATAAGGTATCCAAAAAAGTCCGCGATGATATATGTATGTCTATCTCTCAGAGATAACCTGCAATAACCATTTTTTATCCTTTACTTTTTACAAGAAATAACGGCTTATCTACGAAACGATTTTAAGTAATACAACGTAATACCTTATCCAATCAAGTACCTTAAATACATTGTGCATTTAATATAGATCAATATAGACCAATCCCTCTATAGCATGCCATTTAAATGAATATTTTCGAATATTTAAAATACAGGGACATAACGATTGAGGCGGTATCGACCGGGGGGCCGGCGGCTTTATTTAGTATCAACATTGCACCCGTGCGAAGCCGGGACGGGTCGCTAGTGATAAATAAAACAAAATACGAAAGTAGAACGCAAGAAAGTATCATCGGAATTGGATTTTTTTTAGAGATGAATTTATAAATGTGAACGGTTAAAGTGAGGGAGATTTTGAGGTGTGTATATTTAGGAGCGATAAGCTGTTCTCTTTGATGATACGATGAGAAACCTGGAGAGAACACGTGCACGAGTATTGTGGCGGCTGCGGTCGTGGGGCGCGGCCTGGTGCGCCGCACCGCACCGCACGCACATACGACACCTTGCATACGCGACTGAGTTACGATATATCGGCACATAATGTTTGAGAGTCGCTCCAGTGAGATATTCGAATTACAGGATAAATCAATTTCCAATCCGACCTTCGCTTGATAAAGACATTTGCCCGTATCAATCGAGTTTGCCCATCCTGTATTTCATTTTACTCGCACGTAACGTTAGGAATTTTAATTTTAACACATCCGAGTTGGGTACTCGCTGGGCTGTCGTGTCTGATAAAACTGAAAATTTTCCAATAAAACACTTGGCAGATAATCAACGAGTTCCGTACTGACTATGCATGATTTCTGACAGAAAGTAGTAAACTTGAAAGTAGGAAATTTATTTTACAGTTTATTTGCCATTAAACTACAGATATAGAACAAAACTGTCTGCTGAAGTAAAGTGGAAATTTATAAACGGCGGTTAACGCGAAGAGCGGCTGCCAATTTTTTCAGACATATTTGGCACAATGTAACACGCGGCGCGCGAATTTCTGCAGCAAGATAATTTACTGTTGTGTATCCCAAAACCTTTTTTGAGATTCCTTACTTAAATACGTATGTATGCATAATTTCCTTTTTATCGCCGATGCAAAACGAGGAGCGAGTAAATTTAGGGTCGGGTCGCATGTCTCTGCCATAATATATTCATGTGCTTTTGTTTTGATAATAAGCTAATGAGATCTTTGTTATGTTCATCAATAGCTGACATTGAGAACTGTGGGAATTTTTATGTCACTGAAACAAAATTAGATTGAAGTATTTAGTTTCAAATCAGCTAATCTAATGTTTCTTAATTTTACGAAAATAAAATTAATATTTAATCGCTTTCCGGCTCATTCCAAGTTGTTTATTGTTTCTTCTATAAGTTCTACTGCTATATAATTAATAATTATAAAAGTTTAGCAACGACTGACAGACAACCGATATCATTATAATAAAACAAAATCATCATCCTCATCGCGTTCAAAGAAAAATGCAATTTTGCATGCGAGTAGGAACGGACGTAAGACGGTGGGGCACGATGAATTGGACACCGGGTCCGTGCGAGTAGGCGCACGGGCAATACGAGGACCGAGAGCTTCGTAGTGGCCATAGTAGCCAACTAGCTCTAAATAAAACATATACATATGTTATGTGGAAGTATTTACACACGCGCACGTTTTATTCTGCCGCTTCGTACCACAGACAGTTTAAAACATACACAAAAACGTGCGAATATAACAAAAGACTAACTACAAATAGTTCCTTTTTTATGTGTGTAAAAAAATTGCTGGTGATTCTATTTAGTCGTGTAGTAGGCGGCGACATTGTCCACTGGGCACCGTGTAACATTTCGTGTAATGATTGTGCGGACATTTCGCTGAGCATATTTCATGTTCAGATTAAAAACTCATACAAACTCAAAAAGGTAGCTGAGTACATTATGAGTTACAAAAAATAATTAAGGTATAATTTAGTGTAATATATGGCGGTTGTACACACGCGCCTTGCGTACGAGCTTCGAGTTAATCGTCGCCAAACAAAAACATAATGTAGTCTGAATCTATAGTAGCTACTCACTATCATTATTACGTTGGATGTAATAAGAATCTTTGGCAGGTAAGTATCGCGAAACTGCGGCAGCGTTACGACAACAAAAAACTATCTGAACGTGCTCCTCAGTCTTGTGTAAAATATTTTCAATTGAATAATAGATTGCTGAAAATAATAATATCATCATAGGTACTCTAATAATAATTTCATTTCATTTTGTACTGTCTATTTTGATGTAAAAAACTAACTTTGCTACGTGGCTATTGACACTTATTTGTTTCACAGAATAACTACTGTACTTTCTTTATTTTTCTGGTCTGATCTTAAGATTTAATATGTTCTAGTTGTTAAGCCATCACATTGTGTGAGATCTATGTGTATACTTGAATCGTGCTATATGTATCGAATCAGAATAAATTAATAAATACTACTCTGTGATACGACTAACAATTAACTGATATTATAAAAAACACTACATAGGCATGGATTGATCTGCGGATATTTGGAAAATTACACCTTTGGTTCATTTATCGGACAGTCGTAATAGGTATGTAATTAAGTATAATGGGTAATTCATCCAATCAGTTTAGGCAACAAAACTTCTTTCGGACTAATTTTTAACCTCACTCATATAATAAAATTGTAATTAGGCGATGGTTGTACATGGGAGATATTTAAAAAAATATATGTTTGTTCTGGTATCACACAAAAACTATTGCACCAAATTGGATACAGCTACTATTGTTACTTTTGTCTTCGAAGGGTCCAACTTGAAAATTGGTGATCTTGATACGACATACAGAAGTAGTTATTTTAATTAATGTTTCCATATTTGAAATGCAGCGTACGAAGCGGCTAGGAATGAGCTAATCTTTTCTAAGAATAATAAGTACCTAAAAATAACTACTAAAATTACTATAAACAATAATTATTATTATTTATCCTATTATTTCTGCACCATATATATATATATATATATATATATATATATATATATATATATATATATATATATATATATATATATATATGTTATGCTTTATATACAAACTCTATAGACACTTTCTCCTTTCGGGCTCTCAAGGTTGCCTGGAACAAATCCTTTCGAGGGCTAAGTCCGCCTGTGTACATTTTTGTTATAACCTAATATCTGTACTGTAAACACATGTACATAAACATATAAATAATTGTAAGCAATAAAACTTTCGCGTACATAAGGATATTATTTCTAGTATTTAATTTCTTCAAAACATTCCGTAAACAGAACGTACGGTCGACTTTTATAAAATAAACATTGCATTTATATTCGTAATATTATTGAATATGACTTATTGCTGTTAAAATAGCTGCAGTACACACGGTCAGCACTCGCGACGTCTATCTAGTCTTTGTACTATTGTTGTAGTGCACCACATGTGCAGCTAAATAAAAACTATCGGAATTCACGTGGAAAAATTGATAGCGAGTGACACTTGAAATCTATTAAGATACATATGTATACACGGCAGCTTCTAATAAATTTTTGACCAATATCATGCGGGAATCCACCTGCCTTACTTTGGGAGGTGTCAATTTATCACACTTAGTTTTATTAGCATTTTCAGAGCAGGTTGTTGTCAGTGAACCATGTTAGGGCAGCGGAAAGATACAACAGTTGATTTATAGAAGTCAATAAATTTGATGTCTAACTTTAAATATTAAAAGGTAAGGGGGATGCATTTACCAAAATAAATTTGTTTATTTACACTTTCGTACACCTTTAAAATAAAATATGTCTACAGGGTGGAATTAATGCCTAACGCCATTCTATACCAGTCAACAGTTACGCTAAACAAAGATACTAAATGGCGGTGCATTGAAGTAATGAAATCAAATTGTATTATAAATGGAATATTTATACTTAAAAAAACATTTACGTACATATATCACATACAATACATACATAAATAAACATGAGTATTACATGTAAATATAATATATAACATATATGTAAGTCACGGCTAATCATGTGACAGTATAGTGAAGCTCTATATGGACACAAGCTCTGTATACAAGTGTACCATTTCCATAGCAATTCACTTAGACTTTAAAGTGAAACCGTTTATTACAACAGACTTTACTACGATAATTATTGGATGTGTAAAGGTGAGTATTACGAGTACTCCTCTATTTATATTATTAATGTAACAACTACTGCTCTGCGTACCAGTTTGCCGTTAGCGTCCGTGTATACGTGATGATCAGTTATTCCCGAACGCTCACGTATCCACTTGTGCCGTGTCGCGATTCTTTGTACGATCGTGGAAAATAACGTTAAATCGATGTCGATAGTACTAATGAGAACGCGCGACGTAGCTAATTACTTACGGGCACGGAGGTCGCGCGGCGCGCTCCGGCGGCGAGTCGTGCTCTAAATGCTACAGCCTCCAGCGTGGTGTTCGCGTCATGCGTCACCATATCTTTGGCACTCGGCCTTGAGCGCGTTTCTTGCAGTTGGCCCAGTGACCAGACGGGGTGATCACTTGGCCAGCACAACCGCAAATCCGCAACGCGAGGCCGCACTCGGTCACCGACTCGGGAAGCGACCGCCAGCCGCGCCGGCCAGCCGCTGCCTTGTTTACGGTCCGTGTTTATATTACACGTGCACAACGGTGTATGTATACACACTTCGGAATTAAATCATTTTTTTAGAACACTTATGTAGCATACCTTTTGAAATTATGATTTTCCTTGCTTCTCCGAAATTTCTACGCGACTGAAGGCGTATCTCGTTAAATAACTCGTTACAGAACTTCTACAATAATAGGACTAATTTTGAAGTGTTCTATTATCGAGGCCGAGAACCTGACATAAGGCTCGGTGAGTTGTTGCCCCGGGAGACCATATTAATGATAGATTAACTTGCATACTTTATAACCTTATTAGCGTGCGCTAAGCCGCAGCGGCTGCCTACTCGTAGTTTGTAATGATCCTTGTAACCGAACACAGGATCAATAGAATATAGAAGCGCCGTTGCTATTAATCATCATACGCCGCTGTACGATTACATACAAACAAATTATTTGGACTATTGTTGACACAACTTCTTTGCCCATAACATGTACACCTACCTACCTACCTACCTGCCTTCCTCCTACCTACTACTAAGTTCAATAGCGAGCACCGATCAATATTTGATCAAAATACGTACAATTAGCTCTACCTGTGTTATTTTCCAGATAAAGAATGCAAGAAAATTAATAGGTTAGGGTTTAATAAAATTGTAGGAGTTGAAATAATGTTCAGGTACAAACTTTTGGAAGCGACTATCATGTGTACTGAATAATGAATTCTTAAATAGATCAAGAGTGTGTGAAAGATAGAAAAACCAAGTATTTATATTTTGTTCTAAAAATCGGACTTTTTTTGTCTGAACAACATTTGTGTGGAAATTAAATGGAGAAAAATTAAAATCAATTAACAATTGACTAACAGCACATACAACAAAAAAAAAACAATACAATTTATAACCCTTTAATCCTTTTGGTATGTGGCCCTCAATTTCAGTTAGGTGAAGTGTCAGAACTAAAAAAAAGTCGCGGTAAAGCAGAAGTTGTTACGTGCAAAATAAGAGCCGTAAAAACAATCCAAACTGCAAACTCGTCTGACCAGTATAACACTGCGATCGTATGTGTTGCCGCGATTGTCCATCATTGCCGCCTGCTGCGTATGTGTGTATGTATGTATGCATAATGAGAGTTAACGATATTCTCGCTAATATTATAAATGTGAAAGTGAGTTGTTTATTAGTGCGGTTATTACCTCTTAACAGTTTAACGGCTCAGCCGATCGTATGAAGTTTGGCACGTAGCATAGCGCTAGGTTTAGAGAAGGATACAGGCTTTTTATTCCGGTCATGCGACCTACCGCTGAGGGATAATACACCAAAGCCGGGTGGTAACGAGTTTGCATTATATAATATTTAGTTGGCTTCTCATATTACGTAGCCGTATCATGTAATGACGATACGATACGATATAAGGATGAAAAGGACGTCCTTCTATTTTCACGACTGGAGCCTTTGAGATGAGATCGTGTGTGAAATCAACAAATTTATATAGATTAAAATATTTTTTGTCATTTATGTTTCTCGTAATCAAATTAGTTTCTTTTGAAATGAATGAATTAACATTTATATAGGCGTTAGTTAATTTTCAAAATCATTGAAAGGTGGACCAAAAATATCCTTCGGCGTCTTGACAACTTTTTCTAGACGAAACCTATAAACAGTAAGCTCGTATTCATACTTAGCTGCCATAGAGTCTATTAAGATCGCAGTATTAAGCTATTATGGAAGCCGAAGGTACCATAGGAAATATGGAGGTCGGAGCGATCGCGAATAAAGTAACAGTAGTAAAAAGTTTAAATGAATTGAACAATATTTTTCGCTACATGTAATGTATACGAACAACTCGAATCTCTTACAGTACTTATCAATATTGCAATGTGACTAGATGCGACTGTGTAAAATTATAGTTTTACAATGAAGAGTTTTGTACAGAAGTATGTTTAGTGAATTATTTTATCTAATGTTCCGTGCACAAGGCGAGTGTCGATCGACTTAGCTTGCATGAGATGTAGCTGGGCTCCAATTGTACGGAAAGTAGATTATTTGGCAATCCGTCGAGAATACCAATGTGCAGATAATAATGGACTGGATACCTAACTAAAATATATATATACTATTGAACTTAGATTAAAGTATTATGCCGTATAAATACAATTTATTTATAAGTAGCTGAGCCGGCAAACGTGACTCTACCTCTTACCGCCACCTATCACTACCAGCGCTGTGAGCGTACAGCACCCTTTTGAGCTGTATCCGCACTTACCTTTGCAATTATAAAGGCTTCATTGTACGAGTATTGTCTATATTTTATTGCATGTCTTGTTGCCACCACCATTACTATGTAATCTTTAACTTCTTATTCTTATGTGTGCACAACTTGATGTATTGTTAACATCAATACTGAGTGTACGCACCTGGCCACACATTATTAAATTTATTAATACTTAATTCGTTTAATCTAATTCAAATAGATCGGTCCTCTTGAGAGTTTTGTTTTTTATGCAACGTTACTACGTATACTTGCGACGGATAATTTAGAATGAACCGTCGCCTATGACATGGACAGTAACACGGACACGACCGAGTATACTGTGTCGTCGCGAATATGTCTTTTAATAAATTGTCATAAACTGAACGCAATGTTTTATATAAATATTGCAGTGTTTGCAATATATAGATAATTTATATTTCGTACTATTGTGTTTTAGATGATAGTGCAGCTTAAAGAGTTAACTTTGTTATGGCGTCACGCACAGCGATATTATATTTCAAATGTTAAAATGTAGTCAATAAGTTCCTGTGTTTAAACAATAATGACTTATGACCAACGAAACTTTATATCATTTGCACAATGTAATAGGTATTATTAGACTGGCCGGATGGCTAGCTAATGGCCGCTGAACACTAGACTCCGATACAATTTGTCGCACACGTAAGTATTTTACTTTCCAAACATTTTTTGTTCTATCCAATTCTATTTATACATTTTATGAATCTTACTATTACTTTTATTTTGTAAACATTTCCGTGTGCTGTATTTTTTTTTTTTTACAATTTAAGAATATATATCAGATTATTAAAAAAATAACTTGTTTATAAAATAAAGTGATAATAAACGTGTCATTCCCGAATGAAATATCACCGCGGCCAACGCTCTACGAAATATTATTGCAAATATTGTCAAACACTCACCGCTGGTGGGCCGCGTCAGAGGTGCGCGAATATGTCACTGGCATATTTATTGCGCTGATGGAGAAATCCAAGTGCTAGCACAGGCTCAATGATTGTAGCACGGAGTACTAGAGACGCGGTGCATGGTGACGAGTGGGCGCGGGGGTGCGGGGCGCGGGGGCACGACACTACGAGCAGTACGCGGGCGGTGGTCGCGCGCGGCGTGCCGTTCGCCAATATTTGCGTATAGTACTCGCGACAACTGCGACTACTCACGGCAGGGCGGACAATGCCAATGCCACCACACTGCACACTATTTTTGTCGCCAACTATCAGGTGGCATCTCACTTCCGCAGTTCGACGCCGTGCCACCGCCGCCACCGCCGCCGCCGCCGACGCTAGTGGCTCACATCTACATTGCGACTCTACCGCCTTACGTGCATACGTACGAGCGTAATACCCATTGACCCGGTGGTTATACCGTAAAATATAACACGTCTGTGTATAAAGGATGGAATGTGGCCGACTATTAACTTAGCAGGAAACTATCCTACAAATATTAATTAGCACCAGCACGCCCGGCGTGCTGTCAGATTTAATTTTTTCACATTCACGTCTTTTTTCCTTAGTAGTAGATACTACAATGGATAGAACAGTAAATGAACTCTGTTGCACAGGCACAGACGCGAGGGCCAGTACTTTTATATACTGTAACGCACGCTGAAAGCTGCGTTCAACTTGTTTCAGTAATTTTCTGTATTACAAGGTCGACCTTGGATAGGTAAAAAACATTTAGTTTTTTCTTTATTTCTTAGCCTTCAGAGAATCACCTTCGATATCTCCGTATAATGCCATTGAACGTTGGGAAAAACTCAATGAAATCAGTTCAGTGGTTTTCGCATACAAACAACTATCAGGTGGTGTAATGCTGCTACTAGTATTATATTAATTTATTATTTGTTAATATATTATTAGTCGTAAGTACATTTCTTATCGACGACTCTGTAAACTCTCGTACCGGGACTACGGGTGATCAAAAATTCATACTTGACTGAATATCCGGGGCAAACAACAAACATTTCTAATATTATTATACTCCCTCCCGGCTTGTTACATACGAGGACACGTATGGCTACCACACGCCTGACGGCCGGACAATGCACAGTAGGCTGCGCATTGTCGGTCTGCCACTCATACACAGCTACAAGTAGGTACTTTATATTGTCGCAGAGACCAGTATTATAAACCTATATTTGTCTATCGACAAACAAAAGTCACTGTTGTAATAAATAAATAAAGATTGCGCGGCAGAGGTATTTATTCGTTCTGCAATTAATTATTAGGGCATTAATTTAAGGTTCCAGGTGAAGGCTGAGACTCGTGTTGCTCGTGTAAGTACCCACTGGTGGCGTACGATGTTCGTGACACACATACTGTCCTATCGTCACGCACCTACTCATTTATCAATAACGGGTCATAAACAACCAATCACAACGTGTGATGATGATTACGATTGAAACCGAATGTGTACCACCTTCAGAATACAGGCACTAGACCGCTACCATGTACCAACAAGTATATTAAGTTTATTATTATCACAACATAGGATTCCCATTTGACAGTGGCACCAGGGTGATAGACATCATAGAATACACTATGGTGGCATTGCTCATGGGTTGCCATTCCTAACGACTAAGTTTATATCATAAGATTAATTCTTATTATTATGCCTCTATACTATACGACATAGAAACGGAAATATAGGCTTGCAGTGATGGCGTGGCAAAATAAACGAGGAACACAGAGGCACTCCTGCAGATGTTGTACGTGTATAGTCATCCCCTGGTCAATAATAAAACAGCTTCATTTTTATAGATTGATAGATACTCTTTATTGTTTCCTCCAAAAGATTACAATACTAAACTTATTATAAATATAAACAATTAAAAGAAATAATCATAATGAGAAAACAATGGGCGGCCTTATCGCTAAAAGCGATCTCTTCCAGTTTTCTTTTATAGTTCTGCTCATAAATATTTAGGTAAATTCAATCCTACTAGGACACAAGCTTGCGCGTTCATCGCTGAGAAAACACCATTTGCTGTGGCTCCGAAATTTCAAAACACGTCCGTTACCATCGGAAAAAACTTTGAAATTCTTAGTATCGACATTTCCAGTACGGTTGAGTTCCGAAGTCATTTGGAGGGCCAAGTCAAAAGCTGGGAATGCTAAATAAAGCGAAGCAGTACTTCACCCCGGGACAGAGACGGCTATTATATAAGTCGCAAGTCCGACCCCATATGGAGAGCAGTTCTCACGTCTGGGCGAGAGCTACCAGCAGCTGGGTTCCAGCTTAGTTCTCTTGATGTGGTTTAGAGGCGTGCTATGAGAATTATCTATGATCACATGTTAACAGGCAATATGGAGCCCCTTAATTCAAGGCGAGACTTTGCCTCTCTTTGCATTTTTTACCGATTATATAACGGATTATGTTCTGAAGAACTCTTTAATGTGATGCACATTAAAGACCTTTCACCATCGTATTGCACACCATCGGCAGGGAATCCATGCTCACACCTTCGAACCAGAATGGTCACGCAGATTGCCGTTTCAGAACAACTTCCTCCCACGAACACTCAATTTGTGGAATGATCTTCCTGCCGAGGCTTTCCCTGGAGACTATTGCATAGGGTTCTTCAAAAAGAGCGTATTAAGGTTTCTTAAGGGTCGGCAATGCGAGCGTGACACCGCTGGTATTACAGGCATCCATAGGTTACGGTAATTCCGTTTATCATCAGACGGGCCTTTGCTTGTTTGCCATCAAAGAAGTATAAAAAAAATTCTAAATATGTGTCCTCACTAAGAATGACAATTTGTTACGCGTATCTAGTACTGCACTTCGATATCTGTAATGATCCATCTGTACATTTTATGATGTTCGTGAAACGGGTTCACCGTTTGAAGATAACAGTGATCATTAAAGTTGATAATCTCTCGGAAAGGTGCTTCCACGAGGTAGTTGTAATAATGCCATATAAAACCTGCTAGATAACACACTATAGGCATTGGTATTGCCACATAATTTTCTCTAGCTTTTAATTTACGCTCTCGACCAATCATAGTATTTTATATTTTTCTGTAAGTCCTAATAATTAACAGTCAATCAGTAATGACCAACTCTTCCTGTTCACTTCATGCTAGATATTTGAGACTATTTGCCCTACATCAATTCCTTTTTGCTACACCCCGTAGGAATACACTGTCAGCCAAGTACAGACAAGAATCCTAATTGTTGCTGATATGTAACACAATGATGAAGAATGTTGCAGCAACATATTACAAAGTTAGGATGTCTGACATCATGTGGGAGAATTTTGATCATGATATTATGAATTTTCTATTTGAGGTAATTCTTTTAGCAAATGAAACATAAAATCTAAAACGTTCAACTCTATAAACGCTGCAATAAAGAGCGCGTCCGCGTTTCGTACCATATTTTATTGGACAATAAAGTTTAAATATATAAATAGACATACAAGTAAACTGTATCGAGTAAAAAATAAATACACAAAATAAAAAAAATAGTGCCATATAATAATTAAAATAAACGTACAGAAAAATTAAGGCCCACCTGCTTTTTGAACAAACGCTGTGAATTATCCGCGCAATATAAACCGTAACATAGACGCAATAAAGCACGTAACTGCGGAGTGGATCGATGGCCGCGCGCGATCTCATCCGCTGACCGCGCGCTCGCGGTCGGAGTCGGGTCTTCATCTCCATAGACCTATCGCTGCTTAGTGCCACACTGCACTTGTGGAGCTCGAGCTGATCTCTAGCTGTTATAACTACTATGGATAATCTCGCGGGTTGACAAAGTAAAAATAGAATGGGTCACCATTCCATTTCATTTTCGTAATTTCTTAAGAACCACCCGTTGTATTATTTGTTATAACTTTTATTTTATATTTCGACAAAACATTAAAGGGGCAAAAATAAAATATTGCTAGCTCTTCGCCCTGATCGTTGCGTGCTTACGTAAATACGTAACTAAACTTTAATCAAATATAAGACTTGTATATTCAGAGATTAAACGAAGCTGATCGCTTATCGCCGTAGTTAGACAATGCCATAATTTTCACATGAATAATGTTTGTCTAAGGAGTAAACTTTGAAACATCTCTTACTCACCGAGCAGCAGCCGCGGCACAGTACTAGTATTATATTTACACATTACTCATCTGTTTGCTTTTAATCACATATGTGTGTTGTCATATTAAACAATACTTGTGTGCATAACATTAGTGGCGCTGTTCACATTATTTCTGAGCGGAATACAAGATCTCCTTAAAATCTGTGAGTATTTTGCGGAATGTGCCTTTATAATCATTTGAGGACGTGCCTCGATCGCTCAATTGACATCTTTCAAATCATACGATGTACCGGTACTCCGCCTGTGTGTTAATGATAACATTGGGGCATTACTGTGAGAACTAATATAGATAGAAGTAAATAGTTCTACGCTCTATATACACTTAAGACACTCGGGACATTTTTGATTCATTTTTTCAACGCATATGACATATAATTTTCTATTTAGTATATATCTTATAGAAGTTAGAAATAATGTACGAGTAGTATGACAAATTAATATATTTAGGACTCTCAAAGGATATCATAATGATCCTATATAATAATGTCGTAGTATGCCTACATAATATGTGTGAACTCACTCATTCCTCTGGGCGCGGCGCTCGCTGTCGGCGTCGTCGTCGAGGGGCGGCGCGGCGTGCTCGGCGCGCTGGTCGCGCTCCGCGTCGAACTGCACGCGCGACGCGGGGCTGCCCGCCGACGCCGAGCCCGAGCCCGAGCCCGACCACCCTCCTGACATCTGTGCACGTAACAAGTAGGTACATTGCCAACATTCAATCAAGAAGTGTAGAGCGCCTGGCACTACTTCCCATTCGTATTACATACATCATATTTTTTTTATATGATCATTATTTTAAGTTTAAATTGTCTATCGCTAAACACAAATCTTCTCCATTGATTTCTCCAATTTAGAAAGGTAAACAAATTATTTTATTGTTATATTTATCCGCTTGTAAATTAACTTATAACCTCCCACAATTAATGCAAATCTAATAACAATCCCGATAAAAAATTCCTTGAAATATTCTTGAAAAGCTTGCACCATAATTCAGACATTTCATTTAGAATGGCAAACAAGTTGACAACCAACCTATGGAAAGTGGTAACCATCGGCTATAGACATACCCCCCATGCGTTGCCATTCTTAAGGACTCAGGTGTTATTCCTCTGGACCCTGTAAATTCACTGCCATATCCCACTCTTCGATCCGAAACACAGCCATGCAAATACAACTGCTTCACGGTAGAAATACGAATACATATAACATATATATTGGAAAAGTAAGTATATTATTCTCCTTACTTATACAGTGGAGTTAAAATAATGTTGCACTAGAATCATTACACAACAGCACGGCGGAAACTTTCCGATACGTAGCGAGTACGGCGCGTTTCACTATACTCGTACCGGTACGGTGAGGGTGGTAGGTAGACCCGGGAGCCGGGACAGCAGCACACTATGAGCACCGCGAGTAGATTAGAGGCGCTAGTCTAGCGACCACAACGAAACACAAGCGGTGATTGAGACTGTCGTTGATGTCTCCACAGACAATAAAATGTGTTCCATTAAAAAGCTAACTTCAGTTGTGGCAAAATCAATTACTTTGATTTCAAAAACTAAATTACTAAATCGACTTTGATCAAATTTCTATGGGACTAATTTGCACGTATATACTTTTAGATAAAAAAAAATCCAATTCAGCTTACAAATATCGGAGTTATGAAGTAACAAACATAAACAGTACACGATTGATGAACACAGTTACATATTAAATTGAATAAAAATAACTATATCAAAGAACATAATTGCAGGTACTATATGACAACTCGCGCTTCACTCTAATATAGTTGTTTAACAACAAATTATTTACAAATGGGCTGTTTACCAAATAGTAAAAGATGCAGTGACAAACAATGCTAGAAGTGGAGGGCTAACACGGGCCCAGGGCAGCCGCAAGGCTGAGTCGAGATCGACTGAAACGCCGGCGAACGCGGAACGATAGCATGTCGTCCTTGATGTAATAACTTGCTGTGTATCGACCGGTTAGCGGTGTGCAGTTATTGCTAATTGGAGACAACACGAAGCCACAGTGAGCATGTTCGAGGACGCGCGACGTCGCCGCGCGCCGGCTGCCGGCACCGCTTGTCACCGCCCGGCGCTGCTCGAGCGGTGCTCAAGCCCGCTGCCGCCGCCGGTAGCGCCACTATAGCCGCGGTTCCTAAGCTTTTCAATGAATACTCAATTTCCAAAAAAAATCTCTACAATGTGCCGTCTATTTCTCCCCATAAAAAAAAATCTTACGATATGAGCAAGAGGTTAGAGCATATTAGCTACCTGCTGAGGCTCAGATCCGGCACTCACGTGAGCGCCGCTGCCCGTCGACGCCTGTGACCGCTCCGGGGACCCAGTTTCGTCTGTAGGAAAAATTACGCGTCATTACTACATTGTTACACTAGCTGCACAAAAGTAACGTCAAATCGCATAATACTTTTATACAGTTTACGGTTACTTTTGTTCATCGGTGTTATTGTAAAAACTACAAGTTGTGACTAGCGGGAACATATACAAAAAACCCTTTTGATTCAGTTCAGTAATGCGATGGTATTCATCATCGTCATTCCAGCCATTATCCGTCCACTCTTGAACATAGGCCTCCCCCATAGACTGCCATAAGGAACTGTTTCCGTCTCTCCCATAGACTGTTCTTAGCCACCTGCATCCACTGACTCCTTGCAATGCATTTGAGGTCGTCATTTTATCTAGTGAGGGGTCGTTCTATACTGCGTTTGTCCGTACGAGGTCGCCACTCAAGAACCTTTCTTCCCCATTGGTTGTCGATTCTTCGAGCTATGTGACCAGCTCATTGCCACTTCAGCTTGCTTATCCTTCGGGCTATGTTCGGTTACTTTGGTTCTTTTGCGGATATCCTCGTTTCGGATTCTATCACACAAAGAAACTCCGAGCATAGCCCTCTCCATAGCCTGCCGTGTAATTTGAAGCTTTTGCATACGTGCAAACGTGTTCATGGTAAAGGATCATGTTTCGGTTCCATAAGTCATCACTGGCAACACTTACTGGTTAAAGACCCTCGTCTTGAAATTTTAAGGTATTTTGGATGAAAAGATGGTAATACTTACCATAAAATATATCATGTATACCAATTATGACTTTATCATCATAACGACTCGTAATCCCTCGGATTCTGGCCCGTTTTTATAAAAAAAAAACATTAACCGAGTGTCAAAGTGATCAAACGGCTTGATATTCCATTTTTCTTTTTACGAAAGACTAAAGCATAAAATGGAAACCTATCCCTTTTATGATATCCTAGATATAAAGATGAAGTAGTAAGGTGACACCATATAAATATTATGACAGAGTAACACCGTTTAGATACCATTATTGGGCTGGCTAGCTGTCATAGAGGCTGATGATATACATGCCTGCACTGGTGGTGTATGGCGGCGGCGGGTGCGGCGGGTGCGGCGCGGCGTGGTCGCGGCGAGGGTCGGCGCCCGCGCCGCCCGCGCCGCCCGGCAGCCGCTGCTCGCCCTCGCCCCACACCACGCGCTCCATCTCGTCGTCCAGCTGCACCTCGTCCTCGCCCGCCACCTGCACGTCATGAACACGTCCTGATACATTATATGGACCACTCCACCACGGGTGTTGCACACAAATTTCTTTTGTAGTTTATACACAGCTCGAGCATAATTGACAACAACAGCTAACAGGAAACAAATAGGTTCAACACGCAGTTCTAATCATATGAGTATGAGACAGTTGAGAGAAAATGCTCAGACAGTTGACCATGTGGTCCCGGCATAGAACAGGCCACCCCTTCCTTTCCCGTGGGTGTTGTAAGAGGCGACTAAGGGATGGCGAGAGATGGGCAGCAGCGTCCCTTTTAAAACATCTTTAAAGCCTCACTTCGGTTGCCAAACGCAACCGTTGGGGAGGCTTATGTTCAGCAGTGGCCAGTTAAAGTTTGATATGATGACAATGATGATCCTATTATAATAATTATATTCCAATATCTGAGGTAAGTACGAGTAGTTTACATGTTAGATTATGAACAGTGAGCAGTACGTTACACTAAACATGTGGTGGTAGGCGGCAAGCGCTGAGCGGCGAAAACATTGGTATACAGTCATTGAATGGAAAAATATTGTATTTATTTATAATACGAATAAATCTGTTGATTTAATAAATACTTAGCGAATGTCAGTTGTTTTTTTCCGCGTGTAATGAAATATCCGCTTTATTGGATATTTGCCACACAGCCAACCATGTGGGAGTGGGACGGCGCTCGTGGCGCTGGCTGCACGCCCCCGGGCCGTGCGGCCGTGCGCCGCTGCCTGCCGACACGGCGGCGGCATCTCGATTTTTTCATAACATCTTAATCCGCACAATTCAATTATTGTGAAAATTGAATTACTTTACTCGATCTTTCTATAGTATGTGTAAGCACATGAAGATGGTTTAATGTTTATCAGGCTTAAACAGTTGAACCAAACTAGCTGGATATTGGTGTTTATAAATAAATATTTATCGTCATATACGCGAGCAATGTCGCAGATTACAACTAGTTGTTATAAGAAAAATATATTTTAATTAATTTCAGATATAAGCTATTGAATCTAGATGTAATAATAAAATAAATAATAAAAATAACAATATTTTGTGTAAAGTAGATATGTTTAAAAACAATTGCTAACTTATATTGTAGGTACAAAGCTTGGAAGTGCAGGCCGCAGCTGGGAGGCGCTCGTTCACATGCACAACATATTGTCACTCAGCCTGACACGTTATGTATGTGTAGTCAATAAATAATACCAGTCAAGCATTAGGGTCAAGAGAATCAACTGCACACCGCACGCCGCACACCGCGCGCCGCCAGCCCGCGCCCTCGTCGTCCACCGGCCGCCGGCCGCCGTCACCGACACGGACACGGACACCGAGCGCACCTCGCCGACACGTAATTATTGGATACAGGGTGCACGTACGCACTGATTAATAATATGTACCATTGGACAATTAAATGTTTGTGGCTCGACACGCGCGAGCACGTCGTGAGGATAATCCTATCGTAGTAGGAAATTTGCACATTATTTTACAACTGATATGACTACATTAAAACTTGCCACATGGAAGACCATAGCCACGTAAATACATGGGCTAATGTTATTCAAGTAGTATACTAAAAAGTATAAATAATTACTTGTGGGTTGTAGAGCAACGGAAAGCTTTAGTTTGGTACAGAGTGCTGGCAGTGCAGACTCTAATTACCCCCCAAACGTTCAACTATCCACTTGAATAACCAGTGCACGGAACGGAACGGCAGTATGAAGTACACTCTAGTATGAAGTTATTAGGAGCAATAGTCCTGTGAAGCTGTCTGTGTCGACGATGGGCGAATATTTACTATTATAATGGACATCTCTCGAACGGTAGCGGTACATGCGTGGCTTCGCTACGTGGACCGTACCTTCTAGTAGATGTGTTTATAAAGTTAAGTAATTTTGTATCTAAATCACGAACGAATTACATTGTATTGAATGTAAACATATACTCTCGATAGATAATAATGTCTAATTGTTTCACTACAATTATAAGGATAACGGAATAAAAAATAATAAATTTAGTAAGGGACTCACTTCAAAAGCAAATAGCGGTAAAGGAGCACAACAAATTGAGTAGACGTATGTCTCTATATTTTTATGAGTAACATGTACCTACAAGCTACTGAGGTTGGTTGTCTAAATACGATCGACTTGACTAACTTTCATCATACTCGTATTTATGTGACGGACTCGTGTGGCTAACGGTGGTCCTCGTGCCAGCAGCCGTGCGATCGACGCGACGTGCGGCGTATACGGTCGCCGGCACTGGACTACGTCCGCGGACTCGTCATCATCCACTTCCGTTTACTATATTTTATGCTTCAAACATTTTATTAATTAATTATTAAAAACAATCCCGAACATGGATGAATATGATCTTTCGAATTAAGTTACACAATAATGGTACTATAATTTTGGCATAAAGAAAGTCCTGCAAGCAACCCAGATCTTTCCAAAAAACTACTCACAATGAACGTCGAATGGACCTTAAGAATAAAATCTAAATGCAATCATGTTCACGTGTATGGCTCGCCAGCCGAGCACTGCTGCGCTGCACTGCTGGGACACTGATGACAACACCTCAAGAAGCGCTGCTTTAGCGCCGGCTACACTTATAAAATTATATTCATAATTATGATTACTATTACTTTTTTTTTAATTTATCCTTTTTATAAAAGGATAGGCAAAGGAAGCAAACTAGTTGACATCATTGTAAAGATGTTGCTGGTTTAATTAATAATTGCTAATTGACATATGTCATAACTATTTGATATTTGGTGTGGTGTCCTTAATCTGTGTTTAGTCCAGAAAACACGGCATAACACATTCAAAGAACACATTGTACGGATATATTCATCTAAACTAATAATTATAAATAGGTAAGATTTGACTTTCCGTTTATAATGGGTTAACTCAAAAGTATTTAACCGATTTTAAAATTCTCCTACTTACCTAGCTACAGAAAGCTACATTGTCAGGTTATTTGTTCATGGATTGTATTTTATTTATTTAGCTGTGTGCTTTAGTTCCGGCATACAATGGGCCGCCGCCGCGCCGCGCCGCTCAGTTTCCCGTGGTTGTCGTAGGAGGCGACTAAGGGAACATAACGGTGGAGTGATGGACAGCAGCGTGCCTACTGCGGCTGTCAGCCCGCCTGCTAAGCGAAGCGAGTATTGACAGAACCCTCGTTTATATGACCTATGAGACCACATAGGCAGCAGTGACCGTGAGCCGTGAACCACTGATACGATGATGATTTAGTTTGTGCGGGTCGCTAGGTGAGTAAATAGATAGATAGGTAGACAGACAGAATACACTTTGTTACAGTATACTTAGCTATCACATTTCACCGTGTCTCCCAGTTCACTCGGAGTACGGTGCGTTTCAGTTGATATCTAATCGAAGCCACCACACGCCTGGGTACTGGGTACTGGGTATGTTGCTCTCGTAACGTTATCTATCCAGAATACATCCATTCGCTATATACTGCGGGTAATTTATCGCGTAATAAACCAACACGCCCTCGTTACATTGCAACTTCTGCAGAGTTAGGTAAAGATAAAATTTGAAGGAGCAAACCTTGTTGATAACAGTGCGCGCACTTAATTAAGTGTATCTAAACACAAATTGGCCACGAAGTGAGGCAGGCGCCGCGAGCGGCGCGGGCCATGGGACGTGGGGGGAGGGGGGACTACAAATATGTTGAATACGAATTTAACTTGTTGTAAATGTCTAAATACCGGTATTGTTCTTTTAACACATTTTATAGTTAGAATTTTAAAGTTATACAATTAATTCTCAATAAAGCAATTAAAACAATTTTCTGTTATTTTTTTATCAAGAATTCATTTTATAACATAGATTGTGTATATTTATGAAACGGTAATTTTTGGTATCGTTTAAATTTTTAGATATCACCGACTTTTGCGCAAGTATCATAAGCATTATATAATCGGGTTCCATACTGTAGCTGTCTACCTATTTCAAGAAAGTTTAAAACAAAATTAATATTTTATAATGTTACAAGCTGACTCGGCAGACATTGTTTTGCCCCCTCCCGCCAACTGCTAGGTCCATTTCATATTCGGATAAAAAAAAAAGCTGTAATATCTCTCACGAAATACTGTAAACTAACGAGCTACCGCGGCTTCGCAGAGGTAGTAGAACATATATGCTTACATTTTTTGATATATATTATAAAACAAAGTTGATGGCAGTGGGTGGTGGAGTGCGGGCGAGGGGTGGCTGCAACAAGCGAGTCCCGTCGTCGCGTCCCGTGGATGATGGAGACCTTATGAATTTCTTTTGTCAAATTAATGAGCGTTTATAATTTTATAATAATCGATACTGTATGTCGGATTGATTATACTCATTATAATGTTCTTAAAAGATAGACATACTGTACTATACTATACTGCCAACGCAGACTTTTTTGTAGATCTACAAAAGAGAAGCAACCCGAAGAATATTAAGCAGCGTCTTCAGTGAAAGCTCCGAGATGATTTTTTCCAATATCTTTATCAATCATCGTTACATTTCTACCAATTTACATAAAACCGTAAATAATAATAAAAAAAACATATATCTATACCTTCTTCAAGAATCACTCTATCGATAAATGAAACCGCATGAAAATCCGCTCAGTAGTTTTTTAAAATATCGCGATTTTTTTATACAACTTAGGCTGGCAAACAAACTGGCGGCCCACCTGATGAAAAGTGGTACCCGTCGCCTATAAACATGAACAGTACAATGGACATAACAGAGTATACTGTTTCTCCCATTATATTCCTCTGTACTGTGTAAATTCACTGCCATATCCCACCCTTCAAATCGAAACAGCCATGCGAATATGCTGCAGCGGACTTTGTTTTACAGTTGTAATATGTAGTGACGTGTAACGTGTGTGTGTGTGTGTGTGCGCGCGTGCGTGTGTGTGTGTGTGTGTGTGTGTGTGTGTGTGTGTGTGTGTGTGTGTGTGTGTGTGTGTGTGTGTGTGTGTGTGTGTGTGCGTGTGTGTGTGTGTGTGTGTGTGTGTGTGTGTGTGTGTGCGTGTGTGTGTGTGTGTGTGTGTGTGTGTGCGCGCGTGCGTGTGTGTGTGTGTGTGTGTGTGTGTGCGTGTGTGTGTGTGTGCGTGTGTGCGTGTGTGCTCCAGCTGGATGGAGCGCTCTCGGGGAGTAGCAGGAACGAACCCGTACAACATCCAATTTATAGCTGCAGCTGTGTTTATGCAAATAAGCGATTGATTATTTGGGGCACGGAATATTTATATATTCAAATGTATGCCTTATGTATGTCCACACATACAGATGTTTTCATTTTTCGATTTTATTAACTCGCAATATTATATTTCCTAATACAAGATAAATAAAGTGCAGTCTATGTTAGTAATATATACAAATCAATACAATACTTAATAACTTTACTGCTTTTTAAAGATGGTTATACTTAATCAATGTTTTGTATTATCAAATGTTTCGTAAGTGCATTATTATATTATATATTTGGAATTTAAAATTACCGGGTTAATTTTAGTCGAGCGTTCTCATGATGGATACAGTCATATTTCCTGTTTGGTTCCGGAACAGGCAGCCGCTGCCCTGCTGCTGCGGCGGCTCTAAGCTCAACTTGTTAGTGTTCAATTCAATTCAAATTCAATTCAAAATATCTTTATTCATGCAACTCTATTACAGACTCCTATGACATAATATAATATGTCGAATCTACCGGAATAGTGTAGAATTTATTATTCACTACCTTTTACCTGCGGCTTCGTTCGCGTTAATATCGTTATTTTTTAAATAAACAATCGGGACTTAATGCGATGTAAAAGCCTTTACATACATACTTCTAGGCAACAAGCCTACGTTTGGACGCGGATTGCACCGCGTCGGATTGACGATATGATTACGAGTAGTTACTACTATATAAAATAGTTACAAAAGAAACGCTCCCTCCCGCCCCTCCAAGAAGTAGTTTGAAAGAAGAAATATGTACACTTTAATTATAAATTGTAAACAACAATTCTGCAAAGTTTGAAGCAAATCGGACGACGCAATAAAACGTATCAAAACTATTTGCCCTCTCTGACCCCACCCTCTGTAAGTTTTTACCAAGAAAAAAACCCAAAACTGTCTTCAGGTCATCATATCATCATCTATTTCTGTACCAAATGTCATCATAATTGATTCAGAATCGAAAATAAACAAACTCACTTTCACATTTACAATATCAGAATGATCTATACAATAATATTGTCATAAACTATAGTGTACGTAGTAAATAATCTATATGAAACACACAGGCGCACGAAAACAATGTAGTGAATGTAGTGAAGCAGAGGGTACAGGCTCTATTATTGCTAAGTTTTTAACGTTGCTGAATCCAAATATGGCCATAAAAAAATATTAAAGAAAAGGCAGATCAAGAAAAACATTGTAAACCTAAAGGCAATCCCTAGAGGAGTAATGGGATCAATAGATATTTCCGATTGCAGCGGCCCGAAAACAGGAATACACTTACGTACCTCCAACAAAACTTTCTTAACTTTACATGTAAACTGAAATTTCAATCCGCACGGGGGTAGCGAAGATAGCGGGAAAACAGACAATTAATTACGGTTTCGATGACCCCTATAACAGAAATAATGGGGTCTACCATCAATATTATGTCATATTTGTATTTAACTACATACGCTATTTGAATGGTGGAAGTGAAAAGTTAACATCGGTTCATTATGTAGTTTTGTGGTGTCTGTTTGTGGTGGCAGTGAGCAGCGGTGGTAGTATTGCCAGTGACATCGAGCTTGAGCAACGATTGTCGTCGATGTAAGTACCTGACAGCTGTCGGGTACGGCAGGGGCTCGCGGGGGATTGCGTTCTTCGTTAGCCATCTGCAAGCGGACGAGGAGTGTCGCGGGAGCTGGCGCGGAGCAGCACGGCGCTGCGGCGGCCGCATGCCGCACTCGCAGCCGCCGGCGCTCCGCCGACACGCCGCCGGCCACACTGCCGTGCGCCGTGCCGTGCCGCGCCGCGCCGCCGCCCGTCCCTCACGCATGCACCGCACCGCGCCGTCCCGCTCTTGCCACATTAGCTACTTTTATGTATCATCCAGCCACACTTTGGCACTTATAAACTCTCAAAAAATGTATCGGTTGCAATAATTTCAACCATTTTTGTAGTTACTTGTTCACTGCATTAGATTATGATTCGCCAGTAGATAATCTTTCTTTCTCAAATGCAATTGCATTATTTATTTTACTTGTGTATCATTTTTATGGTCTTGTGTTTAGTTTAGTTGTTTTTTTCATGTTGTATGTGAGTGCCAATTTGGCTGTGTGGCCACTAGCACGGTCGGCTGCTCAGCCAGTACGTTGGTAACACCGGCTCGGCTCGTGCTCGGCGAGCGGTGTGAGTGGGCCCGCTGCGCCCGGCGTCACCCGCGGGCGCTCGTGCCGGCGGCCCCGGCCTCGCAGCCTTGCGCAGCACGCAGCACGCAGCATGCACCCTCGCCACACCACACCACACCACGCCGCGCCACCCGCGCCACGAGGCTCACATTCTCCCTCACTTTCACTTTGCTTTGTATTTACCAGAGGCCACATCTCCTCGTCGGTAAAGTGGCAATTCATTAATGCCAAATCTCATCCAGTAGCCCAATAAAGTGAAATATTACAAGACTCGATGTCATTCTGATTTCTTGATGTATCATTGTGGCACTAATGAACGATGTTGGTAGTTCCCCTCGAGTGTTTTTCACTTACTACCAGACTACCGTTAATGTCGTCATTACTACATATGTCATTGCGAGTAATGTGCAGAGAGAGTAAGGAGATTAATATATATATATATATATATATATATATATATATATATATATATATATATATATATTGCCAGCTAGCAGGCGTATAATAACTAATATAATAAAATTGTAACTGGATAATGTCTGTACACGAGAGATATTAAGAAAAATTGATACGACGCTCCCTGATTAGTAGCCATAGGAGCTAATTCTTTTTCTCATTATTATTTCAGCCCTTAACTATCCACTCCTAGATACAGGCTTTCCCCATAAGAGGAGTTTTGCCAGTAGTTGTTACGCTTGGCAGACGGGTTCGCAACCGCAGTTAGGCTTTAGAGATGTTTTAAGAGGGACGCTGCTGCCCATCCCTCGTCCTCCCTTAGTCGCCTCTTATGACACCCACGGGAAAGGAAGGGATGCCCCATTCTATGCCGGGACATACACGGCAACATACAAAGAAGCTTATAGAAGTACACAAAATTGGATGCAGCTTTCCCAGTTGCTGAACGTCTAACGGCGTATGTTTAATCTTGACCGCTATGTACATATTTCATTGTCTTTCCAACTACTGAGATAGGTGGTGGACAAAAAGGAAATAATGTAATTAATATAACAACTTTTTAAAATATAATAGTCCTACTTGTATATAATTGATACATTATGTAATCACAATTTGTATGGAAACACGATAAATGAATTGCTCGAGTTTGTTCTCTCTATAAAATGTTTATTATGAAACACACTGCGGACGCCTAGTACTATTCGTATTTTGTCATATTGTTTTTACAGCCTGGACTTCCTCGCAATATAGCTAATTGAAATTAAAATACGTCGTTCGCGTTTATTCCTCCATAATCTTTTTGTTTTTGTTTTAAATGTTTGTCTTATTGTTCAGGTTTTTGGTACAAGTGGCTAGTTGCAGTTTTCTTCAGGATAAATCATAAATAATATAATCTACAAGTTTGAAATTATTGTAAAGAAATGAAGAGAATATCGGGCGATTGCATGTAGCAATTGTGTTTGTATGTTGTGGCGCGGCTATTAATAGTTCAGGGCAGTTCCGGACGCGACAGCAGAGCCAAAATAAAAGTTTAGGGAACAGAAATAAACAGAGCCGACCGCGGCACGTACCTATCCATCCATTGAGTATGGATAGATCGGGCGGCCGCGGCCGGCGCGGCGGCGACGACGTGCTCGCCACCACTCCAACACGCCACGCCACACCACACCTATTACTCACATTTTATATTTTATTATCACATAATTTACATTTATTTATTTAATACAAAAAACCACAGCTCTTAAACAACGACTTACACGTTAATTTTCTTAGAAATACAGCTAATAACGGATTTTAATTATATAAACGTAAATTATAATTCTAAAGCAACTTACAGTGGGTGTATGCAAGTAATGTAAATGCATGTATGAAAAAAACTATGTATAACAATGAATGACCATAGAGTCAAGTAAATTAATGTACAAAATAAATAAATACATGTTGTTACAGTTCAGATATCTACAGCAATAATTAGGTAATACAATTTCATGGTAATCAGTTGTAAAGAGGTATAAATGTATGAGTGGGTTTACATACACTTCCTCGTTGCAAACGATTGGATAACCATATTCTAAAAAGGAATATAATGTTTCTACTATAAACAAATTACTTTTTTTTTAATTTTCGGATTCAAAGCAGACGCAAATAAAAATGATATAATTACTTACATCATCTTCATCATATCAGCCTTTAACTGCTCACTACTGAAAATAAGCCTTCCTTTGAGGAGTTTGCCAATAGTTGCCACACTTGGCAAGCCGAAAGGTAACCGCAGTTAGGCTTTGGAGATGTCTTAAGAGGGAGGGTGCTGCTCATGCCTTGCCCTTCCTTAGTCGCCTCTTAAAACACTCACGAAAAATTAAAGGGTGGCCAATTCTATGCCGGGACCACACTGCCACTTTATATTTATTATAAATTTAATTCAACATAATTATAAATACTCGTGTAAATGTCTTACATTTCTCGCATAGTGCCGTAGCAGGCAAATACGTGCCGGCCACACATGATCTGACAAATGTTTACGATTAGTCGGCGCAGTATAACTGTATTCATAAATTGTAACAGTGTGTAAGTGGGATTACAATTTTTTCTCAACAGTTCGAAGTGTGATGGTGTTTACCACCATACTTCTATTTACAAGCGACTAGTTGTAGTTTGTGTACTCGGAGTGACGCTAAGACCTAAAATTATACGGAAGAATGAAATTTAATTACAAATAAAAACAACAAGAACAAGTGTGATGGACGATAATGAAATGCTGCCGTCGCCTGCGCTATAGGTATACACTGGTGGGGCGCCAGCGAGGGATGATAGGTGAGAATAAAGCCAGTTCAGTTGGCCCATCGTGACGAATTCACCGGCAATTAACTACGATAGTTCCCAGGAGAAATCAAGTGGATGTCCACCTGACAATCTCTCCCCTTCATAGCTATCACACAGCGTTAGGTACGGTGCCGTGTGTGGTCGGGGTTACGATTTATCATTGCAGTTCGAAGTGTACAGATAAATAGTAATCACTTATCATAGTTTGTGTGGTCAGTCCAGTCCAGTCCAGGCTGATAAGTAGTAATCACTTATCATAGACTTATCATAGTTTACGTGGACGGGGTTACGCTAATGACCTAAATTCATGCGTGAAGTGTCCGGGTGAAGTTCCATAAGTAAAATTATAACAAACATGACCGTTATAAATGTCATTCATAAAATCGTTCAAAAAAGATTCGCGCCGTGTGTGGCGCGGCTACGATTTACGATTGCAGTTCCCAGTGTATGTATACAAGTACAGATAGAATGTAACGACTTATCGTAGTTTACATATATTTTAATATATATTTTTAGCCTTATAAATATTAGAAAAATACGACTCAATATGAGTACATCCCTGGTCCAGCGGACGAAGTCGCCGTTAAAAACATTGGTAATGGAATATGGCATTATACAATGAACCCTTCAAAGCGTCCCAAAACAAGTGTCCGTGAGTGATGTTGCCAATTCGGCGTGTAATTTGCGTACATATTATTAAGCTGATTTTGTTTAATTCAACATTTTATCATAAATAATATACACAAGTAAATAGGTACTAACATATCACTATTCGGGTCAGAGAGCAAACTGTCTGAATGTAATTCACGTGACTCGACTAATTGAAACCGGTTTACATTTTTTATAGAGCTGTAGAAATTTGTGGTAGACCGTTCAGAAAAAGCATAAACACTTATAAAAGAATTTGAAGAGAAGTCAGAATACGAACGGTGTTAACATTCATTTTCAATCAGGTAATAATTAGACCAATTTTTTAAATTATAATAACATACTTAAGCCAAAGCATTGCTATATTTTTATTATTACGGACAAAAAATATATGTCACATCAAGTAAACAGATAGCTAATAGGTGCCTACACAAAGCGTGGAAGTTCCACCGGACAGAGGTCCAACGTGTGACAGAGTGGAGCCGGCCGCCGGGAAGTTCACGTTATCACTCATAACAACATTCCAATGTTATTCAAAACAGCCACTTGAAAATGAAAGTACCTAATTTCATCGCTTCGAAGTGTTTTACCTCGTTTAATGTGACGCGTGCATGTTCTAGTATGACATTTCCTGTGGAAAAATTAGCGCATGAGTCCTATTTAAACATATGTAACATTGACCGTCACGGGACGCGACAGTCGTCGGGCGCTCGAGTATCGCCGCACGGTCGCGGTCTCGGCCGGCGCGGCGCAAATAGACAGCGCAGCGCCGGCCGAGACCACGCCATGGCCTGGATGCCGTACCTACCGATAGTGCAACGACCTACACACACCAGTTAATTGTAGACAATATCAATTAAATTATGTAAATATTTCGTGTTTCATTGATATTTGACGAGGATCCTCCTTGAAGCCTCCAAATGCTAATTTATTTTGTAATGTTTATGCTCGAAATATACAAGTCTCAAAATTGCATATATAATTCTCATAAGTCAAAATTCGGCTTTGTGCAAGAGAGCAAAAAATATATAATCTAATGTCTGACAAATATATAATCTGTATTAATATATTTATGGCAATATGCTTAGGTATAGAAATACAGGGCAACTGTATACATTTTATGACATTAAAAATAAAAAAACAAGCTGACGGTCCACCTGATGGAGATTGATAACCATCACTCATAGACATGAACAGCACCATGGACATTACAGAATAATGCCCACGGTGTGCTTCATGCGTAGCCATTCCTGAGAATTAAGATATTAGACCTCAGTACCCTGTAATTTCACAGCTATAGCCCACCCTTCAAAGCGAAACACAGAAATACGAGTGGGACAGAAGTGCCCATGCAGAGCTTTCTGAGTAATTATAAAAATGTTAAAGAGAGATTATTATAAGTAGCAATATGAATGAATATAAACATATACATCTTAGTTCAAAAAGAGAGGAATCTAAATTAGACTAAGCCGCCTCAGTGACTACCTAATAGGTATAAAACCGAATCAGACGAACTTAAATGAGTAATTATAGTGAACTAGCTATTACCGCGACTACGTCCGCGTGACTGATGCTTTACAACCGCGATAAAATGTATCCCATGCTCCCCTCTCCATCCCTCATAGTAATTACTTGTATACCAAATTTTATAGTGAATTATTAAGGCGTTAAGGCAACAAACAGACTCACTTTTACATAATATTAGTAACGATCTAGAAGAAATATTTACGCAGCGATACAGCGATATGTAATTAATGAATTTTTGCGATAATCATAAAAATAATTACACACTCCACTGTGCAGGGAATTTCAGAATGTTTTACAGTATGGTGATGCGATTCGATGTGGCTCTCGTTAGAACACCTAATAATATATTTTAAGTTTTTACGCCGCGTGTGGTGCTATCCACCACTATCCAAAGTGTAAATAATCTGATTGTATAAACTCATTTGTAAATTTACGTGTGTCATAAATGGCTCAAATAAAAAGTTTATCTATCTACCTATGAAATTTGTTTGACGACTTTTCTCTACATGATACTGTGTCGCCTTTGAGTTAGATGGTAAAACATTACTCTAGTAATCGATTGAGCTGCCTTTAGCTTCAGCGGATGCGGTGTCGACAATGACTGAACAGGGAGAAATGCATGGCGCAGGGCAGGCAGACTCCGCGGCGGCTGGCGAGCCGGAATCGAGGCCAAGGCCGCCCGCAGCCCCCACCCGCCGCCCCGCCGCCCCGCCGCCCCGCAGCCCGGCCGCCCGGCCGACCCGGGCCAAGGCCGCGGTCATGTGTGATAACAATTACTGCATTACGGATGGTAGGTTGTTGAATGAATTACCCGCGTGGTGCTGAAGCGCGAGCGCGGGGTGGCAGCGCCCGCTTCGTCGTCAGCAGTTGTAAGTGGCGAACACTAATGTAAATATTGACTGAAACTACTAACTAGCTCACCGTTATCCCGCGGCTGCGCTCGCAACAACTTATATTCTCCCGTCCACGTATTTTTATATCTTATTTAAGAGTCGTGATTTATTCCTTATGATTTCAATAGTACATATTTTTTAATAATTTATCTGTTTTCCTTGTATTTATGAAATATATCATATATATATATATATATATATATGATATATTTCATCAAGGCGTGGTTACGAACCAACGGCATTACTTCTTACAAAATTAGAAACTTTAAATTACACACATAGACAACGAGTAGACCGACACAAAGAAAATTAATAATGGGAAGGCAATGAGAACGATATACAACCTTATACATTGCTGCCAAAACTGTAGAAAAGACCAGAATATCAATAAAGGAAAGTTAGGTACTGTTTTATAAAACACAGCACAAATAGTACTAATGGGTGCCTAATATGAAACAGTAAGTAAACGCCGCAACAGGTGGGCACGTATTAGGAATGAGTTGTGTAGACACGAGAATCGACATAAAATGTAGATCTTGAGAAGTGATAACATTTAATTATTAAACAAATTTAAACTAAGTATTGACAAAATTACAGATAACACAAGTACCTACACGTTGCGATAGTACAACTAATCCTATTGACATTGCTCGACGAACTGCAAAAATAATACGAGTAATTACTGAGACGAAACAGGCAAAACTAAAAGATACATAGTTAAATAACAGACGTATTAGTTTTCAATGACAACTATTCGTAGTTTGGGTTCGATAAAAAAAAACACTTCTACATGTAACAAGATAGCAACATGGAAATTAAAGATTCCAACGGGTTCCGTACTCATCTATAATTTACATAATACTTTTGCAAACAAGCTTACTCTCTTTTGGTGGTAAACAATTACAGTAGCCCGTGTTCGCCTGTAACTTCAGAAACATCACGTGGCCGTTACACACCCTGAAGAAATCTCAACGCGCCTCTATTGAGCAATTCTACCTATAGTCTACATTGCAGTTCCTAGAGGAAACCTCGGCAGAGAACTCGATCTATATGTATAATACTAGCTGACCCTGCAAACGTTGTTTTGCCATATACGTTATTTCTAGAAAATAGATGTTTTAGTTCAATCAAAAATAGCTAACACTATAAGTGTGTTTGGATGTAATTATAATTGAAAGAGGAATAAACAATTAAAGTATACTTAAGTTAATAAATTATTCAAAACAACAAATACATATTAAATTACAATTAATGATAGCTATCTATACATCGATAATAGTTTTTTTTTTATTTTTCTACTAATAATTATGGCAATTAAAAAATAAACAAAGATTAATCTCTCAGCGCAATGGAATGTACAATATTTTTGGTCAGTCCGCCTTTAGCCAATACAAACAATCTGGATGGTTTCCCCACGCGACAACATACCACATGTAGTTGTCCGTGGGAAAAGCATGGTGTACCCAAATCTAAGCCACAATTAGACAACGTTCGGCCTTATGACTTATTGATCATCATTGCGAATGCCAATCTAATTGGGAATTGAATGCGTTTGAATTCAATTGGCACATCTGTAGGAATCATAGGTATTCGTGGTAGCAATACATTTTCGCTTCTGAACTTGCCATTCAAAATGATGGCTTTGATAACGTTTTTCATTATCTGTACTGTTTTGTTGAATTTACTGGTCTGATCTTTGTGCTCTCTGCATGACTCTAAATTTGATTGTTCGACGACTTTGCGTCTTGCTGGCATTCGATGCACATCCACGTCAAGTGCGCGTTTGGAGTCCTTGCCAGCCATAAAGGTAAGTAAAAATTTAAGAGATTTATTTGCATTGGCAACAATGAGCCCACTTTGTGATAAACTTGGCTTTTGATTTGAAACGTGGAATTATATTTTTGACCGTTTGCAGAAATATTTTGAATTATTACTGTTGCTCCGAAAGACGTCATTTGGAAACATAAATTGAATGTGCGAATTGACTTTAGGAACATGATAGAATCTGGACACGTACCGATAGTTAAGCCATGCAATGGTTCAGGTACTGTTTTAATTTTCGTTAGTTGCACTTTCCCGATGAGCAACATATCCCGACTGGCTTATTTTTTAAGTGCATGACAATGCAGCCATGCCTCGTTCGAAGTACCAATGATCAATTAATAGCAACTTCAAAGTTAAAATTTGCACTGAAAAGTTAAAATTATATATGATGATGACGTATAACTGTCACTGCTACAAAAAAATGGACGAAAACTATAAAAAATAATGTTATACATGTGGCACGCAGTGCACACAATGTCAAGCACTCTTCGTTGTATTACGTAGCGTGACCGTTAATGAAATGTTCAGTTTAAAAGACGGTTTGTTTTGAACCCGCTACACTGGTGTGAAATTCGACTGAAGCGTCGTGAACGCATTACTTGATAATTCAATGAAGCGGACATAACTCGAGTTAGATTATAACAATGCGAGTATGTACTGATATCGTTTTGACATGTGTAATGATCGACCACATGACATAAGTCGTGATACAAGTGTTATCGGAGACGCATTCCGTAGTAGGTAATTCAATTCAATTATTATCTAAAATACAATGTACGTGCAAACAGGGTTGCTATGTTTTCAATAAATAAACATTATCAAAAAACCTGTGTCCTCCCGCCGCGTTTGTTAGCTTGCCATTTTCGTAATTATTTCCAAATTTAAGTTTTTTGTAAATATCTAAAACCTACATAAAATACGTTGTCAAATTTCAGCTTCATTGACCAAGTACTTTTTGAGATTAAGTATTTTATTCTCTCAGTAAAATTATAATAAAGATATGACTCCCCGGATTTGAATAGAGAATATTTATTGAGGGATTATTGAATACCATAAAATATGTGTAAGTACTATATTGGCTGGCTCGTTGGTCAAACTCGTGGAGGGGTGCTACCTATAGGGGCCGGCCCGCTCTCACTATTGTGGTAGTTTATTTATTTTATTATTTCATCTACTGAATGAGCTTTACAATGTGCTCACCCAAGAAAGCATCAGTACAGTATAGTTAAATGGAACAATATTAATTACATTTAAATCATATAACAATAATAACATTTGTGTCTTAAATCTCTGAACACAGACACTCTGTGGTCATCCGACGAAACTTCAGCAAGTTGGAGGCAAACACGTCGAATCGCGGATATCGGTTCTAAACATCGTTGAGCAGTTTCAATGCATTTCGTTCTAATTATAAGCTAATATCTTAATTTTTGGGGTCTCGTCGTGTTCGTTCGTATTCACACCGGTAGTTTGTTTTTACAGAAACGAATCAACTACTTTCCACTAGAAATCTAAGTCCCGATAACAATATCAAATAGATCAACTGATAAATATTGTCTGCTTTTTTCTAATCTAAAGACTAGCACCCGGAAAAATATAATAACACGTACTTACTGATATTTATTTTGTGATATAACATTGTCGAGATTAGGGCTGCCTATAACGTATAGAAAAGCAGATAAATTATAAAAAGTCTCGCTATCAGCTCGCCTGCTATTAATTACGTAAATACGAGACGTGCTCGTCTAGCGTTGGAATTTACAATGATAGCGTCATTATGGTATCGGTATTGCTATCGACGCCGCGACGCATTGTACCACTACATTGTAAACCCCATGCGATGAAGTGACACTTAGTGACCTCTAGTGACCTCTAGGAACGATAAAATTTAAAATGGCTACTTTTTACTATAAACTATTGTATTTTTTATTATTTTAGCTCTTTTCCAGCGCTCATATTAGATGATAATTGAATGTACTAATAACAAGTTTAGTGGTAATTTTGTGCCTCCTGTCATATGTACTCATTCGTTTTCGTCTATCCAGTTATTATTATAAATGCAAAACTATGTACCAATTTATAGATGGATTTTTGTTACTCTTTCACGCAAAAACTACTAAGCAAATTTGAATAAAAATCGGTACACATGTGGGTTATATCCTAAATTGACATATTTTAGAAAAGGATTCAAACGCAGGGTGCTGTTAATATCATATTGTTTTAGAAATAGTTTCATTGTACCCAATTAAACTGATCTACGTTTTGCAGTCACCTGTGAAAACAGACATAATTGGACTTTCTAAAAAGAGAAACAATTTGGTGCACGAGGGTTTAACAATTTTTAATATTTAATTAATAAGGTTTTTTGACTTAATAAAACATTCGAAAGAAAATTAATAGACAATATTCGGCATCCGGGGCTAGAGGCTTGTTACTTTTGGCACTATTTTTTTTTTATAAAAAATAATCGTTCTAATTCGAATCCAGTCTTACGAGTATATAACGAAAGTCTCTTGGGTAATGTTAACTCTTTATACGCTCTGTCTTTGTTATTCATAAAGACACCTTCACTACAAATGAATAACACTTGGCTTGCACCCTTTCTCACTAGAAAAGCACAGAATTAGACTTAACTATGCTATAAGTATATGCCTCTACAAATACTGTGTAGATTTGCTGATACCTAAACTATATGTATTTATAATATAGATTTTTTTTCATTTATTTTAGGTATTGTGTTATATATTATATAAATTTGTAAAACATGCTAAAAAAATGAAAACTAAAAACACTCTTCATGCCTCAAAAAGTGACTTTATTTTAAAAGGAATAAACGACGATGTTTCATAGACATGAAATTTAAAAAACTTGAATTTCTAACGCAGAAGACTATTTAGAAAGAAAGATTGGAACTCTCTGTAAAATACGTTTACATTAAAGGATAAACGAAATATCAGCGATAAGTAAGTGTGGCTGGTACTCGTTTGCGATTGTAAAAACTAGTCGCTAATATTGTGATGAGAACAAGCCGTTTATTTAAAAAAAAACCTATATGATGTGTCTAAAAATCATAGGAATATTATTAAAATATTCCTATGGATATAAAGGGGCTTCCATTAAATCAATTGAAAATTATATTTCGTAATTGGCTAGTTCAAAATGTTTTTTACTAAGTAGACGAATTTTTTAAGAAGGATAGATAAATATCCAGTACAGTTGGTGTTGTCGATTCATCAATTGACCACTTCCTGCCGAAATGTGACATCTGCATGTTGTTTTGTGAATAGCTAAGTAAGCTTTAGAAGCTTTATTTAACATAATACCACCGGTACCGACTGTGTTTAATGACTATAAATGTATTATTAATATTGTCCGCTACTTCATATCTACACGTTGTTATGTAATAAAAAAATCAATAAATATACTATATACATATTATGAATGTAGTGCGCCGTACTCGTAATATAACAGATTATGGTTGAACTATATTGTAAATAACATCAACGTACGCGTATACCACCCACAGTTGGCACTAGACAATTATTGTTATCATAAATGGCTCATTATATTTAGCGTATTTGATATTGGGAATATTTCAGATTAATGTCAACATTGCAAGTACAACTCGTATTATACAGTACGCGCCATGATCACAAACATTTGGAATTTAATTAGAATTGAATCAAATTGATGCAATTAAAATTAGATAGCCTTTATTTATAAACTAAATTTCAACAAAAATATTTGGATTAATAATTAATTAAATATAATAAGTGAAAATAAATAAACTTATCAATCAGACTAATAAAAATAAACTTAATATCGTTAGATTTTATTTTTTAAATAGAAATTATTGAAATCTTTATGAGAATTTAAAAAACGACGCCCTCCTCGCTGCTAACTGTAGTGCTCCACTTTATTTATTATTAATATTTTTCATAATAATATTGTAGAATGCAATAAATAAATTGAATTGAATTGATTGACATAAATGATGTTGTGAAAGGTAGGTAACTCAGGGGACATTTATTAAAAAATGTACGCTGACACGGCACCGACCGTGGGACGGGGTGGGATGGCTGACTAATATGACGCACGCATGCTGTAGTAGTGCGGGAGGCACTTCATGAGCGAGCACCCGCGCTATATGGTAATGCGCTGGCTCCTGATACAGTCATGCGCACTGCTCTGCATCGAGTCCACATGCGGAGTTCACGAGCCCTGAAATACGTTTGAATGCAATAATCACTGGCTCAGTCGTCATACTCGAGAACGAAGGCCGTTTACTAAGTGTCATAGAAATATCATTCCAGTTATGACTTTCCTAGCGATGTACTCGTATATAGTTGTCTGTGTCGTGAACCTTATGTACTAGTATAACAATAGTACGTAGTTAATGATCGTCTTTTATATATATATTCCTTTATATTTATGTATGTATGTATTATTTATTTTGTATAAGTAGACATTATTAGTTATTTTTACCTATTCCAATAATGAAGTACCGCGTTCATGATTCACTGTTCATCCCAAAGGTTGTCTGGTAGAGAATGCTACTAGCATTAAGTGCATCTTTTTTTGTACCTTATTTTATGTTGGTCAATAAAGTTATCTAAACTGAACTAATATAGTAATATATCATGTGCGCCTTAAATAACAGCCGACATATTGTATACCAATAAAATGTGCTATTAAATAGGCAATAAATATATAAATATTAATAAACAATAAATTGAAACACACACTTATTATTGTGACAAGTCAATGAAGTGCAATTCAATATTGATTGTATGTAATTTAGTAATAATGAATCATATAAATACAATTAATTACTAATAAGCGAAGAGCAGCCACCGCCGATATCAACTACATACATAATCACATATCAATAGCGCCAGCGCACGACCTTTAGAAAGTGTCCCACTGCGTCGTCGTAGTCGTGCCTACAGGCAGCCAGCCACGTGTGAACTGTTTCTACATTACCTGTAGATACGAGCAGCTATCATAGCGTTCGAGCCGAACTTCACGGCACATGCACAATCAATGGCGGTATCTAATCTAAATACATATCTCGAAAATTCACCTCGGAACATGTTGTAGAAACATGAATATTGTTCTCTGCTTCTTATTATTATACATTACCTATTGTTTAACTGTCTCGTTACATATTGTAACGTAAGCTGTGCATAATGACAGTAGATAGACAATCCGGCCGAGTGCCAAGTGTACGCTACGTACTCGGCGAGTTTTACGTAGTCTGCAAGTGGCATCAGTATAACATTATAATTATGACCGAGCGTAAAGCAACATACTTGTAAATATATTTGATCAACAAACTAGATAATAAACAAACAATGTTTTATTTTCACGAAATCCACTAACATTTGTATTTATATGGCCAAATAATTCTAGTATCCGACAAAACCGTGCATAAAATATTTCGGTACCGTTAATCAATCATCATCGGTACTGGTAACAACAATTAAAAACTGATCTTGAACTAATCAGATCGTACAAAGCGCACTTGTTCCCTAGTATGACGGAGGAGGCGACCACCGTCATGGTTTCCCGTAGTGTTCAATTTATGATTCCTCGAACACAGCGACAGTGACAGTGGCAGTGTGCCGTCATTCACCAATACGATCATGGTGGCGGCGCGGCGGCGTGCGGTGCGACAAACACGCTGCTCGTGCATGACAAATTCGTATTGTCATGTATGAAATGAAATGCTTCCCAAATGTATGACACGCCTATCAGATGCACGGAATAATCGTGTGCGAGTATGTAACAAGTACATAGACCGCACACTTCATTATTGGCCCCGTCCAAATTTTTTTTTTTAATGTGTTTGCTGTTGGCCGTGGATGGCTTTTACAGCTTCACCGGACGCGTATGCAGGGGCGAGTGCAGACGGCACTCCAAGAAGAGGGGAGCGACAAAAGTGTCGACTCTTACTTATGGACTGCGGTGTACGCCTAAGGGCGCCAGAGTGGCTCGGCCTCGGCTTAGGCCACCGCACTTCGACCCCTGTGAAGGGACGGCAAAGGGTCGGTACGTCTGGATGGGTGGGAGTACGAAGCGGTTGTTGTGCGCTCGGGCGCAAACCTGATCGCGCGCGGACCGTGTGTCGCGAGGGTTCTTCGTCCTCGCCGGCGGAGACCCGATCAATTGATTTCGTTCTCATTATTTTATACTTTTTACTTGGCGTGAATTTAAACTAATATTATAAAGGGAAAGATTTAATTTTCTGTTTGTTTGTTATGATTTAAACTTAGACTTTACAGGCAACTACGGTGAATTTTATAGTTTCAAATCAATAACCAAAAAACAATACACATAAAAAACAATACACATAAGACAATAGTAAAAAAGTAAAAAAAATATTAATATATACAAATGAGATCGCTTGCAGACCAATGAATTAATATAACGAAATCCTATATAGTCATGTAGGTCACCTCCGCCCCATTGAACATCCAACAATCCCCAGCCCCGCTGACTGTGGCAGACAGAAAGATAAGTAATTATTAGGTTTTTATTTGTTTAGTAAATATTCTTTATAATGTTTCAGAGTATTTCTTGTACCAGAGGAAGACTTTGTACAAAAGTCAATTGCTTGGGTACCTCTGTCCCATTCGTGTTTCAACCGTGAAGTAGTTGTGTTTGCATGGCTGTGTTTCGGTTTGAAGGGTGGGATATGGCGTGAATTTACTGGGTACGGAGGAATAACACCTGAGTCCTCAGGAATGGCAACGCATGGGGGGTATCATGGGCGAAACAGTATACTCTGTTATGTCCATGGTACTGCTCATGTCTATAGGCGACGGTTACCACTTTCCATTAGGTGGACCGTCAGCTTGTTTGCCATTTAAAGCTGTGTAAAAAATAAAATTTAGCAACGGTGGCGGGAGGTTGTTCCAGGAGAATGCAGCGTGCTCTGTAAAAACTGTTGACGATATGTAAAATAGTATTCTATATATTAATAGTACTCAAGATTACTCACAAAACGTCCGCAGAGGTGTATGGCTAACTATTGTACGAGTAGTTAAGCCACAATAACGGTTTTAGTTTAAATTATTAAGTTCAAGTACGCGTGAAATCGAATAGTGGTGATATTTGTATTATGATATTTATCCTTGTCCATTTCAATGGTTTGATAATAAAGACTGATTATGTACGTGTAAATACCACTTTAAATCATTCAGATCGGACTCTTCGTTTACAAGTTCTGACGGCTATAAACAATTTCTAAGTAAGAGAAATGTCGTGGATTAAATAAACTGCCCTACGTCGAGTCTATTGATAGTTTAGTCTATTAAGACGATATTAATTTACGTATTCACATTAAATAATACTTTTTAAATTTGAAACTTGAATTATTTAGTATATTTTTTAGTCCCGGGATAGCATGCTCCAGGATTTCTTAACACATAGACATTTTGTTATGTTTAGTGCGATCACTCTACCGCCACGTATTTTGGGTAATTTCGTGAACACCATCGCCTTTGGAAGTCAAGAGGCTTATTTTTCACTGCTTCTATCATATTTCTCCTTTCAATTAACAATTGAGTTAACGAGAACCTACCAGAACACGCTCAAACTCTCCACCTTGTTCTCTAAGATGTCAGTCGAGTTCCCCCATATAAGAAAATACTGTATTTATAAAGAAATATACTTATTTGTTACTTTATATTTTTCTTTTGAATTTTTAGAATAATATTCGAATTCTTAAAAAAAAATACCCAAATTTCCAATATCTAAAACATTGAAAATTTGCAAGATAAAATAGTTTAAAACAGCTAACAAAGGATTGCTCTGAGCCTCGAACTTCTTTCGTTGACTGTTTTTATTATTATTAGCCACACAAGGGGCCTGAAGTCACCGCACGTATGTCCCTGCAAATTAAATTGTTAATGATTTCTGACGTAGATAATAATGTATTTTTTGTTTGCTTGTTTATTGCTATGGTTGATAGGCAATCAATTAAAGAAATTTAAGAACAACTCTCATTTGAAGCCGATTGGAAATTGAAACTATGCCTTATATTGCTCCTCTATATTATATTGTTGAAATAGTATGTAATGTTCTAGTTACCGACGTGAGTTGTTGTCCGTTAACAGAGGCTCGATTAGTTTGCTTTGCTATTATTGATGACGGCTTCCAAATATAGTTGAAGATCATTATTGGTGAGCACTGACAATTTGTTATCCATTGAGCGACTTCGAGACCACAATGAAATAATTAATGGTGGTGAATGGTGGCAGCCTCGTGTGTGCGCACGCACGTCGCGGCGTCGCCATCACGTCGCCGCACTACGCACCAGACACCACCGGGCCGGCTCACCATCATATGTGGAACGACACCGTTGAGATTACAAAATCGATGCACACGCACAGCTGCACGTGCTGGGAGGAAAAGGGATTGGTAGTACGGGTCTGACTGCCCCATTGCTAACATTATACCCTCGACCTTGACCGACCTCCACGCGTCTCCCCATGAATATCGTTATGGTTAATTAATATTGGTCGAAATCGTCACCTTGAGCCTACTGACCTGCTTCACTCTAGCCTATCACCCCTCACTGGTACCCAGCCTGCATATGCCGAAAGCGCAGGCAGAGTCACTTGCATTTTCACTCATTAAAGAAATTGTCCGTGATAATTTTCAAAAAGTGCCAAAATTTGTGACTTAGATCATTGAATATAATAATGACAATACAATTATTATTGCGTAACATATGCACGTACCTCCACGCGGTTCTCCTTGGAAATTATCATGATTAATTCCTGATGAAATCATCATGATGAGCTAAGTGGCCTGTTTTCATTCTCATCGATCACCCTCCACTGGTGCCCTGCCAGCGTATACCATTAGCGCAGGCGGGGTTACCATTGCATTTTCGCCCATTAAAAAAAAAGGAACGTACCTCCTTCTTCAGGAAGTAGGTAACGAATCAAATGTTTAGAAGATTAGCAAATGCAAAGTACGAGCATCTTTTTCGAAGATATTCATTAAATTGTAACGTGGCGTCGTCGCAGCACGTAATTTGGCAGCGGCACACTCATTTTGCATGTAGATTGAAGTCTGTGCAACTGTTGCATACATAACTACATAAGTCACTGGACGAGATCAGCCACACCGCCGACTGAACGCAGCAGGAGCTCCAAACTACACATTAGTATAGGACATCTAAAGATATTGGTCGCCGCGTTTTGTTCCCAACTGTACTTATTCAGCTACTTGAGAATGTTCTTATGACTTTATTTGTTTGTCAAAGTTGTTAGTCATCCTCGCCGCATATTTCATATGTAGCACAATAACTCGTGAAATTTAGTTGTTAGAGCCTTCATAGACAATGGCGTAAATGTATCACTTTTGTAAAATAAACGATAATTGATTAGTGCTACTGATGGAGCCGTCAGAGAGAAAATGAAAGAATGGTAAGGGTACGTGGTGGACACGATTGACGTAGCTATTTGTAAATGTACCAAGCGGCTATTTTAAAAGCCGTGAAGTAAACTGAATGGTTGTTACGACTTTGAATGTGACGCTACGGGCCGGAGCGCGGCACCGCGCGCGTCGGTCAGCGGTACATTATGGAAACATTCACTGCACAGGCGACATCCCTTACATTTTTTTGATATAAATAATATAAATATTAATATAATCTTTCGTAGGCCAACCTCACAAACTAAAATAGAATGTTACACATGTATTTTTTTCATTTAGTAAAATTAGCAAAATAATATAAACGTGTCTAATATTGAATAAAAAGTGCAACTATAAAATGTATTAGTATTAGCAAGAGTAGCCTTTTTTGGCATTAAATAATTATGTGATTAAAATGAAATGTGCTCTGTTCGAGGTGGATAGTAGCAGGTAGCCACGCGTCACCAGTGGGTGCGGAGTAGCGAGACGACAGGACCACGAGAGCACGTCACCGCGCGTACAGGGGTCACTGACACCGGTTATATAACTCGGCATAGGTATATAAATGTATATTCATAAATACCATAACTAATTCTATGATTTAATACATGCCGATCATAAGGTAGATGTCGACCAGTTTTTTAGATAATCAAGTTACGATAACGCTATACATAAGCAAAGTAATAGGGAGCGAGTTAAGACAATCGGCGAATAGTCAGTCACCTTAGATGTGTTCGTAACCTAGCGTGCGTACGTTTGAGTAGCACTTACTGTACGAGTTATTTAGATACCTACATGCATAAATATCTATTGCCAAATGAATACATGGAGCCGCGGCTTCGTCTTTCGTAACGATGGGTTGAGAGGTAATAAACAAACAAACTTACTTTCAAATTTATAATATTATTAAGGATTTCTTTTAACGCTACATGGATGGCCTCGTGCTATTTTCACTTAAAGACTATAAAATAAATATAATAAAATAAAAGTCTATAAATTAATATATATTAATATATTAATATAATATTATACCATTTTGACATTTGACATTCGATGTGAAATCCGGAAGTAAACCTTTATTGATATAAAGAATTGTGTATTATTAAAATTGATGCGAGCAGCGAACATCATTGAGCAGTCGTAGTGAGAGCTGAATAACCACTTCTTAGAAAATGTTTAAAACTTAAACAATTTTCTAATTTTAACAAATGACAAAATATGTCAGTAATATAGGTATTTGAGTTCCTGTGATAAATATAGTCCGTACGCTCCGGCATAGAATAGGCCACTCCTTCCTTTCCCGTGGGTGTCGTAAGAGGCGACTAAAGCAAATTAATGATGGGGGGATGGGCAGAAGCGTCCTTCTTAAAACATCTCCAAAAGCCTAATTGCGGTTATAAATTCGCCTGCCAGGCTGAAAAGAATAGGTAATTGAAACAATTGATTGCTTAATCCGCCTGCCGATATCTGTCAGATTACGAGGCACAGTAGATATGACACGTACGTGATACGCCGCACAGTATCCGCCGGCGACTGTACGGTATCTGCGCGAGTGAACGATCAGTTATCACTGCCAAGGTCAAGCGGCTGCATGCTGCATCCAACGATTTATAATTACGCAAGAGAGCGGCGCGCGGCGTTACGGTGCGTACCACCCACCGGCCGCGCTCGGCGCACTACGAGAAGCACGAAGGAAGCTCGGCCTTCCAGATGTACCAACATATCATATAGAACACATAACAAATTTTATAAATACAGGATTTACATGATAAAATAATCTTATTAAATTATTCCTTCACTGTACATACACAGATATTGTAAAACATTTCACACATATCTGTATAAGATACGTTTCGAGCTTATTAGACTGATAACATCATATTAATGCTCGTATTGTTCTGTATATGAAACTGTATACAAAAACATAAAACCTTATTTATCATGCTACTAATCGCTCGCCTGCCTCATTCTCAAATGAATTAAAGCCTATTTAAATAATGAGTCTTTTAGAATGCAATCATCCGTATGTCCCCCGCGTGCATGCTCGGGGGCTCAGGGATGATACAGGAACGATTGCATTATGATTATATTATGGTGAGTGAGTGGTGTGCAGTAGGTGGCGGCCGGAGACGGCGGCGGTGTAGCGACACGTAGACGTTACGACTACGAGTAGGACGCGGCTACGCAACGAAACGGAAGTGCAGCCTCGCCGCACTAGCCGCACTAGCCGCGCGACCAACTACTCCCACTACAGTTTCCACAATACATCTCACTGTAAGTAGAAGGAACTACGTCTCCGTGGTGCCCGCATGCGAATTAGGGCACGTGTGCTGGCCGACTCTAGCGCGTTGTGGTATATTTCATTCCATTTCAACTATTAGTTTATATATTCCGGTGGTTTTAGTGAAACAACTTGTGATATTTTCAAAACAATGGATAAAAAAGATTTCTTGTGGTTTTTTTTTATACCACTAAGGCGACAAACAAACATACAGCGCGTGTGTTGATTAAACATTGCTATTTAATGGAGAAAAATACTGTTGAAGCCTAACAATGGCTTATCAAAGCGTTACGGGGACTCACTCTGCACCAGAGAAACAGACTGTTATTGATTGGTACTCGTGTGCTGAATTTAAACGCGGTCGTACAAACACTCATAATACTCATTAATGCTCTAGTCGACCTAAATCGGCAGTTGTACCGAATAACATAAAAAAATACACCAAATAATATTAAAACGACACAATGTATGTTTACAGTTTTACTTGTAAATTTGAGCATGCGTAAGTTTCATTTCAAAGAGGTGCCGCAGTTGCTCACATCGGACCAAAAACAACAGCGTGTCGACGACACTGAGCGCCGCCGCGCCGTTTGGAGCTATTATACGAGTACAAGCGCAATAAAAACAATTTGTATACCTGTATGAGACAATGGATGAAGTGTACATCCATTACTACACATTTGAATCAAAAAGATCATCAGCTGAGTGAACCTAATCTATGTAGAAGCCGTCCAAAGCGACAACAATCGACTGGTAATGTTATGACATCTGTACTGTGGGGTTGCACACGATATGTTTATACACAATCTTGAGAAAGGGAAAAACGTCATTAGTAAATATTACATAGCATTATTGGATCGATAAAGTGCAGAAATCAGAGGGAAACGACTTCATAGGCAAAATGTGTTTTTTTTTTTTAACAAAGATAATATTATACGTATATGACAAGTCAATAAAAATAAAGGTGAAATGTAACAAATTAAGCTTCGAATTACTTTCCCACCCATCACATTCTCCAAATCTGGCTACCAATTGCTACTGGCTTTTTTTCAGACCTTAAAAAGATGCTTTAGGGGAAACAATCAGCTTAAATGAAGAAGTAATTACCGATACTGAGGCCTATTTTGAGAATAATGACAAGTTGTGTTGACAAGGTATCGAAAACTTAAAGCATTCGTTGCAATCAATGTATCACCCTTGAAGAAGAGATGTTGATAAAGTAAAATTTCTAAAACAAAATGTTTCTTAGTTAGAGCTGAGACTTGAAATGAAATTAAATAAGTTTATTTGCATTAAACAGTTTAAAATTATAACAAGCCACGTGGTATTATTTTGGCACCTGTTTAATTACCTTAAAGGATGTAGGCATGCAAATATTTTACATTTTATATAAAAAAAAAACCGGTAAACAAAATTATAATCCAATTACATTATTTAAATTGATATTACATATTAAAAGTCTAGATTTTAGTACATTATGTCATTTATATATATATATATTTTTTTTTTTTTTTTTTTATAAAACTTAGAATGGCAAACAAGCTGACGGCCCACCTGATGGAAAGTGGTAACCGTCGCCTATAGACATGAGCAGTACTATGGACATAACAGAGTATACTGTTTCGCCCATGATACCCCCCATGCGTTGCCATTCCTGAGGACTCAGGTGTTATTCCTCTGTACCCAGTAAATTCACGCCATATCCCACCCTTCAAACCGAAACACAGCCATGCAAACACAACTGCTTCACGGTTGAAACACGAATGGGACAGAGGTACCCAAGCAATCGACTTTTGTACAAAGTCTCCCTCTGGAATATATATATATATATATACACATTACAAGCAATACAATAAATTTCCAAAATAGAAAAATGTGAATAGGGGTAAAAAATCATTAGAATTGACTTATTGAGTGATGTGTTACATTGAAGGCCACAAATAAGCCAGACGGTTTTTGACTGGTTTTTAATTGAAGTGTTCCTTCTCTTACACTATATTATCATATCCAATGTTTATATGGACGCTTTAGCCGCGATCGTGTGCATAACGTGTCAAGCGAGAAACAAATAAAGGTACGTTTTCTTGCATCGTATAAATTAGTCTGCCTATAACTATGATTATAAACTGTTAATAGCTGGTAATGAAAAACTATAGTGATGCGTCGTGTTCGTTCTGCTCAGGCTGTGTGGCTGTGTCTTTATGCTGAATGTTGCGGCGGCGGCCTGATGATTCATCATCGTTATACCAGCCTCTACCTGTCCACTGCTGAACATAGGCCTCCTCCTTGGAGGGTTCTGCCAGTAGTTGCCATGCTTGGCAGGTTGCTTGGTAACCGCAGTTAGGCTTTGGAGATGTTTTAAGAGAGACGCTGCTGCCCATCCCTCGCTCCCTTAGTCTCCTCTTACGACACCCACGGGAAAGGAAGGGGTGACCTATTCTATACCGGGACCACACGGCCTGATGATTAAATATCGTTAATATGAGCGTGACAGAACAATAACCGGCAGCGTGCGCAGTGCAACGTGGAGGTGGTGCAAGGGCGCCGGCGCGGAGCACTGCCGGCCCGCGGTGCGCCGCTTTATCTTATCCACCTGTTACATTGCGAATTGATAAATTTCGCGTAAATAACCCTATCGCTATTATGTACCTTGAATAAATGTTCCACGGCCGATAAGATACAAAAATTTGACGGCTCGAGGTACTTCACTAATCATATAGAAATGTTATTACATAATACGAGCAATAACATTCGTACAAGTACTTCAGTATCGCCAGGGTTACAGCGCTCTGGCAGTTATGAGCGCCGGTTACTCGATTCAATATTTTATTTTAATAAATCCAGAGTAAACGTATCACATGGTGAGCATTCAGTGTCAAGTGCTTTGTCACATTAATCAATGTGATTTCTACCTGGATATAAATTTTATGCCACATTATAATTCGATTGTATATTTTTCTTGTTAAATTGGCGTTAAAGTAAGTTTCTAGATTTTAGTAAGCCCAGACCCACGATATTTTCAAATAATAATGTTCCTTAGCAGCTCCCGCGGAATTCATTTATTTTGATGAATCGTTCCCTAGGTATATTGAACTACGAGTATGTTACTAAGTGACCGACAGCTGCAATCACATAAACACTACAAAACGAATTCTATTAGAGTAACTTAGGAAATGAGGTTCGATTTTTATGAAATTTAAGTGACAAAAGTTCCAAGCAATCCGTTGGCTGGAGATAAATTACAACGCCGACAAATAACGCGTCGTTGCAGAGGTCTTTGTGATTCTCAGAAGTTTTTAATTTTAAATCCTTAGTAATACTGTAAATGTGAAGCTAAGTCTGTTTATTTGTTTGTTATCTCTTGGCGTCGTAAAGGCACAACCGATCAACATGATATTTGTTTGGAGAAGAACATAGGCTACTCTCCATACCGGTTATTAAAAACAATACCAAGTGACTATAACTACGCCCTCGTGACCGGGATATGTTTCGCGTCGTGTATTGCTAAACAGTAATCGAGCTTAATACTTTTGTTAAATAATATCTCAGTCAAATGCATAGGTAATCCGTTGGCGGTGTCAGTACTCACTACTCACGACACGCTGCTGTGACAGCCCTATGTTTTACAGTAGTCCGTTACGTAGTTATTACATAATAATAATTTATCAGTAAGTAGCCATATCGATTGATTGATCGATGGCGAGGCCGAGGCAGGCGTGCCAGGCGGCCGCGTGCGGAGTGTATCACCACGAGCTTGGCCGGCCAGGCGCGCCGCGCAACATCCTTTACGCCGACACTTCATAGCTACACTACATGGGTTTTTTTTTATGGGTGAAAATGATATGGTAACCCCGCCTGCGCTAACGGGATACGCTGGCGGAGCACCAGTGAAGGGTGATAGATGAGAATGAAAATAGGTCAGTTAGCCCATCATGATAAATACATCAGGAATTAACCATGATAGTTTCCAGGGAGAAACGCGAGGAGGTCGACTTGGTTGGGTATATTGCTAGCAATGGGATTCTCAGTCTCCTTTACTAACAATCCCTTTCCCTCTTCACTATATGGGTTCCTTACTGTTGTACTCCGTACGTAAACAATTAGATACACAATCTGGCATTGGCATTATGTCGAATAGTATAACAGCTCTCAGGAATGGCAAGACGTCGCAGCTCCTTAGGAGTCGATAAAATAAAACTTATTTACGATTCCATATTTATAATATAATTTATCATAATCGATGCAACAGTTCGCACGTAAAAGCGTTACAAACAAATCAACAAACTCACTTTCGCATTTATAATATTAGTTGAGGGTTTCAAAGACAAAATTTCGGTCAAATTAAAGTATTATTGTTATAAAAGCCAAGGAAAATAATTATGTCGAAACATAAAATGACTCGTGTAACGAGGGTTCCGTACAAAATCATGTTTAGATTTTTATTCCTGTAATAACTACAAATTTACAGTTTTCAGATTTTTTCCTTTACATTTGCTAGATGACATTTCTTCTTGCCAAATTTCATGATTCAAGGCCAACGGGAAGCATCCTATAGGTTTTGATTCTCTTTGCGAATGTCAAAATATGCTCTTTAAATGGAATATAAACGGACGTATCTTTTGATTGCATCTATTTAGAAGCTTGATTGCTTCATTGCTTTAACATTATTAAATCAATACATATAATAAAATCGTAACTGCTCGCTGTCTGTACATGAAAGATATATAAGATATATGAGAAAAAACTATTATTTATAAGCTTTATGAACGTAATTGAACCCAAAACTATGATTTTTGGAATTGTTGTCTATTTGTACGTTTGTGCACGCTAATCTCAGAAACGGCTAATCGATTTGAACCCGGTTTTCACTAATGCGTTGCGGTTTGCTCCACTTAACATTTAGTGTTTATTTTATTTCAATCGGTTCATAAATAAAAAAATTATATCAATCTAAAGAAACACATATAAAATGTTATAAAATAACCGATCAGTTGAATTGGCTAAAACTTTATGAAGGTATTAGATACATAATTATCATTTAAGTATATAGTATAATGGGGAGTGGGTGCTTGCTTAGAGGTCGTGGCGCTAATGCAAGTGAAGCAACCCCGACCGTGGTTTCACGTATTGAAATTGGTTAGTACAAAAGTATAACGTCTTTGCCCTTACAAATGGCAATCCATGGACACGAGTATCCATCTCAAGCAACAGGAAAAATTTAGAATGGTAGAAGCACATATGAAGTATTTATAAAAACTTACATTTGAAGCATAGCATTATATGGGTGTGAATAGAATAGAATAGAATAGAATAGAATAAATTTATTGTGAGCTGTATGTTACAATTCGTAAGATGTTATTAACGTCTCAAAGAAAAACAGCCTACCCATACATCGGGCATACAATACGATTAATTACAAAACATTAATTATTTTACAGTCATACATTAAAATTGTCAATAAAATTGAAAATAAAATAAAACATGTCAATCAACAGTCACAAACTAACTCATGGTCACCATTAGAACATATTAATTATCATCCTATATATTAATTAAATTATTTATAATGTCAATGTAAAAAAAAAAAAAAAAAAAAATGTCAAAGAGCAAAGAATTCATTCATATTATAGAAAGCATTTGCAAGTAGCCATTTTTTTAATAATAATTTGAATTTTGTATTAGGCACTTCTTTTAGGTTATTTGGCAAATGATTATATATTTTGATAGCCATTATATAACTACTTTTATTGTATATCATTGAGTTAGCTTGCGGCAAATATAAATGATCATATTGTCTCATGGGTACATTTCTAAGACGAACTTCAGATTTCTTTTTAAATAAGTGCATCAAGTGAAACATGGACAATGACGCAAAAGGCATTTAAAATGTGGACATGGAGGAGAATAGAAAGGATAATCTTGAAGAGAGAAAAGGAAAATAATAGAGAATAGAAGAGGCAAAGTACTGGGCCATCTTATTCGAAATGACGATTTTTTAAAAAGTATAGTAGAAGGAAAAAAAGGAGCATAGTACAGGGCAAAAGAGGAAGCAGAAGACCGAAGAATAACTATATGGGACAGATAAAAGAAACGCTAGGTATCATGTCGTATAGGGAGGTCAAGGATATGGCCTGGGATAGAGCTGGCTGGAAGAAGATGCATGATTTATTTGCACCGACAAGAGGAAATGAAAAGAGAGAGAGGGAAGCACCTGTTAATATTTTAAATGCGAAAGTTTCCAATGGATGGATGGATAGATTTTTTTTTTATTCTTTCACGTAAAAACTATGAATGGATTTGTATGAATTTTGATATACGAGAAGTTTGTGTCCTAACTTAGCATACGAGTATAGGATACTCCATATATCTATTTATTCTTCTATTCTGTGGCAATAGATGCGGGATATGGCTAGTTTTTCAAAAAACTTATTAATGAATGATAAAAGACCTCTCATGTTTATTCCATCCTGAACATAAAGTATGTTCGGGAATGGCCCCGTCCGAAATAAATAAATCCGATGAAACTTCGCGGCTGCTTTGCATTACTTATTTCGGTCGCGTTTCATTTCGAGTACGAAGTTCGGGCTGACTGTTTCATGTTAAGCCCGCATTTTTTAAGTTGCACCTTCAGAAACCCGCATCTAATTTGGTGCATCAGTTTAGATGAGTGTGATGCCGGAACAAACATACAGACAGACAAACAGAAAAAAAATCTATAAATGATTAATTAGTCCTTTGTTGTTAAATATGTCCTACGTATCGATCGTGTTGGTCGCCGCCTCGTCACAGTCCTATTATACGAGTATCAGTGAGCCTTATTGTTGCACGACGTTTGCATCGCACGTAATTGTATTAATAATAATATATTAGGCAAATTGGAGATAGTGCACATGAGTACTTGCATATACATAACATAATCCACTATTAAGTATTACAATTCAAATATAAAGTAAACATTGTTTAATAACTATATTAGGATCGACAAATATATATAAAAAAAAAGACGGGACGAAGTTACGGACACATTCAAATGCCTTAAACAGTTTAATTCGTATTACAAACTGTATTTTATTAAAATAAGTTGACATACGAAAGAAACAGTGACTCTAGCTGCCTGATATGAACGCACAGCCGACATAAACGATTAGGTATTGTAATTTTTCTCGCAACATCACTAAAAAGTATTTTTTTTTTTAATTTCTACCTGAATGGGATATATGGGCATGACAAGATCACTCGTTCATCGCTGCGAGGCACAGGTACTCGTAGTGGCCAATAATAGAAATATAGAGTCGAGGCGCTGCGCTGTAGACACAATGGGGACGATTTTGTCTTGTCATTTCTCTATCCTTAATTTTTTTTGTGAACTTTACATTTCAATTTGATAATTTCGCGGAAGTACTGTTTTATGAACCGTCAATACCATTACGAAAAAATCTATTGTTATAATTTTGACTTAAATCTATTAGAAGTTTAGTTCATGTTTGTCCTTAGAATAAAGATTTCTGTGTTACATCAGATTGAAATTTCTATTTTAAAGATAGCTTCAGAGAAATGGCTCTTCATAATCAATCATCAATGTCCCATCTGTTACGTTACTCGTCAAGATATTGCACTGGTAAACGCAACTGCGTTCTAGTGCACCTCCATTGACTATATATCATACAATATTTGCAAGATTCATAAAAAATTGAATACGACGAGTGTATAATATTTTATCTGGTCACTCTTAGCGGATAATTTCATAGAATAGAAATAAATAACCGCCAGTACTGTCAGAACAAAACAGGTGCTTGTTCCACCGAATTACACTGGGGCTTGCCTGTTTGTATTGTACGTCTACTTGGAAAATTTTATATAGAAATGCTATGAAATTATGAACATTTTTAGCTATATATTATTGATCTATATCATTAGCTCGCACCGTAGATTCGCCGTGAAAGTTACATGAAACTTAGCGAAGCAACATGAATGTCGAGGCGAGCTGCATACGAGTTGCGAGTTGGTACATGAGAGCGCAGCGTGCAGCAAGACACCCCAAATGATTGCAGCTCAAACAAGATGAGAGCTGTTCACGGCAACTTGGCGTAAACATCACAAAATATGCTCATAACGAATCAGAAATTACTTTCGCCAGTGCGGGTCGAGTGCCAGGAAATTCCGTCGCGTGTGTACGTAACGTCATTAACACGATTTTCAAAGCTTAAGCCAGTTCAATATAAAACAAAAAATATGCATCAAATGTAAGTGGTTCGATATTAAATAACATATTCATTGCACCGCATACGAGTACACCTCACTTTTGTTTATTTATCTACCGTGGCGATTTGAAATTTTAAAACAACGATCCCACAGGATGGTGCTCTTGGTTCGGGAATAGTTGCGCAGCACATAATATATTTACATAACATTGGTGGGGACATGGGGCACAGTAGCGCGGCCCGACGTGGTGAGGTGCCTCGTCGCCTGGTCGGCTCACGTTAGCTGCACCCACGTAAACGTCTACTTACAGATAGCTCTGGACCCGTTCATATAAAAAAATATTGGTATTTATGTATGTACAACATTATAATATTTGTATATGTATGTAGGAGGTGAGGTGCGCGACCGCGGTGATCTGACGAGCTTTAAAGTGCTTTTTTTTAGGGTGCATTATAATGAAAAATAATCTATTTCACATTATAAATGCAGTCTGATTCGGCAGACGACGGAAACATAGTACATAGGTAAATTAAACGTACAATTAACAGAGTAAAAAGTAATACTAGTACTTATAATTATGGTGAGTGGTGGTGAATAAGTGTGGAGCGTTGGGGGTGTCTGGCAGTGGTGGTGGTGGTTGTGCTGGCACTGACCTGCGGGGCGAACCCAAGGAACGAAAGCTTCCTTTTGCCGCTACTCATGGTGCGCGATGGATGCGTGCGTGCCTCTTTCGCGGAACACTGAGCGTCGTAACTGACGACACGAATCACTTATCGAATGCGAGCAGTACGTGTGCGTCAGCCGCGATCGCGTCCGGTCCGTGCCACTGCTGGCTGCCGACTGTTCACTGGCCGAGACGTCGCTGCGATAACTATATGCGCGGGCGCCGCCGAGTTCGCCGTAGGGCGCACCACCACCGCTCCACCGCGAGTCTCATCACTGCAGCATCAATGACGCTGCGGGGCAGCGACTCAGGACTACAGGACTCCACTAGCACCACTATGACTAGTGCTCGTTTCATATAATAGAAAAAGTATTTTTTTTTTTTTAAAAATGCGAGATTTGCATTTATTTTTTAGTTCAATGCACAGATGATTTTTTTTTCTTATTTTTTTTTTTAATAGATGATGATATATGATATGGAATGATACACCGGTCCGCGTTAAAGCTATACCCAACACCAGTGAGGATTGATAGGCGAGGATAAAAAGGCAGGCCGGTTAGCTTATTGTGATGTCATCGTCATCAACATGTCAGCCTTTAGCTGTCCACTGCTGAACAAAAGCCTCCCCGGGGGTGGGGGTGGGGGGGGTTACCAGTAGTTACCACGCTTGGCAAGCGGATTGGCAACCGCAGTCAGGCTTTAGAGATATTTTAAGAGAGACGCTGCTGCCCATCCCTCGTCCTCCCTTAGTCGGCTCTTACAATACCCACGGGAAAGGAAGGGGTAGTCTAATCAAAGCCGGGACCACACGGCTATATCGTGATGTATTCATCTGGAATTAAGCACTACAGTTTTCAGGAGGGACCGCGAGGAGATCAACTTGACAGAGTATATCGCTAGCAATGGGGCTAATAGTCCCCATTACTTCCCCACAAGTTTTATATATTATACTAGCGGCCCGTCCCGGCTTCGCACGGGTGGACATTTTTACAACATTTTACATTTTTATCTGTACCTACCTAGCTACCAATTTTATAGATATGCCCGCCTCCACCTGCCCCTCTTCCGCACCGCTAAAATAGGTACGTACAACGCGACAGCGTTATTTTTTTTTTCTATTAATTATTAATAATTCATAGATTACTAAATTCGTAATATCTATTAAATGGAATAGCCAATTTTAACAATATGTTTAAAAATATAAACACAAAGCAATAATTATCGCTGACAATTTGCTTTAATCGAAGTACGTCCAAAATGAAATGACCGCATGAATGACATAACAGCATGCTTGTACTGTCAACACTGAAAAAAGTTTCAATTGGACAGCACAATCCACATCTTAAAAAAAGTTTGAATTTGACACAAAAATCCCCATTAACAAAATGATCCACCATTTATTGAATTTATTTGTTACAAAAAATGTGATAAATGAAGAACCGCTCGACCGATTTTGTGCAAACTTCACATAAACCATCTACTAAATAGTCCGAACAAAGCCTAAACATTTAGTTTGGATAGGTGAGCCCGTTTTTGAGTTATAAAATTACAACGAAAAGTGGCATTACTTTTTATTTATAATATATAGATAATATATAAAACTTATATATTAATAGCATAAAAGTGGTCTTTTTAAAATCGCGTCAAACAGGCAGCAGAGACCGCGGCGCTTTGGTGCAGCTCTGACGCAGCATCGTGGGCAGAGAAGGCAGTTGGCGGACAGAGTTTCGTCTAACAGTTTTTTGTATGGTGTAAGAATTATTTTGGAGCGTGTGCGGTGTCGGTGGCCCAACGTGCCCACTACCATAACAACACACAGACTGAGACCACCTTTGAATGTTTACTAAGACTCGTTGTAATGTAAACATTCATAATAAATACAACTGAATGTTTTTGCAAAGTAAAGTAAGTCATGTAAGTATTGTTTTTTGTGTACATTTTAATACAAGTACGTGCTGTTTGAAGCCGAGTGCCAAATCATGCAATCATGCTGCAGCGCTGCTGCTTTTCTAAATTAATATGTTACATTTAAACTTTTCAGATAAATAAAAAAAAAGCTACATAATCAGCGAGCAACATACGACATATATTATATTATCTATACATACCTATAATAAACCGTATGTACCGGTCGAATGTTTATACATAAAAAAACGCTGAAAACCGAATCAGAGAGATGTGGGATGTTAGAAGTGAAACAGAACATATCCAACATATTTTCTTTTTTTTTTTTCAAAATTTTTTTGTATCTCTGTCTGTTTGTCTGTTTGCACAAGCTAATCTCTGAAACTGTTGGACCGATTAAAATGAAATTTTGCATGGTGGTTCTTACATCCCCGGTTAACATTTTAGGTTCTCTTAATCACGGAAAATTGAAGAATTCCCGTGGGACAGTTAAAGCTACAGCTTAGTACACAACCAACTTAAGTAAAGTCGTTTTGACCAAGATAAAGAGTGGGAACGACACGTTATTTGGTAATTGTGGTCCAGTACTCCCAGACATAGTTCATTACAATAAGAAGGTCAAACATGTTAATCAAAGGAATAATAAATAGCACACGGACAAAGCTGCGGGCATCAGCTAGTTTTTAATAAATTAGAGATCCTACAAATACTACAATATGTAATACAATTCAAGACATCAAAATTATTTGGCGTGCGTTGTGAAAACTGTTGGTGATGCATAAAGTAATGTACCAACTACATGTTTATACACCTCATCATCAATTTTTTATTTTTCATTCCTGGGGCCAAATTTTGAAACATTCTCCAGTTTCGGTTGTCCATTGATGAGCCAATGAAGACATTACTCTTCACTTTATCCTTGTTTTAACGCACTTCATCATATCTGCCCTTAACCGTCCACTGTTGAATGACACATGAGCCTTCCCGTTGGTGTTTTTGCTAGTAATTGCCACGCTTGCGGGCAAATCAGGCGGATTGGCAACCGCAGTCAGGCTTTAGAGATGTTATAAGAGAGACGCTGCTGCCCATCCCTCGCCCTTCCTTAGTCAGCTCTTACAACACCCACGGGAAAGGAAGGGGATATACTATTCTATACCGGGACCACACGGCCACACACAACGCACACACATACATACACAAAATGTAACACACTTAGGGGTTTAATTTTGAAAAATGCTAAAATTATGTTTCATTATCTTTGTTTAGTTCTTTTTTTTTTTTTTTTTTTTTTTTTTTTTTTTTTTTTTTTTTTTTTTTTTTTTTTTATTAAATTAGAATGGTAAACAAGCTGACGGCCCACCTGATGGAAAGTGGTAACCGTCGCCTATAGACATGAGCAGTACCATGGATATAACAGAGTATACTGTTTCGTTCATGATACCCCCCACGCGTTGCCATTCCTGAGGACTCAGGAACTCTTCTGTACCCTGTAAATTCACGCCATATCCCACCCTTCAAACCGAAACACAGCCATACAAACACAACTACTTCACGGTAAAAACACGAATGGGACAAAGGTACCCAAGCAATCGACTTTTGTACAAAGTCTCCCTCTTCTTCAAAAAAGGCGACAATACCCTATCGCGTCTGCGTACTATTTTCGAGAGTCAATCATTTTACGCGCAAACTCGACGCTTTCCAGCCACCCGAACAAGCTGGCTTCCGAAGGGGCTTAGCACCATAGACCTCATACATACATTATACAACGGCACATTATACAGAGGATCGAAGAGTATAATCTGCCACTATGGCTGACGTTTGTAGAGAATGAGAAAGGTCCCTCCAGCGGCACCAGATTGACTATAGGTAAATCGAAGTATTGAAGTGTATGTACAATAAGGCTACGATGTCTATCCAAGCACAGAGCCAGAGTACGAATTCGCACTATCGGTACGCGTCGTATAGCAGTGGGAGACGAAAGGTGAGGATGAAAGCGGGCCAACTGACCTACTGTTAGGAATTTAATAAGAATTAATCACGATTATTTCCAAGGGGAACCACGTGGAGGTCAACCTGATAGGGTATATTGCTAAAGGTCTGCACTATCAGGCGAACGACGAGAGTAGACAATGAATTCGAGGCTAACACCTATAGTAATAACATTCCTGACAAAAAAATGTATTCCACAAAGAAAACCGACTTTAATCGTGATAAAACCAGTCATTTTGATTAAAAAACTAACTTACCGAATTAATTCTTTTTTTTTTTTTTTAATAAAGTTTTTACAGGCTCAATTTGTAAGTATATCTTTTCAGATACAAAAGTTTAGTCATATCAGTTAGAAGTAACGGAGATAAAAAAAAAAAATACTGATTTGAGAACCGAACTGAGAATCTCCTTCTTTTTGAAGTTTATTGAAAAAACAGATAGACGAACGAACGTAACGACGTTACAATAATATACATACTAACTATGGTCACCAGTTCAGCCGCGTGATACTCCAAATGAAATGAAAGATAACGTGATGACATCACGAGCACCATACACCGCATTGAGGGGAGTCTCACGGCACGGAAGGTGGGAACCTCCCGTGCCGGGCCGGGCCCACCACAGCCTGGCCCATATTCTACCACAGATAACATAATACTAATACGTACTATGCGACATAACTTTTTTTTTTGATATATCCAAAACCAAGATTATATTTTTTTTATGAATTTGATTTTATTTACTTACTTTTAAACTAAATGAAACCGTCGTTATACACTTGAAGTTCAACCGACATAGAGGCCCTGAAGAATGACGAACACGGTCAATTTCAGGCGGAGTCCATTATGATTAGTCCAATACCAGCAGTGGGAGTGTTCGGGCAGCCCGGTCCCGGTGGGTGGAACCATGCGCGGTTGATTGCAGGGGCTACAGTGCGCTGTGCGCTGTGCGCTGTCAGCTGTTCGCAGCTGTGTGGTGCGGTGCGACGTACTGCGCTATAGGAGGCAGCCGGCACGTCGAGGCCGGCCGTTGCACGCTGTGCGGCACGCTGTCTCGCTACACGTTCAGCTCTGCGCGTAAATACGAGCCTACTGTGAAACCATGAATGTAACTTGTGTCATGAAAGGAAACAACGGGCGGCACTAAATGTGACTAGTGACTAACGTGTCAACGAATTGATTCGTTATTCATTAAAATGTGTATTGTTGAACACTTGTACCATGGGCACTTGTGTGCGCAGGTGGCAGCCGCCAGCGCGGCGTTCGATCGCAAACCGCAGGTGTTGCAGCAGCTGAATGTGGACCTTACTCTCTAATCTACATACGATTTATTTTACCTTGACTTCAATTTATATTCAGTTCATATTTTGCTCTGGACATATCAAACAGCATCACGTATTAATCAAAAAATTTGTGCCACAGAATTGACCGCAACGTTTAAATATGTAGTAATTGTGGCCTGTAATGTTTGTTACTCGTATGTATGCCGGCGTGGCATCTTCTATCTTCTGCGTAGGTGGTACGGGAGACGCGGTCCTCGTCTCTCTTAAATATAAGTCTAACTGGGTTACCAGTCTCAATACTAGCAATGTACCCTGCACTCCAACTTTTTTTTTTTTTTTTTTTTTTTTTTTTATTCCAGACTTCTTTCACACATATACTGCATTGTATTGTAAAATCTTTATTGTACATAATTTAAATTGGACACATTAAAAATTAATAATACAATAGCGAACATATCATGTTCGCTTAATTATAAATTAATTAAAAGATATCTGTATGAGATCATTGAAATATCTCTTACAGTTTACAGTCAACTATTGAGAAGCTGGAAAAAGACTATAGAATCTTCAAGGATAAAAACTGTACAGCTAAAGATAAACTCGATAATATCATCTAGTTGATATTAAACATGTACACCCACATATGTAAATGATAATGATACATAGGTAATAAAATAACATTAACATTAATACATAAAATAAATAATAGTAATAACAAAACCGTAAGTCTTTCTTTTTTACGGACAACAAACCTTTCGAAAATAAGAATAAACCTACAAATATATATATATATATATATATATATATATATATATATATATATATATATATATATAGATAACAGCTGTTTTCAGAATAAAATTTCATGATACCTGTATAGGTGCTTAGCAACGCACGTGCTAACCATTACAATCAGCAAGCAACCGTCTATACAAATATCACAAGAACAAGACGACAAGATGTTGCGAGGACAGAACGAGTAACACCGCTAGCTAGTAACCAATGGACGTCGGGCGGTTAAACGCTATATACAATAATATAAGGACAGACAAAAATTCTGAAAAATATTGTTCTAGTCTATATTGGTTTTATCAAGAACCTTTCATAATAATTGTTCTTAAATTTATAACTGTTTGTGAAGTATACGTATGTACGTGATACTAAGTCTATGCTGTAATTAGACGATGTCTGTACTCGTTTCTTATATTCGTATTAGAAAAATAAACATAAAAATGTTATTTTCCAACAGTACCAATATGGGAATAAACTCTAAAGACTGCAGTCTGTTTTAGCTGTAAAATAGCTATGTTTTGGTTTGAAAAATGGTAAATAGCAGTAAAATTACAAGGTATGGAGACATAACACCGAAATCCTCAGGAATGAGAACGCAACCATGAGCATCACAGTACATTTTGTCATGTCCGTGATGTTGTTCGTATCTGTACGCGACGGTTGTCTCTTTTCACCAAGCGGCCCGTCAGTTTGTCAATTTATTTACCCTTCTTATTACCATCAATTCATTTATACAGAATACTTAATGAGAAAAATCATTGAGAATTGATGATATTTGGAAGTTAATAAGGATACAAGTATTTCCTTATATTATTGTATATAGCTTTTATCCAGTGGTTAGAGTAGGATGAAGTAACGCTTGCCTACAAACTGCGGAGAATTCAGTAAATAAATCGAGGTGACGACTGGAACAGCATTTATCGCCTGTGTCGCCGGCTAACAAATTCCCACCCCCCAGTCCGACCCCTACTGGCGAACGACGGAACACCGAGATTCACGCGGACCACCTAGAGCGCCAGTTCCAGCTCAATCCATCCTTAAACAGTGATCATGTTGCACGGATAGACAACTTCGTGAAAGAATATCTATCATCGCCACTATCACCTCACGAAAACCCGATTGTTTTTTTTTTTTTTTTTTTTTTTTTTTTTTTTTTTTTTTAATAGACGACAATATCCCAAATACAGCGCTGCGTCACCTGCCGCCGCGCACTATAGCGGCACTGACGCGCCTGTACAATGGAATTGTACGCATAGGGCATTTCCCAGACCACTGGAAGATAGGTAAAGTCATCACGCTGCCTAAGCCCGGTAAGAACGTACTGAAACCGGAATCGTACCGGCCAGTGACGTTACAGCAACACATGTCAAAGGTGTTTGAGAAACTCCTCCTCAAACACTTGCAACCTCACTTAAAACCACGCCTGGAGCAGTTTGGATTTAGAGCGGAACACTCCACGACACTGCAACTGACCAGAGTCCTGCACGTCATAACGAGCGCCCACAACAAACACGAGCACGTTATTGCAGTGTTACTGGACATGGAGAAAGCCTTCGACCGCGTGTGGCACAACGGTCTACTTTACAAAATGGCCACTCAGACCGAAACACCAAGAAGGTTGGTCCGAATAGTGGCCTCATTCCTCCATTCAAGACGCTTCATGGTGACGGTGGAACAAACCTGTTCGGGTGAGCGACCCATCCGCGCGGGTGTACCACAAGGAAGCTGCCTATCGCCTGCGCTCTACGCGCTGTTCACCGACGACATTCCCACTACCCCCGAGTCTCTCCTCGCGCTGTACGCCGACGACGCCGCCTTCATAGTGTCATCCATCGGCAAGAAACATGCAGCGCTGAAAATGCAGCGGCAACTTGACACCCTACCAAAGTTGCTGGACGACTGGAGATTGTCGGTGAATGTGCGCAAAACGCAGGCGATCTATTTCGGTCAACGACACTGCCCTCCTAAATTGCACCTGCGCGACTCCCCGATCGAGTGGTCTACCACCGTCACCTACCTGGGGGTGAATATCGATCGGCGTCTAAGTTTTAACACCCACATCAAGGGGGTCTGCAACAAGGCCAGGGTGGCCAGGCACCTCCTTCGCCCAGCGTTGACGGGAAGACTCCCTCTCCAAATCAAGACGGCCATCTACAAGACTTACATCCGACCGCGACTTACGTACGCAGCGCCGGCATGGTATGTCTACGTATCTGCGTCAAATAAGAAGAAGCTCAACGCACAACAACACCTTACACTGCGCACCATCGCCGGCGCGCATAAATACGTAAGGAACGCCACCTTGGAGAGGGACCTAAAGATCCCTCCGCTGAACGAGTTCATCGGCAGCCTCGCAACGAAGATGTTCGCGCGTGCGGACGCATCGGGCTGGGACCACCTAAAGGGAATAGCGCCCCTGCACGCGCGACCTCCGGACCACAAGCCCTACGCACGCAAACTGATAGCTCGCGTGCAAGAAGACCCAGAGGAAGATGTCATGGACATATGAAGACCCCTCCCCCTCTGATGAGGGTTACAATGCCGTCCCGATCATTCAAACGCTGGCAGTTTGCTGGGCCTCCACCCATGGGGTCTCACCCGGCAGGCGAAGACCGCGCAGAGTGAACGGGGTGGCACATTAAGAACCAGGTTCACCCCAACGACCCGCTCATATTAATGAGCGGCGGACAGAAACCACCTGAGAGGGGTAAAAAACCCCGGACAGGTTTCCCCGGCTCCCCCTAGGGGAGAGCATGAGAAGACAGCGGATTGATTGAAATAAATCGAGTGGATCAGCCAACAGTCGAAGCGACAACAGCGAAAAGTGAAAGTTTGGCAGCAGCAGAACATCAACTGCAGCAGCATCACCGCTTCGGCACCGCAACAAACCCAGCGTGTGCACCACCGCGGCAGCTCCATCGATTGCACCACCGCGGCAGCACCACCGAAGCAGCACCATCGCGTGCACCGCCACCTTTGCTACCGTCTCAATGTCGCACCGCACGGATCCTGAGAACCCACCGCAGCCAGCACAAAGGAAAGAAGACATTGTCTGGTGCGTTTGTTGTTGCAAACGTACCAGATAACAAACCGGCTGTCAGCGGAGCGGACAGCCAGATACTCATAGAATCACTAAATAAAAAAAAAAAAAAAAAAAAAAAAAAAAGTAGAAATTTATTTATTTATAATTACAAACACGACCACAGTCCATTACTACCCAATGATTAATGAAGCACATAGTGACATATTGACTATTTATTTGCTCTACTGCTAATACTAACTACAAGTCCCAAGGTACCGTACCGTACCGTACCGTATACTAAAGAAATAGTACCACAATTGGCTAAAAGATGTCGCACGTAAAGTATAGTGCCACCAATGGCCACAAGATGTCACTACAGAAAATTTACAAGTCGCTATAATTTCCTCTGACTCAATCGAGGTATTCGATTGGAGAGTAAATAAACCTTCGGTTTAGGTTAGGTTAGGTTAGGTTAGGTTAGGTTAGGTTAGGTTAGGTTAGGTTAGGTTAGGTTAGGTTAGGTTAGGTTAGGTTAGGTTAGGTTAGGTTAGGTTAGGTTAGGTTAGGTTAGGTTAGGTTAGGTTAGGTTAGGTTAGGTTAGGTTAGGTTAGGTTAGGTTAGGTTAGGTTAGGTTAGGTTAGGTTAGGTTAGGTTAGGTTAGGTTAGGTTAGGTTAGGTTAGGTTAGGTTAGGTTAGGTTAGGTTAGGTTAGGTTAGGTTAGGTTGGGGTGCTGGGTCGGAAAACCTCCAAGAGTGCCCTGGCTCATTGTACGGTCACTTGTCCTGGTGCGGATACGTCCGGCGGGAACGGTGGCTGACAATGGCTGGGGCCTGGTGCATCCTGGGCAACGGCGGTAAGTGACTTCTCGCTGTAGAGATCTCACTTACCGACGGCTAATATTCCGACAGAGGTGGTGAGCGGCGAGCCCAAGTTATGGGGTTTGTCGTGTTTTCGTTGGGGGCGGGTTTTGTTCCGCGACTTCTCGTAGTGGGAGTTGTCGGCGGGCCCGGTGAGTGCTTCGTTGCGCAATCGGGCTGGTTTCAGTGCCACCGCCGAAAAACCGTAATCCCTCGCGAAGGTGTGGTCATGTTTCGCACCGGAGTGAGGGGACGGGGGCCTTGGCTTAATCGCCTGGGCCGCGAGGAGTAAACCTCTATAAAAATCCTCTTGTGTAAGCTTCGGTGCCTGGCGATGCATAGTTCGTTGTGCGGTGCACGCTACCGGACATCATAAGTTCGGTTAGCGTGTTCTGTGCCGCGGGCGGGTCGGTGGAGTATCATCGGCCGCAAGGGCACCAACCTCGGGGTATCTGCCGCACCCCGTTGTATGTAGGCCGCACGCAGAAGCAGGGGGCTCCCCTGCGTGTGAAACCTTTCCCCCATACTCGTGGGAACAAGTATGGATATGTCAAAAACAAAACCCAAAATTGATGTCGTGTCCGAGAAGGACGGTGAGAAGTCGGTGCCCGCGAAGGGCGGAGAGAAGTCGGTGCCCGTGAAGGGCGGTGTTAGCAAAAAGAAGTCGGAAGTGGAGGTTCTGAAAGAGTGCTCCGTTGTACTGGGCGAGGATGTTGTGGAGTTAGGTCGCCGTCGCACTCGTCACAGCTTGTTGAGGGCGGTTGCGGGCGAGACCGACTGCGGGTCTTCGCGGTCGAGCTTGTGCGCATCCCCAATTGATGAAGGCATGGAGACGGAGCAGTTGCCGTCCACATCTGGACTACGCTCCTGGCGCAAAAGGCGTCTTAACGAGTCCGATACGGACTCCACGGTCGAGGATGAGGGCGATGTCCAATCCGTCCGCAAAAGGTCCGGCAGCCCTAGAGTGGGATCGAGAGCCAGTTCGATCGCTAGAAAGAAGGAGGAGTGTCGGCAATTCACATACCGATTTTTCGAAGATGAAGGGACAGCCGCTGGCAAATCTGGTCTGCCCCCAGTGACGGTCTTAGATTATCACGAGAGTGATTTCTTTTCTTCCGGAGATGAGGAGCCAGACAAACCGACGGAGCTGGACAGGCCGACGGCATCTGGCGCCACTACCACCGCTGCCGCCGGTGACAAGAACAAAGTGGCCGAGGAGGTACTCCATAGGGCGAAACTTCTCGTCCATCGGCAAGCGGATGCTCTTAGCGACGTCGTTAAGAAGGCGGGAAATCTCAAAGGGACCACCATAAGGACCCTGAAAGAGGGTTTGGCCGGGATCACACAGGTTGTGGACACCTTGGAGGGGGATCTATTTCCGACGTCGGTCTCTCCACTGGTCTCAAAGAACCTGAGACTTGAGCAGGAAGTCGAGTACCTGCGTCGGCAGTTGGCCGAGGCTCGTGCTGCCAAGCCAGCTGCCAAGCCAGCGGCCCAGGCCGGTATCTCGGCAGACGGTGTTCCTGTTGTAGGAAGTGATGCGAGCGCATTCCGTGCTCAAATAATGAGAGACGTCGGCGGCATCGTCCGCCAAATGGTAGGGACATTTATGAAAGAGGTGAGAGAAATGATCTCCATTCGCCCCCCTCCAGAGAAGGTGTCGTCCTCGTCTGCGGCCTCCACGCAAACTTTGCCCGAGGCCGCGACAATGGCGTCAGATGTGCCCGACACCCCTAGAGTCGGCGACCGGGGTTCTGTTCCCCAGTCAGAAACGGGTCGGGCCAAGAAGAAGAAGGCGAAGAAGACGCCCGTCTCACTGGCGCCCTCTGGACAGCCCGAGCCGGTGGCTTCGACCTCCGCTCAAACGTCTGTGCAGCCGACCGCGTCCACCTGGGCGACGGTCGTAAAGGAAAACGGGCAAGACCGTCAGTGTTCCCGAAGGGCAGCCTGTGGCTGTCGAACCCTCCGGTGACGAAAGCCGGTTCGGCCCCCTCGAAGAAGGCAAAGAAGACGAGCGCACCCTCGCCTTCTAAACTGAAACCGCCTCGCTCCGCGGCGGTGATTATTACGTTGGACCCGGAGGCGGAAAGGGAGGGTGTCGCGTATGCGAATGTCCTTGCGGAGGCCAAGAGAAGGATCGATCTCCGCGCATTGGGGATCGAAGATATGCGGTTTCGCACCGCGATCACCGGCGGTAAGGTTCTAGAGGTTCCAGGTGCTGATGGCGCGGAGAAGGCCGACGTTCTGGCGTCGAAGCTCCGGGAGTTCATCCCGGAGAATATGGCAAAAATCTCCAGGCCCGTAAAGTCCGCGGAGATGCGGATATCGGGCCTGGACGACAGTGTTACGTCGGAGGAAGTGGCCGCTGCGGTTGCCCGGGAGGGCGGCTGTCAGGTGGACCAAGTGCGAGTCGGAGAGGTTCGACGTACTAGATCTGGGGTGGGCACTTGCTGGGTTAAAGCTCCATTGCAAGCAGTTAAGAAGATGACGGTCGCCGGCCGAGTTCGTATAGGCTGGGTTTCGGCGAAAGCAGAGCTCCTGCGGCAGAGGCCGCTTCGGTGCTTCCGCTGCTTGGAGGAAGGACATGTGCGGGCATCCTGCAGTCATGAGCAGGACCGCAGCGGTCTATGTTACCGCTGCGGAAACGAAGGCCATAAGGCGGCGATGTGCGCGGCCGACCCAAAGTGCGCTGTGTGTTCAGCGCAGGGCCGGCCGTCGGACCATTGGGTGGGGTCCAAGGCCTGCACTCCTCCTAAGAAGCGTAAGAAGCAACCGGTGAAATTGCCGAACCCAGCAGGCCGGGTGAGTGTGGAGGGAGAGGAGATGGAAACGGGCAGGTAGTCCCGCCCTCCTCTCCGGCGATAATTACATCGCCACAGGGCCGGGGTGACGACTGCGGGGGCAGTCCCACCCCACACCAACATGGCCCTGGGAAGTCGCGCGCGCATCCCCGCGCGCTTCCCCTAGATGGGGGTGGGTATTCAACATCTCGTACCCGCCCCAAACTGAGTCGGGGCCCGCGAGCCGGTGCGGGCCAACGCCGTTGGGATCCCGGTGGACTACGCAAGGGAACCCGGGTCCCCAACACAAAGGCGCGGCGAGGGAATGCCATGTGGTTTTTAGCCGGTAGGAGTCCGGCAGTATTCACACCCTCCCCCGGGGGTGTGTCTCTGCATGACGCATTTTCCACATGTAAAAAAAAAAAAAAAAAAAAAAAAAAGGTTAGGTTAGGTTAGGTTAGGTTAGGTTAGGTTAGGTTAGGTTAGGTTAGGTTAGGTTTTTTTTTTTTTTTTTTTTTTTTTTTTTTTTTTTCCTATTTTCGTTGGTTCGCAGTGGTATGATATACTAACATATGCGGTAATGATCGCTAATTTCTTATCTATGTGTTTGCGCTGATGTCGACGGAAGGGAGAGCTTCCGCTATTAGATACGTGAGCTTCTCCCACCGTGGACGTTTGCTAATGAATATGACAAGGTTCCCACATAGGCCCCTGCGGCAGCGGGAATGGCAGACGCGATTTGATACGGCTATCCATACACCACATCCGCAGGATTACTCGAATGTCAATGGGGGAACAAGGTGAATTGATGATGATGAATGTGGTAATGATGAATTGACAACTATATACACGGACAATGGAATGGAGGTGAGGCGAGTGTGATAAATGTACTAGTGGGAGGTGAAGGTGAGGTAATATTAATTAATTAGTGGACGCAAGTAGTCTGTCATGATCTTAGTTGGCCGTTGAAAGCTTTAAGATTGGTGATAATGTGTTTTGCAAAAGTGTCGAATGAACTGATGGCCGATTCGTGTTTTAACAATTCTAATATGTTAAATGGGGGCAATCTCAGATTGTTGCAAAGCAAGACATGATTTAGTCTCTTCGGGCTAAATCTGGGGCAGTGTTCTAGAAGATGTTCAAAAGTCTGCGTAGTGGAATCATCACAGGGACAAGCGTCGTCAGCGGCTATATTGAAGCGATGCAAGTATTGCTTTGTATAGCCGTGTCCTGTTAATATTTGAGTAAGATGAAAGGAAGTTTTGACTAGCTGTCTAAATCTGGTGATGTCAGTTAATTTAGGGAGAAGAGAAAACGTATTACGACCTTGAGACCAGCTCTCATATCTTGCTTGCCAAATACGGTTGTGTTCAGCGCGGATATTATGCTTGACAAAAGACATGGGATAAGAAGCATAGGATAAAGAGGAGTGTGAAGCGGCAGCGTGTTTCGCCGCAGAGTCAGCCGCCTCGTTCCCGTCTACGCCTATATGTCCCTTGACCCACACGAAGCTAAACGAACCGGATGTGCGCGAATGGATTTGTGCATGAGTTTGTGAGACCAGAGGATGCGTATTGCTTCGATCTTGCAATGCGGCGAGGGCCGCTTGGGAGTCGGTTAATATGGTGATGTGTGAATGTGAGTGGAACGAGTTAGCCCACGTGCAAGCTTTAAGGATGGCGAGAAGCTCGGCCTGAAGACCGAGCAAGATCGATGGAGTTTAAACTTCTTAACAGCGATTTGCTTATTTTCAGAATATGCGACGAAAGCGGCCCCGGTGTCAGAATTCTCCAGCTTACTTCCATCTGTATAAATGGTGAGGGATGACTGTGAAGTGGTGAGAGAGGAATAAGGAAGCGAAGTGATGGAGACTCTGACAGCAGGGTGGAGTAACTTATGAGGCGGGGTGGGACGCTCAAGAGACAAATCACTGCGCAGAAGATGCGTAGATCCTGTGAGTCGGGTTTGCTCAAGGTGATGGACTTCGAGAACTTTAAGGTCCAAGGGAGTGAGTTCTGCTAACGCGATCGCTGCAGTAGTGGACACAGTCCTAAACGCCCTAATAATTCGAATCGCAAATCCTCGCTGCATACTCAACAGTCTCCTCTTGATACCTTTCTTAAGAGCCGCTTGCCCCCATACACCAGCAGCATAGGTGATGATCGGCTCGACGACATGCTGGTATATAGTTCTGACGTTTTCGGGGTGGGCTCCCCAGGTGGGACGACAGAAGAGACAGAGTCTGTTGAATATGCGCGTGGCTTTGTCGATGATGAGCCGTACATGCCTATTAAATGACAGTTTTTCATCCAGTGTGACCCCGAGAAGCTTAAGTTCTCTCACAAAAGGGAGAGCGGTGTCTGCCATTCTGATGGTGGCTCCTTTGGCTTTAGGTGTGAAAGCAATAGCGTGCGTTTTTGAGGGGCTAAAAGTCAGCTTTACGCTATGTCCCCACTCAGTAATTTGGAGTAACGCGGTGTTGGTGAGCCTCTGTAAATCCTCGATTCTAGCGCTGTGTACCACGAGGAGTACATCGTCGGCGAAAGCCTGGATGTGACAACCTCGTGGTAGTTGGATATCGAGTAGCTCGTCTAGGATTATATTCCACATTATAGGGCCACACGCCGATCCCTGGATGCAGCCCTTCGTCAAAGACTTGGTGGCGCGCTCATCCCCGTAGTTCAGGACTACCTCCCTATCCTGGAAGTAGCTGCCGATGAGACCGAAGATGTTCTTGGGACAGCCGATGCGACGAAGGCCGTCAAAAAGCGCTGGCCACCAAGCATTGTCGAAAGCCGCCTTGATATCCAAGGAAACGGCGATCACCAATTCCTTATTTTGTTTAGCGGAGTGAATAACATCAAGAGCTGTGGACAGTGCTGCTGTGGTGTTGGTTTGCTCTTTGAAGCCGAACTGCCTGTTATTTAATTTACCCGCAATTCCAGCAGCAAATGTAACCCGCTTTATGAGTATCTTCTCTAACAACTTGCCAAGCACAGACAACAGACCAATGGGACGGTGAGAAGAGAGATCGCTATAGTCGGACTTATTTGGTTTAGGGATGATTTTAACAAAAGCTTTCTTCCATTGTCTAGGAAAGTACTGCAACTCGAGACAACGATTAAGAATGTCCGTGATGAGATTTGGGTATGCCAGGGCAAATTGCATGCATATATCGGAGGTCAAGCCATCCAAACCAGGCGCTTTTTTGGGATTCATCGTTTTAAGAGTTTCCAGTACTTCCCCGACAACGAAAGGGGGTTCGTCAGGGGTGTCAGGCAGGTCGTTGGTACGTTGTCTGAGGTCACGGTGTCTGGGAGAGGAGTCAAGTGAGTCATCAGGATAGAAGTGGTCAAGTAGGACCTTGGCGGTTTGTTGCGCATCAGTAGTGTGCTCTGTACCGAGTTTGAGAGTGATAGGGGGACGCCGAGGTGCAGTTTCCTTGAGGAGACGATTGGTCAGAGACCAGACATTCTCTTTGCTCTGGCGGTTGCAGAATTCGCGGAAGTTAGCCGTCGATGCATCTCTGAGCTCTTGCGCATACAGGGTGCGTTTGGCTTGGGTTTCCTGAGATAGACGGTCAATTTCATCCTGCGACTTGGGAGAGCGGTGTCTGGCAGCATGAAGCCGACGATGGAGACCGATGACTTCAGCCTTTCGACTTTCCAGTGCGTCGGTCCACCAGGAGGTCTGTAACGACCGCCGGGACCCTTGGGAGGCATGGATTCCTTGCAAGCCGCATGTATAATTTCAGTGGTCCTGTCCACAAAGCTTTCCAATCCGTATGCATCCAGGCTGGATATGGGGATATCGAGAAGATCTGTGTTAGTCATAAGTGTGTGAAGTTCAGTTTTGAATTTGACCCAATTTGCTTTATGACTCTTATACTTGAAGGTGGAATGCGCGTTGTTACCTCCGTAGTGTCGGTCGCAACGAGCATGAATGTCAAAAACGACTGCGTTATGCTGAGAGATAGGACATGCTTCGAGATTGACCGCCCAATTTTCGATCCAATCAACGGTGGATGCCGAGGCCATTGTTATATCGATGATGGATGTCCTGTGTCTGCCATGGGTAATGGTCTCAAATGTGGGTGTCACTCCGGTGTTGCAGAAAAAGAAGTCGTGTCCATGTGCCAGATCGGTGAGTGCACTACCTCTGGCGTTAGCTCTCTCGCTGCCCCAAATGGGATGCCAACCATTGAAGTCACCACCCACGACGCAGCGAGAATCGCCAATGCCGGTGAGGAAAACGTCTAAACGCTCGATTGTACTCAGGTTGTCAGCGTCTGGCTCTACATAGGCCGATACTATAAACAGTGGGGTCGCTCTAATTTTTAATTGCACAACAGATAGGTTGGGCGAGGAGTACTGGGTGAAGCCTAAAGCGCTAAAACAGGGGATGCCCTCTTTAACAAAGATGCAGGCCTTAATTCTATCAGATGAGGCATTGGGGAATTGAAATATTTGCACACCTGGGATGGATTTAACAAGATTGGTCGAGTCGACATACGGCTCGGAAACCAGAGCAATGGAGTACTCGCCGGCCACGAAAAAGCGAGTAAACTCCAGTAAAGCGCCTTTGGAACGATCTAAATTGCATTGGATAACCTTGATTAATTTACTCTGGTCCATAATTGATTCGGGAAGTTATTCGCCTTTTTACAGTGATGACTACGGGGCATGAAGGTGATGTGGCCTTGTGTTTGACGCTATTTTCAGTCTGATATCTGGAGTTATTCTGTGAGCAGTTATAACATTTGGGCGTGCTATTCTTTGCGGGGCAGTCACTGTCGGTGTGAGAACTCTCCGCACAATGTGCGCAACGTCTGATCTCGTTAGGGCAGCGCGATTTCATGTGTCCGAATTGCAGACAAGAGTGGCATTGTATAAACGGAGAGAAATCTTCGCAATGCACCCTTTGATGGTCCACTCGAACTCTCTCCATGGCGGTGGCCGCTCTCCATAGTCCGGGGCTGACGACTAGAACAGCGTTATACAAATTGGGATTGCGATTGTTGCGCTTGAATTTGAATTGAACGGCATCCTCAGAGAAGTTGCTGAGTTCGGGGTTCTGCTGAAGCATTATCTTAGCCAGCTCGTCGCTTGGGGTCGTGAGTGCTACGCCCTTAAGGATGAGCATTGGCTTGATTTTGTGAGATTTTTCAGCAGTGACCCAGGATGCATTGGAGATCGACAGTCGATGTAAAACATCATCGCATTCGCGATCCGTGTCGAACTCGACTCTGAGTTTGCCTCGCGATATCGGGATTACCTTAACTGGCGCATAGTTGCACTCTTTAAAGGAGATGCTGCGTCTGAACGCATTTATAGCGTCTTGCCTAGTTTCCGCCTGAACCTTGGGCGTAACTATAAGGGCGGGTCGCGTGACTGGTGGTGAGGTCGAAGTCTTCTTCGGTGCACTTGGGGGTTTTCTCCCGAGTTCCGCTACTTGCGCATAAGTGGGCTGAGGACCTCGAGGGCGGGGCGCCTGTGCTGCGACGGCAGTGTCGGAGGCGAGATCGGTATTAGGAGTAGAAGCGCCACGTACGGATCGGGTCAGCTCTCTCTTTATTTTACCCATCTCCTCTCGCATGCAGGTGAGAAGTTCGCTGCGCAAACTCGCCGAGTCCGGGATAGTCGATGTCTCCGGAACAGAAGTGATGGCATTGTTTCCGCAGGCTTCTCGGCCAGCAGCAGCAGGCAAGGCGCCGGGTGACAATCGTTGGAAGATGCCCATGGCTTTCCGAATCTCTTCGGAGGCGCGAGATATAAAGTTCTTGTTTTGTGTAGTGACACTTTTGGTTTCAAAGGTCGCCGAGGTGATAGCCTCTGACAACGAGGTGACAACATGTGTTAGAGAGGCCAAGTCAGAGACCTGTTCTGCGGTGATAGGTAGAGGTTTTTCCCGTACGTTTTTACCGCCTTTCTTCCTTTTGGAGACCGAATCTGGGACACCACATGGGGTACTCGGGACGATCGGTGCGGTTGTAGGGGCCGCTGTGTCTGCAATTAATGAAGTTCTATCTGGGGACATATCTAGCAGAAGAGGAGGGGTTGGGATAGGTGATATCGGTTTATCGAGGACAGGAGAGGGATCGGATGCTGCTATGGCAGGCGTCAAATTGGTGGGCTGAGTTAGTTGCCCATCCGGTGATTGGGTTACTGAGGCTTTTGCTGGAAGATTTGGACAGCGTTCGAGAACGACTATTGCGTCACGAGGGGCGTGTTTGACCTCAGGAGCAGATTTGGCCGAAGTGGGTTTGGATGATTCTGTAGAAGGCATTGTAGCTTCTGGTGTCGGTGTAGAAGATTTAATGCGACTCCTGACCGGTGAATGAACTATAGGCATGTTTTGCTCAATAGGTTAGGTTATAAGGAGAGGTCGAGTTTTTTGGGGGTAGGAGGCTGCAGGAATGCAACAAAGAGAGACGGGTGTGTAAAAGTTGACGGGAGGGTTGCTGGGAAGAAACACTATCGATTTCGGGCGGAAAAAGAAAATGAAAAATTTTCGTCTCGAAATTTCCACCTTATCGAGTCAGAAAAAAGGGCGGGTGGGCGGGCAAATTTTTCGCAAAAGTGCTCCGATAGGGACAAGTGTGGTGTCTATGCACTCGGGACGGAGCGCACAGCACGGGAAAAATACTAGAAAAATTCCAAAACTGATAGGGGGGTAGAAAATTGGGGAGAACTAGTCAGAGTTAGGTTAGGTAAAACGTCAAAATTCAGGGGGTTTACGGGGGTAGGGGGATGATAGATAGATGAGCGAGTATGGGGAACGAAAAACTAATCGATTTAAGAAGAAAATTCGACGAAAAAGCACAATTTGCGAAAAATTTTTGAGATTTCTTAAGAAAAATTTAAACTATTTGCAATAGGGGTAGGAGGGTGTGGGGGGTGCGAAAACGATTAAAAACTATAGGGAGTAGCAAAACAACGACCCTAAGAACGAAAGAAAGCGTGAAAACTGCAAAATTCTAGAAAAAATTTTTTAACTATGACCTGCTATTATTGAATTTGAAGGGAGCTTAGGTAGTCTCGGTTTGACAATTTTTCGCAAAGGTGCTCCGATAGGGACAAGTGTGGTGTCTATGCACTCGGGACGGAGCGCACAGCACGGGAAAAATACTAGAAAAATTCCAAAACTGATAGGGGGGGTAGAAAATTGGGGAGAACTAGTCAGAGTTAGGTTAGGTAAAACGTCAAAATTCAGGGGGTTTACGGGGGTAGGGGGATGATAGATAGATGAGCGAGTATGGGGAACGAAAAACTAATCGATTTAAGAAGAAAATTCGACGAAAAAGCACAATTTGCGAAAAATTTTTGAGATTTCTTAAGAAAAATTTAAACTATTTGCAATAGGGGGGGATGATAGATAGATGAGCGAGTATGGGGGCACTTCGTAGGAGGGGGGGTATGTGGGGGGTGCGAAAACGATTAAAAACTATAGGGAGTAGCAAAACAACGACCCTAAGAACGAAAATAAAGCGTGAAAACTG